>NC_072396.2:152640000-153890000 GCF_028885625.2 Pongo pygmaeus | reverse complement strand
ATAAATTCAAAATACCATAAGTGGGAAATGCACTTAATACACCTAACCTACCTAACATCATACCTTGGCCCAACTTACCTTAAACATGCTCAGAACGCTTACGTTAGCCCAACGTTGGGCAAAATCATCTGGCAATACAGTACACTGTAGAATATGGGTTCTTTACCTTTGTGATGTCATGGCTAACTAGGAGCTGCAGCTCTTTGCTGCTGCCCAGTATCACAACAGAGTATCACACCACATATCAGTAGAGTAGGAAAACATCAAAATTCAAAGTACCATTTCCACTAAATGCATATCCCTTTTGCACCATCGTTGTAAAGTTGAAAAATTGTAAGTCGAAACATCATATGTCAGGAAACTTTTGTACAGCTAAGCGTGACTTCATTTAATTATCACAACAGCCTTCCAAGGTAGGCATTATCTTTTTGATACTACAGTGGGGAAAAATGAGAAAGTCAAAGTGAAGTAACTTGTCTTCCATACTGGTTGCCTTCCAGAAGTTTCACCTCCTCTGGATCTGGCTTTCTGAGAAAATTCATACCCCTTGGAGAAGAGAATAGTGCTTGGAATTGATCATGAGGAAGACATCTGGGATCCAGGTAATGTTCTATTTCTTGACCTGGGTGGAGTTGTGTGAGTGGATTCAGTTTGAAAAATGATTGGTTTTTTATATATTTCTTTATGTTTACTTTACTTAACTTTTTTTTAGTTCCTACCATTTACCTCTGTTTTCATTTCTGTCTCTATTATTTATTCCCACTTTGAATCAATCACTCAGTTTCCCAATAACTGTCAAAGAGGAAAGGCCTATGACAAATTGTCTGGAGGAATGAATGGGACAGCATGCTACCGGGTCAAGTGGTCCACATGTGGATCAATCTGGAACCCTTGGCCTGTGAGCACTGTGCTCTAGCCAATTGAATTCAATTAGTCCAGTCACCACAAAGTGGTCTTATCACAAATTAGTCTTTTGCATCAAATAGTGGTTATTTTTACCTCCAAATGATTGATTTCCAGTCCTGGGTGTGCTCTGGGTAGAGCTATGAGCAGAGCAGGATCCAGGGGATAAATGCCTTACCATTTGCCTGAAGTTATTTTTGAAAAAGAAAACTGGCTCTTCAGGATACTGCTGAGCACATCTCACTTAGAAAAGGTCAGAAAACAATCTGCTGCATTGATTTATCCTAGGACAGGAGTCAGATAAAAGTTGCTGGCAGGGGTAGGAGTATTTATCTCAGTGCTCCCTATTTCCCAAAGTGGGTGGGGAACTGTGTTAAGTACCCCAGGGAGGACCCAGAGCACATAGGTAAAGGGGTGGTGATGACCAATCCTCTGGAAACTACATTATCCTCTTAATTCTGACTAGGTAATGCTGAAGTTAATGGGAGGCCATTGCTTTGGACTAGTCTCCTATACTAGGCCCCAACAAACCGGGCCAAACAAAAATGGAGTCACTTATGCCGAGTGCCAAACAATCAAACTGAAACTTTATGAAAGCAGGTAGATCCCCAAATAGACCAGTTTTTTTTTTTAATTTCCTGAAAACAGGAGATTCACAGCAACCAATCCGAAAAAGCCCAATCTCCCTGAATCAGTGTAATAAGGAAATCCCCTTCTCTTTAACCCTTACAAGAAGAGTGACTGGTAATCACCTGATGTTAAGCAATCTGCTTTTTTATTGTTCTGTTTGCTTTTTCCCACCCTACAGAAACCAATTGTTCATGTCATGACATTCTATTTTATGAAATGAGGTGTTGCCAAATTCCCAGATTGCAAATAAAAACCAATTAGATCTTTAAACTAAATGTGTTGTAATTTTGTCTTTTGACAGTAAGCACAATTATGTCCATGTCACACATCAGGAAAGTGAAGACCAAATTAGGAAAGTGATTTGCCAAGAACATATAAGCCAAAGGTGGCAAAACACAGTTTCAAACTTATCCTTCCCACTGTCCTATGACATCCACACACCAAAATCATTTAGAGGAGGAAGATAAGTGGATCAGTTGAATCAAATAACTATCATTATAATTAAAATCTGATTTCTCAAAAAAAAAAAAACCAAAAAAAAACTTCAACCACATTTTTTCCTCATATTGACAAGCAGGAGTTATAAACTTGGAATTGGAGGAATAAACTTGGGTTCAACTCCTGAATCTGCCACAAACTGTAGGTCCTTGGATAACTCATTTCATCATTCTCAGTCTCAGTTTCTTCATCTGTGAAATTAGGATAATAATGCCTACCTATGTGATAGAGTTGTGAAGCAGATTATAAAGAGTCTTAGTTCAGGCTGCCATAACAAAATATCATAGAATGGATGGCTTGTAAGCAAGAGAGATTTATTTCTCACAGTTCTGGAGGCTGGGAAGACCAAATCAAGGTGCTGGCAGAACTGGTGTCTGATAAGAGCCCATTTCCTGGTTCATAGATAGCATTTTCTCTCTGTGTCCTTATAGAGAGACACAGAAGTAGAAGAGGTGACCTAGGTCCATTGGGCCTGTTTTATGAGGGCATTGATTCCATTTCTGAGGGCTCCACCCTTATGACCTAATCACCTCCCAAAGGCCTTGCCTCCTAACATCATCGTCCTGAGAGTTAGGATTTTAACATATGAATTTTGGGCTGATACAAACATTCAGACCATAGTACTAAGATACATAGCAATTTTATAAAATAAAAACTGCTATTACATGTATCAGGAGGAATTATTCAAATATAGGCTAGAGAGTGACAAAGCACAACAGAGGCAGAAAGCAAGTACTCTGAGTGGGGGTCAGAAGAGGAAGCAATCACTTCTGGCTGTGGGAAACAGAAGACTTTATGGGGGAATTGACCTTTGAACTATATCTTGAAGGATGGAGAAGAGTTGGATATGTAGGCATGGGGTGGGAACAAAGGGTAAAATATGGAAGAAATGTTTGTTAGGTGTACGCAGAACAAGTATTTTAGTTGCCTGGAGGAGAGGATTACATGAAGGTTTGTAGTAGCAAAATATTGGTGTGGAAATGTGGTACGAATAGGGCTTCTGGATTCTCATGGAACATGTCTTTATTTATTTTCTTTTCATTTTCAATTTTTTTTATTATTATACTTTAAGTTCTAGGGTACATGTGTGCAACGTGCAGGTTTGTTACATATGTATACACGTGCCATGTTGGTGTGCTGCCCCTGTTAACTCGTCATTTACATTAGGTATATCTCCTGATGCTATCCCTCCCCCCTCCCCCTACCCCACGACAGGCCCCAGTGTGTGATGTTCCCAACCCTGTGTCCAAGTGTTCTCATTGGAACATGTCTTTAAATGCCAGGACAAGGCAATAGGACTTTCTTATGCAAGCAAATTGAAGTCTTTTAAGGTTTTGTGATGGGAGTGATGAGCAGGGAGGCAAGTGATCAGAGCTGAATTTCAGGATGGAAACTGCCATGGTGCCTTGGGTGGAACAACACAGGTATGCAGACCCTTGGAGATATTATTACAGTATCCCGACAAGAGGTGATGACGTGCTAAGCAAGGGCAGCCCCAGAGAGGCTGAAGCAGGTAGAAGACTCTATAAGACAGAGAAACAACGGGACATAATAGCATCTGATGAGAGGCAGAGAAAGGGTCCAAATATGGTTCAAAACCTGGAACCAGAGGAAACGGCAGAATGATGATGGAGTGGAATGGGTTGGCCTTTCATACACAAGAGACTAGACCGACTGCTAGTGTCTGGCACATTGAACCTCTCAAGTTTGGACACCTGGGTAAATCTGCTTCCACTACTACACAGAGGCAAGCTGGCAAAAGCCATTCAAGCTTGGTTTCAATAAAACCACTAGTGAGAGATAGCTTTTCCATTTTGTTGTTACTAATAATATAGTCTCAACTACAGCTCTATACAGACTTCTAATAATATATTTGCCACTTTACAAAGCCCAAGTTGCTTCAGCAAAGGTAATATTGTACATAGCATGAACAACAGCCCACTGCTCTCTGGGGTTTAATATGCTGTGAACACATTTCTGCATCTTTAAATGAACATAAAGCATTTACCCAGACCTTTGGCATTGTCTTGGTACCATTGTTAATATGATAGACCCAGCCAAGTGCTATCAGAGAAGAATGACTTATACATGAAAGATATTGTCAGAAATGGTTGAGGGAAAATGTATGAAGGAGAGGGGCATTTCATTTGTCTTCATGTAACTCTTTAAAACCAGTGAGAGTAGTAAGATGACTGAATTCTTCAATAAACCTTTGATAAAGCATTAAGGAAGCTGACATGGTATCTCTTGATGGGCCATTACTACCTGCTTTGGATGCCAAGTACTTTCATCCACTCCAGAAGTATATTAATGAGGCAGGAAAGGCGTATCTGGGAAATAAAATCATCATCTAAGCCTGGCTTTTCTTCTTTGTTAATCATCTCCTCTTTCTTTTTTTCTCCTTTACATTTCAAAAGTTGGTCTGGGTAGAGTGAAGCCTGCTGGGGTTTTAAGAATAAGAAACACATGCTATTGGCTCCCACTGGGTTTCACTGATTTTTTTTTTTCTAACACATGCAGGGTGTAGGCATTTTGATGTTTGCTCTTGGGCGGCTTTTCCCAGGTGCTTTCCTCCCTCCAATTTCCCCCTTTTTGCTGGGCTTCAAAGGGGTAAATGAGGAGTCAGTGGCCACATTTAGCAGTTGAAATAGAAACAATGCCTTTTCAAAGGGGTGCCACAGAGGCTGAGGTTTGGAAGGTGGCTCAAGTGGCATTTCTGGGAGCAAAGAGAGTTCAGCAGTGCGTGGCAACTTGCTTCGTTCAACAGAGCTTTGCTAGCATTCAGGAGACTTTCAACTCCAAGCCTCTGTATTTGTTTTATTTTAAAGGGAGCAAGAAAAGAAACCAGGAGCATTCTTCAGATGCGAGTCACTAGGAGCCCTGCCTGTCTTCTGCATGGAAGCCTGTGTTAATCCGTAAAAAATTGATTTATGTCACTGCCAGTTATGTGCTCATGTGGAGACGAGAGCAGCCCCATGGAGATGAAGGGCTGCTCTTCACGCCATCTTCATAGGAAGAACTTAGCAACGGAATTGCCCTGGTCTTCTCCCTGCTTTCTTCTTCTGGGAAAGACGGGTTGCAGGTGTGTTAAAGAATAGTGTTTGCTTAATGATGCACTTAATGAAAGTCTTTGATCAATGATAATTTGTGAGCTTCAAGTAGGGGAGGCTTGAAAAGCACAATCATTCAGCGAGTAACTATTTTCTCAGGCAAAAAGGGGGAAAATTGATGCATCAGGTCTAGTAATCTGCAAGAATATGACAGAAAGATATGTATAGCTAAATGCAAGATAGACAAAAGCTACGGATGAGGCTGGGAGAGGGGGTGTACACCAAAGTGCTAATTGGCAAAGTGGAAATAAAAAACACTGAGAAGGAGTGCCCAGGGAGAGAGACAGGTTAGGTGAAATGAGAGATGAAATCAAGGGAGGAATGGGCAGCAAGGGCATGCTTGCAGAAATCAACAAGTTAGAAGACCAAAAGGGAAAAAGCACAACATGGAGATCAAAACCAAGATTAAATTGTCTACCAAGGAAGACAGTGAAACAAGGTAAATGACTGTTAAATAATACACTTGGCTTGCGGCAGTCAGTAATTCAATCCGTAGCTCCATCAGAAAGGGAAGCTGCTGTGGCCATGAGAGAGCACTGCAGCAAAAGCTTCCTCCCCGCAAGACAGACGGACCTGGAGGAAGGAGGAGGGAGTGACACCCAGCAGGCAACCCACCAGAAACTCTTAACGGTGGCCACAGGGTCTGTGACGCCTGCCCCAACCCTGCCTGCCACCCCTGCAAGCTAAGCAGAGCATTTTCTACTTCTTAAAACTTACGGACACTTTAGGTCAAAGGATAGTATGCTATTCCTCCCACCCTAAATTAACTATAAAAATTCCATTTATGTTCTCTGTTCTCACGAGTCTAGAGGGCTACCGTTAAGTTTGCATTTGACAGTTTCAATAAAAAACCAACAGGGTTTTTTCTTGCTTTTTGAAATACACAATTATAATATTAAAAGCATTTTTTTAAAATTCCACACACTCTGAGATTCTGACACCCCACCCTGGGGAATGTAGTCCTCACTCACCACTAAGAGTCACTGGCCTTTGAATAGATAGTAAAAGCCAATTAATATGAATCTTTAAAGGCAGATTCTTAGAGCTGTACGTACCCCTAGTCTAATGCCTCTCTTTAAAGATGGAAAAGTTGAGGCTCAGAGAGAAAAACAGAGTTGTCTAAGGTCATACTTGGAGTGAAAGACTGAGTAAGGTTTGGTACCTAATGTCTCTTGAGTTCCAATTTAGTGTTGTTTCTGTCTCCTTTCATTAATTTCTAATTCAACTTGGGTTGAGCTGAAATACACCTGGGTTTGATCTAGAAATAAAAAAGGCAGGTATGAAAAAGAATTTTATTATCCAAATTCTAAAGGAAGGTGTCTTATCTGTATACTTCAGAAGTCTGAAAATAATATAGGATCAAGGCCTAGCACCTAACACAGAAATTCACACGGCCTAAGAGTGCAGAAGATATTTCGTGAGTAAATAAATGAATGAGTAAATTTTTTTAAAACGTGGAAAATCTGCCTAGTTTAGCATGTGGCCCATGGTGTCCCTTTTTTGGGTGAGCCTCAGTTTCCTAATCTGTTCAAGAAGGGTAATGCTGCTCACTGTCTTAAGCAGTTCTCGCAAGGATCAAATGTATATCAAAGTGATTTGTGAACAGGGAAATGCAAATATTATACAGAAGAGCCCTGTGAATTGGTTTGATAAGAAGCCCAGAGAACAGAGATAAAGTCCCCAAAGAAAACATGGAATTATACAAATCCTTTCCCCACTGTGAGTTCCCCTCAAGCAAAATTCTAGTGTACATAGCTTTATTTCTGTATACTTTACCAGAAACAAATCTTTGTTTAAGTGTATGTGAGTCAAACTTGATAGAGGTAATTAGAGAAAGGGGGATTCGAGATAGGAAATGGAAAGAAGAGTGGAGTAGATGGTCAAGCAGAAGTGGAGACTTTTGGGTAGTGAAAAAAAGCTGGAGAAACAAAGGAAACTGCAACATGACAAACTACACCAAATATTTCTAAAATGCAATGGAAAATTTTAAAGACACAGATTCTAAAATCGCAATGCCTCACATTTTGGTTACACCATGCATAACATATTTACATGATACTTTTAAAGACATTAATGTCAGTCTTGTTTAAAATAAAAAGCAAAAAGGGGAGAAGAGCCTTTGAGATATTAGGCAAAATTTTTAAAAAGGCAGACAAGTCATATAGCCTGTAAATAAATTGGATTAAGGGCAAATGAGTTATTTTTCTTCCTTTAGCTCAGACATATTTATTTAACTACACACATACCTATATTAACACACTAGTGTGTGGCATTTACAGTTCAAGCATCCAATAATTATGGTTTGGTTCTCTACAGAACAGGTGATAGTTTTGTACGTATGAAAACAGGGAACATTGGTTCAAAGAAAAAAGGTACAGAAGTTAAGTGTTTTGAGGTGGGTGTCTGGGAGCTTGAGAGAGACTCAGAAGATGGGAGCTAACCACATGACTTTAATACAGGAAAGTTCTTGAACACAAAAGTGGACGTAGAAAAATAAAATTGTCTTCTGGGTATCATGTGTAACAAGGCAAAACAAATGGAAAACTTCTTATTGACAATGCTGGGATGGTGAGATCCAGGGAACTTTCTAGTCCATAAAGGTTGGCAGGTGTAAATAAACTGGGTAATTTTCATGTCTCATTTGTGATATATAAACTCTTGTTAAGATCTTTAGTGATTTGTCTAAACTATTTTTGTGAAAGTAGAGGAACTGGTAAGTGTTTTCAGTTGCTAAATTGGTCCCACAAGAATATGTTTGGATAGGTCTGTCAATTGCTGACTTCTACAAACACACACACAAACACAAACACACACACACACACATCTGTGATGGTTAATTGTATGTGTCAAATTGGGTAGGCTAAGGGATGCCCAGATAGCTGGCAAAACATTATTTCTGGGTGTGTCTGTGAAGGTGTTTCAGGAAGAGATTAGCATTTGAATTGGTAGACTGAATTGGTCGATCAATTGGTAAAGAAGATCCACCCTCACCAATGTGGGTGGGCATCATCCAATCCATCGAATAGAGGAAAAAGGTAGATGAAGGGAGAATTTCCTATCTGCTTGAGTGGAGACATCTGTCTTCTCCTACCCTCAGACATCAGAGCCAGTTCTTAGGCCTTTGGACTCAGGCCAGGACTTACACCATTAGTCTTCCAGTTCTTCAAGTTTGGACTGACATTATACCATCAACTTCCCTTGGTCTCCAAATTTTAGACAGCAGATTATGGCACTTAGCCTCCATGATCAGGCAAGTCAATTCCTTGTTTTACACACACACACACACACACACACACACACACACACACACACATACATATAACTGGTACACACACAAATATATATATATACACACACATACATATACACACACACACACATACACATATGTATATATAATGGTATGCGTCCCAGTTAGGGTTCTCCAGAAAAAGAGAATACACACACATACATATACACACACACACACACACACACACATACACATATGTATATATAATGGTATGCGTCCCAGTTAGGGTTCTCCAGAAAAAGAGAATATATATATATACACATATATATTATATATTATATATATTATGATACACACACCATAATAATGTTTTGATTGATCAAGCTAAGTCCATTTATCTCATACTGCAATAAGAGATATCAGTATTTGCCTGTCTTAGTAATGTCTAGGAAGATGTAGTCAATAGTAAGATATGCATAAGACTTTGGAGGTCTGATTTAGAATAGATAATTTAACGCTGGAGCATGATTAGAATTGGAATAATTTGTGATATTTCAATCATTTGGAACTGATGAACACAGTGAGGTAAGGGTAACAATAACAAAAGAGTAACAATAACAAAAAAAGTGCACTGAATGACTTGCCAATTTGAGAAGGGGCCCATTGCCCTGATGAGAATTAGATGAGTGTTATTTTGTTCAAGTATTTGAATTTTTAGGAAGTCCCTGAAACAACCAAAAATTATATACAATTTCATCTTCCCAGATAAGAATTTCCTGGAATAGTAAGATCATGTTCTTAATGCAATTATACTGTGTAACCACTGATGGTTTCAGTTCTCAGGTGACAAAATTGAGGGTGGGAAAGTCCTGGCTTCAAGAGTTAAGATGGAGTAACCATACTCTACCTTGTCTTTCTTAGTGAATACAGTTATAGAATTTAAACAGATTACATGCAGCAGCTAAGTGAGAGCTTTGAAAAGTAAATGGTAGCAGGAAGATTGAAGAGGAAGATGAGAATTTGAAGTACCAACCAACTGTTGGTGAGTTTCCCATTCTTTTCCCTCCAGTATCTCCAGTCCTGAGTCCAAGGTAGGGACCTAGACAAAACCGCAGGAAAAAACATAGTTCTGGTTTAAGAAGTGGGAAAGTGGATAACTAATATTTAGAGGCAGTAGGATTCATTTTACTTTTTTTTTCTTCTTTTCCTTCTCAGCCCCCAGACAGTCCCACAGTAGTAATGGTGATAATAACAGTGATGGCAGCAAGGCTCCAGGTGCTAAAATCTGTGAGAAAGTGTAATTACCTGATGGGTTCTTCCTGCTCACTGCATGGACAAAACAAATTCATTGAGACTGTGGTTTTGCAGTGGGGAAAGAGCTTATGTATGTATTTTTTAAATTTCAACTTTTATTTTGTATACAGTGGGTACATGTGCAGTTGTGTTATGTGGGTATACCACATCTAAGTAGTGAGCATAGTACCAACAGGTAATTTTTTAGCCCTTGCCCTCCTCCTTTCCTCCCCCATCTAGTAATCTGTAGTGTCTGTTGTTCCCATGTTTATGTCCACGGTGCTCAATGTTTAGCTCCCACTTATAAGTGAGACATGTGGGATTTGGTTTTTTGTTCCTGTGCTAATTTACCTAGGATTATGGACTCTAGCTCCATCTATGTTGCTGCAAAGGACAGTATTTCATTCTTTTCTATGGCTGCATAGTATTCCATGGTGTATATATATTACATTTTCTGTATAGGATCCACCATTGATGGGCACATTAGGTTAATTCCATGTCTTTGCTATCATGAATAGCACAGCAATGAACATACAAGTGTATATGTCTTTTTGGTATAATTATCTATTTTCTTTTGGGTATATACCCCATAATGGGATTGTTGAATCGAATGGTAGCTGTTTTAAGTTCTTTGAGAAATTTCCAAATTGCTTTCCACAGGGACTGAACTAATTTACATTCCCACCAACAGTATATAAGTATTCCCTTTTCTCCATAGCCTTGCCAACATCTGTTTGTTGGTTGCTGTTGTTTTTTGACTTTTTAATAATAGGCATTCTGACTGGTGTGAGATGGTATTTCCTTGTGGTTTTGATTTCATTTCTCTGATGATTAGTGATATTGAGCATTTTTTCATGTTTCTTGGCTGCTTGTATATCTTCTTTTGAGAAGTGTCTGTTTGTGTCCTTCGCCAATTTTTTCATGGGGTTGTTTTTTGCTTGTTGATTTAAGTTCCTTGTAGATTCTGGATACTAGACCATTTTTGGGGGCTTAATTTACAAATATTTTCTCCCATTCTGTAGATTGTCTGTTTACTCTGTTGATAGTTTCTTTTGCCATGCAGAAGTTATTTAGTTTAATTAGGTCCCACCTGTCAATTTTTGTTTTTGTTGCTATTGGATTTGGGGACTTAGCCAAAGATTCTTTGCCAAGGCTGATGTTGAGAAGGTTTTCTTCTAGGATTTTTATAGTTTGAGGTCTTACATTTAAATCTTTAATTCATGTTGTGTTAATTTGTGTATATGGTTAAAGGTAACAGTCCAGTTTCCTTCTTATGCATATGGCTAGCCAATTATTCCAGCACCACTTATTGAATAGGGAGTCCTTTCCCCATTTGTTTTGTCAGCCTTGTCAAAGATCAGATGGTTGTGGGTGTGTGTCTTTATTTCTGAGGTTTCTGTTCTGTTCTGTTTGTATTTGTGTCTGTTTTTGTATCAGCACCTTGCTGTTTTGGTTACTGTAACCTTATAGTACAGTTTGAAATTGGGTAGTGTGATGCCTCCAGCTTTGTTCTTTTTGCTTAGGACTGTTTTGGCTATTCAGGCTCTTTTTTGGCTCCATATGAATTTTAGAATAGTTTTTTCTAATTCTGTGAAGAATGACGTCAGTAGCTTGATGGGAACAGCAGTGAGTCTCTAAATTGCTTTGAGCAGTATGGCCGTTTTAACGATATCAATTTTTCCAATCCATGCGCCTAGAATGTTTTTCTGTTTATTCATGTTATATCTGAGTTCTTTCAGCAGTGTTTTGTAGTTCTTGTAGAGATCTTCCACCTCCTTGGTTAGCTATATTCCTAGGTTGTTTTTTTTTTTTTGTGGCTATTATAAATGGAATCGTGTTCCTGACTGAACTCTCAGCCTGGATGTTATTGGTGTATAGAAATGCTACTGATTTTTGTACATTAATTTTGTATCCTAAAACATTGCTAAAATTATTTATCAATTCTAGTAGCTTTTAGTCAGAGTCTTAACAGCTTTCTAGGCATGAAATCATGTCATCAGCAAAGACAGATAGTTTGACTTCATTTCTTATTTGGATGTTTTTTATTTCATTCTCTTCCCTGATTGTTCTGGCTAGGACTTTTGGTACTATGTTGAATAGGAGTTGTGAGAGTGGGCATCCTTTTCTAGTTCCAGTTCTCAAGTGGAATTGTTCTAACTTTTGCCCATTCAGTATGATGTTGGCTATGGGTTTGTCATAGATGGCTCACTATTTTGAAGTATGTTGCTTTTGAGAGGTGACAACGTGCTAGCAGCCCTCCCTCACTGTCAGCGCCTCCTCAGCCTCAGCGTCCACTCTGGTTGCGCTGGAGGAGCCCTTCAGCCCACTGCTGCGCTGTGGGGGCCCCTCTCTGGGACTGGCCCAGGCCAGAGCCGCTCCCTCTGCTTGCAGGGAGGTGTGGAGGGAGAGGCGTGGGCAGGAGCCAGGGCTGCACACGGCCCTGGCAGGCTGATGGGGGTTCCTGGTGGGCACCGGCTCAGCGGCCCGGCACTCAGCGCACAGGCCGGCACCTGCTGGGCTTGATCGGAGGCTGGGTCCAGTGCCTGCTGGGCTTGATGGGAGGCTGGGTCCTGTGCGTGGACTGCCGTTCCCTCTTCAAGGGGTCATTGGCCATGATGGCGGGTCTCCGTCTCTTTCTCCCTTCCCCTCTTTTCCTCTTGGTTGTACCAGACGAGCTCCCTCTGGGCTGCCAGAGTGCCCGGGTTAGGTGCTGCAAAGTACGGCGGCCAGTGCCAGTGAGAGGTGAAGCCGGCTGGGCTTCTGGGATGGGTGGGGTCTTGGAGAACTTTTCTGTCTAGCTAAAGGATTATAAATGCACCAATCAGCACTCTGTGTCTAGCTAAAGATTTGTAAATGCACCAGTCAGTGCTCTGTGTCTAGCTAATCAGGTGGAGACTTGGAGAACTTTTGTGTCTAGCTAAAGATTTGTAAATGCACCAGTCAGTGCTCTGTGTCTAGCTAATCAGGTGGAGACTTGGAGAACTTTTGTGTCTTGCTAAAGGATTGTAAATGCACCAATCAGCACTCTGTGTCTAGCTAAAGGTTTGCAAACGCACCAATCAGCACTCTATCAAAACGGACCAATGAGCTCTCTGTAAAATGGACCAATCAGTTCTCTGTAAAAGGGACCAATCAGTAGGATGTGGGTGGGGCCAGATAAGGGAATAAAAGCAGGCCACCGGAGCCAGCAGCAGCAACCTGTTTAGGTCTTCTTCCATGCTGTGAAAGCTTTGTTGTTTTTGTCTTTGCAATGAATCTTGCTGGTGCTCACTTATTGGATCTGTGCTGCCTTTATGAGCTGTAACACTCACTGTGGAGGTCTGAAGCTTCACTCCTGAAGCCAGCAAGACCAGGAACTCCCCGGGAGGGACGAACAACTCCAGCTGGGAGGAGCAAACAACTCCAGACGTGCTGCCTTTAAGAGCTGTAACACTCACCGAGAAGGTCTGCAGCTTCACTACTGAAGTCAGTGAGACCACGAATCCACCAGTAGGAAGAAATTGTGGACTCATCCGAACATCAGAAGGAACAAGACTCTGGACACACCATCTTTAAGAACTGTAACACTCGCTGCGAGGGTCTGTGGCTTCCTTCTTGAGGTCAGTGAGACCAAGAACCCACCACTTCCAGACACACTTTGATGCCTAGTTTTTTTGAGGATTTTTATTGTGAAGTGATGCTGGATTTTATCTAAAGTTTTTTCAGCGTCTATTGAGATGATAATATGTTTTTTGTTTTAATTCTGTTTATGTGGTGAATCACATCGCTTGAGCATATTTCAAACTGGCTTTGCATCTCAGGAATAAAGCCTAATTGATCATGGTGTATTAACTTTTGGTTGTGCTGCTGGATTCGATTTGCTAATATTTTGTTGAGGATTTTTACATCTATGTTCATCAGAGGTATTGGCCTGAAGTTTCCTTTTTTGTTGTGTCACAGCCAGATTTTTGCAGTATTAAGCTGATGCTGGCCTCATAGAATGAGTTAGGTAGTTCTTTCTCCTCAATTTTTTGGAATAGTTGCAGTAGGATAGGTACTAGTTCTTCTTTATGCATCTGGTAGAACTTGGCTATGAATCCATCTGATCCAGGCATTTTGTGGTTGGTAGGTTTGTTTTTTCTATTCGATTTCATAGATCAATATTGGTCTACTCAGGGTTTTAATGTCTTCCTGATTTCATCTTGGGAGATTATGTGTTTCCAGGAATTTATCCATTTCCTCTGGAGGTACTAATTTGTGTGCACAGAATTGTTCATGGTATTCTCTGAGGATCTTTTGTATTTCTGTGGGGTCAGTTGCAATGTCATTTTTGTCATTTCTGATTGTACTTATTTAGATCTTCTCTTTTTTTTTTTTACTTTGTTAGTCTTTTTTTCCCCTTCATTTCTTCTAAAATAATAAATGGGATACATGTGCAGAATGTGCAGGTTTGTTACATAGGTATACGTGTGCCATGGTGGTTTGCTGCAACTATTGATTCTCCAAGTTCTCTCCCCTCACCCACTACCTGCTAAGAGGCCCTGGTTTGTGTTGTTCCCCTCTCAGCATCCATGTGTTCTCAACGTTCGACTCTGAATTATGAGTGAGAACATGCAGCATTTGGTTTTCTGTTCCTGTATTAGTTTGCTGAGGATCATGGCTTCCAGCTTCATCCATGTCCCTGCAAAGGACATGATCTCATTCCTTTTTATGGCTGAATAGTATCCCATGGTGTATATGTAATACATTTTCTTTATCTAGTCTATCATTGATGGGCATTTGGGTTGGTTCCATGTCTTTGCTATCGTAAATAGTGCTGCAATAAACATACATGTGCATGTGTCTTTATAGTAGAATGATTTATATTCCTTTAGATATATACCCAGTAATGGGATTGCTGGGCCATATGGTATTTTTCATTCTAGATCCTTGAGGAATTTCCATACTGTCTTCCACAATGGTTGAACTAATTTACATTCCCAGTGTAAAAGGGTTCCTGCTTCTCTGTAGCCTTGCCAGCATCTATTGTTTCCTAACTTCTTGATAATCGCCATTCTGACTGCTGTGAGACGGTATCTCATTGTGGTTTTGATTTGCATTTCTATGATCATCAGTGATGTTGAACTTTTTTTCATATGTTGGCCATGTAAATGTCTTCTTTTGAGGAGTGACTCTTCATATCTTTTGCCCACTTTTTGATGGGGTTGTTTTTTTTCTTGTAAACATGTTTAAATTCCTTGTAAATTCTGGATATCTGACCTTTATCAGATGGGTAGATTGCAAAAATTTTCTCCCATTCTGTAAGGTTACCTGTTCACTCTGATGATAGTTTGTTTTGCTGTGCCTAGAAGCTCTTTAGTTTAATTAGATCCCATTTGTAAATTTTGGCTTTTGTTGCAATTGCTTTTGGTGATTTCATCATAAAATTTTTGCCCATGCCTATCTCTTGAATAGTATTGCCTGAAATTTTCTTTCTTTGTTGTGTCTCTGCCAGGTTTTGGTATCAGGATGATGCTGGCCTCATAAAATGAGTTAGGGAGGAGTCCCTCTTTTTCTATTGTTTGAAATAGTTTCAGAAGTAATGGTATCAGCTCCTCTTTGTATTTCTGGTAGAATTCAGTTCTTCATCTGTGTGGTCCTGGGCCTTTTTTGATTGGTAGGCTATTAATTACTGCCTCACTTTCAGAGCATATTATTGGTCTATTCAAGGATTTGACTTCTTCCTGGTTTAGTCTTGGGAGGGTGTATGTTTCCAGGAATTTATCCATTTCTTTTAGATTTTCTAGTTTATTTGTGTAGAGGTGTTTATAGTATTATCTGATGGTAGTTTGTATTTCTGTGGGATCAGTGGTTATATCCCCTTTATCATTTTTTATTGTGTCTATTTGATTCTTCCCTCTCCTTTTCTTTAGTAGTCTAGCTAGTGGTCTATGTATTTTTTTATTTTTTTCAAAAAGCCAACTCCTGGATTTTTTGATTTTTTGGAGGGTTTTTCATGTCTCTATGTCCTTCAGTACTTCTCTGACCTTAGGTATTTCTTGTCTTCTTCCAGCTTTTGGATTAGTTTGGTCTTACCTCTCTAGCTCTTTTAACTGTGATGTTGAGATCTTTCTAGCTTTCTGATGTGGGCATTTAGTGCTATCAGTTTCCCTCTTAGCACTGCTTTAGCTGCATCCCAGAAATTCTGGTATGTTGTCTCTTTGTTCTCATTGGCTTTAAAGAACTTCTTGATTTCTGCCTTAACTTCATTATTTACCCAGGAGTCATTCAGGAGCAGATTGTTCAATTTCCATGAAATTGTGTGGTTTTGAGTGAGTTTCTTAACCCTGAATTCTAATTTGATTGCACTGTGGTCTGAGAGAATGTTTGTTATGATTTCAGTTCTTTTGCATTTGCAAAGCTGTGTTTTACTTCCAATTATGCGGTTAATTTTAGAGTAAGTGCCATGTGGCACAGAGAAGAATGTATATTCTGTTGATTTGGGGTAGAGAGTTCTGTAGTCGTCTACTAGGTCCACTTGATCTAGGGCTGAGTTCAAGTCCTGAATATCCTTTTTAATTTTCTGTCTCGTTGATTTGTCTAATACTGACAGTGGGGTGTTGAAGTCTCCCACTATTATTGTGTGGGAGTCTAAGTCTCTTTGTAGGTCTCTAAGAACATGTTTTATGAATCTGGATGCTCCTGTATTGGGTGCATATATTTTCAGAATAGTTAGCTCTTCTTGTTGAATTGATCCCTTTACCATTACGTAGTGCCCTTCTTTGTATTTTTTGATTTTTGTTGGTTTAAAGTCTGTTTTGTCAGAGAGTAGAATTGCAATGCCTGTTTTTTTCTTTCAAACTCTAATATCCTTTCTCTCCATTTGCACTGTGTTCTGAGAGTGTGCTTGGTACAATGTCAGTGCTTTTGGATTTATTGAGACTTGCTTCATGACTGATCATGTGGTTGATCTTAGCATATGTTCCATGTGCAGATCAGAAGTATATGCTGTGGTTTTTGGGTGGAGTGTTCTGTAGCTATTAGGTCCAATTGGTCAAGTGTCAAGTTTAAGTCTAGAGCTTCTTTATTAGTTTAGTTTTATGCCTTGATGATCTGGCTAAAGCTTTCAATGGAGATGTTGAAGGCTCTCACTATTATTGTGTGGTTGTCTATGTCTTTTCATAGGCCAAGAAGAACTTGTTTTATGAATCAGGGTGCTCTGTTAGGTGCATATATAATTAAGATAGTTATGTCTTCTTGTTTATCTTTATCCTTGTTTACCCTTATGTGATGCCCTTCCTTGTCTTTAATTTTTATTGTTTTAAAGCCTTTTATCTGATATAAGAGTAGAAACTCCTGCTCAAGAAAGAGTTTAATTAACACAAGGCCACCAAGAGGCAATCCTGGAGTTGTCACTCAAATAAGTCTCTATGAAGGTTCAGAGGTTAGGGTTTTTCAAGGACAGTTTGGTAGGCAAGGGGCTAGGGGGGAATGGGTGCTGCTGATTGGTTGGGGACAAAGTCATGGGGCGTGGAAAATGGTCTTCATGCAATGAGTCTACCTCTGGGTAGAGGCCATAGGACTAGTTGAGTCTTGTGTCTGGGTGGGGTGAGTCAGTTGCCAGAATGCAAAAGTCTGAAAAAAATCTCAAAAGACCAATCTGAGGTTCTATAATAATGATGTTATATATAGAAGCAATTGAGGAAGGAAGCCAAAAATCTTATAACGTCTGGCCATATTGACTTTTGAGCAGTAAGAGATTATAGAAAATGTGCCTATATTTTAGCAGAATTAGGTCCTTCCCGTAATCTAATCTTGTGGTTTCATTAGTTTTATGAAGATTGTTTCAGCCCCCAAACATAGAGGGGATTAGTTTTAGGAAGGGACTATTATAATTCTTTCTTCCAAGTGAAACCATAAACTAAATTCCTTGCTTAGTTAGCATGGCCAATGCCCAGGAATGAGGGAAGACAGCCAGCCTATGAGGCTAGAACCAAGAAGGAGCTAGCCATGTTGGATTTCTCTCACTGTCATAGACTTTTCAAAGGTGGTTTCAAAAGGGAAATCTATTTTTCTGATAAGAGGGGTTGAAGTTATAGGATTCCCACAAATAGAGAATAAAGAATGTGATGCAGGTAAAATTTGAAGAAATAACGACTGAAAAATGCCCACGTTTGATAAAAGACATAAACCCACAGATCTAGGAAGCTTAGTGAAATCTACACAAGTCTAAAAAAATTCCAGGCCCAAGCGTATCATATTAAAACTGCTGAAAACTAAAGATAAAGAAAAAATTCTCAACTGTAGCCAGACAAATATAATACGTGAGTTATAAGGAAACAATGACTTGCCTGTCTGTGGATTTCTTATCGCAGTGGAACAGCTCCACCATGGCACTCTGACCATCTTGCACATTTCCACATAGGTTCCACAGGCAAGGCTAAACCATACCTTGACCTAATCCTGTGATCTTTCTGAAACATGGTATGATAGGCAACATATTAGGAGTGATTGCAAGTTTCTCACTTGCCTCCCTATTTTTTGAGAGGCTGCCATGAGCAAGGTCCTCATCCTAACTCCCTGATTCTGGTGAAGTGTAGGGCTATTCATCTTGCCTCTTCCCCTTTAACTAAAGTCTAGAGTTGGCTGTTACATGACAGAGCAATCCTCAGCTTATATTGTTGATCATCTGGTCCACCCAGTTCAGTGTCATCCTGTGGGAATAGAGATGCAGATAGTTGACACCATGCTGATCTTGCTTATGCTATCAGTGTGAGTACAACTGTCTAACTCCATTTGGACTTGCTGTCTCCTTACTAGCTGAATCTGTGGAACTGTAACAAGCCAACATAATAGTTGCTACAATGTTACTGCTCAGGGAATGTTTGACACTCATCAGAAACCATTTAGGCTAGAATGAAAGTTCAAAACATTTTTTAAATTCTAAAAGAAAAGAGTGCCATTCCAGAATTGTAGGTGGAAATATACTTCAGGAAAAACAAAGGTAAAATACAGATATTCTCAAATGAAGGAAAAGTAAGAGAATTAATTGCTAGTATAACTGCTCTAAAGATTTGCTAAGAGTTCTTTACTCCGAGAGGGATATGATACCAGAAGGAAATATGAAACACCCGGAATGAAAGAAGTGCAACATAAATGATAATTAGACTATTCTTATCCTGATTCTTAAAATATATTCAAGAGTTGAAATCAAGAGTTGCTGAGAACAGTGGCTCACACCCATAATCCCAGCACTTTGGGAGGCTGGTTCGGGAGGATCACTTGAGCCCAAGAGTTCAAGTCCAGCCTGGGCAACATAGTGAGACTCTATTTCTACAAAATTAAAACATTTTCCTGGGCGTGGTGGTGTGTTCCTGCAGTCCCAGCTATTCGGAAGGCTGAGGTGGGAGGATCACTTGAGCCCAGGAGTTCGAGGTGGCAGTCAGTTGTGATCATGCCACTGCACTCCAGCCTGGGCAACAGGGTGCGACTACATCTAAAAAAAAAAAAAATCAAAACTTATAACACCGATTGGGTTTTAATGTACAAAGGTGTAATACAGAACTCAACTATTAATATAATATAAAATGGGGGAGGGTAAAAGGACCAATATGATGATGAGAGCTCTATATTTCTTTGAAGTGGCAATTGATTAGTTCTAAGTAGACTATAAAAAGTTAAAATGTATATTATACTTACTAGAGCAACAAATTAAAAAAGAATCACAGATGTGTAATCAAAAACACAGTAGATAAATTGACATGCATATCTTATGTTCAAATAAACCTAAAGAAGACAGAAGCGTGAAAACCAATGGATGAAAAATACATAAAACCAAAAGAAAACAAATAATAAATGATGAATTCAAATCCAAACCTATCAGCCATTACATTAAATACAAATGGTTTAAGCATACATATTAAAAGAGATTGCCAGAATAAACTTGAAAAGCTATAGGACGCAACTATATACAGGAATTTAAATTTATAATATAATGATTTTTTTCATAAATTTACCGAGTTGTGCAGTTTTAGAACATTTCCATTACCTCAGTAAAATTCTTCATGCCAGTTTACATTTAATCACCATTCCTTCCTCCAGCCCTAGGCAATCACTAATTTACGTTATTTCTTTTTAGATTTGTCTTTTCTGGTTATTTCATATAAGCAGAATCATACAATATGTGCTCTTTGAGGCTTAGCTTTTTCTATGTTGTACTTAAAATAGTATGTTCAACTAATATTATTGAACACCCACTTTATTACAAGCATTATAAACTAGGCTCCTTGTGACCAAAAAGAGACATGAATCTTATAGTCTAGTGAGGAAAACAGACTCTAACCACGTACTCATACAAATAAGTGTAAAATATTTCCTAGATTTCCTAATGCTATGGGAATGTGACTAGGGGTTGCGGAAAGCCCTTACTGGGGAAGAAACATTTGATTCATACTCAAGAATAGGAGAGGCAAAGGGTAAAGCATTCCAGCTAGATGTAATAGGATGTGCCTACTAGCAGGAGGGAACGTATTTATTATAAGTGACTGAGAAAATATTGTTTGGCTGGAGATCAGAGAGGAAAGAATAGTGGAAGATAAGGCTGGAGAGAAGCGTAAAGGCCAGATCATGCTGTCATATTAAGCTATGTGTACGATTTTGCTCTATTTTAAGACCAATGGGAAGCCATTGAAATGTCTTAAATTGGGTTGGTGGGGGAAAGTGGGTAACTCGACAGGTTTGTTTAGAAAGACCCACACTAGCTGCAGTGTGAATAAGAAATTGAAAGAGAATCAATGTGGGTGCAGGGAGGTGAGTTAGGAGACTGTTGTGGTAGGTGGGTCTCTCTGGTGCCCCAACTGGCATGCAAGATGGATCTCATCAGGGTGATCCGCTGTCATGCATAACCCTTCAGGGTGAATGAACTTCACAGTCACATAGTGTAGGTTAAGGGATAGGCTTTATTGAGAAAAATAAAAAATTTTCAGGTCCAGAACAGCCAGAAAAAAAAACAAATCACAGACTCTCCGTCCTCTTGTCATCCCATGAAGAGGCAAGCCAAGAGCCAGAGCACTACTGGGTCTTAGTAAGGAGAACATACCCCATTGCTAGGCTCCCTTTTTATTGGGTAAATGTGAAGAAGCAGTCATATCAATGGGGGAATATACAAGCTGCTGAGCAACAGGCAGTTTGGATTTGAGGTGGCAGTGATTTACAAGAGTTGTCTGGGAATGCCAATTACCCATGGAATGTTACAGTCTTCATTGCTACAGTGAAAAAGGCACCAGTCCCATGGGAACTTGAGTTTTGGTGCAGCCCCTTCCCCTAGGAGAAGTCAGAACCCCAGCTCCTACTAGTTCATTCTCCAGGCAATCCAAAATGTACAGCCAAAGTCATTGTCTGATAGTCCTGCTCATTGTACTATAGGGGCTGCTTTAGTAGTCTAGACAAGGGGCAAGCTTTATCTGTAAAGGACCAGATAGAAAATAGTTTCAACTTTGCAAGCCATGTGGTCTCTGTGACAACTACTTAACTCTTCTCTTGCAGCATGAAAGCAGCCATAAACAATACATAAACAAGTGGATTTGTCTGTGTTCCAATAAAACTGTATTTACAAAAATTAGTGGTGACCGAGATTTGGCCTGTGGGTCACAGTTTGTTGATCTCTGTTCCAGGTAAGAGATGCTACCTATTGATTTTTGACAAAGTTACAAAACCAAGTCAATGGAGGAAGGATAGCCTGTTCAACAAATGATGGTGATTAATTGGACATCCATAGGTAAAACAATAAACCTTGTCCTAAACTTCATATTTTATACAGAAATTTGCAGAAAATGTATCATATATCTAAATGTAAAACCTAAAACAACAAAACTTTTGGGAAAAACAGAAAATTTTTGTAATCTGGACTTAGGCAAAGAATTCTGAGACAGAACACACACACAAAAATCTATAAAAGAAGAAAAAAATGATAGCTCAGACTCCATCAAAATTAACCATTTTTCTTTGTCAAAGCCACTGTCAGGATAATTAAAAGGTAATTACTGACTGGGAGAAAATATTTGCAAACCGCATAGCTGACAAAAGATTTGTATGCAAATACATATGAAATTCTCAAAACTCAACACTAAGGAAATAACCTAATTGAAAAGAAGTGGGCAAAATGCTTCAACAAACACATCATGGATGAAAATATACAAATGAAGCACATGAAGCACAGAAAAATAAGCACATGAAGATGTTCAATACAATTGCGCGTGAGGGAAATTTAATGAAAACTACAATTAAATACCATTACAAACCTATTGGAATGGCTGAAATAAAAAATATTCACACTATGAAGTGCTGACAACGCAAAGCGACTGAAACTCTTACACGTTGCTGGTGGGAAAGCAAAATGGTGCAGTTGCTCTAGAAAATAGAGTGTCCATTTCTTATAAAGTTAAATTTATACTTACTATATGACTCAGTTAATCACTCTTTCCTAGAGAAATAAAAGCTTGTGTTCACACAAAAGCCTATGCATAATCACAGATCATAGCAGATATATTTATAATCACCAAAACCTGGAAACAACCCAAATGTTCTTCAATGGGTAAATGATTGGTTACACAAATTGTGGTATGTTTATGCAATGGAATACCACACAACCATTAAAGGGGAGAACTTTAGCTAAGCACAATAACTTGGATGAATCTCAAAGGCATGCTGAGTGAAAGAAGACAGTTTCAAAAGGTGGCATGCTGTACGATTCCACTTACGTGACATTTTTGAAAAGACAAAATGATAGTGATAGAGAACAGATCGGTGGTTGCCAGGGAAGGGTGGGAGAGAGTGCCACTGTAAAGGGGCGGGAGAGTTGTTACTATAAAGGAATGGCAGGGGGAAGTTTTATGGGGTGATGATTTATTCTGTTTCTTTATTGTGTTGGTAGTTACACAAATTTACACGTGTTAAAATTCATAGGACTATACACCCCCAAAAGTCAATTTTACTTTATGTTAACTTTAAAAATAAAATTAAAAATCAAGTTTGTGAATAAGCAGTGATAGCTAGAGTTCTCACAATTCAACCAATAAAACAATTTAATGTTTATATGATAATTATTACCAGAATAAATGATTATGTTGATTGCTTTATTTTGTTAACAAGCAGTTTCCAAATTCATAGTTTTAAAAATAACAATCAAGACCTTTGGGATATTTTTAATAAAGCCTGGAAAGATTTTGAAAAAAAAAAAAAAGTAATTGAATCTGACTGGCTCAGGGTTACATGATAAAAAAAAATTGCCCATTTAGAACTTGAATAGCGATTTGTGACTCTAACTTCCACTTTCCTTTCCAGCATCTTTAAACGGGCATTTGTTGCTGCCCCCTGTGGCATCAATGTCTGCCCAGTAGCTATGAGGGTCACATACCAGTTTCTAAGGCAGAAACTCAGCTGATTGGGACATATGGACCAAGCTTTCCTGCACAGGCAGCACCCTACCCCATCATTCTCCCTGAGAAACTCACTACCTTCCTCCTATTTACAGCCCTGACTGAATGCATCTCTCTCAACCACCCAGTAAACACAATTTTATGATAGGGATTGCTTGCTGCTCAAAGGAGAAAAAAGAATCACTTACAGCTAATTTTAGAGCAAATTAATAATATCAACAATAATAATTATTAATATGCATTGCTATTCTTTTAAGTCAAATTATATGTTGTTATAAACCAGACCAAAAATATGACCTTCTCTACTAGTGAAAGTCTTAATTAAAATGAGACGTTTTAATATACTTTTGCTACATAATATAAATTATCTCTCCCTACCTCTATTTTTGTATTCTTCCCTTTAATAATCTTTAATGTGCAGTGTTAAAGAGGAAGAAAATTGGTGATTAATAAAGGAATGAACAGGTGGCTACATTGCTTCTAAAAGATCAGTAGTGTCATAATTTCTTAATTATTTTTATACTCTGTAAGGATTTTTAAATACATGATGATATATTTCCTTCTTATACTTCTGGCATACTATAGCTAGTGGCATTACATTTCATTTAGAATAATAATTAATGAGAAATGAGGTATCTCTATACATTTCAGTCCTCCTGTTTTAGTCTCTTAAGTAACCATTCTGTCACATTTGTTATGCAAATGCTGCAGCACTGCATGTAATTTCAGCAATATGGGAGACCACATCTCAGAATGCCTTGAAGTACTTTTGTGGAATTAATAATTTTTTCTTGAAAGCAGAATTTTCCATATGCCTTTCAAAGAAGCAGATGAAAGCTGCGTAATTGCTCTGTTTTCATCAAGGTGAACGAACCAATGAAACATTGAAAGTATCAGACAATAGAGGGAAAAAATAAGCTTGTCTTTCCTCTGGCGCGTTGGTGTATGTGAAAGGGTGCTAAATGTACAATTAGATACAGAGTACCTGCCATCTCCTTAATAGCCACCCACTTAGTTGGATAAGTGTCCTGCCTGTCCAGATAAGGCATGTGTTTGATTAAAGGAAATCATTCAGTGTAAATGCTCGTCTATGGAGCCAATCAAAGACAGAGTCAGCTTGTCTATTATGGATCTGTCAATCTCATCTGTTTGCTTATTAAAGTTTCTTTAGCAAACCCAGTGGCCTCCCTTTGGTATGCTAAGCAGGCCCAAACTTTGCTAACATCTTGGAGTGAAGTCACCAGCCTTTGAATGACTCTGGGAGAGTCTACAGGCCTTCTCCAATTTAGCAAAGCGTTTTGTTCCAAAAGTTTGTTTGTAAGTCAGTTGTTTGGAACTTCAGAAGCATTTTTCCCATGGAAACAATGTTACAAATGGTGAGAAGGTTCCCAGGCCAGTCCACAAAGGCCTATTTAACCAAGAATATGGCTGGACTATAGGGCCCATAGCACTAGAAAGCCAGCCGCCATTAAGATTATTGTTTCTATGGGAAAATGTGCTCCCGGGGCTAATTGTGGATGCCAGCAGCAATTCCATAGCCCTGTCTAGCCTCTGGCAGCTGGAGCCTGGACTACCCCAGTCTCCTCTTTCCTTCAGGCTTGCAAGGTGGAAAGGTGAAAAGTCCCAGGGGAATCAAAGAGAGAGAGCGTGGGAGGTCCACGGGCTTCAGCAGGAGAGATCTAGAGGGACAGGGTGGCCAGATTAGAAAATAAAAATATAGGATGCTTAAAGTTGACATTCAGAGAAACAATGAATACTTTTAAATATATATCTCATGCAATGTTTGGGACATACCCTTTAAAAAGTATTTATCTGAAATTCCAATTTAACCAGAGTCCATATTTTATCTGGTAACACTAGGTAGGAATCATAGGCTTGGTGGATTGCCATGGTTGCAAGCACTCTGAAGCAAAAATGCAGGGGTTTAATAAGGAAGGATGGAATCTTCATAGGTCAGGGAAGTCTTCAGGAAAGCAGCAGAATGCTGCTCTTCCATATAAAGAAATATTTCAGAAAACTGAAGTTTATAGCCTTCAGCTCAATAACACTTTTGATTTGAGCTCTTTCAGTTGGAAATCTTTCTAAGCCATTGTACTTGCTTCGTTGACTTTTTAAGAGTAAATATAAGTTCATCTTGATGTTATGAGAGTGACATTTTGGCTACAGAAGACTGTAACTTCTATCTTGCTAGCATTATTTTGTCCTCTTGCTGACTCACTCTGAAGGGAGCCAGCTGTCATATTGTAAACTGTCCTGTAGACCTGTAGAGAAGCCCATATGACAAAGAACCAAGAAAGGCCCTGGCCAACATTCTGCAAGACATTGAACCCTGTCAACAACCTCTTGAACTTAGAAACGGATCTACTACTGTCAAGCTTTAAAATGACTGCAGCAGCAGTGACACCTTGACTGCAGCCCTTGTGAGAGACAGAGCCAGAAGATAAGCTAAACTATACTCAGATTTCTGACCCACAGAAATTTTGAGGTGATGAAGGTTTTCTGTTTGAAAGCACTAACTTTTGGAATTATTTGTTACACAGCTATAGATATAATATACCTCCATATGCCCATATTCTACAATTAACCTTTTACTACACTTATTTTATCACCATGCTTGCTGTATCTACCTATCTATTCATTCTTCTATTTATCCACCAATCTATTTTATTTGTTGTTTTTGTTGTTGTTTATGGCTACATATTTTTTTACCTCTATACTGATTACTATGTTAGAGATGCCTGAGGATGTGAGAACACTAACCTTTAAATAATTAAACTAATAGAGTGTTTGATCCTTCCTGAATTATGGATCAAATATGAACAATCCTATAACCCAGGGACATTGTCCAATAATTTATCCTTGAAAGATGAAACTATTGCCTCCAAACTATCATTCCCACCCTGCTTTGTAATCTTTTTACAATGCATTTATTTATTTATTTATTTATCTTTTAAAATTCCATATTTAAGATGTTGCCACTTTTCAGTGCTTCAGCCAACATTTTCATTTCATCACCTTTTTTCAATTACTATTGCTACACAACAAACTACTCTGAATTTAGTGTCAAAACCAAAAACCATTGATTTGTTATACTCAAGGATTCTTGAGTCAAGAATTTGGACAGAACACTGTGGGGATTGTTCCATGTGTTGTGGGGCCTCAGCTGGGAACACATATGACTGGGATAATTTGAATAGCTGAAGACTGGAATTACTTGGAGGGTTCTTCCCTCATTTATCTAATGCCTAGGCTATGATGTCTTGAAGTCTGGACTCAGCCAAAATTGTTGACCAGAGTACCTACATGTAGCCTGCCATATGACTGGGGCCTCTTACAATGTGACAGCTGTCTTCTGAAAGAGAGCAACCTGAGATGATGCTTTCAAAGAGAGTAAATGTTCCAAGAGAACTAGGAAGGATTGGTCTAGCCTTTCATAAACTGGTCTTGGAAGTCACACAATGTCACTTCTGATGTATTCTAATTATCAAAGAAGTCACAGCCCACTCAGATTCAAACGGAGGGGGCATGGACTCCATCACTCAATGAGAAGAGTGTCAAATAAGTTGCAGCCATGTTTTACAACCACCAGACATTTTAATTTCTCTTAATTGTTTCCTATGCCTACTAAAGAGGTAGTATATTTGGAAGATGCTGCCAAAATTGTTCACACTTTCAGACAACCACAAGATATAATAGTTAACTCAGTAAACAATGTAATTTCCAAAATACAGCTGTTATATGATACTTGAGAAAACTTGACAGAAATAACTGATGACTCATTTGCAAATTTTGGAATAAAAATAGTTGACATTACAGAGCATGTTACTATCTCACTATTACAACTGCAAAGAAAGTCACAACTGAAATACAGAAAACTTCTCCCTCAAATCATATTTCTGTGGGTCCTTAAAGTGTATTTGTATATAAGAATCTCACCATACCCTTGTGTTTCTCTTTTCATTCATAAATGTGGTCATTCAATGGCTTAACCACCATCCACTTACCCAAGTAGCCTCTTCTAAAACACTTGTTGAATGTATGATTGAATCAATGAGTGGATAGAAAAGTGACTAACCCTTTGCCTACCAG
This sequence comes from Pongo pygmaeus, assembly GCF_028885625.2. Lineage (NCBI taxonomy): Eukaryota > Metazoa > Chordata > Mammalia > Primates > Hominidae > Pongo > Pongo pygmaeus. The sequence goes on along the minus strand of NC_072396.2, from coordinate 153,862,851 downwards.
AAAAGATATTTGGTGAAATAAATTTATTGGATTTGGAGTCTGGAAATGGAGACTTTTCACCAAATGTAAAAAGCAAATTCTGAATTGTTCAGTCATCCATCCATCTATCCATTCATGTTCAACACATTTTTGGAATCTAGGTCTAATAGGGCAGAAATTCAGTGGACAAGTAAAATATCTGATTTATATAATGAAAGTACATTATAAGTACTATGAAAGAAAAAGCAAGGGTGTTCTAAGATACAATAATGTAGAAATAGACTTCATAATAGTTGGTCAAAGACAGTTTTTTTAAGAAGGAGACATTTAGGCTGATACCTGAAGAATTTGAAGGAAAGAAGGATTTGAGGAGTAGAATAAAGACAGTATGTGTGAAGTTCCAGAGATAGGAAGGAATTTGGAGTGTAGCTGAATTATAATGGACAAGGGAGAGTGATACTAGACAAAGTGTTGGCTAGGATAAGAAGTCTGGAAGGCTGTAAGTGAGGAGTGATGGGATCTGATTTATATTTTTAATAAACACTCTATCTACTGTATGCATAGTGAAGTATAAAAAGCAAAGAAGAAAGCATTGCTTGCCTTTTCTCTTTTAATGAAGTCTTTGGATAAAAATTATTTAATGTACTCCAACTTAATAATATTTTCCTTTATTGCTTATTGATTTTAGTGTCCTATTTACAATTTTGTTTCTATCTTCAGGTTATAAATATACTCTCCTATGTTAATTTCTAAAAGGTTTAGTGTTTTGTCATTCATATTTAGCTCTACAAGATACAGTTAATTTATTTTCATGTATAGAAACAGGAACAGGCCCAATTTCATCTTTTTTGCAAATATACATCCTATTGATTCAATGTCATTTATTGGAAAGGCTATTCTTTCTCCAGTGCTGTATAATGTCACCTTTACATAAAAAAGAGTCCATATGTGTGTGGGTCTATTTCTAGGCTTTCTGTTCTGATCACCTTGTCTATTTATTTCTCTGTGTATTCATGCTATGCTGTCTCAATTACTGTAGTTTTATAACAAGTGTTGATATCCAATATACCAAATCCTCTCATAATCTATAGATTGGCTTTGAGAAAATTAATATATTACAATGAGAGTCTTCTATTCTGTGAACGTAGTACATCTCCTCATTTATTTCAATATTCTTCCTTCCTTTCTTCTTTCCTTCCTCTTTCCTTCTCTCCTTCTTGCCTTCCTTTCTTTCTTTTTCTTCCAACCCTCTCCCACTTATTCCACTAGCCTCTGTGTTTTTTACAGTCTTTTTTTTGTATTTTCCATATTTTGTCTATTTTTAGACAGCTTATTTATCTTTTAAAACATCTGCTTTTCTGTGGTTCCCTATTTCCTGTATGTATTTTCAAGCTTGCACTTTTAGGCATATAAAATATAGCTGTTTTATAGTCTTGTTCTATAATTCTAATATCTAATGTCTTTCAGGTCTGTTTCTACTGTTTGCTTTTACTATTTAATCATTCTCATTATTCCTTATTTCTTTAGTTTTTTAAGTTGTGTTCTAATTCTTGTCCTTTAAAAATTATTTATAGAAATTGTTTAATGCCTATGGCAGTGCAGCTTTTCTCAAGAGTAGGATTGCATTTGCTTCTGCCAGGCACCAGGGTCACTAGCAGCCTGGAACCATTTTAATTTAAATTCATGACTTTTGGTGTTTGGGATCATGCAGACTTTGGCCAGTTGGGCTTTGAATCTTTATTAATATTAGCTTATGATTACTACTTCTGAGGGTGAATTCCCCCGCAGTACTAAGGCAACTTTCTTTACAGTGATCTGGGGTAAAGTGGTAGGTTTACACATGGTTCATCTTTACACTGAGGAGGTGGCCCTTTGAAACCCAAGTTTAAAGTAAAAAGATTATTCTGTCTGATGTCTCCCACTTTGGGTGGGCCCTATGTTTTGACCTTTGGCCTCCTCAGAAAACCCAAGTTAAAAATACAGAAGATTGGCATATGCCTTTAGCACAAGTGGTCTCAGTTTACCTCTTTATAAACTTGTGTATTTCTTTTTCCCTTTAGATTTTGACCTTGTAATTCTTTACCCTGTTATCACATCTTCAAAAAGCTAAAAAATATTTGTTATTAATCTTTGCTGTTTAGTGTTGGAAGGTTGTTTGAATAATCTAGTATGTCATAAAGGGAAATTGAAGTCTCTGGGCCATTCTTTATCCATTGAACTTTCCTTCATACTTTTAGTGTTGAATTTACTGAAAATCTATGTTCAGGTGTAAAAAGGTGTGAGTGTGTGTTGGTATGCATGACAATGGCACTGTGAGGTCACTGTATTTGCTGCACTCCAATGTAGGTGGAATATTCTCTTCCAATGTGCTACCTCTGCTGCTTTTGGCAGAGCCAGAGGCATTGGAGTCTCTGCTCTGGGTCAGCCTGTGGTCTCTGGTTAGCAACTGCCTCACTCTTTTCCTTAGAATGGAATTGACTACTTGGGTCCTTTTTTGGTTGCTTGAAAGGGTCTTGAAGTAGTTTGCTTACTCTCTCTGCATTTGCATGCTTCATTTCAACAATACATGAAGAAAATACTCTTTTTTATTTATGCTTTCACAGTTGAGAACTGTGAAAATGCTGGAGCTAGCTCATCCAATTTTTATAACATTTCCCAGGTCACAGAGAATGACAAACCAAATTTAACTTTTTGAGAAAAAGTGATAAATATGTATTTGTTTTAGTCATTTAGTTTCTATTAAACATTTCATAGAAATTAATCTTTGATGAGTAGAACTTTTAGGTAGAATGTTCAAATGTATTTATTTGTAAATTGATAGATAATATAGTGCTGTAATAAACTTCGCAGTGCAGATATTTTTCTTGAACAATATGATGTTCTGAAATATATATATCGTGGAATGGTTAAATCTAGTTAATTAACATATTGCCTCACATAGTTATCATTTTGTGATAAGAATACTTATCCACTCATTTAGCATTTTTTTTTTTTTTTGAGTTGGAGTTTCTCTCTTGTCGCCCAGGCTGGAGTGCAATGGCATGATCTTGGCTCACTGCAACCTCTGCCTCCTGGGTTCAAGGGATTTTCCTGCCTCAGCCTCCCGAATAGCTGGGATTACAGGCGTGTGCCACCATGCTTGGCTAACTTTGTATTTTTCGTAGAGACTGGGTTTCACCATGTTGGTCAAGCTGGTCTCAAACTCCTGACCTCAAGTGATCCACCCACCTCGGCCTCCCAAAGTGCTGGGATTGCAGGCATGAGCCACGGCACCCGGCCTCTTTTAGCATTTTTTTCAAGAATGGAACTACTCAACTTCAAAACACACTATAAGGCTACAGTAACCACAACAGCATGGTACTAGTACAATAACAGACACATAGACAAATGGAACAGAATAGAAAACTCAGAAATAAAGATGCACACCTACAACCATCAGATCTTCCACAAGGCCAACAAAACCAAGCAATAGGGAAAGGACTTGCTATTGAAAAAATGATGCTGGGTAACTGGCTAGCCATATGCAGAAGAATGAAACTGGACCTTTACCTTTCATCATATGCAAAATTAACTCAAGATGGATTAAAGATTTAAAGGTAATGCCTCAAACTATAAAAACCACAGAAGGCAACCTAGAAAATATTCTTCTCAACATCAGCCTTGGCAAAGAAGTTTTGGCTAAGTCCCAAAAAGCAATCACAACAGAAGCAAAAATTGACAAGTGGGACCTAATTAAGGAGCTTCTGCTCAGTAAAAGAAACTATCAACAGAGTTAACAGATGACCTACAGAATGGGAGCAAATACTCACAAACTATGCATCTGACAATGGGCTAGTATCCAAAATCTATAAGAAACTTAAACAAATCAACAAGCAAAATCAAATAACATCATGAAAAAAAAAATGGGCAAAGAACAGGGACAGACACTTCTTAAAAGAAGACATACAAGTGACCAAAAAACATATGAAAAAAATGCTCAATATAAATAATCATCAGAGAAATGCAAATCAAAACCACAAGGAGATACCATCTCACTCCAGTCAGAATGGCTATTTAAAAAGTCAGAAAAATAGATGCTGGTGTAGCTGTGGAGAAAGCGGGACACTTATACACTGTTGGCAGGAATGTAAATTGGTTCAACCACTGTGGAAAGCAATTTGGAGATTTCTCAAATAACTTAAAGCAGAGCTACTATTCGACTCAACAATCGCATTACTGGGTATACACCCAAAGGAAAATAGATCATTATACTGAAAAGACACATGCACTTATGTGTTCATTGCTGTGCTATTCATGATAGCAAAAACATGGATTCAACCTAGGTGCCCATCAATGGTGGATTGTATAAAGAAAATGTGGTACATATACACAATGGAATACTACACAGCCATATAAAAGAATGAAATCATGTCCTTAGTAGCAATATGGACGCAGCTGGAGGACATAATCTTAAGCAAATTAATGCACAATTAGACAATCGAATACTGCATGTTCTAACGTACAAGTGGGGGCTAGACATTGAGCACCCATGGACATAAGCATGGGAACAATAGATACCGCAGTCTGCTGGAGTTGGGAGGAAATTAGGGAGTGGGGGGGCGTGAGTTGAAAAAATTACCTACTGGGTAATATGCTCACTGCCATTAACAAACCTGCTCATCTGCCCCCATATCTAAAATAAAAGTTAAAAAAATAAAGAATGCATCATCTTTAAATATAGTCACCATGCTGAAAGTAGATCTGTTGAATTTATTTCTCCTACCTAACTGTAATTTTGTATCCTTTGACCAACCTCTCCCCATCCCTCCCAATCAGCACAGCCTCTGGTAACCATCATTCTACTCTCTATTTCTATGAGATCAACTTATTTAGATTCCACATATGTGTGAGATCATGCAGTATGTGTCTTTCTGTGCCTAATTTCACTTAACATGATGTCCTCCAGGTTCTTCCATATTATTGTGAATGACAGAATTTTCTTCTTACGGCCAAATATTATTTCATTGTGTATATATACCACATCGTCTTTATCCATTAATCTGTTGATGGACACTCAGGCTGATTCCATATCTTAGCTATTGTGAATAATGCTGCAATGAACACAGGAGTACAGACATATCTGATATACTGATTTCTTTTCCTTTGGATATATACCCAGTAGTGGGATTGCTGGATCATATGGTAGTTCCATTTTTATTTTTAGGAACCTCTGTAAAATTTTCCATAGTGATTGTACTAATTTACATTCCCACCAACAGTGTACAAGGATTGCCTTTTCTCCACATCCTCACCAGCATCTATTATTGCCTGCCATTTTATAAAAAACATTCTAACAGGAGAGAGATAAAGAGATAATATTTCATTGTGATTTTGATTTGCAGTTCTCTGATGATTAGTGATGTTGAGCATTTTTTCATATACCCTGCATTAGTCTGTTTAGTGTTGCTATAACAGAACACCTGAGATTGGGTAGTTTATACAAAAACGTGTCTATTTAGCTCATGGTTCTATCAACTGAGAAGTTCAAGAAGTGAGGTGCTGGCATCTGCTTGGCTTCTAGTTAGGGCTTTTTGTGCTACATTATAACATGTCAGAGAAAGTCAAAGAGGAAGTGGACACACGGGAGGAGGCAAAACCTGAAGGGCATTTTAGTTTTAAAACAATGCACTTTCAAGGAAACGAATCCATTGCCACAAGAACGGATTCTGTCCTGTCAGAGTGAAAACTTAATCGCTACTTTGAGAATGGCACTAAGCCGTTCATGAGGGATCTGCCCCCATGATGCAGACACCTCCCACTTGGCCCCACCTCCCAACACTGCCATACTGAAGATCAAATTTCAACATAACTTTTGGTAGGGATGAACAAACCTTACCCAAACCATAGCTCAGTGAAGGATCAGGGTCATATGATAAGGAACACAGCCACATCTATTAAATGAAGTAGAGCAGGGTGTTCAGGGACACCTTTTGGAGTCAGACAAAACTGAATTCAAATCCCACCTCCACCATTTACTATATCTATGTGTCCTTGGGTGAATCATTTAAACTAAGTCTTATCTGCAAAATATGAGAATCAGAATTTACTACATAGGCTGCTTATATGGATTAAATGAAATAATGTATAAACTACACCTAGCATAATGAATGACACTGAACACATGATAAGTCATCAGTAGATTTTAATTATAATAATTATCACTGAGTGGAAAGATGTGTGTGTGCATGAAATGGGCACCTGTATACATATATAGGTGTATATACCTGTATATATATATGATATATACATATCTAGATATGTATATATCAGTTCTTCTGGAATCCTTTTAATGATATGAATTTATGTTGGAGGACGTATATTATAGATCCAGTTATCTGGGAATAAGTTATCATCTGTGATAAGCTTAGAATGTGTAGTTAAGCCTTTTCAATGTAAAAGTGAGACCAAGTGTCCCAGTGAGGAAGAATATGGCCAAGAATCTGGCTATTGCTTCAAAACAATCCATCGAAAAGAATTTTAAAATGGGTTCACATTTGGATATCTTGTTCATTTCTTTTTTTTTTTTAAGTTATGAGTTGATTTTTTTTTCTTTCTTTATTATTATTATACTTTAGGTTTTAGGGTACATGTGCGCGATGTGCAGGTTAGTTACATATGTATACATGTGCCATACTGGTGCGCTGCACCCACTAACTCCTCATCTAGCATTAGGTATATCTCCCAATGCTATCCCTCCCCCCTCCCCCCACCCCACAACAGTCCCCAGAGTGTGATGTTCCCCTTCCTGTGTCCATGTGTTCTCATTGTTCAATTCCCACCTATGAGGGAGAATATGCAGTGTTTGGTTTTTTGTTCTTGCGATAGTTTACTGAGAATGATGATTTCCAATTTCATCCATGTCCCTACAAAGGACCTGAACTCATCATTTTTTATGGCTGCATAGTATTCCATGGTGTATATGTGCCACATTTTCTTAATCCAGTCTATCATTGTTGGACATTTGGGTTGGTTCCAAGTCTTTGCTATTGTGAATAATGTCGCAATAAACATACGTGTGCATGTGTCTTTATAGCAGCATGATTTATAGTCCTTTGGGTATATACCCAGTAATGGGATGGCTGGGTCAAACGGTATTTCTAGTTCTAGATCCCTGAGGAATCGCCACACTGACTTCCACAATGGTTGAACTAGTTTACAGTTCCACCAACAGTGTAAAAGTGTTCCTATTTCTCCACATCCTCTCCAGCACCTGTTGTTTCCTGACTTTTTAATGATTGCCATTCTAACTGGTGTGAGATGGTATCTCATTGTGGTTTTGATTTGCATTTCTCTGATGGCCAGTGATGGTGAGCATTTTTTCATGTGTTTTTTGGCTGCATAAATGTCTTCTTTTGAGAAATGTCTGTTCATGTCCTTCGCCCACTTTTTGATGGGATTGTTTGTTTTTTTCTTGTAAATTTGTTTGAGTTCATTGTAGATTCTGGATATTAGCCCTTTGTCAGATGAGTAGGTTGCGAAAATTTTCTCCCATTTTGTAGGTTGCCTGTTCACTCTGATGGTAGTTTCTTTTGCTGTGCAGAAGCTCTTTAGTTTAATTAGATCCCATTTGTCAATTTTGGCTTTTGTTGCCATTGCTTTTGGTGTTTTAGACATGAAGTCCTTGCCCATGCCTATGTCCTGAATGGTAATGCCTAGGTTTTCTTCTAGGGTTTTTATGGTTTTAGGTCTAACGTTTAAGTCTTTAATCCATCTTGAATTGATTTTTGTATAAGGTGTAAGGAAGGGATCCAGTTTCAGCTTTCTACATATGGCTAGCCAGTTTTCCCAGCACCATTTATTAAATAGGGAATCCTTTCCCCATTGCTTGTTTTTCTCAGGTTTCTCAAAGATCAGATAGTTGTAGGTATGCGGCGTTATTTCTGAGGGCTCTGTTCTGTTCCATTGATCTATATCTCTGTTTTGGTACCAGTACCATGCTGTTTTGGTTACTGTAGCCTTGTAGTATAGTTTGAAGTCAGGTAGTGTGATGCCTCCAGCTTTGTTCTTTTGGCTTAGGATTGACTTGGCGATGTGGGCTCTTTTTTGGTTCCATATGAACTTTAAGGTAGTTTTTTCCAATTCTGTGAAGAAAGTCATTGGTAGCTTGATGGGGATGGCATTGAATCTGTAAATTACCTTGGGCAGTATGGCCATTTTCACAATATTGGTTCTTCCTACCCATGAGCATGGAATGTTCTTCCATTTGTTTGTATCCTCTTTTATTTCCTTGAGCAGTGGTTTGTAGTTCTCCTTGAAGAGGTCCTTCACATCCCTTGTAAGTTGGATTCCTAGGTATTTTATTCTCTTTGAAGCAATTGTGAATGGGAGTTCACTCATGATTTGGCTCTCTGTTTGTCTGTTGTTGGTGTATAAGAATGCTTGTGATTTTTGTACATTGATTTTGTATCCTGAGACTTTGTTGAAGTTACTTATCGGCTTAAGGAGATTTTGGGCTGAAACAATGGGGTTTTCTAGATATACAATCATGTCGTCTGCAAACAGGGACAATTTGACTTCCTCTTTTCCTAATTGAATACCCTTTATTTCCTTCTCCTGCCTGGTTGCCCTGGCCAGAACTTCCAACACTATGTTGAATAGGAGTGGTGAGAGAGGGCATCCATGTCTTGTGCCAGTTTTCAAAGGGAATGCTTCCAGTTTTTGCCCATTCAGTATGATGTTGGCTGTGGGTTTGTCATAGATAGCTCTTATTATTTTGAGATACCTCCCATCAATACCTAATTTTTTGAGAGTTTTTAGCATGAAGGGTTGTTGAATTTTGTCAAAGGTCTTTTCTGCATCTATTGACATAATCATGTGGTTTTTGTCTTTGGTTCTGTTTATATGCTGGATTACATTTATTGATTTGCGTATATTGAACCAGCCTTGCATCCCAGGGATGAAGCCCACTTGATCATGGTGGATAAGCTTTTTGATGTGCTGCTGGATTCGGTTTGCCAGTATTTTATTGAGGATTTTTGCATCAATGTTCATCAAGGATATTGGTCTAAAATTCTCTTTTTTGGTTGTGTCTCTGCCCAGCTTTGGTATCAGGATGATGCTGGCCTCATAAAATGAGTTAGGGAGGATTCCCTCTTTTTCTATTGATTGGAATAGTTTCAGAAGGAATGGTACCAGTTCAGAAGGAATGGTAGCACAGCCAATTCAGAAGGAATTCAGCTGTGAATCCATCTGGTCCTGGACTCTTTTTTGTTGGTAAGCTATTGATTATTGCCACAATTTCAGCTCCTGTTATTGGTCTATTCAGAGATTCAACTTCTTCCTGGTTTAGTCTTGGGAGAGTGTATGTGTCGAGGAATTTATCCATTTCTTCTAGATTTTCTAGTTTATTTGCATAGAGGTGTTTGTAGTATTCTCTGATGGTAGTTTGTATTTCTGTGGGATCGGTGGTGATATCCCCTTTATCATTTTTTATTGCGTCTATTTGATTCTCTCTTTTTTTCTTCATTAATCTTGCTAGCAGTCTATCAATTTTGTTGATCCTTTCAAAAAACCAGCTCCTGGATTCATTAATTTTTTGAAGGGTTTTTTGTGTCTCTATTTCCTTCAGTTCTGCTCTGATTTTAGTTATTTCTTGACTACTGCTAGCTTTTGAATGTGTTTGCTCTTGCTTTTCTAGTTCTTTTAATTGTGATGTTAGGGTGTCAATTTTGGATCCTTCCTGCTTTCTCTTGTGGGCATTTAGTGCTATAAATTTCCCTCTACACACTGCTTTGAATGCGTCCCAGAGATTCTGGTATGTTGTGTCTTTGTTCTCGTTGGTTTCAAAGAACATTTTTATTTCTGCCTTCATTTCGTTATGTACCCAGTAGTCATTCAGGAGCAGGTTGTTCAGTTTCCATGTAGTTGAGTGGTTTTGAGTGAGATTCTCAATCCTGAGTTCTAGCTTGATTGCACTGTGATCTGAGAGATAGTTTGTTATAATTTCTGTTCTTTTACATTTACTGAGGAGAGCTCCAAGTATGTGGTCAATTTTGGAATAGGTGTGGTGTGGTGCTGAAAAAAATGTATATTCTGTTGATTTGGGGTGGAGAGTTCTGTAGATGTCTATTAGGTCTGCTTGGTGCAGAGCTGAGTTCAATTCCTGGGTATCCTTGTTGACTTTCTGTCTCGTTGATCTGTCTAATGTTGACAGTGGGGTGTTAAAGTCTCCCATTATTAATGTGTGGGAGTCTAAGTCTCTTTGTAGGTCACTCAGGACTTGCTTTATGAATCTGGGTGCTCCTGTATTGGGTGCATATATATTTAGGATAGTTAGCTCTTCTTGTTGAATTGATCCCTTTACCATTATGTAATGGCCTTCTTTGTCTCTTTTGATCTTTGTTGGTTTAAAGTCTGTTTTATCAGAGACTAGGATTGCAATCCCTGCCTTTTTTTGCTTTCCATTTGCTTGTTAGATCTTCCTCCATCCTTTTATTTTGAGCCTATGTGTGTCTCTGCACGTGAGATGGCTTTCCTGAATACAGCACACTGATGGGTCTTGACTCTTTATCCAATTTGCCAGTCTGTATCTTTTAATTGGAGCATTTGGTCCATTTACATTTAAAGTTAATATTGTTATGTGTGAATTTGATCTTGTCATTATGATGTTAGCTGGTTATTTTGCTCGTTAGTTGATGCAGTTTCTTCCTAGTCTTGATGGTCTTTACATTTTGGCATGATTTTGCAGTGGCTGGTACCGGTTGTGCCTTTCCATGTTTAGCGCTTCCTTCAGGAGCTCTTTTAGGGCAGGCCTGGTGGTGATAAAATCTCTCGGCATTTGCTTGTCTGTAAAGTATTTTATTTCTCCTTCACTTATGAAGCTTAGTTTGGCTGGATATGAAGTTGTGGGTTGAAAATTCTTTTCTTTAAGAATGTTGAATATTGGCCCCCACTCTCTTCTGGCTTGTAGAGTTTCTGCCGAGAGATCTGCTGTTAGTCTGATGGGCTTCCCTTTGTGGGTAACCCGACCTTTCTCTCTGGCTGCCCTTAATATTTTTTCCTTCATTTCAACTTTGGTGAATCTGACAATTATGTGTCTTGGAGTTACTCTTCTCGAGGAGTATCTTTGTGGCATTCTCTGTATTTCCTGAATCTGAATGTTGGCCTGCCTTGCTAGATTGGGGAAGCTCTCCTGGATAATATCTTGCAGAGTGTTTTCCAACTTGGTTCCATTCTCCCCATCACTTTCAGGTACACCAATCAGACGTAGATTTGTCTTTTCACATAGTCCCATATTTCTTGGAGGCTTTGCTAGTTTCTTTTTATTCTTCTTTCTCTAAACTTCCCTTCTCGCTTCATTTCATTCATTTCATCTTCCATTGCTGATACCCTTTCTTCCAGTTGATCGCATCGGCTCCTGAGACTTCTGCATTCTTCACGTAGTTCTCAAGCCTTGGTTTTCAGCTCCATCAGCTCCTTTAAGCACTTCTCTGTATTGGTTATTCTAGTTATACATTCTTCTAAATTTTTTTCAAAGTTTTCAAGTTCTTTGCCTTTGGTTTGAATATCCTCCCGTAGCTCAGAGTAATTTGATCGTCTGAAGCCTTCTTCTCTCAGCTCGTCAAAGTCATTCTCTGTCCAGCTTTGTTCCGTTGCTGGTGAGGAGCTGCGTTCCTTTGGAGGAGGAGAGGCACTCTGCTTTTTAGAGTTTCCAGTTTTTCTGCTCTGTTTTTTCCCCATCTTTGTGGTTTTATCTACTTTTGGTCTTTGATGATGGTGATGTACAGATGGGTTTTTGGTGTGGATGTCCTTTCTGTTTGTTAATTTTCCTTCTAACAGACAGGACCCTCAGCTGCAGGTCCTTTGGAGTACCAGGCCGGCTGTGTGAGGTGTCAGTCTGCCCCTGCTGGGGGGTGCCTCCCAGTTAGGCTGCTCAGGGGTCAGGGGTCAGGGACCCACTTGAGGAGGCAGTCTGCCCGTTCTCAGATCTCCAGCTGCGTGCTGGGAGAACCACTGCTCTCTTCAAAGCTGTCAGACAGGGACATTTAAGTCTGCAGAGGTTACTGCTGTCTTTTTATTTGTCTGTGCCCTGCCCCCAGAGGTGGAGCCTACAGAGGCAGGCAGGCCTCCTTGAGCTGTGGTGGGCTCCACCTAGTTCGAGCTTCCTGGCTGCTTTGTTTACCTAAGCGAGCCTGGGCAATGGCGGGCGCCCCTCCCCCAGCCTCGCTGCCGCCTTGCAGTTTGATTTCAGACTGCTGTGCTAGCAATCAGCGAGACTCCGTGGGCGTAGGACCCTCTGAGCCAGGTGTGGGATATAATCTCCTGGGTGCGCCGTTTTTTAAGCCCGTCGGAAAAGCACAGTATTCGGGTGGGAGTGACCCGATTTGCCAGGTGCAGTCTGTCACCCCTTTCTTTGACTAGGAAAGGGAACTCCCTGACCCCTTGCGCTTCCCGAGTGAGGCAATGCCTCGCCTTTCTTTGGCTCACGCACGGTGCACGCACCCACTGACCTGCACCCACTGTCTGGCACTCCCTAGTGAGATGAACCCGGTACCTCAGATGGAAATGCAGAAATCACCCGTCTTCTGCATCGCTCATGCTGGGAGCTGTAGACCGGAGCTGTTCCTATTCGGACATCTTGGCTCCTCCGCCATCTTGTTCATTTCTTGAGAGGTATGTGCATAACTTGCTCTGCACAGTGCCAGACATATAACATGTACTCAATAAATTTATTTACTGAATATTTCATGTAACAACTGGCTATACAGTAGGTGGTAGCTGATACCCTCTAAGAAGGAGTCTAAGGGTGCATTTGCCATTTTCACTTTTGGCCTATCTAAGATTTATATTCATTAGCCTATAATAACCGCAAGATGTATACAAGTCCGATATGAAGCTCATATACATTAGAAAATGTTCCCAAAGTTGTATAACTAGTTTATTGGGAAGGGGCATTAGGACTAAGCATTGTTTCTTTTCCACCACAAAAACTGAAATTTGTACCCAGTGAGAGAGTTATAATGTAAGGAGCACTTGGAGTTTCACCTTCGAAATTTACTGATTTAACTTCCTTGGATAATTTCTTGTAACTGGAATAGCAATGACGTCAGTAAAATTTAGATTGATTTGATTTTCATCAGATAATCAAAGAAAGGCAAACAAGGATGAGGCCGCGAAAGATATTGGAGGCTAGAATAAAGAAAGAGAGTATTACAGTCTCCCTCTGATGGGTTAGGTTACTCCAACTTTCCCACCCATGAACAAGGAAGGGGCTTGAAAGCCTAGAGTTGTAGGACTCTCCAGCCACTATTCCCAACCTAGCCTATGGCTGTCCAGAAAAAAAGCTAAGTAGTGACATTCTTTTTGAAGTTTAGAAAAGAAACATTGTGAGGGATTTTAGCCATTATTCTCTAGACATCTATTCCTCTCCAACTTTACTTTCCTTATCTTAGAACTTCCCATAAACCTATCTCTCCATAAAATCTCACATCACAGAAATCCTCATCCTCATGTGTATTTGCTAGAATTCTGGAGCAAAGAGAGAGCATATGCAAAAGGGTTTAACTGAAAAGAATTTAATGAAGGAACTTTCTATAAAAGTATGGGGAAGGTTAAGGGAACTGACACTCTTCAATGCCTGAGTAGTGGGGCATTCAGAGGCTAGCAACAATGAGAAGCTGTTACATCTCTAAGGCCTAAAGGGGCAAGAGTAATAACATCATTACTACAGCTCAGTGAGAGTCAAACCCATAGAACAGGGGCTACCCTGTTGGGCCATGGGTAAAGGAAAGCAGCCCCTGAAAATCCATGGCACTGTGGGGACTAGGTGAGGAGAGAGTCAGTATCCCAACCTCTTTCCTCTCACCCTCTTATCTCTTACTGTTGCTCGAATTGGCCAAACTCAACCAGAAGCTAGGGAGTCCAGGTGAGGCAGTCTCATGGGGGTACAGAGAAGAACAGAGAAGGGTGGATGATGGATTTTGGTGTGGGAAAATTGGAAATAAACCCTACATGCCCACTTTGCCTTGAAGCACCTAGTCTCATCTTTTGCCTAGATGAAGAAACTCCTATCCTCAAAATAAAGTCCCATTAACCAATGTATCACAAGTTCATATATCTTTATTCATATTCCTACCAAGAACACACTTCACGAAGTTAGAAATATTAAGGGGACCTGATACTCTTCCTGTAATGAACCAGGATGAAGGGAGGGAAATAATTCATAGAAAACACATGGCTACCATAGTTCCCTTTTGTGTAGCTGATCATCAGGCCTCTATTGATAAATTATATCTGCCTTGTTTACGTACTCATTCCACCTTCTTTCTACTCTCTGATATCTGCAAGGATTTTTACATGGCATGATGACCCAAAACTTCATTCCCACAGGATCTAAGTCCTTAAAGGTTCACTCTTATTGAATTGCCTCAGTCTTATATTAACTTTTGTTATTGACAATGGGAATGCTAGAAGGACCTGAGTGAATCACCTGGGTCCATTTTCAGTCCTCGTGGCTGCTAGTGTGTAACAGTAACTCAATTTTATCTTGGCAATCAGGATCAATCACGCCACCCAGTATGGTCACCTGTTTCTCTACCTCTTGGTTCAGCATGTTGGGGAACCTGAAATGATCAGTAGGCAGTGTCAACTTCTAATTCATCAGCTCTTGCTTAAAAAACCTACGTGTGATATTTCAGGCCTGACCATAGGTGATTACAAAGAGTTTACTTGGCAGATAAAAATCTTCCCTGTTCACACTAGATTTGGTGCACAGAAACAGAGTTGGAGTCAAGGCCTTAGATCCTTCTAGCCAGTCATGATCTTTACATATTTATTTTCCTAGCCTGGACAGCTTACCTCCTGAACTCTCTATCTGAGGCCTTGGGCAGAGGCCTTTCTCAGGCATCTCTGCTGAGACCTTCTTATGGGAGGAGGAGGGGAAAACCTTGAAGACACTTCACACCCTGACTCAGGAGCTAGTACTTTTTCACTCTGAGCTCTCTTCTTTCTCCCATTCCCCATTCCAGGGCCCATAAAACTACTGGAGCCTTTTATTTAGGGCTCCTTCAATAGTGAGATGACTCCCACATTCGCACTGATCCACTGGGCCCTCAACTTGTGTGCCATTCCGTAGGAGGAAATAAAACAAGGAGTTGGCACTCTGGTTTAGACTCTTGCTAATACCATCTTAGTAAGTGATTAGAGGCTTAACTCATTTGTAACTTGTTACTTTAATTGGCTACAATGACACCTGGCAGCTCAGCTGGCTCTCCCAGCTCAGCTAATCTCCTGACAATGAGAACCATTACCACTATTCTCCAGTGGAAATATTCTTCCCTTGGGTACTGGCACTTCCAAACCCATTAACCTGAAGGCTTGAGAGACAGGAAGCACACTTATGTAATGTATAATAGTGATTGAGGTCATTTTTATTCATTCCCTTTGGTTCCCAGACTGGTGTATTCTGGCTATGGAAAATCACCATATCTTGACTAATGTTTTATTTATTTATTTATTTATTTTTTATTATACTTTAAGTTCTTTAAGTTTTATTATACTTTAAGTTCATGTGCACAATGTGCAGGTTTGTTACATATGTATACATGTGGCATGTTGGTGTGCTGCACCCATTAACTCGTCATTTACATTAGGTATATCTCCTAATGCTATCCCTCCCCGCTCCCCAAACCCCATGACAGGCCCCAGTGTGTGATGTTCCCCTTCCTGTGTCAGTGTTCTCATTGTTCAATTCCCACCTATGAGTGAGAACATGCAGTGTTTGGCTTTTTGTCCTTGTGATAGTTTGCTGAGAATGACGGTTTCCAGCTTCATCCATGTCCCTACAAAGGACATAAACTCATTCTTTTTATGGCTGCATAGTATTCCATGTTGTATAAGTGCCACATTTTCTTAATCCAGTCTATCATTGTTGGACATTCGGGTTGGTTCCAAGTCTGCTATTGTGAATAGTGCCACAATAAACATAACTGTACATGTCTTTATAGCAGCATGATTTATAATCCTTTGGGTATATACCCAGTAATGGGATGGCTGGGTCAAACAGTGTTTCTAGTTCTAGATCCCTGAGGAATCGCCACACTGTCTTCCACAATGGTTGAACTAGTTTACAGTCCCACCAACAGTGTAAAAGTGTTCCTATTTCTCCACATCCTCTCCAGCACCTGTTGTTACCTGACTTTTTAATGATTGCCATTCTAACTGGTGTGAGATGGTATCTCATTGTGGTTTTGATTTGCATTTCTCTGATGGCCAGTGATGATGAGCATTTTTTCATGTGTCTTTTGGCTGCATAAACGTCTTCTTTTGAGAAGTGTCTGTTCATATCCTTTGCCCACTTTTTGATGGGGTTGTTTGTTTTTTTCTTGTAAATTTGTTTGAGTTCTTTGTAGATTCTGGATATTAGCCCTTCGTCAGACGAGTAGATTGCAAAAATTTTTCCCATTCTGTAGGTTGCCTGTTCACTCTGATGGTAGTTTCTTTTGCTGTGCAGAAGCTCTTTAGTTTAGTTAGATCCCATTTGTCAATTTTGGCTTTTGTTGCCATTGCTTTTGGTGTTTTAGACATGAAGTCCTTGTCCATGCCTATGTCCTGAATGATATTGCCTAGGTTTTCTTCTAGGGTTTTTATGGTTTAGGTCTAACATTTAAGTCTTCAATCCATCTTGAATTAATTTTTGTATAAGGTGTAAGGAAGGGATCCAGTTTCAGCTTTCTATGTCTAGCCAGTTTTCCCAGCACCATTTATTAAATAGGGAATCCTTTCTCCATTGCTTGTTTTTCTCAGGTTTGTCAAAGATCAGATGGTTGTAGATGTGCGGTATTATTTCTGAGGGCTCTGTTCTGTTCCATTGGTCTATATCCTGTTTTGGTACCAGTGCCATGCTGTTTTGGTTACTGTAGCCTAGTAGTATAGTTTGAAGTCAGGTAGCATGATGACTCCAGTTTTGTTCTTTTGGCTTAGGATTGTCTTGAAAATGCAGGCTCTTTTTTGGTTCCATATGAACTTTAAAGTAGTATTTTCCAATTCTGTGAAGAAAGTCATTGGTAGCTTGATGAGGATGGCATTGAATCTATAAATTACCTTGGGCAGTATGGCCATTTTCACGATACTGATTCTTCCTATCCATGAGCATGGAATGTTCTTCCATTTGTTTGTGTCCTGTTTTATTTCCTTGAGCAGTGGTTTGTAGTTCTCCTTGAAGAGGTCCTTCACATCCCTTGTAAGTTGGATTCCTAGGTATTTTATTCTCTTTGAAGCAATTGTGAATGGGAGTTCACTCATGATTTGGCTCTCTGTTTGTCTGTTGTTGGTGTATAAGAATGCTTGTGATTTTTGTACATTGATTTTGTATCCTGAGACTTTGTTGAAGTTGCTTATCGGCTTAAGGAGATTTTGGGCTGAGACAATGGGGTTTTCTGGATATACAATCATGTCGTCTGCAAACAGGGACAATTTGACTTCCTCTTTTCCTAATCGAATACCCTTTATTTCTTTTTCCTGCCTGATTGCCCCGGCCAGAACTTCCAACACTATGTTGAGTAGGAGTGGTGAGAAAGGGCATCCATGTCTTGTGCCAGTTTTCAAAGGGAATGCTTCCAGTTTTTGCCCATTCAGTATGATATTGGCTGTGGGTTTGTCATAAATAGCTCTTATTATTTTGAGATATGTCTCATCAATACCGAATTTATTGAGAGTTTTTAGCATGAAGGGCTGTTGAATTTTGTCAAAGGCCTTTTCTGCATCTATTGAGATAATCATGTGGTTTTTGTCTTTGGTTCTGTTTATATGCTGTTTTAAAACATATACTGCGCCCTATAGATCAGCACCTCAATTTTGCAGAGTGTTATCTCCCTGCTGGCATTATCACTGAGTCTCCAGTAGGCCATCTCATCTTCTATTAGGCCTCTGAGTGCGGGGACCCATGTTAACACTAGTGTATTCCACAGGAAAAATACAATGACTCCACTTTTGCTGCAAAATTAATTCTCTGGTCAAAAGAGGCAATGTTGTGGCTGATAACAAGGTGGAGAATAAAATATTCCCTAAATCCATAAATGGTGGGGGTGGAAGAAGTGCTGTGGATTTGAAAGGCAAATCAGTGCTCAGAAAAATATTTGTTCCCACAAAGACAAATTTCTGCTTCCTTCATGATGGTACAGAACGAACCTGACATTAGGTGGTTAGCTCAGTGAGAGGTGAAGCCAGGTGGAAATCTGGGTCCAGTGGGGACCCAGAGAATGTTTCTGTCTTACAAGAGGATTTTAAAATGCACCAATCAGCACTCTGTGGCTAGCTAGAGGTTTGTAAAATGCGCCAATCAGTGCTCTGTAAAAACGCACCAATCAGTGCTCTGTGGCTAGCTAGAGGTTTGTAAAGTGGACCAATCAGAGCTCTGTAAAATGGACCAATCAGCAGGATGTGGGCGGGGACAAATAAGGGAATAAATTCTGGCAACCTGCTCAGGTCCCCTTCCAGGCTGTGGAAGCTTTTTTCTTTTGCTCTTCACAATAAATCTTGCTGCTGCTCACTGTTTGGGTCTGTGCCACCTTTAAGAGTTATAACACGCACCACGAAGACCTGTGGCTTCATTCTTGAAGTCAGCAAGACCAAGAACCCTCCGGAAGGAACCAACTCTGGACACATCAGCATTCCAAGTGAGAGGTACCATGTTGGAGATCAGCATTGGCCTCTTCTGTTGACAGACTTGTCACCCTGTAGTGACAGTATCCAAGTTAAGCCCGGTGAGCAGAAGGCCATGTTATGGAGCCCATTCATAGCCTTCATCCATGCCACTGTGGCCACTTTGTACACAAGCCTATTGAACAAATATTGATGTAGCTGGGGAAAGTCTCATCTTGCCTACCAGGTTATCAGGGGCCTCCTCTGGAGTGGCAAGTCTCTTTGGCAAGAACACATGTAAGACATATATATATGTGTGTGTGTATATATAATTTCAATAGGTTTTGGGGAACAAGTGATGTTTGGTTACATGTATAAGTACCATAATTTCATTCCTTTTTATGGCTGAGTAGTATTCCATGGTATGTATATAACAACATTTCTTCATTCACTCGTTGATTGGTGGGCATTTGGGCTGCTTCCATATTTTCGCAGTTGTGAATTGTGCTGCTCTAAACATCTATGTGCATGTATCTTTTTCATATAATGACTTATTTTTCTTTGGGTAGATACCCAGGAGTGGGATTGTTGGATCAAATCATAGATCTACTTTTAGTTCTTTAAGGAATCTCCACACTGTTTTCCATATTGATTGTACCAGTTTACATTCCCACCAGCAGTAAAAAGTGTTCCCTTTTCACCACATCTCCACCAACATCTCTTTTTTTTTAATTTTTTTTTTTATTATGGACATTCTTGTAGGAAAAGGGTGGCATCGTATTGTGGTTTTGATTTGCATTTCCCCTATCATTAGTGATGTTGAGCATTTTTTCATATGTTTTTCCATATGTTTGTTGGCCATTTGTAGATCTTCTTTTGGAAAGTGTCTATTCATTTCCTTATCCCAATTTTGATAGGATTGTTTATTTTTTTCTCTTACTGATTTGTTTGAGTTCCTCGTAGATTCTGGATATTAGCCCTTTTTCAGATGCATAGTTTGCAAAGATTTTCTCCTACTCTGTGGGTTGTCTGTTAACTCTGCTGATTATTTCTTTTGCTGTGCAAAGGCTTTTGAGTTTAATTAAGTCCCATCTATTTATCTTTGTTTCTGTTGCATTTGGTTTTGGGTTCTTGGTCATGAAGTCTTTGCCTAAGCCAATGGCTAGAAGAGCTTTTTCCGATGTTATCTTCTAGAATCTTTAGGGTTTCACGTATTAGATTTAAGTCTTTGATCCATCTTGAATTGATTTTTGTATAAGGTGAGAGATGAGGACCCAGTTTCAATCTTCTCCATGTGGCTTGCCAGTTATCCCAGCACCATTTGTTGAATAGGGTGTGCTTTCCCCACATTATGTTTTTGTTTGCTTTGTCAAAGGTGGCTGCAAGTATTTGACTTTATTTCAGGGTTCTCTACTCTGTTCCATTGGTCTGTGTGCCTATTTTTATGCCAGTACATATTTTTATGCTGTTTTTGTGCCTATGGCCTTGTAGTATGGTTTGAAGTCAGGTAACGTGATGCCTCCAGATTTGTTCTTTTTGCTTAGTCTTGCTTTGGCTATGCAGGCATTTTTTATATGAATTTCAGGATTTTTTTTTCTAGTTCTGAGAATGGTAATGGTATTTTGATGGGAACTGCATTGAATTTGTAGATTGCTTTTGGCAGTGTGGTCATTTTCACAATATTGATTCTACCCATCCATGATAATGGGAAGTGTTTCCATTTGTTTGTGTCATCTATTGTTTCTTTCAGCAGTGTTTTGTAGTTTTCCTTGTGGAGGTCTTTCACCTCTTCGGTTAGGTATATTCCCAAGTATTTTATTATTTTTGCAGCTGTTATAAAAGAGATTGAGTTCTTAATTTGATTCTCAGCTGGGTCGCTGTAGGTGTATAGCAGTGCTTCTGATTTGTGTATATCGATTTTGTATTTTGAAGCTTTACTGAATTCTTTGATCAGTTCTAGGAGCTTTTTTGGATGAGTCTTTAGTGTTTTCTAGGTATTTGATCATATCATTGATGAACAGCAACTGTTTGGTTTCTTCTTACTAATTTGGATGGCCTTTATTTCTTTTTCTTGTCTGATTGTACTGGCTAGGACTTCCAGGAGTACATTGAATCGAAGGTGTGAAAGTGGGCATCCTTGTCTTGTTCCAGTTCTCAGGGGCAATGCTTTCAACTTTTCCCCATTCAGTATAATTTCGGCTGTGGGTTTTCCACAGGTGGCTTTTATTACCATAAGATATGTCCCTTCTATGTCGATTTTGCTGAGGGTTTTAATCATAAAGAGATGCTGGATTTTGTCAAATGCTTTTTCTGCATCTGTTGAGATGATCATGGGATTTTTGTTTTTAATTCTGTTTATGTGTGGTGTATCACATTTATTGACTTGTGTATGTTAAACCATTACTGCATTCCTGGTATAAAACCCACTTGATCATGGTATATTATCTTTTTGATATGCTGTTGGATTCAGTTAGCTAGTATTTTGTTGAGGATTTTTGCATCAGTGTTCATCAGGGACATTGGTCTGTAGTTTTCTTTTTTTTTTTTTTTTTTGTTATGTCCTTTCCTGGTTTGGTATTAGGATAATAGTGGCTTCATAGAATAATTAAGTGAGAATTCCCTCTTTCTCTATCTTTTGGAATGGTGTCAACAGGATTGGTAACAATTCTTCTTTGAATATCTGATAGAATTCAGGTGTGAATCCATCTGGTTATAAACTTTTTTGTTGGCAATTTTTAAGTTTCCATTTTAATCTTGCTGCTTGTTATTTGTCTGTTCAGAGTTTCTATGGCTTCCTGTTTTAATCTAGAAGAGCTGTATATTTCCAGGAATTTATCCATTTCCTCTAACTTTTCTAGTTTGTGTGTATAAAGGTGTTCATAGTAGCCTTGAATTATCTTTTTTATTTCCATGGTAGCAGTTGTAATATCTCCCATTTTGTTTCTAATTGAGTTTATTTGGATTTTCTCTCTCATTGACTAATCTTGTTAATGGTCTATCAATTTTGTTTATTCAAAGAACTAACTTTGTTTCATTTATCTTTTGATTTTTTTTTTGTTTCAATTTCATTCACTTCTGCTCTGGTCTGTGGTCTGACAGAGTACTTGATATAATTTTATTTTTCTTGAATGTATTGAGACTTGTTTTGTGGCCTATCATATGATCTATCTTGAAGAATGTTCTATGTGCTGATGAAAAGAATGTATATTCTGCAGTTGTTGGGTAGAATGATCTGTACATATATGTTAAGTCCATTTGTTTTAGGATATAGTTTATATACTTTCTTTGTTGACTTTCTGTCTTGATGACCTGTCTAGGCTGTCAGTGGAGTATTAAAGTTCCCCACTATTATTGTGTTGCTGTTTATCTCATTTCTTAGGTTTAGTAGTAATTGTTTATAAATTTGGGAGCTCCAGTGTTAGGTGCATAGATATGTAGGAATGTGATGTTTTCCTGTTGGACTAATCCTTTTATCATTATATAATGTCCCTCTTTGTCTTTTTAATTGTTGTTGCTTTAAAGTTTGTTTTGTCAAATATATGTATAGCTACTCCTGCTAGGTTGTGGTGTCTATTTGCATGGAATATCTTTTTCCACCTCTTTACTTTGTGTGAGTGCTTATGTATTAGGTGAGTCTCTTGAAGACAGTAGACACTTGGTTGGTGAATTATTATCCATTCTGCCATTCTGTATCTTTTAAGTGGAGCATTTAGGTCATTTGCATTCAGCCTTAATATTGAGATGTGAGGCACTATTCTATTCATCATGCTAATTGTTGCCTGAATACTTTTGTTTTTTAATCGTATTATTGTTTTATAGGTTCTGTAAGATTTATGCTCTAATTTCAAGGTGAATTTCAAGGTTTTGTTTCAAGATTTAGAGCTCCTTTTAGCAGTTCTTATAGTTCTGGCTTGGTAGTGGCAAATTCTTCTAGCATTTGCTTGCCTGGAAAAGACTGTATTTTTCTTTTATTTATGAAGCTTAGTTGTGCTGGATACAAAATTCTTGGCTGATGGTTGTTTTGTTTAAGGAGGCTAAAGATAGGACCCCAATCCCTTCTAGCTTGTAGGGCTTCTGCTGATAAATCTGCTGTTAATCTGATAGATTTATCTTTATAGCTTACCTGATGCTTTTGCGTCACAGCTCTTAAGATTCTTTCCTTCATCTTGACTTTAGATAACCTGGGTACTCTTTGAGCTTCTTATATGTGGATGTCTAAATCTCTAGCAAGGCCAGGGAAGTTTTCCTAAATTATTCCCTAAACTAAGTTTTCCAAACTTAGATTTCTCTTCTTCCTCGAGAACACCAATTAATCTTAGGTTTGGTCATTTAACATAATCTCAAATTTCTTGGAGACTTTGTTCATTTTTTTAAAATTCTTTTTTCTTTTCATTGTCAGATTGGGTTAATTTGAAAGCCTTGTCTTTGAGCTCTGAAGTTCTTTTTCCTACTTGTTCAATTCTATTGTCAAGACTTTTCAGTGTATATTGCATTTATCTAAGTGTGTCTTTTATTTCCAGAAGTTGTGATTTTTTTTTTATTGATGCTATCTATTTCTCTGGAGATTTCTCCAACCATATCCTATAATATTTTAAAAATGTATTTAAGTTGGTATTCGCCTTTCTCCAGTGCCTCTGTGAGTAGCTTAATAATCAACCTTCTGAAATCTTTTTCTGGCAATTCAGCGATTTCTTCTTGGTTTGTATCCATTGCTGGTAAGCTAGTGTGATCTTTGGGGAGTGTTAAATAACCCTGTTTTGTCATATTACTGAATTGTTTTTCTAGTTTCTTCTCATTTGGGTACACTATGTCAGAGGAAAGATCTGAGGTTCAAGTGCTGTTGTTCAGATTCTTTTATCCCGAGGATGCTCACTTGACATAGTGCTCTCCCCCTTCTTCTAGGGATGGGGCTTCCAGAGAGCCAGAATGCAGTGATTGTTATTTCTCTTCTGGGTCTAGCCACGCAGTGGAGATACTGGGCCCCAGGCTGGTACTGGGGAGTGTCTGCAAAGACTCTTGTGATATGATCCATCTTCAGGTCTCTCAGCTGTGGATACCAGCACCTGCTCCAGTGGAGGTGGCAAGGGAGTGAAGTGGACTTTGTGTGGGACCTTGGTTGTAGTTTTGTTTCATGTGCTGGTTTTCTCAAATGCTGGTTGTCCTGGCAGTAAAGTTGTCATGTGGACAGACTCAGGACCTCTGGCTAGCCAGGATGTTACAGGCGGTGAGGTTAGCTGTTGTTTTCTCCTTTCTTGGGGCGGGATTGTTTTATGAGCTGCTGTAATAGTTAGTGTTGGTTGGCCTCCAGCCAGGAGGTGGCGATTTCAAGAGAGCATCAGCTATGATGGTACAGGGAGGATACAAGCTTGCCCTAGGGTCTCCTGGATAAATACTGGGTTTCTCAGGCAGTGGGTGGGGCTATAGAGCTTACATCTTTTGAGATTATGTCTTTTGTCTTTGGCTACCAGGGTTGGTAGAGAAAGACCATCAGGTGGGGGCAGGGTTAGACCTGCCTGAGCTGAGAGTCTCCTTGGGCTTTCTGCAGGTGCTGTGGGGGATGGGGTGTGTTTCTCAGGCCAATAAAGTTACATTCCCGGGGGTATTATGACTGCTTTTGCTGCCTCATACAGGCCACCAGGGAAGTGAGGGAAAGCTAGCAGTGACAGGCCTCACCCAGCTCCCATAAGCCAGAAAGGCCAGTCTCACTTCTGTGGTGCTACCCCAACAGCACTGAGTTTATATCTCGGTAGCTGGTGAGCAGGGCTGGGAATTTGTCCCAGGCTATAAGCCTCCCCACTGGACTTTCAGGCTTCACCCCCTCCATGCCATGGTTTCTGTGCTCATACCTGCACTTCCAATTCGCCCTGCACCCCTGGATTCTGCCCTGGAAAATTCACGCCCAGTCAAAATTATTATAAATTTCAACCGGAAGTTTCCTTCTCCCTGTGGTCTTTCCCCAATTCCACTGGAAGCCTCCCAAAGGATCCCTGTGAGATAAAGTCAGAAATGGGTTTCATTGGCTTCGTTCGGGTCTGGGAATGCCTACAGGGCTCTTCCTGCTGCTTCTTCTACTTTTATATTTCTCTCAGCTCTCTAAATTTGTTTCAGCTCTAGGTAAGGTTAAATCCTTCTCCCATGATCTGGATTTTCAGGTTCCCCAGGGAGGATGTGTGTTCAGGGGTTGGCTTTCCCTGTCTCACACTTTGGGCACTCAGTTTTTTGGCTGTCTTTTGGATTTTGCCTAAGACACATTTATTTTAACACCCTGTGCCCATTCTGAGATGGGCACATACCTCTCCAAACCTTGTCATAAAAATGCCAATATTGTTCTCTCCAATTGCCTAACTAGCCACCCATCCATTAGCCGTAATCAAGGAACCTGGGTCTGAAGTTCATAGAGATCAATTTTCTGGAGTGGAGTATAGATGGAGATGTGGCTAATGGATAATAACCAGCACATAGGCTGTTCCAGATTTCCTGCTCTTCAAGGGACTTGGATACCTTCCTTCATTCCTGAGACCTAATTTTAAGTCATAAACTCTGACTTTGGTCTGCTCACGGTGCTGGTAGAAGTGGGTGGAGGAAGCTATCAGTCTCTCATTAAGCCTGGCTGGTACTCCCCTTTTTCTATCATGCATCTGTCATTTCCTCAGCCAAATCAATGCTGAGGAGCCCCTAGAAACAAGCAAGAGACATACCTCAGACCTCTAAAATAGTGTTATTTGTCTTTCATCATTCATATGTTCATTTATTCTTTTAAAAAGTATTGAGGAACTATATTGTCAGGTTCAAGCCCCAGCTGAGGTCCAAAGGGACTGGGTGGATGGGGAACAGGGAGTTGGAAGAACACTCAAGAGACAGCAGGTAGATGGGACATGGCTTTATTCAGCAGCTCTTTCACAGTGTCAGTCCTGCATTTATACACCTCACAGACAATAGTGGCTCAGAGCCAGGTGATGAGCCTTCCCATGTTATGGCTACATAGCTGTGGTTATATAATGCACGGAATTGTGCACCTGCACCCCAATCCCACTGAGTCATGCAGGATGTTTACCTCGGCCTGTGCCTGCCTGGTTGCAGTACAGCCATGTTCCTTACAATCCATCCCCTAGGCCGAGGGAGTCCTCTTAGTGGGGACCTGTGCACATACGATGGCACCCTGAACCCGTAGGCCACAGCCACAATACAGGGAGCAACAACCTATCACTAATATTCCTGCTATAACTACCCATTATTATTAGGGCCCAATGTAGGTTAGAGCCCAGAGACGCCCACCATCTCTGTAGGGGGTCATCAATAAGGCACTCAATCACCTTAATCTCCTGTAACACCCCTTGTAAAGCTGCTATTATGTTCTGGTGGTTGTCAGGGATATATGTACAACATTGTGACCCTATAAGGGCACAGGTGCCACTTTGGTCAGCTGTTACTATGTCTAAGGCCATCCAGTTTTGCAGCACTACCTTCCTGGTTTGATCAACCTCATCAATTAATAGAAGGAGGGCAACTCGGGTGTAATTCAGGACCTGAACTGTGTGTTCTGCAAGGGCTGTAATCTGCTTTTCTACAGTGATGAAAACTGCTCCAATGATAGTTATTGCTAAGGGGTAGAGCCACCAGGGGGCCCACCACACTCGCGAAAACCAGGAATGTAGCACCTTCCAGTTGTGCAGGCACCTAGGCAATGAGGGAAGTGCGGTGGCAGGCACATAAGGGCACTGCCAAGTAAAACATCCAGTCCAATTGGCTGGCAGATATGGCTATCCCGTGTCCCCTCAGACCCATAAACTCCCAGGGACACAAAGTCCATCAGGGCTCGGCCTCAGTAAGGCTGCTTGTTCCACCACAGCCTTGGTGTGGTGACGTGTGTTATGTTTTTACAGGCCACAGTGGGCAACCATCCCACAGTGACTTTACCCCAGTGTTGATCTATATATTATGGTACCTGCAATGGGGGCACCACGTGTTCTCTCATTAGCCAGCCCCATTCATCATAAATGCTATGGGTCAGCCAGGGGGCAGGCATTTTTTGCAATGCAGGTTTTGCAATGCCCCCTATCAAAAGTTTGCCATGTTGCATCCCAACCATTGTCCATGGCACCCCAAGTCTCTAGCCACATCCAGTTTTTCACAGAAGCTGAATGTATATGCCAGGGCAGGCCGTCTACAGCTGCTACTGGAAGGACAGTGGAGATCCAACAGTTGGAGACATTGGTCACTTTGCCATAGGTGTGGGCCCTGTCCACAATGATGTTGGAGCATGCCAACCTATGGCCGAAACGACAAAGCAGGCACAGGTAATAAGAGGGGTAAATCACGTCCCTCAGGCAAAATACAGGTCAACTTTTTATCTCTGGATAACAGTGCTGCCACCGAGGGCTTCTGCACTGGGCGATGGTACCACACCTTCTCAGCTCCCCGTGGTTCTTTTGGGTTCTGTATCCATACCAATGTCACAGGGGAGCTCATGATAGGCCACACAGACAGCATATATGTCCCCTGGAGGAGGGTCCCTTCCCTGGCCGTTCTCCTAAGACTGGTCAGTCGTGGAGGCCACACATTAAATAACCAAAGAGTAACATGTAAGTCATACTGCAAGCCCTCCCCACAGCGGGCTATGATAGCCAACCATCTGCAATTGGGGGCTTGGAGGGTACATGGCCAACATCAGGTTTTCTCTCCCCCTGCCTTCAGGGGCATTGGGGCAGGCAACAACAGATTACCGTTTGTCCCCATATCTGGTTGTAACAGGTCATCCTTGGTGTGTATCTGTAGCTGGATAGGGGTGCCGGCCTGGAGTAACAGTGCCTCCACTGGGGCTGGGCCACCTTTCTGTGGCCGCCCATTCAAGATTTGGAGCACCAGGTCCAGCCTGGAACTCCAGGCCCGCAAAGACAGGGGAGTAACATGCAAATGTAACCTGTTCTTCAGGAGTCTGTTATATCACTCAATCATGCCAGTGGCTTGTGAGTTATAATGAACATGAAACCCCAATTGTATGACCATCTGCTGTGCCCACTGTTGTGCCTGCTGTCCAGTGAAATGAGTTCCCCTATCACTTTCAATGGTCAGGGGATGGCTGTATAAGGCACATAAGTGTTGCAGGGCTTGAATGGTGTGTTGCTGGTTGGCCACCCTGCAGGGGTAGGTGAACAACAGGCTGGTGGCCATGTCTACAGCAGTCGGTGCATGTGTGTAGCCCTGCGATTTTGGCAGTGGTCCAATGTAATCTATTTGCCATCTGGTCAAGGACATCCACCCTACTGTCCACTTGTTGTGTTACACTAGGCAGTTGTCTCTGTCTAAGGTATGCCTGATCACACACTGGTCACTTCTGGCAGGCCTTGCAAATGTCCTGCTGGGGCAAAGACAGATCCCAGCACCAATTGACCTGTTGCATCAGCTTATCTCCCGCTTGTCCAAGTTTCCTGTGTAGCCACAAATCCACATCTCATGCCGACTCTAACCACTGGACCTTGGCCGAGGCATCTGCCTTATCATTACTGGGGGTGGCCAAAGGCATATGGCCTGACACATGATAGATAGTTACATCTTTCTGATGACCTGTTTCCCAAAGGTCTTGCCACATGGTTTGGCCCCAAGTGGGCTGATGGCCTACAAGCCAATTCTGTAACTTCCAGGTAGTCAACCATAAGTTAAGCCTCAATAGACTGCCCAACTATTGGTGCAGATTATCATAGATGTCTCCTCTTTAGTGATCACCATCCACACTGCTCTGAGTTCAGCCCATTGGCTGCTTTGTCCACACCCAGTATGAAACCATATACTGTCAGGACTAGGCTGGACTGTAATAGCAGTCCAGGCAGCAGCATCGCCCTGGCTGGATTCATCCATATACCTTGCACCATCAGGAATGGGGGCGGGGGGATGCACCCTTCCTTAAACAGTGGTGGCTCAAGGTCTAGGGTGCCTCAGACCCCATGGCCTTATCTTGCATTAGGACTATAGGCCCCAAGACCTCTTGTAATTCTGCTACTAAGGGACTTGTACTCAATGTACTTCACTGTTCTGAGTAGGCACCCCACTTTGCTAAAGTGGATGTTTGTGTCATCCCAGTGTGGAGGGTTGTTACTCAGGAGCATACCTACCCTGCTATTGAGTAAGCCATCCATATGACAACTGTAGCCCATCCCATCATGCTCTCACACGCCTGAAGGGCAGCATATGCAGCAGCTAATTGCCTCTCTATCAATGAATACTGGAGTTCTGCTCCCTTCCAAAGTTGGGACCAAAAGCCTACTGGCATTCTAAAATGCTTCGTGTGCTGCCATAAGCCCCAGCCAAAACCATCTGTAGTCACATGTATTTCAAGTTCGAATGGGCACCCCTGATCTATCACTTGTAAGCCCTGTGCTTGCTGAATAGCCCACTTGGCGGCCAGAAAGCCTGTCTCAGCCTCATCATCCCAATCCCAGGTAGCTCCCCCTTTTGTTAACCAGTACAATGGTTTTATCATTTGAGCCAAATGGGGCACAAATGCCTGCCAATACCCCCAAGAGGCCCACAAAAGTCTGCAGCTGCCTCACCATAGTGGGTTGGGGGTATGCCTGGATTTTTATCAATGACAGCCTCTGGTATGGCCTTTGTCTTACCTGACCAAATAACTCCCAAGAATTTGGTAGACAATCCAGGCCTTTGGACCTTGGATTCATTAACAGCCCAACCGCATGCTGCCAAATGTTGCTGCCAGAAGGGTGCCACCACTTCTAAATCTACAAGAGAATCAGAGGTTGACATATCATCAATATAATGGAACAAGTGGACCCCTTTTTGACATTTCCAGGCAGCTAAATCCATGGCAACAATAATACCATGATAAATGGTGGGGCTATGCACCCTGTGGCAGCATGGTGAATGTTCATTGTTCTTTCCATGTGAAGGCAAACCGTTTCTGGCTCTCTGGAGCAATGTCAATGGAGAAGAATGCATTAGCCAAGTCTACAACATAGTGGTACTGTCCCAGTTCCATTGTCAAGCAGTCCATCAAATCCACTGCATGCAGAGGGGGTGTTACTTTATTCAGTTTCCAATAATCCACTGTCATCTGTCAAGTCCCATCAGGCTTTCTGACTGGCCATACCAGGAAATTGTAGGGGCTATGGGTGCCATGCACCATTTGCACCTCCTTTAACTTCTTAATAGTCTCAGTTATCTCCATATGCCCCCCTGGCAAATGGTATTGATGAGTGGAAGTAACCCGTCAGTGTTGTGGCAGAACTTGGGGCCGGTGATGTATATGTCCATGCAGTACCGGCTTTACTACACAGATTTGGAGTCTGAATTCTCCAGCCATGGGTGTAATGCAAAATGTCCATCCCCAAAATATATTCAGGTATGGGAGAGACATACGTAGTGTATAGGTGGGGAGCCAAGTGACCAATGCCAAGATGCAGAGACACAGGTTTCACCTTCACTGACTGGCCCCCATAACCGTTAATAAATGCAGCTCTGCCTGGAAACTTACCCAGGTTCCCATAAACAAGACTGCAGTCTGCACCAGTATCTACCTGTGCTAGGACCCACTGTACATTCGTGGGGGACCAGTGGATTGCCAGCTCTACATATGGCCTCCAGTCATCTGGTGTCCCTCAGAGCCAGGCATCTTGGTCAGTTCCATAATCAAACAGGAAAGTCTCCATATCTTCACCCGCCTGCAAATAGTCCTTGAGTTTAAGCGTCCCAGTGGGATTAGGTTGAACAACATTGTTTTGCCCCCTCTTGGGCATTTTCCGGAATTGTTGCTCTGGGGACAATTGCCTCCACAGAGCCAACAGCATTCCGTTGGGTTGCCTGCCAATTTTCTCTTGAGCAACCACATCTGAAATTAAATCAATCCACATCTGCATGCAAGTCACCCACTGGGGCTCCTTTTTATCTCGTGGGGTGATTAACTGCGGAGGGAGCATCTTCCCCTTTTTTATGGCGTGGACTCCCCAGTCCTGCCAATGGCCTTCTGCCTCCCTGAGGGCTGCCATAGTCACTTCATGTAAGTGACATCCCACATACAGGGTGAGGACGGTGGCCAGAGAGCCAAAAGCACTCGGGGGCGCTGAGCCCAGCACAAGATCCCTCATGTGGGAGGTAAAGCATTCATCATCTGGCCCTCGGGTACTCAGATCAACCATGGCCTGCCACATACCCATCTCCCGGAGTATCTGCATTAAATCTGTATATGATTGCCATTTACTCACAGTTTCTGGTATTTCTCCAGCATCGTTCCACACAGTTTGTATGGCTGCCATCAGCCACTCAATCAGAGTGTGGTCATTTTGCCCTCTGCTAACTGTTGGCTCAGCTGCAGCCACTGACAAAGGGAGGGGATAGTTGTAATAGAAACCAGCTTCTCCATCTCAGAGGCAGAGCAGGAAATGCTGTCAGCACTTTTGTCCCAAAGGCAGAGTAACCAAGCAGGGAGGGACTCCCCCGGACGCTGCTGACATTGCTTGCCTAACTCCTGCAGCTCAGTGGGGGTATAGGAACTATAGGAAGTCTGTTCTACCACAGTAGGGGGTCCCTGAGCCAGCCGCTGAGGCCCCATCGGCTGCTTATATTCTACCTTCTGATGGATCATGAGGTGAGCCCACAGTGAGGGAGCCTCCTCCTCCTCAGCATCAGACCAAACAGGAGTTTCTGGCCAGGAGGATGGGCTGAAGGTCGCACTGACGGCAGTCTCTAACTCCTGTTCCAGGCCGTTTATCTGGGCCTCTAAGGACCCTGTTTGCGCCTGGATGTTCCTTACCCCCAGATTTTTCTCCGAGCTGTGTATTTGGGCCCCCAGGCACGTGGCTTGTGCTTGAAGGTCCCTTACCTGTGCAGCATCCCACAGGGACTGAACATGTACTTCCCACAGTTCAGTCAGAAACACCCATCCGACTCTGCCAGTGAAGGTGCATTCCTTCTCAGTGCTATGTGCTTCCGGCTCCTTCAGTGCTTTCTCCACACTCATGGGAGACCCCTCCACTACCTCCCGCATTTCCTTTGGGGCCCATCCTAGTAGCACCGCTGCCACCGGGTACCACAACCCATTCTGCAGCCACATAGCCAACCCAGGAGCCTCAGGGGCTTAAGGCCCACTCACCTTATCCTGCCGACTATGTCAAATGTCAGGTTCAAGCCCCAGTTGAGGTCTGAGGGGAGAGGGTGGACGGAGGTCAGGGAGCTGGAAGAACACTCGAGAGACAGCAGATAGATGGGACAAGGCTTTATTCAGCAGCTCTTTGACAGTATCAGTGCTGCATTTATACACCTCACAGACAATAGTGGCTCAGAGCCAGGTGATGAGCCTTCCCGTATTATGGCTACATAGCTGTGGTTATATAATGCACAGAATTGTGCACCTGCACTCCAATCTCACTGAGTCATGCAGGGTGTTTACCTCGGCCTATGCCTGCCTGTCTGTAGCACAACTATGTTCCTTACATATATGTACAAAGGAGGGACTGAGGATACAGTCAGTCATGGTGAATAAACAATGTGCGGCCCCTGCTCTTGTGGCATTCATGTTTAGGAGAAGAAACAGATAATAGGCAACCAAAAAATGCATAGGAAAAGTTTATGTATTGTAACTCCAGTGGAGCAATTACATGGTCATATAATAGAGAATTACTACAAGGGGGTGTGTGTGTGTGTGTGTTTTGCACGTTGGATTTTCCACAAAGCTGACTGTGAGACAAAGATTAGTATACCGGAAATTTATTAGAGAGCTACCTCAGGATCAACAACCGTGGAAGGGTAGAGAAGAAAGGGAAGAAAGATCGGCAGAGGGAAAAGTTGAACTGTAACACTGTTCAACAAAGGCCTGACTCCAACGGGGGTGCCAAGCTGAGACAACCCTTCAGAGTTGTGCCACATTATGGCAAAAAGATGAAGCATTTTTACACTCACATTTATCAGTCATTGGGTATAAATTCCCTTAGGAAGGGTGATATGAACTTGGGAGAGGTTCAGCTAAAGGCAATTTCTAAAGAGAGCTGACAGCTGAAAACTATAAGCCCAGCAGCTCCGGTGGAAGCTAGGGAAATAAATCCTTCAGTCCTGAAGGCACATTTGGATTGTACATTTTTAACAAAATGTACACTAGAGTCCATCTCTTCTGTCACTTGGACCCCCTTCTTTATAGAAATTCTGGGAGCATCAACTCCAGAACTCTGGTGAGTTTCTTTTCCTGGGGAAAAATTTGTAAGAGGGTTTATGAGACAAATTATAGCCCTTGTTGTTGCAACTAGTTTTGAGGCCACAACTGACACTCAATATCTCTCTCATCTAGTCTCCTTTCCAAATTCTTCTTTTCCTCAGTTAGTACTTTGACTGGTCTTGATGGCTTATGTGGTGGCATGATTGAGATCTTATCTCTGAAGTGCCTGAATCCCTGTTCACCTTTTCAGTCCGTGTTTGTTAATCTTGTCTATTCACCATCAAGATTAGGCAACTGACTAGGTCACCTAAGTTCCACACATATTCTTTCCTAGTTCTATTCTACAATAGCATTTCTCCCTCCTGTGCCCCTAGTAGAAGTGTTTTCCCTTTAGGAACTATAAGCTCTAAACCCATAGAGCCCAGAGTTGCGAAGACAGGAAACACAAATTCTCCAAAAGATCAGAGTGAAAACAGTAAACACCAATCCTACAAGAGGGGCCATTCCTGCCTTTACTCTTTGAATCTAGATTCAATGTATTTTTTACCCACTGGGGACACAAAACCATAAAAAGGTCTTGATTTATATTGTACTCTGTATCCTGGAGGGTAACTCCCTTTGAACTATCACCTCTGCTGTGCCTTCATCAGGCTGTACTTTGTCAGGATGGCAGCTTCTAAGTAGTATAGGTGTGCTATAACCAGTGGATCCCATGGTCATGCACTCTTTTCAGCACCTCTTTGTCTGTAAAGTACGTTCCTTGGTTTGATGTGCTGTTATATGTGATCCTATGCCAGTAGGTAAATCAAATGTTCTTGTGCTGTCTGAGGTGATTTCTAGAACATAGTTTTATTCTTGTCAAAATGAAGCACTTGCCAAATGTATCACTCTTCTCAGGTGGAAGAGTTCCCATGTAGTCAGCTTGCCACAAAGTGTCTGGTCATTTCCTCAAGCTAGGAATATATCCTATATTGAGGATTAGGACTAGGTGTTGGTCTCTGTTGCTAGCAAGTTGGACATTCTGCTATGACAGTAGCTAGAATAGCCACGGTGAGTGGGAACTTATGCCAGTGGGCCCATGCATAGCTGCTATCTCTGCCATATGGTTGCTCTTTTCATGTGTCCATTGTGCAAGCACTGGGGTAACACTGACATTATTTGGTCTAGTCATTTTGTATACCTTGTGATTTTTGTGCCTCTTTTATAGCAGATGTTCTCTCATGGATTTTTATCATGAAATATACAAAGATCTTCACATTTCATACTCAATTCTGCAAGTTCATACATATCTCAGACCTCCTTGTCCTCAATCTTATATTTCTATTTGCAGGCCTCTGATCAACCAATCTATTGGTAATTCCCTGTGATTCCTTACATATTATAACCTCAGGATATCTCTTTTCAAATAAAGTGAATGAACAACTGCACCACCTAAAACTCTGCCCATTGGGAGGATTTACCTTCACTGCTTCTTTTAAGGTCACCCCTCAGTGGGCTACAATGCAGCTATGGTCTGTCTTCAGCTTTCTTCCTGTTTCTTCAGCCAGTCTGAGAAAGAAACTCTGTGTTTTCCCTCCTCCATCAGCTGGTCTTACAATGGATTGCTGCTGAGTACACCTAACCTTATGACTTGGTGGGTCTAAAATCACCCAGCTCATGTAGAGCAGCTCTGGCTCCATGGTCATTTAATGACTCATGATCAGACACTTCATCTCTGTCAGCGCCTGGTAGCATGCCAGAGATTGTTTTATAAAAGTTATATAATTCTCCACCATAGATGGCATGACCTTGCTCTTCTTCAACCCTAGAAGTCTTTGTTGTGATTATCCTATTTCAGATTACCATAAACCCAAGTGACACAAGGGGCTTCATTTGGCCTGCTCCACTATTATACCTCTTATCTGTCAGGCCAAGAAACTAATTCAGGTCATGTGTCACCTACCAAGTATGTCAATTCCAATTGTACATTTGAAAACTAGAGGAATCAGTGATCATCATTTGGGTCTGTGGATCCTGTGGACACATTGTTGAGCCAGATCTGGGCCAGGGCTACATTGGTTACCTGGTCCTCATATGCCCCTACTGTAATTGAGAGTCATCATGATGTTTCAAGTCCTTAGTTATCAGTAGAAAATTGGATGTTGTGAAATGTTTGGATAGTTTCTTTTCACAACTGTACAGTTATCCAAGTAAATGACCATTTGTCCCTTTTGGGAACATGTAAAGGAATCATTACCATATATACTTGCCTTCCTCCCAGGGACCCAGCCTCCATTCAGTGGATTCCAGATCTGAAAATTTGCTCAGGTGTAGAAACTAAACAAGGAATTTTGACTTTTTGTCAGTGTGACTGCCCACAACCTCTTGCTCACCCGTCCTTGATTTCCTCTGACTGTATAGAGTGAATGCTACACTTGCTGGCTGCCCATCTCGCTTGTCCCTAAGGATACTGTGTTTTTTTAACTATCTCCATAGCTCTCTATAGGTCAGGTCCTCATGGCAACTCTGATTTTGCTGCTCATTACAGTAATTATACTCATTGCTTCTGATGGTAAAATATTATCATCTGCCTTCTATTGCTATTCTTATTGCTGTCAGTAAACTCATCTCTATGATCTCCTGCACCACCATCTGCCCTGTCCTGCAGGGGAGATCCACCACTGACCTTAATGATGCTAGTGTTCCTCTTTCCTGTGTTTTCCCAATGGCCTTGGGAAATGATATATCCTCCATGCCCTCCTGCACAGCATATTCATCCAGTAGGAATTCCAGACTCTTCCATGGGATAGCTACTGTAGCAAGCCCACTTCCCAGGGCCTTTAATTCCTTTTACTACTGCCTGTCTCAACAATTCTGGCATTTCTACCTTAATTGGTGCAGACTACTGTTTTTTTCCATATTTCTAAGCATCATCTTAGGCAGCATTTTCATATCATCTCCCAGGGTCCTTGCCAGAGTGTTAAATCTTGTGTCATTGGTGCTCTCATATAAATACCTTTCATCCAGTTTAATGTTCTGACTTCCTTTTGATCTAGTACCCTCTGAATTCAGTCCCACGCACATTCTCCTGACTCCTGCTGGTTGGTTCAGGTTGACTAGTTCCAGCAGCTTCTGTGAGGTCAAGTTCGTTTCTTCCCTTAGCAGGCCCATCATTTCCCCTAGCCAGGTTATATTGTGACATAACCTCCCTGTGGACTATCTGCCAGAAGAAGAGGCAGAGGCAGACCCTGAGAATGCATGTGTCATTTTCAAGGGAGAGGCCTCTGAATCATCGTCAGGAAAGGAAACAGCGTTTCTAGGAAAGAGTGGGCCACTTCTGCATATGCACAAGATTTGGGAGAAATCCTGAGGATTCCAGATTGCTGGTATATCAAACCAGGTGTCCCCACACTATGATTTGGTGTCCCATTCTTTCCCAATCAAGGCCCTGGCTTTGGTCTAACAAGTCTGTGGTTGGGAGTTTAAACTTCTTTGGAGCTTTATTACTTAGATGATTCATTTTTAAGCCTGGGTCTTAGCTTTCTCTGCTCTCTGGATGCAAGATATGAGAACCTCTTTACCTTATACAATAATCACTTGTAGCCTTTTGTTACCTTTCTTCAAAGCATTAATTATGCTTAACACAGGCCAACCAATTCTACTCTTGCTAGTGAATTTCTTTCCACAAGCGTCACATCCCAGTTCCCACAGGTAAAATGGTTAACAATTAAATTGTTGCTATTTCTGTGCCACCTATCTCCAGTGAAGGGGTCCACAGTGCCAACTGTCTGGCAGGTGGTCCAGCTCCAGAATGCCATCTTAGTGTTTCCTTTCTCAGATTACTCCTGGCAGCAACCTTTGCAGTTTTAGTTACCTTGGACTCTGAGATGGAAATTAGTGTACAAGAATATCCTTGGGAAATGCTCTTGGGATCAATGGCTATGGAAGGGGAAGAAGCAGAATTGGACAAGGGAGAATTTGGGCTGTGATGTATTCTCAGCCAAGCCTTCTGTCACCTGTTGGGGAGTGCTGAGGCTGGGATGGACCTTCAGAGTTGTCCCACATTACAGAAAGGTGTCTGTGCCCACAAACTTTACCAATGGCAAGTCACTGGATGGAGGCTGCACCTGGAAAGGTACAGTCTTTCCAGCCAAAGTCAAGTACTGACAACTTTCTCACCAGCTGGGGCAAGTTCTTCAGTCCCTGAAGGGGAATCTTGGTGGCACATCACAGCATTTACATAAAAGTTGTCTGTGTACAAAATCATCTAGAAGAATCAGGGAACGAATCTTAGGGGGGGTGATATTTGGGATGAGATCTACATAA
Source organism: Pongo pygmaeus (assembly GCF_028885625.2). Classification (NCBI taxonomy): domain Eukaryota; kingdom Metazoa; phylum Chordata; class Mammalia; order Primates; family Hominidae; genus Pongo; species Pongo pygmaeus. The sequence goes on along the minus strand of NC_072396.2, from coordinate 153,825,794 downwards.
CAAAAAGAGTTAGGGTTAGAAATAGTATTCCAATGTTGAGGTACAAGGGCTCTGAGGCAGGACAAGCTCAGCATCTTTGAGGAACAAAAAGAGGTCAGTTAAAGCATAGTAAGTGGAGGAATGCACTCAGGTAACAACGGGGAGATGGGCTTATAGGTCACATGAAAAAGGTGGACTTCAAGTGCAATAGGTAACCACTGGAGGGTTTTAAGCAGGGGAGAAATGTATGATTAGACTTGTTTTTTTAAGATAACTCTAGGAGCAGTGTTGAAAATGAGGCAGAGATTGTTAAATTTTGCTACACAGTGGAATCACATGGGGATTGTTACAAAATGCTGATGCCTGACTCCCACCCACAAGTCTTTCGCTTTAGTTAAGTGTGTGACCTGGGAATGGGAAATTTTAACAGCTCCCCAATGAGGCACAAATGAGAACGTTTTTGGGGTGGGCCCTAAAATCCTGGGATCTGATGTCAGCGAAGTTGTCTTAAAGGGCCCACAAGTCACAGTCTTGCTTGCCCATGAACTTCCCACCTACAGCCTATAACCTCTTCACCACCCCTATCTGTACATTAAGGGTGGGGTTCTGAACTCTAGCAGGAGAGATGCCCAGTCATGCTTTGTTCTGTCCTTGCCTTATTAACTCAGTGGACACCAGCCCATAATGCCCATGACACCTTGATCTCGAAGAAGGGGAATTTGGGTAGTAGAGGTAGCCCCTACACCTGTAAGAGCCCCTACCCCTGGAGGGGGAGGAAGGAGCTAAATAGAGCAAGCTGGAACCATGACAGTGGTTAGCCATACTCCCATACTCCCTGCACATGTATGTAAAAATCTAACCGTAGTAACTGCACATTACATGCTGGCAATAAGTATTAGTTAGCCAGTTATAATAGCTAAGCCACTTGTCCACCTATGTGGTTTCTTTAGCTGATTGGCTGTCCTAAACTGTGATGATTGAAGGCACACTCTAGCACAGTGTTTCTCAATCTCTCTTTTCATTATTGCCCATACACCCTCCACTCAAGGAGCCTTTCAAACTTAAAAAAAAAGAATCCAATTTACTTTCCCCATGAGATGTTAATACCACAGATATACTGTACATCTATTTGTGATGGTTAGTTTTACGTGTTATAGTGGTTGGGCCCTAACGTTCCCAGATATTTTGGTCAAACATTACTTTGGGTGCCTCTGTAAGGTGTTTTTGGATGGATTTAACATTTAAAATCAGTGAACTTTGAATAAATAAGATTACCCTTTATGATATGGGTAGGCTTCATCGAATCAGTTCAAAGGATGAATAAAACAAAAGGACCAGCCTCCCCCAAGCAAGAGAGAATTCCCCAGCAAATTATCTTTAGATTTCATTTGCAACATCATTGCTTTCTGGTTCTATAGCAGATGGCTTTCAGACTTGAACTGGAACATTGACTCTCCTGGATTTCCAGGCTGCCAGCCCACCCTGCCGATTTTGGACTTGCCAGTCTCCATAATCACATGAGCCAATTCCTTATAATATCTATATCTTTGTATAAATATATACACATATCCTATTAGTTCTGTTTCTCTGGAGAAACTTGACTAATATACTATTTAGGTACTGTATGTATATTTGGGTCTTATATATAAAAGTAATGATTTTTCATCCTGCGAAAAATAAATTATTGTCCCCTTGGTAGTGATATGAACTCTCTTGAAAATGAATGCTCTAGAGCCAGATTACATGGGTTCAAATACCAAACTCACCACCTACTAGCTGTGTGAACTTAGGTAAACAGTGTAACATCTCTGAGCCTCAGTTTCCTCATCCTTATCATAGGTTAAAAGTAAAACTGACCTCATAGGATTGCCATGAAGATTGAATGAGTTAATATATGTAAGATAGTGACTAACAACACATAGTAGGTGCTGTGTAATTGTGATCTATTTAGTATCTTTACTTTGCAGGTAGGCAGTAAACTATAATAGCTATGGTGGAAGAGGCTCAGGAATTAATTGAGTAGTTTCAAATCCTGATGCTGCCACTACTAGCCTTTGGAATGCTTTGCCATTTGTGAACAGACATTATTCAAAAACATGAATTAACAATAAATAAATAAAACTCCCCAGGTGATTCCAATGCACAGCGAAATTTGGGAACCAGTACAATGGACTGAATGAGATCAAGAGCAGAACCTGGGAAATCAGTTAAGTAGGCTATATTGGAATCCAGGCAAGATATGGTGGTGGCTTAGACCATGATGGTAGTGACAGAGGTGGCTAGAAGTGGTCATATCTTGACTACCATTTTGACCTCTTCTCCTGCACTTTTTCTTACTCACAACCTCCATGCTGCTCTTCATGCTGCTCCTGGACTCACCAAGGTCATTCATGCCTCAAAGCCTTTGCACTTGCCTTGCCATCAGACTGAGACACTTTCCCCAGATCCTCACAAGGCTTCCTCCCTTACCACATACTTCCCTCTGTTCAAAGCTACCTCCCCAGAGACAGTTTCCTTCACCCCTCTATCTTAAAAGAGCACCTTTACCCCCAGCCTCACTTAATATGTCAGTCATGGACCTCTTGCCCTGATTCAGTTTGCTTCATAGTGCTTAGCACCACCTGATATTGGATATTCATGTGTTTGTTATCTGTCCCTCTACTAGACTATAAGCTACATGAAGGAAGGGTCATTATCCAACTTGTTCATTCCTGTATCCTCTATGCCAGGTTGGGGGATGTGTAACCTTTTTCCAGGAAGCTCATAGCACATGTCACCCTGATCTCTGATGGGGTAGGGATTTATCATCATTACTGCAATGTTCTTCATGCATAGACTCTAATGCCATGTAAACCACAGGGATGAAATTACAAATGAGTGTTACACGTTTGGGGTTAATTGATGTTCCTGGTCTGCCTCCATCCATCCTCCTATCCTTCATCCTAGAATTCAGAGCCATGCTCCTCCTCCCTTTGGCCTTTGGGGGCTGTATGTTTATCTAAAGGACATTGATATAGATTAGAAACACTTAGGAGCCATATTCATAACTGAATGTTGACACCCAACCGATTAAGTTCTGAGCCGCTGAGCATTTCTAGGCTAGGGTCTCTCCTAACCAGTGTCTGTGTGCTGGATTCTTTTCCGTAAAGGGCAGCAGCAGCCCATAGCCAGGATATGCTTTATGGAATCTCATTTTTATACCATCCCCAACCTGTGCTTGAATAGAGCAGGGTACATTTCACCTCTGTGACTATCATGAAACCAAATATGATTTCTCATATTTAAAGGATTAGACAGGTTATGCAGCCATTTCTCAACTGTCATATCATGAGTTAGAAAGAAAATATACATTTATTGGGCATAGTTTCTGTGCCAGGCACTGTGCTAGATGATTTTACATGTATTACTCCTCTAATTTTCGAAACGAACTAGAAGTGAGATGTCGACTTTACAGGTTAAAAATGATATTTAGGCAGATGAAATAATTTGTTGCAGGCCTTGCAGGTAAGAGGTAGTATTTCACCCTGGGCCTTGTATAATTAGTTTCTTAATAAATGTTTTTGAATGCTTGACAGAGCAGAGCTGGGATGAGAAACGACCCAGCCAGTCCCTAATCTTAGACTCTGGTCTATGTAAGGAAATGGCTGGAAAGCACCAGAATCATGGGGCAACAGCATCAAGGAGGTGTGCCATCTTTTGTTTCGTACATACAAATAAATAGCAATATCCTCTCTTGAAAATATTTACATTTTTTGGCATCAGTTGATTGAGAAAATGCAGAATAACCATAAGCTACATTAGGTTACGTTTTAAAACAAGTTTATATTTAATTTATTGTAATAGCATCTAGAGACATTTGAAAAAATGTGGCATACATGTAATAATAATCAAATATTTATATGCTTCACATATGCTAACTCTTGGGTAAATATTATTATTTATTTCAATTATATATATGAGGAAACATGGGGCATGACAAAATGAAGAAACTACCCACATGTCAGAACTGGGATTTGAAACCAAGCAGTCTGGTTCTGGGGCCCCAGCTCTTGACCACTATGCTATAGTACCTCTATGAATCACCTATACTATTTATTCAGTCCGGAGTTGGTGCTTGCTTTCCATGCTGAATCTTCTTCATTAACTCCAAAGCCCCTCAAAAATCTGTGGTTTTATGGGTAGAGAAATATTGGTCTAGAGCCCAGGTCAAAAGATTTTCTCTTGTGCTCCTCTGGCCACCTTTCTCTACTATTCCCACTGGGCCTGGCGCAGTGTCAGACACACAGAAGACATGAAAATGTGTGTGTTATGAATGACTGAGCAAGTGCATGAGGGGACAGAATCATTGATAGGGTTTGGCTCTGTGTCCCCACCCAAATCTCATGTTGAATTGTAATCCCTACGTATTGAAGGGGGAGCTTGACAGGAGGTGATTGAATCATGGGAGTGTACTTTCCTCTTGCTGTTCTTGTGATAGAGTTCTCACGAGATCTGGTTGTTTTGAAAGTGTGTAGCACTTCCGCCTTAGCTCTCTCCTGTTCTGCCATGGTAAGATGTGCTTGCTTCCCATTCGCCTTCTGCCACGATTGTAAATTTCCTGAGGCCTTCCCAGCCATACTTCCTGTATAGCCTGTGTAACTGTGAGTCAATTAAACCTCTTTTCTTTATAAATTACCCAGTCTCAGGTAGTTGTTTATAGCAGTGTGAGAATGGACTAATACAATCATGAATGGCAGATAAATAAAATCAGTCAAGTATGCTTTCTGGCTCTGAAATGCTGGGGCTCTCCTTATCAAACATTATCAATTGCAGCTAGAAGCCATCCTGAGAATCACTGGCCCCAGACTCAGCAGAATCGATGACCTATGAGGCTCACTGGTGAAGCTCAAAGCCCTGTGCTGTGGACGGAATATTTGTGCCCCCACAAAATTTATATGGTGCTATCTCTGCCCTCAATTTGATGGTATTTAAAGATGGAGCCTGTGGGAGTCAATGTGATTGTCATAAGGGTAAAGCCCTCCTGAACTGGATTAGCGCCTTTATAAAAGAGGCCACAGAGAGCTTGCTTGCTATTTTTCTGCTATGTGAGGACACAAGAAGACAGCATTCTGTGACCAAGAAGAGGGTCCTCACCAGAATTCAACCATGCTGGCACCCTGATCTCAGACTGCCAGACTCTGGAACTGTGAGAAATCAGTTTCTATTGCTTATGGTATTATGTTATAACTACTTCAATAGACTAAGAAACCTGGCTACCCCCTTCATCCCCAGTCTTTATCTTGCCAGTTCCACTCTTCATGGCCTGTCAGAGCCCATGTTATACTTGAGCTTTGTTTAAAGACATAGGTGATTTAAGTGGCCTTTCAAGATGTTGCTAGACATATAGTCTTAGTTTTCTCATTTAAGAAGAGGAGTGATATAGCCTAACAAATAATAAGAAAATGGGTGAAGTTGGAAGGGTAGTAAGATGGGTGCCTAGAGTGGCCCTGGATCCTCTATATCCCCTGAGTTGTTCAGAGTTGGAGAGCATCATTTGGGCCCATCACAAGCCTACTGCAGCCAACCACTTGCAGCTACTATTGATGCTTCTGCAAGTAAATCACTTTTTTATACTTTGGTTAAAAAAAAACACATAACATCAAATATATTCTCCTAATAAATTTGAAATATACAGTACAGTATAGATAACTATATGCACATTGTTATATGGCAGATTTATAGAATTTATTTTCATCTTGTATAACCAGAACTGTATACCCATTGATCAGCAACTTCCCTTTTCCCCCTAACCCCAGCCCCTGGCAACCACCATTCTACTTTTTGTTTCTGTGGGTTGACTACTTTAAATACTTCATATATGTGTATTCATACAGTATTTGCCCTTCTGTGACTGGCTTATTTCACTTAATCTAATGTACTCAGGTTTCATCCATATAGTAGCATGATAGGACTTTTGTTTTTTTCAAAAAAGGCTGAATGTTCCATTGTATGAATATAACACATTTCCTTTATTCATTATTTGTTGAACATTTACATTATTTTCACCTCTTGGCTATTGTAAATAATACTGAAATGAACGTGGGAGTGTTAATATCTCTTCAATATAATTATTTTATATTCTTTGGATAAATATCCAGTAGTAGGATTGCTGAATCATGGGTAGTCCTGTTTTTAGCTTTTGAGGAAACTCCATATTGTTGTTCATAGTGACTGTATCAATTTGTCTTCCCACCAGCAGTGCACAGGTATTCCCTTTGCTCTTCATCCTTGCCAACACTTGTTATTTTCTCTTTTGTTTTGTTTTGCTTTTTTGAAGGCCATCCTAATAGGTGTGAGTTGGATTATAATTTAAAATTTTTTTTGCATGTTGCATTTTTTATATACAGCAATTTTGCACATTGCGGAAGTGGTGTAAGATCTTTAAAGACACCGTGTTGAACCACACAATTTGAAGGCTTTGTTTGTCTTTGAAAGGGAATTGTGTTTGCCTTTCTGCCTTCTCAGTTTGAAGCATTTTTATTTGTTAAGAGGAAATATGTTTACTTATTTCGGATTAGAATCTGTTTCACTTCAGAGAGTCATATACTTCTGGATACTGATCTCTCCAATGAGAGAAAGCTGGGACGAGGGCTGGGCACTGCTACTGGTGCAGCCTGCCTCAGAGATCATTGCCTGATAACCGGTGTTTAGCAGTCTTTTCAAAATAAGGGGTCTGCTTCTATTGGTGAAAAATCAGGACATTAGTGGCTCACGAATCAGGTAACCACCAAATTATATCATAGGGGCCTAAAGAGTTAAAGCACCCCTAAAGCGATTGCTTCCATTGTTTCATATGGCAGACCAGCCAGTACTCCATTCGCCAAGCATGCTTAGATCTTTGTCACCTGTGAATGAGCCTCTATCACTACATGTCACAAATAAAGGCCTGGGAGATTGATTCAGCTAGCTCTCCCAAGAACTCTGTCACAGGTCAGAATTGAAGTGTCTTGGCAATGGTAGGTACCTGTCCCACAACTGCCAAGCCCATTTGTCCTAATGCTTCACCTCTAAACACACAGAATGAATACAATCAATCTCCCTCCAAATTTCAGCAGCTCCTGGTCATCCCATTTTTAAAAGTTGCCTAAATGTAAGGGGACATGGGAATGCTGGTATGGTTTGGAGCTGTCATGCCACAAGACACGTAGGAAGTGGGACCCTCATGCTCATCTTCAGCCCTGGAAGAAGCTTAGCACAAGAGGCAATGCAGAAAGGAACACCTTTAGGCAATTCCTAAAAGGTACAAAATTTGCTGTACTTGGGTCACTATTAACTTGAAACATCTATGAAATACATAGATGACATGGCTTTTATGGCAGGTAAGAACTCTTTTAGCTAACAAGTTAGAAAACGATGGTATGAAAAAAGCTGCCTGTGGTGCCCTGAATGTTTCATTCTCCAGAATATGTGGTCACTAGTGTTTGAAATCTGCTTTCTCAGATTTCCATGACTGTTGGACCAGATGGTGAAAATCCAGGTTTCCAAAACAGATAAAGCACTTTCATTTGGCTTGATCCATACCTGGGAAAGAAAAGTGAGGTTTCATCTGGGGTCGTCTATACGCTGCTGCTTTTGATATCTGACCAACATATTTTGCTGATCACCTTTTCCTCATGGTAGAATTTGTAAGTGCTTGAGGCAAAATCTCATCCAAATCTTGCTGAATCCTTTACAATTATAAAAAGGTCATAAGGGCCTTTTGATGTCCTGACAACCTACAAAGCCTTTGCCAGTTCCTTTCTTCTGACTCAGAGGCAAAGGATACCACAATGCTCCAGCAGATCATGGCCTCATTTCAGAACTTAGAAGTGAAAAGTATTCAAAGATTTCAACTCCGGGAGTCAGTCCATATTGCCTACTTGCCAGGCTGCCTGTGGTTTCAAGGTATAAGTTCAACTGGAAAGTGAAAGAACAAGTTCCATATGAGTTTTCCTGATGCAGACAGGAGACTCCAACAGCTGGTGTCTTGGTTTTGCATGCATGCCAGATTGGAAGTCGCAACAGGCCAGCATAAGGACCTGCTGGGGAGAGTATCCTGAGGAACATATTTGTTTTCTATGTCTTTATGTGTTTCCCATGTGAAATAGGAGGAAAAAGTCACAGAATTATTTGCAGCTGGGAAGTAGTGGAGCAATGGGACTGAAGCCTTTTTACTTCTAGGTCTAGCACTCACCACAGAAATACTGATTCTAGAAGCCTGAGGGTGGGGAAGAAACCAATTACATAATTTTCAAGGCAAGTGTAAAATGAAAATATGACTCCTGTTCAAAAATTATTACAAAATTCAAGACTCCTACAGTAGAGCATTAAACCAAGTACACAGAGCCCTTCTAAGCTTCAGGCCCTGTGCAAGTATATAGGTTGCATGCTTACGAAGTTGGCTCTAGTTATAACAAGCTTCCAGCTTCCTGAAGGAGACACTATGTGATCAAGTCCTGTCCATATAGCTCCCCAAGTAGAGGATCTCTCATTTGGGTTTATGGACCTGGAGGAAAGGCATGGTGGGGTTTACCCCAGCCCTTAGGTTCCTAATTGACTAGCAAATTGAGCCAGTTTGTGGTCCTTACCTGAGCACACACCTATTTGGCATAGTGGGGCTTCCCAGGGTGTCCTGTGAAGCACTTACTTCCTGGCGTCCACTGATTGCCTTCTCACTCAAAATGCATTACATTTCTTAAAATTTTAGAAGGAAAAACAAAACACAACATGAAGTAAATCAGAAGACAACTGACAAGTTGGGGAAAAAATTGTAATGTAGAGGGCTGCAAATATGTGTAGCTTAGAGGGCTAATATCCTTAATTTGTAAAGACTGACAAATTTTTGGACAGTGGACCCAAATCTAATAGAAAAATATGAAAAAGACATGAGCAGGCAATTCATAAGTAGGTATAGAAATAGTCCTTAACCATATTTAAGGCTGGTTAACCTCACTAAGTTAAGTGCAATACACTGAATATGCGTGTCCCCCTAAAATTCATAAGTTAAAATCTTAACACCTAAGGTGATGGTATTAGGAAGTGGAACATTTGGGAGGTGTTTAGGTCCTGGGAGTGGAGCCATTATGAATGGGATTAGTGTTTTTATAAAAGAGGTCCAAGAGAGAGACCCTCCTTGCTCTTTCTACCATCTGAAGTCACATCAAGAAGACAGTTGACTATGAATCAGGAGGCAGGCCCTCAACAGACACCAAATCTGCTGTTGCCTTGAAATTGGATTTCTCAGCCTCTAGAACTGTGAGAAATAACTATCCATCTTTATAAGCCATCCAATTTATGGCATTTTCTTATAGTAGCCTTAGAAGACTATGACTAATTTAAAATGAAAAGAAACATTGAATTTAAATTTTAAAAACCTATCCTGAGAAATGGAAACTGTCTCCAAACTGACAGATTTTAGAATTAGACAAAGACATTAAAATGGTTATTAAAACTGAATTCTATATGTTCAAACAGTATAGTAGAATTATGGGAGACATAAATATCACCTAGCTTGTGCTTATAGAAATAAAAATTAGCATTTGTGATGAAAAATACATTTGATAACATTAACAGTGAATTAGACATAGCAGACATAGCAGAAGGAAAGGCTTGTGTACCTTGAAGACATAGCAGTAGAAGCTACCTAGAATGAGACACAGAGTTCATCCATATATAAAATGGATAATACACCATGATCAAGTGAAGCTTTCCCCAGGAATGTAGGGTTGCTTAAGCATTTGAAAATCAGTCAATGTAATTTACCTTATTAACAAACTAAAAAAGAAAACAATAGATGCAGAATGAACATTCAACAAAATCCAACAATCATTCCTTATAGAAACTCTTAGTAAAGCAGGAATTGAAGGGAAAGGTCTCAGCAAAAATACAAAATAAAGCCTGGACACTACAGGTGAATTAAAAAACGTTTTGGCAAAAAAAGTCTCCCACCAGTAGCATACATAATGTATTCCACACCAGAAAGTAGTATTTTTTTTAACATTCTCTCCTTAATTAAATAAATTTTCAATAATGTAAGGAAAATAATAATAATGCTTCAAATATATACATATTTTAAAATTTATTTTATTGACTTTTATTTATAATTAAGGCAGTAAAAATATTTTAAGGCAACCAAAACATCTGCAAAGGGTACAATTTAAGTAACCACAACTGATGTAATGCTTTATTTTCCTGCTTTGTTCTATAGTCTTAAAATAAGTAACTAACAATTAAAGAAGAATAAATTCCGCTTTATTTTTATTTTTTTTTATTTTTGAAAAATGAAGACTTTTTCAAAATAAGTATAAAATATTTTATGCTTGAATACAGGAAAATTTTGGACTTCTCAAGCAAAACTTTGCACCTAAGAGTTCACACCGTTTTGCTGATTTAAACATAAATAAAAACAAGTTAATGTGGTAGTGTAAACCTTTACAATCTTTGTGCTATCATTGTTTGTTTATAATCTACTGTTTCAACATAAGATATAGGTATTCCACACATCAACACAGGAATCAAAGACTGGGATTGCACTGAAAGTGACCTAAAGCCATTTCAAACCATTAGAAACTTGCTACAAAAAGGAGCAATGGTAACTGTCAGCCAGGGTTGGGGGCCAACCTGTATAACAGGGAGCTCTCCAAATTAACTCCCTTGAAGAATACATTGGTTTTTAAGGGATAAGTGCTAAGAATGTGGTAACATGAAATAATTTCATTCATATATATACACACACAAACACACATACACATACACATATACATACAACATAAATCACACCAAACTTCTAGAACTTAGACCAACAAAAGACTTTGTGGGGAGTGGAGAGTATTTCATCACTGGCATCTGACATTATTCAAAAATTTTGGAGTATGAAGGTGATAATTAAAAACAGGAATAACTTTTTTGGGGTTTATGTTTATAGGAAAAACAAAACAAAAGAAAAGAAAACAAAACCTCTGCAGATAATGCTTTACTTTATTGCCTGCGTGGAACGCAGACCACTACCCCCAACTGCTACTCCCTTGTTCATCCACTACTCCGCCCCTTTTCTTAGCAAGAAAGTTGCGTAATCAGTGTTGTGTATGACATCTCCAGAAACACCACTATTTTAATTCTTTGGACTAACTTTTAGAAGGGTAAGATATTTGGGGTTTTTTGAAGGCTTTTAGGTGCTTACATCATAGGGTAGAGTGCAACAAGCACCATTATCAGGTAGGGGGCCTGCAGTTGATTTTGTTGTCTGCCTTTTTTTGGGGAGTGTCATTGTCACCCCACACATCACATCTCATCTGGGTCTGCCACCCAACCTCATAGGCAAAGATACCAAGTCCTTTTCCACCTTACTCATTGGTGAAAGTGTTCAGTAGGAAATTTGTCTTCAGTGTTCAGCACTTACCTAATCATTATCCGCCATGTCTGGTTAACTGTGGACCTGTCAGTCTGACCCCAGCCCCACAGAATCCACTTCCCTCCCTTCCCACACAGCACCTCTTCCCTCCTTCCTCCCTCTCCACCATCCTAGAACATGCAGACACACAAATCATTTTACAACAGGTTTATTTTATTTTCATCACCATGGGGCGTACCCAGTAGGGTGTAGAATGTACTCTAGACCCTGTTGGCTATTTATCTGGGGTCAGACCTCTGGAGACTTTTCAGATGGATCTGAGGTCTCTGGCCTTGCCCTGAAATTACTAGCTGTCCAGGGAGACGCTGCAGATGGTGGAGGTCTCCTCACTTTTTTGGTCCTGCTGTGGCTCATTTTAACTGAGCTCCTCATTCAGCTGGTCACAGTGGCCACATACTGTTGGCCTGCTCTCTTTCTCATGTTTTCTTAAAGAGGTGGTCTTTTAGGGAGTGGCCTTTTTCTTGGAACTTCCTCAAAGGGTTCCTTTTTCCTTCGGGTAGTCTTGGGAACCTGGAAGGACAACAAGGAGATCACAGAAGGGCATCTGTTTTAAGGAAGTAGATGGAGGAGGGGTGGGAACAGGGGCTTCATGAGAAGCGGTACAGTCTGGGGCGGGGGTTGTGTCAGGCAAGAACAGGGTAGGAGTCTTGGAAGGGAGGAGTCAAGGGGAAGACAAGGAGGAGCTTGGGTGGGTTCCTCACCTTGATAGGACTTTTGGACTTTGGTTGAGAATGGGCCTCCCTCTTCCTTGGCTCTTTGGTGTCAGCAGGTGGTTGTTCCACAACTGGGCTGGAAGCTCGTGGTGTCCTGGTCATCTTCACCATGTCAGTGTGTCTCAATGGTCTACCTCAGGTCGCCTGCTCTTCCTATATATACCCCTCCCAGGACAGTGACAAGCCTCACCCCTGAGCTTTGATTGGTCAGTAAGCCACTACCCAGCCCAGCCAATGGTAGTCCTGGGTGGTCGAGGGAGAGAGGCTTAGATATCAAATGCACTATCCTGACAACTTATTATGGGAAGGGATAATGTGGAAGGGGTAATGTGAGGGAAGTCATAATGTTCTAGTTGGAGAAAGGGAGCACTTCTTTCGCACCCCCAAAAGAGCTTCCAGACTTACCTGTCACTGTCCTTACCTTCCCATGTTATTTCTGGTGGACCACGTGGCAAGGAGAGGATGTCTCTTTCAAGCCTTTCTCCACAGCCACCCCATTCAGTGTTACATTCTGTTTTCTACCATTCTTCACCATTACCTAGTTTTTGTATGTCTTACTTGCAATCCACCCACGGTGATGTGGCCATATTTAAGTGTCTGTGGAGACATAAATCATCCATTTTCCTACTAAAAATTTATCTTATGCACATGGAAGACTTCTCACTTCATGGCTACCACCAGAAAACTTTTCCATCCCATCTCCTTTTCCCAACATCCATGCAACTCTCCTCAGTTTTTCATAATCCATTCTGAAATCACTGACCTTAGTCTGTGTTCAGTAAACAGACTTGCTTCACTGGGTATCCTTATCTCATCTCAAACCTTGGGGTCACGGTCATCTTGGCAGACATAGTACTGGACTTGGGTTTTAACAGCGTAGGAGAGATGAGGCAGATATTCATATGCCAGAAATTATGTTGGGAGATTGCATGAGAAAACTCCCACCTAAGACTGATGAGTATTCCCACGGAGGAGCTTGCCTTAGCAGAGGTGTGTGACCTTTAGGTGCAAAGGTCTTCTGAAAATGTGTCCTCACAAGCCAGATGCTTTTCTCACCTTATTTTATTGCTGTCACTGTTAGCATCCTACCTTCCTGGGCTCTTGCCTCACAGTTGATACACTGGTAGAATTCATTTTTATGAATAGCTCTAACAAGCTTCCAGTTTCTTGGATGGGGCACCGTATGATTAATTTATATCCATGTAGCTCCCTAGTTAGAGGGTCTCCAACTCAAATTTTTGGCCCTGAAGGAAAGGGAAAAGAGATTGTGAAGTTATCCATAGGTCTTATATTTCTGATCAACTAGCGGATTCAGCCTGCCTGAAGTCCCCTGAGCACACCACCTTTAGGGTTAGCGGGGCTTCCCATGATTTCCCTTGCAGCACTTACTTTCTGGTGTCTGCTGGTTGTATACTCACCCAAGATGCATCACACTGCTTAAAATTTTAAAAAGCAGAACAAAACCACCATAACAAATTCAAAAGGCAACTGAAAAACTGGAGAAAATTTATAACCTAGATCATTAATATCACTAACATGTAAAAACTTTAAAAATTGTTGAAATAAAATACCAAAAACCTGATAGAAAAATGTGAAAAAAGACATGAGCAGACAATTTACAAAAAAGATATAGAACCAGTCTTAACCATATTAAAATATGTTTAACCTCACTAAGTTAAGAAAAATCAAATGAAAATTACCTTGAGAAATCAAATCTGACCCAGAACTAGCACAGATTTCAGAATTATCAGACAGGGCATTAAAATAGTTATAACAACTGTATTTCATATGTCCAAAAATTAGGTAGAGACATGGAAATCATAAAATAGGCCCCAAGTGATCTTATGGAGATGAAAACTATAGTGTCTGAGGTGACAAACACAGTGGATGGAATTAACAGCAAATTAGGCATGGCAGAAGGAGAAATTTGTGTTGTTGATGACATATAGAAAATACCTAGAATGAAGTACAGAGTCCATCAGTACATAAAAAATCAATGCACCATGATCAAGTGAGACCAGAAGGGTTGGTTAAACATTTGAAAATCAATGTAATTCATATTATTAAAAAACTAAAAATGAAAAGCTTTATGATCGTCTCAATAAATGCAGAGGAATAATTTGATAAGATCCAATACATATTCTTTACTTTAAAAACACTCTCATCAAATTAGAGATAGAAGGAAAATTTCCTCAAACTGATGAAGACCATCTAAAAAACCCAGTAGGTAACATCATACTTTATGGTAGAAGACTGAATGTTTTAATTCTAGTGTAAGGATCAATAAAAAGATGTTCACTTCCATTTTACTGAAGTTCTGGCCATGAAGTCAGACTATAAAACAATATCAGAAGCATCAAGTTTGGAAAAGAACTAAAACTGTTTTTATTTGCAGATGGCTTGATCATTTATTTATGTAGAATATCCAATGAAATCTACAAAAAAACTACTAAAACTAGTAAGTGATTTTAGCACAGTTGCAAGATAAAAGTCAATATATAAATTCATTTTTTAATATACTAGGACAAATAATCAAAATATTTTTAAAAAGTAAAGGCATTTCCACTAGCATTAATGTATGAAATACTTAGGGATATATCTCACAAAATATGTGGGAGACAACAACATAAAAAAATAGACAACAGATTTTTACAGCCAATTCATTGAAAAAGATATAGGAATGTAAGTAAGCACTACACACCTGCATAGATGGCTATGATGAAGAAACAGAAAACATCAAGTGTGACAAGGATGTTGAGAAATTGAAACTTTCATACATTGCAGGTGGGAAAGTAAAGTGGTGCAATCTCTGTGGAACATATTTTGGAATTTCCTTAGGAAGTTAACATAGGGATATCATATGATCCAGAAATTCCATTCCTAGGCGTCTACCAAAGAAAACTGAAAACGTATTTGTACACAAAGACTTAAACACAAATGTTCATAGCAGCATTACTTCTTTTATTTATTTATTTATTATTATTATACTTTAGGTTTTATGGAACATGTGCGCAATGTGCAGTTTAGTTACATATGTATACATGTGCCATGCTGGTGCGCTGCACCCACTAACTCGTCATCTAGCATTAGGTATATCTCCCAATGCTATCCCTCCCCCCTCCCCACCCCACAACAGTCCCCAGAGTGTGATGTTCCCCTTCCTGTGTCCATGTGTTCTCATTGTTCAATTCCCACCTATGAGTGAGAATATGCGGTGTTTGGTTTTTTGTTCTTGCGACAGTTTACTGAGAATGATGATTTCCAATTTCATCCATGTCCCTACAAAGGACATGAACTCATCATTTTTTATGGCTGCATAGTATTCCGTAGTGTATATGTGCCACATTTTCTTAATCCAGTCTATCATTGTTGGACATTTGGGTTGGTTCCAAGTCTTTGCTATTGTGAATAATGCCGCAATAAACATACGTGTGCATGTGTCTTTATAGCAGCATGATTTATAGTCCTTTGGGGATATACCCAGTAATGGGATGGCTGGGTCAAATGGAATTTCTAGTTCTAGATCCCTGAGGAATCGCCACACTGACTTCCACAAGGGTTAAACTAGTTTACAGTTCCACCAACAGTGTAAAAGTGTTCCTATTTCTCCACATCCTCTCCAGCACCTGTTTCCTGACTTTTTAATGATTGCTATTCTAACTGGTGTGAGATGGTATCTCATTGTGGTTTTGATTTGCATTTCTCTGATGGCCAGTGATGGTGAGCATCTTTTCATGTGTTTTTTGGCTGCATAAATGTCTTCTTTTGAGAAGTGTCTGTTCATGTCCTTCGCTCACTTTTTGATGGGGTTGTTTGTTTTTTTCTTGTAAATTTGTTGGAGGTCATTGTAGATTCTGGATATTAGCCCTTTGTCAGATGAGCAGGTTGCAAAAATTTTGTCCTATTTTGTAGGTTGCCTGTTCACTCTGATGGTAGTTTCTTTTGCTGTGCAGAAGCTCTTTCGTTTAATTAGATCCCATTTGTCAATTTTGGCTTTTGTTGCCATTGCTTTTGGTGTTTTAGACATGAAGTCCTTGCCCATGCCTATGTCCTGAATGGTAATGCCTAGGTTTTCTTCTAGGGTTTTTATGGTTTTAGGTCTAACGTTTAAGTCTTTAGTCCATCTTGAATTGATTTTTGTATAAGGTGTAAGGAAGGGATCTAGTTTCAGCTTTCTACATATGGCTAGCCAGTTTTCCCAGCACCATTTATTAAATAGGGAATCCTTTCCCCATTGCTTGTTTTTCTCAGGTTTGTCAAAGATCAGATAGTTGTAGATATGCGGCGTTATTTCTGAGGGCTCTGTTCTGTTCCATTGATCTATATCTCTGTTTTGGTACCAGTACCATGCTGTTTTGGTTACTGTAGCCTTGTAGTATAGTTTGAAGTCAGGTAGCGTGATGCCTCCAGCTTTGTTCTTTTGGCTTAGGATTGACTTGGCAATGCGGGCTCTTTTTTGGTTCCATATGAACTTTAAAGTAGTTTTTTCCAATTCTGTGAAGAAAGTCATTGGTAGCTTGATGGGGATGGCATTGAATCTGTAAATTACCTTGGGCAGTATGGCCATTTTCACGATATTGATTCTTCCTACCCATGAGCATGGAATGTTCTTCCATTTGTTTGTATCCTCTTTTATTTCCTTGAGCAGTGGTTTGTAGTTCTCCTTGAAGAGGTCCTTCACATCCCTTGTAAGTTGGATTCCTAGGTATTTTATTCTCTTTGAAGCAATTGTGAATGGGAGTTCACTCATGATTTCGCTCTCTGTTTGTCTGTTATTTGGTGTATAAGAGTGCTTGTGATTTTTGTACATTGATTTTGTTTCCTGAGAGTTTGCTGAAGTTGCTTATCAGCTTAAGGAGATTTTGGGCTGAGACGATGGGGTTTTCTAGATATACAATCATGTCATCTGCAAACAGGGACAATTTGACTTCCTCTTTTCCTAATTGAATACCCTTTATTTCCTTCTCCTGCCTAATTGCCCTGGCCAGAACTTCCAACACTATGTTGAATAGAAGTGGTGAGAGAGGGCATCCCTGTCTTGTGCCAGTTTTCAAAGGGAATGCTTCCAGTTTTTGCCCATTCAGTATGATATTGGCTGTGGGTTTGTCATAGATAGCTCTTATTATTTTGAGATACCTCCCATCAATACCTAATTTATTGAGAGTTTTTAGCATGAAGGGTTGTTGAATTTTGTCAAAGGCCTTTTCTGCATCTATTGAGATAATCATGTGGTTTTTGTCTTTGGTTCTGTTTATATGCCGGATTACATTTATTGATATGCGTATATTGAACCAGCCTTGCATCCCAGGGATGAAGCCCACTTGATCATGGTGGATAAGCTTTTTGATGTGCTGCTGGATTCGGTTTGCCAGTATTTTATTGAGGATTTTTGCATCAATGTTCATCAAGGATGTTGGTCTAAAATTCTCTTTTTTGGTTGTGTCTCTGCCCGGCTTTGGTATCAGGATGATGCTGGCCTCATAAAATGAGTTAGGGAGGATTCCCTCTTTTTCTATTGATTGGAATAGTTTCAGAAGGAATGGTACCAGCTCCTCCTTGTACCTCTGGTAGAATTCGGCTGTGAACCCATCTGGTCCTGGACTTTTTTTGGTTGGTAAGCTAATGATTACTGCCACAATTTCAGCTCCTGTTATTGGTCTATTCAGAGATTCAACTTCTTCCTGGTTTAGTCTTGGGAGGGTGTATGTGTCGAGGAATTTATCCATTTCTTCTAGATTTTCTACCTTATTTGCGTAGAGGTGTTTGTAGTATTCTCTGATGGTAGTTTGTATTTCTGTGGGATCGGTGGTGATACCCCTTTATCATTTTTTATTGCATCTATTTGATTCTTCTCTCTTTTTTTCTTTATTAATCTTGCTAGCAGTCTATCAATTTTGTTGATCCTTTCAAAAAACCAGCTCCTGGATTTATTAATTTTTTGAAGGGTTTTTTGTGTCTCTATTTCCTTCAGTTCTGCTCTGATTTTAGTTATTTCTTGCCTTCTGTTAGCTTTTGAATGTGTTTGCTCTTGCTTTTCTAGTTCTTTTAATTGTGATGTTAGTGTCAATTTTGGATCTTTCCTGCTTTCTCTTGTGGGCATTTAGTGCTATAAATTTCCCTCTACACACTGCTTTGAATGCGTCCCAGAGATTCTGGTATGTTGTGTCTTGGTTCTCATTGGTTTCAAAGAACATCTTTATTTCTGCCTTCATTTCGTTATGTACCCAGTAGTCATTCAGGAGCAGGTTGTTCAGTTTCCATGTAGTTGAGCGGTTTTGAGTGAGATTCTCAATCCTGAGTTCTAGCTTGATTGCACTGTGATCTGAGAGATAGTTTGTTATAATTTCCGTTCTTTTACATTTACTGAGGAGAGCTTTACTTCCAAGTATGTGGTCAATTTTGGAATAGGTGTGGTGTGGTGCGGAAAAAAATGTATATTCTGTTGATTTGGGGTGGAGAGTTCTGTAGATGTCTATTAGGTCGGCTTGGTGCAGAGCTGAGTTCAATTCCTGGGTATCCTTGTTGACTTTCTGTCTCGTTGTCTCCCATTATTAATGTGTGGGAGTCTAAGTCTCTTTGTAAGTCACTCAGGACTTGCTTTGTGAATCTGGGTGCTCCTGCATTGGGTGCATATATATTTAGGATAGTTAGCTCTTCTTGTTGAATTAATCCCTTTACCATTATGTAATGGCCTTCTTTGTCTCTTTTGATCTTTGTTGGTTTAAAGTCTGTTTTATCAAAGACTAGGATTGCAACCCCTGCCTTTTTTTGTTTTCCATTTGCTTGTTAGATCTTCCTCCATCCTTTTATTTTGAGCCTATGTGTGTCTCTGCACGTGAGATGGCTTTCCTGAATACAGCACACTGATGGGTCTTGACTCTTTATCCAATTTGCCAGTCTGTGTCTTTTAATTGGAGCATTTAGTCCATTTACATTTAAAGTTAATATTGTTATGTGTGAATTTGATCCTGTCATTATGATGTTAGCTGGTTATTTTGCTCGTTAGTTGATGCAGTCTCTTCCTAGTCTCGATGGTCTTTACATTTTGGCATGATTTTGTAGCAGCTGGTACCGGTTGTGCCTTTCCATGTTTAGTGCTTCCTTCAGGAGCTCTTTTAGGGCAGGCCTGGTGGTGACAAAATCTCTCGGCATTTGCTTGTCTGTAAAGTATTTTATTTCTCTTTCACTTATGAAGCTTAGTTTGGCTGGATATGAAATTGTGGGTTGAAAATTCTTTTCTTTAAGAATGTTGAATATTGAATATTGGCCCCCACTCTCTTCTGGCTTGTAGGGTTTCTGCTGAGAGATCCGCTGTTAGTCTGATGGGCTTCCCTTTGAGGGTAACCCGACCTTTCTCTCTGGCTGCCCTTAACATTTTTTCCTTCATTTCAACTTTGGTGAATCTGACAATTATGTGTCTTGGAGTTGCTCTTTTCGAGGAGTATCTTTGTGGCATTCTCTGTATTTCCTGAATCTGAATGTTGGCCTGCCTTGCTAGATTGGAGAAGTTCTCCTGGATAATATCCTGCAGAGTGTTTTCCAACTTGGTTCCATTCTCCCCGTCACTTTGAGGTACACCAATCAGATGTAGATTTGGTCTTTTCACATAGTCCCACATTTCTTGGAGGCTTTGCTCGTTTCTTTTTATTCTTCTTTCTCTAAACTTCCCTTCTCGCTTCATTTCGTTCATTTCATCTTCCATTGCTGATACCCTTGCTTCCATTTGATCGCATCAGCTCCTGAGGCTTCTGCATTCTTCACGTAGTTCTCGAGCCTTGGTTTTCAGCTCCATCAGCTCCTTTAAGCACTTCTCTGTATTGGTTATTCTAGTTATACATTCTTCTAAATTTTTTTCAAAGTTTTCAACTTCTTTGCCTTTGGTTTGAATATCCTCCCGTAGCTCGGAGTAATTTGGTCGACTGAAGCCTTCTTCTCTCAGCTCGTCAAAGTCATTCTCCGTCCAGCTTTGTTCCGTTGCTGGTGAGGAACTGCGTTCCTTTGGAGGAGGAGAGGCACTCTGCTTTTTAGAATTTCCAGTTTTTCTGCTCTGTTTTTTCCCCATCTTTGTGGTTTTATCTACTTTTGGTCTTTGATGATGGTGATGTACAGATGGGTTTTTGGTGTGGATGTCCTTTCTGTTTGTTAGTTTTCCTTCTAACAGACAGGACCCTCAGCTGCAGGTCTGTTGGAGTACCAGGCCGGCTGTGTGAGGTGTCAGTCTGCCCCTGCTGGGGGGTGCCTCCCAGTTAGGCTGCTTGGGGGTCAGGGGTCAGGGACCCACTTGAGGAGGCAGTCTGCCCGTTCTGAGATCTCCAGCTGCGTGCTGGGAGAACCACTGCTCTCTTCAAAGCTGTCAGACAGGGACATTTAAGTCTGCAGAGGTTACTGCTGTCTTTTTGTTTGTCTGTGCCCTGCCCCCAGAGGTGGAGCCTACAGAGGCAGGCAGGCCTCCTTGAGCCGTGGTGGGCTCCACCCAGTTGGAGCTTCCTGGCTGCTTTGTTTACCTAAGCGAGCCTGGGCAATGGCGGGTGCCCCTCCCCCAGCCTCGCTGCCGCCTTGCAGTTTGATCTCAGACTGCTATGCTAGCAATCAGCGAGACTCTGTGGGCGTAGGACCCTCTGAGCCAGGTGCAGGCTATAATCTCCTGGTGCACCGTTTCCTAAGCCCGTTGGAAAAGCACAGTATTCGGGTGGGAGTGGCCCGATTTTCCAGGTGCAGTCTGTCACCCCTGGAAAGGGAACTCCCTGACCCCTTGTGCTTCCCGAGTGAGGCAATGCCTAGCCCCTGCTTCGGCTGGGGCATGGTGCGCTCACCCACTGACCTGCGCCCACTGTCTGGCACTCCCTAGTGAGATGAACACGGTACCTCAGATGGAGATGCAGAAATCACCCATCTTCTGCGTCGCTCACGCTGGGAGCTGTAGACCGTAGCTTTTCCTATTCGGCCATCTTCGGAGCCTGCCTCCATTATTTCTAATAACCCAAAAGTGAAAGCAACCCAAAGATCCATCAACTGAATAAAAAAAACTTGGTATATCCGTAAAATAAAATATTATCTGGCCTTAAAAGGACTGGAGTTGTGATGCATGTTACAACATGCTACAGTTCTGAAATAATTATGTTAATTTAAAGAAGACAGACACAAAAAGCTATATATTGTGTGATTACACTCATATGAAATATCCATACTAGGCAATTCTATAGAGACAGAAAATACATTAGTGGATGCCAGGGCCTAGGACAGGGGGAGGTGGAAGGAAGGTGACTGCTAACCAGCAGTCTTATTGTGTTTCTTTTTAAGGTAATGAAAATATTCTAGAATTAGGCAGTGATGATGGTTGCAAAAGCTATGCATATACCAAAAACCACTAAATTGTACACTTTAAATGATGAATTTTCTTCCAAACCACCAACATAGAATTCTATGTTCAGCAAAATTATCCTTTAAAAATGAAAGAGAAATAGACATCCTTATATAAACAAAAATTCAGAGAATTCACTCTTGGCAGACCTGTTATGCAAGAAATATTAAAAGTTATTCACACAGAAGCCAAATGATATTGGACAGAATTTAGATTCTACATAAAGGAAGGAAGAGTGTCATAAAATGAATACATGAATGTAAAATAAAATTTCCATTTTTCTTATTTTTTTGTTATGAATTTATAATTGTATATATTTATGGGGCACAAAGTGATATTATAATTTATTTTTTAAATGTGGCATAATTAAATCAAGCTAATTAACATATCAATCACCTAGAGTACTTATTTTTTATAGTGAGAATATTTTAGATTTACTCTTAGCAATTTTGAAATGTAAAATACACTATTATTAACTATATTCACCACACTGCGCAATAGATCTCAAAAAATACTTTATTCTTCTCTGAGATTTTGTACTCTTTGGCCATCATCTCCCAATTCTCCCTACCAGTCTCTGTAACCACCATTTTACTCTGATTCTGTAAGTTTGTTTTAGATTCCACATATGAGTGAGAACATGTGTGTTTTGTCTTTCTGTGCCTGGCTTATTTCACTTAGCATAATGTTCTCCAATTTTATCCGTGTTGTCACAAATGACAGAATTTCCTTCTTTTTAAGGCTGAATAGTATTCCATTGCATATATATACCTCATTTTCTTTATCCATTCATCTGTTGGTGGGCACTTTGGTTGATTCTGTAATTTAGTGTTGTGAATAGTGCTGCAATAAACAAAGGAATGCAGATATCTCTTTGATATACCATTTGAATATATACCCAGCAGTGGAGTTGCTGGATCATACTGAAGTTTTATTTTCAGTTTTTTGAGGAACCTCCATACAGTTTTCCATAATGGATGTACTAATTTACATTCCCATCAACAATGTACAGAGTTCTCTTTTTTACATCCTTGCCAACACTTGATATCTTTTGTCTTTTTGATAATTGCCGTCTGACAGGTGTGAGATAATATCTCATTGTGGTTTTAATTTGCATATTCCTAATATTAGTGATGTTGAGCATTTTAAAAAATATCTATTGCTCATTGTATGTCTTCTTCTTTTTTCATTAACTTTTATTTTAAGTTCCAGGGTAAATGTGCAGGGTATACAGGTTTTTACATAGGTAAACATGTGCCGTGGTGGTTTGCTGCACAGATCAACCCCTCTCCTGGTATTAAGCCCTGCATCCATTAGCTATTCTTTCTGATGCTCTCCCTCCCCCCACCCTCTGGACAGGCCCCAGTGTGTGTTGTACCCCACCATGTGTCCATGTGTTTTCATTGTTCAGCTCTCACTTATAAGTGAGAACATGGTGTTTGGTTTTCTGTTCCTACATTAGTTTGCTGACGATAATGGCTTCCAGCTCCATCCATGTCCCAGCAAAGGATATGATCTCATTCCTTTTTATGGATGCATACTATTCCATGGTGTAAATGTACCACATTTTCTTTATCCAGTCTATTATTGATGGGCATTTGGGTTGATTCCATGTCTTCACTATTGTGAATAGTGCTGCAATAAACATACATGTGCACGTATCTTTATAATAGAATGATTTATATTCTTTTGGGTATACACCCAGTAATGGGTTTGCTGGATCAAATGGTATTTCTGCTTCTAGATCTTTGGGGAATCACCACATTCACAATGTGTTCCACATTGGTTGAACTAATGCATTTCTATCAACAGTGTAAAAGCGTTCCTTTTTCTCCATAATCTCTTCGGCATCTGTTGTTTCTTTGTATGTCTTCTTTTGAGAAACATCTATTCAAGTCTCTTGCTCATTTTTTAATTGGATTTTTTGTATTCTTGCTATTCAGTTGTTGGAATTTCTCATACAACTTCTTATCAGATGTATGGCTTGCAAATGTATTCTCCCAATTCATAGGCTGTCTCTCCTCATTCCTAATTGTTTCCTTTGCAGAAGCCATTTGGTTTTATATATATATATATTTTTGAGACAGCATCTCACTCTGTTGCCCAGGTTGGAGTGCAGTGGTGTGATTATGGCTCACTGCAGCCTTGACTTCCTGGGCTCAAGCAATCATTTTGCCTCAGCCTCCCAAGTAGCTGGGACTACAGGCATGCACAACCACGCCCGGCTAGTTTTTAAATTTTTTATAGAGGCAAGGTCTCACTGTGTTGCCTAGACTGGTCTCAAAGTTCTGGCCTCAAGCAATCCTCCCACCTTGGCTTCCCAAAGTGCTGGGATTACATGCATGAGCCACCGTGTCCAGCAATTTGATGTGATTCTGTTTGTCTATTTTTGCTTTTATTCCTTCAACTTGAGGGATCAAATCTGAAAAATAGCTTCCCAGACCAATGTCGTGTAGTTTTTTTAGTGTTTTCTTCTAGTAGATTTACTGTTTCTTGTCTTATGCTTAAGTATTTAATTGATTTTCAGTTGATTTTTGTATGGTGTGAGATGAGTGTCTAATTTCATTCTTTTGCATGTGGTTATCCAGTTTTCCCAAAACCATTTATTGAAGAGACTATCCTTTTCTCACTGCAATATCTTTCTTATTCTTAATTGGTAAAAGATAAATGCTCGTTTAAAGCAATAATAATAACAATTTATTGAATGTTTATAGCAAATGGATAAGTTAAGTGAATTACTGCGATGTCATAAGAGACAGAACAAAGAACATGAGACTACTCTGCTATAAAATACCTGTATTCTTTTTTTTTTTTTTTTTTTTTTTTTTGAGACAGGTCTTGCTCTGTCACCCAGGCTGGAGTGCAGTGGCACAATCTCAGCTCACTGCAAGCTCCTCCTCCCAGGTTCACGCCATTCTCCTGCCTCAGCCTCCCTAGTAGCTGGGACTACAGGCACCTGCCACCACGCCCGGCTAATTTTTTGTATTTTTTTAGTAGAGACGGGGTTTCTCCGTGTTAGCTAGGATGGTCTTGATCTCCTGACCTCGTGATCCGCCCACCTTGGCCTCCCAAAGTGCTGGGATTACAGGCGTGAGCCACCACGCCCGGCCTAAAATACCCGTATTCTGTGTGAACTGGTATAGTGTTGTTTGAGGGCATAGATTATCTATTTAATAATGTATATTATAAACCATAGGACAACACTAAAATTTTTTACAAATCATGTATAAATTATATGCAAATAAAATGAATAAATTGGAATCATATAAAATGCTCACCTAAAACTAGAGAAAACAAAGAGAGGGAGAAAAAGAAAGAAATAAAAAGAAAATAGTTGCAAAAATGGTAGATCAATAACCACTGCCAATATGAATTCTCTAAATATGCCAGTTAAGGGCAGAAGTTGACAGAATAAATTTTAAATGGAAAGGTAAAGTGCATATTGTTTATAAAATTAATTATGAAGATTCAAATAGGTTAAAAGTAAAGATGAAGAAAGTTACCTTATGCGAACACTAATCAAAAGAAAGCTGGAGTAGCTCTCTTAATTTTAGACAAGGAAACTTTAGAATAATGAAGATTAACAGGGATTAAGAGGAACATTACATAATGTTAAAAGGTAAATTTTCCAAAGACACGTAACAATTCCTAACATGTATGCACCTAGTAACAGAGTATCAAAATACATGAGGTAAAATCTGATAGACCAAAAAGGAGAAATAGATAATCAGTCCACCATTACAATTAGAGACTTCAACACCTCTCTGTCATTATTTGCAAGATCTAGGAAGCAGAAAATCAGTAATGATAAATATGACCCGAACGGTACTATCAATCAATCAACTTGATCTAAATTACATTTATAGCAGAATCCATCCAATAAAAGAATACACATTCTTCTGAAGTATACATGAAACATTCACCAAGCTAGATAACATTATTGGTCATAAAGCACCCATTAACAAATCTAAATAAATAGAAATTGTATAAAATATGTCCTCTGACAAAAATGTAACTAAATTAGAAAGTAATAACAAAAAGACAGCTGGAAAAGTCTGAAATGTTTGGTAAACTACACATTTCTAAATAAATCATCGGTCAAAAAAGAAGTGTCTGGAGAAAGTTCAAGATTTATTAAACTGAATGAAAATGAAAATATATCTTATCAAATTTATGTGATACAGCTAAAACAGTGCTTAGAGAGATATTTATAGAGTTACTTGCAAATATTAGAAAATAAAAATGATCTAAAATTAATAATCCCAAGATCCTACTATAGAAAATAGAGAATGAATTAAAAAATAAACTAAAGTAAGCAGAAGAAAGAAAATAATAAATATTAAGCCAGAAACCAATGAAATAAAAAACAGAAAAATGAGAGAAAATCAGCAAAACCAAAAGGTGGTTCTTTGAAAAGATCAATAAAATTGACTAGCCTCTAGCTAGGCCAATGAAGACAAAAGAGAGAAGACACAAACTACCAACATCAAGAATGAAAGAAGTTTAATCACTAATGATTTTATGAATATTAAATAAGATAATATGAGAACACTATGAACAACTCTATGTCCACATAAAGCTGATAACTTAGATAAAATGAACAAATCTTTTGGAACACACAAACCAAGAATATTCACTCAATGAGAAGTGGATAACCTGGAAGTGCTAAATCTATGAAAATAAATTGAATTAGTAGTTTAAAACATTCCATAGCAAACAAGTAAACCATCTAGCCCAGATGTCTTTTTTCATGAATGCTACAAAATACTTAAGGAAGACTTA
Source organism: Pongo pygmaeus (assembly GCF_028885625.2). Taxonomy (NCBI): domain Eukaryota; kingdom Metazoa; phylum Chordata; class Mammalia; order Primates; family Hominidae; genus Pongo; species Pongo pygmaeus. Next base: position 153,799,531 of record NC_072396.2, on the reverse strand, counting down.
ATATCAATTTTACGCAATCTCCTCCAGAAAATAGCAGAAGGAACACTACCCAACTCATCTTCTGAGGCCAGAATTACTCTAATATGAAAATTATGCAGAGCCATTTTAGGAAAAGAAAATTACATACTATTTCTCCTGAACACAGATGCAAAAAATTCTAAACAAAATACTAGCAAATAAAATCCAGCAATATATAAAAAGGATAATGCATTATAAACAAGTGGGGTTCATTCCAGAAATACATGCTGGTTCAACATCAATAAATCAGTCAATGCAATTCAACATATTAACAGCATTAATAGGAAAAACAATGAGGCTATAACTATAGATGCAGACAAAGCATCTGACAAAGTGCTATACATATTCATAATAAAAACTCTCAAAAGCTAGGAAAAGAAGGGAATTTCCTTATGCTAATAAAGAGTATATATGAAAAACTTCCAGCTAACATCACACTAGAGAGAGACTGAATACTTTCTTCTTAAGATAAGACACAAGGCAACGGTATCCTTTTTCACCACTCCAATTCAACATAGGAATAGGAAGTCCTAAGACAACTGGAAGTCCTAGCTAGTGCAATAAGATGAGTAAAAGGAATAAAATGTGTACAGATTGGAAAGGAAAGTGTCTTTCTTTGAAGATACATGTTTTTCTATGTAGAAAGCCCAAACAAATTAAAAAATATTCCTGGAACTAATGTGAGTATATCAAGATTGCAGGGTACAAGTCTATATACAAAAGTCAAATGCTTTCCTATATTATCAGCAATGGACAATTAGAATTTGAATTTTAAAATATATTACTTATAATAACAGCAAAAATGAAATACTAAGGTATTAATTTAACAAAATACATTTGATATCTGAGCTCAGGAAACTACAAAATACTGATGAAATAAATAAAATATACAAAAAATTGAGAGATAATCCATGAATAGAAGACTCACTATTGTAAAGATATCAATTCTTCCCTATTTGATTTACAAATTCAACACCATCCCATTTAAACTCTTAGAAGGGCTTCTTTTTTTTTAAAAAAAAAAAAAAAAAGAAACCATATTGGCAAACTGATTATAAAACTTATATGTAAAGCAAATGACCTATAATAACCATCACAATTCTGAAAAAGAAAAACATAGATGGATGACTCATATTACCCAATTTCAAAACTTTCTACAGAACAACTTCAATCAAGGCAGTGTGGTATTGGTGTAAAATAGGCATATGGATCCATAAAGCCAAATAGAGAGATCAGAAATGGAAACACACAATTATAGTCAACTGATTTTTTCCAAAGCACAAAGGCAGTTTGACAGAGAAAGAATACAAATGGAGAAAGAATACAGATCGTGGATGAATCTTAAATATATCTTTCTAAGTGAAAGAAGCCAGTTTAAAAGAATACAAATGGAGCTGGGACAACTTGGGATTCATAAGCAAAAAGAAAAAAAAGAACTTGGACACAGACCTTACACCCTAAATTAAAAAAAAATAAAATTAAAATGGATCAAGGACATAAATGTGAAATGCAAAACATTTTAAAAATGAGAAGATAAGTTCATAATGCAAAACCTTTAAGCTTCTAGAAGAATACAGGAGAAAATCAGCATGGCCTTGGGTTTGGTGATAATTTTTTCATATAACACCAAAAACATGATCTATGAAATAAAACATGCATTAGTTAGACTTTATTGAAATTTTAAAAATTTACTCCATAAAAGACACTGTTAGGGGAATCAAAAGACAAGTCACAGACTGATAAAGGACTTGTATACAAAATACATAAAGAACACTTAAAATTCAATAATAAGAAATCAAACCACCCAACTTAAAAATGTACAAAGCATCTGAACAAATATCTCACCAAAGATGATGTACACATAAGAAATAAACACGTGAAAGGAGGTTCAGCATCTTTTGTTGTTAGGGAATTGCCAATTACAACAACAATGAGATACTACTACATGCATATTAGAAGACCCAAATCCAAAAAACAGATATTACCAATTTCTGATGAGGATGTGGAGCAACATGTACTCTCATTCATTGATGATAGGAATGCAAACTGGTACAGCCACGTTGATAGGCAGCTTGGCAGTTTCTTACAGAGCTGAATATAGTCTTACCATAAAATCCAATTGTGCTTCTAGGTATTTACCCAACTGACTTGAAAAGTTATGTTTACACAGAAAACCTGCATGTGAATATTTATAGCAGTTTTAACCATAATCAGCAAAAAGTGGGAGCAGCCAAAATATCTTCAATTATCAAATGAATTAACAAATTGTGGTACATCCATATAATAGAATACTATATAATCACGAAAAGGAATGAGCTATCAGGCCACACAAAATCATAGATGAATCTTAAATACATCTTGCTAAGTAAAAGAAGCCAGTTTAAAATGAATATGCACAATATTATTCCACTTATATGACATTCTGGAAAAGAAAAAATAAAGTCAGAAAACAGGTCAATAGTTGCCAGAGGTTTGGGATGGGGGTACGATTGAATAGGTGAAGCCTATGGGATTTCTTAGGGTGGTGCAACTACTCTGTATTATATTGTAGTTGTGGGTACGTGACACTGAATTTGTCAATAACCACACAAGTACAAAGTATGAATCTTAATGTATGTACATTTAGAAAATCATTTGGGAGATTATGAACCCAAACTGGCAGACTGTGACAAAATAATCTAGTTGTGTTAGAAATGTGTGACATAACCACACTAAAAGGGGTAGGGGAAAATTTGCTGACTTAAGCAACTTTGGAAATAAGTAGAGATGTTAAGTCTAAAGACAAAAAGAACTGTACTGGCGAAGTTGTTTTTTACTGTATGGATGAAAAATTCTGAAACCATTGTACATGTAGAATGGGATTGAAAAAAATAAGTAAATGGATGGCAGATGGTGATGTCATGTTCTTTTGAGATGATGTAATGAAAATGGCACTTTACTTCTGTAGCTTTCCTCCCCAAAACCCATAATACCAATCTAGTTATGAAAAAAAATCAGACAATTCCCAGTTTATGGTCATTCGACAAAATACCTCACCAATACAGATGCTCCTCAATTTATGATGGGATTATATTCCAATAAACCCATCGTAAGTTGAAAATATTAAGTTGAAATGTATTTAATACACCTAACCTATGGAACATCATAGCTTATCCTAGGCAACAGTTAGGTAAAATCATATAACACAAGGTCTATTTTATAATAAAGTGTCAAATAACTCACGTAATTTGTTGAATACTGTACTAAAGTACAGTTTCTATTGACTCTATATCATTTTTGCACCATCATAAATTCAAAAAATCTTAAGTCAAACCATTGTGTTGGGGACTATCTGTATTCCATAAAACCATCAAGGTTATGAAAAATAAGTCAAGCCTGAGACACTGCCACAGCCAATAGGAACCTAAGGAGACATGGCAATGAAATGTAACCCCAGATGGGATCCTGGAACAGAAAAATAACATTAGGTAAAAACTAAGACTTGGGAGGCTGAGGCAGGAGAATTGCTTGAACCCGGGAGGCGGGGGTTGCAGTGAGCCAAGATTGCACCACCGCACTCCGGCCTGGGTGTCAGAGCGAGACTCCATCTCAAAAAAAAAAAAAAAAAAAAAACCGAAGAAAATTAATATGGACCTTAGTAATAATAATGTATTGATATTATATCAATAGTTGTAACAAATATGTCATACTAGTGTAAGATGTTAACAATAGGGGAAAATTGATGTGGAATACATGATTACTCTTTTTACTATCTTTGTAATTTTTCTCTAAATCTAAAACTATTCTAAGAAAGCTTATTTTAAAAACACAAAAATAGCTATTATAACAGTTCCATATGTTTAAAAGTGACTAAGACCCCTATAATTCTCATTCTCATTGTAAAAGTAAGATGACCAAGACTTTGAAAGATAAAGTGAGTAGCCCAGTATTATAAAGGCTTGTACATGAAGAACTAGAACTTCAAACCACATCTCACTGATTCCATAGCCTATGATTTTCCTGCCTCTATTTGAACACCTAATCCACTAATCTGAAAGGAATCCAGGTAGTAGAGAAATGCTTCTGGATTACAAACCATGTTTTGTTTGCATGTTTAGATTAGGAAACCTGTGGTTGTGCTTCTGGTTCCACTTATCCCTTGATACAGGTTCCTTCTCCCAGTAGAGAGGAAGAAGCACGAAAGGCAACTTGACCTCTCTCAGAACTATTCACCATTGTGTGTTCTAGAGTTATATTATATCCTCCCCCTCCCCCTTCTCTCATCTAAGCCCTCAACTGAGTGAGTTGAGATGAGATAGAGAAGTGAGGGATGGAGAAAGGCACAAGCAGAAATTCTCTGAGGCAGGCAACTCCTCAGTCTCACCCCATTTTCCTCCTTCTTCCCTCAGGAGGCACAGCAGAGTCACCATTATCACATTCCTATCATCATCTTCACTCATACTCCCTAGAGCACCTATTATAGTGTGCCTTCAAGTCTTCCCTATTTACAGATGAGCAAACTGAGGTTCACAGAGGTAAAATGGCTTGTTCGAGTTCATACAACTAATAAGAGGGAGACAAGTAAGAATGGGCCTAGAGAATACTTTAGCAGATGGGAAGAGGGCATAACATTGAGATGAATTCACGCCCCTTGGGAGGGAATCAGTGTTGTCTCTGGTTTTAAGGCTGGGAATCACTGGGTGAATAGGAGAGCTCGCTGTATAAAATAGCAGACATTCAGGAGTGTCCTTGTCAGCATCTTCCATAGCCCAAATGTGTATGCAGTGAACCCCTCAGGCAAATTAACATTTTCTCTTCAATTCAAAATGGACAGGAGTAAGGAAATCATTTAAACCAGTTATTTGACAAAGCCAACAGTTGATTGCCTGATATTTTTCACTTTTCAGATGGTATTACTGGCGCTTCTGTAAACTGCCTGAGGCCAGGCCTACAGCATTGTAATTACCCAGGCAACTAAGTCAGTATTTTCTTTAATTACACAGGAAGTGAAGGGGAGAAAGGGATTGTTTATTTTTTCAGGCTGAATTATACATTCTGAACTGCCCAAATGTATAAGACGTTGCTAATGCTCTAGACTTGGCAGCCTGGATTTGTCTGTGTGAGTTGTAGTGCCTGAATCAACTCCCACACTAAACCTCACTGGAAATTACTGCCTCCCCTACCTCAGCAGCCAATTTGCATTGTGAAAAATTTTATTACTTAAACACCTTTTGAGGGGGGCAAATACATTACTTCCCTGTGCTGAAAAATGCAATTGATCTTCTCAGCATCAGCCGCCTACAGTTGTTTTAACTGCCATGGAATCATGATTCAGTGAAAGCCTAGCAATTTGACTTAAAAGGTGATTATGGCATCTCAGCTAAGTTTTCCATTACCTTCAGTGTACAATTGCATTGCTATTTAGTAGGCATTTAAATAAAAATATATATTTATCAAGTGAAAGCAAAAGCATGGTATGTGCTAATTTGGCGGAAGAAAATGTGGTTTTTATGTTAAAAGTATACATACTTTATATATCTGTGAACAACAGACAACTGTAAAAGTACAATTTTATGGAAGTCGACAATTTCCACCTCTGCAGAAACAATTTCTCATTTCACGAAAGAAGAGCTATTAAGTAGTCAGGTTGTATCAGGAACCCCAAACACCAGAGGGCCTGAGTGTGCAGATTCATCTGAGCCAACTAGATGAGTTTCTCATTTTGCTGATAGGCTGTAGACAGTGAGCATCTCAATGACCACCATGATGGCTGAAACACTGGAGGCTCTTTCTTTAGTTTCTTAGATTGAATAAACTCTTGTTTTCTTCAGACCCAGTGGAAGTGGGGAGGTTCTCCTAGTATTACCACCATCACAAGGAAAAAAAAATGATGGAGCTCTGCAGAAGGCAGAGTAATGGCCCCCACAGATATCTATGTCCTAAATCCAGAACCTATTACCTTACATGGCGAAGTTAACTTTGCAAATGGGATTAAAGTGAATGACCTTGAAATGGGAAGATTGTACTGGATTATCCAGGTGGACCCTCATTTTAATCACATGAGTCTTTAAAAGTGAATAAACTTTCCTGACCATAATCAGAAAGCAAGGTCACAATGGAAGAAGGGTAAGAGAAAGGTGACATTATTGACTTTGAAGATGGAAAAAGAGGCCGTGAGTCAAGGAATGTCTCTAGAAGCTGGAAATGGTAAGGAAGCAGATTCTCCCTCCAGAAAGGAAGCAGCCCTGCTAACACATTGACTTTAGACTTGTTATACCCATGTCTCACTTTTGATCCCCACAACTGTAAGACAATAAATTTCTGTTGTTTTAAGCCTCTAAGTGTGTAGTAGTTTGTTACAGCAACAATATAAAACATATACAAGCTCAGATATTGATCAACAAGTGCCTGGTCAGGAAGGTTATTTTCTCTATTAGAGGACAACAATGGCAGCCTGAAGGGCTATATTCTGTGCCACTATAACCAGTGGGAATAAATTCTAGAATGAGTAAAGTGGAGGTAAGTGTAGCAACCAGGATTTTGTAGTTGGAGTAACGCCAAAATAGTGCTCTGGATAAACTGACCCACATTCAGTGGTTTGTTTTTGGCAACCAACATAACTTTCCAAGGTTCACTGGTCCCTTACCCATACAGTTTTTGAGGCAGTTGCACTTACATAAAAAAGAAAGGAAAATTCAGGAAGAGCAGGAGAGGGAGAGGAAGCAGTAGTAAGAGTGTGCTCCTAGATGTTTTTGGCTAAACTCAAGAATATTTGAACTTGAACCCCCCTTTAAACATCAACCTTATACTTTTAATGGCTAATCTTAAAGAATAGTCTCATACATCATTTTTTCTCCTTTAGAATGTCATCTAATGCCTTAGTTTCAAATTGCTGCTCAAAGTGGTGAGTACATATACACAGACATGCACACACACACACTCGTGCACCTACAGGCCAAATTGGGTAAATGTGATCTTTGGCTTCCTTCTGAAAAGAACAGAATAGAAATGTAAGAAGTCACCTAGAAGATGGGTTTAATGGCTTCTGTTATTTTCTCAAATTTTGCCCAAATGAGGTTTCCTTTAAAAAAGTTAGAAGCTCTTTCATAAAATGTTTATATGTATGGGTGGACTATTCATTCTTTATTCACAGAACCATTCTAATATAATATGTAACAAGAGTCTAAAAGCTAATCAATAATGGAACATAGATCTGCCTATGGAAGTATCTGTGCCTCCTCAGAGAAGAAGCTGCACAAGAGAGTGAGCCTCCAAGGGCAGTTCCAACTTTATATTTATTTTATGATGATTCAACTCTATGTGTAATTCTTTGTATTGTCACTTTCAATTATTTTCGGAACAAAACCGCTAGGGAAATGAGTTACTCATTTCAAAAAGCGCATTCATATTTGATAAATAGCTTACAGATTAGAGAGAAGATGTTTACTGAAACCAGGATTCAAAGCTCTTTCCTGGGAATCAGACTAAACCACTAGATTAAGGATGATAAATCTGCATTGCCCAGATCATCTGAAGCTAATAGTGCAGGGCTGGGCTGAGTTGCCTGTAAAGGTACTTCCCTAGGAAATAGCATTAAGACAAGGCTTTCAGTGGGTTTCTGGCCAGATGCAAGACCCTGGGAGGGCTGCAGTCATTTCATAACTTCATGTTCAATGGCCCAGCGGGGAAGAAAGAGTCTGCAAGGGCCTCTTCTGGTTTGACAGACAAAAGCCAATTTCCACCTTTACTACTTTGGATACACACTATTCAGGTGCCCAAAGCATCATGCTTCCCTATTCCTGAGTTCTCCGTTCTTCTCCCACTTCCATTTCAGGGCATAGCAGAGGTTTGGAAAACAATATAATTATTTCTCTGTTTCCTGAGCTCTGGGTCCCACAAAATGGAAGTGAAAATCTCTTCTTACCAATGTGCTTTTTTGTTTGTTTAGGTATTGGGTCATTTAACATAAATCTTTGCTGAAAAACCATTAATATGATTTATTCATTTATTAATCTACTCCACATGTATTATCTCAGTATTATAGTGCCAGTGCTGAAACTCCAAATCATTTCCATTACTCACTTCAAAAGTAACACTTCTGGCCGGGCACGGTGGCTCACACCTGTAATCCCAGCACTTTGGGAGGCCGAGGTAGGCAGATTACAAGGTCAGGAGATCGAGACCATCCCGGCTAACACGGTGAAACCCCGCCCCTACTAAAAATACAAAAAGTTAGCTGGGCGTGGTGGCACACACCTGTAGTCCCAGCTACTTGGGAGGCTGAGGCAGGAGAATCACTTGAACCCAGGAGGTGGAGGTTGCAGTGAGCCAAGATAGCACCACTGCACTCCAGCCTGGGCAACAGAGTGAGACTCCATCTCAAAAACAAACAAACAAGCAAACAAACAAAAAAAACACTTCTGATTCCTTTTTTGTACCTTAACCTTGGTTGCCCTCAGTTCATAGGTAGAAAGAAGTTTGTTTGGATAGGGAATATGGCTTTACATCAGAATATCCTATATAGTGTAATTTGAGTCTTTGAGGGACTGCTATGGTTTGAATGTTTGTCCTAAGACTCATGTTGAGATTTAATTGCCGTTTTAACAGTATTAAGAAGTGAAACTTTTAAGAGGGGGATTAGGCCATGAGGACTCCACCCTCACGAATGGATCAATGTCATTATTGCAGGAGTGGGTTTGTTATAAAAGGGCAAGTTTGGCCCTTTTTTCTCTCTTTCTCATGCCCTTCTGCCTTCTGCCATGGAGTGATACAGCAGCAAGGTTCTCACCAGATGCTGGTGCCTTGATCTTGGACATGCCAACCCCTAGAGCTGTGAGGAAATACATTTCTGTTCCTTATAAATTACCCAATCTCAGGTATTTGGTTGTTGCAGCACAAAATGAACTGAGATGGACACTAAGCAGCTGCAGGAGCCTCATTCCAGCTGAGGTCTATGGAAAGTAGCCAGAAGACTTGACCTCTTTGAGCATCTACTTCATAGGGTTCTTGTGAGCATTAAATAAGTGAATACATGTAAAGTGTTTAGAACCATGTCTAAGCATGTGATAAATACTCTCAGAATGAGATATTCTATTTAAAATTATTAGAAATAATTAAGACTTGGTCTACACCAGGTGCAGCCTGGAGTCTATGTTAGCCAGTGGGTGTGCTGATTGGCAACGTCCTTCCTTCACAGGGCCTCAAACAACCACTTAACTGGTATGGGGAAACTCTAGTAATTCTTTGAGGAGAGGCTAATCTCTATGAGGTGAGGGAGGCATCTCTGGTGGTCAGGCCATTCAAGGCTGATCAAGAAATACCTGCACTATCTCTAGGAGGAAGACTTGGGCTTTCAGGTTTTTCTACTACTGGTTCTGAGCCAAGCTACTTAGCAAATGCTGTGTTGGTGATAGGGAAGTGTAGTGGTTGAGGGCTCTACTGACACAGCAGAAATCTCTGAACTGAGCCATGGCAGTGCATGCTCTGACATCTCCTTGCAGCCACATTTATTGAAGCTACTAAATGCACAGCCATATAGCTAATGAGAAGACCAAGGTAAAGATTCAGTAGTGTTCTAGGACAATACTATGCTATAGCCCCTTGAGTCCTCAGGAGTTACTTGTTAACTGACTGAACCATGTCCCAATGTAGCAGTTACTGAAGATATTCACCTTTCTCTTTTCCAGGAACTCTAAGTCACAGAAATACTTCAGGAAGGTCATTAGACACTTCATTTTCTGAGTACAATATTAAAATAGCAATAATAACATAATATATTATGGAATTATTAATAATAAATTCCAAGTACTGTTGTTGTGCTTTACATGTATTATCCCACTAATCCTCACAACAACTCTATGAGCCCAATACTGTTATTGTTCTTATTTTACAGAAGAAACTGAAACTCAGAGGAAAACAAGTTTTTTAATCACACTGCCGCTAAGTGGAAGAGCTACGATTTGAATCCAGGATTTTTGGACTCAAAAACTTCATGTTATGTCTTCCCCAGTGGGACTAAACAGTTCTTAAAAATGAGCTCAATCAGAGATTCTCTCAGGGGTCCACCCAAGTGAGTCCATGGTGATTGACAAACTTGTCAAATGGAAGGATTAGAAAAAGCCTACCTTTGCTGAGTGAGTGCTTCAGAAGCCTCTTGGGCTCCATTTATCCCAAAGACCCCTTGACCAGACACACTGGTAGAGAACAAGGCTTGCTGTAGCCATGCACTGAGGTATCCCAGTCTTTACTGCACTGGGCCATTAGTTGCCTTTCATGGGCTTTTATTGTTTAACATGCAGCACAGATTGTGGATTCCTCTTTTCAGTTTAAATGGAAATACAATAGCTTCCATGTTAGGGCCCTGTTACAAGACTCTGATGGTCTTTATCCCTTGCAGAATAAATACTGTTATGGTTATTGAACACATTGATCATTACGCTGTGGCTATGTCTTCTCAATTAGGCAGTTGGCATGTTATGTTGCTAATAATGTGCTAATATGGAAAAAAGATTTGCAGAAACAGAAAAAAAGGGCAAAGTGGATTTCATTTGTGGATTCCAGGTGCATCTGGCTGCCATTTCATGTTATGCTTAGAAATCAAGGTTGCATCAGTGTGAACAAAGATCCTTACGAGTCAGCAATACTTTGGGCATCACCACAAAATTATGCCTTCATATTTGATCAGGATTATAGCACAACTGCTGTGATTTATGTTTATGCTTTTTAAAAATTTGTGGTAAAATACACATACCATCAAATGTATCATCTTAACTACTTATAAGTGTATAGTTCAGTAGTGTTAACTCTGTTCACATTGTTTGCAACCAATCTCCAGAACATTTTCATCTTGTAAAACTGAAACTCTATACCCATTAAACAATAATCCCCATTTCTCCCTCCCCACAATGCCTGGAAACCATCATTCTACTATCTGTCTCTTTGACTTTAACTACTCTAGGGACTTCATATAAGTGGAATCATGCAATATTGGTCTTTTGTGACTGGCTTATTTCACTAAGCATAATATCCTCAAAGTTGATTCATGCTGTGGCATATGACATAATTTCCTTTTTTTTTGAAGGCTAAATAATATTACACTGTATGTATGAACCATGTTTTGTTTATCGATTCTTCCGTTGATAGACATTTGGGTTGCTTCCACCTCTTAGCTATTGTGAATAATGCTGCTATGAACATGGGTATGCGAATATCTCTTTGAGATCTTGCTTTCAATTCTTTTGGATATATTCCCAGAATTGAAACTGCTGGATCATATGGTAGTTCTATTTTTAATTTTTTGAGGAACTGCCATACTGTCATCTACAGCAGCTGTGCCATTTTACATTCTCACCAACAGTGCCTAGTGGTTCCAATTTCTCCACATCTAACACTTGCTATTTCCTGTTATATTGATAGTAGCCATCCTAATGGACGAGAAGACATTTATATATTCTAAAATTCTGCCTTTGCTCTGTAATAATTTCTTACATACTTTACATATCAAATGTGGCCTACCAAAACAATGAAGAGCAACATACTCTCTGTATTCATAGAAGCAATACACTCTGAGAGACTTGGCAAGCTTGCCCTGGAAGAAGGACCTAGTTGCTTCTTTCATACTTTATACGGAACTCAAGAGAAGAAAAGACAGTAACTTTCCTCTTTGCGTGCATGGGATTATATCATTATTTGTCTGTGTGCCTGTCTCTCTCCTCTAGCCTGTCAGCAGTTTGAGGCAATTCTTTATATACTCATTCAAAAGATGGTCATTTATCTACCACCTACTAGACCTGAGCATATTGCTTAATGTTGAGAACTGTTCTCTCCAATTCCTTTCAGGACTCGCTTAGTCCTGGGCTGTTTCTGGATGTATCTCACACATAGTGCATCAGTTAAACATGGAGACTCTGGAGTCAGACTGCCTGGGCTGGATTCCCAACTCTGCTGGAATTTGCTTTGTGGCCTTGGGCGGATTATTTTCCCTCTATGGCCCTCAGTTTCCTCATCTGTTAATGAGGATAATAGTATCAACCTCATAACCTTGTTGTGAGAAGTAAATTAGCCCATGTAAATTGCTTAGAACAGTGCCTGAATAGACACTCAAACATGTTAGTTCTTGGTGCAGCTATAAGAATTGCTATTACTATGTTACATTTCAATCAAATTCAAGTTGTCTGGGTGGTCCATGGCGGTGCTCTGTTCTGATTCCCAGGGTCTGTAATTAAAGAAAGTGGATTCTTAGACAACTAAAACTAGGTAGGTGGCCTTGAGGAAGCCAGGAGAGGGGAAGGGGACCTAAATACTCTTTAAGCGGATATTTTGCAGTCTACTATTTAGGGAGTACAGATCTCTGAGCTAGTACCTCTGGGTGCTTGCCAAGATTGCTTTTGCTGAGCTTGTAGGTAGACCATGAGCTAGAATGGAACAGGAACTAGGGGCTCCCTAGAGAGTAAAACTAAGCTTGCAAGACAGATTATATAGATTCTTAGCTCACTTTGGTTAATTTTCCAGTTGTTTTTCTCAAGCCTTTAGTAAAGTCTTACTTAAATGCTCCAGCCATGTCTCCGTTAAGCTGTGAAGTAGTAAAGTGCAAAGTCCTATGTCCACACTCTAGCCAGAATGATGAGTAACAGGATGGGGCTACCTCCACCACCATACCCTCTCTCTACTTCCAATAATGCCAGTACATGAGGCACATCTGGAATCAGAGAGGCCATACAACGAACGAGGCTGGTTTTAGGTAAGGGTGCAAGATACAACTTACAAAGTTGACCTTCTCACTTCAAGAATCTCCCTCTGGCATGAGATTGCCAGCCTTGAAGTATATAAACTTTATCTTACTTAGGAAGGTAGTAATTTTCTTCAAGTACACAGAGCCATCAATATAAGTTGTGGATAAAATTTCATTTAACACTATTTAATACTAGGGTGGTAGAACTGGCCTGTAAGACCATCTGGCTGGTCTACCCCTCCTTTTCTAGCCAGAGAAAACAATGTCCAGAGATTAGCCTTATTCTCAGGTCCAGAACTAGAGACTAGCAGAACTAGGATGAAGACAAAGGACACTTGTGTGCTTTCTTCACTACCCAGGCCTGGCCCAGGCCCTTCAAAGAAGCTAGAGTGGGAAGTTAATTGACATGGTCTTGGTAAGCTGTTCCTGTTGGGGGAGACATGGACCTCAGTGGTCGTGGATCCCTAGAATTATTGTGAGGACTCCATCGGTTCACAAGGACACTTACATTTGAGTATAGACTAAATAATAAAGACATTTAAAACATTTAGTTAAAATCATAATTTTTTACATGAAACTAATCTACCCCTTTTCTCACTAATTCTGTTACTTCTATCACTCTTCAGGTAACCTATAACCCCACCTCCAGATGAGCTAATTTGAGTAGCTAGTTTAGCACTGAAGGAGGTGCACAGACCACCTAATTTGTACAAAGCACCTAACATAATGCCCAGCAGATAGTAATAATGTCACAGATAACATTTCTTGAGGCCTTCCAATGTGCCAAGCATATAGAATTTTATGTAGATTAATTAACTCATTTCATTTTCACAAGAATCCTATGTGGGAGGTGAGTCTTATTATCATCCTCGTTTTGCAAATGAAGAAACAGAGGCACACAGAGTTTAAGTAACTTGCCCTAAGTTCACTTAGCTACTAAGTGGCATTGCACATAATAGATTCTTAATAATAGGTAGTATTATTATGTAATTGCCATTAATATTATCATCACTAAATTTTTAAAGTAGGGTGTTGAAACTGAAGAGTTCTTTAGAGATTGCATCCAAACCTTTATTTTCCTGGTGATGGAACCAAAAGCCAAAAGGGAGAATGGCTGAGGCAAGGTATCCCTGGGGGTGAGTGGCAAAGCCAGGTCATGACTGAGGGCTGTTAACTCTCAGATGGTGTTGTGAGCTTTACAACCTCTGGGACTGTCTCCTGTGGAAGGACGGGATTGGATGTGAAGCATTTCCAGGTCACTTTACCTACTTTCTCCTCTCACTGGTCAGGGGCAGTGTTGTCTTAAGACTGGGCTGGGGTTAAAAAACGCTTCTCAAAATTCCTCAGAAAGACAGTTGGAATGACTTTGTCAGGAAATTCTTGGAAATGAGAGTGGAAGAGACGTTTTTGTTCACTCTTCAGTGAGTAAGAGAAATGGGAACCATTACTAAGGTCTTACTTCCCAGCAAGATTTAGTAACACATTCATTTTCAAAGGGCCTTTCATTTTTTAAACATTCTTAATTTCAGGACTTTTTCCCCACTGGCCCCTGACTATTGGCTTTCTTTTTTAAATGGAATCCACTTTGTTAGGCCTCGGATCCTTAGGGAAGAACTGCCTCTGCCTTCCCAGGCAATGCTGACCTTGTGTGGGCTCTGAAGAAAGCACCGTGGGACTCTTAACGGAGAGCAGTGGTGCTTCTGGGACCAGCAAGCAATCGGAAGTGACAGAGATGAAGAAGCCAAGAGCAGTTTACCCTTCACAAATATGGATAATTACACAGAACGTAAAGCTGTGGAGAGATTAAGAAAGTTCAGCAGGAGTCTTGGGAGCTTTCCGAACTTTTGAGGATTTATCCAAAATGAACCTTTACCCTTTTACAGTTCATCTTCAGCTAATAAAAAGAAATCAATTGCAGTTATAATCCTGATGAGTCCTCCAAGAAAGAAGATATCAGAGAGGACAAATCTTGAGATGTGTCTGTCCTTGGAAAACTGGATTTAAATAGAAGAAAACACTCATTTTCTTTAGACAATACCTTGCTGGCAAGCTGCCCTCTTACTGTCAACACACATATATGCACTGTGTTTTCAGGTTGAGGAAATTTCTCTCATTTTAGAGATGGAGAAAAAGCAATGCTAGTAAGGGCTTTGACAGTGTTAAGGGTGGATTCACAGAGACCTGTCAGGGCTGCAGCTCAGGGCACACTTCCTTGGGCCAAGGTTGTACCAAGATGGGAGGAGCCTGGTGCTTTCTCCAAATACCCATGGAAGCAGGGCAATCTGGCTCAAGCAGTGAAGGCCTGAGTTCCCATCTCAGACTTACCTGTTTCTGGCTGTGTCACCCAACTTCTAGGAGCCCCTGTTTCGTTATGTATAAAAAGAAGAATCATGTACTACTAAAAATATCATTACTATTAATAAAAGTCGAATATAGTTACCATTAATTGATTATTATGGGCTGGGCACTTTTCTCAATACTTTTATGTTATGTCATTATATCTTCCCTGCACTCCTAAGAGGAATTGAATCATACACAATTGCCAATATTTAACCATTTCTGATGTACGAAATGACAATTTCATGTAGTTTAACCTATTATGGCCCATTTTACAGATGAGAAAACTGAGGCACATAAAAGATGATTAACATGCCTATGAACACAATCTCTTAAGTGATGGAAGTAGTAAGGAATTGACTTGCCTCATAAGGCTGTCATAGGGATTAGATGAAATGATGCATGCAAACGTAGCATAGTGCCTAGTCAGAACAATTGCCCGACATAAAATGCCTATTATTATTAATGAGTCTCTATTGAAGACAAGTTGGCTACACAATTTTCAGGACCCAGTAGAAAATTAAAATATGGTTCCCTTGTTCAAAATTCAGGGGAAGTGCTGTTAAAGTTACAAAAATATAAAACTTTCTTTTCTTTCTTCTACCTTTTCTCTCTGACCTGTCCTGGTGATTTTTATTTGCTGTTTAATGCTACATTCAGTTGGCCACAGAGATACTTGCAAGGAGAGTACAAACCTCAGAGATACCCAGGGGACCCCACGAGGTCCACCAGCAGCCAGATTCTCCCTCCTGCCAGTTCCTAGACATATACACACACACAGCCCTGGCTGAGTGCTTGAGAGCAGAGAAGCCAAGCCAAGCATCTCTCCTTCCCATTGGATGGCCACCCCAACCCACAGCATACAGGAGACTGCTGGAGATTGCAACCTCTCCTCCAGGACATCTACAGTACCCGGGTCAGGGGTAGATGCAAGGCTCATCCCTGCCTAGTTGCTGAATGTGCTGTGAAGCCATGACTCACCCTGACACCCCACAGTGCCTGTGTGCCTGATTTCCATGCTCAGGCCCTTGCCAGGAGCAGAGGGCAACTATAGTCTCTGGGAGGTGATGTGGAGGGAGAAGACTGGTGGTCCCTAGAATACTGGGGTCAGAGGAGCAGGTAGCCAAGCACCTATTCCAGAGAGGTAGGGGGTTGGTGGGAGGTGAACTGAGGCCTTATTGTCTCACCAGATTTCATTTATAAAACACAAATTCAAATGAAATTATTAAGAATTTCAAGACAGTGACCACTGAGCATTAAGCGAAGCACAAAACCCTTATGAGCTCTGAGCTTGGAGCCCTGGGGAGCTACCCTGACTGCATGCCCATGAAGCTGACCCTGATCGGGCACCTCTTCTGTGCCGGATTTTGTACTCATTGCTGAGAGCAGAGAGGAATCAGGCCTACCTCTGCCCCAGAGGAGCAGACAGTCAAGCAATGGAGGGAGCATAGTTCCAGGCTATGGTAAGTGCCACGTGGCATCGGGGCCTGGGGAATTGATTTGCCACAGAAAAGGATGCTGAGAGACAGAAGCATGAGAGAGGAGAGCTACACATCCATCCCCCTCCCTGGTATGTCTCAGGCCATCAGGCTGTCAGGCCAAATTTATCCACTCCCTTTCTCCACCCCTTCCCCATTTCTCCCTACCTGGCTACTCCAGGCGTCTCACATTTCCTCAGACACTTATCCTCAGGCACACACCAAAAGGCAACTGTGAATTCTGATTTGATGTAAATTCTTCTTTCTTATGTCATTCCTAAGACAGATAATAAAACTGTGTACCCTGGATTTCGAAACCATAGCAAAGAGGAATGCCCTTCAACAGACCTCCGTTGTGGTTATAGTGGTTCCCCATCTGAAAGATGGGAGAGACAGATGCTCACAGAGAGAATGCTGTGGAATTTAGCTAGTTAATATAGTTAAAACACTTTGAAGATAAAATGTGCTACATTAATTCCACATTCCATTATTACTAATAAAGGCTCAACATTCGTGCATTGGAATATCCAGAAAGGGATATTTGATTCATGATGAGTCAAGAGTGATTTAAAATATTGACCCTAGCTCTAAGCATAGCCAGCGTTTTATGTGCATCATATAATGCAATAATTGCTATAGTAACTACTCATTTATATTAATTAGAGGAGTAAATAGAGTTCTGTAATATATATTCCAGACTAATGCTGAGAGCATAAGTAACATCTTTCCATTGAAAGGTTTAATTGATGCATTTGCCTTGTAGGAAAATTTGCTTTTTTGCTTCATAGGTATATTTAGCCCATTTAAAGCAATTTTCTTTTATTCTCCCTCTCCCCTCTGCCTTGCACTGCCTCTGGGATTCCAAGGCAGTTAGCCATTTGTGTGGGGAAAGGAAGGCCATAATGGACAGCAATCCTGAGATTTTTTTCTGAGTGAGTACTAGAGATGTTTCATGAGTGAGTAATAGGAATAGATCATTCTGAAGCCCTGGCTACTGGGGCAAATCTTCTAAGCATAAAGTGTTAAAAGTTAAAGGTGAAGTCATCAGGTGACTTTAAGCCTATCATTTGGAAGACATTGTGGGAGGCCTATACTGGGTCCATTGTGTTCTAAAATTTGTCAGCAGAAAAAATGAGAAGCCCTAACAATACAATATCGCATAGATAGATATTTCAAGACTAACCAGGGGTCAATCATATACTAGAGATGTACTAGTCAAATGAGACCCACACATGCCTTTCCTCTTTCTTCTAAAATGTTTTAAAAACTTGAATTTGATTCCTTTAGGCAGGGCATGTGTTCATCTAAGTTCCTACCACTGCTTACTGCAGTAGGCTCAGTTGAAGCACATAACCTATTTGTGTTATCTGCCTAGTTCCAGAAGGCACTTGAGTGTTACAGCCCAGAGGCCACCCAACACATTCATCTTACAAATGGGGAGACAGAGAAGCCAAGGGACTTTCCCAAGGTTACACTGTGAATTAGTGGCAGATCTGAGACTATAGCCTTGGTCTCCTAGTTTCTGAGTCAATACTCTTTGTGTTACTCCAAGAAGCCTCTATTGTCAACACTGGGAAGATCCATGTCACTTTTCTCTGGTGCAGGCACTGGCCCTGTACCTCCATGAAGAAATGGCTGATTGATTTATGCTCCCTCATCTCTGTCTCCCTCACCTCATGTAGGTTGTTATTGCCACATGCCATATTCTACATTTTGTCTACTATAGGCCATTTTGATGGATTTCAGCCACTTTAGTTCCCAAGTTAATTTGTTTAGGAGAATGCTGGTTTCAACTGACATCTGGCCTATGATATGATATGGTTTGGCCTTGTGTCTCCACCCAAATCTCATGTTGAATTATAATTACCAGTGTTGGAGGTGGGGCCTGGTTGGAGGTGATTGGATCACGGGGGTGGTTTATAATGGTTTAGCAACATCTGCCTAGTTCTGTCCCATAATAGATTTCTCATGAGATCTGGTTGTTTAAAAGTGTGTAGCACCCACGTCTCATTGCTCTCTTCCTCCTGCTCTGGCTATGTGAAGGCCTTCACCTTTCGTCATGATTATAAGTTTCTTGAGGCCTCCTGAACCATGTTTCCTGTAGAGCTTGTAGAACCATGAGCCAATTAAACCTCTTTTCTTTATAAATTATCCAGTTTCAGGTAGTTCTTTTTTTTTTTTTTTTTTTTTTTTCTTTTGAGACGGGGTCTCCCTGTCTTGCCCAGGCTGTAGTGCAGTGGCGTGATCTCAGCTCACTGCAGCCTCTGCCTCCCGGGTTTAAGCGATTCTCCTGTCTCAGCCTCCTGAGTAGCTGGGACTACAGGCACACGCCACCATACCTGGCTAATTTTTGTATTTTTAGTAGAGACGGGGTTTCACCATGTTGGCCAGTGTTGGCCAGGCTGGTCGTGAACTCCTGGCCTCAAGTAAGCCACCGACCTCGGCCTCCCAAAGTGCTGGGATTACCGGCGCAAACCACTGTGCTCAGCCTCAAGTAGTTATTTATAGCTCTGCGAGAACAGATTAATACAGATAGAAGGCTAAATCCTGAGCCACAAATTGTGGGGAAGGGGGTTAATATCTTTCTCCTTTGTTGATTGCACGATGGCTATCCTATGAGAAATACCTAAAAAGAATTTTTAAGGTTTAGGTTTCATAGACTGTTCTAAGATAAGCATGATTAATTTTGCAGAAGGTGCTCAGTAATAGAGCTGTGAGAGGTACACAGCTGGCTTTTAATATGATTCTCTCAGATCCCCAAAGGAAAATATATCAGCGAGGATAGACTAGAAGGTGCTGCAGTAACAAACAACTCTCAAATCTGAGTGGAGTAACATTAAAGGTCTGTTTCGCACTCATGCTATATATCCAACATGAGTCAGTGGAGGGGCTCTGCTCATTGCAGCCATCCAGAAACCCAGACTTCTGGAGGCTCCACCTCAGTATGTGAGCTCATGATTACCTCAGAAAGTGGAATACTACGCAGCAAATTGCATCCAGAAGTGACAGTGTCACTTGTACTCATATTTTATGGGCAAATCAAGTCACATGTCCCAACCTAACTTCAAAGAAGGGTGGGGAGGTACAGTCCTACCATGTGCCTAGAAGACAGAGAGCCAGAAATATTGGGTTATTAGCACTAATGACTCTCACAAGAAGTTATATGCAATTTGGTACAATACTTAACTGATGCTGATGGAGGGCTGGGATGAGACACGTTTATAATATTTTCCTGTACCATGTTCAACTCCTCCATCTCTAACATGCTCTGACAAACCCTCAGGACACAGAAAATATAAAAATATTTTTGTAAAACTTACTTTTCATTCATTTTTGAGAGAGGCATTTTTATTATTATAATAAATATATGTTATTATAGTAGTAACTTACAAAAATGCATAAAAACAAAAGAAAATTAAAATCACCAATACAGTAGTCCCCGTATCCAGTGGGTAACTGAAACCAGCCTCTCCTCATCCATGGTTTCAGTTACCCATAGTAAACCACAGTTCAAAAGTATTAAATAGAAAACTCCAGAAATACACGATTCATACATTTTAAATTGTGTACCTTTCTGAATAGTGTTATGAAATCTCGCATTGTCTGGCTCCATTCTGTCTGGAATCCTCTCTTTGTTCAGTGTCTCCACACTGTAGACACTACCTGTAGCCAGTCAGTCATTTAGCAGCCATCTTGGTGATCAGATTCACTATTTTGGTACTGCAGTCCCAGCATTTAACTAACCCTTATTTTACTTCATAATGACCACAAAGTGCAAGAGTACTGTGCCTAATTTATAAATTAAACTTTATCATATGTACATGTGTATAAGAAAAAACCACAGTATATATTGGGTTCAGTATGATATGTGGTTTCAGGCATCTGTTGGCAGTCTTGGAACATATCCCTCCATAAGAAGGGACTACTATACTTCCACATATATACTTCCATATATGTATTTCCCAGACATGATCATTGTAAACATTTGAAAGTATGTCTTTACAATCTTATCTTATTTTGTTTTGCCCTATTTTTTATGT
Source organism: Pongo pygmaeus (assembly GCF_028885625.2). Taxonomy (NCBI): domain Eukaryota; kingdom Metazoa; phylum Chordata; class Mammalia; order Primates; family Hominidae; genus Pongo; species Pongo pygmaeus. The sequence continues at coordinate 153,778,949 of NC_072396.2, read as the reverse complement.
TTTCCTAAGTCTAAAAATATATTATCTTGAATGGGAATCTGAGAGTCCCTTCTTTCTGGCCTTCTTCTTTATTTGCACCCCTTAGTCTTTTTCCTTCTGGTAGCTTTATAGGCCTCTCACACTCAGAAAATGTTGATTCCTTCCTGTTTTCATTTTGGAGCAAGAAGGGAAGCTCATAGTGAAATATGTATAGGTCAAGAAAAAGGATCTCTGGCTGAAATTCCATCCTTTATGGAAAAATTTCAGTAATATTTTATATCAATGTCTCCAACTATGTTCTGGGACTTACCCAAAGGTTTTTTTGGTAGGGGTATGTGGAAGAGTGAAGCTGTATCTTGCATCATGTGCTGGTCATGTAACCTACCAAGGTCTTTGATTTCTTCCTTGGTAAGTTGACATGGAAATTGCCGCCCAAGGTGCTGGATCAAATTTATGATTCTCCTTGGTCTCAAAAAAGTCATCTCTTTGTGACTACATTTGGCTTCCTTTTCACCCTGATGTGACAGGTTTTAGTTCCTATCATTTCTGCTGATTCTCGGATCCTACTATTTCCTTCTTCCATCAATTTTCTTCATTCTGCTGAAATATATCCTTTGTAGTTGTGGGAAACTCTCTTATTTTTTGTATGAAAAATCATCTTTTATTGTACATTTATTATTGAATTCTATACCAAATTAATCTTGACATAGAATCCTGGGTATGTTGAATGATTGTGCTTACTCCAGAGCTATTATCTTTTTTAAAAAAATACTTTTCTGTTTAAAAAATTGACTCTTGAAGAAACATCTCTTTTATTATACCTAATTTAGCTTGGAATAAAATTTTAGGTTGGTTGCTATTTTCCTTCAGCACTTTGAAGATATTCTCTCATTGTCTTAGAATCATTAGAATCCATTATTGCTGTTGAAAAATCTGCTGTGAGTCTAATTTTTACTTCTTCATCTGCCAGTAGTAGGCAACGTCTAAAATGAATGATGCCTAAGAATCTCAACTTGCTGGTATGTGTGCCCTTGTGTATTCCCCCTGCCCATGAGTATGGGCTGAGCCTAGTGACTTTCTTCTAATGAATAGAATATGACAACAATGATGAGATATCACTTCGAAGATTAAATTAGAGAAAATCTTAGATGCCCTCTACTCCTCCCCGACTTGGTTGTTCTGATGAAGTCAGCTGCCTTGTTGTGAACTTTTTATGGAGAGTTATATGTAGCAAGGAACTGAAGGAGACCTTTAGCCAACAGCTAGAAAAGAGCTGAGACCCTCAATCCAATAACCAGTGAGAAACTGAGTATTGCTAAGCTCACATAAGTAAACATGGAAGCAAAGTCTTTCATAGTTCAGCCTTCAGATGCCACCGCTGCCCCATTTAACATCTTGATTGTAGTCTTGTATGAGAAATTAAGGCTGAGTCAACTAGGTAAGCTTCACCCAGATTTCTGGGCCACCAAAACTGTGAGATAATAAATGTTTGTTATTTTAAGCCCCTAAGCTTTGGGATAATCTATTATGCAGCAATAGCTAACTAATACACTGCCTTTACCATAGTGTTTAAGATTTTTTCTTTTTCCTTCATATCAGAACATGAAGTTTATTATGATGTGTCTAGATGTAGATGGTGAGGGTTTCATTTTATTGATACTGCTTGGAATTTTAAACACACTTTAAAAAACTTTTATTACAGAATATTTCATGAAATGATGATTAATTCCTTAATATTATCAAATATTCAGTAATAGTACAAATTTATTTTCAAGTTTTCTTAATTTTTTACACTTAGTTTATTCAAATAAGAGTCCAAATACATATTCAATTTATAATAAAACTTCTTTTTTTCTTTTAATTTTTTTTTCTCTTTTTTCTTTTTATTATTATTATTATTATTATTATTATACTTTAGGCTCTATGGTACATGTGCGCAATGTGCAGGTAAGTTACATATGTATACATGTGCCATGCTGGTGCGCTGCACCCACCAACTCGTCATCTAGCATTAGGTTCATAAACTTTATAGTCAGTTTCTTTAATTTTATGTTTCTATTTCTTTTTTTTGTGGAGAGGAAAACCTCATGGTTAAAGACATGATTCACCTAATTCCTTAATTAGGTTAATTATATATGTATAATTATATATATAAATTATACATATGTGATTGTTTCAAAGAACAATAATAATTTTTATTACCAATGTTACTGAAAACTGTTTATTTTTTTTCCAGTTCTCTTTTGCTTGTTTGTTTTGCTTTATTGTTGTGGAGTTTTGAGTTTGCTTTGGTTGATTTTTTGTCATTGTTTGATTGGCTTTTTTTTTGTCCTAGGGTATATCCTGCTGGGGATGAATGGTCCAATTAGTGACGGTTGAAATAATCTCTTTCTGTGTGGCTCTGCCACAAACTCAATACGCAGTTTCATTCATTTAATTTTGTTTCCAGTTTATAGGAGTAGATTTGTTCTCATTTTCATTCAATTATCCTTGAAAATTATGTAAAACATTCATATCATTCCAAAGTATAATATACAATCCAAGTATCCCCAGGAGACATGGCTTTCATCTCTATACTCCCATCTTGTGACTTACTTTTTCCTGTAAGCTGCCATTTAAAAAATATTATGGCTATCCTTCCATGCTTTTTGCGGGGAGGGAGCAGGGGTACAGCAATGACACACAGATATGTGTGTGTGTGTATGTATGTTTGCGTGCATTCGCTTCCTCCCCTTTTTAGGTATATGAGAATATATAAATATTTTTTCTATTCTGATTTTTTCGCTTAGCAATTTTAGATGTCTTTTGTCCATTATAAATTTTCTGCACACGTAAAAGTCCATAAACTATAAGGGTATGGTTTGAAAAATTTTCACCAAGTGAATACATCTATGTCAGCACCATTTAGATCAAGAAATACATTACTAATATCCAGAAGCCCTTCTCTTGTACCCTCCCAATCATTTTCCACATCCACCTCTTCAAAGATAACCATGATTTTTAACTTCTGTTGCCTTAGATTAATATGCCTGTTTTTCAAAGTTTAAACACATAGAATCATACATTTTCTACCGATTTGCATCTGGATGCTTCTATTCACCTCTGTTTGTGAAATTCATCCATGTTGTTGCATGTAGAAGTAGACCATTCATTCTTATTGCTGTATAGTAGTCTATTATGTAATTACAGCATAATTTATTTATCTGTATTGTTAATACACATTTGGGTTTTTCCAGTTTGGGGCTTTCAGAAATAGTGCTGCTTCTTTGGAATAGTTTGAGTAGGACTGATATTAGTTCTTTAAATATTTACTAGAATTCAGTGGTGAAGCCATCAGGTCCTGGGCTTTTCTTTGATCAGAGACCTTTTATTATGGCTTCTATCTTGGTACTTGTTATTGGTATATTCAGGTTTTGGATTTGTTCATGGTTCAGTCTTGGTAGGTTGTGCATGTCTAGGAATATATCCATTTCTTCCAGGTTTTCCAATTTATTGGCAAAAAAAAAAAAAACAGAGTAGCCAAAGCAATCCTGAGCAAAAGAACAAAGCTGGAGAAATCACATTACCTGACTTCAAACTATACTACAGAGCTATAGTAATCAAAACAGCATGGTCCTGGCATAAAAACAGACACATAGACCAATGGAACAGAAAAGAGGACACAGAAATAAATCCACACATTTACAGTCAACTCATTTTTGACAAAGGCATCAAAAACATACTTCAGGGAAAGGGCAGTTTCTTCAAAAAATGATACTGGGAAAACTGAACAATTATATACAAATTAATGTACCTAGACCCTTATCTCTAACCATACACAAAAATCAAATCAAAATGGATTAAACACTTAAATTTAAGGCCTGAAACTGTGAAACTTCTAGAAGAAAACATTGAGGAAAATCTCCAGAACATTGGTCTGGGCAAAGATTTCTTGAGTATGACCTCAAAAGCACAGATGACCAAAGCAAAAATGGACAAATGGGAGCACATCAATCTAAAAAGTTTCTGCACAGCAAATGGAACAATCATCAAAGTGAAGAGACAACCCACAGAATGGGAAAAAAAATTTGCAAACTACCCATCTGACAAGAGACTAATAATCAAAATATAAAAGAAGCTCAAACAACTCAACTGGAAAAATATATATATATATTTGGTATATTTTTGGATGCATAGCTTGCAAATACTTTCTCCCATTTGTGTGTATATATATATATATATATATATATATAAATGGGCAAAAGACCTGAATAGACATTTCTCAAAAGGAGAAATGATCCAGATGAAATCGATCTGATGTGCTTCATTAGGTAATAAGCTTGCTACCCAAAAGGTAGTTTTTCCATCCTCACTGTCCTCCCACCCTCCACCACCAAGTAGACCATGATGTCTATTGTTTCCTTCTTTATGTCCATGTGTTCTCATTGTTTAGCACCAACTTGTAAGTAAGAACATGCAGTATTTGGTTTTCTGTTCTTGTGTTAGTTCACGTAGGATCATGGCCTCCAGCTCCATCCATGTTGCTGCAAAGGACATGACCGCATTCTTTTTTATGGCTGCATAGTATTCCATGGTGTATATGTGCCACATCTTCTTTGTGCAGTCTACCATTGATTCTGTGTCTTTGCTATTGTGAATAGAGCTGCAAGGAACACATGCATGCATGTGTCTTGATGGTAGAGCAATTTATATTCCTTTGGGTGTATACCCAATAATGGAATTGCTGGGTCAAATGGTAGTTTTATTTTAAGTTCTTTGAGAAATCACCACACTGCTTTCTACAATGGCTGACTCATTTGCACTCCCACCAGCAGTGTATAAATATTCCCTTTTCTCCACAACTTTGCCAGCATCTGTTATTTTTGACTTTTTATTAATAGCCATTCTGATTGGTGTGAGATGGTATCTCATTGTGTTTTTGATTTGCATTTCTCTGATGATTAGTAATATTGAGCATTTTTTCATGTTTCTTGGCTGCTTGTATATCTTCTTTTGAGAAGTGTCTGTTCATGTCCCTTACCCTTTTCTCATAGGGTTATTTGTTGTTTGCATGTTGATTTAAGTTCTTTGTAGATACTGGATACTAGACCGTTTTTGGATGCATAGCTTGCAAATACTTTCTCCCATTTGTACATTGTCTATTTACTCTTCTGACAGCTTCTTTGGCTGTGCAGAAGATGTTTAGTTTAATTAGGTCCTATTTGTCAATTTTTGATTTTGCTGCAATTGGTTTTGGCATCTGTGTCATGAAATCCTTGCCAGGTCCTATGTCCAGAATAATATTTCCTGGGTTATTTTCCATGGTTTTTATAGTTTTTGAGCTTACATTTAAGTCTTTGATGCATCTTGAACTTATTTTAGTATGTGGTGTAAGGAAGGTGTCGAGGTTTAATCTTCTGCATATGCCTAGCCAGTTATTTCATAGCCTTTCTATTATGACCATAACCATTCTATTATAACCATAACCATAACTATTTCATTCCCATTTATTGAATAAGAAGTCTTTTCTCCATTGCTTGTTTTTGTCAATTTTGTTGAAGATCAGATGGTTTTACATGTGCAGCATTGTTTCTGGGCTCTCTAGCTTGTTTCATTGGTCTATGTGTCTGTTTCTGTACCAGTACCATGCTGTTTTGATTACTGTAGCTCTGTAGTATAGTTTAAAGTCGGGTTATGTGATGCCCCCAGTTTTGTTCTTTTAGCTTAGGATTGCCTTGGCAATTTGGGCTGTTTTATTTGTTCTATGTGTATTTTAAGATAGTTTTTTTCTAATTCTGTAAAGAATGCCAGCAGTATTTTGAGAGGAATAGCATTGAATCTGTAAGTTGCTTTGGGCAGTATGGCCATTTTAACAACATTGATTCTTCCTATACATGTTCATGGAGTGTTTTTCCATTTGTTTGTGTCATCTCTGATTTCTTTGAGCAGTGTTTTGTAGTTCTTGTAGATATATTCCACTTCTTTATCCTTAGCTATCTGTATTTCTATGTATTTTTATTCTTTTTGTGGCTATTGTGAATGGGATTGCATTCTTCATTTGGCTCTCAGCTTAAATGTCTGAGTGGAACACCATCCCAAGTCCTCATTTCAAGCAACAAGCCTTGCATCCTTTTCCATGTTGTGTAGTGTATTTCTGTGCCTCATCCAACATCAGAAACTTCTATGCACTTCTGGTTGTTTTATTTATTTTTTTTATTATTATTTTTTTTGTAGTAGCTTTTGTTTTCTTTTTTTTTTTCTTTTATTATTATTATTATTATTATTAATATTATACTTTAGGTTTTATGGTACATGTGCACAATGTGCAGGTAAGTTACATATGTATACATGTGCCATGCTGGTGCACTGCACCCACCAACTCGTCATCTAGCATTAGGTATATCTCCCAATGCTATCCCTCCCCCCTCCCCCCACCCCACAACAGTCCCCGAAGTGTGATGTTCCCCTTCCTGTGTCCATGTGTTCTCATTGTTCAATTCCCACCTATGAGTGAGAATATGCGGTGTTTGGTTTTTTGTTCTTGCAATAGTTTACTGAGAATGATGATTTCCAATTTCATCCATGTCCCTACAAAGGACATGAACTCATCATTTTTTATGGCTGCATAGTATTCCATGGTGTATATGTGCCACATTTTCTTAATCCAGTCTATCATTGTTGGACATTTGGGTTGGTTCCAAGTCTTTGCTATTGTGAATAATGCGGCAATAAACATACATGTGCATGTGTCTTTATAGCAGCATGATTTATAGTCCTTTGGGTATATACCCAGTAATGAGATGGCTGGGTCGAATGGAATTTCTAGTTCTAGATCCCTGAGGAATCGCCACACTGACTTCCACAAGGGTTGAACTAGTTTACAGTCCCACCAACAGTGTAAAAGTGTTCCTATTTCTCCACATCCTCTCCAGCACCTGTTGTTTCCTGACTTTTTAATGATTGCCATTCTAACTGGTGTGAGATGGTATCTCACTGTGGTTTTGATTTGCATTTCTCTGATGGCCAGTGATGGTGAGCATTTTTTCATGTGTTTTTTGGCTGCATAAATGTCTTCTTTTGAGAAGTGTCTGTTCATGTCCTTCGCCCACTTTTTGATGGGGTTGTTTGTTTTTTTCTTGTAAATTTGTTGGAGTTCATTGTAGATTCTGGATATTAGCCCTTTGTCAGATGAGTAGGTTGCGAAAATTTTCTCCCATTTTGTAGGTTGCCTGTTCACTCTGATGCCATCCCCATCAAGCTACCAATGACTTTCTTCACAGAATTGGAAAAAACTACTTTAAAGTTCATATGGAACCAAAAAAGAGCCCGCATCGCCAAGTCAATCCTAAGCCAAAAGAACAAAGGTGGAGGCATCACACTACCTGACTTCAAACTATACTACAAGGCTACAGTAACCAAAACAGCATGGTACTGGTACCAAAACAGAGATATAGATCAATGGAACAGAACAGAGCCGTCAGAAATAATGCCACATATCTACAAGTATCTGATCTTTGACAAACCTGACAAAAACAAGAAATGGGGAAAGGATTCCCTATTTAATAAATGGTGCTGGGAAAACTGGCTAGCCATATGTAGAAAGCTGAAACTGGATCCGTTCCTTACACCGTATACAAAAATCAATTCAAGATGGATTAAAGACTTAAATGTTAGACCTAAAACCATAAAAACCCTAGAAGAAAACCTAGGCATTACCATTCAGGACATAGGCATGGGCAAGGACTTCATGTCTAAAACACCAAAAGCAATGGCAACAAAAGCCAAAATTGACAAATGGGATCTAATTAAACTCAAGAGCTTCTGGTTGTTTTAAAAACCATGCCCTGTACACCGTCCTGGACACTTCATCCTATTTGCTACTTTGCTTTTCTGTATTAAGGGTTATCATTCTGTCTTGGAGTTTGGCTGTTTTCTTTTAAAAATTTCTCTGTACATTTTATCTAACAGTGATGTATGTCTAAAGAATGGGAAGGGAAGAGGGAGGGAGAAAGGGTGATGTGGTAGGACATGGTTCAGAATATGAACTGAGAATACCATCTTAATTAGAAGTCTCCAATTTTTTCTTTGCAAAAATATGCTTACATTATTATTATAACACTGTTTCAGTGTTATACAAAATAATGATGATTATCTATTATTATTTAGATAAGATTATTATATAAATTATTATTTAGATAAGATACTGTTATCTCTCTTTTTGTAGTCTGCTACATTTTGAACACTCTTCACACCATTAAATATTCTACAACAGTACATTTCTGTTCATGCTGATCAAATTAGATTGTGGTAATCTACTAGATGTGGTTTGTCTCTGCCGTTGTATGTGAAACTGAAGGCCTAAGGTTAAGACTTGTTTATCTCTTTCTGCATCCCGATGGCTCAGCACAGAGTAGGCTTCAGGAAATATACATTTAATGAATAAATAAGTCAATAGATAAGTGACCTTTGATTCCTACTATGTGCACATTATTAAATTAGACTTACTTTGTGATTGCTTGGAAGAATTTACAAAGATGAGTAACTGACAATGTTTCAACCCTCAAGGGACTAGTGATATATTTAGAAGCTGACAACCAGTTGATGATGGAGATGTTGCTTTTCATGCTGTTTTTATCTCTCTGTCTCACTTATGTAACTCTATCACTTAGCTATGCAGTGTTTCTTGGGCTTTGATAGCAGGGTAACCACAAAAGAAGAGATCATACTTGCTAAAAACTCCCAGGTTTGGAGTAAAGCCAAGACATTTCCTATTGGGATGAGTTCCTGTATTAAAACAGCTAAAAATGAACTATGATTTCTATTGTTTTCTAAGGCATGATTGCTGTGGCTGGAAATCCCAGAGTTAATACTTAGGACCCTCTTGACAGTCACTTTCTGACTAAAACTTTATAGTTCTTAAAGATTTCCAATTTAATTTAGGATTCCTAATGATCTTCATTGTTGTTTTTTCTATTATAAGGCTGTAGCCTGTAAATCTGGAAGCTGTTCAGCATGCACTAAAAATGTCAATATGTTTCAAATAAATACTGTTGCATCTCATAAAAATCTATTCCTCATGAAAATCCGCCATTAATCAATATCATCTATTATTAGTGTTCTATATGCTATATTTCAAAGTAAAATGAAGACTATGAAGGGCCATGAAATCATGTAGTCAATCAAAGCTCTGCCTAATAAATTCAGGGAGCACAAATCAACCTCATTACCTTTCTATACTTTTTTTTTTTTTTGAGATGGAGTTTCGCTCTTGTTGCCCAGGCTGGAGTCCAATGGCACGATCTCTGCTCACCGCAATCTCTGCCTCCTGGGTTCAAGCGATTCTCCTGCCTCAGCTTCCTGAGTAGGTGGGATCACAGGCATGCGCCACCACACCCGGCTAATTTTGTATGTTTAGTGGAGATGGGGTTTCTCCATATTGGTCAGGCTGGTCTCAAACTCCCGACCTCCAGTGATCCACCTGCCTGGGCCTCCCAAAGTGCTGGAATTACAGGCATGAGCCCCAGCACCCAGCCCCTTTCTATACTTTTTTAGCTCCAGGGTTAACCACCATTGTCCTAGATCCATTATGTCTACAAGGGCTCCTGGACATTGGAGAATTTTTGTGGAGAGCTCAGACACAGTTGTCTGAACCTGCAAGTGTCAGTTTTACAGAGTGCAGCTAGAAATGCAAAACACAAAAAAGACAGACCCATCCCTTTTGCTAATCCTTGTCTCCTGAGCTGTGACCTCTAGGCATTTTGTATCTTCACCTGCTACAGTCCCATTGAATCCCAAGATATGTCAGATTTAATGAGGTTGCTCCTAATCAGAAGGTTAGAAGACACATTTGGAGAGCTTTAAGACTGTATCATGACCACTCTTAATGTAAGCCCCATGTAAACTTGAACTTTACATTTTCAATAACACTTGGTTCTCTAACAAATAAACCTCCCAAATGTCAGTAGCTTAACACAATAGAAGTTTATTTCTCATTCAGGTGGCAGTGCATTATGGAAATTGCTGGTTGGCAGCCTTTCCTCCACGTATGATCTAGGAATGTTGGGTCCTTCCATCTTGTGGATGTGCCACAACTAGGGCCTCAGAGAACTCTGCTACCAGCTGGCAGAAATGGAAATGAAAGGTGGACAAATCATTTCTGGTTTTTTTATTAGTTTGGCCTGGAAGGACTACACATTAATTCCACTCACATTCCATTGTGAGAACTAGTCTTATAACTCTACCTAGATTCAAGGAGAGCTCAGAAATACAGTCTCTAGCTGCAATACCACCCTCAGACCTCAGCAAACATATCCTGTCGTCCAGTCCCTATTCCTCAGGGGGTCCCCTGCTTTGGAATGCTTTCCAGAATTTTCTAAGACCCCATCTGGTACCTGTGACTAGACAAGGCCAGTAGTATCATCCAGGCAGGGTGTTGCCAGTCTGGACTGGGTCCTTTATAGGTCCCAATCACCGGAAAATCCTTCCTTGAAAGTTTCTAAGTCCTCTTCCAGTGAGAGGGACCAGACAGACTGGCAGTGCCAGTTGAACAGGGTGCCCTGAGCCCAAACAGGGACCCATGTAAGTTCCAGTCTCCATTTCTTCTCTCTGTGTACTCTCCACCGATTCCCCTGTGGTGCCCTCACAGGGCACAGGTGATCATGGGGTCAACTAGATCCCCTTTGGAGCTCCTGGACTCATATCTACAAGTTGTTCCAGTGTGTTGTATGGCACTTCTTTCAGGAAATTGTGCAAGACTGGGCTGCTAGAATAATGCTGACATGCTGACTTGACTGACATAGGATAGGTTCAGAGCTCCAGGATCCTGTTAGTATACCATCACCAGTTGGGCTTGAGTTGCATGTGTGGGCCCATGCATGAGTCTTTGCCCATCTGTGTGCCCACCTCTAGTCTATAGCACCAGAGGTGGAGGTTGTAGCAGGAGTTTTTTACCTGATATGACCCCTTCCACTGACACCCAGGACACCACTCTATGGGCTCTGTGGCACTTGTCAAGCAGTCATATAGAGTTAACTATTTTTATCTCTGTGAGCTTCTGATATTGTTGTCTCACTTTTTCAATTGGCCTTTCTGATAAATTTCCTCTTTTGCTTTCAATCATGTGATGATGTCATGATCATTCCTTACCTGAATGTGATCACTTTTCATGCTCTGCCAATGGGCCCCCTGTCCCCGCCACTCATCCTCCCTGCTTGTGGTGGCATGTGTAGAACGCAGGGGTGTAGTCAACATGGAACGACATCCCATCCTAGGAATGCAATGATTATGGCCTCCAGGGTTCAAGAGGCTGTGGTTGGAAGATGTGTCATTCTACATGTATGCTATAAAGTGCCAAATGGTATATTGAACATGACCATAAAGTGACATATTGTTCACATTTTCCTGCACACTCTGGAGAAGGTGTGCCTTTGTGCTTATCATCAACGAAGCACAGTAACAATGTCTGAGAGTCCACAGGGAGCTGATATTCACAGGCAGCCTGGTGGATAATGGCAGTGTCATGAGTCTTGGTGTAGCCTCCATGAACTTAAGGGTATCAGGGGCCTGTAGAGGTAAGAAGATCTAGACTGTTTCAGTACAAGTAGGTGCTCAAGAGCCATGGCACACTGAGCAACAACAGTGATGCTCCCTTTTCTTCTCAGTGGGACATATCACCTTAGTCATGTGTGGTGCATTAGATAATTAGGAACACAAAGACATGCTTGCTGAGCCCAAGCAAGAAGATGTGGAACCTGAACCCTATGGGGAAACTTCACAAGCACTAACGGCACAGTAAACAAACAGCTAAGTACCTCCTCTCCCCCTATAATGCTCAATCTTCATCAACAAATCACTGTACCTCATGTGGGCCCATGAATTTCACAATACATGTTTTCATTAAATTGTTCATATAGAGAAGAACCCACAAAAATATTTACCTAGGACCCTGCACATCCCAGGGGCAGCCCTGCCTTTCTGGACAGCCCCTTCTCCAGCATTATTCTAAACTGTAGAATGGGGAGAAAAAAAATCTTGTGTGTGCTCCTAGCTAAGGTCAACTCTTCCATTGCAAGTGGAGTCAGGGCCTGAGAAAGACAGTGTCTTCATAGGGGGTTGGCCTGGTATGGAGACTCACGGGTGAGTAGGGTGAGGTTGATGTTGACAAAGAATAGCATTTCAGCCTGTGGAAACCAGAACCAAAGCAGGCAAGGTGGATGTCTGTAAAGAGGAGTAGCCTGTTGTAGTAAAATGTGCTCTTTGGATTATACAGTTCTCAGCATTAATTGATTAATTAATTAATTCAATCAAGCTCCTACTGTTGGCCAGGCAATGTCCTAGGCCACAGTGAACATGACAGAAGGGTTTCCCACAGTCATGATTGCTGGACTAATTCACACACAACTCAGAACAGGAGAAAACTTTCCTGAGGGTTGCTGTCTCTCTTGCGCATAGCTCCTGCTTCTTCTGTGATCTATGTGAGCTACCTTTTAAATGTGGGATTTGTTTTCAAATGTGGCTTTCATGTCTAAGGCTTTCTGTAGAGTGGCTCAGAAGACCAATTTTATGTGCCTCATTGTGGTTCACTCCAGTCTGCCCTTTAGGTGCAGCCTTCTCTCCCTGAGGGCCCTCCTGGTTCCATCTCCTCTGTCAATAGACCCCATTAGGCCAGCATCATCAGTATCTTAAAATGGAAAATGAAATAGCCTTTGCAAGAAAAGGAGTGGAATTTTCATTTTTCTCACTAAGCTCCCTTTGAGTTAGCAATTTTAGGACTTCTGCAAACACTCCCTGCAGAGAAGGCTCTGTAAATGTAGCTTTTGCTCATCTCCGAAAGCACTACTCTTCCATGAGAGGTATAGTCCATTCTTACATATACAGAAATCAGAAAAGTGAAGAAATAAATTAGAGAGCATAGTAGCCACCTCCTGGTGAACCTTTCACAGTACCCTATATTCAGCTTCACTTTCAAACAATTCATTCGTTCATTCATTCATTTTTTCATTCAACAAATATTAAAGGAGGTCCTGCCACATATCAGACCCTGTGCCTGATGACATGAATACAACAATGAGCAGAACCCCATTCTCACAAAGTTTGCAGACTGCATGGGGTTTATGCATAGAGGCAGACTCAATGGCACAGGTCCGAGTCTGGTGAACCTAGGCACCCATTTTAAAGGGAGTGGCATGAAAATTAAACAGAACAATGATTCTTGGAGTGTGATCCATAGACTCATAGGCACCCAGAGACTCTTTTGGAGATTCTGTGAAGTAAAAACTATTTTCATTATTTGCTTTTTTCTCCGGCTTGACATCTGCACGGATGGTGCAAAAGCAGTAGTGAGTAAAACTACTGGCACCTGGGTACAAATCAAACCAGTAGGGCCAAACTGTACTAGTAGTTTTTGGCTTCTTCACTGCCACACTTGCAGTTAAAAAAACAGTTTCACTTAAGAATGTCCTTGAAGAAGTAGAAAAAGTTATTAATTTTATGAAAGCTCAAGCCTTGAGTACAGGTCTTTTTAATATTCTGTGTGACAAAATGGGAACTACATATAAAGCATTTGTTATACACTATAATACAATTGTTGACTCAAAGAAAACCACTTGTGCAATTGAGTTGTGAGATGAACTGTCTGAATTTTTTTTCATAGAACCCCATTTTGACTTGAAATTACGTGGGACAATCTACGGTGACTTAGACTTAAGTATTTAGTAAACATCTTCTCAAAAGTGAACACAGTGACCCTGCCACTTCAAAAATAAAAAACAAATTAATTTTTTTCCAACGACAAAATTTGTGCTTTCGAGCAAAAATTAGAATTTTGGGAAACGTAGATTCACCACGGTGAGCTTGACAGCTTCCCAATAGCCAAAGACATTTTCCATCAGATCAGTGGTGATACTAACAAATGTGGCTTTGGGGTATTACATAATGAAAGGTATCATCATTTAAAAGATAGACACAACTCAGGGCACCAATGTTTTCCAAATGAACAGTTCACAGTGTTACAAAAGCATGACTGCTTAAAAATCCATTCAAAGTGATAGAGAGATCAATGGATTTTAATATAGCAGAGTACAATCATTCATTGATATGGTTTTAGATCTTTATTGTTACTAAACTTTTTAAAAAGCCCCTTTTGTTGAGATTTTTCATGTTGCATCAGTGAAGAATATTCAAAATTATCTGGTCTATTAAAATAATTTTATTTTTTCTAAATGCGTATCTATGTGCATTTTCTTCATATACTTCAAACAGCAACATACTGCAAACAGATTCAATGCAGAAGTGGAAGAATCCATCTATCTTTCATTAAGGCAGAGATTAGACATTTGAAATACTGAAAAACAATGCATCTCTTCTAACTAAATAATTTTTGTTTTGAAAAAATATAGTTACTTTTCATAAACATGTGCTGTTTATGACACCATGTATTGGATTGATTTTTTATTTTATAGTTATTTAACAAATTAATATTTTTAATATCTTAGTCTTAACTTCTAATATGGTAGATAGTGATAGACATAATCCATGTAAATGCAAGTTGTTTAGGGTCCTCAATAGTTATTAAGAATATAAAGCTTGACATCTGCTGATGTAGAGAAAGGGGCATGTGGCTATGTACTCATCACCACACACAGGTCTCTCAGCAAAGGTTTTGTGGGGGCCTCTTGTCTCCCCTTGAGGAGGGGAGCCTGTCACATTCATTTTTGTATTCTTAATGACCAGCAAAAGTGCTCGGCACATAGTGAGTGTCCAGTGACTGTTGAGCTCATGAGCATATGAGTAAATGAGACATTGGATAGCTTCACAGAAGATGGGGGCTGGGACGTAGGCAGAGCAGCTCAAATCAATAGGAAGCCAGACCCAGGTGGAGATAATGAGATGATCTCTGAAGACCCAGTTTAGTTTCCTCCAATGTTCTACTTTGCTGTTGAATCAGCAGTCAGTGCTTATGCTACTGGCTTCTCTCATCGTGATCCAGTTGGCCATGCTAAGACACAGGTACCCAGGGGAAGGACTACTATAGGTAGAAGAAACCTAAAGTGATGTGTTTTGCTTGGCTCCATAGCAATGACCTGATTCAATGGGAAATGTGCTTTATCCTGGCTGCTGCCAGCACACCAACCAGGCTCATGAAGGTGATAGCAAATCAGCAGAGTGTTCACGGACACATGCCTGTGAGTTGAACCCACTCAGCAACAGAAACAGCTTTAGATTCTACCCACTGTAGTTTATTTAAACCCTTCTGGCCTGAATTTACATGTGTCATGCTTACATTTTAATGGTCACTGTAGTGCACACCAGGCCAAATTCATTGGTAAATCCCCTGCATAGACAAGCCAAGAAAACTGGCCATTCCTTCTATACAGGTGCAGATAGACCAGTACATTGGAAAGGTCCTTAGTGGTTCTGTTAGGCTAGAAGCCTCGAACCCCTGACAATGGGAATTTTCTAATTAGAGAGACACGAATGTCCCAGTGGACTTTAAAATGTTAATGCGGAGCCATAAATGCTTTGATGCATTTGAACTTCCGGCTGGTGATCAATTGAGAAATATACCCCCAGCTTTCTAAACCAGAGAGCACTGCCAGATCTGCTCCATTCCTGTACATTCTTCCAAATGACTGTTTCCAAATTAACACCAATGTGTGCTTTTTAATATCCTCCCTACCATGAACTTCCTGCTTTATAATTTTAACGTCTTCCATATGAGGGAGACCTTCATTTTTCCATCCGTTACCTTGGACTAACTGGGTCCTAACAAGCTCATAGAAATCTTCACAAGGGATCAACTTTCAGCCTTGCCCTTCTATGGTCCCCAAACCACTCTCTTGGCAAGAACTAGCCCTTTATTGGCCATTGTCTTCTTTGCCTGGGGAAGGACCTTGATTGCTTTCACATGCGCCCTTGTAGTAACTTGGGAACAAGTGGAAAGAATCAGAGACTCAGAAGTGTTGGTTTGAGCTGAGCCTTCACTCTCAGGATTTGTAGAGGGGAGGGGCCAGAGCAACTCTGAGCTTCCCATTCTTCACATAGGGCTTCCTCTTAGGGATATCTGGGGCACTGGGGGCCAGAGGCCTTAAGACATCCTTGTGGGTCCAAATGGGGCATGACAGCCTCTTGGCCTGGGAAGTCTTGTGGTGAGGCTTTAGTTTTCTCCTTTGAAAAGTAATAACAATGGTGTGGCTGTGGGAAGGGAAGAGTTAAGTAAGCAAAGAGTAAGGTAGAACAATTCAAGTTACGATTTTCAGAGCATCAACTCCAGGCAAGACCTTGTGCTAATTGCTAAAGAGATAAGAGATACAAAAACAAATCTGATTTTGCCAGACAAAGAAGGGGGGAATCTGCACTTCAAGTAAAGAGGGCAGTGTGGGTAAAGAAATTCACTAGGTGTTTTTGGGGAAATGGAAAGTAGCTGGGTGCTGCTGGAGTGGAGAGGCGTATGAGTATGTTGGAGGGGTGGAAGAAGGGGTCAGTGCTGGCAAGAGCTAAGATATAGTGAAAAACTCAGCTGGAGCAAGAAGATTTTTGAGTTAGGCAATTATCCTCTAGGTAGAACTTCCTGCACATTTTCCTGGAACACTAGAACATTTCATTCTCAGATGTGTGTGCCAATGTCCACTGCATGCCCTTCTGTCACAATGGACAAACTGTCTGTATTCCTGTGGAGAGCCAACCCTGCGCGTTTTCATTTGAATCCCTCCCAGTCATCCTCTCGTCCCAGTTGAGCAGCACTTATTACCTGGTGTTCTAGAGTTTATTTTGTGTATTGCCTTTCTTCCTCACTAGACTGTAAGCTCTGTAAGAGCACAGAATTAGTCTTTTTGTTTTCAATGATATATTCTCAACACCTAGACAATTTATAACATAAAGCCCTCAAAAAATAGTTGCTGAGCGAATGTTAACTGTTGTTCAAAAAAAGTCATTGTCAAATATATTTGGGAGCTTGAGGGTTAACCATAGTTAAAGAGCTTTCCTTTTCCAGGAGACTTTTAAGACTCTTTAATATGCTACTGAACAAATGAGAGATAATGGTGGCTTGAATCAGCATGGAGGCAGTGGAGGTGAAGGAAAGAGATGGCTTATGAATTTGTTTTAGAAGTTGAGTTGACAGGACTTCTTGATGGATTGGATATAAGTGATTATGGAAAGGAGAAAATCAAGGAGAACTCTGTGTGTGTGTGTGTGTGTGTGTGTGTATGCTTGTGTGTACACACATACAGGTACGCATGCACATACGCATGCACATGCTTCATTTGAGCACCTGAGTTGATTGCTGGCCCATTCAGTGAAGCTCTAGAGGAATTGGTAATTGGTTGGAAGAGGACAGCTGGAGAGCAAGGCAGGAGCCAGGACATCCAGGTCTTGTTACATCGCACCAAGGCTTCTGGACTTTATCCTGGGAGTGATGGGGAGTCTCTTAAGGATTATAAATGGAGAATTGGCATCATCAGATTTCCATGTTAAAAAGGTGCCTCTGGCTACAGTTAGAGTATATTAGAGAGGGCAAGAGTGGAAGCAGAAAGAACAGATATGAGGCTGTTGCTACAATGCAAATATGGAACACCCCAAACCTTGGTTTGCTGGGCAGGGGCCAGTCAGGACACTTGAGCCAGGTTTGGTATGATCCCCTCAATGCTCACATAGCCTCTCATTCTTCACACTCCCTCCTGTGTAGGACCCTAGTTAGAATGGCCTCTTTCCACATCTGGGTGGGTTATGTGAATATGCACGCACACAGACCCAGTGCCTAGCAACCAGTCCTGGCACTGACCCTCAGAAACATTGCCACAGACAACCCCACATCAGATTAGTTTCCACCCAGCCATTGGCTACAGCAGGGAAACAAGTCTGCATGGTCAGCTGTGCTCACCACTTCATTTTAGTTCATATTTCCATCGCTTCCTCTTTAGTCAAAGCCTAATTTCACTTTGTTGTAGTTCTGCAAATCACAAGCTATGAACTATGCAAAGCCTACTCCATTGGAAGAGAATATGTAGCCATGAAACAGTGGATCATGTGAGTCTGGGCCATTGGCACATGTGCATATTGAATTCATGAAGTCTAATGGTTCATGGGGAGAGTGGTTCAGTTGGATTAATGGCCAGGTGGTAGGAGTAAGACTGGCTAGATATGCACATGTCCTTAGAATCACAGCCTGTCAGAGGTAGGTGAGCACGTAGTGAGCATCTACTCCAACCCCCTTTATCTATAAACAGAAACTGAAGTAAAGAGAGGGATGTTTCCGAAGCTAATGTGCACTTGGACTATACTGCAGTGAGTAATGTGAACAGGGCAGTATAGGTAGTAGAAAAACGAGATGATTTGCCCTGAGCATCAGAAGATCTGCTTTTAGGAACTCTACTCCTAACTCTCTGGGCTTCAGTTTCACCATCTGAGCATTGAGGGGGCTGGGGCTCAATTTAAATATAACACATATTAATAGGTCTTGGCTCCTTTTTCAGATTCATCTGAAAAGGCTGAAGCTCTCCTTCCCATCCCAGGTTGTCATCCTTCTCCACTATGGGCAAGGATGAAGTTTCAAGGGCAACAATTTCAGACTGGTTCCTGCATGGTCCTGCATCACACAAAGAATATCTGAGAAAATCAGCCAGACCCTGGTCACTGGAATTCAATAAAGTGGAAAAAAAATCCCTATCTGCTCCAAAAGTTTACACCTGAGCAAAAATAAAATTTTATCCAAACAGCAGACCTGCTAGGCTGCAAGTTTAATAAGCTATTAAACGGCACCATCTGAAACCTGCAATCAAAGCAAAAACACTGTAAAATAAATCAAGAGAGATAAGAAAAGATTTCACATTGTTAAAAGTTTATGCTATTTCTGACTTCCCGAAATGTTACCATTAACCTGGGAGTTAATCAGAGTTTTTCATTTACCCGTTGTTCGAAGCCATATGAGCACTTTAACAGGGTAAATAAAAAGATCTAAAGAAGCAATAAACGCGAATGTCACAAGTGGCAATCATCTACCTTGTGAGGCTCATGCCATACAAAGTGTCGCACAGCTGGAAACAAATGATTCCACAGAACACTGTAAATAACCTCCAAGCCCATTCCTAATTAAACTGAAGCCCCACTTTCTCATGGGCATTGACTATATGAACCAATTAAGGAAATATCATTTCTTTCCTGAAAGGGCTGTGCTCTCATGTTCATTCACTCTCTCTCTCTCTCCCCCTTCCCTGTCCCTCCCTCTTTCCCTCTCTCTCTCTGTCTCTTTGTGTGTCTCACTCTCTCCTCTATAGAATTTCCACCAAAGAGCTGGTCCCCAATGTTCCTGAGCTGCAATAATGAGACATCCCAGCTTTAAGCAAATTTTGCACCTGTAACCTGCAGAAATATAGCCGTAGCATTTGAAAAATTACCTCCATGCTGCACAGTGCCATGAAAATTTATCTTTGAGATGATTTTATTGCATGGTTACCCTAGGCAATTAAATCAATAAATCTTAACTGTCAGGAAGGTTGGCCCTGTGCCAGAAATAAATGAAATGCGCAAAATCAGTAAATAAAAGGTTCCTGACAACTCATTCCAGAAATTATTTAGCAGTTGGGGTTGTGGGGGGTTTTGTGTTTCACTCCCCAGCCTTTATTGACATTCTTTCTGCAAAATGATTATGCTAACAAACACAATGGTTCCACTACAAAGAAGTCATAGTTTGCCAAGCCATAAATTATAGTCCCTGAAGATCAGTAAGGAAATATAGCTACATGGCCAGAAGTGGTAGGCCAGGACCAGTTGGGGTTGGAGGCAGGTCTAGGGAGCAGCTCCCTTGGCCCTGCCTCCTCTCCTTGACTACTCAATCCCCATTCCACTGGCCTTTGGCCTAATTGGAGGCGACCTCTCCTCACAGAGCCCAACCTGCTTGACTTGCCTTCTCATACCCTACCACCTGTATTCTGCTAAGGGGTCTAGGGAAGGTTAATCTTATGGGTGTGTGTCTACCACTCCCCATTTCCAGAAACAATCCCAATGCCATATGTGAATGTAGAGGAGTAGAGTATGGGTAGAGTTGCTAGGTTAATAGTAGCAGTTATTGAGTATTTGTCCTGTGCTATATATACCCTTTATATGGGGTTAAAATTGGGAGGCACTTTATTGTCTCCATTTTACAGGTGAGAAAAATGAAACTCAGAAAGGTTAAATGATGAGTTGACCAGAAAGTGGCAGAATGACTATTCCAGCCAAGGCCAGCCTTCTCATGACTCCATCATGTGACACCTGTGCTGTCTTTGGTGCATATGTCATGGACTCAGAGGGCAGAAAACTGAAGCCAGTATTTGGCAAGTCTGTTCTTGCATTAGTTCCCAGGCCTTCTTCTCATCAGAATTCTTCCTCCCTTAGTGATGGGTATCCTCCATTGAGGGTCCTTTGGGTATGCCCTCACAGAGCTGACAATGGCTACCGGCACTCATGCGTGGGCTGTAAGGGTGACAGCATGTTTGAAGGCCATCTGAGAGTCTGTGTGGGGGCCTGCAGCAGGTCCTAGCATAGGGCCTTTGTACCAAGTACACCCTAGGCCTGAACTGCTCTTCCCTCTCTTCCTTGTCTACTTGAGGCTTACGTAGCTTTCAGGTTTAAGATCAAGTGACACCTCCTCAGTGAAGCCTTCCTTGACTTGCCACCCACCTCCCATTATGTGCTAGGCTTTTACAGTAGCAGGCAATTTTTCTTCACAGTATTCATCTCAGTTGCAGTTTTCCATTTATTTGTGTAAATACCTGCTGGATGGCTCTCTCTCCCTTTGGACCATATGATCCATGAGGGTGAGAGAGTATCTGGTTTTGCTCCCCCATGAGGTCCCAGAACCTCATACTCTGCACATAAAGACTACTTATCAAATAAAGGAATGACTGCTATGTTAATTTGCTAGGACTGCCATAACAAAGTACCATAGACTTGGTTGCTTAAACAATATAAAGTGAGGCCGGGCGTGGTGGCTCAACGCCTGTAATCCCAGCGCTTTGAGAGGCCGAGGTGGGCGGATCACCTGAGGTCAGGAGTTCAAGACCAGCCTGGCCAACATGGTGAAACCCCGTTTCTACTAAAAATACAAAAAATTAGCTGGGCATGGTGGCAGGTGCCTATAATCCCAGCTACTCAGGAGGCTAAGGCAGGAGAATCGCTTGAACCCAGTTACATGGGTTTGAACAGTTACATGGCCTTGAACAGTTACATGGCCTTCTTCCTCTATGTGAATCTTTCTCCAAATATCCCCTTTGTCTAAGAACACCAGCCATGTTGGATTAGCACTGAACTTAACGAGTGTATTTTAACTTGATTACTTCTGAAAGACTCTTTCTCCAAATAAGGTCACATTCTGAAGTACTATGAGTTAGGACTCTGACGTGAATTCAACCCATAACTAGGCACAACTGACCCAAGGGCAGAAATTCTTCAGACTTTTCCATGGCAAGCAGTTAGAACTTTTCTCCAGCTCAGAGCTAAGGAGAATGGCAGATCTATTCCCAGCTGGCTCCTACAACTCTGCACATTCAAATCTTGTCAGCCTGTCCCTGGGAGGATTACAGCTGAGCTGCACAGCTCTGACACCAATGGCTACATGGAAGTCTCCTGGAACTAGTGGAGGGCTGGATGACCTCAAGAGTGTGGAGCAGCTGGGGTCCAGCCCTTTGTCAGTACAGCGAATGAGAGGTACGGCACCAGCTAGGGATGAGCACAAACGAAAGGCCTCAGACTTGGGTATTTCTAGGTCAAGGCCTGCTTTCCTCTCCCTTTCCCACCCACTCAATCCTGTCTCTACCCATCGGCTCCTACAGCAGGACAGAGAGGCAGAGGCTGGGGTAAACCTTGGGGAGTGCTCCTAAGGAGGATGGATTTAAGAGAACCCTCTAGGGCTGGAGACAGGCTAGGGGTTTCCTGAAAAGATAAAGGATCTGCCTGTAGATCAGAGATTCCCCCACAACCAACAAGGGCAGGGTCGATTGCAAGGAAAAAGCTCAGGAGAATATGCACAGCTCAAGGGGAACTGGTGGAAGTAGGCAGGGACTATAGATGAAGGCTGAGAGAAACAAAACTTGGCCCCATCAAGAGTCTGATGCTATGTGGGGAGCAGGGCTTAGGTCTTCCAGGAGTGCTTGGAAAAGGAAGTTGTCCTTGGCAAGCCCCCTGGCCAGGAAACCTTACGTCATCTTAGGGCAGCTGCAGCTATAGTCAAAAGAAAAGAGGAGCCAGTCTGCACCTCACCCATCAGGACACTGGGGCTCCCTGGGATGTGAGAGATGACAGAAACCATTCTGCAATCTCTGGAGGGTAAGAGAAGCAAACAGTGGGAATATATTCTTCCTTCTTCCTCATTGGCTCTCCTCTTTGAGCTTCAGCTAATGCAAAATTTTTTTTTTTTTTTTTAATAATTCTTGCTGGCAAGTTCCCAGGGCAGATAATTCCTCATCAGCACATCATGAGCACCAAGGTGGTTATTTCCAAATTAATGGTTTGAAGCAAAATATGAGCATTGTTAGTGAACTGGGGGCTGATAGATGGCAAAGGCAAAGTGTCTAATAACTAAGTGCGAATTTTGTGATGACAGCCACAAGATTTCAAAATAACAATAATTTGCATTTCTATAGCACCTTTCATCTGACTAATGAGCTTAACACAATTAATTCATTAATTTATAACGCTCCCTTAAGCAGCACAGAAGTAAGGGTTGTTTGAATAATTTTCTGCTTGGAGAAACTAAGGCACAGAGAAAAGGATGGTGTTGGTGGCAAGGCCATAGTTTAAGTAGCTCCAGGTCCACTGCTCCAGGGATAATAGGAAGGCAGAAGAGTCTTCTGTGCAGGATGAGAAGTCTTCTTGCACCTAAGGGGAATGGGGTAGAAATAAATCTAGGATGGCCCATAAGATTCAGGCCCCCTGGTACGCACACCCTGCATAAGCCCCCTTGAGTGTGGGCAGGACCTGTGAAGACAATGAATGTCACTTGTGTGACTAGGTTGCATTATACAGCAAAGGTGAAGGGATTTTGCAGAAGTAATTAAGGCCCCTCATCAGTTTAATTTGAGTTCATTAACACAGAGATTATTCTGGGTGGGTCTGAATTAGGGGAGATTTTGAAAGAGGGTCTAGAGCACAGGCCCCATCTTCTGTTGGTCTTGAGGAAGCAAGATAACCTGAGTTTCATGGCTGCAAAAAAATGAACTCTGCCAACAACCCGAGGAAGTGTAAAAGGAGACCCAGAGCTGCAGCTGATCACAGCTCTGGCAAATACCTTGATTGCACCCTCATGAGAACCTGAGTAGAGGACCCAGTTAAGCTGTGCCTAGACTCCTGACCCACCAAAACTGAGAGGTCATAAATGCATACATTGTTTTAAGCCACTAAGTTTCTGATACTTTGTTACCCAATAATAGAAGCTAACATAAGACATAGCCTGTACCTTGCAGATGATGTGTTTTGTGTTCTGAGTTGATTAAGACTGTGGATTCAACTGGATAGTCAAATATAAATCTGAAATCCCAAATGGAAGAAACTTTTTTCTCAGTCATCTTGTAACCACATGTGCCCTAAACAATGCTGTCTCTCTTAAAGAGCCTTTATTTCACTCAAAGACTTGATGGAATCATGGGACACCAGTGCATGTCTCCCTAGAGCTTAGATGCAAATCTAGGCCTCCTCTCTGCCCCAAACTAAGGGTAATAATCTGAGAAGGCACTGGCATGGCTTAATTCATAAGGGTCTACAACTTACACTTGACAGTTTAATTAGCAAAGATTATGATTATTTTGTGGGTGGCTATTTCTATTAATAACAGATTCCACAGGGATTTTAAGAATATTCTGGGATCCTAAGTGTACACCACGAGGTTTGAATATGAGTTCCCAAGCCCAAATGTCCAATGGCTTTTGAATGACCTTTGATTATCTACCAAAGATAGGCTATGGGCCCAGAAATTTGGCCATATTCAAGGATCCAGTCCACCACTGCCAGACATTGGTGGGGGTGAGGAGTAAGATGTACAGCCCCAGATGAAGGAGCTTTGGCTGGAAAGTGGATTCTTAGTTCTGACTGCTGATTAGAATTACTTGGAAAACCTTACAAACTACCCATTTAAGGAAGCTGAGGGTTGGAGGTAGAGAGTAGTATCCAAGTCAACTAGATCAGAATTTCTGGGATGGGCTCCCAGAATTAGTGAGATTTAAGGCTCAGCCAAGGTGAAGGCGCTCTGTGCCAGAGTGTGGGAGATGAGCTGGGCCTAAAGTCCAGAGCAAGGCACACCAACGGGGCACTGGAGGTGTTTGGGCCATACTTTGAAGGAGCTGGCTCTTTCTCAGTGAGGGCAATGCTTTAAGATGTGTTTGGTGTCTATCATGGAACTTATTCAGTGATTCTTGGCCCAAGACTTGGTCAGTTTAGGGGGGTGGCCAGGATGCTTTGGGGCTTCCAGGAGGAGACCCCAAATAAAGCTTGCCTCTTCCCCCTGTCAGTTGACCTTTCAAGGCCCTTTTTTGATTCCTGGTGTGGTGAGTTTGAGGAAATTTGGGGGCTGATCAAGGAAAAGGATATCACTGCGAGGTGTCAGTAGCACACAATGAACTTTATTTGGATGACACTGACAGGTTTGCATGTGGAGGGGTGAGGGAAAGTCCTTCACAGAATCAGTCCTTCCAGATGCTAGGGTCCAGAGGCCATCACTAGGAAGGGGAGGAGAGCTAGGGACTTGGTAGTGGGGAGAGAGAGGGGAAAGAGTGGGCTTCTATATCTAGCTGATATCACTCAGCAACTCAATGGGGAGTCTCTGGGTCGGACAGCTCTGAAGGGCAGCCATGATCTTTATCTGGGTTATCTGATCTATGCCTAAGAGATGTTGGGCACAGTTTCATGAGGTATGCAAAACAAGCAGGCTCTAAACTGCTAAAAATCTGCTTATTCTGGCTATATTTAAAACAATTTGATGTGTAAAATTTTGATTTTGTCCCCAGGGCTTTTGAGCTAAACATTCCTTGCCTGCTATGAAAATGTAAACAACATAGGGGAAGATTGTAGGGAGGACTTTTAAAATGAAGCTCTATGAGAGAAGGTTCCTTCTGGATCCTTTCTGGTCATTCACTGCTGTGTCCTCAGAGTTGAGAATTGTGGGAGAAACTCAGATCCACAACATAATCCTCTGCCCAGGTCCAGCCATGCTGAAGAGAATTGTTTCCAGAGAGGTACATTCTTCCTCATGAGTTTCCCCTTACATCTATGGCCTGCTGCAGGGCTTATCTTATTTTGGAAATGAGAATATGTTCAAGTGCATCGTGGTTTGAGCTAACTGGAAAATTCCTGGAGAGTTATAAAAGCATGAAAGGAAATTCCTTCCCTGGAGAAGAATACTCAGAGCTTGAATTCCTGTGGGATGTTTTTTCTAGAGCACTAGAAGCACCATTATCTCCTGTTCCCGCAGAAAGGTGGGTGGGATAAATAGGTAACTGGGCCTTTTCTCTGATAAGCCTAGACCTGTGGTTCTTCATCCTGGTTTCACATAAGAACCAAAAAGGGAGCCTTAAAAGATACGGATATCAGAGACCTTTGACACACACCTATGGAATCAGTCTCTGAGGTGGAAGCCTGACATTTGCATTTTTAAAAGTCCCCTGGTATTTCTTCAAGGTGGAGAGTCCCAGAGCTAGAAAGACAGGGATTGAAAGTCATTTCCTGCCTCTCACTGAACTCCTGAACTCACACACTAGTTTGTGTAACTGTCAATCCCAGGGGACTTCCAGCTCATGACCTGCATAATTGCAAAGGGCTTTGATAACATGAGTCAATTTCAAATGCCTATACCTGAAACGTATTGGCCAAATTTCCCTTAACAAATTGTATAGATTCTCTTTCATATCACAGCTAACGTTTTTACAATTTTATTCCCTTTTCTTAAAAAGGGGGATGAAACAAAATCTCCCACCTAAGCTAAAATGTGTTTCCTGGAGAAACACACAAAACTAAACATATTCTTTCCCCAAAGCATGAGCCTCAGTGTATTCCTAGCCCTCTGTGTGATACACTGTGCCACTTATGGCATATCCCCTGCTAGACAGGCAACCTTGAAGTTGCCTCACTACTCTTACACCCTCAGAGGATTAAGTCTCTTGGCCTTGGTAATGACAGTGTGTCAGAAGAAATTATTTGGAAAACCTCAGGGTTTCCAAGAGAGAATGTAGGATGAAAAACACCAGTCTAGATAACATCTTGCTCATCTCTGGGTAGCAGGGAGAAGGTGGATATGACCAACTTCATTTTGCGAGGAAGAAAGTGGGGCTTTCTTCCTCTTACATGTCTCACTTAATTCAGGCAGTGAGAACCTCATTTAAAATCCTGCCAAAAGCCCAGGGGACTCACTCCTCTGAGATGTTCTACTTCCCTTCTGAACCAGTGTCTGCACCTCAGAGGCAAGGAGTAGGAGTTAGGGTGGGGCTGGGCCTGTCTTAAAGTGAACTGACTTTAAAACTCTACCAATCGGCCGGGCACAGTGGTCACGCCCGTAATCCCAGCACTTTGGGAGGCCAAGATGAATGGATCACTTGAGCGCAGGAGTTAGAGACCAGCCTGGGCAACATGGTGAAATCCTATCTTTACTAAAAATACAAAAATTATCTGGACATGATG
Source organism: Pongo pygmaeus (assembly GCF_028885625.2). Classification (NCBI taxonomy): domain Eukaryota; kingdom Metazoa; phylum Chordata; class Mammalia; order Primates; family Hominidae; genus Pongo; species Pongo pygmaeus. The sequence goes on along the minus strand of NC_072396.2, from coordinate 153,752,354 downwards.
CCTTGCACCTATAGTCCCAGCTACTCTGGAGGCTGAGGTGGGAGTGTTATTGGAAAGGTATCCTGATCCAGACTCCAAGAGAGGGTTCTTGGATATCATGCAAGAAAGAATTCAGGCAAATCCATAGAATAAAGTGAAAGCAAATGTATTAAGAAAGTAAAGGAATAAAAGAATGGCTACTCCATAGGCAGAGCAGTAGCATGAGCTGCTGGATGGCCATTTTTATGGTTATTTCTTGATTATATGCTAAACAAGGGGTAGATTATTCATGAGTTTTCTGGAAAAGGGGTGGGCACTTCCTGGAACTGAGGGTTCTTCCCCTTTTAAGACCATATAGGGTAACTTCCAGAGGTTGCCATTGCATTTGTAAACTATCATGGCGCTGATGGGAAAGTCTTTTAGCATGCTAATATGGGAAAGTCTTTTAGCATGCTAATATATTATAATTAGTGTATAATGAGAAGTCAGGACCACCAGAGGTCACTTCCGTTGCCATCTTGGTTTTGCAGGATTTGGCCAGCTTCTTTACTGCAAACTCTTTTATCAGAAAGGTCTTTGTGATCTGTATCTTTTGCCAAACTGCTATCTCATCCTGCGACTAAGAATGCCTTAACCTCCTGGGAATGCAACCCAGTAGGTCTCAGCCTTATTTCACCTAGCCCCTATTCAAGATAGGTGCTCTGGTTCAAACACCTCTGACAGGAAGATCACTTGATCCCGGGAGGCGAAGGTTGCAGTGAGCTGTTATTGTGCCACTGCACTCCAGCCTGGGCAACAGAATGAGACCTTGTCTCAAATAAATAAATAAATAAACAAACAAACAAACAAACAAACAAACAGCTCTGCCAATCCAACGCCTGATCTTTATCTCAAGGTGGTGCCATCTCTTCTTCTATTTGTTACTTCCAAGACTAAGGGGCCCCACCTCACCAAACTTTTTCTGAGTTGTTGACTCCTCCTGTGCCCTGGTCTGTCTTCATAGGAAAAGGTGTTTCTGGAAGATTGGCCCAATGCCTTTCCTTTAGAGAACGCTGGAAAGACTGAGCAGAAATTACTTCCTGAGGGCCTGTGGTCCTTCTTTACTTTTGTTTCTAAAATGAAAATAACATATTTTATAGAATCAGTAGCATTATTAATAATAACAACAAGTAGTAGAGGATAGTGGTTAAGATTAAAGCCTTTGGGGCCACATTGGGGTCACACACCTGGCTGTGTGACTTCAGGAAAGTTGCTTTCCTGAAGACCTCTTTGTGTCTCCATGTTGTCATCTATACAACAGAGATATACTAGTACCAATCTCATAGGGCTTTTAAAAGAATTACATGCATTAATATATAAGAAAGTGCTAAAACAGTGCCTGGCCAGTAGTGCCTTACTGGTTGTAAATGTCACAAAAACGAATCAATTAGCATAATGCCAGCATTCTTAATTTTTTAAAATGTCATTCTGTATATTTCCTCTAAGTTCTTCTCTGCATGTGTGTATACTTTTACCCAGGCATGGTCATCATTTATGGTATCTGTTTGCTTTGAGAGAAGCAGAAAACAACTTGGTTGCTTGAGAACACATTTATAATCCATTTAGCTCTATTTACTCAGCTCAAATATTTCCCCATCATCTCCCAATAAAAATGTTCATATTTACAGATATTGTGGCCTTTCCATTTTGGAAAGGATTTGGAATTCACAGTGGCGATATTACAACTATCAGTTTCAATCACATTTAGCTATATTCGTGCTTACACTTGGACTATGATTATGATTATGCAGAGTCAAAATATCTGGTCAAGCCAAGTGTAGTTCATTTGTTCACAGGAAATCTAGCCAAGCTGTTAATGTTGCGTTTACTGACAGGTGTTTTGGGCCATGTAGTCTTAGCACTGCAATTCCTCATTTTACATGGCCAGAGAATACATTTCATGTAAATGAAATTTCTAGATACCTGAAACTTACCCTTTAACTGTCCAGAAAATCTTTTTGAAGGAAACAGTTCTAAAATATATGGCACGAGTTTTTGTGTTAGTTAAGAGTATACTTAACCTTTTCCTGATGACTTTCAGACATTATTGTGACCCGAAATTATTGTTTGCGCTGTCCTCCCAGGGCTACTGGCTGCATACCCCTGCAGTAAATGGCCATTGCCAGCTGTGTTTTTAAGTTTTCAGTCTAGTTTTATAATTCTCTCTCTTTTGTCAGCATCTACTAGTTATAACTTTATACTTTGCAAGCTTTTTGTGCTGTGTACTAGGAATCCAGATAACTAAATATTTCACAATTTTCTCTTAAATGGGCTTTGAATGATGGCCCAAGGGTCTCTCTTATAAAATGAATTGGCTTTGTGAGAGTTATTTTCTTTATGGCCGTCAGTTTTATGGCTGTTGATGTAAGCGGGGGCACCGGCTATGTATTATAATGTGGAAGAGTTGATAACAAGGTACTATGGCTTGGAAAGTCTCTAAGCAGAATGATCTACATGTCTAAAATGAGATTTTCATAAAAATTTTATTTTGCATTTTTAAATAATTCAATGCATTGGCAGTATAGTTAATGCCTCTATGAGAGAAACCAACGCACCAGCTCAGCCAATATCATTTTTACAGAGACATCTTGTTGGAAAACAACAAAACCACATTAAAATGTTTGTACACAGAGTTACTGTACTGAGAACAAAGCACCAACAAAACGCTTGTGCGCCACACATTTGAAATGCAAAGCCACACAGGCAGATATAGTTTTATACACATAAAGCACATGAAACCAGCTTTTAAAAACCAGATAACATTTCATTAATTGATTGATGTTAGAACAGTTTACCCTGGTCTGTACAGGAAATTGGAACTTACTGAAATTCTGACAAGACGAGCATGCTTGTTAATAACAGTGACAGTTGGTGGATCTGCAATGAGCATGAATGTTGGAAATCTGCACCCAAGAAAAGGTGGTTCAGAAGACTAATTGGATTCTCATAAAGCCAAGGGGGCACTTTCTGAATGATCATCACAATTTAATAGCCACCTGGGGTGCCCTTGGGGAAAGGGTCTTCCTTTGGGAACAGGACGTCAGGAAGTTTTCTTCTTAGGAGCCAGGCAGTCTGTTCCTGATGGTTCTGCTCCTCTACTTACTTGGGAGGGAGCATAGGCCAGGCACGGGCCCCAGGGTTTTAGACTGCAGCTTGGAGCAAGTCAACTTCAACACTGAGGGCTCAACTCAGCTCATGTTCTCCAGCTGAGATGGCCTCCATCTTCCCTCTCATGCATCTTGACCTACTACAATTTCCTCTTGGAAACTCAATTGGATTTTAACAGAGCCTTTTTCATCACAAAGTCCGGTGGAATCCATTTAATTGAACAATGATATCATGACCAAAGCTTCCAAGAGGAAAGGAATTTTCATTTCAAATCACTGCCTTCATATAGTAATGTAACCAGGGCCTCCTGGAACTGTAAAATAATGTTTTTCAAGAAGGGAAAGCTAAAATCCCATGAAGGACAGCAAGCTAGACATGTTGCACATGCAGGGACACACACACACACACACACACACACACACACACTGACGATGTGTACTCTTTGTGCAGTTATGGCTTGCCACAATGGTCCAGCGACATGGTGTTGGTAAGCATCCCCACACACAAAGCATATGATGACAATTAAATTCCCATTTGTATCCCAGTTACTCAATAAATATTTTCTATGACACTTAAATATACAAAATTTCTGTTTAAAATATGCATGAAAATGTCTTTTTTTTTCCAGGAAGAAGAGAAAGGTTATAGAGTCACATCTTCATTTACAACATGTTGGGATTATCTTTCTGATTCTTATATACAGGCTAATGGGAATGTTAGGAAATACTTCATATGAGTACACGAGACGTGAATGTGCCTGTTAGATACAAAGCAAACACACACACTATAGACCAGGCAGAAGACACCCCTGACAACTCTCAGGGGTATTTTGCAAGTCTCAGTCAATTTACTTACTGGAAAAATAGGTGGAGTCATTTGTTAAACTGCATTAGGTCTCAGAGGATATTATCAAAGTGCCCTTTTGTAAAAACTACCTCTATCCTTTTCATTTATCACTGTAGGGTGTGAAAGGGCCCAATGAACATGGAGCATTCTTTGAAAACCCATCGATGTTTGCCCAGATTTCATTCCTAGCATATAGCCTGGTCTAATGCAGATTTATCAAAGACTCCAGATTTCAATATTTTAATTAGGGGTGATGGATAGAGGGAAGGAGGAAAGAATAGAGGAGAGAGAGAGAGAGACCATTGCAATCAAAATATTTCTTCAGTCAATGATAACAAAACCCATCGAAAATAATGGAAAAGGAAAAGGAGAAATAAAAAAAAAAGATGAACCTAAAAAGTCTTGACTGAAGTACTATGGGAAATTTTTTGAAGAGGTTTTTTTCGTATTTATAATGGTTACAGAAACATCTGAAGATGTTTGTAATTGCCAGGCCTCCAACTAAAGTTCATTGAAAAATCCTGATCTAACACTGTCTCATCTGCCTGCAACCACTCCACTTGCTCCAAAATTATGTATCAAAGGTCAAAACACTGCTCCACAAAGTTATACAATTGGACAAATGAATTCAACAGACTAATATTTATACTGCCATGTAATAATGCAGTTATATTATCACGATTTCATAATACAGCATGCCTTTCCAGGGGGCATGTTTTAAATCAGGACACATCTATTTTTATTAATCTGTTATGTTTTAAAAGCATGAACAAGTACAATTCAGAAGCTCACATTTAATTTAACTATTTGTTTGGAAAGAGAAAGAACACTAGCAGGAAAGTAAAAGCCAGAGCCAGAGAGAGAGAGACAAGTAACAACAACCATCACAGCCACAGATACAACCACTACCACCACCAGAAAAGAAAAGAAACCAATCTCTTCTTTGCAGGATCCAAAGAATATGTCATTCATCTAACCAAGTGGGCAAAGGGGGAGAATTTTAGGTATCTTCTGATCCCAAAGAGGATTTCTGAGCATGGTATGTCTAAAAGGCTCACTACTGACATTCATTTTATCAAAGACAACACTACAGCAAACAATCTTCAGAAGCACTACTCAGAATAGGAGTAGAAACAGTAATTTGTAATATTGAGTAAATGTGAGGGATTTTATCTCAGACATTTCTCTTTCTAAAATATCCAGTAAGTAGAATCATCCAGGAAGAAAATTAAGTATTTGACAAATTGTCTTGAGATGGAATCAATCTCATTTGTAATATTTATGAGTGAATATGATTGATTAGTGAGGATGGTTTTGAATTAGGGGATGCCCTGGATGATGTTAAACACATTTCTAGCTCTTTGTAGCTGTGAAAACTGGTCCACTGTCTCGTGTGGTGAGGGGGGTGCTCAGAGTCCCTATGTAAGTGTGATGCCAATTAAATCAGACCCAGATGTTACCATTTTTCAGTAAGGACAAATATTGTAGCAATACTATGAAAGGATAGACCCCCAGTCCCTGCTATCGTGCCAGCTACAAAAAGAATTGCAGAAGCAAAAGACAGAAGGGCCAGAAAGAGCGAGTAAGACATGGATCTCCTCCAGCGCTAACATTCCACCATGGATACAGGCCCAGACAGAAAATGGAAATTTTTTTTTGAAAAATAAGATTTTAGAATAAGTTCTTCAATCTTTCCAGATACAAACCTCTTATTAACTGCAGAAGATGCACAGGACCAGGAGAATGAATTCTTTGAGATTTTCTATTCTACTTTCAAAGTGATTTATGTGTGGAGGCCTAATTTAAAAAGTGTATGTGTGTGTGTGTGTATGTGTGTGTATTTAATGAAAGCCTCATTATATACTTTAGTTTATGCCTTCTTGTTACTGAGCTTAGTTTTCTTCATACTGGGTGGAAAAAAGAATTATTTTGGTTTGGATTATTGTTTCTGAATATTAGTCATGTAATTGATACAGAGATATTCTGGTTTGAATTCAGAGCTAAAACAGTAAGTAGATACTTTTAACTAAAAGCAAATGTTAACCAAAAACTTAGATTCCCTAATAACTAAAGTAAAAAATCTTATGAACAACAATGTGAAGATGGGAGAATTACTGAGTTTCCATGTCACATAAAAGAAAAACACAGTAAATTCTGGATTGTGCTATTCTCCATAGAGTTCCCGTAAATACTTTATCCTAGTTACATGTAAAAGTTACAAATAGCACTTGTGAATCAAAGTAATGATGATAATAATAATAAAATAAAAACCATTCACTTATCTTTTTAAAAAATCAATCATGAGGGTTTTCTGAGTGCCCATTTTACCTGTGAGATATGGAAGGAGATGATGAAACCATCTCCATTGATCCATCTCTCCTTTCAGCTCAGGAGGGCTTCATTCTTCTCAGCTATTCTCCTGCTTAAAACCTAGGCTTCCAGGGCAACCCATACCTCTAGGGCCTTATCATAAGCTTTCTACATTCACACATTGATTCATATCTTAAAACTATGTAATTGTTTTAGTCATTGAAGTGTGTGTGTAAGGGTGAGTTTGTGTGTGTGTCTGTGTGTGTCCACATGAACACATATATTAAATATGAACCCTCTGACTGGCTGCATCCAGTAGTGTGTTGAAGCATTTTTGCCCAGGCTTGCAAGAGCCAACTGTGTGCATCTCTTTCCAACCATGTGTTCAGTGACATCACAGTTGGTAGCTTAAAATCATCTAAAGTGGTAGTATTTATGCCATGGAAATTGGCAAATGATGCAAACCAGGTGCTTTCTATTCTCAGTGAGCTGGTCGTTAAACATTTTACCAGCACACCATTGGTTGCATGCTAGGCTGACCAAATGAGAAGCTAGATCTTGATCTGGGCAACATGGCATTAACTTAGCCTCGTTGGAGTGTCTCCAATTTTGCTTACTGTCCGGGGTCTCCTTCCCCCCAATTTCATAAACACTGCAGAACCACAAGAGGGCTTGAGCATCTGGGGTGCATTTGACTACCCATTGTCACCACATTGGGCTCTATTCTCAGAGACACTTCTATTTCGTAGCCACATGAGTGATGCAGGACAAAACCAAAAAGGTAAAGCATCTGAAATTCCCTCCGAATATGACAGCTGGCTTCCTGCTGCAGAGACTGGAGAACAATGAGTTCCCCAATAGGAACAAACTATTCCCAGCTGAAAGCATCAGCTGGGGCATTCTTCAGGAGGCTTCCCACAGCTGGTCTGCATGCTGCTGCTCACCAGCAACTGCTGGCAGGCAGGCGAGCTTGAGCTTGCCACTGCAGCATCCTGTCAGGGGCCTGGACGTAGGCTTCCTTCACTTCCCCCCTTCCCTCCTCAAAGTCTGATATAAATCAAAGAGCCAACAAAATTGAGGTCACTGGCAAAAGAGTTTGAAATTTTGAATGATTTTTATTAAACACCATTAGTCTACACTGCACAGTTAATGAAACAGCAAAGCTCCAATCTCTTAGAAGAATGATGACTGATCATGGATCTAAAAAGCAGTTCAGTGTCCCCTAACCCAATGTGAGCACTATGAATAATTCTTTAACATCTCATGTCAGACGCAAAAAGGGGCAAGAACTGCAATCTGGCTTTGTGGGGCTTCCCCCCCCTCCACCCCCACCCCCACCCTCTTTCCGCCCTCCCCACAATGCAATTTTCTTTTAGCTGGTAGATTACAGAGTAAAATGTGATGATTTTGGTAAAGAGGGCTTCTATATTTCTGAGGAGGAGGATGGAAAGAGAATTAATACTTTTTCCTTCACCAAAAATATCAGATGGTAGGATTAATGTCTGAGACCGGCCTATCTGATTAGTCTCCTGCCAGGGTAAATGCTGATTATGAATACACAGATGCCACTTCTGTTGTTGGAGTCTACTAACACTAAAGAGAAAATGAATTAGATTTTAATTATGAGAATAAGGCTGTGCGAGTGAAAATGAGAAACAACAACAACAATAACAACAACGATGAAGAATTTAGTCTGCCAGTCGTGTAACAGAACACTGACAACTGGCTCAATAATTTTTCCCCACAGAATTAAATTTGGGGGTGCTGAATTGACCCATTCATTTGATACTGTGTAGCTGTATCATGTTGCCACACATTTTTCTCAATGGGGATAGTGATGCTTCTCTAAGCAAGCAGTTCATTGCTTTACTGAGTAGTCTTACCCAGTGATCCAGTTTGGTTCTCCCACCTGCCAACTCATGCAGGTGAATTTTATCATGTCTGTTGAGAAGTATGTGAGGCTTCACCCTCACAACTCAACTGATTCCGCCTTCAAAAATATTTTCCAACCTCAAACTCCAGCTTCAACCTCCGGGATGCAAATTTGCATGAAACAGAATCCAAATTAGATATCTCTGGGAAAGATATGCTAGAAGAGTATCTTTCCAATGCAGACAAAATCTAATGAATTTAGTGATGTAATGTCCAAATGAAAATTCATCCATTTGGAAACTCAACAAAACACATTTTTAGCCAATGGTTTGTAATTCTGCAACTTGCTTATTGCCTGAAGATTTTGATCTTTTCATTTCCTTACATGGAAAAAAAGGCATCCCGACCTTAAGTCTTTTAAAAGTAGTAGCAGCTAATCTGCTTTTCCAATTATGTCATCCAAATATAAAACTACTAGTATTTTCCCAATGAGATTATTAAGTAATTAACAGTCTACAGGCTGGCTAACAACATGCTTACAGCTAAATTCTACCCGGAGGACCACACTAGTAAACCCTTTTCAAAGTAATCCTACCTACCAAACTCAGACAGTTATATGACAAAACCACTAAAAATCCAAAGTTAATTAAAAATACAAAGCCAAGCCAACATCATAACACAAACTTGTCAAACTCTCTGTGGTTGGAGCTTCGGTGACAAGTGAAGGCGTAGTGGTGGCCCTACCTGGGTCAAGTTGCAGGGCTGAGATCATTTGGTGTACTTGTTCAGATGGAGCTTCCTTTTACTCTGCCCTCTATTCTAACCTCCATATGCTTATTTAAGTGTGTCTAACCAAGCCTCCCTCAAGATCTAGAGGCACAATCTCTCACTGCCATCCACATGTCTCATATCCCTCCCACAAACTGGTATACTGAAGAGATTCATTTGACAGAATATCTCCATCCCTTAGTCCCTCAAATAGCTGCACACCTACGACACGCATCACCATTTACACTGTGATGAATAGAGTAACTATAAATCAGCAACAATCCTTAATCATGAAACTGAAAGATGTCTTATCTCAAGGGATAGGAAGGTAATTCATCCTCCATGTTTAATTAGTTCCTAAGCTGCTTTATAAATGAGTCTACTACATAATCAAGTGGTGATTCAGAGCTCGATTGTCAGATTTGGTCACTGTGCTGCAGACTTGGCACATGTTTTACACTCAGTCACCAGAGATGACAGGGAATCCTCTTGCCTCTCTGTTGTATGTAAGTAGATATAACAAGTCACTGAAACTAGAACTACAAGTCTTTCATCCATGAGGCAATATGCTTGTTTCTCTGGGAAACTGCCTCAACATTCTAATATCTAGTTTCTGGATGTGGGATTTCAAGAAGAATCTACTCCTAAATCCATGATGGTCTAGGATTGTGGTTTAGGTTGAACTTACAAGTCAAGCCAGTGGACTTCATTATATAGTAATAGCCAGGCACTCTACCTGGTAAACCATGATAAAGAGAGAACTTGAGTCACTGCAAAGTCATCAGCTTAATTTTTATATGTGACACCAACCTTGGGTGTTCAGAGTCTTTAATGTTATCATTTTCCTCTTTTAAGAGGCTCAGAAAAGATTCTTTCAGGTTTCATTTGTGTGTGTGTGGATGCATAAGTGTTGTTGCTGAGACTGTAATCACAAAGCTCAACCACAGTGGGAGCATAAAAAGTGCTGGGTTCAGCTGCTGGGATGCTCCCATCAACCATATTAACAACATGGCTTCAGCCATTGGAGTACAACTTCCACAGCCTTATACAACAAAGGGCCTTAAATTCAAAGATGACCAGAGCACGGCTCAAGTCTGGCTGTTTTGCAACTGGGGATATATCTAACCTTGACAATGAGAGTGCAGAGTCATCCCCTGCTGTTTCTATCATGGACCTGCATGGCTTGTTTTAATAATCATACAAGTTTGCATCTTTCATGTGCATATCTATTATTTATCTGGTCATAACTCAGTGAACAGAATTTGATAACCCAGCATATTAAAGGCTACATGGAATTATATACCAGCAGGTAATTACCAGTAAGTAATGCATGGATAGTGTTTACCCCAAGTGTAAGAATCTTCTGGTGAGCTGGAACATCAAAAATGATATTTACATTGTGATGTTTAGGGACATGAATGTAAAGGATCATAAGGGGGTAGTCACAACCAGTGAGAAATGTCTCCAAATTAGGTGAATGGTTCCCAATGTTTAGGGCTCTTTCAAAGCATCTCAAGGTGAAGCACAACCCCACGACTCATTTAAAAAAAATAAAAGCTAGCTACTATTTAGAGAGTTTGGAGTTTTCTTAGGAATTTTCATGGAAATGATTCATGATAATATGGACTTTAATAAAAGGAGTAATTGTAATTCAGTCAAAAGTTAATGAGCCAAACAAAGGAAAAGGAAACACAGATAAGAGAAAAAAGAAAGTAGAAAACAGAAACCCTATAAGAGAGAAAATGTGAATAATAATTGAGGAGGTCCAGATTTTCAAGCCACTAGGAAGAAAACTGTATATTATTACTTCTAGGTAGTGATAACGACTTTTGTTCCCATAGATTTGAGCAAAATACAATTTAAAAATCCTGCCAGTTATGGACCCACTTACCAACTGTGTAAATGTTGTTGTTGCAAAGGAGGCAGAGGTGTGAATTCCTTGTTGGACACTTTCCAGATCTCTCTTAACTCCCACTTGTAAGTCTAGAGTGTAGCATTTTGGCTACTAAGGCATGCATCAACCAAACTGTTCCTCAGAAGGACAGCTTTGCACACAGAGAACCCCAGGTGAGGATTTACACTTCAAATAATAGAGTTGAAAAACACTGATGCCAGCTGATGCCTAAAACTTGTCAAAATAAATGTCACCCTTTCTTCTTATCATTAAAATTAACAAAATAGGGAATCAGGAAAGGGATGCTAACAAGAAAGTCCTCTGGTTGTGTGGCATAGCATCTTTTTAAGAGTAGCATTGCTATGCTCATTTATTTTCTTGATACTCTTGATTTTATGATGTTGCTACAACATCTAACCAGTGGGTTTTGACAATGAAAATTCTCACCTGAAGATTGAATCTGTGGGACACACAAAAGTTTAACGATAGATTCTGAAATATGTTCTTTTCTGGGTATAAGAGTATAGTTTGGGGGATGGTCCCTTGTGTCTAAGTTCTCATGTATATGTAAGACCACTTGTTGCATTTCTCAGGAGCCTGTCTTTATCACAAGTGCTTCCCATTCTTTGTTTTGGGTAGTGTGGGCTTAAAACAATATTGTAGAGACTGTCATTCCATAAACCACAAAAAGATGGTGGAATCTGAGAAATGCATATCAAATGCTAAAAAAAAAAAAAAATGACTAAGTAATAAAACGTACACTGCCCTTAAGTTGTAGTGTCAACTTACAATGACTTCTGTTTTTCACAGATAACAAAAGAAGCATAAAAACAAACATAACCAAAGAGAACTTTCCCCAATGAGTGGAGTTCCACCAGTGACCATCAGTGCGCTGGTAGAGGTAGAGTGATGGGTCGTGATGCTAGAGATCTGAGAACACCCACTACAACAAGTGGGCATCAATGCGCAGCCAACACAGTCCTTGGCGAACGTAGCGGACAAGATTGGTCATGCTGCTGTGCTGGGTCAGAGGCCCCATCAGCGTGTCCAGATCACCAAAGAATTCTGAAAAGCAGAGCAGTTCTGTTAGGCCTTTACATGATATCATGAAAATATGCACCACATTGAGAAGCTGCTTTCACACAACACCACAACCACATGGACAATGGGAATGTGATTCATTTGTCCATTCATTCATTCAACAAATATTTATAGAGTGCCTATTAGGAGACCAAAACTCCACAAGTTTATCAAGCCCTATTATTTTAATCTTTAGTGAGCTCCAAAAACTCTGCAGTACATAATATATTTATGTTTTCATAGATTATATATTTATATTTAGAAAAGGGTATTTCTACACAAAATTGTAGGGAGCCATGGTCTATCTAATGTCAAGCTGTTTGTCATTCAGTGTTACTGAATTGAAAATATCCTCTTTTCCTTTTGTCTAAATGAACCGAGTTTACTGAGTTTTCTTGGCATGGTCTAGACAAGGCCCATGAATCTGGACATTAATAGTAGCCATCAGCCTCCACAGCTAAATAAACGTCTAGGAGGAATTTGATTCTGTAAGTCTTCTTACCAATTTCATTGGGGATGGAACATGGCCTGCAAGTATCTGTCACTTAACAACTTTTCCTGCCCCTGACCTAGGACATGAATGGTAAGAATGCCCAGCTGATCTCCCCTTGGTTCACTTAGGGAAGGGGGCAGCCCTGAGGCTACACTACTAACTAGCGTGACTGGAGTTTTGGAATGTCTGCCTTAGGCGATAGAAGTACTATGTGGGAAAAACTATATGATCTCTAAAAACTAGCTAGGTGTTCCCTTTTCATGTACGAATTCATTTGCCTGGCACTTGGTTATGAGAGAGCTCTCTGGCAAAGGAAGCAGCCTCAGCTATGTGCTGGCTGGCAGCAAGGAATCCGTGTCAGGGGGTGGGGTGAGGGGATGGGACTGGAGACTGCCCTAACGTGGGATGCTCTCCTGCCTTCTTGGAAAGTGATTTCCATGCATGGGTTACATGTGCTTGATTGCTCAGCAGATGGAATTTCATCAAACAATGCATTTACTCTTCATGTTATATATAACATATGGGATCCTTCTCTAGGTGTCAACCTCATTTGATTATATGATACTTTTTAACCTGTACTATGCAATAAAATACTTTCTGCTGATAAAAGAAAATTATTTCTGGCATCTAAAATATTTTCCTATGTAATACAGTATTAAGGAAAATATTTAAGGACCTAGTCATTGTTGAATGAATGTGAGCCTCATATGAGCCAGGATGTTCCCTGGGTATTCTGTACAAAGCTCTCTGTGGCATTCTTAATTAGACACCATTTTAATAACTGCTCCAAATGAGCAGTATAAGCAGCTGGGCAGGTAAGCTTCTAGACCAAAGGCCAAAGGGCAGCATAAGTGCCATTGGCTCATTTCAGCACCAGAACCTTCTACAATAAGCCATCTGCAGCTGCATGGTGGGCAGTATGAGGCAGGAGTGGAGACCTTTCACTGGGGGAACCAACTTCACCCATCTCCACTGGGTAAAAATCGTGCAAGTACACGGTTGTCTCCAGTAAGATGCAGAGCTGCAACCAAAAGGGAAGCTCTTCAGTTCTCTATTTTCTATGTAGGCAAGGTAGATGTGAATAGAATCCCCAAAGCTAAGTAGATCAGAAATGACAAAGTATGAAACTCAAGGCTTTGAACAGAAGATTTCACACTAGTCCTCTCCCCAGTCTGCTGAAAACCCCAATGACAGCATTAACAGGACACATTTTCTCTCTGCTGGTGGAGTGATGGAGTTGTTTTCATTCAAAATGACACAGGGAATTTAGCAACTCTTTGACACACTGTGCTAATGACAAGATTAACACCATTTCACCCTAACATCAGCACAGCCATCATATTGCTCCTGGAAAGTTCTGAAGTTAATTTAGAAGGAAATACTTTAACAGATTTTGAAAATGGATGCAATGATAAAGGAAATCCATAAATATTGAACTGCCCTCCAGTTATTAATACAAAATAAGAGAGAAATAGCAGAGGCAGACATGCTAGGCAAATCTTAAGATGTGTCTATCTTCACTTGCAATTCTAGAACCCCTAGATGAGTCTGGTTGTATAGGCCAGTTGTCTCTGAATTTCCAGAGGTGTAGAAAAGTAGACAATTTAAAAATTATCAATTGCTCAGATAACTGGTTCTGGATCTCACCAAAGGTCTCTGAGGACCTGTCATTAATCTTGCTCTCTAGATGGACAGTGTAGCCTATTGATTAAGAGATGAGACTCTGGAATCAGACACTTCTAGATTCCTGCTTCTAACAAGCAAGAGCTGTGATAACATGGGTGAGTTTCTTAATCTCATAGAGCCTCAGTTTCCTCATGTATGAAATAAGGGCAAATGAGACAACAAATGATAAAGCTATAGTGCAGTTCCTGGCATATAGAAATTGCTGCACAAACCTGTGGAACCAACACATGCAGATATTCCCAGGAGTCAGTGTAAGTTTATAGCTGCATTGAGGGGTGAGGTCTCAAATTATGGAATGTGCTTTGTGAGCCACAAAATCTTTGAGTTATATAGATACATAATATTATGGAGTAAGGAAAGATAATAAATCTTTGTAGAATTTCTACCTTGAACTCAGAATTTTATACTAGGTGCTTTACACCTATTATTTAATTCAACCCATCTCTATCATCCATCTGGGAAGTTTCACCATCATCACCGTTATGTCCATTATAGAGACAGAAGCTAGGAAGTAGCTCACAGATTTAATTAACTTGCCTAGGTTGCCCAGGTAATGCATGACCCAGGTAGGATTCAAACTTAAATGACTGGGTTGCAAAATCTGCATCCTTCCTATTCCAGTGAGATGGTTTCCCCACATGCTCAGTGATACAGTAGTAATAGGTAGCCCACATTTGTCCCCACCTTGACTGGTGTGGAGCAGTCTGTGACTGCTGGGCCAGAAACAGCCAAGTCAAATGAATGGCTGGGACAAACGTGCAGTTTAATTTTACTTCCCACCTTCATTAGGGTAGTGAGGTTTTGTTGTGATCCTCAATGACAGCTAAGGTCACAGATGTCAGCATGAGTCACCAAAGACCACGGATTCACTCTGGTAAAGCAGGGTCCTCTCTGCATTTGTTTTGTAGCAAAGTTCAAGCGTCATCATGAACAGCACCCTGATTCTTCATCCCAGCCATCGGTGTGTGAAAAGTACTAGCTGAACTTTGGCCCTTGCTTCTAAATGTAAGCTGCGTTATCGTGTACTCAACTGGAGCTAATAATTATATTGAAGGTTAAAGGCCTTAGTTCAACCTCACCTCTCAAAAAAAAATAATAATAATAACAGGAGCCAACAGGATCATAATTAATTTGTAAACCATTATTTTTGTCTTTGCCTCTGTTTCTCTGTGTTGATCTTTGTCAGTGAGTGAAATTCAAAACACATCACAGTTCAAATTAGTTTAAGCTTTAAAGGAGGACAAAATTCCAGGGCTTTTTTACAACTCAAGTCCTTCAAAGTGAAGTTAATTCCATCATGGTCTGTGAGCTATATGGGTAGAACAGATGAGCATACCTTTGTTTTCTCTTGTCAGTTTGTCAGCCATATCCCAGTGTTCATAGCCCCGTAACACATTGCTAGTGATGTTGACGTGGCTGGCAGCCATGTGGTGAATGCGCTGGGGAATGGTGACTGGGCCATTGTTACAGTTCCCCATTGCGTTGATGGGGGAGACGTTGTTGAGAGACACTGGGGATGGAGTGTTCCTGGGGAATGGAAAGAGACAAGCCTTGTTAGGCTGGTAGGAAAGAGTGACAGTGGGGTTCTAGGCCTTCCCCATCACGCTGGGATCTCATCAGAATGCCATTTGCTGGAGTGAAGTTTAGCATAGTGTACATATGTGAAGCCCCATCAGAGTGGAGCTTGTTCTCACATCCCACTGACTCTTCTCACAGTACATCTATAGCTTTTGTCAGTGCAATAGCTTTTGTCAACACAATAGCTTTTTCCAGAGGCTCTAGTGGATACAGAGATTATTACCACCTCATACCTGCCTCATCTGACCAAGCCACCCAGAGCTACAGTGCCAGGCTATAGAATGAGGCCCACTCTTCTTTTCTAACATTAAACACCAAAGTCTCCACTGCCTTTGACCACCACCGAGGGCTCCATGCACACCACTGCTTTTGTCTTCAAATACCAGAGAGGGCTGGGTGGATATTTCTCTGGCATTAATTCTACCCACAAATATAGCTCTTCCTTTGAATACATATAACAAGTGTTGTGATGTTTCAGAGAAAGAAACAGCTCAGAGCTATGATGATTTCTCTACCTGCTGCCGGAACGGCTATCAGCAGTTAGAAAACACTTGATGTCCAATATTGGTCTATCATCAAAGTGTTTTGTGGAAACCACAATGTCAGTTTGCTCCGAATACAGTTACCACAATAAGCAAAGTGCAATTCTTACAGCCCCCCAAGGAGCAGTATTTGGGAAGCTGGGAAAAGTAGTGTTCTCTCTCTTTAGGATTCTTTAAGACATGCTACAGAGATGAGCTGTTAATTGCTGACTATTTACCTGCATGCTGATTTATAAAAAGAAGTCTTCAGAGTTTCCACTTCAGAGAGTACCAGTGTTTAGACACACATTTTCATTACATTCTTTAATATTCGCAACAAGGAGTCACCTGCTGGCTGTATACAGCATGGGGGTCATTTTTCCTCCAGGGCCCAGGGTTAGATCTGGCTACCTAAGGAACCTGAAGGCTTGCCCAGGAACAGTCACTAAAGCATGGGTGGCTTCCTGTGCACAGGAGCAAGGTCTGTGTGCCCCTCTGGTCCTCTATCCTCCTCCAGTCACACTTTGAACATCTGCCCAGGCAAACGCATCAATTTATCAGGACAGAACATGAGTGAGTAAATGAAATGGAGGGAAGATGTCCTTAGGACTCCATGAGTCTGCATGTTTGAAAGAATCTCTTCATTATTCCTCTGAACACACCTTATCACACAATCAAGGAACTCTGTCTTCTGCCCCACCCCCCACCCCCTTACCAGTTGCTATTGTTGGCAACTCTAGTTTTCCAGGGTGGCTCCCAGAACAGATGTGCATACTGATGGTCAGCACATACAGATGATTTGGGGAAACAGCAATTGTAGCATACCAAAATGCTGAAATGCTGCTGACTAGATCTGGGAACAATTACAACTGCAGTGCTCTTGAGACTCACACAGGCTGTGCCTACAGCTATAGGAGAGAGTTGGACCATTTCTGCAAACCGTCTATTTTCTGGTATGTTCTGGTCTGGTCTGAGGGAGCAAGTTCATCCTCACACTTGCTCTGTGCTTGTCTGGTGTGAATGGGTTTGAGAGTGTTTCTGCTATGTTTATAATTTCTGAGCTACTTTGTTACTTCTTGATAGAAAGATTTATTCTTAAGGTAGGAGTGGGATGAGGAGATGTCCAAGCTAAGGGATCTAGGCACAGAAGACAGTGAAATGACAAAAAGGCAGTGAAAGCTGGGTTTCTTTGTTGTGGTAGGTTGCAAAAGCTATTTCCCAGTCTTTTTCCCCAGTGTTAGTCATTAACTCTTAAATGTCAATTTATGGCAAGAAAGAAAGACTTTCTCTTGTAATTCTTAGAGAAAATGACAAAGCTGTCATGTGCCACAAATGTTGAAAGAAGTTAGAAAGGCAAGTGACGTGTGCCTGTAGTTGCAGCTACTCGGGAGGCTGAAGCGAGAGGATTGCTTGAGATTGAGGCTGCAGTGAGCCATGATTGCACAACTGTGCTCCAGCCTGGGAGTCAGAGCAAGGCTGTATCATAAAAAAAAAAAAGGCCAGGCACAGGGGCTCATGCCTGTAATCCCAGTACTTTGGGAGGCCAAGGGGGTCAGATCACCTGAGGTCAGGAGTTTGAAAACCAGCCTGGCCAACATGGTGAAACCCCGTCTCTACTAAAAATACAAAAATTAGCTGGGCTTGGTGGCACACACCTGTAGTCCCAGCTACTGGGGAGGCTGAAGCAGGAGAATCACTCGATCTGAGGAGGCAGAGGTTGCAGTGAGCCGAGACACTGCATTCCAGCCTAGGTGACAGAGTGAGACTCCATCTCCAAAAAAAAAAAAAAAAAAAAAAAAAAAGACAGAAAAAAAGAAAACAAAAGGGAAAGAGAGACCACATGGTGCAGGGAAAGAGGTACTGGAATCCCAGGAGATGTGGACTCTAGCCCTGGCCCTGCCATAAAATTGCTGTGTACCCCTGAGCATATCCCTTCTCCTTGCTCGGCCTTACTTTTCTTGACTGCAAGAAAAGCTTGGATTCAATGATTTCCAATCATGTCCAGGAGTCACAAGAGAAACCAAATCATCTCTCTTTACCACATACATCTTGAAAAGCCCTTTTTACTTTATTACACTGAAGTGTTATTGGGGACTTTTCTTCCTACTGTTCTCTAATTTATTTATTTTAAATAGTGGTGGAGGCAAGAAGAGCTAGGATAAGTGTCTGTTTTCAATTGTTACTGTTCTCACACTAGGCTCTAAGGTCTGACATATTCTGATGCACGTCTGCACACTACCTTGTGCTCATTAAATGAAAACCTGCCTAAGAAGTTGTGACTGTGGCTAAGAGAGGGCTGATGCAGGGCCCACTTACTTCAGTGTGCTTTCCAACTCTGACTCAGCTCTCATCACTGCGTGGGGTTTCCCTTCCTGTCCTTTGTGTGTATCTACTTGCAGATCTCACCCTTTTCTCCACATTTCCATGGCACATGCAAATGAGCATGCGCACAGAAGCACATGCTTCCCACCACTTCCGCCACTACCACCCTGGTCCAACCCACCATCCTCTCACCTCCAAGCCACACCCTGCCATGCTGTTCCTTGAACTTGTCAGGCATGCTCCCTCCTGCTTCAGAGGCAGCTGCCATCCCTCTGCTTGGAAGAAACTCCTCCAGTATTGCTATGGCTTGCTCTACCATCATCCTTCTCTAAAATCCCTACTCAAGATTCAGCTTGGTACCACTGCTCCCTCCCCTATCCTCAGCAGCCCTTTCTGCCTGCCTTCCTTGTTTCAGTTTTCTCCATGACACTTCCCACAACCTAGTATGCCACATGTTTGTTATCTTTCTCCTTCAACAGAATGTGACCTTGATGAGGGCAGTTTGTTGTTGTTGTTTTTTGTCTGTTTCACTCTGTGCCATACTTCAGTATCTAGAACAGTGTCTGGCATATATGTTCTCAATGAACACCAGTTGAATAAATGAATGACTTGCTTCTATTCTTTGTTTAGTATCTACTACATATAAAGTGCTCTGGAAGGTAGAAGGAGAAGAGCGTATATAGCATGAGGATAGGGTATATGTCTACAAAAGGCCTGGCAGAGTGTCTCACATAAGGTAGGCACTCAATAAATATTTGGGGAATGATAGGCTGGATGGCTACTTATTGCAAAAGAGCAAAGAGTATAATAGAGGAGCAAAATACATTCTTTTCTGGCAATCTGGAGTAAGTGCCAAAACTGTGGTGTTAACCAAGTGCTGTGGGAATTCTAGAGGTAGGATCATTATCTTTTCTAACTTAAATAGTTAACAATTACAACAGTAATCATGGCAACAGTAGCTGCAGCAGCCATCATTTGTTGCACAGTCTCTATGTGCCAAGCATAGTTCAGGGCTTCACCAATATTCTGTCCAAGCCTCACCATAACTCTGCAGGGAAAGTTCTGCTGCCACTGTTTCTGGCCTCAGAGAAGTTCAGCTCCATCCTGAGGGCCACAGAGCCCAGAGAGCCGAAGAGCCAGGATCTAATAGCAGGCCCATTTTCCTCCAAAGCCCATTCTCTTCATTCTCTTTCCATTCCACCATGTCACCTCAAAGTCCTGCCATCCATGTTTGCCCAGCTTCTTTCTTTTTATTTTCTCTCTGTGAATTCGAAATTGTTGCTCAGCCTTTTTAAACTCTCCACAATGTGGATTCCAGAACCCTGTATCAAGAGTCAGCAAATCTGGCCCATCTTGTGTTTCTATATGGCCTGTGAGCTCTGAATAGTTTGTGAAAGATGAACATTTGCAATTGATTTGTTGAGAGGGAACACTAACTTTGAACCCCAACTAAGCAAAATGTTATGAAAAAGATTTACATTCTTCTCACCAATAGACTTGTATTTCAAAAATTATATGTAATTGTTATTATATTTTGAATCTTATCAGTAAAAATTTTGTGAAAATTTGTTTTTGCTCATATTTTTCTACATGGTAGCCTTGGTTTCACCTCTTAGCCCAAAGCCCAAAATATATAGTGTCTGGTGCTTTAAATAAAAAGTTTCCTGGCCCCTGCTGTAAACTCAGCAGATTTTTCTGCTTCTCCTTCCAATTGCTTCTTTGCACTTTCTTTCCCCAGCTTCCATGGAAGCAGTTCCTGAATGTCTGTTCTTAACCCTCTGCTCATCTCTCTATATAATTTCCTGCAAAGCCCTTAACCACCTCTGGGCAGCTGACTTCCTCAATTGCTAGCCAGCCTAGGAGGGTTTGAAGTCAGAGGATGCTGCTCCTGGAAGGTGCTGTGAGAGCCCTCCATGGCAGACACCACCCTCATTCACAGAGAAACAAGGCCATAATCTTGCTTGCAGACAAGAAGCCCTTCCTGGTCACGCAGGCAGGCCCAAGCTCCTTCTCCTAGGCTTCCACAACACCTTGTTCATACCTTTCACCTCCTTCCACTGGACTGTGTGCTTCTGGAGTGCAGGGACCATATCAAATTCAGCTTTCTGTCCCCAGCCCATCGTGCTGCAGATGCACGCAAAGCATTTGCTGAATGAATGAGACATAACCCCTGAGTGACTGTTTTGAGTTGCCTCAGTCAAAAGCTCTGTGGCCTACCAAAGAGAATGTGCTTTCTTCATGCAAAATCTGCTTAAAAATCATTTCAGGAGGGTTTTCATGCAACTTCCCAAGCTTAGGTTGTGTTTGAGTTCTTTCATTTCAGAATTTTTTTTTTTTTTTAAAAACGCTTTTTTCCCCAGTGATTCTTTAATAGCTGTTTACCTGCCCTTGCCCTTACTTTACTCTGTGCGCAGAGAAAACAGAGCTGGGCCTTTCTCTGGTTATTTTTATTTTCTGAATTTATTTATTCTCTTAAGAGAGAAGCACTCTTTCCCTTTTGTTCATCAATATAAGAGTAAGACCTAATTCAACATCTTAAACAGTGCTTCCTTTCAGTGCAGTAATTGAGTTAATGCGTAGTTTTCAATGGATCTGTTCCCTCGCACTGAATGTTTTTATGATTTTAAAGTAGAGTTCATTGTCCCGTTGCTTTTGGAGTATGTTTTCTAGATATTTATAAAGTGGCAGTAGAGACTGTTTTATTCTTGAAGAAATTATTTTGATCAGAGATGCAGGAATTTTGAAATGATGAAAAACTGAAAAAGCAGCTTGGAGTTATAAAGCGGTCTATGTCCACAGTCATCTAGTTTCCCTTCCCATCACTGAGGGGTGTGGGCTTGGGCTGGTGAGGGGTATTTGGGAATCAGAGGAGAAACTGATGCTCAGGTTAGTTAGCTAACTTCACAGCTGACACAGAACTGGGATTCAAACTCACTCTCTATAAGAGACATCTCTTCAGTGGGCCTTCAAGGGCATTGGGTCCAACCCCTTCATTTTAGCAATAAAGAACAAGCCCAGATAGAGGAAGGGGCCCTCTTAGCTTACCCTGTAAACCAAGGGCAGCTTCAGCACCAGGTCAGCGGTTTTTGGGCCCTTACTCCACTGCTATTAAGACTGAGCTGTCCCAAGCAGATAGAACTCTAAATAAGGCCTCAGGCACAGGTGAGTTCCCTGAGCCTCCAATCAGCATTATAGTGGATGCTTTTCTATCTTAGGCTAGGGCATTTTCGTATTAATATAAAAATTATCATGAAGGCTTGGATAATTGGCTGACCAAGTGCCTTCACATTTTCAGCACTATTATGCCTTTGGTTTTATTAAACAGCACTTACCATATATCAATGAATATTTCATTGGTCTTTCATTATTGAGTGAATCATTGAAAAATCACTGCAGTGGAGTTAACTTTATCCTGCCTCCCTAAAATGGCATGGTGCTTGCCATCTTATTAGCAGATATTTTTATGGCTATAATTTGGCTTAAAGATCAAATAGTTAAACAACTCTGAACCACATCTTTTTAAACTTTTCTGTCTTGCCATTAGCCGAAGCCTGGCTGGAATTTTGTATGCACAAAAATGACTGTAGTTCTAGAATTGACCTTCACTCCTGACTTGTCAATGCAAAATATTTGGGGTCTATTGAATCACTCATCTTCATGAAAAAGCAATTTTCATAAAATACTTACTTTCCATTGCCTACCCATGGAGATGGTATCTGTGCGACTTTTGAAGCATTTTGCTAAAAGAGAGAGAGAGAGAGAAAGGGAAATAAGGACATCTATTTTGTGTTTTATTAATTCAGAAACAGATGGAAGTGTGATTTAGAGTACATTAATATTGATTGCAGCATTTTGGGATGCAGAGCTGGGATGTATGTGCACGTCAGCACACCACGACGCACACTCGATGAAAATAGCTGGTTAGGATAATTAGTGGGCTCCAATCAGGACCATGAAAGTCACTTGATGAAAGATCTTATATACTAAAAGGCCCAGTGAAATCAGACTCGGTTCTCCAAGAAGTGGTTTAATTATCCTCATCTGAAATTTATTCTGCAAAACAAGCTCTTCAGAGTGCAAGTAAGCTTTTCACCTTTAGCTCCAGTTGCAAACTTTTTCCCTGAGATGCAGAGTGAGCTGTCATTTCTAATAATCCAAGAATGTGCAGAGCCAAACAGTATTTTCATTTGTTTGTTTGTTTTCAGGAATCACCTTGATTTACTATATTTACATGCAAACCCTCATGGCTAAAGAGCTTCCCTGTTTAACAAAGTGACTGGTCCAGGGCTGCATTGCAATCAAATACTAAATATGCCTTTGTTCCTCTGATGGAAGTGGGCTGGTTTAAAGGATGGGCTTCCTTGTATTTTCAAGACCACACACTTGTGGATCAGAGGGAAAACTGACATTCAGCATTACCACTACGGGACAGGTATCAGGCTCATTGTAATGGCCTAGCCAGGTAGAAGGTCAAGCAGCACAGATGGCCACAACTCACGTGGCACTGTGCCTGACTCAGACCTGCTCTCGGAATTTACATCCCCCGTGATGCTCATCTTCTGCCTCTTTGCTGCTAGCCCAGCCCCCTTTGCAAAAGGAGGGTCAGGAAAAGAGTCAGCATTTTCGGGAGTCCAGTGAGAATGGAATACTTCCCTGGAGCTTTGTAGACCCACACCTAAGGTGCATTCTGCAGACTCCAGTTTTTAATCTCAAGAAGGCTCAATATACTCCTGGATGAATGACTTATTTAGTATTTGTTTGGAGTTTTACAATACCCTGTAAACTATATAGGGTAGGCCAAAGAGGGCAAATATTACATCAGTGAGTCTCAAAGTGTGATCACAAGAACAGCAGCAGCAGCATCACCAGGGAACTTATTAGCAATACAAATTCTTGGGCCATGCCTCAGACCTACAGAATCAGATATCTGGGGGCTGGGGCACGGCATCCTTGTTTCACAAGCCCTCTGGGGGATTCTGATGCCCACTGAAGTTCAATAAAGAACTTTCGAAAGCAGAAGTTAAGAGTGTAGACATATGAAGAGAAGAGGGCCTGTTGTATATGACTCCCTTTTACCCACATCAATACTAGCCTTATGGCATTATGACCACACCACATAATAGCTGGGGAACATGCTCTTTTTCCCAACCGTGCCACAGTGTCTTCATAAAGCTGTGCACTTCCACTCACTGCATGTTTCACATAAGGCCATAATTTCGCTCATTTCAAACAACTACTTTGGTATGATTTAGCCAAGAGGTCTCACGCACTTGGCAAAAAAGAAAAAAATCGTGTCCTTTTCTTTTTAGACCTGCCCAACAGAAGGAGCATTGAGTCTCCGCAACTCTAAATCATGACTGGTGTTGGAGGGTACAGTGACCAGGCCTAGTATGAAGTTGCTGTTTGCAATTTTTACCTGGGCTCATTCTCAAATTTTGGCATTGCATTTTGAGACTGCCTATCTTTTTTGTGCTTACAAGTTAAAAGCCCCAGCTCCCTACAATATGGCTTTGTTTGTTTGTTTTGGTAACCAAAGCAATCAGTTGTTTTTAATGACAACTCCTGCACTCCAAGACTCCCCATGGACAAAGGCCTTCCAGGGTTGTGGATGTGCACATAGAGCCAGGGTGGCCCCAGTGACTTCTCTCACTTCTGAGAGATTCCTGGGCTGACCTATCATTTAACAAAAGACTGGCCATACCTATAGGCACAAGCTGTGCCCACCTCACAGAGCAGCAAAAAGGTGACATACTCCTCACTGCAACCAGGAGACTGCCAAGGGTCATTTGGTGAGTCTGGAAAAAAGTCAGGGGATTGCACCGTCGTGCCTTCTCTCCCTGGAATCAAATCAGACATAAACTCCTTGCTGAGCCCTTAAGGACGGGTAGGATGGCCATGGCCAGCAGGGAGGAGAGAGGTTAAGCCTTTGGCAGCATTTGACGTTCGATAACCTGCATGTCATGTCTTATTAGTGATTTTATCATCCTGTACCTATAAATTATACAAAAGAAGCATTACCTTAAAATATTCCATCAGTGATCTGGAGTACTTCATAGCATGGTCCTTCTTCAGCTTAAACATTCTCAAATAGAGGAGTGATAAACATCGGTAGCTGTGGTGATGAGGAAAGGCTTCTGTTAATGCCAGTGCTTAGTGAAACTTTATAAACTGTTAAGAAGACTGCTGATTCACAATTTGCAGTTACTTTCCTATGGTTAGATTGAGAAACATAAGTAAATAAAGAAATTCTAAAGAGGGAAGGGGCAAGCGTTAAAATCCCATTTTGATAAGGGTATAAATTAGGAGAGTAAATGTTTAGTCAGTGAATGAAGAAATCCATTAGTTATCCTTTAATAGTTTAATGGAAAACAAGAGTAATGATCTGGGGTAAGCAGCTTAAGTTGATCTAGAGTTTTCAAATCCTTCTATGACATTTCAGCAATTTCCTTGTGGCCTCCATGGGACTCACCATAGTACTGCTAGCTTTTTGTCCCCATCTGAAGCCAACGGACTTGCAAAGTTCTTCAGCCTCATTGCATACCTTTGAAGAGAAAAGAAAAGCTAAAGTGGAATCTGTATTATCCTTCAGAAATGCCCAAAGTCGCTGGTATTCTGATTGCCTGAATGAGTTATTCCCACATTTGCTCTGGGCAAGAGGACTGACTGGTGCATGTGGGCAAAAGCATGCTTCCCCAAAAACATACACAAAATGAGGATAAAAATGTCATAAGAGGACTCGTGTGAAATACAGAGTTGAACTCTGGAGAAAGCAGTGAAATCATGAGCCTTAGGACAATGCTGTGGAATTACCGTGAGTTTGTGTGTGTGTGTGTGTGTCTAAATGCTGGTAAAATACTGTTTCTAGGAACACTGTAGCTAAATAATATGACTGGTTTTCAATGAGAGGTGGACAAGAATGTCAGTTTCAGTTCAGTTTATGACAGATTAGGTAAATAATATATAACTATGTCTGACATGAGCATAGGGAGACCTCAATCACACAGTTAAAAAGTCTTTTCTAATGGCTCAGGTTTTGAATATATTCCTATTGAAAGTGGTTTTGTTTTGTTTTTTTTTAAAGGAAGGTCGATTTCACAGCATTTTAAGGTCTAAGCACCCTTAATTTATGATGCTTGTATATTTTGTCTTTCTATTCTCCTTAATTGTTACTGTTCTGCACTGGGGTGATAAAAGGTTGAGTGGTTCCCATTTTTTTTTTTTTCTTCTAGCCAAGTACATTCCATTCAGGGCATTTAGACTCTTGAAAATCAATTCATTGCATAAAATCATTGTCTGAGCTTTAATGCAATTTCACAGGTACTTGTAGTAGAATAAGTAATGGAGTTCAGTGTGGCAGAAGGAAGTTGAAAGTTCTCATTTATAAGAAGGCGACGGAAAGCCTGCAGGGCCACTGAGCTGGCATGCCTGACTCCTCGCTTTCAGCAACCTTCCCCCGCAGAACACTGGGGAGCCTAGGCTCACCCAGTGAGACTCGGCCTCCTCAGCATTCTAGCCGCCTTGCTCTCCTGGTTATTGCTCTAGTTCTGTTGAGTGAACATTCTCCAGGAAAGGCACTTGTACATTTAATGTGGGTCCCTTCTTTTGTTGCAATATTAAGCAAAGGAATTTTTATTATGTAATAAATCTAGCTTTCTTTGACAGTTGGATCACTGAAATGTCAAGTCATTGTGATGCCCCACTTGTTTTCACAAATACATTTCTATTGCAGATTCCCAGAGCTCAGAGCAACTATAATTACTTGAATGAAGAAAATGGGGCTCTCTCTCTGTAGCCAGCATACTGTTGGGGAGAGAGTAATAAAAATTTCTTCAACATGATATTGCACTACTAAAAACTATGTTCACATTACACTCACCCTCTAATTGCAACCACATTTGAAGTGACTTGATAGTGGAGTTTCAATTGCTTAAATGGACCAGAAGACCTAGTTGCTTTAACTCATTTTATTCCCAACTGAAATTCCTCTCATTAAAAAAATATTATACACACATGTAATTTACAGAAAGTATAAAAAAAGTAAAACATAGAGAAGACATAAAAGGGTACATGCAAAAATGGTGAAGTTGGAAACAAAACAAAACTGTTGAAATCTGAATGAAGTCTTTGGAGTGTTTCAATGTCAATGTTCAGGCTGTGATACTGTAATATAGTTAAGCAAGATGTTCCCATTGGGGGAGACTGGGTGAAGGGTACACAGGAACTCTCTGTATTAGTTCTTACAACTGCATGTGCAACTACAATTACCTCAAAATAAAGTTTAAAAACACTGACTTTAAAGTGAATGCTCGTAAATTCTCCATTGACTTTCAGATTTCATTGAAATAAACTTGTATGGGAAGTAAAATAGCATATAATAAAACATAAATCATGTTTTTTCCCTAAATAACTTTTTCGTGAATAATTAAAAATTACTTAATGATTCACGTTGCACTTTTACCATAAAATGAAATTTGTATTTTACTTTCATATTTTTAAGACAGCATGTGTTTTCTCAAGAGAAAATAAGAAAGAAGAATATGCAGAGAGGGAGAACACCCATAATCTCACTCACTTATTACAGCTATGATTTCATTTCCCTTCCAGTTTGGTTCAGATGCATATACAAACTTTTCATGATCATAATTGTAGTGTGCATGTTATTCTGCAGCTTGATTTTATTTTAACATCATATAATAAATATATTTTGTGCAGCTGCATAGTCTCTGTCATTGTTGTATTTCAATCGCTGCAAAGTATTCTGTTGAGTGTCCTACTATGTAATTACCGTTCTATTATTATTTGGTGTGCTTCCAATTGTGTGCTATTACATATAATGTCAAATTGAACATCATACCGATTACTTGTTCTAGTCTTTACAATTGTTTTCTTCAGGAGAGAAAACTCAGATTTCCACAGTTAAAGTACTGGATCAAAAGATATGAATACTCATTTGTATGGCTTTCCTTGCACAATGCCAAATTGCCCTCAATTTACAATAATCAATTTCCATTCCCATCAGCTGCATAGGAGAGGTCTAGTTCACTGCTAGGCCTTTTTTTGCTGTAGTTTTTAGTGCTGGATATTAACATTGTTACGTTTTCTTGTTAATTTAAAAAGTGCCTTGTTTTAATTTGCATTTTTGAATGAATAGAGAGCATGAATTGTCCCTGTGTTTGTTCACTAATGTTTCCCTTCAGTTTTGAATCCTTATAATTTTTGCCAATATGTTCATCTTGTGTATCTTTGAAAATCACAGGTAGTTTGACTAGACACTGAGCAATCAATTTCTCCTTGAAAGCTACAGAATGGTGGTGGTGCTTTTCACAGTATATAAAATAAGTCAAGGAGAAATACTTGACACTTTTCTCAGTGCCTACATTTCAGAGCAGTGCAAAGAGAAAGATGGCTGATTGGCTCAGCAGGCAAGGCTAGAGTTGCCCTTATAATCACCCTACTTTTGTGGCTTTAACTAAACTTCTGATTCTATGTGAGCAGAGTTGCTTTAAAAAAATAGTTTTTTTTTTTATCTTTTGGAATGTGTCACTGGGAAAATATGCACACTAAATCTGTCCAATGTTTGTCTGAAGATTTAGGTACAAATATCCTCAGATTTGTAACAGTCAATGCAGGTACAAGCAAGATAGTATAAACCAGTCCTGGCATTATTGATTAATCAAGCCAGATGGGACTGGACATAAGGACTTTTCAGGTAAAAAACTGCTTACTCAATCAATCGAAAGTGATTACTTAGTCCATCTAGTGAACGATGGTGCTTATCCACTATTCAGGGGTGGATTAAATTATTGTACAAATATCTGCAAATCACTGGATAACACCAGAATGGATTATTTCTTCTTCTACCTCTTCTTCCTCTTCTTCTATGAATTTTTTGATAACACAGAATTTCTACACCACCAAGACCAACAGCCAGAAAATTTCATTTAAAATGTAAATGAAACCAATAATGTGTGCAGTTAATATCCCCTCTCTTATTCTCATCCTCTCATCTGTACCGCCAGCCCCTACTACCACCTCATCTATTTCCCTAATTCCAGATGCATGGGAAGTCTACTCCACAACTGCAGCCTTAAACACCAACTCTGAGTTGGAACAGCGCCCCTCCCTTTTTAATAACCAAGATCAAAATTCTTAGAAAACATGGTTTGTAATAGAAATCCTGAGAGCACCATTTTTTTGAATTATAAAACTGCACCTTTGAAAAGACAAGTCAATGCTAAATGGTAAAATGATTATACTTATTTCTACCCACTACATTTCCATTTTAATGTTACGAATATTGAAAATTATAACACTCACATTATAACTTCTGGAGGGGATAATTTATAAAGTCAGCATCCATCAATTATAAATTTTCCATGATATTAATAAAATGGCAAGAACTAATTATGATGACTTCTAAGAGGATGGCTTGGACAAATTATTAATAAGTGGAAATGATATATTTTTTAAAACATAGCTTCTAATTCTAGCTGAAATGAGTGTAGGAAGATGATTGCAGAAAGGCCATTCACCTGAGGAGCTCCACAGTCTCAGAGTACATGGTGTATGGGGACTTTGCTTCCAGAGGGTCACGTTCCATGGCATTGCCACATTCAGTGAAGGAGAGGGCGGCATCAGCATAGTTCACAGCTTTGCCAAATTTCTCGAACTGAAACAGGAAGACGACTCATCAAGATAATACTCTCTGTTTTATCCTTCATATAAAAGAGTGGTTTGAAACTGGGGGGTAGTTTTGCCCCCTTCCCACAGGGAACATTTGGCAATGTCTGGAGACACTTTCAGTTGTCACCCCTGGGGAGAGGGGGCATCTGGTGAACAGGGGCCAGAAATGCTTATAAACTTCTGCAATGCCCAAAATAGCTCCCACAATAGAGAATGAGCTGGCCCAAAATGTCAGCAGTGCCCAGGCTAAGAAACCCTGATACAGAAGACAATGTATGAATTGGTCTTAACAATGAAGTTACCGGCTTAAGGTTCTATCATCATGACACCAAGGCTAGTTGAGAAGAGAAAAATGCAGGCAGGGTATCATATGTGGTTTGTGGCATTGTTGTTGCTGTTATTGCTATCTTTTTGGTGGACCTGAATCCAAATCATTGCCTCAACTAGTTTCTATTCATGAAATTTACTAAACTATCTGCTCATTGTAGTGTCCTACAGACAGTACTTGCAACTAAGGGCTGCTTTTTATAAGTCTCTTGGACAATGAACACATACATTTTTGCTTTAGAACTCTTTGTGAGCACATCAACTTCACACTCAGGAGAAGATTAACAAATTGATGCTATTGTCATGAAAAATGGGAAGCTGTAGTAAGACTGTTGACAATAATCACATCACTTGCATTGTAAATGATAGTTTGAAATACTGTGTCAAAAAGCCAAAAAATGTAGTACTACTAAATATTTTAGTTTAGTAAAATTTTATTGCAAAGGTTTTAGCCCTGATAATGGTCATGATTAAACTGACTTAGACATACTGATTTCTTTTTTATGTGTAATGAATATTATATATGACACTTTTATAGTGAGTATTTTATAACAGGATTTAACATTTTCAATTTTTGATAGCAGGATGTAAGAATTCCACTAATATGGTATTTTATGTAAAAGAAGGAATATAATGCAGATTTAGCTATTTTAATTTTCTTGTATACCTTTTATCAAAATATTTTCTATGCAACTGTGAAAATTTCAATTCTCAAAATGGCAGAGTAGCTGTCTCTAGCCAAGGATTAAGTACAACTATAAAATGATTAGTTAGAGGTCCTGCAGAATCTCTTATTGTAAATGACTTTTTACAATAAATGTTCTTCAGCTTTTATGAGCTGCAGGAATCCTGTGGTTTTCTTTCTGTAAGCTACTGTGGAGAAATATCGGTTTCAATCAAATTCAAGCTGATTTTGTGAAAACCTGTGTACATATATGCAAACTAGGTCCTTTCTCTTTTGCCTTACAGGACGATTTCCTTAGGTCATCTGGCTCCACTGGCTCTCCCATTTGGAAATTGTTCTTAGATCCTGATTTCTGAAAGTGACTTTTCATTCATAACCCAATAGCTGGAGAGATCTGTAAAGATCACCTAGCCTAAACCCCTTCTTCCCTAGGAGTAGCTGATGTCCAGACAGAAAATTACATGACCAAAGTGCCAATTAATAGCCAAGTTATGCCCCCCACCCCTGGGACTGTTTCCCCATCCATAAAATGGGTGGCTTAAACTATAAGGGTGCTTCCCAGGCTAATATACACATAAGCCTAGCAAAAATATCATTCCTCTAAGTGTTCCTCAACCTTTTTTTTTTCAATATCACCCCCGACCACCACCAAGGAATTTTTAAGATACAGTCAGCCCTCTGTATCCGTGGGTTCTGCATCCATGGATTTAACCAATCTTAAATCAAAAATATTCAGAAAAAAATGAATGGTTCCATTTGCACTGAACATATACAGACTTTTTCTTGTCATCATTCTCTAAACAATTCAGTATGACAACTCTTAACATAGCATTGCATTGTATCAGATACTATAAGTGATCTAGAGATGATTTAATGTATATTAGAGGATGTGAACAGGTTATATGCAAATGGCCATTTTATACCAGAGACTTGAGCATCTGAGGATTTTGGTGTCCGAGGGGGCCCTGGAACCAATCTTCTATGGATACAGAGGGATCACTGTATTTTTTCACGTACCCCCAATGAAATTTTAATACAAGAAATATACTTATTCTCTCTTTATGCCCTGTGGCCCTTTGGAGGGTCACACCCCATTGCAATAACTAAGACCTTTTCACCCCATCTCCAAAACCAATTTTTGCCCCCATAGGGGCAGCATCTCCCCAATTGGGAATGCATATTCTAAATGGATTAGGCCAAATGTGATCCCTTGAAAGACATACGTATAAACACAACCTTGGAATGTAGAGTGATGTTAGTTCATAATCATATGTATATATGTCTGTGGTACCGATTTTTCTCAGTTCTTCAAACATTTCATTTACATGGTCTCCTATGTACATCCCAGTCTTCAACAGCTCATGTAACAGCTTGTCAACAGAACATGTGTATGCTCCCTAACCCCAATTTTGACAGAGGGCAAACCCTAGGAGCACTTGAGTGCTCTGTAGTGCCATAGAGTTGAGGACATTTAGAGAAAACCTTTGGGCTTTGAGGCAGCAGCATTACCATCCAGTGCCTTTCAAATCTCTCATCACCTATACAATGGTCACAGGCACAGTTGTCCTGGCACCTCCAATGGAGCTAGCACCCAGCCTGTCTTGTCATTTTTGTCTGCAGGAGCAGGGTAAAATTGCTTCTAAGGAACAATTTACACCACAGAAAGGTCACCTGCAGACACTAAGCAATTTGTACCACAGCGGGGAAATAACAGAAAGTAGGGAAAAGGCAGATGTAAGGACCATGGACAGTTGATGTTGGCCACACACTAGTCATGGTATTTCATCACAGCATTCCCAATATCAAACACTACTGGGACAACTAAGTCCTAGCAGGACACAATGCAATGTTTGGGAATGCTATTTTTTAACCCAATGGGGTTTAGTCAAAATGAGAAGCCTGAATTTAGGGCCTTCCCTAGGACAGTGGTTCTCAAATATCTGCACTTGGGAACCTCCTGGGGAGCTTTAATACTCATTCCTGGGTCCCAGTCCCAGAAATTCTTATTTCATTGGTCTGGGATATGGGCTAGGCATCAGAGTTATTCTAAAGCTTTCAATGTGATGTGTGGTTGAGACCCACTGTTAGGAGCCTCAACCAAATCAAACAACTCAAAATGTTGAGCTTATCACTGATCTAGGTGGCTAAAACCCTTGGAGGCAGCTGGGCAAAGTATCTTGAGAAATCCAGATGACAGCATTTCTTTTCTCTGTTTGGGGCCCCAGCCTAACTGTGGGGCTCACTCTGAAAACATGTCATCAAATGCAGCAAGGAGCTGAGTTTTTCCTCAGGCCTAGTTTTCCCAAAGCCAATTTTTGAGGCCATTTAGACAGCTCTAAACAACTCTCACATTCCCACACGAGTTCTGGCTTACTGGACCAAAAAAGCACATCATTTCCAGGGAAGTTTCATAAGTCATTCCAAATTCACTTGAAAGATAATGACAGTGGTATATGCCATTAAGCTTCTGAAGTTGGGGTAAGGGGAAGAACAGTGGGAAAACAAATGACATGATAACCAAGACCTGAGAACTTTGGGAATTACAGAGCTAAGTAATTCACTAGTTCAAATCTCCCTATGTCAGGGCAGCAATGTGTTGACAGGCAGGTGTGGGCTGTGATACTGAAAATTTGCTTGGAAAAGTGCTTTCTTTGTTTTCCTTTGAAACATAAATCCTTAACGGGAACAAAGCAAAGAGAAAAAGGAAACCTACCAGTGCATCAGCTTTGTGCTTCAGCTTCTTAGCTTCTTGCATGTAATAATCAGCATTGTGAACCCTAAATAAATAAAACAAGCTCTTTCAGAAACCAATGCTTCATCTTTTCATTAAAAGACTGAATCATCAAACCTTTTCTGCTATAAATTTATTCCCATATAATGCCTTGAAAAAGGCAGACTAATGCTGTCATTCACATCATGACCAACATTGAAATAATACTGTAAATGAAATCTGAAGTACATAATGGCCCATTAGGATAAATAACCACATCCTCCAACCCCAACCATTACAGTTGTCCAAATAGATCAAACAAAACCTAGCTATACATCTGTGTGTTGGTTATATGTGAGGACATGGATAGGAAAGGACAAAACAACCTGCCTTTGGAACAGTAACAATGCTGCATAATTAAAATGGGCCAAAAACATTTCTTGGTGGGGACAGAGTGGTGAGTGTGTATGCAGGGGGTGGGGTGTACTTTTAAGGGTACAGGATTTGATGCTGAGGTCTTATTTGGGGTGACACATGCATAGCACTAGAAAAGCCATGCTACCCCCACCCCCCATTCACTACTCCAAACTGTCCATGATAATCTGGAACAACATACGAGTCATCAAAAGTGAGCTTGGGTCTCCGGACATTAGTGCTGCTGCTGGATAGAAGGGGCAGAGCTGCCCAGGACGTCATCTCCAGGTGACTGCTATCCATGAGGCCAGTAGTGATGGTAGAGGTGATGGTGGAAATGGTAGTGGTAGTAGTTGTGGTGGTGGCCGTGGCGGTGGCAGTAGCTGTGACAGTGGTGGTGACAATGGCAGTAGCAGTGACAGTAGCAGTGGCAACAGCAGTATTGGTGATAGTCATGGTGGCAGAGGATGCCTTTTTTGGAGTGTCTCCCTCCTGGGAAAAAGGAGGACAAATAGTTTCCATTAGGTCCAGCTTTTTAAAAAACTTTGTCATAAATGCTTTGAATGTCAAGCACGTTACGAAAGAAGACAAAAAAAAAAAAAAGAAAGAAAACAATGCACACAGCTTGAGGATAAATAGGTGACCCTGGATATTTTATGAATGCCATGAATCACCAGCTTTTGTTCTATTATGACACCAAACATCAAGCTAATTGGGTGCTGCGATTACATAGCTCCACCATCCCATTAAGACAGCCACGGCAAAGGTCTAAATCCAGTGGTAAATGTGAGGGGAAAGGGAAGGAAGAATATACAGAGGAGAGAGGAGGAGGGAGGGAGAAAGGAAGAGATGCATGGACAAAGAGAGGGAGAGATAGAGATATTAAATAAATCCCTTGACCCCAATGTGGGTATTTTTAATAAGGGAACCAACCCAGAAGCTTTCTCTAGGGTAAGTAATGTCCTCAGGTCACTCTGCAAAATACCAGATACAGTCCAGCAAAATACCAGGAAATTGTACTCTAATCATCCCTGCCCTGGCTGAACTGAGGTTGAAGCAGCCCTTTTGTTCATGTGAGGCGCTTGGTTGGTTTCTAGCTAAGTGAAATGTGAGTGTGTCTCCATTTTGTTTTGAAATCTTAGGATGGCGAGGCCTCATTTCTACCGGGTGCAAAATCAAATGGGTAAGATACTTACAAGGGCTTTGCTTTGAACTGTCATTGCTATAGAAAGGATGGAGAAAGGAGGTGGTAAGATTTGTAATTACGTGACAGTGTGGTATCACAAGACTACCTGCCGTGTTCAAGTGGCCGACTCTGCCCTCCCACCCCCAGCAACTGTGGGACTCTCCTGACTGTTCTCTGTCTGACCATACTTCCCATGGTGCCTCGTCTTCCTTCTGCTCTTCTGAATTGGTATCTCTCTAAGGTTGGTGTTCCCCAAAGTTCACTCCGCAGTTCTCTTCTTTCTTGATATGATCTGTCAATCTTGTGTGTTGTTGGCACAGATTCAACAATAAGTAGGTAACACCCAAATGGAAACCGCAATCTTACCCAATCTCCAAAGCTCCAGCCTACAGTGACCATCTTAGGACAATTCTACCAACGTGGCCATTAGCACCTCAAATTTCTGGCAAATCAAATCACTAATCAAACCAGTTTCCTCTTTCTGTTAATGGCAGGATGGTCTTCCCTGTCATCAAAGCTGAATTTGTCCGTGTCAATAAAGAGTTTCCAAACTGACTTTGGCACAGTTACACAGGGAACTGCAGTAGTATCTGGGCTAGTGGCACTGAAACTGGCAAGGTAGAGACTCCCCACCTTTCCTTCCATCTGAGCTGCTCTGCTTTAATCAGTTTTATATATTGAAGTTCTGTAAATTACTTCATTTTGAAAAGTGATAATGCTCCTAGAACTCTTTTTGAAAACCATTGCTCTATTTCATCTTTAATTTTTCTCCCTCAACATTACCAGTTAATTGCAGTTAATTACTCCTATTAATTGTATCTCCCCAACATCTCTCAAATTTGTCCCTTTCTCCCTCAAAGCCTCAAAATGCAGGCCCTCATGGCTTCTCACTGAGACTAACAAAGAGTCTCCTGGCTGGACTCCCAGCCTTTGAGCTAGCTTCTCCCTCCACCTTCAATCTGCTGACTGCTAGCTTGAGCTTCCTGAACAAAGTTCCTAGCATCTCCCTGCCCTGCACTCAAATGCAAACTCAAGGCTGAAGCTCCTTTGCTGGCATTCAAGGCCCTATCTGATTTGGCTGCAGCTTTCTGCCCAATCTCTGACTGTTCCCTTCCATGAACCTTAGTTTCAACTGAACTGAACATGTCCCTGCTTTTTTCACTTTCCTGATTTGATACATGTGAAGTTTTAGATTTCAAAAAGCCTTCCATTCATTTGTTTCTTTTTTTACCACCTTGTGATAATTTATTCAACTTATTATTTTTATTGCATTTTGAAATTTTTATAATTGTGGTAAAACACACATATAATAAAATTTATCATCTTAACCATTCTTAAGTGTACAGTCATGTTAAGTACATTCACATTGTTGTGCAACCAATCTCCAGAACTCTTTTCATCTTGCAAAACTGAAACTCTGTACCCATTAAACAGTATCTCCCCATTTACCCTTTGCCTTAGACCCTTGCAACCCCCATTCTGCTGTCTGTCTCTATGAATTTAACTACTCTAGGGACCTCATGTCAATGGAATCATATGGTCTTGGCCTTTGGTGTCTGGCTTATTTCACTTAGCATAATGTCTTAAAGGTTCATCCATGTTGTAGCATATGACAGGATTTCCTTCCTTTTCCATTGTGTGGACAGACCACATTTTCTTCATCTACTTCCCTTCATTTTTAAACCCTACTCATCTATTAAGGATCAACTCAGGAAACGCCTCCTCCACCAGGGAAACTACCTTATGCCTACAGCCAGAAGTACTTTAATCCTCCTTGGACCATTCAGAGACCTGTCTCTATCCCTGTCCTAAGACACCAATCACCAGCTATTTTATATTCTAGTCCTTTGAGCACATGTCTCATCGCTCACTTTAGACTGAGAGCTCTTTGAGCACTGGAGCCATCTCTGATTTGTGATACTGTCCCTCCACCCCACAGCCCAGTGCCCTCAGTGTTTGCTGAGTGCACGCATGCACGTATGCACGGACACTTGCTATAGTCAACAGGGTCACTTGAAAGATAAAAGCCAAATGTGAAATGTGTTTCTTATATTGACGTGGATCTTTTACACTTCATCCTGGACCTTCTGAATACAAAATAATTATTACCACCTAGATCTCACTGATATAAATGTGCTGAGAACCTATGCATCTACAAATTGTTATGATGGATACGAAGAAAATGAAGATATTTTTTCAACCCAAACATTTTAAAGGAAACAGAGCCGTAAAAAACTTGTAAGCCAGCTTCGCGTCTCCACTGCCACAGCCAGATTGGCCTAGACCACACAGTTAGGCCAGCCCAAGACAGTGTCATTTGTCTCTATGGCCAAGATATGTGGCAAGAACCCTGAAACATTACATCCACCACACATGGCATTTATGTCAGTCCTGGCACATCTGACTGGAAATGTCTGAATTCAGCCATGATCATGTAAGTTATATAAAAATGTCATCTCTCCACACTCACTCACCCGTCGAGTCAATAAACAGGACTTCATGCCTAAATGGAATAGAGAAGACTCTGCGAGCACAAAATTGCAAACGTTTTTGGAGCTAGAAGAAGCTTTATAGATCATCTAGTCAAATCCACTCATTTTATTATCTCAGAGATGTTTCATGATTGGCCCAGAGTCATAGAGCAAATTTGTTGCAGCGCCAGCACTATACAAGTTAAGAATTAAGTGTCTTAATCACAGGCTAAGGCAAAAATTATGCCACAAAGTCGCCTAGATTTCAAATCATTAATAGAAAGAATGGCCCAAGAAGAGGCACTGGTTGCTCACTGCTATCAGAGAAGCCTAGTGATTTCCCTAAGAAGGATAATATATTTCTAGGAGCAAATATTAATATATTTATCATGTTTCCCCAGTAGATTTTAGCCCTTGTGGAAATGACTTTGCAGATTCTTTTAAGCATTATCAGTGTCATAATAACATCTGTATCATTTATAATCCCTAATTATTTGTGACAATATACTAGGCACTATACAAAGAGAAATAATGGAAAGTTTGTGTATTTGTATACACAGGCCTCTCATATTTCTTCTCTGCATCTTCCTCCCTTCCTCCTGCAACATCCCCAAATGATCAAGTTAGATGAGCTGGGTTAACTTGTTTCTACCTGACAATTATAATATTTCTTCCAAGATGCTTACATTTACCGATATCCCTTTGAAAGTAGCACAGAATTTGCCTTCATTTCTCTTAGGTTTGGTAGATGTGATTTGTCCAGTCATGGCGATGTTTTTGTCTTGACCAAAGGGACCATTATTGCCACTGACATTTCTGCGGCGTGGAGGGTCCTCTGGCAGTGGGGAAAGTGGAGGAGGAAACAGTTTTTCTTCCTTTCTTCTATTTGCTCTCCTGGATGAATTATTTCTGTGGAAAACAAGAAGTGTAGGGTGTCATAAAGTCTTCTCTCTCTTTATTCTGATTTTCCCCATGATGCTAGTACTGTCAGCTGAAGTCATATTTTAATTGCTATCCCTCTACCTATGGTGAAGAGCATATCTAAAAATGCATATAGACATAGATATAGATATCTATATAGATATAGATATCTCTCTATATAAATATAGATATATGCATACATATGTATCCAAGAATAAACTCATGTCTTTGCAGCAGAACTCCATGACAAATGTAAATGCCTAATGGAGTGTGCTACAGTAGGATATTTTCAACTTTTCAAGATTACTGTTAATTAGATTTTTATGGAAAATACAATGAAGACTTTAATCCCATCATTTTTCAGGATGGTTCCTATTTATTTTGCCCTAGGACTTAACTGCACAATCATGCAATAAATGGCACAATAAAGAATCAGTGGAAGAGTATTTTCTTAAGAAATATTATGCTTACGCATTACTTAGAAATAAATAATGCACTAAATAGTATTGCAACATACATTGCAAATTGTATATACAGAATGTTCTACTCCAACACCAAGCATAATGAGCCTCTGACCTTAAATTGTTATATTGAAGTACTGATGTACTCCACTTTACAAAACTCCATTTAAAAATATTATTTTGTCATATTCACACTAGACATCTGCAATTTTAAAAGCACTCCCGTGCTTTCAAACTGATTTATCTGCCCATTAAATGGGCACCATCAAATAGTCCGAGACTTCAAATAAAACAGAACAACTGAAACCTTATGCTAGCTGCTTAACATGGTAATTGGGTCATGGATTTTCATTTTAGTTACTGTCTTAGACTAATCAATGAAGATTACTTGAATTTTAATCTTTTCTTAGACAACTAATATTGCACTGTGCAGCTATTTACTTTCCATGATTATTGACTACAATTTTCAATAGCAAATTAAGTCAACAAGAATTTATGTTTTCCTCTTGGTCAATTTCAGTCAGTGTCTAGAAATATAGATTTACAATATCTCAAAGCAACAAATCAAAGATGAACAAGCATTCAAGTGGTCTGATTCCCTGAAATAGAAGTCAAGGCAGACTCCTTGGCCCACTTCCACTGTGTTGCACAAAATTGCCAATTGTAATATGTGTCATCTTCTCCATCTTTTGTTTCATAAATATGGCCCTATGTTAATTTTTGTTGTGTAGTGAAACTGAAAAAACGCAACTGTTTCTGTCATTACCTCAATTGATTAAAATTCATTAAAAATACTTTCCAATGGATTTTAAAAATTGCTTTGACATGTGTAACCATTTTAAAATAGTAGTGGTGATGCCTGATTAAAATGATGGTGAACATATGGATTAAGATTCTTGTCCATGAGGAAGCTCCACAAATAGCAGATCACATTAAGCGTAATAATTACAAAGGCACCAGGCCTTTGGGAATTTATATGTGTGGATGTCAAGCATTGCTGTGGCATCTACAGGAGGTGAATGGTCGTTCATTAGCTGTAAATACTCCCCCACTACTTGAGCTGCCTGAGGAGAAACTGGGGGCTGCAAGGGAAAGAGCTGCTTCTGAGAGGCAGTTAATTTGCCATTGGCAACTACAGTCATGCAATACCTGCCTGTCTGCCACTAAACCAACCAGCGGGGATTCAGTGCATTCTGTACAGTGAGCACCCGTGACCTGGCCCCCTTTACATCTGCCTGGTCATGATCTGGAACCATGGGGTCTTTAAGGACTTCCTTGGTGAAAGACACCTAGGGTGCATTTTCTAGAGACCACTCAGTCATCGTTATGACTTACAACTACAAAAGCAGCTTTTGCGTCTTTGGGTACCTCTTCCAATAGGCCAGAGTAGAACAGGAGACAAAAGAAGAGCATCACCACCTGCACTCAATTCCTCAGAGGGCCTGCTGAAGGTACCAGCTCTAAAGAAGAAGGGGAGGTCCAGGAGAGTCCTTCTGTTGAACTATGGGGAACTATAGCTGTCATAGTCTGGTGTGGAATCTTTGTTAGGTTTAGAATAGTCATTTAGAAAAGTGAATGTTGTCTCCCATTTTGTTTGAAAGGTTAATAAGGCACAAAGATGCAAAGCTTGAGGAGAGGATTCCCAGGAGGAGACCCCTAAAATGTCAGTCATTGCTTCATTCTTCCTCAACTCCAGAAAGTTTTCCAGAGAAAACTCATCTGTTTGATGGGCATAAGAAACTAATTGAGGTTCTTTCTGAATGATAAATGCTACAAGGGAAACACTGCTTTCCCACCTACTAGAAAAGCAGAGACATTGTAAAGATAGTGGATTAAAGACACCATTTGGTATAAGGAACATGGCTGTGCTGCAGCCAAGCAGGCATAGGGCAGCAGGCATAGGCTGAGGTAAACAGCCTAGATGACTCAGTGGATTGGGGCACAAGCACACAGCCCCATGTCTTATATAATCATAGCCATGAAGACGTAACACAGAGAAGCTCACCACCTGGCTGTCAGCCACTATTGTTTGTGCAATGTATAAATGTAACACTCACCCTGTGAAGAAGCTGCTAAATAAAGCTATGTCTCATTTACCTGCTGTCTCTTGAGTGTTCTCCAAGCTCCCTGCTCCACATCCACACACTCCCCTCAGACCTCAGCTGGGGTTGGACCCCAACCCTGAGTGTGACATTTGGTAAGAACCAACTCAAATGGCTAGACCTTTATGTAATACTTGGTCATCTCTCTTTTATAAGATGGGGAAGGCGACAGGCCACTGGGTCACCTACAGAGTGTAGCAGTGGGGACTGAAGGTTGTGGCAAGGCTGGATGGCCCAAACTGGTCTAAGCCTGGAAACTGAGGGAACAGTGCCACCACAGCTATGCCATTTTAGTCCTTCCTCCTTGCAAACAACGGAGGAGGGCTCTGGAATGACCATGTCTGACCATCCGGGGAGCATGCCTCGTCACATGCCTGGTCTACCCTGAGGTGAAGGGGTCAGCTTGCTCCACTGGAAGGGTCTCTAGTTCTGAGAACTTCAAGTATG
Organism: Pongo pygmaeus; assembly: GCF_028885625.2. Lineage (NCBI taxonomy): Eukaryota > Metazoa > Chordata > Mammalia > Primates > Hominidae > Pongo > Pongo pygmaeus. Next base: position 153,711,451 of record NC_072396.2, on the reverse strand, counting down.
TATGTGAAGGGATGTTTCAGAGCAAAGTTATATCAGATAATACAGATGAACCTCACCAATAACTACTGATCCTTGAGGCGGGGGGCAGCCCAGGACCCAAATCTCCTTGTTAGTTAAACCACATCTAGTTGTAATTGATCTTTTCTTTCCTTTCATCTCAAAACAACAAAGATCCAGACAAATGTAAGCTGATAACTTATTTCCGACATCTTATCTGTAGCAGATTGATGCCATATCACTGATGTTAAACTGTAATCTGTGAAATCAGTTGTTAGCTGCAGTTAGCCAGATTGCCTCTCTGCTCTGGGCTGCTAATAGGCTCCAAAACTGGCTTTGATGGAAGTAATCTCTAACGTTGAATGAATTTATGGCAATAATTACGCAGACAGAATGGTTCAAGTAGCTGACATGATTGTTAGTTAAGTGATATTTATAAGACAGAAATAACTTGGTCACAATGCTTGGCAGAAACAGAAGGCAGGACTTCTCTGAAGAAGACTCAAGCTGTTTGAGTGAGGAGGTGCCAGGAAGCCTCCTGCCGGACTCTGGAACCTTCCACACAGAGAGAGAAGGAAGAACAGGTGCCAGCTCCTTGGAATGACATGTTTGGGGAGGCCAGAGAGATAAGCTGTCTGGGAGTGGCCCTCCTCCTGGGACAGTTCTGTGTCAGGAAAAGATGGCTTTTTTTTTTTTTTTTTTTCATTCCCTTGGCTTCTGTGGAGTTCTGGACCTAGCTACTGGTCCTCAAGATTCATATCAATGTTAATTAATGACATCAAAGAGGAAGCAGCTGCCTCATTCTGTCAAGATCAAGGAGTTGCTTTTCCAGGAAAATTGAGTAATCACCATCAGAACTAAACGTTGGGTAGAAGCAAGTGATCTGGTTAAAGTGATAGGGGTTCTCTTGATGCTTCTTGTTAATTTATTTACTTCCTTTTACCCTTCATTGAGTGCTAAAAGTTCATTTTGACTAATTTTAGTGATAAATCTGAATTAGAGTAAAGAAATGTTGCTAAAAGCTCATGGAGTCACCCAATTCTGGCAGCCTATGTTCTACCCCTTATCATACCCTTGTTAGACCAGTGGCCAGGGAGAGCTGAAAGGCCTTGACTGAGAGAATCCTGTTTTTTACCTTAAAGTCTTCTGGGGCAAGATCCCCCAAACAGGTTCAATTAGGATTTCTTAGGAGTCTGAGAAATCATACCAAGCCATCATACAGGGCCAGGGCAAACTCACTCTCTAGTGTTGGGAGGCTTGTGGGGTGGGGCTGGTGAGATGCAAGGGGGGAGCAAGCAGATAGTTGTGGCCTCCTCCAGGCGCTGCTTCTTCTCAGGGATCTTCTCTGCAACTTCTGTTGGCTTTAACAGGGAAAAAAAATACACATAGCTTGAAATGCATGGCACCATTCAGATAACCATATTTTATACACTAAAAAGGAGCAAGATACATAGTTTGCTTTTATTTTAACTTCTAGATTAGGTAGGTGAGTTAAATGTGCACCTTTGATCAGACAGAAAAGCAATCAACCTTGCCTAGCCTAGTCCTACAAAGAAACTGGCATTTGAGATAGTAGAACTGTGTGATCTGAACCTCTGTGTAAAGACTGGGTGGCATGGGAATCTCACAACAAAAGTAAAGAGAATCTATTAATACAATTTTTGGACACTTCTCCCATCAACAATGCCCCCACAAATGAGTAGTTTAGAAACTAAAATTGTAACTTGAATGTGACATAAATCCTGTCCAAGCAGCATGGGGATCATGGCTGACATATAAAGGTTGCTTACACAATGAGCACCATGCAAGGAAATGAACCACGTTCAAAGCACACCTTTGGACTTTTGCATGTGCTGTTTTGAAGGTACACTGTCAGCTGTGGTTGTACTGTCGTCATCACTAAATGTGGAGAATCAGTGGTAGGGCAAAGGCCTTTGACTTCTTGGTCCCTATTTTGGAATATAGGTTGAGTAGCCATTATCCAGAATAGTTGGGACCAGAAGTGTTTCAGACTTTGAATATTTTTGAATTTTGGAAAATTTGCATTAAACTTACCAGTTGAGCATCTCAAATTCAAAAATCCAAAATCTGAAAATGCTCCAATGAACACCTATTTCTCCTGAGTGTCATGTCAGTGCTCAAAAAGTTTCAGATTTGGAGCATTTTGGATTTTGGATTTTTAGATTTGGGATGCTCAAACTGTACTCTCATTAGGTATGCAACTCAGAGAGAATATGCTCTGTTTTGGAACTTGTAAAGTCAAGCTGAATGATGACTGCCATCATTTTTGCATCATCCTAGTCAGTAGGATGGCCTGGCCACAGTGGGGGCTGCGGCTCAATGAGGAATCTTAAGTCTTTCCTGGAAAGGGACAGAATAAATGAAGAAAGGACTGGGAACCTCCTTTCTAGCCACTGTGGCAGCCTTAGAAATAAGATTACCTGAATATCATCATGAGATAATGTCACTCTAAAAAAACTACCCTGAGATGTGGAGATACGACAGAATGAGGGTACTGGATATCAAACCATTTCTCTAGACATAGTTCAAATGAAAAGGGCCACTCTGGATTTCACCTTATGAGTATACTTTGTAGCCTTGGAACTCAGCTCTAACCTTCTGCAGGTAAGATTTTCCCAAGTCAAGCCTACCGCATAGATCAGTGATCCCAGCAGGCTGGGCAGAACATGTGGTTGGTAGGACCCAGGAGACTTAGAGTATAACTGGGCTGTGGAGATGCTAATGTTTGTCCAGAGAAATGAAAAAGCCCTAGAAGATGCATTTGGACATTGAGGGCACTTGCGTGCCTTGCCTAAGTAAGGAGACTTTCTTCATATTTTTCTTTCCTACACATCATAAGCCCTCATATGCCATAACGGACTCTCTTGCCACTGGCTACAGATCATTCCTAGTTTTTCCTCTCTGGTCATGTCAAATACTGCATTTCCCACAGAAAGCATCATCACCTTTACCAAAATCTGCAATGCACTGCCATTGGCTTCCTTGAAAATGAGGCTCAAGATCAAGTTAGACAACAAACAGACACTGCTCAAAAGCACTTGGCAGGCCACTTTGGACAGCTTACCTTGTGCTTACGCTTGCCTTTAGGGGCTGGTTTCTCCACAGCTGTGACAGCTGTCTGACGCTTGGGTTTTGTGGCAGTCTCCTTGTGGTCTGGCTTGGCAGGTGCTGCATGGAGTGAGTTGTGGCCAGGTACTCTAGAGAGTAAGTCAAGGTCAATCTTCACCCAGAGGTTTTTCAGGTTCTCATGATCTCGCAGAGGGGACAGCATTTCAGTTTGCATGACAGGAATGGGTGAAAATGTTGGCTCTTCATTACTGATGGATAAGTTGTTGTTGCTGCCACTGCTATTCATTAAGGTGCTGAGGGTCAGGCTGGCACCACAGATTTCCTTGGATTTGGCAGTATTACCTCCAGAAATAATGCACGGAGGCAGGACTTTGATTTGCAGGGTCTCTTCCTGATCTGTGTTGGAGTCAGATGTAGATGAATCTGTTTCAATGAATTCCCGAGACTTTGGCACAATCTTGCCAGGCCCTCTGTACTTCTTCTTCTCGGGAGCCAAAGGGATGTTAGGTCTTGGTTCTTTCCTAGGGGCTGGTTTGTGGGCAGTGGCTTTGTTGCGGCCTCTTGGTGGGTCATGAAGCTCCACACTTTCTTTTTCTTTGGGAGTGCTGCTGGTAATATTTGGTTTGGGCCAGGTAAACTCGTCAATGCTGGTGTTCTTCTCAACTTTTTTGGGCTGTTTTTTCCCAATTGTCCTTTGAGACACTGTCTCACTAGTTGTTGACAACTTATGCTTCAAAGCCTTTGTTTCTGGAATTTTCTGAGTGGGCCGTGGACGGGCTTTCTCCCTAATGAGACTGAGGAGAGGCCTTTCTTTGGGTTCAGCTGGGACCTGACTGGCATTCGTCTTCACTTTCATCTGGACTTCCATTGGTTGGATGATTGGAGGAGGCAGAGAAATAGTCTCCATGGGTGTTTCATTTTGGCCACAAATAAAAGACTTGTTCTGGGATGTCACTTTGTTAAGCCATTTATCCAGTTGCCACTTGTTGGTTGAGGGTGGCTCAGGCTGCAGATTGAGAAACAGCAGCAAGAATGATTTTTACACTTGGGAAGGATTCAAGAGAACCCTCAGTACAGAGACTACTACTAAAAGCTTTGGATGTCAAGTGACCGTTCACACATATACAAATACACACACTCATACACACACACCTGCACATACCCACTATCCATAATATTCAAATGACCTAAATAGCCAGATACAAACCAGCTGCAGTCTACTTATTTGAGCTCATTTCGACTCCTTCTCTGAAAATATTCTCTATTTTGGCCAGGAAGAAAATAATTATTCACAGAGAGATGTTCCAGTGGGTTGGCAGGGATGCCCATGAGGGAAACCTGTTTCCAAAATCCTTTGTGAGAATCATCACTCAACCTCTCACCAGGAGGCAGAGGTAATAGTCTCTGATCCTGAAAGGAATGTAAGCGCACCTCAAGTATAATTCAAAAGGAAAGGCTTTCCAGCTGCCAGAGTGCCAGTGCCTTCTATGTGATGCTGTCATTCCCTGCAAACAGATCAGGCCTTTTGTATTTTTACTGAAGGACAAAAAGATTTTACTTCCAAAAAATAGAAACCACTGAGATTTCCTTGGTGTATGGGCAATAACCAATTTATAGGAACATGCATGCAGACATTAGCATCCACTAAACCATGGCAATGATGCATACTATTCGGGTCCTTGATTCCTAACTCTGAGTTCTGCCAGCTGAAAAAAGAGCCATCATTTTTATTAGAATAGCTCTTCTTTTGAAAGCCATCAGCTGAGGCTTATGGTACCAGCCAATAGAGAGTGACAGAATTAAAAACACTTGAGTAGTTGTGCTAGCAACCTGCACAAGACAATGGCAGGCAAGGGTTGAGGAAGTTGTATCAGCTGCCACTGTGGGCAGCGGAGCTCTCGGGTTGAGAATATCAGCTCTGGATACACATGGACTGGGGTTTTCAGTCCTGATTCTACTACTGTCTATCTGTGAGGTCTTGGGAAAGTTCTTTTTAACCTCCTAGAACCTTATTCTTTCATTTGTAAAACAAAAATAATAAGAAGTACTCTGTAAGGTTGTCATGAGGATGATATGAGAAAATGCAAGTCAAGAGCTCAGCACAGTGCCTGGCACATGCATGGTCCATGTTCAACAGGTATTTCTATTATCAATAGCAGTAATATTATTATTGTCTCCTATTTTTCTTTTCTGATTACTGAAAAACAAGTGTATGAAGAGCCGGGGGTTGAGGGTGGAATTTACTTGCTGTACCAAATGCAGGCTCAGGGAAATTGAGCGGCTATCCTGGACTCAGAGAGGATGTGAAGCAAATTCTTTTATTTCAAAATTATTATTTTAGTATTTCATGGAGCTGTGTTAAATGTTTTGGTGAATTATTATCAAACACACTTGAAGGATGCGTATTAAAATAAAGAACATATAACATTTAAATAATCATTTTACCTTTAAGGAAAGCCATACTTCTTGGGTCTTACTTGCCAAGTGGCAATTCACACTTTAATCACTTTAATCTAGAGTAAGGGTTAGTGTCCCCAAGGCCAGAATTGGATCTTGACTGGCTTCATTGGTTCTCTCAGAAGACAAGCTGCTAGTCTATTCATTACTAAGCTAGTTTTACTATGCTAAGAGAAGCTAAGTGAGTCACACAGCAAATCAGTCACACAGCAAAAAATGTATGCATGTTAGGAGTATGTGAATATATGTTTGTTAAAAGTTCTGTTAAATATCTGGATACTTTTCTGAAGTGGTTATTGTGCTAAATTAATTATTAATTATTGTGCTGAAAGTGTGTGTGTGTGTGTGTGTGTGTGTGTGTATGTGTGTGTGTTGAGGGTGCTGCCTCCGGGACAGGCAGATCATGCTTAGGGCCCTGGCACCTTCACTCACCTCTGGAGTTGCCACACGAGGTGCCTCATTAGATTCGCTGTCAGTGGTGCTACTTTCAGTGTCTGAATCTGACTCAGAGCTGCTCTCCGATTCGCTGGAGCTGCCAGAACCCCCGCTGGCTTGCACTGCAGGTGGGGGCTGGGGAGTGGCCAAGGGTGGGCTGAAAGAAAAACAACATAATTCACTGACTCATTTACTCTCAAATAAGATGGAAAACAGCCCACTTCAGCTGAAGGGCCTATGATCCATGAAATGCAGGTAGAGTGGGGTTTACCTTTCCCATTTTATAGATAGGAAACGTGAGGCTTAGGAGGCCCAGTGACTGGCCCAAGTTGAAAGGTTTGAAGAGAACCAGGCCTATGTGTATGCAAGTTCCTTGGCTTTCCATCACACTGCCTTGTCTTCCAGAAAAGCCTTGCCACCCTCACTCAACATAAAAACCTTAAGCCAAGTTTGCATGCCTTCTGGATGCAGATATAGATGTAGTGCCTTAGATGTTGAACTGTCCCATTTTTTTCAGTTAAGGTAGTTTTTCATTTTTTGTTGCCCCCTTGTTCAATACCCCACAGGTTCTTCAAGGGGCTCTGATCTTAGCTAAACATATGGTATATAGTTCTATTACCAAGAAGGAGTGAGTTCAATTATCATTTTAATTAGAGGAAACTGAGGTTCAGAAAGGGAGTGGAGCTGGTCTCTGCCTCACAGCTAGTTGGAGAGCCAAGACTAGCACCTAGCACCCTGGCCCCCCAGCTCCTTCAAAGGGCACTAGCTGTGCTGAGCATATTCATTGCTGAGGGCCTGGCGCTCAGCCCCAAAGTGACTAGAGTTGGTCCTCAATTTCTGTCTGTTGGGTGCGTGAATAAGGGAATGAGACAACACACTTCTAGGCCTCCTCCACCATACTTTTTATAACCTCTTTGTAACTCTTACAAGGAGTTATGATCATAAGAGAGCAACCAGCTGTAATGATTGATTTTAAATTTGTAAAGCTGACCAAGCAAAGCATTTGGAAAGTGACACCATTTGCTACTCTGCCTTTATTGATAATTAATACTCCTCCTTACCGATCGTTTGCTCTCTGTGTCCTATAACAAGTCAGCCTCAGCTGCATCTTGGCACACTGGGGTATGCCATCACCTTTCTTTTTCTCATTGTCGCTTTGGACTGAATTTTGCTTTCTCTCAGAAATGGGTCTCTAAATTTGGGGGAAGGTTCTAATCTCCCTCTGTCTCTTCAGCCTAACCCCTCTTTGGAGATCAGTTTAGCTCATGGGGAGGGGAGTGCTCGGGGCCTATTTGTCTGTTTGCCATCTACTGGGCCTTTGCAGCCTCTTGCATGCAGCAGCAACTTGCCTTGCTCTCTCCCTCGCATTTCCCAAATCTGAAGCAGCAGCTCAGTCAAGAGAGCCCAGTATGGTCCTGGAGGTCACCTGGTCCTGTGGCCCCATGTTCAAATGTGAGAAAGAGGATCCGCAAGGATTCCCCAGCCCCCAACTCAAGGAGCACAGACCTTTATTCATTGCCTGAACCAAATGAGTTCATGACCCCACCCCATGCCCTCACTAGAGCCTCTTCTCCAACATTACAACTCTCAATCGCTGAGCTGGAGCCATACTGAGCTGCTGCTTGGGAAGGAATAGGATCCCTTCAAAGCCAGCATGGGCTCCTCATCAGTCACTACTCAGTGCAGAGGGCCTTTCCACTTCCTGCGCTGTGTGTCCTTAAAGACTGGCCCTTGAATCTCCCAGGTAGACTTTTTCTTTCACATAGTGAAAGCTCATTTTAAACTGCTATCTGCTAAGTAAATGCGAACTACAAGTACATTTCTCTGTCAAGTACATCAAGAGATTAGGGAAAGTACAAGAAATAAGGAGACTACTGTATCTCCTGGGAACTGTGTGTCTTCCTCCAGCAGTGGGGGGAAAGGGAGGAGACCTATAACAGGGCTCTTATTTCCCTGCATTCCTTTGTAGATCTCTCTTTAGTGTCAGTAATGATACCCTATTTATGCAAAGTTCTCTTTAAATCTAATCAATTGTTTTTGTCTTTGGTTACTAAATAAAGATTGAGAGAACAGAAATCTAAGTGAGACTAATCCAGAGATTAGGCTAACTTGGCCTCAATTCCTCCCAAGTGAAGTTTTAAATATAACACAGAGCATCTGCAACACTGAGAATACTGGGTGGTGGATGGAGGGATAAAATCTAATTTGTATCCACATTTATGATTCTCAAGAGAAAAGGCTGTTTCCTAGTATCATTTCACATTTATGCACCCATTTCTTTTAATACAAAGCTGGTCATCCTGCTATTACTAAGCTAAAATAGACTCTAGGTTGACTTTGGAATATTTCTGGATAGAGTTCCACTTATTAGATAATTTTTTAGCAACTTCTGTAAGAAACAAAAAATCCCTGGGATTACTCCTTCAAAACCAAATACATTAAGGTGATACACATGAAGCACAGATGATTTATTTACCAAAATCAACTTATTCCTCAGCTAAATCAAAATTTCATGGATTTAGTAGAAAAATTGGGGTGTGTGTGTGTGTGTGTGTGTGTGTGTGTGTATGTGTTTTGCCTATATCTTTCCTATCTAAAGCCCCTCTGAGAACAGATGTATTGTATTTTAGTATTCAGATGTTTTTAATTTTAAAAAGTAATATGCTGAATATACCATATATAATATTCTCAGTGGGATCTGGATAAGCACCCCTTAATAAAACTTGTTACTATTGTTGCAGTAACATTCACAGTAAGAGGAATACATAAATGTTTTAAATAAATATCTTTACAACAGTTTAGGTCAGGTTTTATCATCAAATGAGTTTGTCTCAAGGTTAGAAAAAATATTGGATCTCAGAACTCTTTGAATTTCAGAATTGTAAGAAATTATGGATGTGAATAGAAATCATATATGAAAATTTGACAATACTTATAAGTAGATATAAATAAAGACATGAAATTAAAACTGTTTTAAACATAAGGGCAACCTTGACTGAAACCCAATGAAATGAGACCTGAAATTATGTATCCTAAGAATTTTTATAGCTAAATCTGTTTCTGTGTTCTCAGGTGGGACTCCACGCACAGTCAATTTTGACAATGAACACTTAGAGGAAATTAGTATAGGAAGAACAAGAAGAAGTACATCAGCTTTTTATACTTACACATACAGATATGGGGATAAGAAGGAGGGTGGACTTTAATTCAGGGAGGACACCATGAGAACTCAAACTAGGGGTGAAGGACTTCAGTGTGTTAATGAAAAGGAATTGCTGTCTCTGGGAAGTTGCAGAGTTGGAAATGGAGAGCCAGCGTTTGTGGAAGGGAATAACGGTTGCTTAAATGGAGGCAAAATTGCTCTCACCAGCACCTTTCCTGTGCCTCTACTCTCCATCTTCTGCTCATGGGCTTGCTGGAGACTGTAGATGCAGCCAGTCTGCTAAGGAATGTAAGCTTTACATCTGAGTCTGGGCCTCATTTCCTGTGGGCCTACCTTGCGCCGCCCGGTTGGGACTGCTCCCAGGGACAAAAAGTGAGTACAAAACTGAAACATTGTCTTTAAAAGCAGGACAAACATCAATATCTGAATAGTTGGCTTAAGGCCACGTTCTTGTCTGGAATATACCATGAAACTTTCAAGTTGGCAAAGCATCGTAATATGTCACTTTCAGTTCTTCACTGAAACCTGTTAGCTGTTCAGCTAGTTAAATTTCCACTTCTGCTACATTTATTTTCATACGTTACTAATTTATTTTCCAGATGTACATTAAAGTGGCTATGAGTAAAGCTAGCCCATGTAATACTTGATTCTGCCTAGGAGATGAAAAACTAATGCACAGTTTATATATTCTTCATTCACTAAGACTGTATTAATGTTATTTTTCACACATCATTTACTTTCCTATTTCAATAAACTGCTTTTAAAAAGAATGCTAGTGATTACAACAAACATAATGTCTGATACTAAAAATAATTAACATTTGCTATATTAAACCATCCACTCTATAGTCTGTAAATATTAAAAGTGTACTCAGTAACTTCACTACAATGTAACAAAACTTCTCAAAGGACCCACATTTGTAATGACTTCAAAGTCGACTGCTCAACCTTTTCAAAGATCAGATTTTGCTATCATATTCATCAGAATTTGCTATCATATTCATCATTCATTTTTACCAAGTAGAACTAAGCTTCATTATAATCCCAAACCCATTCATTAGGTCTTCATGGTCATAGGCCAGACTGGGGGCAGAGAAGATGGCTTAGCAAGTCAGTGACCCTAGCGGGGGAATCCAAAGCTGGGGAAGGTGATCAAAGGGTAGGCCAGTGGGAGAGAAGCTGGGGAGGCATTTAAGATGCCTTCTCCAGACAGGGTTGGCCCTGGTAGAAAGCTTGAGAGTGACAGGGGAAAAAGATGGGCTTTAAGAGATAGTCTGGGCACCCTAGACTCTATATGTGATAGCCTTTCTATGCTTACACCACCCAGACTCTTCTGCAATAAAGGGATTAATGTGTAGCACCATAATTAATGAATAGATGCAGAAAAGATGGAGAGGCCAAAGCCCACATTGAAGAAACCGACTATTCTGCCTGAAGAAGACTCTGGGTTGGGGATGGGGGGAGGGGCACATATACTGAAAATTTTCAAACAATGTGCAGGTCTGCCCTGGAGGCAGGGAAAGAGTGGGCTTGTTCTGAACTTCCACGGTAAATACAAAACCAATGAGTTGGAGATCTAGTCAGGAAGATTTTACCTCAACATCAGGAAATACTTTTAAAAACTTACAGCTGACCACAGAAAGAATGCACTACCTTGCATGCCAGTGAACCCTGCACTTTAGGTGAGCAGATAGCCAGCGGCTATAAAGAACGTGGGAGAAGAATCCTTATTGTGAGTCTGAAGTGGGGTTGGATGATCTTTAGTATGGAGTCCTGATAAGTAAGCAACAATGAGGAAGGGGCCCCAGGTGTAGGAGGGCCCAGGTGGGGAAGAACAATGAACAATTGTTCTGAGAGATGGCTAATCCCAATGACCTCATTCCACAGGCACAATGACCCTGTTTCATGGGCAAAATGACCTCATTCTGCACATAGCCCCCTCCAGCATGACCCTGTAAAATTTCTCTCCAGCCCCTGCCTCTTTGCAGACAGCCCCTTCTCTGCTGTTGCAACCTTGCAACATATTTTCATACTTTAATAAATCTTCCTTTCTTTACCTACAACTGTATTGGTAAATTCCTTTACCACTTGCACCACTGGCCCCACTACCCACAAAATTTAAGGTGTCTTCCAACTCAAAGATTATAATCCTTATGAATCTAAAGTGTATTGGAGATTTTAAGTGAGGCTGTTTATGGACTTTATGAGAAAACATGTGAGGAGACATTTGTGCAATCCAATCTGCTCCTTAAAGCAAGTCTAGGAATGTCCTGTCTCTGCTATACTTTATCAGTCACAGGGTTATTGTATAAACCTCACAGGATTAAAACTGCACTTCTGTAAGGCTATTTTATAAGTCAGACTTTTTACTAATTCAGATTAACAGCCTCCAGAAAGCCAAACACCTGCACCAGTGCTGTTTGAGTCTAATTCTAATTTAACTGTAAATCCCTTTCTCTGGAAATAAACAGAGATGATGAATTGGCCATTCTGCTCCATCAAGCTGTGTGGGCATCCAGACTATGTATAGGAAATGCACATGGGAGGATTCTATAAGCAAGTCCACAGGGTATTGATCTTGGCAACACATTTCACAAGGCCCAGAACTTGCCAAAGACATGGAGCATGAGATGTTTAATAGGAGAGTCCTATATGAAACTCTCCTCTTCAGTTAAGACTTGTATGAATTTCATCAGCTTGACTGTGTTCCAGTTTTACTGGGATAAAATGTCTGTCTATTAGGTAATTTAGAACGGTTTCATATTTGATTTCATCATTAAGCTGTAATCAGATGAACTTCAGGCAAAGGAATCAACATCCGCAGCTGATCTTATCTCCCTTCTTCCCTCGTTTTTGTCTCTGAACTCTGGGTTCCAGAACTGGAGCATTATGCCTGCCTCATCACATTAGGCCACCAGAGGCAGACACTCTGAACCCTGAACTTATTCTAGCCAGAGAGTGGGAAGATTCCATTTTGTCTGTGTCAGCAGTTTTGAAATCTTCCCCCATCTCCCCTGTCCCCTGAAAATCCACTTAGCCCATTTCTGCAACAAATAGTGTATGCAGAAATAGAAAGCAACAGAAAGTGTACATAGAAGAATAATACATAAAACTGATAAAAACAGAATTGCTGTGGTGGAAAAAAGAAACAAGGGATGTGGAGAGGGGAGGGAGCCTATGTCCCCAGCAGCTTCCCCACCTCCTTGGGATGCCCCCGAGCACAATTTGAAAATAAAATAATTCATATCCCAATATCATCACAAGCAAGTCACAATCAAATATATTTTCTGCTAATTCTCTGATGCTACTGATAAGCAGACAGTCGATCATGGTCCAGTTGTGATCTGGGCCACACCCTGACATAACTTCATAAAAAGATCATCTTTGCCTAACATGTATACACTAAGATGTTTGTCCTGTTATCTCATCCTGATGTTTGAAATAGAGCCGCCTTAATTTACTTGCAAAGAGTAATAAGGAAGTCCACACCTATTCATTCCTATTCATTTTCTCAGACAAGTTACTGTACATGACATTGCTTAAAGCCCTGAATGACTGAAGTGATCTATGGTTGATGGAGTAATGACTGACCCAAAGATGTCCATATCCTGATCCATAGAACTTCTGAATATGTTACCTTATATAGCCAAGGAGATTTCACACATGTAAATATTAAGGATCTTGAGATGGGGAGATTATCCTGGATTATCCAAGTGGGCCCAATGTAATAACGGGGATCCTTACAAGTGAAAGAGGGAGGCAGAAGAGGAGGCCAGAGTGATGCCGTGTGAGAAAGACTTGACCTGCTATGCTGGCGTTTGAAGATGGACGAAGGAGGCCAAAAGTCAAGGAATGTGGCAGCCTCTAGAAGCTGGAACTGGCCCTCAGTTAACAGCCAGCAAGACAATGGAGAGTTCTGTCCTGTAACCATAAGGAATTGAATTCTGCTAATAACTTACCTTGAGTAGGAAACAGTTTGTTCCTTAGAAACTTCAGAAAGGAATGCAGCCATGCTGACACCTTGATTTTAACCATGTGAGACCCACATCTGACTTTTGACCTCCAGAACTCTAGGATAACACATGTGTGTTGTTTTAAACCACTAAGTTTGAGGTAATTTGTTACGGCAGCAATAGGAAGGTAATACAAGATCCAAATAATTAAAATTCTGAGTGCACCCTCTTACACCTGAACAGATTTTCTTTTGTTTGTAAAATTTAGTTTCCCTTCAGAGAAGTCCAAACATATAAGCCCACTCTGGGAAGGGGACCTTGATGGCTAAATGACGTGCTGGGAAGCAGATCTCTGAGTAAAAAGATGCTAGTAGATTAATGCCACATCAATGGTGCAATGAGAGGTTACATCTTCCAGAGAGGCTGCAAACAGACTGTTTGGAACTTTTGTGATAACTGTGAATGACCGGCTTTTTACATTTTTCGATCACCAGCTGTTGGTTCCTATTTCTTCTAACTTACTCAACCCCTACTTCCTTTCTGAGATGATAATTATGAGTGATTTTGGCAATGGCTTTTCAGCACCATGTTTGACTCACAACTAATCAGGGCTTGGTTGTCCTTTCTGTAGACTGACCAGACTCAGGCACTTGGCCTCTTCTTTTCCTACCTGTGCCCCGTCTCCCATTTTCAAACCACTGCCACATATCTAGACAGCTGCATTTTCCTTACTGGTTTTAAAGAGTCAGTTTTAGTACAATGGGAAGAGCATAGGGTTGGAAGTTAGATGATCTGCTTTTGAGTGTCACCTTGGATACTTCATCATTGTATGACCTTAGGCTAGGCACTTAAGTGTCTCAGTTTCCTTACCTGTAAAATGGGGATAATATATCACATAGGTTTTTAAGAGGGCTGGATGAGGTAATTTAGGTGAGAAAACTCACAAACCCATGCTTCTCCAAATTTAATGTGCATAGGAATCACCTGGAGATCTTATTAACCTGCAGATTCTAATTAGGTAGGCCTAGGGCAAGGTCTGAGTTCTGCAGTTCCAATATAATCACAGGTGATGCAGATAACTCCCAATGGACCACATTGAGCGTGGTAAGGCTGATATCTACATGGGGCTATTCAGATGGGAGCCACTGGGAGAAAAAGAAGCTGGTGAGTTACGAATTTGAAACTAAAGGCTAAAACCCAATTTTGAGGTGAACTGTGAATTTCACTTTTTCATAATTATTTTGTCCTCCTTTAGCAACAGAGAAAGTTGACTACCTTGTATCATTTTTAATCTGACTTGGTGAAATTTAAGCTTTCTTTAGGCAATTGTTCCTGAACAATTTCTATCAGATTCCTTCTGATAAGCTGGGATATCAGTTTACCACTTTCCTGAACCTACTTGCCCACACCAGCAGTTCACTTAATGTATGTTTCTTTCCTGTGAACATGTCCTATGGATCACTAATGACGTCCAAAGGTGGCTTGCCACTGCCCAAGCCAAGGGTCAGGGTCATAGCAGGCTATATCCATGGCCATAGTGGGGATCCAGGGCATAATTCATCCTGGTAGTACTAGTGTTCATTATACGCCAGGAACTGGGCTGCTGAGCACTTTCCCTGCAGTTTCACTCTTAATTTGCACCACAACACGATAAATTAGATACTCTTACTACTTCCAGTTTACAGCTGAGAATACTGAGATGTAGCACCAAACCATATCAAGTTGAAAAATAGTTTTAAGGATATTATTAGATTAACTTCAATATTGCAATTTCAAAGGAATGAAGAAAAGGCACCTGGATTCAACCTGAATGAAAAAAAGGCACCTAGATTCAACCTCACCATGGTACATGGTGAGGTGACACTATGGAGGATGTCAGCATGTTCCCAGTAAGACTGGCCAACGTTGGCTAATGGACCATTATGTCTTGAAAGCATTGCAATTTGCATATGGGAGAATAAACTGATATTTCGGTTTCTATGGAAATAATTTTAAAAATCACACTGACTTTTCTGGCATGAGACAGAGCTGTTTCAATCAAACAGCCAAACAGGTGGGGAAAAAAATCATATAAAGCCAAGTATTTTTGTACCTTTTGCCTTTAAAGCCCATTTTTAAAAACGGGAGCAAAGGAGAGAAGAAAGGCAAGCAAGTGGATGTGAACACTGACTCCCGTGAGCTCTGGCCTCTGCAAAGCTGAGAATGAATGATTGAGTGGCAGCTTGCATTCACAAGAAACCCAGAAAGGGCCAGCCTCCAGGAGTCTATAACAAGGTCAAGACCTTCCCATAAAGAATCACATCAGTCACAAATCGTAGGTGGAGCAGGCTGTGTACTTCCACTGGGTGTCTTAAACCCAGAAACTGCTTCCATGGAGGAATCTCCTCCACTGTGTTCCAAAAGCTGGCCCAGAGATGGGGCCCAACTGCTTGTCAGGAGAACCCAGGCAGCTGGCGGGCTGAATTCCCTAGGAAAGTACAAAGCATGCTTAGACAGGCACAGGTCTTCCTGAAGATAGTCTCACAGTGGCTTAGCATAAGCCTCTGCCTTTTTCCGTGCTTTATGTCTTCTTTCCTATTACTCAATGTACTTAGACCTGCTGCTCAATTTGGGAAGTGGGCATTGCTCTTCCAATCTCTCCTTAGACTACATCTCTTTTGTGATGTTGGTCAATGCCATTCTCCTTATCAGTATTGTCTGCTTCCCTTCATGTCTGATCTGTTACCTGATGTATCACAGACACTTGATTTAGAAGGTAAGCTTCTAAGACCAGAGGCTTTATCAACCACATATCCTGTAAAATGCTTAGTGTGCTTAATACACCCTAAAGTAAAGCCACAAAGAAGTCTTCTCTATAAATCTCAGGGAGGACTGTCCACAGACGTATCCTCTGCCTTTGGGTAGGCACTTAACATCCCCATTGCTCTGTGACCCTATAGTTCCAAGACGATATCATCGTCATCGGATCAATAAGATCAGAATACTTTTAAGTGCAGAGCACTTGACAGTTTTCAAGCAAGTTAACTCCCATGATTTGATTGCCACAAGAACACTAGAAGGTAGAAGGAACAGGTATCGAAGGATACCTATTCACTAGGCTACTGTGACCATCGACTAAACACTGTCAAGCTAGAGGCAATGAGAACAATCAAAACCCACTACAAAACTCATCTTTCTAATCATCTCAGAAAGCAGTAAGACTCAAAATTAATCCAAAAAGTTTTCTTCAGCTGACCTAATGAATCTGGTTGTAAGAATTTAGTGTTGAAAACACTGAAGTACACCAACGCTGTGTGCTAGGAAAACCTTGTTGCAGTCGGCCTATTCAAAGTCACATACGCAATTTCTAAAATAAAAGTCATATAGTTTCCTTACTGAATGAATCTTACTTCATAATTGTATTGTAAACATGATCATCAGAAATCTGAGTGAATGGCAAAAACTGTAACTTGCAAAATTGCTGTATCTAACCCTCACAAGGCAGCAACACAACATATTGCCAAGAGAAGTGGATGATGTACAGACAGCCCTTCTGGGTGGTCACCCAGACTAGCCCATACATTCCTAATCAGGAAAAAGTCACTGACTGTCTTCCACCATGAAAACGTCTTAAAGATGTGGTCAAAGTCAACACTTATTGGTTCCACTTCCTCACTACTAGAAACTTCTTCAGGCCTAGTAATTAGGCTTTGAAACTCTTTTGGCTACTAAAACTACTTCTTAACTGCCAGCAACAACCCTTCTCTTCCCGACTCATCATTGTAAATCCAATGTTCTTTTCTTTTCTATTTTTTTTTTTTTTTCCTGAGATGGAGTCTCACACTATTGCCTGGGCTGGAGTGCAGTGGCGCGATCACGGCTCACTGCAATGTCCGCCTCCTGGGTTCAAGCAATTCTCCTGCCTCAGCCTCCCGAGTAGCTGGGACCACAAGTGTGTGCCACCATGCCTGGCTAATTTTTTGTATTTTTAGTAGAGACGGGGTTTCATCATGTTGGCAAGGCTGGTCTCGAACTCCTGACCTCGTGATTCACCCACCTTGGCCTCCCAAAGTGCTGGAACTACAGGCGTGAGCTACCGTGCCTGGTCGCAAATCCAATGTTCTTTTCTTACTTGCCTTGACCTCATTCCCTGGTGAACTAAAAGCTTTGCTCTTTTATACTCACCCTCTGTGACAATATGTTGTATCATGAGATCTCTCTATTTCAGAATTCACAATGACTTTCTGGCAGATATATACACTCTTTGCTATAAGGTTTTCAGAGCTAGATCTCTATCAACACCCTACCTTAGTGTCAGTTTTATTTCTGATTGTTATTCCCAACACAAATGCAACTTTTGTCTCCTCTCTGCTCCCACATTGCCTCCATGCCTTTGCTTATCCTGTTTGCTCTATCTACAGTGACACTTTTCCCCTCTCTTCTGCTTGGTTAAATCTTTATCTTTCAAGCTCAAATTCAAATAATATGGGGTCATCGCTAATGACTTTTTAATTCTTACAGATATCTCCCTGTTTTGCATCACAGTTTATCACTTCATTATTCTCAGATGATTTTATTTCATTGTGCTAACCTGCACCACTAAATTGTACATTCCTTGATGGCAGGGACCAGAATGTAAAGTCATTTTGCATATCCGAGGGTGACCGGCATGATAAATTGTATATAATTTTCTTGTTATAAGAAAATACTTCAAATGGCCTTATAATATATAGAAATGAAGCACAAAGTCACCTGGTAAAGAACAATACTTAACTGTGAAATGTCTATGTGTTACTGGTTATCAACAGAAGCCAGTACTTAGGCCAGCCTATGGAACACAAAAACATCATGAAGCATAAGTTAATTTGATGAAAATAATCAGGCAAATAGGTTGCATGATGATGGATTTGTAACCTTTCAACTGCCTCTATGGATGCTGGCCATGTGACACAGTGCCCAACTCCTTCTTCAGCTTCAGTTCCATTGACAAAACGCAAAGTATCTGGATGGATATTTTTAATGTAATTGGTATTTAGAGCAACAGCCATTGATGGGTCGCAGAGTGTACAAACATGCATGAACATGAAAAACAAATGGTGTGGTTCTTACTGAAAATGAATGCTACATACAAACAGACCTTCCTGTTTTTAATTAGAATGATGACTCCATTATTCCAACTTGTCTAAGATGTGAGTTACTCTAATCATGTCATTTTGATACATTAGCCAACCCAGCCTACATTGTGCCTGTTATCAACTCCCTCTCTAGTTGATGATTTTTCCAGTGGCATAATTAATTTCCTCAAAGAAGAAAAAATATTCCATCAGTTTGGGATTAAATATGAGGTTGAAGGACTTTCAGAAAAGGCAGAGCTAAATCTCCTGGCCCACATGCATTGCTAATTATGACACACTCACATTAAGAACAAGAAGGTGTTCCCTTCTCATGATAAATGGGCCTGGAAATCCTCCCCAGCATTTACTATAAATCACAAAGACCATTAATAAACAATCAGAAAAAAAGGCAGTTTCTACAAAAATTCACTCCCATTCTTTGCCAAAGACTATCAATGTCATATTTAAAGCTGACATCTTAAATCTTCTACACAAAAGCCCTCTAGTCAAAAAGCCCAGCTATTTTAAACAGAAGTTCATATGCCTGTTATTTTGAATGACAGCAAAGGAAATACTAGATCTTTAGTCTGCCTGAAAATCTTACCTTCTAGCTAATAGTCTCCCTTCTCATCAATGCTAAATTGAAGGAGGCCAAGTGCAAATGGGAGAAGAAAAGAGGAACACAATTTCCTCATGTTAGGGGAACTCATTTGATATTGTACCCAACTTGCCTTTGACGTCAAGAGGAAGTCTGTACATGGCCACCAGTGATAAGATAGCTAAGTACAGGCAGCCTTACTCAACACTGACTCCTGTATGTGGAATGGCAGGGCTTACAACTAGATCAATAGCAAGAGGAATGACAATCCTGTGTTACAAATGAACACAGAGTCTATTAGATGCTGACATAGAAAGAAATGGAAACAAACTTAGGCATTTCACCAAGAACTGGCAGGACCTGTGATGATGACAAACAGGCTGGTAGTAATAAGGTCAGGATGTTTGGTTTTGTTATTAAGAGGGATTTAGGAAATTTAGCAATTTCAAAGAAGGAAGAATTTAGAATAAAATGGATTTAAAACATGAATTAAAATACCTTCTGGGGTTAAGCAAATTATATTTGTGGTCAACCACTTCATCAGAAAAATCTAGAAATCTGCATTTTCTGAAGGTTACATCATATGCCCTTTTAGTATGTCAACAGCAAATCACAATGCTACAGGGTCCCTACCTACTAAATTCAAACAAATGCACATCTTAGGGATTATAGTGTAGACAAGGCTTTGACAACTTGGGGGGTGGGGTTTAAATGTCCAAAACAAACAAACAAACAAACAAAATATTCTCACTTGCAAAGCATGGGAGACATGTACTTTTAGTGAGATGAGAGTAATTTCTAGTCTGATGTTATCAACATCTCAAAATCCAGTGCAGTTTCTGTGAGTCCCATACTACTACAGCTTCTTAATGACAAAACCTGGGTACGTTACTGTGCCAGTTAGAAACTTGGGCAAAACACTGGCAGAGAGATATTTTCCAGAAAGGTTATATGCCAAAATGTTCCCTTTCACTATAATTATATTTCAATACGCATTTCAGATAACTGTGCCTAAATTCAAGGTGTTTAAATAAGAGATAATATGTGTGTGCGTGTGTATATATACCTGCGCCTTGTGAATGGATGAATGTGTGTGTATGTATGAGTGCACGTGTGCAAGTCTGCATTTGAGTGAGTGTATATGTGAGAGTGTGAACACCTGTTGGTTAAAATCCAAGATGGCTAATACCAAGAAAGTAGAATCATTTCAGCACTAATTGAGATGGCTGGCTAAGAAGTAAAAACATTGGGAGAAGTGTCATCCTTCAAATGGTGTGCATAATATTAATTTAAAAATAATGTTACTATTAGCTGGCTAAGGACAGAAATGTTGACTTCTGCAGCACATGTTGGCCATTAGTCATTTATTAAAAATGATATTGCTGCCAGCCAATGTATATACAACAACCCACATTTGGGTTCTAGCCATGATTACTAGCATACACATATGTACATTCATATGTATGAGAGTCAAATGTAACATTTTCATCCTATACACAAAGATTAGTGTTAAAGTAAGAATATATAAAGGCAAAAAGTCTGAAATAATTGAAATGGTCGTTATTTTTCTCTTTTGGGCATGACCTGTTTAATAGCCAAAGAAAATGTCAACACTTTCAGTTAGGCATGGAACTCATGAAAACTGATAGGCTTCCAGTGGCTTGGTACAACAATGAGGAAGTGATCTACTCTTCTAGTAGTATAGATAATTTATACAGATCTAGTATAAATGATCTTTTTTTTATATTCAGTATATTTCAATCTTGCCAAGGGAAAAATAAAAGCACAGAATTACTTTTCTTTCCTCCTTCCTCTTTCTTGTCTTCCTCCTCTTCCTGCTCCTCCTCTTCCTTCTTTTTCATTTCTTTGTGGTATCCTACTTGTAAATGTCTCATTATTCAACATAATGCTGTACATTTTTAATGGTCCTTTATAATCTGTCTGAATTATAAAATGACTGGAAAGTCCATTTTTAGAGATGTTTCCAGTATACGCACGTTTTGAATTATTTGAGTCACAAAGGGAGAAGATTTTTTTCTCCAAATCCCCTCTAAATATCTTGCATGCCTATAACAGGATAAAGCTACAAAAATAACATGGTAAGTCAAATATTTGAAAGTTTTTAATATCTGTATTTGAAATAGTTCTTATGTAACTCCATTCTAGAATGAACAAGGAGAAAGAACCTAACCTCCTCTGATTTGCATGTTACTAATGTTACAGAAGGGCAAGAAAGGGCATGACATCAACTGAAACATAAAGATATTTTAATCAATGCTTTCCTTGTTGTGCTCTTTCTTTAGTGATTGTATCTTTGGGAGGCCATCCTGTGTTAAGAGGATCTGTAAGAGGAGACCAAAGCAATTTTGCAGTGTGGTTTTACTTTCCTTTAATATGATGGTTTATACACTGTGGTTTATTCATTTATTGGTCTGATGGTTTTTATGAGTTGTGATTCAGCATAGGTTCTTTTTTAGTATCGTGCTTTATAAAGATATGGAGAATGTAATATAAGTCTGATACAATTATGGTTATGTGCCATGCAAGACAATACTGTAAATATAAGGAGAGTCTCAAAAGCTGCTTAGCAAAATGATCTTAATATACAAGGCAGTGTGAAAATGTAAGAGGAATCTATAATGACAACGAAGATTAGCCATTTGCTCTCTAACCTTATTTACAGAAGCAATCAGAGGTATTCAGGTCGAGTTAATGACCATGTCTCCAATTAATTCAATTGTCTATAAACAACACTGGTGCAGTGGCTGTCTCAAAGTCTGCCACACAGTCTCAGAGGGAATACATAAGACTCCATTAAAAGTGACAATCATAATGCATTTATTACTGAAACACTATTGTATTATAAATAAATTCCTCATGTTAAATTATGCTCCATGCTTTAACAGAAATTCAATTACTGAAATAATAAAAAGACGGTGTATTTGCCAAGTGCTTGGACTATAATTTGGCTGCCTAGTTACCAGCGGTTGGCTGTTTTGCAATTTTTTCTTCATAGACTATTTCTTTTGAACAAATGCCAGACTTTTTCATACAAATTTTATGAACAAGTTGCAAAATGAAATTTTGAGCTTTTGAATCCAATTATGAAAGACATAACTAAATCTATTATTGAAAAACAATTCTAGTGAGCCCTTTCTGCTGCTGTTGAGAACTGTCTGGTAATTGAGGTAAGCACAGGTGCTGCTCATTATGGACCATTGTGCACCATCTGAATCCTGGGAACTGTGGAATTCACATGGTTTGCACTCTGTTTGTGTGAATAACAAACAGGCCTGATTCTGCGCTTGTTTGTACAAGCTTGTACACAGCTCATTTGGGACTTTGAAGACACCTGCTTACCCTTTTGAAGCCAAAACAGTATCATTTATGTTCTGGCTATCCTTTCGATGACAATTTTGCAAAAGCAACATATTTTGCACTCTCCCTTCATTCCCACTATCTCCTCCACCATGCAAAAATTCCAACACATCTTTGTCTTTGGCAATAGAAAAATTAGTTGTGTAAAGCTACTACAATTATCTAATGACCAGAGACGACCCAAAGCTGTAAGATATATATGGGGGGAAAATGAATCAACTCTTCTCATGCAAAGTTGTTTTTAACAAACCAGAGGTCTAAGGTGGACTGGGGATATGATTTAGTTGTGTTTAGGGCTAGATTGTCTTTATTTCCCTTTCTTTTCTTCTTTCTTCTGAGTTCTCATATTTGTCTTTCTAATGTCTAGTCTCATAGTTTTTAGATGGATCATTTGGAAGCAGAGAACCTTATAATCACAGACTTTTTTCCTGCCTTTATAATGCAAAGGAAAAACTATTCTTAACTGTGGTCTCCTCTCCTACCCCACAGGACTACCAGCCTAGCCGGCAGCCATCAGTTGAGCTGCTTTGCAGGAGAAGGCTGGAGCCTGCACTGCATTACTGAGCCTCTGAGTAATGTCACATATTAACCTGAGTATTTCAGCCCTGCCGTAGCTTCTCAGTGCTCCTACTCACTTTATTCAATGACTTTGCATTTTCCCTTGATATACTGAAGGTCTTATGTACTGAAAAGATCACACCTAGAAGATATGTAGTAATGAAGTGGTAGTTCTGCTGCAGAGCATAACCCAAATCTGGATTACTCCTACCCTTAACTCCAACTTTGGGTCCCCTCAACTGTAGCCCGTTTCCCACAGTGACTAACCATAAAATGTGACATTCTAAAAACCTACATTTGTGAATCCTGTGCTGGGAGTTTGATTTCATACGAATGCAGAAAAATAGTTGGAGGCATAGGGAATGATAAATAAAAGCAACAGAAGAAATTACGGATGCAACAGTATATGCTTGGAAGTCTACTAGGAGACATTCCAATTCACCACAGTGGGAATGTAATCTTCCAATTTAGCAAACGTGTTCACTCCAAAGTCCTAGAGAAGTGTCATGGTGAAGTAGAGTAGTGAAGCCAGGTCCCTTTGCAAAGGCATGATGGAATATTACCGAGTGCACTGCTAACTTGACACTTGATTACACTTCTATTTACCTTGTCCATCAGGCAAAGTTACAGCCTTGACAATGCCTAATAAAGCCAATCAAAGTGGGTATCAGCCAAAGTAAATTCCTGCATGTCAGATATTAAATAGGACTAATATGGTTTGACAGTGCTCCACAGAAGGCATACTGGAATCTTACCTTTTCCCTTATCATTATCACAAAAAATGCAAGGTAAATTTCTGCAGGAGTATAAATAATTTGGAAACCCTCATAGACAATATTCTACTGTGTGTCTCATTTGCACTTAAAAAAAAGCTGCCCTACAGACCTTATGTACTTTTAAGATTTATCTGAAAGATCCACGAAGAAGACTTCCAGTCAAAAAAAGTACATATTTAATGGAATTAGATCTCTAGGCAAGAAAATGTCAAAAGAAAAGGCAAAATATTAAAGTGAATGCGAGGTGCTCTTTTCCACGGCTTTCCTGCTTTGATAAATATCTTCTAGGATGTCATTTACTAGAAAGTCATGATTTTACAACAACAACAACAAAAAAAACCTAAAGTATAAAATATACTCTCTCTATTGCTGAAGTAAGTCACTATTTTCATATGTCTCTCCAAATTCTGCTTTTGTCAGCCAGAAGTCTTCTTGATATTTGCCTTTATATCTGTCTTTTAATCATTCTTATAAAAAACACAGCAATTCTTGTGAAACATCAAAATTGCCAAGGCAGGAGCAGAGCTGGAGAGCTGTGCTTATTCCAAGTCCTGATTTCCCTTCTGGCCTTTAGGAGGAGGCAATTTCACATGAAACCAAGGATCACGAAGTTGGGTGTCTGCTGAGAGCTTCAGGAAGGTCTGGTATGTGTTGATTTGGACTTAATTCGTCCATGAGAGTGAAGAGCACCAATAACATTACCTCTGAAAATGAGCTACTGATATAGAAAAGGATTATAGGAATATGAAATTTTGGCATAGAATTGTATAAGAATGCACAGATTCATACATATGTGTGTGTGTGTGTGTGTGTAGTTTCAAATGACACAAGTTTAAGCTTATTGTTAGCCTATCAACAATCTGTAGCTTATAAAGTCTTATATAAACCTAATTTCAAAATATGTTATGTTCCTCTCTCTTCTGAGTCTGATGCTTGAGGGTAAGACCTAACAAAGTTATTAGGACATCATGCATATAAATATTTTTTGTCCAACATGGTTCTTTTGTCACCATTATGTGTGTGTGTATATATATATATGTAAAATAACAATAATACCAGTAAAACTTTGTTTGTTGAGTTCTTAATATGTGCCATGACTTTGTCCAAGGTATCACAGCCCGTAAATGGCTAGAAAAAAAAAAAAACAATTAGGCTTTTTGGTTGTTTTTGTTTTGCCTAAACACACTTTGAAAAATTATGCTCTATTTCAACCAATCACCCATCCATATGTGTATATTCAGACAAACCTATTGAAGAGCTAGTCCTAAAATCTTTAAACATATGCTTTCATAAAATTATTTGCAGCCTTCTCTCTGCCTTTCAATGACAATTGAAAATGCATGTTTATCTATTATTCTTCAGTTAATAACAATGATGATGATGATGGTGATGGTGATAGCTACTTTTATGAGACATACTGTGTGTCAGGTAATGTGCTAACTACTTTTCATGAAACCTCACTTCATCCTTATAATAGAAGTATGGTGCACATGCTGTTATGGTGCACAAGAGGCGTTAAGCAACTTGCATCAAGGTTCGAATGAGAGTCTTTCCAATCACAAAGGCTATATGATCTTCTACTACTATGCTACGTTGAATTGACTTGGAATTAATTCTTATGTGAAATTCAAATAAGATATCTGTCATCATCATTTAGGTTTCTAGTTCTTTGAATACCCAGGTTTAAGGGGTAAATGGCCTTCTAATAACAATTTCATAGCAACGTAGCAGAATCGCAGTATCTTAGAATCATATGGGTGTAGAAGATCTTGGAGATTTACTAATCCAGCTCTTGAAACTGTCAAAAGAGGAATGGAGGCCAAACAAAACTGCATTCAGGGAAGTAAAGGTCACAAGAGTCAGTCCATCAACTGCCTAAACCCCCATCTGGATAAGATCGGTTATGGCCATTTTACTTTGATGGTGGACAGAAGCTGATGAGTACAGATAACCTGGACAGAAAAAATGTTTTCTTTAAAACACCCAGCTATTTTATTTTGAAAGCTGAATGGTGATCAACCACAAACCAGGTATTTGACTGATTCAGTCATGTAAAAATATGTGACAACTTGATGTGTGTGAATGCTGTGTGTTTACGCTTCAGCAGTCAGATTCCATGGATGTGAGAGGGTGATCTCATACCTGGATTTCTTAACAAGCGCCATAGTTGATTTCCAAGTTTGAGAACCACTGATTTGGGGCATGTAATTCTAGCCTGGACTTATGAAAGTCAATCAAAGGAATGATCAGGTGGGAAGAAAAGGAGGAAGCACTGGTCAGTGTAAGGAGAAATGATCTCACATATTTTGGACATTCCCTCTCAATATTGGTAATAGATAACAAGCAGCTAACATTCTCCCACTCTGTTTATTGAAAAAAAATTATTCAAATATTTCCATATGGTCTTATTGTTATCATGCTACCTGTAAATAATAATTATAGTAAATGACTCAGCTAATAGCAAATACCGCCTTTCCAAGTGCTCAGGCTGAAACTCATGGAATTGTTTCTGACTTTTATTTTTTGTCTGTATCCCTATTCAATTACCCCGTTAGCAAATCTTATCTGTTCTCCTTTCAAAATACATCACTAATCCATCCACTCTTCACCGCTCATCACCACTACCCTGATACAAGCCACCATCCTTCTCATTTGGCTTATGGTAATAGCTTCCTTACTGTTCTCTCTGTTTCTACCCCTGCTCCCTTCCCATAGTCCTTTGTCAATAGGTATAGTGTGATCCCATTATGACATAATTCAGATCATATCTCTCTTCTGCTCGAAATTCTCTCGCAGCTCCCAATTCACTCAATCTAGGCCAAGTCTTTTCAATGGCCTACCAGCTCTTGTACAGTCTAATTCCCAGTGCAAGTTCTGATCTCCTTCCCCAACATCCTTACCCTTGCTTACTCTGCTTCAGCTGAACTATCTTCTTTACTGTTTCTAAGGCACACCAGGTACACTCTTGCCTCAAGGCCTTTGCACATGCTATTCCTTTTCCTGCAATCTCTGCAGGGCTCTTCTTCCCTGCAATGTTCTTCCCTGCAATCTCTGCATGGCTCACTCCCTTACTTCCTTTTGGTCTTTGCTCGATGCAGCTCTCAGAAAAGCCTTCCCTGATAACCCCATTTAAAACTACAGCTCTACCTCATCCATCTCTAGCACAATCCCCTGATTTATTTCTGTCTAGAATATTTATCACCTTCCAATATATTTTATCATTATACTTTCATATTGTTTATTTTCTGTCTCCACCCAAGAGAATATAAACTCCACTAGGGCAGAGCTTTGGACTGTTTTGTTTTTTGCTGTATCTCTAGTTCCTAGAACAGTCCCTGAGAGCTAGTAGGCATTTAATGAATATTCAATACACAAATGAATTAATGCGAATAGATGTAAAAGTGTGTGTTTTCAAAATTATGGTAAGCTTGATGGTTTCAACGACTGACAAACTGAACCCCTAATAACAGAAAACAGGAATAAAAGAATCTATGTATTGAGCAGCTACTCGGTGATGGGGGGGGGGGGTTGAGTACTTCACACAAGTGTTCTCAATCTTCACAGTCATTCTTTAAAGAGATAGGAATAATGCTGGAACCCAGCTAACCCAACCGGAGAGAGACTGTGTTCATGAGTTTGATGTTGGAAGGTAGGCAAGAAAGGCTTTTTAATGTGTAGCTGGTTCCCAGACACTGAGGCTCAGGTAGCTTAAGTAAGTTTGCCAATAATCACAAGTTATAATTGGAAGAGCTAGCAGTCATATCTAGGTCTACCTCACTCCAAAGCTCTTCCTATTATGCAAAAGGGAACAACAAATAGAGTGGTAGACGCCCAAGAAAATCATTCTTTTCAAACTCAAAAAGGAGCAGTAGCCTCTCAGCAGGCCTATAGTTTCTTGTGAATCCCCAGGAAACCCAGAATAACTCTAGCTTGTTTCCAATCTAAGAAATTCTCAGAAGATTAAGTTGTACAGGCCATACCTGATCTCAACCTAAGCAGTACCTTCAGTTCCATGATTCATCCTCACAAGCAGATCCAAATTTATAAAATTTCCCATCAAACTTTTTAGAGCTGAACTTGGAGAATGTCTCATCTATTCCTCCACTCAATAGGAGCATAAATTGATGCCCAGAGAGGAAAGGGAATTGACAACAGTGAAATCCTGAGTTGGAGGCAGATTTGGTGGGAGAGTGCTAGTCTCTTGGCTCCCAGTGGAGTCTACTACATATCTGCCATACTGAGGATGACGTTAGCCTAAGACGTGTTTCCTGATATCAGCAGTAGCAGCAACAGCAACAAAGAAAATATAAAGTCCCAATTACATGTAAGTAGCAAATGAACAGTCCAAATTGTTGGATTTAAGGCTGAACAGACTGTGATCATCACTCTTTTCTTTCTGGAGTGGATTCTTCCCATAATGGTGTTCTGAACTAGTTCTCCAGCACTCACCCAGTCAAAACCAGAATTTCCCAATGCATTTTCAGAAAGAGAACCCCACTCCTTTGCAAATATGACATAATACCTACAGCAGAATAAAAACATGCATTTCAGCCTTCACCTTATTAACAGTTACAAGAGAAAACAAGGTAATTTGCTGTTGTCTTTCTGAGTAACATTAACAAATCTATTTCAACAATGTAAGTCATTATAGATGACAAAAACTGTGTAAAACATGCAAATAAGATGATGCTAGTTGGTGTGATTTGTGTTTATATAGTGACTAAAGTTACAAATTAATTGGAGCAGTACAATTTATAACTGTACCACTCTGATAAATGGGTTATAATGGCTATAATAACCATCACATTTTAAAATTTTTACTCTAAGAAGCAGAGATATTACTTAAAATATCAGTGCACTGCAATGGGCAGATACTATGAAATAACTCAGTGTTGAGAATGCAAATCACAAACATGGCTTGTATGTGAATTTTTATTTTTTATTTATTTTTTATTTTTTCTTTATTTTTTTTGAGACAGAGTCTCGCTCTGTCACCCAGGCTGGAGTGCAGTGGCGTGACCTCGGCTCACTGCAACCTCTGCCTCCCAGGTTCAAGTGGTTCTCCCGCCTCAGCCTCCTGAGTAGCTGGGACTACAGGCGTGTGCCACCACGCCCGGATAATTTTTTGTATTTTTAATAGAGACGGGGTTTCACCGTGTTACCCAGGATGGTCTCGATCTCCTGACCTCACATGATCCACCCACCTTGGCGTCCCAAACTGCTGGGATTACAGGTGTGAGCCACCATGCCCGGCTGCATATGAATTCTTAAATGTCCACTTAGCACAACCAGTTGTAAAATGTGGTATTTGATGAAATGAATGAAACCCATTACTCAGAGGCATTTGCAGTTTGCAAAAACATCACTCATCCCAAGACTCTATCTGAAGTCAGCCAGCAGAAGCTGCAGAAATCGCACTGCCTTAGTGGCCATGGGACCAGGAGCACTATGTTATTTAAACCCTCATCAGCTTCAGGTCAGTGATTAGCAAGGTGATAGACATCTTTCCAGGTTGAGTAGCCAGAGGCCTCAAAGAGTCCTTGCTTTATTTGTGATACACATATGTGGTTTGGGACCAATGCAATTGAAATTTGACATTTAGAATGACAGTAGTGAATGGGGATGGAGAACAGAGCATTTGGACATGTAGTGGCTTGCAGGCAGGGTTCTGCTGCTAATTGGCCCTGGCTATTTGAGGTGATCACTAGTTTCTATACCAGGGAGGTAATGCTGGGACAGTGGACATTTCACAATGGCCTAGGCTGGCTCAGAAACACAGAGGGCTTCTGCTATCCCCTGAGTAATTCCATTCCAGTGTAGAAATGGCAAGTGTCCTGCACAACTTCAGCCCCCACCAGGGCTTCCCCTTTGGCCTTTGCTTCCCCTTTAATGAAGGAAGGTGGTATAGTTCAGTGTGAAAGATTTTCCAGATTCATGGGATATTTTCTAATGTTTACTGTAGGCCAGGGCATGTTGAGACCTGATGTTTTACCTACCTCTTTGGATACTGTATGATGAGAATAATCTCACGTTAATTTATAGCCTCTTATCATTTATACATAATTTGGACAAAGAACATCCTCTCTTTGTTCCTTGAAGTGACCTTGTGAGGGAGCCAGTGCAGAGATTGTAACTTCCATTTACTTATTCCCATTTGCCAGTAAAAATCATGATGCCCTTGAAGGAAACTAGACTAGTTTGAGGCCACAGAGCTAGAAACACAGCAGTGTCAGAATGGCTCAGGTCTGTCTCATCTCCAGCTTCATGTGTCACAGTTCTGCCTAAGGCTATGATGCTGCAGCATACACTCAGGCAAAGTGTGCTTTCTGCCCATAAATTTAGCAAGTAGTGGATGTCCACTGACTTCCACGTACTAGGGTGTGACTCATTTTGTAGGATCTTTTAGAGCTGGCTTTGAGCCCTGGGGACTTCCAGAACTCCTCTGGACAACTTGAATCTGGGTTTCCTCTCATCTTTGGTTTTTATAAGCCAAGAAAGGGGATAATACCTACTGGGTTCCAGACTCTTAGCTAAGCTACGACTACTGAGTGATCCGCTGAGAGTGCTCTACAGGCATGAATTCTTGGGGTGAGTGAAGATTTTGCAAAACACAGAAATAGACATTTTTGTCTGGTCTCAGAAAGACTACATAGACAGATGACAAGAACACCGGTGTAATCTGTTTTGCCATTTGAGGAAAGAACTTCAGTGATGCACAAGTGGCACAAAAATACTAGGACTCTTGCCTCAGCTATACTACAACCTAAAGATAATTATGAGATGTCAGGTTTCCTAATGATATTGAAAGAGGCAGTATTACTTTTCATTTGTTTGCAGAAATCAGATTGAGTACAGCAGCAACAAAATTTCATTTCATATGTCTTCATTAATGGAATGCTGCTCTTCAAAGAGAAATGTTAACTGAAGGGAAACCAGAAACTACTTTTATTGCTCAGATGGAAATAAAGATCTGGATAGACTGGCTGTGCATCAGCTTGTAATCAACAGTGAATCATAAAGATACATGCTAAAAGACTTGCAATTGTAATCTAATTAGTTTTCTTACTATTTGGGAGAGATTAATTTAAAGCTAGAGCAAGAAATACAGAATTACATATAGCCAGGAGATCTGTCAGCTCCTGCCTCCAGTCTAAGAGGACATGAAGATTAGTCTCAATTTGGTAATGTCAACATGACTCAAGTAGAAAAATGTGTGTGGTGTGGCTCTGGCCATCAACTGACTCATCAAGTGAAGGAGGAACCTGGCAAGATCACAAGTGAGGTAACCAAGCAACCTTGGGTTCCATTCTCAACTACTATTAATTGACTTTTCTCAGCCCCAGTTTCCTCATCTATAAGAAGAGAATAAGGCCTTGCAGAGCTGATGAACTGATTAGAGATGATGCATATAGAAATTGTGGTGCCCAGCAGGCCCTCAGTATAGACAGCAATTATTACTGCAATTGCTTTGAGAAAGCTAGCTGGGTCTGCAGAGCCTGAAATGATGGACATGGTAGGTTGTCTGACAGCATTAAATACCAAACAGGGCCTGCTTCTGAGTGCCATCTTGGAGCTTCTATGGGCTCCCCAAAGCAGGGCCACTCTTTCTTCTACTCAACTTCAAACTATTCATCCTTCAATTGCGAAACCATTTTGAAATATGTAAATGAAGCATCCCGGGATGACTCCCAAATTTGTTGCTGACAAATGATCTTGGGTGGCATCTTCTCATTCTGTGGCTTAATAAATCCAAGAAGCACTAATTGCTTTGAAGTTAATAAAGACTTTATTGGCTTCAAATAATTGGTGTGTGTTTGGCTACTGTGATTATGGTTATCACAGTCTCTCTACATAATGCAAGCTGGCAGAAGTTTCTACCTTTTATAAGTTTTAAATCCCAGTAGAATTGACAGAAAAAGCTATAACCACAAATTGGTTTGCAATTTTCCTCTTTCTTTCCAGTCCTATATGGTTATATTATGAACCTTGCTTCACACAAACTGCTTGTGACTTTTATGGCCCTTTTGTGATCTAAATGGCTATCTCATAAGATATTCCATTGCAGCTTCTTTTTCAATTGCTTTTACTGTGAAATGCCCTTGTAGAGAGTTCTGGGGAACATTTCACACTCTTATGGTATTGATTTGCTAAACCTGATGATAGGTTTATATTTAAGATACACTACTTCATATTAACAGAGTGGGAACCTTATGAAAAACAGAGCCAAAGCCTTCATTGAGGAGATGTTGGATACCATCTGTATCTTCAGGAATACAGTGAAAATCCCTGATCATCTTTGCATTCATTTCAGTAACTCAGCACATGGAAATACCACCTGAAAGATGCCAGTTTGATATACTTAATAATTCCTTCCCCAATGTTGTTTTATTTAAATAAAGTACAATTCAACAGTGAATGTGTAAAAACATTATAACATCATTTATTCCATCTCCAAAAATAGGGAGTTTGACAGTGCTTTGGTAATAAACATTGTTCATGACACTCCATGAAAGAAGTCAACATCTCAGTAGAATGCAGAATGCCACATCCCTCTTGCCTGTGAGTGAATTGCTGTTTAGTGTTCAAAATAGTAACTGAGCGCAAGAGAATAGCTGGAGGACCCTTCCCTTTAGCCTAGCCTCCAGGTATCTTTACTTTCCTTCTATAAACTACAGACTAATGAGACTATAGTGGAGTTTGAGCCCTGGTGGGTAGAGTGTGAGAAAGTACGACAGAAAAAAAAGGAAAGGAAAAGAAAGAGAGGACTGTGAGAAAACAGGAAAGAGAAGAAGAGGCAGACATGCAGCAAAAAAGAAAAACAAGATGAAAGAGGGAAAGGGAGGAAGAAAACAGGGAGGAATGATTTACAGTAAAAGTGTTATTTGTTTAAATAGGAAAAGAAAATTATTAAGCTTATTTAGTCTGACTGCTATAAGGTTTCTGCCAACACATATTTTCTGCCTTGAACCTTGCCTCAGACATACTCCCTGCCTCTCTCTAAATAATTCACTAGTCATAGCATTAGTAGTTACTGATAAATGTCCATGCTCAAGGTCCCAATTTCTCTTTTTTCCAAAAGGTATTAGCTCTCTGGATAAATTGTAAAGTTTAAGTCTCGGGCATACCATAAGAAAAAATCCTAACATTACTCAGAGTGGCACCAAAAGGTAAACCGATGATGAGAATTCATAAAAAACCTCAAACACAATCACTAGAGAAAGTGATGCCTTAGGTCTCAGGGTTGGAAAATCTGAAAATATCCAGGAAAAGTAGAACTGTGAGGTGGGCACCTGCTAAATGCTTTGTACTTCTTTCAATTAGAGCATCAGAGCAGAATTCATAAGCTGTTTTTTCCATGTGACACTGAGGCTTTTATTCTAAGAGGTCACCCAAATAGATCCACCAATAAGCTTTCATTTGATTGACAAAAATCAATGAATATGGATTGAAGTGGGGTGCAAGGTTCAATCACTGGGAAAATGGCCAGGAGGTTATTGCAATTTGGCAATGCTTTAATGTGGGCAGGAGTGGATTGCTGTGAACACCAGCAAGATGGACTTGACCGACAACATATCCTGTGTAATTATGAGCTATAAATTCCACTCTGTATTCTCCATATGCTGTGTCTTCATTTAGAAACTATGGAATTCATGGCTACTTCTATTCCTGCTCTGCAATGAAATTGATTTCACACAGATCCCCAACAAGAGTAATGACTGGGGTGGAGGGAGACTCTCCCTCCTAAACTATACCATCAGTCGGCCACTGTCAGTGGTGGAGAGGGAGCTCATGCAACCAGTGTGAGATGGAGTGCGAGAATTTCCATTCACCCCTTTTCATCTCAGAAGAGACCAAATAAATAGAACTGTCAGGCTTTGATGTGTTTAGGTCACTCTTGGCAAAAGATACCAACACATACTTTGTTATTTTCTTTTATGACATAGCAAGCCTCGGCCTAAAATGGAACTTCCAGTACAGCCTTGATGCTTCCCCACCTCTGGACTTACTCTCTACATAATGCACAGTACATGGGAAGCAGTAGAGCTGCAAGATAAGGCAAGAAAAATACCAGGAATATCAGATCAGCTTAAGCGTGGCTGGGTGTGGGGGCCATTGCTCTAAGGACCCTCATCCAGCAGACTCAGAAGATACTTATCCAGCACTTACCATATGCCAGGGATTTTTGTACACATAGAATCTCATTTAATTCTCTTTTTTAATCCTCACAGCAGTTATAGGAAGCATTATTTCATTTTAGAAACAAGGAAACTAAGGCTAAGAAAAGTTAAAGAAATTGCCCAAGGCCACAAAGCTAACCAGATTTCAAATCCAGGTCTTCTTACACCAGGTATGGAACTCTTGCCATTGAACCCAGCTGGTAGGCTATCCAATATGGGAATGAACATCATACCAAAGGCTTGCATAGCTACACTATTCCAGCTGCCTTACACATATCACCTCATTTAATCTCCATCACACTATAAGGCACATTCTATCATTATCCCCATTACACAGATGAGGGAAGGGAAACAAAGAGAGCTAAAGCAACTTGCCCAAAACTACCCAGTGAGGAAGTGACAGAGCTGGGATTTGAACCCAAACACTGTGCCCCTCACTACTCCAGGCTATGCCTCTTGTAACCTAGGTTCTTTGAAAGCCTTTCAGGAGGCCTGAACTCCCAAGACCAGAGCCATCGGCCAGCATTCTGTTATAGAGGTAACTGTTTGGAACACCAAACTGCTGACTTCTTAGCATCCCTTGGGACAAGTGTGCCTGTAACACACACTGTGGAAATGTTGTCCTATAGGCTGAGGTTTTCTTTAATATTTCTTGCATTCAATCATTTAAACAAATATTAAATACCTACTGTGTTCTAGGCACTAACTCTATAAGCTGGTTAAAAAGTTCAAATTATTTTCTGGTTTTTAAAATTTTCTCTAAAAATAAAGATGATAACATCTCATCGGTATAATGGTTTCTTTAAGATTTGGGATAACACCGCTGAATATTCTTAAGTTTATCCCTATGGCTATCTACTGACAGGAAGCTATACATTAGCAGATAGGGATTCACAGATTAGACAGGATTAGAACTGTGTGGAGTCATAGTGCTCATGCATTTCCCCCCTTCTTTTGATTCAAGAAGGGATGTATGCAAACTGGATAGCTGCTCTTAGAAGGAAATCATTAAAATAATCTGATCTAATATCATGCAGATTTATTTTTTATTACTGTTTGACGGAATGGTTAGATTTAGATGTCTGTGCAAGTGTCTTGTTACATGCATTCACTTATTGAGTAGATCTGGCTGGGCTGTCTGCTGATATTCAGCCTACAAAGAACCTTCTGGCAAAATGTGAGATAGATAAAGTGTGTAGACATTAGAACCCAACAGAAGCAGTGTAAGCTTATATTACCCAAAGGTTGTTGAAACTAGAAGGATTTGTGGGGAATTTTGGCCTAATTCTAAAATTAAAAGTTATTCTGTGTCATACTTGGGTTGGCATCTATCTGGAAGTAGAAGAAGCTGTGTGTCTGAATTCCTCCTTTCCCTGCTCCCACCCCACCTAACCTCTAATGCCCCTATAGGCAGGTGTTGGCTTCCTCATTTTGGAATTCCCTACTGTGTCTAGCAGAGTAGAGGCTCAACACATTTCCATTCACATGCATCAAATTAAGGAGAATGTTTTCCTTGGAAGAGGTACCAATTGTCCAAGTTATCTCCGTTTTTCATAATCTCATAACATCTAGCATTGTTCATCTGCATGGAAGGCATAGGCTTCAGGTAAGAACCCTGAATTTAGGCAGATTTGCCTCCAGTGAAAGAAAACTGATGTTTGCTACAAGTGTATACAAACACCCCCACACACATGCACACCCATGCATATACATGATGAGTTTTCTACAAATCTCACTATCTCACTATTGTCTTTTCATTAGCTGGTAGGTTTAATCATTATCTTTGGTGGTTAATTCTGTCCCTGAAGAAAATCAAAGTCCATATAGTAAAAAGGGTTTACATTTTGATTTCCCATAGTTGCTATTCCACTCTAGGAAGAGTTGAGGCTCATCCAAAGTATATGAAGCTGACATTCAATTTACCTTTTATAGAAAAATTAAAAATCTGCTGGTCATTTCCATTGTTATTATTGATTTAAATAGAGCTGAAGTCCTAAATATAATTAGGCCTCGTTTATTTGCTGGGAACTGCCGGAGTTTAAGCTGTGGCTCTATTTTGACATATTCTACTTTTTCACAAAAGATAAACAGCTCCAGAGAAACCTCCATAACTTCCTTTTTCTGTAACAAATATACCCAAACAGTCTTCCTTCTTCAAAGGCCTGGACACTCATCAGCCTCATAAACACATGCAATCAGAGAAGCTTTTGGTCGGATTTAGAAAGTGATTTGTGATCCTGCAAGAGGGAATATTTGGTACACTGTGGATTCCCTCAGAGAGAATAAAACTCTTCTAGGCAAAGACTATATACATCCTACAAAGCAAACAATTGAGTGTTTTCTTAGAAGTTGAAGTATTTTTCTATTCTCTGTGCTGTATCTGTGGGACCCAGTTCAACTCTGCTAATGTACACCATGTTTTTTTTTTTTTTTTTTTTTTTAACACATGCCCATATTTTATCTGTCACACACACTTTGGTTTTTACTTACTAGTGAGCTAAATGTGGTCCGGTATCTTTCTGTTTCAAAATTTTTGCAAACAGTAGTAGAGTTTAATGTTTATACTCTAGACCTGACATCATAAAGCTGACCTCAGAAGCAATATTAAGGAAGCTACCTTTTGACAAGACACTTTTGGCTTTCAGAGACAAAACCTCTTGTCCCAAGCATATGAGGTTCAAAAGCAAATCATTTTAATCTCCAAATCTACGAAGTCTGATAAACGCAATCTAACTGTATCAAAGTATAATCTAGTCAGTTACATATGCATCATACTATACATATATATCATAGTGTAGATTGCTCCCATCTCAAATTTGTCACGGAGGCATAAGCTCCCTGTAGTTTTTGGTATGTGAATGACATTATTGGTTTTATGTTAGAAATGTGCACGTACTTTATAAGGAGCACCTGTGTAACAATGAGCACAGCACGAGCCAAAGGACATTCATGCCTGAAGAATGTCAGCCAATTGCTTGCTCCAGCTTCAAAATCTGTCAGTTAAATCTGGCAGAGTCATGTGCTTCCTCTAATGAACATGTTCCTCCACCCATGGCTGTTGAACTCCCAGAAGCCAATAAGCTGTTCTGAATTTGAAGTAAGAGAATATATCTTGGCAAAGTGGAAACATTGCAATGAATAATGAATGTTATCTCCTCTTTGCTGCCTGGGAGGGAGAGGAATGGGAGTCACCTTCTTCATAGGTGATTGACTTCGAATATCAGGCAGAGGGTTGGAGAAAAGGGATGGTAAGTGAAAAACAGAATCAAGTGTTGGTGTTTTGCTGAGAACATCCTGATAAGTAGGAAGAGATCAGGGATGTATGAGTGACCATTAATAAATGAATAGCACTGATGTATCTAAATCCCCTTGGCAAAGTTATTCCAAATTTCCAAAGGGACAAATGTAGAGGAAATAAATTCCTTAGATTAGAACTACTTTCCAGTTTTTCTTCTTTTAACAGAGAATATAAGACAGCAAGATGAAACAGTCATTGAATTTCCCAAAATCAAAACCATGTTCCATGAAGACCAAATGGTGCTGCATTTGAATTATTCTTTAGCCACAAATTAGCACCTCTCAAGAGCTTCATGTTTTTGAGTCATTGATTTTTGATAAATCCTGATTGGCAAATGTGAGAACAGATGTAGGTGTGCCAGACGGTTTTTCCAGACTTACTCAGGTCTAACTGCCAGACTTTGGACCAACTAACGCTGAGAACATTAAAGAAATAATTTATTCTCCTTCCCCTGACTCTAGGGATGGGTGCTCTCTGTGTTCACTAGTTCATGCATTGTGTGCGATATCATCCGTTTGGAAGAGAATCACTTCTAGGCCAAAAGAAATATACCACGGGAGGAAATACAGAAAATAGTTTCAAAAAGTTAAAATATGCTGAAAAACAGGGAAAACAACAATTATCAGTTGTCCAAAATTTTATGAGAAAATGCTCAAATCCTTTGTGCCAATGGTGTTTACGGTTGCAGCAATGAAAATTCTAATTTTGTGCTCTAATGAACACAAAATGATCCATACTCAACCTTGGCAAAACTTATAATGACTGTGTAATTGAAATGAGTTTGCCATATTAAAATATTTCATAAAATAGGAAATTGCCAGATGTAAGAATATGAATTGGGAAGCCATAGATATGTGATACAATAGCCACACCACCTCCTTGTTTTGCAAGTAGGACGAATAGTTTACAGAATTGAAGAACACCATTCATACTTAACACCAGCTTACTAAAAACTAATCCACAAGATGTTCAATGCTTTTGAGAAGGATCCACATAGTAGTCATTTTATCTTAAGCACCAGAATGTATCAAGTTATCATTTACTTTTGTTTCAATATCTCTCAATGTTCTTAAAATGCCATCAAATTCCTTCTCCCTATACATTTGGAATGTAGAAAAGGGAAGATCATTCTTTTTTTCCTAGTAACATTCCCTAGTTAGAGTCAGCTAGTGGTTCTAACCCATGCTAAAACATGGATGAACTTTGAGAACATACTAAGTGAAAGAAACAGACGCAAAATAAAAATGTATGATTCCATTTTTATGAAATATCCAGAATAAGTGAATCCATAGAGACAGAAAGTAGTTTACTGGTCAAGGCTTACTGGAGGGAGAAATGAGGAGTGACTGCTTAACGGGTACAGGGCTTCCTTAGGGGGTGAGAGAATGTTCTAAAATTGATTGCAGTGATTGTTACAAAAATCTGTGAAAATATAAGCCAATGAATTGTATAAATCAGTGAACTGTATGGTATGTGAATTATATCTCAATAAAGCTGTTAAAATTGTGTAATGATCTCAAAACCCCCACTTTATATGTCTACCATGGGGAAAGTTTTAAGAGAGGAATAGACATTACTAAGGATGCTGACCTAGCCAATATGAGTATTCATAATCGCCTAATTAGTTGAACCATAAATCTCCAACTTTTTAGCTCAATTTACCTGCTTGCAATGAGGCTGTGGCTTAAAGACTCCCTGCTTAGGACCACTGTCCAGCTTAGTGGCCCCATTGGTAGGCTGGTGAACCTTCCAGGGTTTGCTGCAGTGGCTCCATATGCCAGAAACATATTGCCTAAAGATATTTTTGCTTCTGGCTCAGGTAGGGGTAGCCTTACATGACAATGACTTTCCTTAACCCACTGATGCGTCGAAATCACCAACACAACTCAACTTTACTCATTCCAGCATGTCTCAAAGTTGATTCTGATATTCCATAGGCAAAAAGCTTCTAGGGTCAAATAAGCTATGGAAACACAACAATAAACTATGTCCCCCATCTTAGAGGTGCACAATGTAATATGAAGGGCTCAAAGTTCAACTTAGAAGAAAAATTTTAAAACTCGGAATTTCCCATACTTATTTAACCACCCCCCACCAAATACACACACACACATACACGCGCGCACACACACACACACTCTGACACACACACCCCAAAGACATACACATTTTTGTCTTTCACAATACCTACTGACATCCCTCAAAACACCATTCATGAACAATACTTTAAGAAATGCTTATTTAGTTCATCAAATTGGCTGAAGGGAGAACCACGACTTTAAAGCTTTTACCATCTGAGTAGTTTACCTTGCTTTATAGAATTTTAATTTTGAAAAAATGAACATGGATATACAACACCTAAATCCCTAGGATAGTAATTCCTAACCTTTTACAAATCTTGGCCCACAAAGGAAAGAATTGGAATAGTATGTCAGGATAAACTAACATGATGGCTTGCAGTCAAGAGGTTTCAGGGCTCCTACTCCTTGTCACTCCAAAGGTTACAAGGATCAATATGTCTGGATTTCAGTCATCTATACTACTAAAAAGCCTTGGGGGAGTTCTACTCTCAATAATCTATAATCTATAGAAAAACTATCCCAATTCAACTATCTTCATGTTGGGAAAGTAGGAGACAAAATGTCTAGGCAATGCTTGACTTAACCTGGACACTGTAGAATTTGTGCAGACACTACCATATGTTTTTTTTTTACATCACTGTGTGATTAACTATAGTTTTGTTGAGGTGGTAGGAAGCCACATAGAGCAAAGGCGTGATTTAACACCAAACTACCAAATCCAAGAACATAATTTGATATTCTGGAAAATGAGACTGAGCATGATTGTGTCCAAGCACCTAGAACTTTTGAGTAATCAGAATTTCTGTGCAAATGGCACAATGAGAACTATTCACAGTGATAGTCTTATATGGTCTTTCTGAATTAGAAAAGATTATATTATGGATCACATTGTTTCTTTTTCTTTTTTTTTTATTAAGGGTATATAGCCTTCTAATTCCTTGAAAATCATTCTCTCTATATGTGGTAGCTCTATTAACCAAATTATTTGGATTAACCAGAGCACTTCTTCCCCCAGACTTGTCAAATATGAAAAGTGAACCTATAGCTTTTTTCAAATGTCATAATTTTGTTTTTATTATCCATTTTCTATATTATTCTTCTTTGGGGAATTTGAAATAAATAAATTATATATTTATATATATATGTAAAAATTTTATAGCAGTAAAAATTATTTCAAGGATCAGGTTTCAGAAGGCTTCCCAATATGCTTTCACTTGAAAGACAAATCCAATTCGACATGAGGTTTCATTATGAAGAAACTGTTACAAGTGATGACACTGGTGATTGAAAATTGAAATGAAGTGAGAGGAAGCTAACACCAATGTGTATGAGATTCTTTATTCTTTGAATGACACAAAGAACTCAATATATCTAATCATCTCTTATGCCCACTGGGAACTGAGCTACGGTGATATTGCACAGGGTTGCTTTTTGATTGCTGAAAACCCAAGTATTAAGCCATATGCCACTTATATCAGTAGTTAAAAAGCTGTGTGTCAGTGCTGAATCTTGGGAATTGTTTTACTTTCCCTCTCTCAGTTAGAGTAAATAATAGTAATCTGGACACAAAATTCATAAAAGGAAGGTACCAACCAGTCAGCATAGACAGACATTTTGGCCTTTTACATTAATGTCTGAATTATTACAAATCTAGAAGTAGGCATTAGGTACATTGTCTCTGAACAAGTTTTCTTGTGCTTTGGTGAGTGGCCCAGGCAGAGAGACTTTCAAAAGGAAGACAACAGGGGGTTTGTTTCTCTCCTTCTTATTGTAGGTTTTGCCTAAGAAGCTCGAGGATCAGATGCAGTCTGTACTTTGATATATGCTGTTTCCCTCTCTTGTTCATAAAACTATCCTTTCTGGATTTTTCTCCAACTATCCCATCTTGAATCAAATCAGCTTTTGAGTATCTGTCCTCTAGCCTCTAGAATTAATGTCATCCCAAGGTCACCAGAGTTCGCTGATGTGTGGCTTCTCTATCAATTTCCTCCTCCCTTTCCTTCCCCCTGGAGGCTCAATGTATTCCATTTATAATATTCTCCATTTCCACTTGAAGTTTGGAAGTTAGGGTATATTTCCGAATTTGTGTCTCCGGGTGAGTTGTGCTATGCTGTGCTGTCAAGATAACTATGGATTCTCTTTATAATTAAAAAAGCCAACTAACAGGAAATGCCTGTTCAATAAGCTGTGCCTACAAAGGTAACATGAGATCGTCACTACTCAGTATCATCATACTCTCTCCTATCAATCTACCCTCCATAATTCTTCCCAATTACTCAAGATCTTTGAGTGTCCTATATTATGTTAAAGAGTTAACTGTTAAGCATTTGAAATAAAAACTACCGCGAGTCTCACCACTACTAGTAAAACATTCAATGTGCATGTTAAGAGCTACAATTTGAATACTGGCCTGCTAGCCAATAAGTCTTGGAAACGATTTAAAGTAAATTCCCTGATATGTCTAGTTATTCTACCGTGTTTTAAGGGTTGCTAATGAATGTGCTGCCTGAATGAACAGAAAGATTGGGAACTCAAAGAGTGCTAAACTGGATAACATGCCACTGGCACCAGAAACCAGTTTGTCCCATACAAAATCTCCTCTGGAGTATGTTCTTCATCTAGAGGTGATTTTCCAATAAAATCAGCCTTGGTTATTGCAAGCATTGGAGCAACCCCCGAGGGAGGAGATCAGGCAATTCAATTCTAGGAAATGCTGTATGAGGCAAAATTAACCTTGTAGCAGTGTTATTTCCTGTAACACGGTCTTGGGTTTTGTTTGTTTGTTTGTTTGTTTTGTACACTTCAATATTAAGTGAGGGATATTTTTACCCCATCACTGAGATGTGACCAAAGGATTTAATGACTTACATATTCATGAGAAGAATATAAAATTAAAGAAAGCTTGTTTAGTTTAACCACTTTGCAGAGGTATTGCCTAGACCCTGTGGCTAGAAATGTCCGTGACAGTGAGTCAAGCCTTGCTTAAGGGCAGCTCCCTTAGAGCTTTGGAGCCATCCAACTTTTCCAGCTATTGGCCAATGGGGAAAGCTGCTGAATGCTTTTTAGTCCTGTGATAGTGGAGTATCGCAGGAAGGACAAAAGGGAAGTATCAGATGCATCTCAGACGCCATAACTCCTAAGAAGAGGACAAGTGTGTGGGTTCTGAAATTGGCTGTTGTGTGTCCAATCCTGCAGATTTCTGAGGATCAAGATGACTTTCAAAAATAGAAAATTGCATGTGTTTTCAACTGTTAACTTCATGATGTTTTTGTTTCCTTGTCCCATGTTATGAAAATTTGACTTCTATCATTCTTGAAAATGCCTAATGACATACATCAAATATAACTACCCATGCACTAACCCCCATTCATAGGGAGGCCGACATCTCTTCACTCCTGTGCCTCCTCTTTTCAATTTGTAGAGGGAATGAATCAAAAGTATGAAGGTGGATATACACCAGAAGAATCACTTGGAGGGTCAAATTCTAGCTCTATTAATAACAGTAAAACTAGCTTTATGATGGCTCAGAATAAAGCTAATATGGAATATAGATTATTATAAAATAAAACTCTATTCCCTTCCAACAAAAGCAAATAATTTACCCAATAGTTAATAATTAGTTCAGTATGATTTCCAAAGGGCAGCACAAAATCATACTTATTCTAAGACTAAACGCATACTCAAACTAAACTAGGATGGTTGAACTTTAAAGTCATATCCTTAGATGCTTGTACTTACTCGTTCAAGATACTGAGCTGTTGTTATATGATAGCTACTATTTGAGATGCTAGGGTTACAGCAGTGACTAAAACAACATTCTCACTTGTATGGACCTTACATTCTTGTGGGAGGTGACACTTGAAAACATGGAGAGAGAGAGAGAGAAAGGGACAGAGTGAGAGAGAGAGAATGATGAGTACTTAAGAGAAAAAATAAAGTAGGGCAAAGAGAGTGAGCGTGTATAGGTTGTATGCTATTTTGTGCACAGCGGTGGTCCAATATTGTTATTCCTGCTCAAAGCCTTGTAAAATTCCTCTTCAAGGCATTCACTATGTGCAAGAGGAAATCATTCTTATTTTGAACCACATTAACTGCTTTTATTTACAACTGTTTTTCAACATCCATGGCTCCGAATCACCATCTTAGATTAGTTTTTAAAAGTTAAAACCGGCCGGGCATGGTGGCTCAAGCCTGTGATCCCAGCACTTTGGGAGGCTGAGGTGGGCAGATCACGAGGTCAGGAGATCGAGACCATCCTGGCTAATCCAGTGAAACCCCGTCTCTACCAAAAATACAAAAAATTAGCCGGGCATGGTGGCGGGCGCCTGTAGTCCCAGCTACTCGGGAGGCTGAGGCAGGAGAATGGCGTGAACCCGGGAGGCAGAGCTTGCAGTGAGCCAAGATCGCGCCACTGCACTCCAACCTGGGCGACAGAGCAAGACTCCGTCTCAAAAAAAAAAAAAAAAAAAAGTTAAAACCACATTCAAAAGTCTATTACCCATCACTAAGACCAGGAGAAGAACCTCATACATGGTTTGACTGCACTCTCCAAGGGGATCTCCCAACGGGCTGTGCACCACAACAGCATCATTGCAGGAAGGGCACAGCTGTGCTCTGCTGTGCACATTGTAGGGCGGCCCTTATTTGGGTGTTGATTTTAAAAACACATAGCTTTTTCTAGTTCCATCACATATGTAAACAGATGTTTCTGTAGTATTTGGAAATAGATTCTTCTGTTTTCTTTAAACATTCTCCTCTACAATCTTGTTTCA
Organism: Pongo pygmaeus; assembly: GCF_028885625.2. NCBI lineage: Eukaryota > Metazoa > Chordata > Mammalia > Primates > Hominidae > Pongo > Pongo pygmaeus. Next base: position 153,667,625 of record NC_072396.2, on the reverse strand, counting down.
ATTATTCCCTGTTTGGAAATAGGTGAAGCTTAAATTATATGTGAGTGTACAATGTGTATGTAGAGAGTGTATATACACATCCACATATATATTTAAAGCAAGTTTTCTAACATGTCTAATTTGCTATTAAACCCTTGCAACATGGTATGAGTCAAGTTAAACTTTCACCTAGCCAGTGTTGGAAGTTACACACATCTCCAGCTCGTGAGAGAGATGAATAAGTTGTGATTTTAGATGTAGATGCTATTATTAGCAGATCCCCAGCAACCACACTGCAGCGTTTGATAATGCAAACATGAATGAGTACGAATGAGCTCTTTGGCTGCCCTGAGCTCCCTTTGCCAGGCTTCCATGGAGGAATATAAGCTACAACAGTTTTCTGAAATGCTTTCCCAAAGTACGTGGGACCCACTTGTTGTGACAGTATGGTGCTGAGAGGTGCAGAAGACAGTAAACAAATTGGAAAAGGAATAAGAATTGAGAAAAAGATTTGAGACCTTCTTTTAGTTATGGCTGCCTCTGCCTGCCCCAACAAGGGGAACAATTCTGTCTTGGATTTAAATTACCATGGTGCATGAGAGTATGCTGATATAGAGTATATAAACACATGTGCATATAAAAACTGGATTATAATGACATGTAATATACCCCTATGCTGTAAATTCTACAAATAAAAACATTTTCCTGTGGAAGAAAGATTTACTTTTTTTTTTTTTTTTTTCAATGGCGGCTCTCTAGTTAACTCCTGTTGATTTAGGCAAAAGCTTTAAGAAAGCAGATACTATTTGTTTCCTATTTGAGTCTCTGGCCAAAATGAGTCATTTCTGTAGTTTTCAGTCCCCCCAAACTAGTAGTCAACTGAATAATAACTTACTACCTCAGGCTCTTGACTCTGAATGCATTCTGCGGTCGACAGAGGACTGATTTACTGTTTGGACCCCTGTGTATAGTCACCATGGGGGCATGCATCATTTCCCTAGAAATAAAAATAGCCCTACTGTGCTTATGTTTTGGGCTGACAAAAATACATTCAGAAAGAAATTTTATGTCTGTGAAGTGAATTCAGAAACTGAAGCTAAAATAATAGTGTTTTGTGTCGTGCCTAAAATACTATATCTTAGTGTAGCCTAGACATTTGTGTAATGTGAAAGGAACCGTATGAAAGAAACATTTTGAAAAATGCAAGAAATAATCAAGGGTTCATGAAGCCAGAAGGGAACAGCTGAATGCTTACAGGAACGCTATACGAGCTGAGATTTACATAAAAGTCCACAGAGAAGGATTAGCTAGATATAATCAGAAAGGATTTGATGTGTCTATTTATTTGCAAACAGTTTAAAAAGAGCACCTTATAGTCTCTCCCTAACTCTAACCTTTAATTTTCTAGAATAAAAGAATCCTTTCCAGCATTTTGTTAGTTTCACCCACACTGCACTGCTCTCCTCCTAATACCAAAAGTAGGGCCCAAGTATTAATATTTGGCAGTGTGATGCTTTAGGTATACTGGCACATGCAACAACTCTTTCCTTTCTTTTCTATTCTGCAACTCACACACTTGGTATTTTCCGCTACTGTGAAAAATGCCACCCCCCGCCCCAGCTGCCTCTAAGTACCAGACATTGCTCACAACACAGCATCTGCTTTCTTCTCTTAGTGCCTTTTGAAAGTGTTGTTCTGCTCTCTTGAAAGGCCTCTCCCCACTGTTCACTGGGGGACTCCTGCTGAGATAGGGAGAGCTCACTCTCAGCAGTTGCTCCCTCCTTCATCTCTGCCCCATAGAATGCTACACGTGCTTCAATCATACAAATGACCTATTCTGTAGTGTAATGGCTTTGTCTTTCCCTACCAGTGTGTGGGGACTCTCACAGTAGGGATCTTATTTAACTAATCTCTATCAACTGTGTCTGCCACATAGTAGGGACATCATTATTGTTTGTTAAAAGAGCAAATGTGTGGCTTGCTTGAATTCTAGCAGGTGAGCTATGTGACTCTAAATTTTTGACAGTTTACTGAAAGATCACTACATGGCAATATTGAAATAAAATTCTAGGTGTAACTCTTATATACCCAAAACTGAGCTGACTTGTGTGGGCAGATTAAACAGCATTGTCCATTCTTGTCTAAACAGCAAACACTAAGAAGGACAGAGTTAGAAACTAACACGTGGACCAGGCAGTATTTTATGAATGTTGATACTAAAAATAACATGGTTTAGTTCCCTTTAAAATGGTTTAATTCTACATTTGCTGGCTTAGTTGAGGTCCATCAGATTCACCAATAAATGAGTGCTTTCTGTTTCTATTTTATCCCTGTGGTTATTAGGGTATTAATTTAACACCTAAAGAGAAAAGGTTCTCATAAAACTTTTGGAAAGATGAGTGATGGTAATTTGGCAACTAATGTGTTTGAAGTTTTGAAGAAACTTATCCTTACAGTTATAAATGTAATATAATTGAAGTTGGCACAATTGTTAAAGAACCTGCAAATCTGATGATTCATTAACTTTTGACACATTTGGTGTCATGTTCTAAGAAAATAAATTGTTAAATAAAGTTACATAATACAACTGAAAAAACCAATAACACATTTCTAGGCATTGAAAGTGGACATGTGTGTCCTGAGAGGGAGTTGGTAAAAACTGAAGAGTTCCTGAAAACTTGGGGTTCTGGGCAGTTTGCTCTTTGGGTCTCAGTTTTCTCATCTGAGATTGCCTAGATGGTACAAATCCAAATACCAATGAAAAGGAAGGTGTTCAGACATTTGTGCAAATTTCTTTAGCTGTGAGGATGATTGCTGTTGCATCCAATTGTGTCTGTCTAAACAACATGAAGAGCCCAATTTATTTTATGCAGCTATTTAGAGAGAGATGTTATTGGTATCTTTCCATTAATTGTCCTTAAATTGGCGAGAGCCAGTTAGAGATTGACTAGAGGTTTGGTGAGGATGTAGGAAGTACATTGTTGAGGGTGCCTCATTATCTTGAAATGAGTGGACTGGGCATTTTGCCCACTGATCTGATGAAGCCCACTGGGGACTACTTAGCTTCATGTTTCTCACTCAGTGGGACCCACCCCAAATTTCCTATACCTTCATTGAGGACTGTGTCTCAGGGCATTTACAATCCATAAAAACAACTTACAGTGTCACACTGTAAAAGACACATAGGAGTCACACAGAAGAATGGCACAGAATAGAGAATCCAGAAATAAATCTAAGCATTTATAGTCAATTCATTTTTTTTTTTTTTTTAGAAAACTTTTATTTTAGGTTCAGGGGTACATGTGCAGGTTTGTTATATAGGTAAACTGCATGTAATGGGGGTTGGATTTACAGATTATTTCATCACTCAGGTAATAAGCATAGTATCTGGTAGGTATTTATTTCTAATCCTCTCCCTCTTCCCACCCTCCACCCTGAAATAGGCCCAGTTGTCTGTTGTTCCTTTCGTAGTGTCCGTTGTTCTCATTGTTTAGCTCCCACTAAAAATATGCAGTATTTATGTTCTCACTCATAAGTGGGAGTTGAACAATGAGAACACATGGACACAGGGAGGGGAACACACACACCAGGGCCTGATGGGGGGTGGAGGGCTAGGGGAGGGAACCTAGAGGACGGGTCAATATATGCAGCAAATGACCACAGCACACGTATACCTATGTAACAAACCTGCATGTTCTGCACGTGTATACCAGAACTTAAAGTAAAATTTTAAAAAGTAATGCAGTATTTGGTTTTCTGTTCCGCATTACTTTGCTTAGGATAATGGCCTCCAGCTCTGTCCATGTTGCAAACTACACAATTTCATTCATTTTTATGGCTGCATAGTATTCCATGGTGTATATACACCATATTTTCTTTACCCAGTCTTCCGTGGATGGGGATTTAGGTTGATTCCATGTATTTGCTATTGTCAATAGTGCTGCAATGAACATACACGTGCATATGTCTCTATGGTAGAATGATTTATATTCCTTTGGGTATATACCCAAAAATGGGATTGTTGGGCCAAATAGTAATTCTGTTTTAAGTTCTTTGAGGATTTGCCACATTACTATCCACAACGGCTGAACTAATTTATACTCCCACCAGCAGTGTACAAGTGTCCCTTTTGTCTGTGACCTTGCCAACAAATGTGGAATTAAACATTTCTAAATGGAAGGAAGCCACTTTATTGTTAGCAACAACACTCGATTCTGTGTTTCATGAAACATTTGCCCTGCCAGACAAAGATATCCTCTGGTCAAACACATTTGGGAATCCTTAGGTAAGACAAAGCTAAACAGAACTCCTTCTTTGAGCCTACATTATGTGAATGTGCACAGTTATGCTCCAGGGAAGGGATATGATAGAAGATGCCAAAACTTCTTGGTGCTGGAGCCTTTTATTCTCAAGGAGAAAAATCCCACACAACTTGTTTGGCAGAGCACAAATCAGATTCCACTGCCTTATCATTCAGAATGGTGACTTAACTGACTGACATTCTGCATGTCTATGATGTGCATGTATACAAGAACATCACAAGAGATATGGACTCCAAATGCAAAATTACCTTTGGTCCTAGGGGGCCATTTCAAAGGCTTTACCAAGTGTCTTTGGAGCCACACTTATTTTCTACCTAAGATATCTTTTTTAAACTCTAATGATGTGGCTTCTTGTCCTTTATTCCACAAATGTAAAAGGTGAAAATGGTGGGGAAAGGCATTATGTGTGTGTGCACGTGTGTGTGTGGAGTTAAACACAGATGCATTATACACACATAAACACACACACACACACACACACATATATATATATAATTTATGTGCATGCATGAATCTACATCGAACTAACAGGGCTAATATTGTTCTAAAATGAGTATAATCATAAAACAGACTTCCAGGCTTTGGCTTTTTTAAAGAAGTGGAATGTCCATATAAATAATCTAGCTGAGGCCTATAACAAGGAGATGACGCATGCAATTTCATACTACAAACTAATATCAGATTCAAGACTAGAACCCAGGTCTATCAACCCTTTGTGTTTAATAATTAGGGGACTGATTGATAATTCACATTCAGTACCAAGTGAAGAGCTCTTTAGTGCCATTTGACTCTACCATGTGAATCTCTTTCATCTGGGTGAGCTCTGAGGGCCCTAAGCTACCATTTCTACTCAGCCTTGGTTTCCAACCTGGTCTTTCACTGCCTGCACCCCATCAGGCATCCTGGGCTCCTTGCTTTCCCTTGCCATACCTCAGCACCAGTGTCGCAAACCGGCAGTCCTTAAAATCCTGGTGCAAATGTTTTCTCCTCCCCCATTGTCCCTTCCATCTTTGACAGTGTAAACTAGAAGCACTTTTTGTTCTTAGAGCCTCCCTGTACTTTATCTGTTCCCCACTTAACAAACATTCCTCTCCCCATGTATCTTGTATTTAATTTTTTACAAACCGATTTTATCTTTTCTGCTGGACTCTAAACTCCTCAAGGGTAGGACCTGTGTCAGATTTACTTTTAATTCCGTCAGCACCTATCACAGTTCCCAGAATGTTGTAGAACCTAAATAAATATTCATCAGATGAATAAATGAATAAAGTGCAAATATCGTAGTCAGGAAAATTTTTGAGGCTATTTGTCATTTTCACTAATGAAAGCACCATATCTATGATGAATCAGATCCTAAAAAACCTGTAATTTCCTATGCAGAGTGGATTCTGATCCTGAATTGTGAAAGACAACCATCACATTGTTTAATGTTGTTAAAGTGTAAAAGCAGGGAAGAATTTTATGCTTGACAACAGTGTGTGCATGCTCTCTCTCTCTCGGTTTCTTTCTCCCTCTCTTTTGGTAACAGATGTCAACCTTGGTTAGATTCAACTCAACTTATTAGTGCATGGCTTTTAGCCAAAAGCAATTCACATTTTCAGAAATGTACTATCACATATGTCTTAATAACAGAAATGTGCTTTTGAAAAAAATGTATGTGATAAGTCACATATGGTGGAAGAAATCTGTACATCTCTCAGGCCTTGCTGTCACAATGAAATCTTGGAGATGACTGCTGCAGAGCATTAAAATACAAGTGAAAGTCTTTCTGACACATTAAAGAGCCATAATTTGAACATACTAATCAAGCTCTGATAACAGTATGGTTCCAATATAGTGAGAAATAGACCAGGTTTCTCTTGTCCTGATCAGTGATCTTAAGAACACTCATGTTTGAGTCTTACCCTCAGAGGTAATATTTAATGTTTCAAGGAAATGGCATTAGTGTATCCAGGTACATTATGTGCTTACATTCACTAGGCATATATTTAATTTCTTTTTTATATGGAGCATAATTACTGTATATCACAGTCTCCCTATGGCAATGAAAGAAGCAGCTTACAACCATGAAAGTACTAAAAATAAATTGAAAGAGTGGTTAAGAAATAGGGAGAGGGAGGCAAAACTTTTAGAAACTTATTAGCCATACACTAATAAGTTTATTTACCATCATCATAACTGAAAGCTAATTTAGCCTTAGTTAGATGTGGAAGTGACAGAATTGTAGAAAATTAATATGCCCTTTGCAATAAATCCATCTACACACAATTTGGAAGACTAGCAGTATGCCCTAGATATGTGTTCTATGTGTTCACTTGTTTCTGAGGCATCAATGCCCCGTCAGTGGATCTCATATCCGTATGATTTTCAAAGGTAGTGCGTGAAGAGCGAATCTGTTTGCTCTGAATGAGAATTAAGTGGCACATCAACCCTAGAAAGTCCTAAACACACAATAAGGGCTCAGTAAAACTCATTGTTTTAAAGGCCAAAGGAGAAAGGATTGATAGTTTAACCTTCAGCATCACAAAAAAGCTTAATGCTTTTTTCTACCTCACCAACTAGAGCAGGAGTCCACAAACTTTCTATAAGGGGCCAGATGGTAAAAATGTACAGCTTTGTAGGCTACATACATTTTATGTCACAACTACTCAACTCTGCCATTGTAGCACAAAAGCAGCCACAGACAATATGGAAATGAATGAGTGTGGCTGTGTTCCAATAAAACTTTATTTATGCTTACTGAAATTTGAATTTCATGTAATTTTCACATGTCAAGATATGTTCTTCTTTTGATTTTTTTCAACCATTTGCCAAACTCTACGCCAAAGGGCTATATGAAACCACACACATGTTCATATTTACCAATTTGTGTTCATACTTGAGTTGTAAATGATGCCGCTGGGCCTCTGTTTTCCAGTAAAACTGTACACAATTTTCATTGTATGCTCAAAAAGACAATCAAATGTTATTTCTTGATACGAGATCAAACAAGGAACTGGTCAGAAACAGAACAGCTAGAAAGAACCAGAGCAATGGAGGAACATTTTTACATGTGGCATGAGTCACGAATAACAGGGACTGTGTTGCGGGAAGTCAGGGACCCTGAACGGAGGGACCTGCTGAAGCCATGGCAGAAGAACATAAATTGTGAAGATTTCATGGACATTTATTCGTTCCCCAAATTAATACTTTTATAATTTCTTACGCCTGTCTTTACTGCAGTCTCTGAACATAAATTGTGAAGATTTCATGGACGCTTATCACTTCCCCAATCAATACCCCTGTGATTTCCTATGCCTGTCTTTACTTTAATCTCTTAATCCCATCATCTTCACAAGCTGAGGAGGATGTATGTTGCCTCAGGACCCAGTGATAATTGTGTTAACTGTACAAATTGTTTGTAGAGCATGTGTGTTTGAACAATATGAAATCTGGGCACCGTGAAAAAAGAACAGGATAACAGCAATGTTCAGGGAACAAGAGAGATAACCTTAAACTCTGACCGCTGGTGAGCCGGGAGGAACAGAGCCATATTTCTCTGCTTTCAAAAGCAAATGGGAGAAATATCACTGAATTCTTTTTCTCAGCAAGGAACATCCCTGAGAAAGAGAATGCGTCCCTGAGGGGAGGCCTCTGAAATGGCCACTTTGGGGGCAGCTGTCTTTTACGGTCACAGCTGTGGGATGAAATAAGCCCCGGTCTCCCATAGCGCTCCCAGGCTTATTAGGACGAGGAAATTCCCGCCTAATAAATTTTGGTCAGACTGGTTGTCTGCTCTCAAACCCTGTCTCCTGATAAGATGTCATCAATGATGATGCGTGCCCGAAACTTCATTAGCAATTTTAATTTTGCCCCGGTCCTGTGGTCCTGTGATCTTGCCCTGCCTCCATTTGCCTTGTGATATCTTATTACCTTGTGAAGCACGTGATCTCTGTGACCCACACCCTATTCGTACACTCCCTCCCCTTTTCAAAATCACTCATAAAAACTTGCTGGTTTTAAGGCTCGGGGGGCATCACGGAACCTGCCGACACGTGATGTCTTCCCTGGACACCCAGCTTTAAAATTTCTCTCTTTTGTACTCTGTCCCTTTATTTCTCAGACCGGCTGACACTTAGGGAAAATAGAAAAGAACCTACGTGAAATATCAGGGGTGAATTTCACCTGATAGGACTGGACCACTTGGTTAGTTATGATACACATGCTCTTTTAACATGATGGTGACACTCTACTAGAAGAGAGCCACCAGCCTTATCAAGCCTGCAGGCTAGGTTCCTGGAGGAAACCTATTTTCCTGGAAGAATCCCTGTTTTCTGGGATATGTCCAATTTGTTTACTTATTCATTCAGAAAACATGTATTGAACCTTTACTCTATTTGGGGTTCCAGTGCATTGTGTGTAACTGAAATTGTCTAGTGTTACCGGGGGGATCTTTGTTCTTCAAGCTCCCAAGATGGTGGCGGCCACTCCCAAGATGGGGCGGGCCTTTTGTTCTCTGACCTGGGGTTCTTGGCCTCATGGATTCCAACGAATGGAACCTTGGGCCATGTGGTGAGTGTTATAGCTCTATTAGAAGCTGTGGGTCATGGAAGAGAACTGTGGAACCCAGCGACCAGTGTTCAGCCTGATTAGGATGAACCCAGGCACTTAGCTGTGCAGGAACAATGGCAAGCCTTTAGCCCGATTGGGAGTGGCAATGGGCACCTCGCTGGATCAGGAGCGCAGCGGACGCCCTGCCGGATCCAGAGGGGTGGAAGTCAAGGGCGGGTCTGCAATGGCGGCATTCAGCAGTGGTGGATGGCGAGCAAAAGCTCAGCTTGAGCCGGGACAAGTACGGACCAGAAGAGTGTACAGTTGCAAGATTTAATAGAGTGAAAACAGAGCTCCCATACAGTGGGAGGGGACCCAAAGAGGGTTACCTGATCTGGCTTGAATGCCTGGGTTTATATCCCGATCATTGTCCCTCCTCCTGTGCTCTCAGGCGATAGATGATTTGATTATTTCTTTACCTCCTGTTTTTAGCCTAATTGGTATTTTAGTGAGCTCTCTTTACTACCTGATTGGTCGGGTGTGAGCTGAGTCACAAGCCCCGTGTTTAAAGGAGGGTGTGGTCACCTTCCCCAGCTAGGCTTAGGAATTCTTAGTCGGCCTGGGATATCCAGCTAGTCCTGTCTCTCAGTCCCCCTCTCAACGGGAAAACCCAAGTGCTGTTGGGGAGGTTGGCCAACGACTGCTCTAACTGCTTCCTGCTGAATTGGGGGCATAGTAGGGTTGTGCAGTTGAGATTTCCTCAGGAGTGATGCCTTCGATGTCATCAGAAATGGCAAAAGGACCATTATATATAAAACTTTTTAAAAACTTTGACTCTGTTCTCCTGTCAGGCAGAGCAACTGAACCCTGCTGTAGAGTTTTTGTTTCTGAGCTGAGGTCTTGAGGAAGTCTCCTTCTTCAAGTGCTGAGTCTGGTATCATGAACCCAAACTCATCCTGAGAACAGTATCTTATTTAATTAGAAGACAATTCTAAACACCTCCCGGTTGGTTATGACTTAGGTTTATTACTAAGCGGATTTTCAAATATATTTAAAGCACAAAGCTCAATAATCCTTTGACTCTTCTAGTTTCCGTTCCTTCTTTTTATAACATTCCTCAAAACTGCACTGTGAATTAATAAGAACTCATAAAAATACAATTACTGTAGGGTCAAATTCTTACAAGGAGCAAAGAGAAAACAGGTCCTGCTTCTAGGCCATTAGAATAGAATTAAATGCAACCCCAAACACTGCCAATGGGCTATTCTATGCATGCAAAAATGCAACTTGGGAATCACTTCCTATTGGGAGGGCTGGAGCTTGGAGACATTTGCCATTGAGGGCCTTGATTTACATTCCTCCAGCTGTAGCCCCACTCCTTGTGACCTGGGGCACACATCTGCATGCAGCCGGACTAGAGGGAGGAGTGCAGTTGAACTGCAGGAAAGAAGATCACTAATCGCCCACCCAGGGACAAAAGCCCTGACCCTGGCCTCATTAGCGCCATCCTCTAATTCTCTGAGCTTGCCAGCCACAGGCTCACAGTGGAGGAGCCTTTAGGGCATTCAGACGGAAAAGAAATCAGGCTGCAGAGAAGATTTCAACTCCCAACTGCACGACCTGACAAAACCTCAGCTACTACAAATACTTCCGTAAGACTACAACATAATATATCTCCAGACTACGGATGCCCCTCTAGATGTTACAGAGCCTGATAGGGAATATTCTTTGGCCTAAGAAAAATGAAACTTAAAAGCAAAGTACACAACACCTTTTGGAAAAACGTACTAGGGCTTGGATTTAATGGTATGCTAAATGCTACCCTGGTGCCCTGGAAATTCAGTTATTTTATTATACAAAACAAAAACATTTCTTGTCATTGGCATTAGCTGATCCATTCTCCCAGAAACTTAAAAGTCTATGTACTCTCCATTTCTGTATTTGGTACCAACTATAATGGAAGTCAGCCGAAATAAATTAACACATAGTTCCTCGAGATGTGATATTACCAGACCTATAATAACACAGCAAATAGAGAAAGTCCTCCCTCAGCCACAGAGCTGGCAGGACTAGCATGCATTGTAACACTGCAATCAGATGTTACAAACCAAATGACAAAACAGCCATCCTTCTTAATTTGAAAGTCTCCCTTCTGGAAGAGACAGGATGTCTAAGATGTACTATATTTAAAGGAGGTCTGTGTAGCTTGTTTATGATTTAAGAGTATCTCATAAAATGCCTTGGGAATTGCTTTCTGTTAGCTAAAACAAAAAAGAAAAGCCTTTAGTTAAGTATATTTTATGAGCTTTTCATTAACAGAGTATTGAGGCCTTGATGCCAAGGTGCCAAACCTCCCCACGTGGCTGGAAATCACTTGGCACACTTTCAGTCATTTATGTCTCTGTCATAGGTCCAAGGTTTGCAATTAAAAATGTAATCTTTTTAGCATGTGCAAAACCCAAAGGCTTGAAGTACTATGTATTGAATATGATTATAATAGTATTTGGCAGCTATTCATGGATTGCACATATTAATTTATGTAAACTGGGTACAACTTGGGGCATTTCTTCATCAGGAGCACAGGGAAAAATATAAGCCAGTCCCTGCTCATTGGAGGACTTTTTTGGCTTGTTTTGTTTTTGTCTTTAAATTGTCATGAATAGAGATTAACTCAAAATCCAAGGTCTCTTTTATGACCTTATTTTTCACATGCATTCAAGTCCATTAAAATTAACATTTGCAACTAATAAAAATAATAACTTACTTCACAGGATTATTCCTAGGTTTTGCCTTTTCAACAGCCTGTAAACAGAAGAAAAAATGCAATTAGACAATATTAGCAGGCATAATCATTGCAACTAGCTACCAAAACAATAAGCAATATAAAATGCTCTTCAGAAACATAAGGAGCTAACCGAAACAGGGTGCTGTAGAAAAGCAGACTGGAGACTCAGAAAGCAATTTTCTTCTCCTGGGAAACATGGTTACCTGTCCAAGCGCAGCTTTCTAATACAGGTGGGCATTGTGAGGGCTGCCTAGAAAGTTCATCAGGGACCATAAAAGTGGACTTCTGCTTTCTACATATGGCTAGCCAGTTTTCCCAGCACCATTTATTAAATAGGGAATCCTTTCCCCATTTCTTGTTTTTCTCAGGTTTGTCAAAGATCAGATGGTTGTAGATATGTGGCATTATTTCTGACGGCTCTGTTCTGTTCCATTGATCTATATCTCTGTTTTGGTACCAGTACCATGCTGTTTTGGTTACTGTAGCCTTGTAGTATAGTTTGAAGTCAGGTAGCGTGATGCCTCCAGCTTTGTTCTTTTGGCTTAGGATTGACTTGGCGATGCGGGCTCTTTTTTGGTTCCATATGAACTTTAAAGTAGTTTTTTCCAATTCTGTGAAGAAAGTCATTGGTAGCTTGATGGGGATGGCATTGAATCTGTAAATTACCTTGGGAAGGATGGCCATTTTCATGATATTGATTCTTCCTACCCATGAGCATGGAATGTTCTTCCATTTGTTTGTATCCTCTTTTATTTCCTTGAGCAGTGGTTTGTAGTTCTCCTTGAAGAGGTCTTTCACATCCCTTGTAAGTTGGATTCCTAGGTATTTTATTCTCTTTGAAGCAATTGTGAATGGGAGTTCACTCATGATTTGGCTCTCTGTTTGTCTGTTATTGATGTATAAGAATGCTTGTGATTTTTGCACATTGATTTTGAAAATGTGGCACATCTACACCATGGAATACTATGCAGCCATAAGAAATGATGAGTTCATGTCCTTTGTAGGGACATGGATGAAATTGGAAATCATCATTCTCAGTAAACTATTGCAAGAACAAAAAACCAAACACCGCATATTCTCACTCATAGGTGGGAATTGAACAATGAGAACACATGGACACAGGAAGGGGAACATCACACTTCAGGGACTGTTGTGGGTTGGGGGGAGGGGGGAGGGATAACATTGGGAGATATACCTAATGCTAGATGACGAGTTGGTGGGTGCAGTGCACCAGCATGGCACATGTATACATATGTAACTTACCTGCACATTGGGCACATGTACCATAAAACCTAAAGTATAATAATAATAATAATAATAATAATTACAATAAAAGAAAAAAAAAGAAAAAGAAAAAAAAAATAATAAACCACCTGTAAACTTAAAAAAAAAAAAAAAAAGTGGACTTCTGGGTGCACAACTAGGGTCCCTCTCTTCCCACCTTTCAGTCTAATCTTACCGTGTTTGGACCTGCTTGGGTTGTAATGACAGGTTGGGGAAACAGATGCAGATGGAATGGTCATAGGCATATCCTGGATTTTTAGATTTGTGGTAGGGAACTGCTCACCCTAGCACTACTACTGACATCTGGCCATACTTCCACCATGATAGAAAGTCGAGTGTCCACTTCTAAAATCATTTTTATTAGCCGACACCACAGAAAGGCAAGGAATGACTGAACACTCAGATCAATTTCCTCCTGTGGAAGCTTTAAGAAAATATACACCAAATCATAGAAATGAGGAAATCTCTGGGCCTCTCATCTTGCATTGCCTTAGACATGGAGACTGGTTCCAGTTTAGTGCTGAACCCATTGATCTGTGTACAGTCCATTTATCATTCATGAAAAGAGCTAGTGATCTTCACAGTATATTAGAAGAAACAACTCAGATCATCTGTCAACAGCCCTCTTATTTCTGTTTCCTTCTCCACAGGGATTTCATCTCCTTCGATTCTTCTGGAATTAAAATGTTGCTAAGCAACACAGCTGGGGGTGCTGATGGCAGAATGGCTACAGTCTATCAAACTGTTTAAGCACCTGGAGGGTTTTAGTGATGATTTTTTTTTCATATTTCTGTAGCATAATTATGTAATCAGAACCAAACTTGTACTCCCGTAGACTTTTTCAGGCTATAGACATTATGTTTGATAAAAAGAGCATTGAAGCAGCCATTTGACAACCTCAGGGTTGTTCAGATCTTTTTAAAAAGTATCTGTTTGGGGACCTTTAAATTTGTGCATCTTGGAGGTGGGTAAGGGCTACAGAGAAGAGAATACTGCTGTAAATTAGAATACAGAGGCAACCACTTTTAGCAGAGACAACATATAATCTAACTCTGGACTTGACATTCTGGGTGACAGGTGATATTCAACATACTGAAGACCTCTATGCATAATAACTGAATAAAACACTTCCAAAGTTTAGATGTTAGTGCTGGAAATCCATGCTTCCATTTATTAAGTCTCAAGTTCTGTTTCTAGATAAATAACCATTAATATTTGGGCACTTTGGCTTGGTAGGCAAAAATCATTTTCTCACCATCTGTGCCTGAGGTTGAATTTTGGCAAGTGCTAGAATAGGAAAAAAGCTAAGGAATGAGGTAAGAGGTGAAAATGAGAAAACAAGAAATATGTGTCTGGCTGGCCCAACTCATCTGTCACATGTATCTTGCATATGAAAACTTGTCCATTTGCTGTCCATTTGCAGTCCATGTACAGAGGATGCGAACCTCACTCATCCTGCAGATTCTCCCACGTCAGAAGAACAAAGGGAGAAGCTGTGCTGGCAAGAAGTGGGGACTGCCATGCACCTTTCCTACAGCAGCAGGACCCAGTCTGTACATACATGCACACTCACATCTGCCTTTTTAAAAAAAAAACCCTTTTCTCTCCCAAGCCTGGCTGGTTTGCAATAAGATGTAGTAGTAGGCTGAAGACATGTCACTGTGGAAATCATGTGAATCCACTTTTTTCAATCCCTTAGAATCCAGATAAGTCTGTTCTGGAAGACTTAGGTTATCACAAAGTAATGGGTGCTGTGTTCAAGTGGTTTCCTTTTAAAGCATGTTGGATGTGATAGGATGAGCTTGCCACTGGCAGGAGACAGGAAGAGGGAAAAATCAAAGTGACATTGCTTATCCTCCCTTTGATTCGGAGGCATGTTTTTTGAAAATACCCTCTCTGTTCTATGCTTTGGAACTGTCAATTATACCCAGTTATTTTTCTCTGATCAGGAGGAACGTGATCATGTTTGAGGCCAGTTTCTTTGAAACATACATCTTTTTATAGAGCCAACATAGGAAAATAACTTCCTTCAAATTATTTTTTCTGGGTTGCCTGGCTATTGATTGAAAATGTCTATGCTGAGAGGTTCTCTTTTCTTTGGAAATTAACTTGCGATCATTCTGATGTCCCAACAGCTCTAGTCAGATGTCCTCATGTCATCCTCTTGTGTGCTCATCACCTTGAATCTCTCAAGTAAATGATGGCCAGTAAATGATGGTAGAGTAAATGATGGCAGAGAACCTTGCCATATGAGAAAAAGCTCACAATGTGTTACTTTGTTTTCACTGTAATTTGATGTTGTTTTAGGCATGCTGTGAGGAATTATTACATTAAGAGACTTTGAGGAAAAAATTTTAAGTGAATTATTTATGTGCAAATGATATGTGAATTATTCTACAAGATACACAAAGGGAGAATTTCTCTTTTGAAATGATGGGACATAAGAAGACCATCCCAAGTTCCAGATACACATGCCAGAATGTGAGACACACTGCAAAAGGAGGAAAATTAAAAGGAAATGACATAGCACAATTCACCAAACATCAAGACAGTTACATATTGGGATTGCAGCTAATTTTAAGTTTAAAAACATACATTAAAGTAATTTAAACTGATTGGAAAATGGAGGCTGGAGAGTTAACAGTTATGCTGCTTTAATTTATAATGTCTATATGCCTTTAAAAACCTATATTCTCCTTATTTTGTGCCATGGTTCCCTATCATGATACTTATCTCACAATTGAGGAAGCTCTAGTATAAGAAAAAAACAATAAAAGAAATTAAAATGTTAGAGAATGTACTCCAGTATGGTGTGATGAGAGGTAATAGGCTAGAGTGGAGATAGTGCTGTGCCAGAAATGTTAAAAACCTGGATTCTAGTCCCAGATTTGCCTCTTACCCTATTGGCAAGTACTAAACACCTTTGAGCATCAGTTTCTTCATTTTGAAAATGAAGATAATAATTCCTGCCTTTTCTACAGCAAGGGTGGTTGTGAGTAGCCAACATTGACAACAGTGCTCTGGAAGCTGCAACATGATATGTAAATGCGGTGCACCTTGATTGTGACTGCTTTCTACACAGGTGTTCATGCATAGATTTTTACAGCCAGATACTTTATGGGCTTACTGAGTAGAGGCCACGTTGTGGTATGAAACCTACATAGTCATTCCAATGAGGATTATAGGAACCACTATCTTCTGCTCTCCATATCAGTAGTGGTTCTGGAGTGAATAGAATGCTTCTGTCTGGAAAGTGCTATTCACAGAAGACTTTGATATGTTTAGATTCTACGGACCTCTCTTTCTCTCTATTTTTCTTTCTCTCTTTTCTCTCTCTTTCTCTGTGTTTCCAAGGAAGCCTAGGATGATTCCGTATTTTCCAGTTGATCTCTCCTTTAGTAGCCCCTCCCTCCACACTTCACTCCATCAGATGGACTCTTTACTTTTTTATTAACATTGGACCCTGAGGATGGGGAAGACCTGAAGCTCCTTTTCTACATGGGCCACCTCTGTCATGGGGTATCTTGAGAAATTAAATGCAAGGAAGAAGGAACTTCTCTGATTCCAAGGAGCATTTCTGAGGTGACTCCTCTCTCATTATCAGCAAATTTATTTCCTTTGGAGGGATGATGTGGCTACAGACAGGCTCAGATTTGCTCACTCGCTAAACCTATGTTCCTGAAAATAAGAACCTTGTCTTTCTTTTATATAGAGAATCCTTGTGCTGCACTAAAGCTCAAGTAACCCAGGAACCATGTTGAATTACATAAACCATATAATATAGCACTATTACAAAAAAATAGGTAGAAAGAAAGAAGGAAAGAAAGACAGTTGTTGTCTCTTGAGTCCCATCCACATGGCATACATGATATTATATTTCCTTAAGGATAAAATATGACATAAAAGGTGCTTAGAAAACTTGCCAGCCATTTTCTATATAATGATAACACTTCTTCAAAATTCTTTAGCAAGGTAATTCTGTCTCAGAGATTATACTCCATTAATTGCTATTCTAGTCCAATAGACGTGTATAAATATGTATAAATATACATATAAATATACACGTCTATTGGACTAGAAATATATATTTATGGAAAATGTAGAGAATCTTTTGGGGGTTATAAGAAGCATGCTCTGAACAGTCAGACTTATGACATTATCCCCCTCCTTTTACAGAAAACAAAGCTAATGCAATGTGTTTCCTGTATGTTGAGACCGTCAAAGTGAACATTTGGATGGCCTAGAGATATTGTGGCAATGGACTCAGGTATTGGTTTTTTCCATAATCAATAATAATACTGTCAGTCAAGCATAAAATGTGATTTTGTTAGTATTGCTCTATATGCCTTTTACATTTCCATTTCATATGCATTTTCCTTTCATTCTACCAGCAGATATATCCAAACTGGGTTTTTACATTTCTTAATCAAAAGGGAAAAGCCAATCATTCAGATAATTTCAAATAACTGGGTATTCAACAACATGGAAAAAGACAGAAAAACAATTAATTGCATTGGTTTTGTGTTTCTTTGTTTTGTTTTGGATTTAATTTTTTTTCACATGATTGTTCTGTGAGGCACAGCTATACCCTAATCTAGCAGCATGTATTGGTAAATTGCATTGATTGCCTAAGTTCAGAAGAGAAACTCTTCTATTAACAAATGAACTCATCATTAGGGTATTCAGATGGCCTAAAATCAATACCGACAGAATTGGCTAAAACAATTGAAGAGACATATACTGACAGCACTTGCTTAAATATAAAAATGAATTGCTTAATTACAGCATTTAAATAAGTTTCACTGGAATGAGTAATATGGCAAAAGACAATGTATCCTGTAGGCTAAACCCCAGCTGGCATTAAGCACACATAGCCAAGGGTGGCAGATTAAGAGGACAAAATGGCACTCAAGATTTTGCAACACCTGGATGCCTGAATTTCTGACTTGTCATACAGGGATTATAATCTTTAGGAAAACACTAACCACTATTATGGATGCCTGAAAACGTGCATGGAAACATCTCGTATTTGAACCTTGAACCTCTAGGAAGCAAAAACATGTTACCTGTCTTTAGATCACTGGGCTTTCCATATTTTAACTTTATTCATTCTTTTCTAATAATCAATGAAATAGGTCTTTGCTATACGTAACAGGGGAGGGAATATACTTTTGACAGGCAGAGTTTGGGGAAAATTTGTTCTCAGTGGATAGAACTATGTCTTGCACTTAATAGTCACTTAAACATTGATGAGATAAATGAATCAAGAACGACTAGGCAAACTCATAGGCCTGGACATTATGCTCTGGGCATGAAAATGTGCCAGAGGACACTAAGCTCTGTATGGAGGGAAAAAATAAGCCTCTGGAGGAAGAGCTGAGCTCCGGGCTGATGTGCATCTAAATTCACCCTGCAACTGAATGTAAGGCTCTTGTTTACACTCCGAAGAGGAGGGAGTCTGGAGCAGCATTCACAGGGTGAATTTCCCATCCCACTTTCTGGAAGAAGGCTTGTAGCTACCTGTGCCTTCCTCACTCTTCCTGCAACTACTGCTAACTTGATTTGTATTGCCTTTCACCAGGACTATGGCCACTGCCACCTCACTTCTCTACTGGTCTCCCTATTCTAAATCTATTTTATGTTCTACTTCAAGATGAATCTTCCTGAGGCTCCACTTTGATCACATTGCTCTCATTGTCATAATCCTTCATGGCTTCCCATTGCTCATTGAGTAAATATCAATTTCACTCACACTGCCATTCAAGACCCTGCCACAGCCAGTTGAATAGCCACTGAATAGCAGGTACTACTTGTACCTGAATGTGCATTTCACTACCATGGCAGCCAGAGTTTTGTGAGCATCCAGCCCAAAGATGATGTGATAACAGCATTCAGAAGTGCCTGCATTCCACAAGGCTTGCTCCCTTCACTCTGGCTATGTTGCTGGATAGAAAATCCTTTGGCAAGATCCATTTGTCAATTGGAAATTTCCTTTATAACTAAGGTTTGGTTTATTGTAACTTAATGAAAAATGTACTGTCTTTGGTGAAGAAGCATGTTTCACCCACAAAGTCATCTGTTGACACTAATCATTCTCTAAGTGGAGTAAATATGGAGATGCCAGGCAAGCACTTCAATATTGCATTGAGGTGTTTATTTTTCCCCAGTCAGGAGGCCCAATGTAAGTAGCACTTGGTCACTCTGTTCCCCTGGGGTTTGTGGGTTTGAAAATTCAATTTTCTTTCCCCTAACCAATCTGAGCCCTCTTGCCCCTGATGCTAAGGGGGCACACCTCACAAAATGACATGTATCTTTTAGTTAGAGACCATCAATGCCTAATAGAGGTTTTCTCCCTACCATGCATAACCAGAAGACATGGGAAGTGTATTATTAGTACATAGTAGGTACTCAATTACGTATTCAAAAACCTAATTGGCAGGAAATACTGATAAAATATCTTTATCATTAACCTACTAGTGTGATAAGGCTTCCTATCCCTTTGGAACACATTATACTCTGGGTGATGAGACTACATTTTTATTTATATACTAAATACTAACTGACCACTTTGTATCTCAGTTTTCTTATTGAGAAAATTAGAAAGCTGGAGTAAAAACTCTATGGTCATTTTAAGGTCTGGTATTCTATATTTTAATACACACACAGGAGTATTTCACATATATCTAAAAGGATTACATACATATGGATATATATATATAAATATATGTATTTATATATATGCACACATATGAATATATATATTTTTCTCATATGAATATATATATATATATAAAGTGGACTAAGGCTTCATATTTAGCCCTGAATCATATATTTGTGTGATTGAATATTGAGTGAAGGACTTGGCAACAATGTCCTTGGCAACAATGGTGTTTGCCCTTTATTACATAAAGTCTGTAGTATACAATGGAGAATGTAGGGTTCAAGGGAAGGAATTTTAAGCAGAAACTGGATAGAGTCAGACTTGATTTGGGAAGATAAATGTGGATACAATAAGGAAGATGGATACAATGAGGGAGAAACAGGAAGCTAGGGAGTTACTTTCTCGTTAATCAAAAGAGAAGTAATGAACACAAGAACATGGCAGATCAAACCAGAATGTCTCTTGGACCACAGACAGCATTACTATTTCTGTGCTAACAACTCAAAATAGTCTGAACTAGGAGGCAAAAAATACCAACTAATTGTCTAATGTACTGAATTTTCCCTCAGTCTATTTCTAACTATAGTCAGGAAAACCAGGCTCTGTAGCATGTCCTGGTAGTATTATCAGGTCTACCCTATCATCATTCAGGAAGGGAGCCTCTCAGGAAACACTACTTCTGCTCTGGCTGGAAGGGACAATATAATATGTTTTATCAGAAAAAAAATGTGGAATTTTCTTCACCTTCTGCCAAAAGAGCTGAAACACACGCAAGCCTCTCTCCAAATACTGTATCTGTTCACCATTAGTTATAGACTGAGAAGGAGAATCTTGCTGGGTTGGAAGATAGTTGCTGCCATTATCTGCAGGCATGCACACTGCCAATAAACAGAGTTGTGCCACAGAGTCTAATTTGTCTATTTTAGATGTCTTCTCCTTCATCTTTTGAAGCCTCAATTGTAACAGTTGTGAAACTACATCAGGATTTACGCAAATATATTAAAACAGAAAAGTTGCTGAGAACAGTTTCATGCTCACACTGTGAAGACTTAATGGTACAAAATCAATGTTTTCATGGCTCCCGAGGGAAGCTGAATTAACATCATCCCCCAAACAGATTCCTCCCTCTTCAGGATAGTTCCCTTCCCTTCATTTCATAACACTTCTGCTCCCCTGAGCTAAGGAGTTGTATCTAGCACGTTGTTTCTCTGCAGATGCAGTAAAGAGGAATAAAGACTTACTAAGACTTAATGACCCTCGAGTCCATGTCTATG
This sequence comes from Pongo pygmaeus, assembly GCF_028885625.2. Classification (NCBI taxonomy): domain Eukaryota; kingdom Metazoa; phylum Chordata; class Mammalia; order Primates; family Hominidae; genus Pongo; species Pongo pygmaeus. The sequence continues at coordinate 153,646,790 of NC_072396.2, read as the reverse complement.
CCCAGAGGATTCTGAAGGCTAGGCTCGGGGATTCTGGGACATGCCTGGTCATAGGGATGCTCTCACTCACTATAAAGTTTTCTCCACGTTACCAGGCAGGCTCGTGGCTCAGAGGCTTGAAGGTGAACCTAATTGCTGTCTTTAAGAACCTGAGCTCATGCTGTGATTCTGCTCCAAGTGAGGGCTGGGAGAAGAAATATTAGCGAGGTAAGAATGGTTGGGCAGGAGAGGTGAGACGATACAGAGGGGAGAAGAAGAGGGCAAATGAGGATATAAGAGGCCAGGTTCTTCCACTTTTCTGACGAATTATCACAAGTACCACTGCACTACTCTCTTCACAGAGGAACACAACAGAGCATATGGGATTGGAACAGGCACATCCATAGGTGAGGGCAGTGGTGTGCCAATCAGTAATGCACAGAATTTCTATTTGTCTCGGTATCTCTGTATCTCTCTCTCTCTCTCCCCTCCCCCTCCCTCTCTTACACACACACACACACACACACACACACACACACTCACAGAGTACACTGTTCACAGCCAGAACACCACAAATACAGTCATATAGTAGCATGGCCATACTTGTTGTCAATAAGACAAAAGGATGTTATTGCAGACTTCATTTATATGTGTGTGTTTAAGGTGGTGGGTGGGTGTCACTTATGTCAATATTCAAATAAAATTACATGGGTATTAACACATTTGGTCTGTACACTTTTATTCTCTCTTTCCCTCATTGTCTGTGTGAATTTAATGTTGCCAATTGTAACTTGGTTCCCTGTATCTCTACAATAAAAATGTAGCCATTTTTATTGTAAGCACAATACCCCTGCTAGCAAAACACAGGGGTAGAGGAAGCAGTGGGAAAAGCCCTGTGGGCTTGCTGGGCCCCCCAGTAAGCAATTTCAGCTTTGCCTCACAGAGGTCCTTTAGGAGAGCTGCCGGAGGTACTCGGAAAAGGCTACAGAGAGAAGGAAACCTCCAGGTGAACTTTGTAACAATTTGAACCCATTGAGAAATCTCCTGGCCAGAACTGGGGGAAGGGCATGAATCCGGACTGCAGACTCCACAGGAGGGGGAAGAACTAAAGCCCTACTTGCTTTTGCAGCAATGTTGCCAGAAATGACAGGATTTTATACTCTTTTATGGCAAAATAGTAATCAATTTTGTATATATATATAATATATATGTATATATATACACATATATATTTATACATATATATTATATATGTATATGTATACACATATATATTTATGCATATATGTATATATACACATATATATTTATACCTATATGTGTATATATATATATATTTATACATATAGACATATATTTATACATATATACATATATATTTATACCTATATATACATATATACATGCATATACATATATATACATATTTGTGTATATATCTCTCTCTCACATTTTAACCATTTGTCTGTTGATGAACATTTAGATTGATTCCATATCCTAGCTATTGTGACTTGTGCAGCAATAAACATGGTGGTGCAAGTATTCCTTTAATATACTGATTTTCTTTACTTTGGAAAACTACCCAGTAGTGAGATTGTTGGGTCATATAGTAGTTCTATTTTTAGTTTTTTGAGAAACACACACGTATATATGATTCAGGGTTAAATATGAAGCTTTAGTCGACCTCCATTAACAATAAACTAGCTTTAGCAAGTTTATACATTTTTAGTAAAATGTTCCAAAGACTCCTATGAAATTTTTGCTGTGTGAAATACGAGTTATGTGGCCCCATACATTTTGGAAAGTTTTGTTTCTTTTTTCTGCCCATCCACCTGTATTTTGAATGGTTAATGTTGGATTGGTTAATCTCAAATTTGGAAACTCTTCTGTGCACTTAAAATGCTTATGCTATTTGCTCTTGATAAATAAAGATAAAAGTAAATATAGCTGCTTAAGAAAATATCAATTCAGTTTTCCATGCAGAACAAGGTCCTTGGTGTTTGCAGCCTGCCTGGTGACTTTTTTAGCAGATGGCAGATATCTGGTGGGGAGGGGGTAGAGTTAAGCATTCTTGAGCCCTAAACCAAAGCCCCAGTAAATTTTTCAAGCCAGAATATAAATTTCAAAATCTTACTTTTTCAAAGTGGCAAAGTGTTTCATTATATAACTTTTGCTTGAGATGTGCATACTGTTCTAGGTATATTCTAGAACCCTGATTAAACTCAAGGCTTGGAAACTACCAATGAAGTTAGGCACACATGGTGCATTTCCTGGGACTTACGAATGACTCCAGAGTGAAACTTCCAGGCTGCAAGAATGGATTAGGACCCTAATTGGGATGATGAAGAGACTTAAGGAAAAGAATGTGCTTGGACCAAACAGGGGGTGGGGTTTGAGTGAAGAAAGGACCAGTGATGTCTAGTCATTTCCTCCAGCCCAGAAAGGGCAACATGATGAGGACTCTTTTCTCCAGGCACTTCAACTGAAATTTGTACTTAGTGGTCCCCAGCTTTCCAGAGGTGGCTGCTCTCTCACTGCCCCACTCTTTACAGAACCATATATGTGCTGTGTGCTCTTTGTGGGTGAAAAGGCTGTGGTCATCCCTGTCATATATGAGCATTATCTATTTTGAAATGACAGATCATATCCATTTTTGTTTCTGTTTGGATCTTGGGGCAAGCAACATACCCTCTCCAGTGTTTGACTTAAGGTCATTGTGGAAAAGTGCTAAGCTAAGCAAAAGAGCTATTGGCTTTGCAACTGAAATGCTCATAGTTGGATAATTCATAAAGTTTGTTAAACATTAGCCAGTATTTGGTCATTACTGACCATGTGATAAGCACAATACATAAAAACATTACACTTCTGTGCATCTCTGTATGCTCAAAGCATTCTATTGTATATAGATTACAAGTCGAAAAAATTGGTACTAAAGGAGAAGACCTAATTGTAATAAAAAAATTCAGCGCACAGGTTTCTAAACAGTCACAGACTTGTCTCAAGCATATTAAGAACCACATCGTACAAGCCCTAAGCAGTTTCTTATTAATCTAGTCTCTGTGCTAATATAGCCAAATGGGAAATACAATCTTGGGAATATGAAGGCCAATGTTACTCTATTAACCTTATATGTTATCCTATTTACTCTCCTGTCTTTAATGAATAAATTAAAATGTCCTCTCATTCTCTAATTGGTGGATAGTTTGAGTATGACAATGTATGGATTTTATTCAGCTACATTCTGTAACCTTAACGGCCCAAATGCTATCATTCTGTGAGGGATTTCAATGAAAGGCAATGACAGATAAACTGTTTACATTAAAAGACTCTATCAAAGTTATTTTGCACCCAGTTTCATCCTAATCCATCTGCTGTTTCTAGAGCTGTGACAGGCTGACCTCTCTTGCTGTGTGTGTCGTATCGATGTCATTACTGAAGAGGCTTTCCCCAGCCTTTCTGCTGATAACAAAGTAAATAGAAATGCAGAGGAACCTTGGGGAGGTAACAACTTGTTCAGTATGATGAGGGAGAACTGTGGCTACAAAATAGGACCGATTACAGCAGGGAAGAGTATCTGTTGTCACAACTAATATATTCTATACAGCACACCAACTTCAAAAGAGCCAGCTGATAGCAGGAGTAAAATTCATTGCATCTTTTTCATTAGCAAACTTAACATATAAACGCGGGCTTTCAATTTAATGTGGCTACTAGGTTCTGAAAGTTCAGTGTGCATCACAGGTATCAGGAACACATCCCAAAGCTGCCAGAATGTTTGGGTCTTCAGCGGCTATGCAATTATTTCATTTGAAATTCTCAAATAGCAACCAGGCCAGTAAGCTCGCTCAACAAGAACAACAACCACGACCATGATCACCACCAAACAACAAACAAATCAAAATGGATCAAATATAAGACCTGCATTAAAGAAACTGGATTAAAAGCAACTTTTTTGTGTTAGGTAATTAGTAATCTGAAGATTTAAAAAAAGAAAAAACAAAACTATGAAGTGGAGGGCAAGATCTAAGATTATTGTATTCTGTAAATGCTCATATGCTTAAGGTGCAACTCTGCTACTAGTGTTTAGTTGGAAAGTCCATACATCTCCAGTAATTAATATGCTTTCAATTAAGTGAACATTTCACAGAATACCAGCATACTTCTTTGGCAGAAAAAGAAATAAGATGGGGTTAAATAAAATTGGGTACACTGGAGCTACTCACAATCACGTGCCCAGACACAACACATTAGAATGTTTTGTGTTCAAAGAAAATTTTAATGGTTCAGTTCTGTTTTTAAAGCACTAGCATACTACTCCAAGCTTTATGTAGGGTCTTTTAGTGAACCTGGTCACTAATTGAACATTTTCAGTCATATCAAATGTTTTCTGAACTTCTAACTGTGCTAAATGAAGTCATCTAATATTTCAATCTAATTCATATTAATAAGATGTTATTAATGTTATAATGCCCTAAAGGAAGTTTCTAACAAGATCCATCTCTTTTGTGGCTTTTAGATTTCTAAAGTCTGCTGCTTCTAATGCCAATGTGAGCTAACTGGGGCATGAGACAGCCATGCCCAGATCTAACTAGGCTTCAGAACCCAGGCATCACAAGCCATCCCGCTACCTGTGGACACCAGACTACATGTTTAGGGCTGTGGAAATCAGACATCATAATATCACTCAATTAAACATTAAGCAGATGTTTACCTGGCTCTAAGAACATGTGCTGGAGGGAGCTTTGGAGTTTGCCCGCCACACATTCTAGAAGCCTTTGGAATAAGTCAAATTGCGGATAGTTTAAAACTTTAAAGACAGCAATTTTAATAAACCTGTCGATACAATTTCTTTGTTAAAAAAACATTTGAGACTGATTAGGCTGCTTATATTGAAAGAGAAGCACAAGGTCTATATCTTTAGATCTTTTATTGAACTGCAAGCACAGCATCAATAACTGCTTCTCAGCTGTAAATGAAAATTGATTCCAGGTTTAACTCCTAATTTTCAGGGGTTCCTTTAACCTCGAGAAAAACGAAAAGAAAAACTGACAAAAAAGAAAAACCAGAGGTTTAATGGTATCAGGCAGGGGCATACAGAGAACATAACATATTCCCACTCCCAAAACGTCTGTCCTCCTGGGTCAGGCCACTCCCTAGCCAAACCCCAGTGGCCATCTCTGCCTACCCTGGAGGACTGGCTTGAAAATGGCAATTCAATAAGTGTTTCATGGGGAAGGCCAGGGCTGGATTTTATATCTATGATGCCAACAGTGGCAGCTGAGAAGCAAAAAATGCAGTCAGCCAGGTAATGGACATCATGTGGCCCCCAAATCTCAACCATGTCATTGATATCAAACTTAAAAAATACATTGCACCACTTATGTTTATTCAGACACTAAGTACATAGCACTATGTCTAATTCCAACACTGTTCTGGATGTTTGCAATATCCAATGTCAACTTCAAATAGTTATTTATCTCCCATTCAGGGATAGCTCCTGAGAGAAAGCCAAGGTGAGTATAGCATCCTAGAAGAGCCTTCAAGGCTTTCTCTAGCACAGCATGAGCTCTTTCTGAGCACAGCATGAGCTCAGAAAGAGAAGGTAAGAACTACAATAGAAGGGTGTGAATCAACTCTCCACTCATGCCAAGCCTTGGAAGAAAAACTCTTTTAGAGACACATAAGTTCCTGGAGGACTTGGTGCAGATCATTGGCAACCTAGCCTTTCTTTCTGGGATCTCTAGTTTAAAAGTTGTCAGGGCTTAAAGGAAAGTTAAGGTCATTCATATCTGATGGCTGCCTTTGGGGGCCAGTTAAGACATGCAATGCAGTTCCTAACAGATCCCTATGGATACCTAGGCCAAAATGAAGAGCTACGTCTATTTCCCTATGGATCCTAAAGAGAGGGCTGCCAGTTAATGTTTAAAAGGACCACAAGGAAGAGTAACCACCTATTTTGTAGTTCAAGGCATTTTCTTATACACTGTCTTCACTTGATCCTTACAATACTCCTATGAGTTAGACAAGGCTGGTTTATTCCAGTCTACTGGTAAGAGATCTGAGACCTAGAGATTTTAAACAACTTTCCCAATGCCATACAGTTAGTATACAGCTAGTATTTGAGGCCTGGGATTAAACCCCAGGCTTCTTTATTCCAAAAACTATGTTCTTAATATCTACATTTAAAATTACTCATGGCCAGGCACACAGCTACTAAACTTTAGGATGACAGACATTTTCATTCAAGTTTGCCATATACAGGATAGAAAACCCAGCAGCTGTCTTTAACATCCCATTCCTTACAAGAAAAGGGAAAGTAAATATATGTAGCATCTCAAAGAATGTGAAGCTTTTTAGATCATTAGTAGCACTCATAACGATGATGATTATTGTCATGTAAAGTGGTGAGTACTTACTATGTGCTAAGCATAGCGTCAGGTGCTTTTGCCTCTATTGATTGACCTAATCATTGAATCCCCAGTATGAGCCAATGAAGAAGGTGCTATTTTTACCTCTATTTTATAGGTACTTAGGTCTTTGCCCAAGGTCAACCAGTTTGAGAGTGGCAGAGCTAGAATTCAAAGCCATGTCTGTGTAACTATACAGCTATACCCTCACACACTCTCCCACACTGTCCCAGCATTGTTCCACCACCTTAGAACACAGCATGGATATGTCTGCTGCCCAAATAGTCCCAACCAAGAAAGACAAATGCAGTAGAGGACTGGAGAGAAAACACAAAGTTTTAACAGGTTTTTTCAGGCTGCAATCACTGTCGTGTCTTCATTGAAGCCATGTACATGTATGATAATATATCTCTGACTTTAAAGAGTCATTCGAAGGTAAAATCTTCTGTTAAAAATGTTTTCTTATGATCATGAGTCTCTATGGCTGACCATTTGGCATCTTTAATTTATATATTATAATGCCCCCATTCTGGACTCATGTTCCATTTTCCCATTTGAGGGAATAATATTTAGCATTTAAACATACCCTACTTGCTCTGCTTGTGTTTGTGCACATGACCTGTCACCTGGCTCAGCATGGCTAATACTGCTGTGGAAGGTGGAAGTAGCAGAAAAAGGGGAGGCTGTTCTGATTGTAAGATACTCGGTACCCAAATGCCAGTTTAGAAGCTGACACAACTTGATCCTGTGTTTAATTTTCATACATGTATTTGAAATGTATTCATTCCCTTGGGGATGCTTATGCTCTAAGCCCACAGTATAAGCTCTTAGACACTGTTTGAAAAAGATTGCTGTGTACTCACTACACCTGGATAATTTGAGTTTCTTCAAATGAGTCAAGGTGTGATGATTATGGATGAGATGATTTGGGGACGTCTCCAGAAAGTAAATGGCTTTTTTATTGGACTATGTCTGCATGAATGCAGCCACTGGGTTCTGAGCCATTTCTAACTATTATGTCAGCTGAAACCAGCAGTGTTGTCTGGGCTCTTGAGCACAGTTTTATGGACCAATTCATTTGTCTGTATGCTTTCTCCCCAATCATTCTGCCACAAATGGAACGACTCCGCAATTCTTTTGCTCAGCCAGGAGGCCCAAACCTACTGCTAAAGTCTGCTGTAAGGTTCAAATGAGACACCACACCTAGCTTGCGCCTGGCACAGAGCAAGAGTGGTTCCAAAAATGGTAGTCTCAGTACTCCTCCTTATGATGGTGCTGGAGGTATGACTGTCCCAATTCAAGGATGAGTGAACAGTACTATGTTATATACATGGCACTATATTATCTAAAACAAAATGATTTTGGTGATTCCTCTATAAGTTAACTGTGGAATTACCATGTGACTCATCAATTCCACTTCTAGGTACACACCAGAAAGAAAACATGTCCATGTGAAACTTGTACACAAATCTTCACAGTAGAACTATTCACAGTAGCCAAAAGTTGGAAACAACCAAAATGTCCATCAAATGATGAGTAGATAAAGAAAATGTGGTTTATTCATACAATGGAATGCTACTTAGCCATAAAACAAAATGAAGTACTGATACATGACATCGAACAACCAATAAAACATTATGGTGAGTGAAAGAAGCCAGACAAAAAAGGTCACATAATATAGGATTCCAGTTATGTGAAATAGACATATCCATAGAGACAAAAAGTAGATTAGCAGTTGTCGGGGTTAGGGGGAGGGGGAAATGGGGAGTAACTGTTTAATGGGTATGGAGTTTCCACTTGGAGTGATGAAAAATTCTGGAACTGGGATGGACGTACAATCTTGTGAGTGTATTAAGTGTCACAGAATTAAACACTTTAAAATGGTTAATTTTATGTTATGTGAATTTTGCCGCAATAAAAAAAGAAAATTATTTCAACCCATTTACTTTTACAAAAGGACATTATGCATCCTAAAGGCAGAGCTCTGCAAACATTGCTAGTATTACTGCTGCCACTACTGCACAAGCATTCTCTTTGGTCTATAGCCTTCCAGGCCTTGTAACTCATCTTCAAACTCTACAAGGAGGGTTCATTTGCAAATGTTTATAACCTTGTGCCTACATCTTGCTCCTAGGACTTAGCTAGAGGGAATAAGTTGTCATTTTGCCTCACCTTAGAGCCCCTAGTTCAATCTCCCCATCAAATTTTCACTGAGAACCTAAGCCTTTTTGAGGAAGACATCATGACTAGTGGCAGCATGTCATAAAAAGGTTCCAACCCACCAATCCTGATCATCTGAGAATCTCAGCACTTACAAAAAGTCAGTGAATATACCCTAAAACCCAGATGATTCAGGCCAACAGATCCTTTGCCAGTTTTGAGATAAATACAGAAAATAACTTTATAAGTTAAAAAGCAGATTACATTCATATAATTACAAAAAGAGGAAGTCAATGTGCAAAATCTACTTTCAATTATTATTGAATTCTACTTTAAACATTTCCATCAAAAAGCAACTTTTTATCTGTCAAAATCAATGATCTAGAATGTTTTCATTTTTGCTTTTGTTTTACTTACAAATATGATGCTCCTGCCATTGGCGTATTAAATGTGTGAAAGAGAAATGACAATTTTTGGAAATTAAGTGCACATTTTACAATTGTTATGAAGTGCAACTCAAGTAGGAGGGAGACAGCTTGCATTCAGTAAATGTACAGCAAGCCCTTGGGAAACAGTTGTGAAACTGGCTTAGGCCAGCACTATGTAGTCTGTACTTACCCTGTGGTTGTTCTTGATAAAGCACTAAACTTGCAAAGATGCAATTATCTTTTACATATTATTAAAATTCAAGCACAAGAAAGTGGAGAAAGTAAAGTAGATGAAAGTTTTGGCCATATAACGTTGAAGATGGATTTGATTTTTAAAGTATACCAGAATGGTAGGAGTTCTAGTGTGGTAAACAACTGTAGATGAGAATAGAGTAGCTGAGCCTTGATAATTTTTCCTAAGCTTTTCTTTGTAGGCTCTTCCTCATGAAATGTTCAATGAACATGGAATTCCATATTTGTTAACTCTCTTGAAATACCAGTGCATGAGCATTCCTTTAAACAGTCTGTTTTACAATGTAGCAGACTTCACTGTAGGAAGATCTTGGTCAGGTACTGGATTTAAAGAAAGGCAATCCTTCTGCATTCCTCACCTGAGGTGATAAGCACACCCAGAAGGACCCCACATTCGAGACAGTTCTCTCTCAAAGAGAAAATGTGCAAGCATCATTGACACCACACACTAGAGGTTGCCATTCTCATGAATCATACATGATACTTGGCCTTTTCAAATCATAAAGTCCAGTCTCATTGAAATGCTGAAAACACACATTCCTGCCATCTCATTTGGTGGTAAAATACTGTAAATGCTTAAAATGTGGAACAGAAGGATACGAGGGCAGCCGCAAGTTTTTGCCAAATGTCTTCTGCCTAAAGGTTCATTTAATGGCAAGATGTTGCGTATTGATTCTCAGCTGCATTCTGAAATGGTGCATCTGGGAAAGGTGAATGAAGCATCACATTTATATCTAAATTAATGAGTATGGGTTCCAAGCCTCACACCAGAGTCACCAAATGAAAATTATACCTCACCCAAGACAATAAGTAGTCCAAGAGAGGGCAAGACAATCTCTATTGCTTACTACTGACCAGCATTTGTGTATGGAACAGAGAGAGAGATGGGAGGGGGTTGAAAGCAGTTTTAAAGAGCTCTGCATCTCCTTACTATAGCTTTAATGAAAGTTTGAACTGATTTGACCTGTTCAGAACACTAGGCTCATCTTTGCTTCTTTCCCTCTCTCCAAAGCCCAGAGATAAAGCATGGGGAAGTTTGTGCATGTCAAAGCATGTCAAAGCCATTCCAGTTCCTCCTGCTCCCCTCTTAGTCCCAAAACAAAGCCCTAAGCTCTTCTTACCTGGTAGAGCTCAGTGGCAGTGCACTGAGTGGTCAAGGTCTTCACAGGCTCAAGGTCATCTTCATCACTGCTCAGCTTCAGGTCATCCTCAAGCATCCTACAAAGAGATCAGAGTGGTGTTTGAGTTAGAAGGCATATTTTCTAAATCATCCTCAGATACATCTTGCAATGAGAATAAAGTATTGGAGCTACAATCTGACAGCTGCAAATCCTTCAAAGGTGTAGAGGGAACCAAGATTGTTTCAGCTAATTAGATATTTGAGCTCTTATATTTATATCATATTTGCACATATCTTCCCTCTCTACCTTCCCCTAAATCAAGGGGAAAATACTATTTCAGCATCTCCAGAGATGACTGGATTCTATACATTTTTACTACTAAAAGTGCAATAAATGTACTGATCAATCACTGTGTATGTGGGATGTGGCACTGGATCTCTACAGGACAAGGTGCTCAGAGTTTCCCATGAAAGAAGACAGGCATGATAACAGTCCCTAGCTCTGGAAGCTGTTGTCAAAGCCTGCTGGGTCTCTCTGGATGACGGAGGTAAAAGGCACAGTGAACCTGCACTGCCTTTCAGTGCCCTCTGCTGCTGGGTAGCTAGGTGGCCGCAAAAGAGCTGGGAGAGAAATGGCTGGTCATTAACCTTCTGATATATGACCGATCTCTTCCTGTAAAATTTGATCTGAGAGGTGTAAGCCCATGATGTGGATAAGAAATCTTTCTCTCCTAAGGCAAGGCACTTGAAAAATGAGTGGTCTGGATTTTGGTGATGAACTAGCACTTTCAAGATTGTTTATGGAGCCACAGAGCCTTTTGTTTCTATAGGGATATTAATTCCAGTGGCATCCTCTCCAAGTGTGAGCTACAGCAGGAAGAATAGCTTATTATCTTAAAATTCCAGCTACACTGTCTTTAAAGACCTATTGGTGTTCATATTTTTATTTATTAAATACAACTTTATACCTCATCCTTAGGCTTCAAGAGGGCACAGTCTCAGCCTCTCTGGACCAATGACCATTTCCTATGCATATATTGCTCTTTCTTGCATCTAGGCTCTGCATCAGGCTCAGCTCCAGGGCTAGAAATCTCTTTCTTAACTCTGGAAATCCTATTTATCCTTTGTAGCCCAATGATCCCACTTTCTCTACAAAAGCTTTCTAGAAAGAACTCTCATCTCAGGAAGAATATTTTTTTCCTCTGCCCAACCCTCAGCTCCAGCTGGATCACAGCACAGCTTTCCACTGAATCTCTCCCCACTAGTCCGTAATTCCCATGAGGGCAGGGGGTGCAGCATTTTCACCTCACTGTGCTTCACAGCATCTTCCCACAAATGACAGAGTCTACTGGCCTCATTTTGCAGACAAGGAAGGAAAGATTCAGAGAGGTGAATTGCTTTGCTGAAGCTCACCCAGCTATTAATAGTTAGTGCTAGAGCCACTCCTAAAATTTCCATCTCTGTAATCCCACTTGGGTGTTTTTCCAGAAGAGAAGCCAGAAGGGAAAAGGAAGCTTCTAATTTGGTAAATAGGGGGAAAGTTACTTCAGAGGTTATGTTCAAATATTGAAAAGAGAGTCAGGGCAGAGTGGATATCCAATAACTCTCAAAAAAAAGCACAGCTCCCCCACTTTCATGCTCAGTCACATCACGCTAGAATGTGTACACTGAGGTCTGCAAACCAAAGACTGATATAAAGGATGATTGGTGGGAAGGACAACTGTTGGAGTGGCTTTCGGATAAACTAAATTTGCAGGATTTACGACTCTCCTTCAAGAGACTAATGTATGTTTTGAAGATCTTAGAGAAGGAGAAAAAATGTATCTTGGTATTTCTTTTGCAGTTGCAGGCTTATGACTCTGAACAAATAATTCTTTACAACACATTGTGGGAAATGAAGACTGTATCATTCTCATAAGCTATAGAACTCAAATATTTAAAAACTACCTATGCTTGTTATTATAAATGGCTTTACTTTCCGTGTGTGTGTGTGTGTGTGTGTGTGTGTGTGTGTGTGTGTATCTCAATACATCTAGGGAATGTCTATGTGTTAATTTACATTCAAGTATTCAGCAAAAGAAATGGTAAATAATTCCTGCATTTAGAGGGTCAATTTTCAGAGACAGAGAAAGTCCTAAGTATTTGACCAGCAGCATGGAATTTGGTCCTCACAATACTTCCATGAAGGAGATGATGTTACAGCTGCATTTTTCAGATGGAGACTCTGAGGTTTAGACAGGTTAAGGAGCTTGCTTGTGAACACACAGCTAGAAATTACGGAGGCAAATATGGAACCTAGATCATCTCCAGCCAGAATTGGGAGTATACAAGGTTTTCCTAGAGTGTACAACTTATAAAAGATGGTATATTCAATAAAATTGACAGCAATAACAAAAACCTCATAAAACATTAGCATGGAGTCAAGACACTGGGATTCAATTGCTGGCTAATCATAAACCCCAATATCTGGGGTAATTTACCAGCTCTGAGGTTCATCTGTGTCCCTCATCTGTTCAATGGGATAATACTTTGGTTCCATCACAGGAGGGTGGTGGTGAGCATAACAGGAGCTAATGCATGTGAAAGTGCTTTATGAAAGCACAAAACTAATAATGCAGGGCACCATTAATTTGGAAAGCTATCTCAGTTGGAAATAATGGACTTCATTAATACTATTAAAAAGTAATCAGAAGCAGAAGTTTCTGTGTGCCTTTGCTCCTCTCCTTTTAATTTTCTGAACAATCTGAAGATAATCCATGACGACTTGGGAAATGTCTAAGGGCATCTCAAGGCCAGATGTAGAAATGTGCTTGTGGTCTTCAGGTTTCTCTCCTTCAGGTAGAAGTAGCACATCCAGAGTCAGAGCACAGAGGTCTGAACTCAGCAGTTATTTTACTCTCCAATCAACATTATATGATTTTTAACATGGAGATGAAATGCACTCCAACGTACAGTTCTGGAAATAGGCAGCCAATCTACACAGCGGTTGACATTAAACAACCTCCCCCCACCCCCACCATGCAACAAGCTTGGTATGGATTTGATTGTTAATAAAGGAAAATCTGATGCATATATTTAAGTCCCAGTAAACACAAGTCAAAGAAGTAACTAGGAAGGCAAATTACTATTAGTTATCTCTGGAGGCACTAGGCATTCATTTCATTCCACTTCTTCCCTGACCTATTAAGCTTTATTATTGAATATACATGTACTTGTTTGCATTTTCATCCTTGGCTAATGCTGAACATTACTCTAGGGAAAGCGTAGGATTATGAAAGATTTTAGATTTAATTATTATAGCAGCACCATTCACACCCAATGCAGTTAAGGTCGTCTCAGCAGAAAAACGGTAATCTCTTTTCATGAGGTTATAATTCCATAGACAAATTCATCACACATAATGTGAAAAAAATTGCTCATATAAATGTATGCCTGTGTGTATGATCTTAAAAAAAAAGACATTGTTCTTCAACTTTTCAGTTAGGTGAAAACAGAACCAATTAGACCTCCTTAGTGAAGTCTGTTGTCTGTTCAGGGTCTAGTCATCCACAGTGTTCATCTTGGTGTAAAAATGCTGTTTTTATTTTTACTATGACCTATAATTTATAGTATTAAGACACAGAATAATCTATAAAACTGTGAACAAAAAACCAAGTTCTTGCCCTGAGGAGATGATTCTATAAAAGCTCAGATAGTGAAATTTGGAAGAGATGGAACGGACCAAAAGAAGATCTTTGTCCTTGGTTTTCTGAGCTTCAAGCTGAACCTAGTGGCCTCCAAGGGCTCTTTGCACTGAAACATTCTAGTGCACTACGACATGACAGGTCCCATGTGAATGATAACCATAAAATCATAAGATCACTCTCCAAAAACCTTGCCAATTTACATAGTGGAATGCTTAGATGATTTTGAAGAGAAAAATAGAGGGCTTGAAACATTATTACAGAAGGCTGCAGGAAGAAGCCCTTGGTTGAGTCAGCATGGACTTAAAAGCAAGGTCTCGAGAGCCAAACAGACCTGAGTTCAAATACAGGAATTCCTAATGGATTTTTTTTAATCCAGTAAATAAGACCTTTTGAATTGCAATTTTCTATATGTTAAAATGGGCAATAATAATACCTACTCTGGACAATTTTTAGAATTAGAAAATAAAGTTTATACAAATTGCCTAGGAGCCAATACAGCTACCAGCTATCACTTTCATCTTAGTTACTATTGATATTGTTATTATTATTGTCAAAGGAATTTTGTTGTAGAGGTGGGAATAATAATTTTTAAAAGCTGATGTATTAACCCAGAGGCTGGCAGAGGTATCAGGCCCCACACATCATTGGAAACCATGACCAAATAAGGAGAGGTTCAAAGACTATAAAGGAGTTTGGAAAGTTTCGGAGCTTTGGTTTACTCTTCCAGAAATGGCCTAAATCCATTAGGTCTGTCTTGTGTTTTCTTAGATCCTCTTGGAGTGCTTAAGATATCCCAGAAATTTGAAAGACAGTTGCAAGAGGAAACATCCAGACCGTACCAAGTGAGAGTTCAGAAAAAAATGAGTGGCCCCGATGTTCTGACCTTTATACCTGGGAAGCTACCTGCTGATCCAGAGAAATGAACCGAGGGCGGCCCCCCACTTGAAGTTGTGCTCACCTTGAGCACCGTGTCTTTAGGCCTGTCACTCTCAGGAAGCTGTTCCAACACACATCTGTCTCTGAAGTTTGCGTGTAAGACTGGGCATAATAGGCTCCTAGTTGATCCAGAATCCTTGCTCAGAAACAACCGTTGGGACACTGAGTTGTTCTCAGGACTTGCAAGCCTACACAGTGCCTTTCTGTGAACTACAAAATGGTGTTCCTCTTGGCAGACAGCAGCACTTGATACTGGCTAGATTCCAGCTTCAAGGTATCTATGGTGCTAGCTGCAATGCTGGTGACTGATTCTCAGATGTACTCTTCCAGTTGGAAGTACTTGAGAGTGCTATCTCTTTCACCACGTCACTGTGTCACCTAGTGGAGAGAACTGCAACATCCCTAACATATGGTCATACATGTTTTCTCTGATAGGTAGCTAACAATACCGTTCTATTGTTCAATACCTTTAATTGTGAGAATGATCTGCCAGTTAGGAGTTGGCACGTGCTTTCCCGTACCTTCTACCTTGCAGCTGGAGTCTTGTTCTCTATAGTCCACACTCAGAGACTAGACTTGTAATGATGTTGGAGACAGAACCAGTGTTGCTACCTCTGTCATATAGGAGAGGGAGGAGGCTATTACACTCAGGTTTTAAGCTCTTAACTAAAACATAGAGCTATAACTCCTGGCCCAATGAGTTTGGGGTCTTCTGGTTACTGGTTTAAATTATCATTGTCTTTCTAAATACCCCAGAGTTCATGGCAATCAGAGTAAGTTTCTGATGGCCCAAATGAATGACACAATTGACTTTGAGGATAATAACACAGCCTAGAGAGGGCTTGCATGTTCTCATTAGGCAGAGTCTTACTCTGGTCCCTCTTCTAGAATAGTAACTTAGCCCTCTTGACTCCTTAAAGGGCACTTCCTCTTCATAAAGTAATCTAAAAGAAATAAAACATGACTGGTTTAGAATTACTCAGAGAATTATATATTTTCCTATCTAGTTCTTTGTAGTCTCCACAGCATTGAATCATTTGTTGGTAGGAAGGAAGAGGAGGTGATATTTTTCAGGGAATTCATTCTTCTTCCCTGCAGTAAAGGTGCTCAGGCTGTTTTTTCCCCCTTAGGAGGAGCTCCATTTCATTTTCCCAAGGTTTTAACTTAAAACTTTGATTCAATGGCCACCACCTCACTGGGAATCCTACAGAATCCCTGTCTGAGGGCTATGGCAGTGACAACCAGTTTGAAAATCTGTATTATACTCTATAGGAACAAATCTCCAAGATCTATCAGGGGTGGACCCCTAGCCCAGTGCCAACCACTGTGCCCACAGGCAGGGTCTAAACATGCATCCTGCCATGGGCACGTGGGCCTGATAAAGATTGTCTTCTGTAGCTGATGGCCTTCCAGGGGGTTCAGAAAATAGGTATTTCATAAGATTAATTGGGCTCCTTAGTGTGAGAACTAGGAGTTCCCTTAGGGGCCATCTAGTCCAGGGATTGGCCAACTGAAGGCCTCAGCCCAAAGCAGCCTTCCCTCTGTTTCTGTACTGCTTATGATTTTAGAACAGTTTTCTTTTTTCATTTTTAAATGTGTAAAAAAATCAAAAGAAGAATAATATTTCACGACACATAAAAATTTATATGGAACTTAGATTTCATTATCCATAAATAAAGTGTTATTGGACTACAGCCACTCCCATTGATTATATATCATCCATGGCTGCTTTTGAGCTACAATGGCCAGGTTGAGTAGTTGCTACCAAACGAAGGCTTAAAATATTTATTATCTAGGTCTTATCAAAATAAAGTTTGCTGACCCTTGCTTTAAGCCAATGATTTTCAAACTCTTAAACTCAAAAAATCTTTTCTTGTGTAGCCAAATGAAACCTTACAGGAAGCCTCAAATAAGATTAAAGTAGTTTATTTTGTTAACTCCCAGGGATTTGCAGGAACAAAGCCTAAAAACAACTCATCTAGTTAAGATTCCTCATTTTATGGAGATGGTTGTGGCTCCATGGATATTGCATAGAATTTAATAAGAGAACTTGAGCTTAATTTACCTACCCTCTCTGAACCTCAGTTTTCTCTTCTATGCAATGGGAATAAAAATAATATGTATCTCAGAGATTCAGAAAGTGCCACATAGCCTGACAGCCTAGAGTGCGGAGTTCTCAAACAACAGTAGGAGAATAGTAGAGTAACTATCCTTTTGTCTGGGCGCATATGTGGTACATATGAATCTATGTCTATGTTGTATACACAAGCCAAAGCTGATAGTGTGAACCCTGATGTATATGACTATTGACTTGAATCAAACTGTCACCTCTTCAACCTTGGAATTCCTTAGAATTGGTCACATACATTCAGCACAATACCAATTTTCTGCTCTACTGTCACTATTTTGGATTTGATTTTCATTTTCTTAGTATATTTCTCTGGGTTATATAATGTCCTCCCAGTGTGGGAACTCAAGTTATCATGCAAATGACAAAGTGCCTAATAGAATTCAGATGATTTTCAAGAAAATGTTACACACAACGTAACAGTCTTGTATCATTTTTTAGAAGTGTGTGTGTTAAAACATCTAAGAGTGAATTTCCCCAGAGAAGACCATAACTCAGTAGATCAACCTGGGCCTGAAAACAAATGCGGGGATAATTCCAAAGGAGAACACAGAATCTTTTATCTTTAAAAAAAATTTCAAGTATGGACCGTGATAGCTGATGTTCTGCTCTTTGGTAGGGCGGTACAAGTCATCTTGAAAGAATTTCCTTTGAGTCATACATACTAGGTGATATGGAAAGTCATCCAAGTGGAGCAATAGGAATTCATTCAAGACCATATACAAGGCTTGGTATTTGTTGGTGAGATTTCAGGAAGTAAAGAATATAGATTGACTGAAAGAAGGAGGCAGCAAGGAAACCAGTTAGACTGCCATCGTAGTACTCCAGGTAACACAGGTTGGTGGCCTGGGTCAGGGCACAGACAGTAAAAATAGTGGAGACCAGATTCTAGAGACATTTCAGAATTGGAGTCAACTGAATTTGGACACTGATGATCCTAACATTCAAGGTTGTCTGAGAACACTGAATTTAAATCAGGAATTCCACCAGACATCAAAGCCTTCCCTCACACTAGGCTGCCTGTCTATCGAATGTCTCTTCATTTTGATAAGGCTCAGATGCCAAGTGAGGACTTAAGCTAGGACCTTTCTCTATCAGGCAGAAGAGTGTCTCCAGTACTCAGCATTTCTCTTTGGAGACAAACCCAGTCACTGGTTAGCTTCCATTCTCAAGTGATGAGGAAAGGCAGAATTCCTTTTGGAATTGCCTCTCTCAGTCTCCCTTCAGCTTCTTAGAGCAACTACAGCAGATTAGATACAAAAAACCCCTGTGGTTACCTCCAAAGTACAATCACAAAGGGTACTTCATTACTCATCTCTTCACATCAGCTCCTAATTGTCAAATGATTAAGGAAATAACTCCTTTATGGAGTTGGTCCATTAATATCTATCTAAGGAAACTGTCCAAAACAACTGAAATACTAAGTCGCTGTTAAGTGCACTACAACTCATACCTGCTGACAGCCATTGTGTCTTACATTAAAGTCAATGGGGGCAAGGACCAATTCTTAGTCCTATGTGATGCATGGCAAATTTTCAGCTGCTGATAACAGAACACTTTAGCTTGGAGTGCTTTAAACCATTTCTCAAACCCATTTCCAGAGAAAGGTTGTCAAGAAGGCCTGTTTACCTGAACTGACACATCAAATAGGATTTCCCTTATGCTGATGCATAAAGAATTCACATTTTATTTCAGATTATTTAAGCAAAATATTCAGGCCTGACAATGTAGGCCCAACTAAAATGTTGACAGCATTGTTGCTCAGTTATTTATAAAAATCCCACCTGATTTGTATGCTCAGCTCTTTTGGCTGCATCAAAATCACTTTCCACACTCCGGTTTAGGGGAAGAGGTAGATTGCTTTCTAACCCATATTGACAGTATTTTAACTCTGTAGAGCTGGATAGACCTTCTTGGGCACATGTAGCCCAGGACCCCTGTGAGCATTCCAGCAGATGAGTATGAGTACCACCTGTTACACACACATACAAGACAGGGCAAGGCCAAGGCCAAGGCCTGGCTAATTCAACCAATAAAGATGCAGGTCCACTTTTAGATACAGATAGTTTAGTACTTACTAAACTAGGCTTGAAATAAAATAAAAGAAGAATTGCCGAAGGTGCCAGCTGACCCCCGACTCTTGTCCCACACACCAAAAAGGAGGATACCAACCAAAAGAGGCCAGATGACTGAAGACCAAGTTATAGGACACACTGTAGCTGAGGAGTCAATTTTAGACTTTGGCTTAGCAGTTGTATAGGCTAGAGTTCTATTCAGTGGAGGGCAGGACAGAAAACTCCTCAACAGAACCTGGGAGGTGATGGGAAACTGTCTCATAACAGCATTCCAAAGGAGATAGGGAAGTGAGTGGGAGATGACCTTAAAGTACATCTCACAATCTTCTTGTCCTCTCTTGTTCTGGGAGGATCACTGGGTGTTCCACCAAGGCTCAGATTAGCTGTGGTTCAAGCCTCTGCTTATGTGGCTTATTTGGATACCTGCAGGTTCTCCAGGGTGCCATGGTAAAAATGCTCCCCTACACCACCAGACATCCCGGTAAGTTGATAACTACTCCTTACAAGACCTGAGTTTCAGATCCTGGTGACCTGCTGAACATGACTCTCATTTACTAAGGTCTCATTTTGAATGTGCTGTCCACATTTAAATTCTAACAAAGACTGGTAGTATCATTACCATAAACAGAACAATAGCTAATGGACTTGTTTCTCTGCTGGGGTGATGCATGCATGCTAAGCTAGCCAGAGCTCATCATGTAACATGTTGGGTCCAAGGGCACACACATCCATAAGAACTAGCCAATATTCAGAGTCCTCAGAGACCAGTAACTTTCCATTTTGCGAAGCTAATTGACTTGTGCGTGGCTACTGAGTACACTGAAAAGCTCAGTGTAGCAATAGAGCTTGCACTGCAGTCAGATAGACCCAAGTTCAAACTCTGACTAGCTGTGTCACCTCAGATCAAATCCCTTGAACTTCTGAGTGTCTTATAGATTTGTTATAACTATTAAATGCAATATCTCACTTCAAACCCCTAGAACATAGGAATCACCCAATCTTTATCATCTGTGATTATTGGCTCAAGATAGTTGAGCTTGAATTATCCTGACACATCAGATGTCATTTTATTTGGAAACAAGGCAAACTAGAGAAATGTGTTCTCATGTTAAAGTAAAAATCAAAAGAAGGAAAATAACTGCATATTTGCCACAAATAGCTTTTGCATGCCAGAAACAGAAGTAGATCATGTTTTTAATAATGAGAACCTTTTTAATAATACTATATCAACTTTTTCAAATCTTGAAAATTCAAATCTACCTAAAATGCAACTGAACTATATATCATCAAACATTAATCTAGTACCATTCCAGGAGTGCTAAAACATTTTGATAATGAAATGTCTATTTGTAGAACATAGCACATCATCAACAAATAAAATGATGAAAACCAGATGATCACCTCAATAGAGGCCAAAAATATACTTGACAAAATTTTATATCCATTCCTTATCCAAACTCTTTAACAGCTGAGCAAAGAAGGATACTCCCTTTTTGCATAAGGAATATGTAACTGCAAACTCTCAATCTAAGGTATGTTTTAGTACGTATGGAAGGTTAGATCAATTTTTAAACATATACTTTAAAACAAAAGAAACCACAGATGACCATGCTTCAAATGTTTTTAAAAATATGTATTAATGTTGATTCATTGGGTAGACAGAAGGAACACAGACTAATATCATCCAATGACACCATTTGTTCTGATAATTACTCCAATTTAAACAGTTTTAAGGCATCACATATGGCTTCCACAAGGCATTCTTTCCACGTAGGTAGACAAAATTAGAAAATGACATAAAAAGCCTCAGTTTCCATTTCCATGGTTCATAAATTATTAATCTTTTAAAAACACATCACCTTTTAATTGATATTCACAATTGTCTGCAAGCTTTATAAATGCAGAGATGCTCTATAATCTGATTAAAAATTTGATAATATTGTTTTAACAAAATGAGAATTGTTTTAGAAGGGGCTCCACTATGTCTGGGCATATATTTTCCCTAAGTAACAGTATGAGGCATGCATTTCCTTCTGAGAATTCAACATTTATGTTGATGCACTTGGCTGCAGAGCCAATCCTGCACTGGCTCTAATACAGAGGAATTTTCTGAACATTTTGAGTAACGGGACTGAAATAATTTAATGGCTCCTTCTGTGCATGTTAAATGAGTTGCATGATATATTTAGCTTTTGCAGGAAACTTGTTTACACTATAAATTATAGCACATGGCACAATTACATTGATGTGGAAAGCCAACCATGTTGAGTCATTTTGGCCATCTCTCTTCAAATCTCAACTTGCGGCAAATGAATTCTCTGTAGCTCACCAATATACCATGAGTATTTCTTATTCCTGTGACCCTGCTGAACACATGTAACGCCATCATCTTAGCACTGCCACTGACTCATAAAGAAAAACTGAACCGGAGAGGAGGATTCTCAAGAAAAGGGAGGGCCACTGTCAACAAATGACACACTTATCTAAACTGTTCTGTATTACCATATATTAATGAATTAGAAGGGATTGGCTTTCTAATTCTGAAACACGGAAATAACTCAGTTGTCTAACAATCAAGGGCTCTGTAATTCAATTTCCTTAGGGGTAACAATATGTAAAGGAAATAGCAAAGGGTTGGGAGCTGAATAGACTACAGGTCCAGCCTGTGCTCTTGCATTTACTAAGTGTACAAATCTGGGCAAACTAATTGACCTCTCTGAGTTGCCATTTTTTCTTCGTCTCTAAAACAAGGCTAGTTATAACAACTTTGGACGGTTGTTGCAAAGATTAGCTGAAATAATATGTGAAAAGAGTTCGTCGTGAGGACTTGATAAATGCCATTGCTTCCACTCTTACTGATATTAAGGCAAACTGGAGCCTGGTTCTTATATCAATGTATTTAGAAGCAGCCTTAAAAGAATCACTGTAGAGGAAATCACCAGGTCTCTGGTTGAAGAAAGCAGTTTAAGCAACAACAGAGAGACATGAGAGTAGGTTTTACATATAGTGGATGAACATTTTGTGAAATTGGAGCTCTATTCTTTTCTGATTTGGCTACAGGTAAGAGGGTGCCAATTCTGAGTACTTGCCCCAGAACTTGGCTATTTCTATCCTGTTATTCATAGACTCACATTCTTGATAGATAGGTAACTAGCTGTCTAGATAGAATCAGAAAGAACTATAAATATAGATACGTGGAGAATAGCAGACCCCAATACTGGCCAAGACTTAGCATTTAATATCTAGAACTAGGAAATCTATTCAGAATAAAAATGTAGTCCCTCAAATAAAATTGCTCCAATCATTCTAGGAATAACATGTTAGTTTAATCAAAGCACTTTGAATCTTTCACATCACACCTGTCAGATGTACAATTATGACTTGAGGGCTTACACCTTGCCTCTGTCTCACAATAAATCCAAGTCAGCCAATACTAGCTAATAATAACTAAGACTTATTGAGGTAAGCTTAATGTGTGCCAGACATTCATTTCTCTAAGTGCTCTAATGGATCACTTCATTGACTCTTTCCACAAAATTTGGGAGGTTATACTTGTATTTTCTCTATTCAAGTGAGGAAATTCAGGCTTAAAAAAGTTAAGAAGAAAACACACAGAATGGGAGAAAATATTTGTGGGTCATATATCTGATAAGGATCTAGTACCCAGAATTTATAAGGAACCCTGGAAACTCAGCAATAAAATGATAAGTAACCCAATTAAAGAGTCTGAATCTATTTCAACAGAAGAAAAAGGCGTCCATTCTTGCTGGTCAGAGGTGCAGACTGCCTGGGTTGCAGCAGTTTCTCCTCTGCTGAGTCTATGCAAGGCCCAGTCCTTCACTGGCTAATTGATTTTTCAAACCATGACATGAGAGGTTAGGTAGCCGGGCTCCTATCAGGGCCCTGTACTGGTGTGTAACTCCTACAGTAAGGCAAGATCCTGTGGGCAAAGACTCTTCTCCTCCTCCTTGACTTTGGAATTTCCAAACCTGAGGGTAGTAAAGAAGGAATCTGTCTGTGCAATGTCCCTCTCAACAGTACAAATCACCTGTCCCCATTCCCAATAAAACCCACAGGCAGGCATGTGGTTAATGTAGGCTGCCAATTTGGATGAGTTGCTCTAATACAATGTGAGGGCAGAAGGATCTGAACAGACATTTTTTCACAGAAGATACCACTGTGGACTGAATGTTTGTGTGTCCCCCTCCCTCAAAGTCATATAGAGTTGAAACTCTAATCCATAATGTGATGATATTAGGAGGTGGAGTCTTTGGGAGGTGACTGGGTCATAACGGTTAAATACTCATGATGGGATTAGAGATCTTCTAAGAAGAGACCCAAGAGAGCTTGCTTCCTTCCATTCTCTTTCTACCATGTTAGGATATCAGGATGAGGATTTTTACGAGAACCCAACCATACTGGCACCCTGATCATGGACTTCTCAACCACCATTTACGTGAGAAACAAATGTTTGTTGTTTAAGCCACCCAGCCTATGGGATTCTTGTTATAGCAGCCCAGACTGACAGACACAGAAAGACAAATGGCCAATAAGCAGATGAAAAGATGCTCAACATCATTAACCATCGCAGAATAGACATAAAGAAGAAACAGCACAAATGTCAATGAACTGATGGAATGGATAAACATGATGTGATAAATCCATGAAATGAATGATTATTCAGCTATAAAAAGGAAGAAAGTACTGACACATGGTACAACATGAATAAGCCTTGAAAATATTATGCCAAGTGCAATAAACCAGTCACCAAAGGCCACATATCACATGATTCCTTTCATATGAAATGTCTAAAACAGGCAAATCTGTAGAGACAGAAAGAGACTGGTTGCCAGGGCTTGGGGGGATGGGGCAAGGGGAGTGACTGCTAATGTTATGAAGATTCTTTCGGGGTGATGAAAATATTCTAGAATTAGATAGTGGTGATGGTTTCACAACTCTGTGAATATACTAGAAAATGCTGAATTGTATACTTTACAGTGGTAAATTTTATGTTATATGCATCTAAATAGAGCTGTCATTTTTTTAAAAAAAGTCTCACAGCTGGACAAGAGAACGGAGAGCTGGTCTGGCAATCCACAGTGGCCTGATTCCAAAGCCCATGTCCCTAACCACTCTGCTTACTGTCCTGCATAAGAAGTATGGCAGAAGGTCTCCAATGCATTCCTAGACATATCTGCCAAGAAAAACACAGAGAAAAAGAGCTATTTTTTCCTGCTTAATCTCTTTCTCACTGTATTTTTTCCCTACATTAAAACTGCAATTGATACGACCAGCAGAAGCCCCGCCAAGGGAAAAGAGCTTTGTCTTTTCCAGGAGAGACAAAGCATTATATTAAAGAGACAGCTGTCTGGATGGGGTGGAGACCAAGCCAAGATCCTGTGGGCAAAGACTCTTCTCCTCTTCCCTGACTTTGGAATTTCCAAACCTGAGGGTAGTAAAGAAGGAATCCGTCTGTGCAATGTTCCTCTCAACAGTACAAATCACCTGCCCCCATTCCCAATAAAACCCACAGGCAGGCATGTGGTTAATGTGGGCTGCCAATTTGGATGAGTTGCTCTAATATGATGTGAGGGCTGATGGAAGGAGGCTCACATTTTAGTGATTACAGAAGAAGCTGGGGTAAGGATCATGTTATATATGAATTCATTAAGCACAGGTAAAATGGGACTCTGAATCTATTTCAACAGAAGAAAAAGGTGTCCATTCTTGCTGGTCAGAGGTGCAGACTGCGTGGGTTGCCGCAGTTTCTCCTTTGCTGAGTTTACGCAAGGCCCAGTCCTTCACTGGCTAATTGATTTTCCAAACCATGACACGAGGGGTTAGGTAGCCAGGCTCCTATCAGGGCCCTGTACTGGTATGTAACTCCTACAGTAAGGCAAATGTTAACTCACAAATCCAATTTAAGTTGGGGCTCCCTTAAGCTGAGAGATAATTTCCCTTTAATTCTCTTCCGGTTGTCTGTTGTCTAACCTTCACAGTCTTGGATATGACACTGTAAAACTGTCCACACTGCTCTTTCTCATACAGAGGGCATCATCACTGCCCCCCACCCGCTCCCCACAACCACACACACACAGCACACATACTGCCCTCACCAGTGACACTGTTCCCAATTATGATGAGCATTCAGAACTCTTTGGCTGCCTTGAACTTGATAGAGACCTTGTTGCTGTCTCCCCCACTGCCACCTTCCATTTCCAGACCTGGCTAAAGGAAAACACCCAGGGAGGGAGGATGCCTTGTCCCTGTGAGATTATGAAGGGACTAACTGCAGGCTAACACACTAACTGCAGGCTAGGTCCAAGTGTGAAATATGCAGTTGCCCCCTTAGTTTTGAGACCAGGAAGTGAAAAGGGTGTTCCTCTCTCATTCTTCTTGCCTTTTGTTATTTTCAATAGCCCACCTATCAGGGCCAAATTACCTTGTAACTGTCTGCAGAGCTTGCATCTGACAGAGATAGCTGCTGTTGTTAATAGGAGCCTTCACTTCAGCCCATTTAACAGCTAGTTTGACAGCTTCACAATAGCCACCTTCCCTTGAAAGAAAACTGTGATTTAGTGGAAAGAAAATGTGGGACAACAGCCTGATCTGTCTCTCGATCTTGAGCGAGTTGTCTTGGCACAATGTCCCACCACAAAAACAGAGAATGAACTACCATAGGAAAACAAGATGGTCACAAGCCAGGCTTGGTCAAAGATGCTGAGAAAATCCACAGAGCAGAGCTGCTTACAAAGAATGTGAGAGCTGCTTCCTACAAACATTTTGTCTTCACATAAAAAAGTAAATCTGTTTGTTTTTTTCATTACCCTATCAATTGCCCAAGTAGTGGTTGAGCAGGCTTTTCTCAACTTGGTAATTGCAATAACAATGTTATTTGAAAATGATTGCAGGCAGATGACTCTTGAGTCAGCTCCCTAAGTCCATGTTATTCTGAGAGATTGCAGAAGAATGGATGGAAGCTCCAGAGTGGTTTTGGGGGAAAGTACCCCCAAATTCCCTCTACCTAGGATGGGACAGAACTGTGCAGCTGATTACTACTGCAACTGGAGGATCATTAAAATTGCTGCCATTCAGAAAAGGGAAATTCAGGAAATGGGCTTGTTAGGGGGTGAATTGCATTCCTACCTAAAACTCATATGTTGAAGCCCTAACCCCCAGTATTTCAGAATGTGGTCTTATTTGGAGATAAGGTCTTGAGGTCGTTACGGTGCTCCCTAATCTGATATGACTGGTGTCCTTATAAAAAGGGGAAATTTGCATACAGTCACCCATAGAAGGATGAGTACGTGAAGAGACTCAGGGAGAGAGAAGACAGATGTCTACAAGCCAAGGAGGGAGGCCTGGAACAGATCCTTCTCCTACAACCTAAGAAGGAACCAACTCCTTGTTATTGGACTTCTAACATCTGGAAGTTAGGAAGACAGGACATTCCTGTTGCTTTAAGCCTTCCAACTTGTGGTACTCTGTTATGGCAGCCCCAGGAAACTAATACAAGGCTTTGCCCCAGTTCCTACCTTCCCATCTCTCCAAAATGGGTGGGCTGAGGCAATGTATTTACAGCCCTGACAGCTATAACACTCTTTTGAGCTCCTGGCACCTAAATCCAGTTCCACCACAACGTTCCACAAATACCTCAAGTCTAAGAAAGCTAAAACTGAGCTCACCATCTCTGGCATGTCCCTCCTACTGGTTTAAGTATGTATGTATGTATGCATTCCTTCATTTATTTTGTTTTATTTTTAATGTATCTACTTATTTTGTAATAAAATACATATAACATTTATCTTTTAAAATGGACTATTCTGTGCTTTTTAGTATCTTTGCAGTGTTGTCCAGCCATCACTACGATCTAGTTCAGGAACATTTTCACCACTCCAGAATGAAATACTGTAACTTTTAACTATCATTCTCCCAATCCCTCTATCCCCTCCACCCTCCATCCCTGGGCAACCTCTAATCTGCTTTCTGTCTCTATTGATTTGCCTATTCTAGATATTTCTTACGAAGGGACCCATATAATATGTGGCTTTTAGCATATTATATTTCACTTAGCATAATGTTTTTGAGTTTAATCCACGTTGTAGCATGTGTCAGAAGTTATGGTTTGCATGTTTGTGTCTCCTCCAAAATTCATGTTGAAACCTAATCCCCAGTGCAACAGTATTAAAAGGTGGACCCTTTAGGAGGTGACTAGGCCATGAGGGCTCTGCCCTCAAACATGGGATTAGTGCCTTATAAAAAGCTGGAGGGAACTTGTTAAGCCGTTTTTGCCATTTTGTTCTATCTACCATGTAAGGACACAGCATTCATCCCTCCTAGGGAAGCAGCAACAAGGCATTATCTTGGAAGCAGATAACACGTGCTCACCAGACAACTGAACCTGCTGGTGTCTTGGTCTTGGACTTCTAGCCTTCAGAACTGTGAAGAAATAAATTTCTCTTCTTTATGAACTACCCAGTCTTAGGTATTTTGTTATAGCAGTACAAATTGACTAGGATATCTCTATTGTATTACCACCTACCCAAATTATCAAGCAAGCAAGCTTGATCATTTTAACACTTCTATTCTCTTTCTCACTTCACACATCTTGTCAGTTACTCAAATCCATTGATGGGAACACAGATATCATACCTTTCTCCAGTCCGTCCTCTCTTCTCTATCCCTACCTTATTTCAAGCCTTCAAGATCTCTCACTATGGCTTCAGTAATCATTCTAAAGCATAACTTTGGCCAGGCAATTCCCCTAATTAGGATTCTTCAAGGGCAACAGAAGCCACAGTCTCTGAAAATCACTACTGGGATGCACGGAGTCTGCAGATTTTTGTGGCCTTGGGGGAAGAAGAGCTGGGGGCATCTGGTGGTGGTTTTTTTAAGAGTATGTAAAAAGGGTGGTTGGCATTGTGATGTACCAGCACAGTGTATGGCTCTTGGATGGGATCCAGTGTCAGCATCAGAGAATGCTGATGAGGAAGGGATACCAGGCATCCATGGTGAGGAGGTAAGAGAAACCTGGTAGGGCTGCTTGGGACTGACTGTACCCTCTTCAATTGTAGTAGGTGCTTGGTGACAAGGGAAATGCCTTCAGGGGCAAAGAGTGTGAGTGAACTGAGAGGAGCCTAGGCTTTAGGTTCCAGGGTGTGGACAGGAAATCTAAGCTACGAGAGATGGCCCTGAGGAAGTACTGGAAATCCCTTTGTCTTTGGAACTTGGAGTATTTACATAGCCTCTGTAGTGGCTTTTTCATTGTATGGACCTGTGTTCTAGAAAATCTTCACCTAGGAATTTATGCTGGTGTGCAATCTTGAGAAGTGAATAGAAGACAAGTATTCCAGAGTACCACAGGCAGAGCATGACACAGGAGGCACATGCAAGTATGGACAGGTATGAATGAGAATGTTTTGTTTGAGGAACTGGGAATTCTGTTTCCATAGTATCTGAACACATAAGAAGCCAAATAAACATCTGTGTTGTCTTCTTGTACTTCAAGAAGGACTGTTCGCATCAAAGAAAATATTGCTTAGCTCATCTATGTGCATACTGTTGCTGATTATCAAAGGATACTTTTTAAAAGTTTCACTATCTAAGGATGGGCTTTATTCTGCTCAGTCAACACCGTGCTCTTCTGAAAGTTGCTCAGGAAACAAAAGGCCTTGCTTAGGTAGGAAGCTACCTGGCTCTACCAACCTTGGCCCTGTAGTGAAGGCTGGTAGCATGGCCCTTCCCTCATCTCTTTTACCAGACTGGTGCACAGATGCTCTAGCTATTGTGGGTCCTTCTCCAGGGACTTCCAGGTGGGCCCTTCTCCAGATACTTGCCCTTGGCAAAAGGAAAGCCACTTTGCTCTTGGATGGGAAACCCCTATCCAAATGACAGGAATGTGTTCAGCCAGTATTCAGCCAAACGGCTGGCCCCATCTTGTCTCAATGTGGGACAACTCTGTGATTTGGTTAATGCTCTAGGACTCCTCATGGGATCAAGCTGCAGCCAAGCCCATCATCCCACTTGTTCTCTTCACTTCCTTACAGGTTTCTTTTTCTTTAAAGTTCATTCACAGGAATGCCTATGTCAGGCTCTGCTTCTCAGGAACCTGCCATCCAGCTGCCCCATTCCCACACATGATTTCTACCGCATGTGTGTTGTTGATGAGCATTCTTTGAATCCAGTTCTGGATATCGAATCCCTCGGTCTTCCTAGAAAAATAAATGGGCTTAGTCTAGATTTAAGAGCCTCTCCAGCTCTTCAGCAATGTACACCATCATGCTACAGTATACAAAAATCTGTCAAGTTACTAAAAATGACTTTAATCCATTCTTTGAATTCCTTATTAGCACTAAATTGAATAAATGCAAAATAACTACTTTTGCATAATTCTCAACTTTGCAATTATAGAGAGAGAAGCATTTGCAGAAACTGAAAGCATACTTCCATATAGCTCTGCTTAATGTATATTAGAATGCAGCCACAGCTCCTTCAGTATGCTACTCATTTTAGAGATAGCTTATAAGACACCTTTATGCCCCAGGACATCCAGGTTCTTTACAGACTTTAGCCCTCTCAGGAGGCTGGTGGCATTTTCCCATTTTACAGATGAAGGTGATTATAAACAAAGCATTGAAAAGATGTATTGCACAGCAGGTTGCAGGAATTTGTGCCAGTATAAAACACCTTCTTTGTTCTCTACTAGTGTTAACATCTATAATGTGCTTAGATTGTTTTTCTCATCCTTAATACAGCTTCTTTCTTTTTCTCTTTTTGCTTCTGCTTCTTTAAGCAGGGACAAACAAACCAACATAAAAGTGCTTGTCACTCTACCGTATTGATTGTTTCCTACTAATTACACTTTATTTAATTAAAAATAAAAGCCAATGTATATCCTAGGCAAAGAATCTTACTAAGTTGACAGCTTAGAAATGCGAAGACTGTCTTTGTTTGGGGGCACAAATAATCCTTGAAGGCTAAGAGCATAAGTTTACCTACATTGCTCTCCCCTTATCCTGGAAAGAACAGCTATGGGAGTCAGCAGGGGAAGTGCCATAGAAATAACCTTGTCAATCTCTCCCTGCCAACAAGGGTGCTAATTAGTGCCAATTAAGAGCCTCGTTTTTTGTCTGTGGAACATCTGTCCATAGGCATTGAACTCAAACGCCCAACTCGTTTTATCGAGGCCAGAATTATCAGACAGCAATTCATTTTGGTCCCTGCTAATGGAACTTCATTTTAAACTCAAGTGAAGTTCTGAATCTTGCTCTTCCTAGTCAGGGTCAGCTACAAGATTCCTGCCTACTCTAATCGTCATTCGTATTTACCTTATTTTGACAAAGATATGCTTTCATGACGTCTACAGTGCACTGGCTAAGAAAAGAAGTGGCAAAGATAAAACCATGGGAGACCCACGCCTCTTGCCTACCCTATGTTCTACACTCTGCCTCATTTTTTAAAGTAATGTATTGTTACCCAGATAAATGGTCTTTGTTTTGTCTTTAAAAAAAAATCCTGGTGGGGTAAAGGCCAGTGTAAAATGGCTTCTTTTTAATTGAACCTATTCTGTGTACACAGTGTGTCCATAAAAGCGCCTCCATCATTAGGATTTGGTGATGCAAATGAGGGTGCCCCCGCTGTTTCTTTCTCCCTTTATAAAGTGCCCTTTCAATCAATGTTTGGGACAGGACAAGAACCTTGTGACTTGCAGCTTGTTTTATTCTGTGTGGCCACAAGAGGACTTTCATTCATTCCAGGGCAGCTTTACAATGACATACTATCACAGACAGTACCTAGGCTATTCTTTCTACTGCAAAGTACGTGGTAGGTTTTCTGAATTCACCACAGACTAGGAAAGCCATTTTATCTGGCAATGATGCCTTTAATTCAGGCATTTCTCTGAGTTCCATTATGAAGCCTTTGTCCTTTCACTTCAAAGTAAACAAACACACTCATTGATCTTTAGAGGGCTATCAAATTTTACTGTAAAACACATTATTGCCATATCATTTTCTTCGGTTCTCTAATAAAGTTATTTCACATTATTCAATTTGTGACCTGCCTTTTACAGTGAAATGTCATAAGTCTTCTTAGAGTGACTTAGAGTCTCACAAGAAGCAGAAAAATAAATTTATTTAAAACATAATGGAGTTGTGGCTGCTAACACATTATAAATTGCTCGATTTTAAATGTCTGAACTGGGCATGCTTAAAATACAAGGCATATTTCATCAACGTTTATACAATTTTTCAGTCGACTTTTCCCAGCGTTTCACTCATCATCAGATGAGAGAGAGCTTGTCAGGAAAAATTACAGTTAATGGTGGTTAATGGCGGCTAAATTCAATGTTCTTGTTTTTATTTTGTTTTACACTTGCTGGAAATAATGAAAGTATTACATGAACAACCCTTATGCTGCTTGCAAAAACACGTCCAGTTCCAGTGGTAGGTAACACAAAGCTTTATCAGACTTATAAAACAATGTATGTAAATGTATTTTTATGTTTTATTTCATTCTAGCCATTAGCTAGCCTGAGCTAGGAAGTAATTCTATGATATATCTCACAGCAGCAATTTGCTGTACTATGCCAAATTAATCTGCATAAATCTACCTGTTTCTAGGACACTAGAATGGAGTTCATGGGAAAAAAATCTGTTTATATTGTTGTGTTTGTGGAATTTGGGGGAAAGTCAAGCCATTGGGCTTCACCTCAAATAGCAAGGCTCTCCTGCCCAAAAGAAATGCCTGCTATCTATATTAACCATACCACCAACAAAACTCCTAGTTATCCATTGCTAAAACAGAAGTTACAGAGGCAGAGAAGCCTTTCCACCTTTCAGCTAATCTCAAGTCACTGAGTTGGATCTCCAACCAGTTGGAGGAGAATATTCTGTTGAAATTGTGTCAGTTAACCATCTGAAGCCAATACACTCTGGGCTTTCAGGGTAAGTCAACTGGCAGAGTCAAATTCAACGATTATGCCACTTCTCTTTGAGTTAAATATCTCTCATCAGCCACGCACCAAATGATGACGACTTGCTCACAGTACACTGGGGCTTACCAATGAACACGCAGTGCCGCATCAGGGCATCTTTGAGCCCTAGTTTGATACTGGTCAATTGATTTTTCTCTTGGCTTTCATCAGAATTTGGGGAGAAAAGCAAATTAAGGACCTTCCTCCCCAAAGCCAGGTCCACCTGAGGTGGATTTGTCAGCAGAATTTTATCTTACAGCAAACATAAGAATCTTCTGACTTCTAAGAATTTAATTTATCTTCTCTTTGTAGATGAAAATATACATTTCTTCACACACTGCTACCTGGATTCCTAGCATTGTTCCCACCCTACCCATTTTCTCCCTGTGGACAAATAAAATTGCAACAGCAAGGGAAGGCTCAACTAACAGTGAAAAGCATTCCTACAAAATGATTACCTCAACTTTACAAGATAAACCAGGTATCTCTACTTATTCTTGGTATTTCCTCAAAGAATAACCATAAATCTAGACTTGGAATACCCACCGGAAGTTTACTAGTATTCCTTTAAATGCCCTTGAAAAAGTAAATGTTGCTACTGCCTGGATAATGTTTCAATCTGAGGTTCCCCAAACCTCAGTGAATAGGCAATCAATCAGCCAGATTTTGCAAACATTAAATAAAGTTGAATGGCCACTTCATAGTGCAGGTAACCAAGATAATGGAAAGTGAGATTAGCTAGATGAGGTGTGAGACCATCAGCCACTTTTTTCCAGCAACTTCTAACCTCAAGGAGAGTACAGTCTTGTAAACTGTACTTTCGTACCAGCCTCTCAGCATTTTGCATTTTCATCTTTGGTATTTTCTGTAGATAGTTCTTCTATTGTCAAGTTTCTAAATTTAACCCTACCCAGTTTGCTGAGAAAAAATATTTTCAAATCATGTCTCTAACACCATACATAAAATAAAAGTAATGATTAATGAGAAACTCTAAAGTAAAATGTTAATTCCAGAAATAAAAATTTCAATATTTGTCTTCATAGATATTATAAGGTAGCTGTTACAATATAGTCCAAATACGATCACTGAGCCATCTCCCTCTGTACAA
This sequence comes from Pongo pygmaeus, assembly GCF_028885625.2. Classification (NCBI taxonomy): domain Eukaryota; kingdom Metazoa; phylum Chordata; class Mammalia; order Primates; family Hominidae; genus Pongo; species Pongo pygmaeus. The sequence goes on along the minus strand of NC_072396.2, from coordinate 153,613,538 downwards.
ATTCCAAACATGCATATTATAAATATTGAGTATATACCAGAAATAAATATAAAAAATATATGTAATTGGTGAGGGAAGAAAGAGTCAACTAATTGGAGCTCATCTCTGCTACGCAACAATATTTTGGGTGTTTTCATATTCAATCAACTAATTATCTGCTATCAAGCTTCAGAAAATGTGAATGAGATAAGAAATAATGAAAATTATAAATTGCTTGTGTATTCATTGTTGTAAAATGTGTTCAATACTAATGTTTAAGTCAATAAAGTAATTAAAATGATAATTAAATGAAGTACTGTGTACACAGGAACATATTTGCTCTAAGTGTGTAGATCAGAAAACCAGAAATTCTAGTTCTTGCCAGTTTAACTATGTAGTAAATGCTTCTCATAATAGATCAGTTATCAAGAAAGTGCTTAAATAAAGGACACATTCTTGGCCTTGTTGAAAATATAATTTGGCTGTTTCGGAGGGACTACATCAGCTCTGGATTACTGGTGTTAATAGAGCCAAGCAGTGCACAGAAAATGAGGGCATAATGGGAAGTCCCCTCCTTTAGACTCTGGATTGTGTATAATGCATCACCTCCTCCCGTCATTTTTTTAAAAATATCTTCTTAATTGCATTTTTTCTCAGTCTAATGTTATGCGTGTTTGCATTCTCTAAACACATTCCCACAGAGGGCAGGGGAAGGCAGTCCAGAGCTGGGCTGAGTGGCCTCAGCAAGCCAGCTAGGGAAGACACAGTCTGAAGTGGACGATCCACATGCTTAGATTTGAGAGTTGACTTCATTACTGCGTTTTCAATAACACTAGCATTCAGAATGGTCTCGAAAGTCACCCGGATAATAGGACTATTATCTCTCTTAGCAATATTTAATAAAAAGCTCTTAAGCACATCCAGTCCCTGGTTTTATAAAACATGGCAGCAAATTATCTCCCAAGAATGTTCAGTGAGTATGCAGTGTTTTTGTCTCTATTCAGCCAGCTTTTCTCTTCACAGTGAAGGAAGATGATCCCAGCCAGCCACCCCGGAGACAACTTACAGTTGCAGGTGGTCTGAGTGCGGAAAAAAAAAAAAAAAAAAAAAAAAAAAAAAAAAAACAGACAAAAGGCTCCTCACAAAAGAAATCTGGGTGAAAGTTGGTGGAATTTCAGAACACCCTCCGTATTATCAATACAAAAATAAAGCCCCCGTAATTTTGAAATACAAATTATCTGTAATTTCATTAAGCTGCCTATAAGGGATATTTGATTTAAAATGTATTTTCAGATGTGGCGGGGCAACTGGATTAAAGGTGGAGTGAAGATGGCAAGATAAAAGATAATGATTATCCATACTCCAGGTAGATATTGAAGCTGAGTCTACATATGCACAAAGAACTCTATAATGGTGTAGTTATCTAGATTGGAGTGGCCCAAATTATTCCACATCATGTTGGTAGAGATTCTGGGAAAAAAAATTCTATAGCCAAGTTAGTTTGAAAAACACTTCATATTCTACACCCCTCTTGTAGAAACACAGTGAGCATTTGCATATTAAAGGCTCAAAGAATTCCTACAATGAAAAGACTTGTTAGTTTTTTTAACCCGCTGTTTCCCAAATATGTTGGATCATATAATTCCCTTTTTTGCTGAATGCCAATTAATATTTCATAGTAACTATTTCATGATAAAGGATTTAGTAAAAGAGAATCTAGATATTTCATACTTAAAATAATTTTGCCTCACACATACACATAATTGACAGAAAAATGAGGTTGTTTTCTTTTCCTCTGATTTTATTTGCCTCAACTATTCACATCATTTGCATGGCATAAATAAGACCATATAGCCTAAAGCTTCCAAGGAAATTTGTCTGATATTAATAAGTAACTTTTTAAAAAGCACAGCAGCAACCCAATTTTCAATTAGAAGATGAGAGTCAGTATGCTCAGTTTCTCAAAATAATCACTGAGTGACACATACATGATTCTCCCACTGACCTGCTTGGTGGCCACAAATAAACAGAATTGGATCTTTTCTTTTTAAATCTTAGAAGCTCAATTTGTTCTCAGAAATTATCTGAGACAATTACATTTTTTAAAAAGTCTGAAATTAATGCTTTATAAGTAAAAGACCCAGGATTAACTCTGTACAACCACTTCAGAATTACCTTATGTAAAACCTTCAAAGTTAAATTCCATGGGAAAGTTAAAAAAGTGTGTTTACTCAAGCTATTGGGGTGAAGCCTTAACTGCTTAGATATATTTTAGGGGCTGCTATTTTTATGCAGAAAAAAAGTAACTTTCCCCAATAAAGTTTCTTAGGAGAGTAGAAAAGCCATATAATGTCAATTTACATATTGCTGTAAATATTCCTGTGTGGTTTCACCCTCTCCCTAACAAAGATTAAACACATTTGTTTTAAAAAGCAAAGCCAGCCAGCACACTATTTAAAATGTTACAGTGAAAGCAGGGAGGTGCGTCTTCTATATTCAAGATGTGCTTATAGTTTCTGGATGCACAGATCTCAAATGATGCTGCACAGCTCAGCCCTAACTCTTTTCCAGAGTCATTTTGCTCTATTCAAAATGATGATTCCAGGTAACATTTTCACATGGGTTGCCAGGGTTCTTTAGAGAATTCATGTTCTGTGAGGTGCTACACCACACTTCCAGTTACTGATCTGTCCATTTTACCTTGGCTGTGAATATTGTGCAAAGAAAGGTTACATTCCTTTTCAAATGTTATGCAAACTGATCTAATTTTCTCAATTTATTGTTAGATCATCCGCTCATGGAATGTGTCTGTGAACCAGACAAATTTAAGGGGAAAGAAGGGACTCAAGGATTAGATTCCCATGAGAACAAAAACAAGGCCGTATTTGATCGGCTGCTGCTGAAATACGGCATTTTGATAATCAAGAATGAGCTTTACAGAATTAGCTTTTAGGCAGCCAGTGGCATCTCCATCTCAACCTGTGTTAGCAAAATCTGCTGGACTATAAATAGTTAATATTAAAGACAAGCAAACTATAAACCATCGACTCAAATTTTTTTTAAAAATACTTCTCCTTTTTTATCCTATACAAGTAAGCATCACTTGGCACAATAGATTTGTTACTGGAAAGTGCATGGGATAGCATTAGGAGAAATACCTAATGTAAATGATGAGTTGATGGGTGCAGCAAACCAACATGGCACATGTATACCTATGCATCAAACCTGCACATTGTGCACATGTACCCTAGAACTTACAGTATAATTAAAGAAATCAATTAATTAAAAAAGAATAAACGACGTAAAACAGGTAAAGAGCTTAGAATACTGCTTGGCATGTCAGATGTGCTATATAGTGTTTTTAATTTTTAATTAAATATTTTAATTTTTAATTATACATTTTAATAATTTTTAAACAAATATTTGTCTACATTTGTTTTTCTGTTTTTATTTTATTCTTCATACAAACTTAATTTTTATTCATAAAAACTTTCATTTCATTGTACGTAGGAAAATTCCATTTGTTTACAGAAACATGGCATCTTTTTCAATACAAATGTTATATTTCAGTTGTTTATAGTTATTCATCTTTTAGAACTTCTGGATTTCTGACTTAATTAAGAAGGACCCTCTCCCCTAGATTGTAGAAATAGAGTTCCAAGAATTTTTACTAAAGGTATTTTCATTATTGTTGTTTTATATTTTATATTTGTATCTTTTTTAACTTTTATTTTAATTTCAGGGGTACAAGTGCAGGTTTGTTACGTAGGTAAACTCCTGTCATGGGGGTTTATTGTACAGATTATTTAATGATCCAGATATTAAGCCCAGCAACCATTAGTTATTTTTTCTCATTCTCTTCCTACATTAATATATTTAAATGTGATAGGAAACTACCTTTGTTTTCCTCTAAATGGAGATCTAGTAGTGCCAGTATCATCATTACATATCAATTTTTTTCTCTTTGAATCAATGTAATGCTATTGTTACATATTACATACATATATAGGGAGAGAGACTGATTTGTCTCTTCTCTTCTGTTGATCTAGTATCTATTTTCATGCTAATAATGTATTGATTTTATTAAAGCAGATTGTAGTTTTTTCATATATCTAGTAATGTAAATATTTTCTACTGTTCTTTCTTTTCATTTACTATGGTTGAGCATTTACCCTTTTAGTATATGAACTATAAAATAATTTGTCTCATGCCAAAAAGAATCATTTTGAGGAATTCTAATCGGAATTGCATTATAAATTAATTTTCGGAGAAATGACACTGTAACACTTCTGCTATGAGAACATATATATCTTTCTAGTTCTTTCAAACCTTGTTTATGTACTTCAGTGTTATTTTATAGCTTTTTAATGTAAATCCATATAACTGTTGTGAATGAAGTGGGGTTTTCTTGCAACTCCATTTCCAAGTACTTATTATTAGTTTGAACAAAATGTGTTGATATTTGTATGTTGTACATTATAATATTGTGTATTAATTAGAAAAAATACGTTTGCTTTTCTATCCTATACAAGTAAGCATCACATGGCACAATAGATTTGTTACTGGAAAGTGCATGTAAATTGATGTTTTGAAAATCAAACCATATTGTAAATGCATGAGATGAGCTTACTATTTAGAGGGAAACTGCGGTGAATCATTTTCAAAGTGAAGGATTCTTTTTAAGGGTGAAAAACTACCTTTTTATCTGTTTGGAAATATATGCTAGAATTTTTGTGACAGGTTTGCTTCAAGCGGGAAAACATCTATATATGATTTTCTTTTTATCTCCCATGTAAAATTGTGTATTATAATCATTCAGTAATAACCATCATGCAGCCAAACTACACCATAATAGGGTGGGCATGTCAATGTGCATTTTCTCTGTTTTCTCATTATGGGAGACTGTCATGATTCATCCACTTTACCCCTTGCTTTCCTTTTAAAAGGAGAAGCTATTGAAATTCTATTTATAAGAAACGTTGCTTTGAAATCTTTCCACATGTATCCCATTTACATTATTGGAATTAGACTAAAAAAAGAGTTTTATACCACAGGTTCAAATCTGGGAAATTATTTAATGGCTTTAAACCAGAAATGTTTTGAAATGCTTTGATGTGCATAACGAACTGCCTTATCATCTCCCCCCTCTTCTCATCATAATCTCATCAAACTTTTTAATATGGAATTAAAAGACAACAAACCTGAATTGAAACATAATTTGAAAAGTCAAGTTACTTTAGTTGAGATCTAAAATTTAAGCAAGAGCGTTGGAGAGTTGAAAGCTTAGGAACACCTCCTATTATTCTATAATTTTTGAACAGGTTTCTAGGAGTTTTGCGTAAAACCTTATGCACAGAATGGTTTTCAAGAGAGTTGCTCTTCCACAGAGGTAATCTCTTAACTTGGATAAATCATGTTGTTCAGAGAAAGATCTCTCTCTGAAAAACAAAAATCAGTTTATTTATATCCACATAAGTACTCATTTGACCTGCAGTTTCAGGCTTTTATAATAAAAGTGCCAGCAGCAAATACAATGAGTATGAAATGCTAAATTATATGAAAAATTGGAAAGCTATAACTGAACTTCTTTTAATTCTATTTTATAAAGTTAATTTATGTTGCATTCAGAATCAAATTGCTAAAGACATTTTTCTTTGCTCAGAATTGTTATCTTCTACAACCATTTTAGACCCTCACTTAATATACCACTTAGTTAAATTACTTACAGTGTACATTTTAGCAAGGGAAGAAAAAATGATTAGTCTATTGGGCCTGAAGAAAGTATTCTTTAAAAAACACACAAATATTTTTAAACAGTGCATATGTACTTTATGGCATTACTCTCTTAACTCAGTGCTTAGGAGTATGGGAAACAGTACCTTGGTGAATTATTTTTCATAGTTCACTCAGCAATATGTTTACTAAGCCACTGTTACAACCATGCACTTATATATTTTGATATACAGTGTATTCTACATTAGTGTGTCTTCTGAGATTCCATTCCTACTCTTAAAACCAATTTAAATGTTATTTTACCTTCCCTCCTAGCAAAAATAAGGTTAATTCTCAAGGGTTAATAGTCAAGCCTTATCATAATTAAAGGCAGAGTCTGAAGTGTCTTTTTAGACCAAGGAAACAGAAGTAGATATGCAGCAACAGGAACAATTTGCCCAGGCAAGGGAATGGAATGTTTATTTCACAGAATGGCAGAGGCTATTCCATGAAATTTTATTGACATGTTTTCTTATTCAGACGACTTCCTTTATGCATGCAAAAACTGGGAATAAAGAAAAGAATTTGTCCCACCTGATTAGAAAATTGACAACATGCTTGTTGCATATTTCAAAAGTAGTTTTTCATATATATGTGAACCACAGAATTAAAAATTTTGACTCAGCAAATTATCCCAGTGGTGATTTTACAGAATGTGAGAGGATGTTTTGGGACTCAGGAGCAGAGAATATCTCTGGCCAAATTCCTGTCCTCCATTGTTTCCTCCCTCTTATATTCTTGTATTTGCTCCACTACCTCTGAGGAGGTGCTGCCATTTCCCAAGACAATCAAGTCCAGGTGGACTCTGAGATTGGAGAGTCCATGGGTAGGCAGGAGGGCCAGGGTTAAGGGGTCTCTTACTGGAGTCAACCAGACATAAGTTCAAGTAATGAATCCATCATTACTGGCTATAAAAATTTAGCTTCAAGTCATGAAACCCAGTTCTTCATTTGTAAAATGTGGGTAATGGCAGTGCCTACATCTCACTGGGTTGTAAATAGTCAATTAGCTAGTGGATATAAAACACTCAGCATAGTGCTTGGCACTTAATAAGTCCTAGCTTTTATTTTTAAAAATAAGTACAAACTAAGAGTACAATTGTGACTGGGATAAGATGCTGTGATGAGCTCCAAGAACGAGAAGACTGTGCCTAGTACCAAATATGTATACATTTCAGACGTTCTAGCCATTCTTTGTTTTTATCCTCTGGGACTGGGGTAGGCAGGTGAGCCGAGGAAATGTTCAATGTAGTCCAGGTTTGCTCTTTCTGGAGAGGTCTTTCTCCAACTGGAGACCTCTGGGACAAGTCAGGGAATAGAGTGAAAGGCTTCCCAAGTGACTGAAGATTGGAATGTAGTACAAACAGCACTCACTCAAAAGACTCACTGATCATGACTGCAATAATCATGAACAAGACTAATAAAAGTGTTTATCAAAAAATTCCTATGTACCAGGCACTGTGATAAGCACTTCAATCATTTAATCGTATCATGTAGGTGCTATTACTACTCACCATTTTACAGATGAGGAAACCGAGTGATAGAGAGGTTAAGTAACTTCACCAAGATCACATGGCTAAAAGATGGTGGAGCTGGGATTTGAACCCAGCCATTCCAGCTACGGAGCCTGTCCACTTCAAGTTCTGCATTGTATTTGCTTTCCAGCCACATACATATGAGCATACATATGCACACATGCATGCATTTATATTTCTTCTTACGATACTACTTTTAAAATATGGATTAACAAATATAAGGATACAATATATAAAAAAATTACTTCAGAGCAAGTGATACCTTCTGGATCATTCTTTCACTTTACACTCAAGAATATTTTCTGGTTATCTGTTGTGTAGTAGGTTCTTCCTGTACCGGCTGCTGAAGAAATAGGGGAGTGGATACCACCCCTTCCACTCAGGTAAATAGATTTGTGAAACTATTATGTTCAGGAGAGTCAAACATCCTGCTACCTGTGGTTCCACAGTCCTCACAGGTAGAAGACTGGTGATATGTCTTTGTTGGGCTTTCATGGGCATTGCTTGGGTTTGGAAGTATATCACAATTCAATCATCACTATCACAGTCTCCTTAGTACCTACGCTGACCAAACCAAAATGAAGAGACTCGCAAATGAGGTGAGAGGCGATTCTACCCGAAGTCTTTAGATAGAACTACCCCTCAAGGTACTCTCCCACCACTAGGTGGTGAGCATTCCTATGGCTCCACATCCCTCAGTCCCAACTACTTGATATTGTCCAACAGATTTAATATTTGATATCTGTTGTGTGCAAAATAGTATACCAACATTCTCCGAGTGAGAACATCACTTTTGGTCTGAAATTTTTGAGACCTTTAGAGAGTTAGAGTCATTTTCTATGTGTGGCATTAGAAGCACAAATCAAAATCCTTTTATAAGAATGTCGAAAAAAATAAAGAAAAGAAAAAGGCCCAATAACAATAACAACAACAACAAAAATCCTGTTATGGAAACACAGATACAGCCACAACTAATTATAAAGCCAGACACACCGTGATGTGCTTGCCTTGGGAAAGACGCACAAAGGAATTCCTGAAATTGCAAGTGCCGTTCACCCTCATGTTCCTGAAAGCCAAGAGACCCTATGTTGCTTGTTTCATTTCCCTGGCTCTGGGAGCATCAATATGATTTCAGCTTTTATGCCACTAAGCAAATCAGTGACTGCTGGCCCTCTTGATCTGAAAGTCTGTCATGCGGCTGCTCTGCATTCCCCAACTTCCCAGAAGCCTGGGCACAGAAATCTGTGGTTTGAAAGAGGTTGCCATTTGGACCCTGGGGCCACTGGGGTTTTTCTGGGATAGATCCCCAGCAGTATCTTCTCTCAGTATCGTTACATCTTTACTGTGTATCTTGGCTTCTTGCCACCGTGAATACTGAGTATCACATTTCTTTCTGAATAGCATAAATTGAGCTGAAGTTGATTTAAATTTCATGCAGAAAACAGCTCTGTTTCGAACTACAGCCATTTTTGTGTTAAAAATCCATCAAGATATAATCTTTTTGTCCCTCCTCCCCAAGACACACAAACTCTTTCTAGCAGATGGGAAAGGCAGATTATTTCAATTAAGAGGCTGTCGCTGACAATTGTATGCAACCTTTCTTCAAAGTTCATGGCAGCAGTGCACTTTTACATTTCTTAGTGACTCTGTCAGGATCTAATTTTCAAGGTACGGTTACCATAGTAGCAACCTGAAATTTTAATCCAGTAGTAAAGGGCAACACAGGTCACCCAGTTTCAGGCCCTCTTCAATATCAAAATTTTAAAGCGCTGCATAAAAGCATGAAGATAAAGGGTAGACCTAGTCCCAAATCCCATTCTCTAAGACAGTGAGATTGTAAAACGTATGAGATTTTTCTAAAGTTTTCAAATTCTTCTACAAGTGCTAAAACTATTACTAAATTGAACAATGTTTCCTTGGGTATAATTGAGTGGAAAAATGCAGTCACTCTTCTCAGCAGCATGAAACATCCAGAAACATGCTGGGGATATCTAATTAGGAGAGGAGTGGCACACATATTTATTGATTTTAAGTCTATCGCTCTCTGACAGCATTGGCAGTTGATCTTTTGATTCAAACTGCATTGACAGAACACTTTTGAAAAATAATGGCCAAGATTAGCAAAAATAGCACTCAACTAGGAGTCAAGAAACAGGATTGAGCTTTGGCAACACTATTACCTGTGTGAGCTGGGACGCCTCACTTAGGTCACCTGGGCGTGACTTTCCTCACTTCTAACAGGGAAAGAGAACCAATGAGAGCAGCTGACTGCAAAGCTCATTCATGAGCTCATCTGTTGACAACACAATTCGCTACAGAGTCTGAGTAATATATCACCTCTGTTTTATTATATGAAGAAACAAAGGCTCAGAAAAGCACCAAATAAATTCATCAAGTCACATGACAGGGGAGTGAGAGTGCTGGAACTTAAGCCACTCAGAAATGGATGCCCCACATCTGTGACCTCTCTAGGACAATAATGGCTCCCTCACCTGTCTCCTTGCTCCAGAAATTGAGTAAAGACCAAATCTAAAAGATTTAACAATATAACAATATATATTATGTGTTATATAACAGTATGTGTGGAAAACACATAATGCCAAAGAACTAGAAAGTAGTAGTATTATTAAGATTATTTTGTTATTTTTCCTTCGTATTTAACAATTAATAACAGTTCAATTGAAACTTTATGTGGGTGAGGCAAACAGGGTATTAAAAAAGGTTTGAATTTTGTCATCCAAGAATCCTGGAGTGAAATTTCATCTCCCTTGACAACTAGCTGTATGATCTTGAGCAAGTCATTTAACTGTTCTGGGACGAAATTTCCTTCTCATAAAATCAGTTTAATCTTATCAACCTCTCAGAGACATTATGAGGCTAGAAGGTGATTAAACAAGTGAACCAGTGAAATTGCACAGTGGAAAGAGCACCAAGCAGGCCTGACTTCAAATATGACTACCAGCATTGGCTGTGCAGCCACAGGTGTTTGGCATTCTCTCTGAGCCCTTGAGAGTACAATCCTGGGAGTGATGATAGTGGTGATGATGGTGATGGAGATAGCGATATCTATCTCACAAGGTTGCTGTGAGCATGAAATAGCTGATGCTTATAAAATATTTCATGGTGCCAGGTATATAGTAGGTGCCAAAACTGGTGGTTGCAATTACCCGAGAATACTGCTCACATCCAGATTGTTTTCTTCCTTTCTTTCTGTACCGTGTGATATACAAAAATTATTTTGGAGAAATCTAGAATGACCCTTTCAATTTTTAGATGGCCTAGACAATTTCCAGATATTATGACGAATAGGTACTTTAAAAGATTTTTCTTTTGAAAAATATAAAAATATTCTATGTACTCACACCAGTTAGAATGGCTATTATTTAAAAGTCAAAAAAAAAAAAAAAACCGCTGCTGGCGAGGTTATGGAGAAAATGGAACACTTATACACTGCTGGTGGGAGTGTAAATTCGTTCAACCGTTGTGGAAAGCAGTATGGTGATTCCTCAAAGAGCTAAAAGCAGAACTACCATTCGACCTAGCAATCTCACTACTGGTTATATACCCAGAGGAATATAAATCATTGTACCATAAAGACACATGCACACATATGTTCATTGTAGCACTATTCACAATATCACAGTCATGGAATCAACCTAAATGCCCATCAAAGGCAGATTGTATAAAGAAAATGTGGCACATATATCCCATGGAATGCTATGCAGCCATATAAAAGAATGAGATCATGTCTTCTGCAGAAACATGGATGGAGCTGGAGGCTATTATCCTTAGCAAACTAGCGCAGGAACAGAAAACCAAATACTGCACGTTCTCACTTACAGGTGGAAGCTAAATGTTAAGAACTTATGAACACACAGAATCAAGCAGCAGATACTGGGGTCTACTTGAGAGGAGAGGGTGTGAGGAGGGAGGGGAGCAGAAAAGATAACTATTGAGTACTGGACTTTATAACTTGTTGATGAAACAATATGTATAACAAACCCCCGTGTCACATGTACCCCCAAACCTAAAATAAAAGTTAAAAAAGAAAAAAAAGAAAAAAAGAAGAAATATTCTATGTAGTTACAAAATTGAAATCTCCATCTGGAATTTTTATAAAGTGGGCTTCTTATGCCAAAACAAGTAACTCCAGAAATTAGGCAATGGAGCTGTCAGAGTTATAGGTTGCTAAATCATTAGCTTCTACTCTTCTCTGGATACTTTTCTCTCACTTATTGCTCTCTCAGGGACCCTAGAACCTTTGGCAAGGACAAGGCAGTGTACTATGGGGTTGTACTGTAGATCTTCAGTGTCAAAAAACCACGGGGTAGCAAAGAAAATAAATTTTATTCTTTTGGTTTTCAGAAAACCTACCCCAACCCCATCTACTCCATCCCACCTACTCTGTTCCAGTCTTGGCAGCATATTTGTAGATGTCAATCAAATAGCTTTAGGACCTTTTCCTTTTTTGGTCCTCATTGTTAAAGTGGGTGGATGAACCACAAAGAAAGGCATTTGTCAGATTCTTCAACTGATTTTACAGCTGTAATTGTGCGTGCATCTGCGGTACTCTGCCAACACTGCTCCCTACTCGTCAGTGTAAAATGGAGGGGCTTTCAGCAACTCTGAGAAGGTGTCAAGAGCAGACCATTTAAACCTAACATTCCCAGTAACGTAATTGTGGTAAAGGATCTGGCTGTTTGTGAGATGCTTGATAGGAGGGAAAAACAAAATGAATAGTTCAGAAGCGGATATTTCTTCTCCTCTACTCCAGTCTCAGATTTTGTTTGTTTGTTTCTTTATAAATTCTAAGAATAATCCATGGAGCTTGTCTACACTGCTGTTAAATGTTCTTCATCTGGGCCTAGAAGACTTGTCAGGACTCTGATGAGTTCTGGCCCTGCAGCCATCTGGGGAATCTGGGGACAAGGCAGCATATTCTGAGAATGCAGAATCCTGGCTTCTAGTCCCAGCCCTGCCACTCCCTAGGTGGAGGACTTTAGGAAAATCTCTTCCCCTCCTTATGCTTGGTTTCTTTTCAATTGGCTATCTAACAGGAATGCTGTGCCACTCCCATGGGCTAAAGTATTGTGTGAAAGTGTGTTAAAATTATCATTCACTGTGCACATGAAAAGTATCTGATCATGGCACTTTACAATGTAATAACTGAAAAAAGAGTGTGCATATGTCTATGTGTGCATCTCATTCGATCAGACAACATTAGAGTGACCTACTGTTCTGGGATACAGAGCATATGTATGCATGTGTGTGTGTGGGGGGGTGTGTTATCACAACATTACATTCAATTATACAACTGAATTTTTTTTAACTTTGGTCCCTTGCGTATTAATTTCAGTGCCTTCCACCAGCATTATTTGCTTCACTCCCAGTTACTGTTTAAAAATGCTGAGAAGAATTTGGAAATATGCAACTGTGGTTGATAACAGATGGGGATATTTTTGAAAATTATTTCACCATGAGGATATAAAGCCACTTTCTAATTATCAAACAAGTTGGTAAGCATGAAAGGCGATGGATGAGTCTCTTATAAAAATAGACCCAAATATTAGTTTTCTCTTCACTTTAATGTGGCACAATGGACATTTCTGAAGGGATATGCCACCAAAATCAATCTTATATGAATTTTATTTTTGTAATGGTCTAAGTCTCTTGCAGGAATAGATCCTTCGGCCTCACTGAGGGGAATATTCTAGAGTCCTGGTGACACAATCTGGATGCAGGCCCTGAGTTGAGGACAGATCTGTCTTCAGTGTCCATGTCATCATGTGTAGTACATGCAAGACCTAACTCAGTTATAATACTTAGATCTAATACTTTCCCTGTTTTAAACCAAAATGGCATTGCCATTTTGGCTTGCATTGTGGTTAGTCCATTTTGGCCTAATGCCTGGGCAAGATCACACCTGACTGCAAATCAGTAAAGCCACCTCCAAATGACTCATGAGATGGCTTTAGTGTAAGTTAGGAGCATACGTTCTGGAGTCAGTCCTGTTCTGCCTCCCTCTTTGTTACTGTGCCACTTTGAGCAACTCACTCAATGTCTCTGAGCTGGGTTTCTACTTCTGTACACTATAATGATGATGAACCCCATGGGATTGCTTGTAAGGAGAAAAAGTGCATGGGAAGTGCCTGGCACATAGTAGGCACTCAATAAGTATGAGTTAGTTGGGTTGCTGGCATTGTCGGTGCAAGTCTTATCTTCACTAGACCATGAGTTCCTTGAGACAATGATGTGCAGTGTTTCACCCTGAGTTACCAGTGTTTTAGCCCAGAGCCTTACATATAGTAGATACTGAATGCACTTTTGTTGAAAAAAAAAATGAAATCTAGTAGAAAGGAAGCGATGTTTGCCATTTCCCAGAGAGAAAGAGAGAGAAGGAGAGAGAGGGGCAGTGGGGGGCGGGGGGGGGGGAGAGGGAGAGAGAGAGACATTTGCTTTCAATTACAGAGGTGTCTCAAAAGCCATCTGAGATATACAAATCCTATGATAGACTTAGGTCGGTCCATGAACACCACCACAAAAATCAGATCTAATCTTTCAACTATGATGGCTGAGCCAACCCATCTTTGTTTTCAGCTTTTGTGATAGAAATGTAAATCTACAGCTCTCTTTGAAGGGAGCCCCCATTTTAGATCTTGGTACCCATCAAGCCCCGGCAGCTTCAGTGCTTCTTGATGCAAACATTCCAAATGCCAATATTGCTTGTTGTCACATTAGCCAATATACAATCCTCAACATAAAATCCTCTTGATGTCTGATTACTCTTCTCAAGGACCACACGCTGATTCATTTCAAACTGTGAATTACCTTTAATTCACAGCTTGAACAGGCTGCCAAATTTTGTTTTCTCTGCTCCCAGGTGGCTGCCCCTGATGCAGTGGAGAACTTCCAAAAATATATTAAGTCCTCAGGAAAAGTTGGCAAGCTCAGAGATGCAGGGCATACAAGACAAGTTAAAAGCAAAAGTTGGTATACTTCTTGATTTAAAAACCAAAATGTCTGCAACTAGTAAAGTTACCAAGATTACCAGTTTATCAGGAGAGTTAGTTTGGCTTTTATAAGCCTCAAACTGATTAGCAGTAGTTTTAAATTCCAAGTACCAAATCATGTATTCTGATTAAGAATTAATCTGATTAGGAAAATAACAGTCATTTCTTCCTTGCCCTATTACACAGTCACTTTGCTACCAAAATTGCATCCAAGTAGCAGATCAAACATCTACATGGGGAAGAATATATGAAATTGCTAGAAAGTGGGTTATTGCTCTGCAATAATGCATTGCAGTTCTTAAATTTCAAATCAAAATCTCGAAGGAAACATTTCCAATGATGAAGGCTTTGGTAAAAGGATGGCCAGGGTTGTAATGAATATCAATTGTTTTTTAGTAAAAATATTTTCAAAATTGATCTAAAAATAATGTAATTCCTGTATTGGTTATAGCAATCTGGAAAACATTCTCACAGTCTTTCTATTCTCTTTGGTAATGAAATTTTCATAACACTTACAGAAAACTTTAGAAATAATGACATTTTAGTTACATAAAACAATTTTGACCCAGTTTTGTGTCATCGAAAACAGAGCAGTATAATTTCTTGTGGGACTACATCCCACCAGGTTGTGGGAATGTTGTGTCCAGGTACAAAAGGAAAACTTTGGCATACTAAATCCCTGAACTTATCAAATCCCATGAGGAAGGGCAACTCAGCAGGATGAGAGAGAGCTTTGAACCCACAGGGCCCTCGGCCTGCATTCAGACTTTCTCACTAAGGAGCATTGTGACTCAGAGGGCTCTTCTGTATGTTTGTAGCCAAAATATCCATTCAAAATAAGTGGGCATGGCCAATCTGTCTTCCTACTGGACTGTGTACACTTCAGGAGGAAGGACTGTTATTCTAGCTTTGCTTTGCTCATCTGTAAGATGGGAATAATTTGGAGCACCTCCATGATGCCTGGCAAGTTTAATAAGGCAATGTACATAAAAGCACCTGGCACCTGTTCTCAACAGCACAATAATTATTATTTGTGTCTGTCATTCCTGTGATAGCATAGTGCCCTTTCTTCCTAACTATTGCTACAATCAAGGATGTCTTCATGTGACATGCATAACAACCACCCACATGTAAACTCAGGCTGGCCTCAATCAATCTGTCTCCATAAGACTTTCCATCAACTCTCTGGATCCAGAGTTTGGATGTTTTAAAACATATAGTTAATACCGTAAGTTGGCAAACTGGTTTTATAAAAAAACAAACAAACAAACAAACAAACAAAACAAAACATTATGGCTATATTAAGATTTTATGGAAACTACCCAGGCATTCTCGACAGCATGGTTTAAAACACAGGAGCTGCTCAGTTAAATGGGGGTCTGGATGGTTTCCACCTGGACATAGTCCAAATGCTAACAACCAAGTTTTACAAAGGAGCTTGATACTTGGAGCTGCCATCTCCTCAACAGTCCTCACAAATTGAAGTTAAGAACTAACTGGATGTACACCCTTGAGTTCATGGAACCTGCCTGAAAGTCCTTTTTGGGGCAACTTAATACATCTTATCTATTCCTGTGTATGATGTCCCATAAAAGACCAATAAGGTCATGCATTTGGGAAGGCCACTGAACTGACAGGTAAGTGGCAAGATGTTATAATACACTGGATGAATCAATCCAACTGAACAAAGAAAATCCAAGTTCTTCGGCTTGGTTTCTGTTTTCTCCCTCATTGCTCTTTAATAACTTCATTAAGAAACTACAGGTGGTGGGCACCTGTAGTCCCAGCTACTCAGGAGGCTGAGGCAGGAGAATGGCATGAACCCGGGAGGCGGAGCTTGCAGTGAGCCGAGATCCTGCCACTGCACTCCAGCCTGGGGGACAGAGCGAGACTTTACCTTGGGAAAAAACAAAGAAAAAGAAAAAGAGAAAGAGAAACTACAAAGCAACACAATGTCTGGTGAGTCCATTCAGAGTCTGAATCCTGTCATTGAAATAAAAAGATCTCTTTGAGACGGAATAGACAGACATGATATTACTGTGTAAACATACAACTCCACAGCCCTGAGAACTACAATTTCACCTTCTTATGCCCACGCTTCACCCTCTTTTTTGGGACAGAGACATTTTTGGGGGAGATTAGAAACTCCGTTTGATTTAGAAGACTTAGGTGGGGCCTGTTCCAAGACTGTAACATAGCACAGAATCATAGAGGCTGAGGGGTGGGAGACCAACTTCTGGTCTTTTCTCCTCCAGAAAGTATTAATGATTAAAGTTAAATGCATTTTTAGGTTGCTAGAATTAATTACTTAAAAGTATAACTGCTTAAATTTGAACACTGACAAGTGTTTGTTGGTGTACCTGCATGTGTAGACAGATATACTCATTAATTTGTTTAATTCCGCTTAAGAGACTCTGTCTGTATAGTTTAAAATAAAAATAAATTCTCCTGTGATTTAACCTCATATCTTCTGGATACTAGGTCAGTGCTTTCCCCCACAATAACACAACTAACACAAAGGAGGGGATTAAACCTAGGTCTCCAAACTTCCCCAATTCAGTACTCTTGCCTCATAAGCATTCAGAGTTCCAGCTGAAGCAGGTAGGATGTCATGGCATGGATGGACACTGATAAAAAGCACTGTATGACAATGGAGCATACTGAGAAGGAAAATACCAGTTTTCCAAAAAGCCAGTCATATTGTTGGGGTCAGGCTCAGAGACAGCAGTAATTGTCAAAAAGAAAGAGGGAGACTGGCTAGTTGCAAGTTTATACTCAGGCACACTGTGGCCAATGTTTTCAGACCTGGTGCCCATGTGTATAGTCCTTATAAACAATGCATACTCCAACGGAAGTTCTGCGTTTTGTCAACGAGGGAAAACAGGCCAAGATGAGGAAAAGTAATGAAGTGTCCCAGTAATTAAGGGATTCTGTTTTACAAGACTCTAATCTCTCTTTACTGCACTAAGTGTCAGGAGTGTGCTTGGGACACTTTCTGGCCTTGGGTCTTTCCTGCATCACGGCTGACTTACAGGCTGCTTCTCACCAAGGTGCAGGCATTAGCAGTCTGTCTGCACTCAGAATGATCTTAATCACCTAGAGGATTACCCTGCCAAATGGAAAATCCTAGGAGGTGGCTTAAAAAGCACACTGTAGTTAAATGTGGGAGAATGATAGTAATGGCTAAGCCGATAATTTGGAAGCTAAAAATAAAAATAACTTTATTACAATTCTGATCTGTCCTATGTTAAACCCATACCCTACAGTAAGAAGGGAACTTATTGCAGCTAAAATCTGACGGACGGTGCTTGGACTTTAGATCAAACAGATAAAAAGAGAGGAGCTCATTCATAAAATGGACTCAGTGTCTTCTAGTTTTACTGATGCTTCCTATAGAGTATTTTAGTTGTATTGACTACACTATATATTACTGTGCTACGAAGTGCTGTTCTCTGGAAATGTAGCCTCCAACTATAAACCACAATTGACGAGTTTATTTCTGTTAGTTACAAACTACTGAAACATTGCATTCTATGGTATATATGGAAAGCAGCATATTTCACAGTGGGAGCCTAATACTCTTGCTTTAGGAGTAAGATAATTTTACATAGGAAAATATATTTTTATATTTTCTTCAAGTTTGGAAACTTGTGTCGATTTCCTAAACGCATGTGAGTATGTGTGTGTGAGTGTGTGTATGCGTATGTGTGTGAATCTTATTGACTTTTTAATGGGGATGAAGTGAGGCAGGAGTGAAAGCAGGGAGGATTAGATCTATTGTTTCCTAGAATAACAAGGTGGAGGGCAATTCAAAATGTGATTAATGGAAAAGCTAAAATGTACAGCATCAAAGATGACTTTGATCTTTGTGTTTTCATATAATTCGGTCCTTAAATCGGGATTATGGTTTTATTATCCCCTTCTCTTGTTTTTTCTTGCTTCTTAAAATTGAGAATTCCTGGTTGTTGAAATTGAACTTTGAATTAGAAGGCACAGATCAGTCTAGAAAAGCAAATAAATGGATCAGTGATGGGGTCAGGGTTTTGGGGCTTTGCTACTGCACTCCACCAAGAACGTAGAAATGCCACTTACTTTCTCAAATCTTCAGTCTATTTGGGAGTCATTCCCAGTTGTTTTATGCAATTATTCATGATCTTCCAAAAGGTGAGCAATTCACTTCAAGTGTGCCATTAGGCCACTTGAATGTCATAAATTATTTCATTTTGAAAAATTCCAAGTATGTGCCTATTACACAAAAAAATCGACTTCCATTTTCTATTATTAGGTATGAAAGAAGTGGCGAGAGAAATAATACTCCCTCGATACTCTCTTGGACAAATGGATATTAGAAAATCTACAATAGTTAATATGAGGAAATTGGTTTCTCCAAACTCCTCCTTCAGTTAGCATTAATAAAAAATGAAGACAGTGCTGAATGAATTGCAGGGCCCTGGCTTCTGAACTTCAACCTACCATCATGTAATATCTTATTCTGGCTCTTCCTGGATGCCCTTGTTTGTCTTTAATATACAGGTGCCTGATGACCTGCAAATAGTGAGGTCTTGGATTGACTGGCCATAGCAATCCACTCAAGATTTCATGTCCAATCATGGCTGCTTAGATTCCCTCGTCCATCCTAGTCAGTGGTGACTGAATATTGTGTAAAATAATGTCTTTAGCTTATACTATACAGTGTTTGAACAACTAGTTAAAATGTGGGAAACAAGCCATCTAGAGATTTATTTTTTCACTGAAATCACAGTTGTTTTCGTATCCCACGTATTGACCTGGTCTGTATTTACAAACTTAGACAGCTTAATGGTGATCTCATTAACTTTTACTGTTATTTACTTATTATGGGTCCTATAATCTGTTTGTATTACTCCAAAATTAATATGCTAAAATCCTCACCTCCAAGGTGATAGTATTAGGACATGGGTATTTGGGGAGGGGATCATGACATGAGAGTTGAACCCTCATGAATGGGATTAGTGCCCTTATAAGAGGAGGCCTGAGAGAGACCCGTCACCCCTTCTATCATATGGGATTAGAGTAAGAAAACAGCTTTCTATGAGGAAATGGTCCCTCACAAGATGCCCTTTATGCTGGTGCATTGATCTCAAACTTCTCAGGCTCCAAAACTAAGGGAAATAAATTTCTGTTGTTTATAAGCCATGTTGTTTATAGTATTTGTTATAGCAGTCCAAGTAGACTAAGACAATGGGAAATTTGATTCTCCCCCCACCCCAACCAAACTACATATTATTATGAGTCAAGGTTCATAGTTTCAAGGAGCAGAGGAGAGAACAAGATTAGATCAGCATTGAGGCACTGTTTCCTTGCCAAATATCCCCCAAAAGCCCTGATTTGGAAATCCAACTACTCACGATTTGAAAGATACTGACTTTGTAGAAGCTCTGGTGGTTGGGTCATTCCACTCTGAAAAGAAAAGATACAAACAATTACTGTTCATGTTCCTACTGTTAAATGATTATTCTGAATTAAATTGATCTCCAAACATGCAGTCCCCCAAGTTACCTTCTTGAGATAAGTAACAGATGAAAAAAAAAAAAGGGGAACCAATTAGATATATCATGGGACTGGAAGTCATTATGTTAAGTGAAAAAGGCGAGATACAGAAAGACAAACTTTGCATCTTCTCACTTATTTCTGAGAGCTAAAAATTAACAATTAAAATAACTTTTTGTTATTGTTGTTCTTTCATGTTTTAATGATTTTAAGTAGGAAAAAGGAAAAAATGAGGGAGCAGAGGACATGGATGTTTGGACTAAGAAGGATTTTTCAAAACCACTTACTTTGTAAGGTGAATCCTGGGGTCAGATGCTGCGATTCCTATAAGGAATAATATATATGACATGAACATTAGTTAAATGACACAAGGAGAATAAGAGGTATATTAATCATTGCTGAAGATATAGTTGACTAATGTTTGCAAATAGGAAGCTGCTGTTAACAATTCCATTAATTAGGCTTTTGTCTATAACTCTATTTGAAGGATAAACATTTGCCAGCCAAACCTGCTGCAACATGATCATAACTGCCATTTAATCAAAATTATAAGTAAGACTGGTATCTATTTGGAAATGTGTGTAACATGGGAACAAATGACCCATATGTGTGAAATTGAAGTGTATAATTTCTCACTTAGCTGGAAAACGATGCCTCTAAAAGAATAAAGAGGACTTGGTTCAAACAGATGATCATGTTTTTTGTAAAACTGTAAACAAAATGATAATTAATAGATCTGCCCAGTTTTTCCCTTTTATAGAAACAGATCCAACTTTCTATGACACATGTGCACAGATGTACCTCATTTTATATATAAGAAGTGTTCTTAAAACTGCATTGCGAGTCTGTCGAAGTATAGGAAGAAATGTGAAATGTTAGTGGACTGTGTTATTTAAAGGAATTTTAATTTGATTTGAAAGTCACACTATACACAATTCATTCACTGTTTTGAGAAATCCAGATTTGCACATGCTGCCTTGCTTGGAGTGTGGCACACCTGTGTGGATACTGACAAAACTTGAAGGCAAAAGCATTACAGTAACGTTCAGGGCACACATGGCACTGTGTGGATGGAAGAGAAATGGTACAAACTGCAATACAGGCATTCCAGAAACTGGAGACAATGAATTCAAGTAAATACAAGAATTAGTTATATCAATCATTGTTCCAAGTAATCTATTTATTAAGCCTAATATTGACCCTCTGTAGACGAAAACTAGGCTCACAGCATTCTTTATCTTTTATAAAAAGTAAGCAAGAACTATAACACTTTGCTTTAATCAAAAGTGAAATTTCCAATCTATTTAGTATGATTCTGTTGCTCAAGAGATTTGTCTTCTGGCAAGATCACCGCTCCAGAAGACTACCACAAACTCAACAAGAGGCAGAAAAGGCCTCTTAGAGAAAGAACTGTCTGTCACAAAGCCCATATAGTTTGCTGCTCAGAGGCTTCTGTGCTCTCCCTGATAGAGAACTGTCTTTTGACAAAGGACTCAAATGATTCCCACTCATTTTCAAATCACAGATGGCAAGGAAGGGGAAATACTTCTAGAGGCACAGGCACTGAGAAAATTGACAGGTGAAAACCAATAGCAAAGGAGCCCACAAAAATGACACAGAAAAGTCTGAACTTAAAAAGCACAAGAATCTACAGTCATTTAACATAGAGGCAAGCATTCCCACCTGTCTTAATAGACCCTGAGAACATAATTGCAGCATAGTATAATATTACACATACTACAATAACTTACACTCATCGTAATATATAAGTTATCAAGAAAGAGTAAAGCATGCTTGATATAATCTTTAAAAGAAGTCAGGAAAATATTAATTACACTTCAAAATAATTTATACTGCATGATTCCTATAGAATAATAACCTTCAGTTATCCAATAATTTTAATTATCCAGAACATCTCATTTTCCAGAGTGTCAAATAAATGACTTGTTAACCATTTATATCTCTGTAACTATACACAAGTATTTTTATCTGTTACTATTTAAGGGATTTCATTACAAAGGTACAGGATGAGTTTGGGCTTGCATACCTCCAGGAAATTAAATGACAAGTTCCAAAGTCAATTAAGCCAAATATCTGATCAGAGAGTAAAACATGCAGTCAGTCTTTGTACTGGTCTTATGCCTGAATTTTTAACCTTCATCCAAATGTTTTGGACTTTACACCTAAACAATCAGTTCTTCCAGAGCATCAGGGCAACAATGCATACAGCAAACTGGAAGATTATGTCATTCACTGAATTAGAGTAACTGATATTTATTCTTGATACAATTTTTAATGTTAAACTGAATTTCACACTTCTTTTTACTTTATTTTTTAATTTTTAATTTTTTGGTACATAGTAGGTGTATATGTTTATGAGGTACATATGATGTTTTGATTATTATGCATTGGATTTCACAATTTCTTAAACTAGAAATCAAATCAAAACAAATGAAACACCTCTGTATATCACCAAAGTTACTTTACACACATATCCAGCCCCAATTGGAAATAGCTTGGTTGTAGAAATAATCTGCACAGTTCTCACAGTAATTGTTAATGCACAACAAATAATACAAATTTATTTTAAATGCCTGACTTTGCTTTATGCATTTCTTTCATAGACATGTCATATATGTAATTTTTGCAGTAGAATATAATGATGCCAAGTTCTTTTCACAAACTTATATGAGGTTCTTCTAAGCAATAGCCTTGACAATAATCCTAAAATCAGAAGTTCCTAAAGGATCTAGATTCTAGAGCAAGGATCAGCTAACTTTTCCTGCAAAGGGCCAGATAGTAGATGTTTTAGGCATTGGGAGACATACCATCTCTGTCATAATTACTGGACTCTGCCATTGCAGTGTGAAAGCAGTCATGGACAATGCGTAAATAAGTGGGTGTGACTGGGTTCCAAGAAAGCTTGATTTATGGACACTGACATTTGAATTCCACACTCATGTGAATATTATTCATAATAACATATTATTTTTCTTTTGAAAATGTTAACCCTTTAAAGATGTAAAAACCTATGGGCTGTAGTTTGCCAACCTCTGTTCTAGAGGATGTTTACCTCCAGGAAAACTTTATTAAACTTCTCCTGAGGATATTATTATTCTCTCAATTCTACTTGGCATGCACTTACTCCCTTCCTTGTGAGGTTTTTCATCGTCTATGAGAAAACATGGCATTTTCAATTTGAAATTGATAAGTAAGCTTAAGTAAGTTGAGAATTTTCAACTGTATTTGTTTTAGTAAGCTTACAGAATCATCAACTATTTGACCTAGAAAATCCATTGGGATTATATAGTGTATACACACACACACACACACACACACACACACACACACACACCCCATACCCCAATACAGATGGGGAAACAGAGGCTTAGAGGAACTTGAACAGGACCACACAGCAAGCAAATGGCAGTGCCAGGATTAAAATCAGCTGGGAATGCAGCTCTTAAGACAGCACTCTTTCCTCTGGGCAAGCTCTGTCATGGATGTAAGAAACTGATGCTTTCTGAAAGGATGCTGTCACCTAGTTCTGGTGGAAGCACTGAGGAAAGGGAAATCACCTTTGTTACATATAGGGATGGCCATGTTTTGGAAGATACAATTTGAACTGGGGCATCAGTGAGCCTGTGTGATAAAAGATATGCAGAGAGACAGTATGAGCGCTGGTGCCAGTAACACCTGGATCTAAATACTGGTTCCCTTATTTATTAACTGGATAATCCTGAGCACATTACTTAACTACCATGTTTCCTCCTCTGTAAATTGGGGTAGTAAAATTACCAATCTCTTTGGGTTGTAGTGGGGATTAAATTATTTACTATATATTAAGTGCTTAGAATGACGTGAGGCACATGGTGCCATTGTATGTGTTGGTTGTTATTTAAAGTGTACTTTTCTTTCAAACCAACATTTTGGCAGGAATCAAATGAAACAGGAGTAGGTGTGTAGACTTCTTGCTTTCACCATTTTAGTCCACTTGCTTCTACCTTTGTCATGGGGTTGATGGTAGCACAGGTAATTGGCAGAAAATGCAAACTGTGCCTGATTTCAAATTGTGCACTTACTATAAAAGCCCATTTAAACAACAGTTCTATTGTATACACTTGCAAATGTCAAAATTGCAACTTGCACAAATTGTCTCCAAAACTGGAGAACTCAGCTGAAAACACTGCAATTGCTGTACAAGTGTTGGTCCTGAACTGGATGGATAACTCCCTTTGCTGGAGATGCCAGGGGGAAGGAGAACAGAAGCCTAAAAAGGGTGGGTGTGAATGCAAAAAGGAATAGCACACACCCATACTGGGACAGTGAGGTTAGCTGTTCATTCAGTTCTGACCTCTTTCATGGGTGAAGGGAGATCATTAAGCAAAGTTTAGATCAGTGTTACTGTCAAAATCATGACCCTAAAATCTAAGGGTTTCTCCTTTGGGTGTTTCTCCTTCTACAAATAAAGTCCAAACTCCTTGAAGTGGTATCCAAGGCGTTTTCCAAATACGCACCTATTTGCCCAGGTTTCCTCTCTTTCCACTCCCCATCACACAAACTTTAATCCTGCCACTTGAGACCTTATGTCACCATGCACTACAGCATGATCCCTCATCTCTCATGACCTTGCTCACACTAGTCTTATGCATGCAGTATTCTTCTCTTGGCCCCTTCTTCACCTGTCAGAGTCTTAATCATCCTCTAAATGTTTCCACCTCAGTGGTGAGCACTTCTTCAACTCCCCAGGGAAGTGTTAGATACGACTCTGAGTCTTGTCTTCTCTGTGAAGACATTTACTACATTGTTTTGTGATCTATGTGATAGCATGTAGACGGTTTTTCTTCACCCCTACCTTTAAGCCCACTGTATCTTCTCAGTAAATGATTTCTGAATAAATGGATGGAAGGAAGAAAGGAATGGAGGAAGAAAGGAAGACATTATATATATTTTTAAAGTATGTTAGAATAGCCATGTCCAGACATTTTAAAAAGTGATGGCAATAAAGCAACTCTTACTGAGAGAAGGTAAATAAAATAATATTAAACATTTGACAATAGAACTGTAGAAGATAAAGCTCTGTCAGTGTGATGTGGTGTTTTGTAAAGATCTGTCTTCTTGTGAGCAAGAACTGGAAGGTGATAAAAATGAAAATCAGTTCATTAAAGAGTATAGGTTTTGTAACTTTAAAATCTTGAACTTTGCTGTTCCATCATCTATTTGATATTTCTTAAGGGATGAGTTATTCAATCTCTGTCTCATCTGTTCTAGGCACAGCGACTTGGACAGTGGCAACATCCTATGGAGTAAGATATGCATGCCGGTATCTGTGTGTATTTTGTTTTAAAGACTCACTTTCAATAAAAATTATTTTTATATTGCTATTCTGAGGGGCAAGAGAGAGTCTAGATTTCATGGCACTAGAAGACCAAGGCCATTTTTGTCACTGAGAATTCAATTGGAAGATTGGTATAATTAAAATAAGACAAAGAAAAATGCAGGAAGGGAGAGAACTGACCTGTCCTGGGATGGAAAAGGTGCTCTGCTCAGAGTGTCCAGCAGTATGCATGGCAGTGAGAGGAGTAGGCCAGGAATGGGTCATCTCCTAATGAGGAAAAATAAAGCAACTTTATTTCAGGGCAATTAAAAAATCAAGCCCTTTCTTAGCACTAAACAGTCTATCTCCTTTATAAATACTAACTTAATTGACCTAATATTTAAGGTGAATTTAAAGTCATTTGGACCATCCAGCAGATGCTTGCACACTGCCAGTGACAGCGAGCTTGCTATTGCTTGAAGCGGCCTGCTCCATGTTGAGACAGCATGATCAGGCTATTCTTCCTTTTTTGTGAGTTAAAAACTTGTCCCCCAGGAACTTCTACTTATAGACTGTACTTTGGAGCTGCACAGAATGCATCTCCTCCTTCTTTTGAATGACAAGCCTTCAGTTGTTGGAAGATAGTAATCTTATTCCCTGGCATCGTCTCTTCTCCAGGCTGAGACATTCTCAGCTTGTTCATGCATTTATTGGGAACCTTCAACTTTTCTTCTAATGCTCAATTTCTGTTCACTGTTACTATCGTTGGTGCTTCCAGGAGGAACTCCAGATTGCCTGGGGCTCTTGTAACTCATGGTATCCTGTTCCAGGTGTGATCTGCCAGCTCAAGGGAGGACAGTACTGTCACTGCCTTCTGATACTCTTCTTCTCTTGATACAGCCCAACGGTTAGTGACCCATGATGCACATACTGTGGGTTTTTCCATGCAAAGATGAAGCCGCTGAGGGGAATTCTTTCTCATTCATAGAGAAGGTTACTATGTGATTGGTAGCTCAGTTCCACACAGCCATACACATAGACAGTGTATCTGTGAGTTCAAGTCTCAAAACAGGAAAAGCCCCTTAGGCTCCCACCCTCTGTTATAGGCAGGGGCACCCTCTCAGCTCTTTCAAATACTCAGTTTGAAAGAGGTGCTGTTCAAATCTTACTTGAGTCTTAGGGCATGTGGCCAACATGCTTTATGCTAAGAGCAAGGATAATTGAATCACATGCTCAAAATCCCAGCAACAGAAAGATGACAAGTTTTGTGAAGCAGGAGGGAGTCAGTATGTGTTGGAGTCATCATTTTCATATATAACCATTAAGCATTAAAAAAAAGTCATGATAGAAATAAAGTAGGGATTTGGGGAAGGATGGAAGGGATCAAAATTTATGAAAGTCTTTTTTAATGAGTAAGTTACATAATACTTGTTTTTTTCCAGTCTTTATAAGTAACATAATTAGTCATTTCAAAGGTAATATTAATAAGAACTCTCAGGTAGCACTAAAACAAGGTTTTTTTCCTTCTATAATTACTCAGTTCAAAAAGAGTCTTTGATGTATGAAGAGCTGTAATGCAAGGAGATACTTCACAGATTCATTCACAGTGGCACTGCTGAAGCAGAATTTGTAAGTATTATCCTGACAAAGATTGAATTTTACTTACCACTATTTAAAAAGGAGGAAGTAAGTACATTAAAAATGCATACACAATTTAGAGGAGATGCTTAACCTACTTAAGAGATAGACTACTTCCAAGTGTTTTTGAGTTGTGCATTTGTATCCAGTTGATAACATTCATGACAAATCCTACTCATGTATTCATCAAAACTGGCCGCAAAGTAAATATATGTGACAACAGTAATTCTAATTACTCTGAGTTTTAAAAATACTCAATGATCTCTTTTACAATTTAGATGGTTTTTCCTGATTAAGACTGGTCTCCAAAATAGTCAGATCACTTAAAATATATAGCTTGGGATGGGGGAGCTGTTGGTATAAGGGTACAAAGTTTCAGTTTGAAGGAGTAAGTTCTGAAGATCGATTGCATAACATGGTGACTATAGTTATTAATAGTAATAATGTACTGTATACTTGAAAATTGCTAAGACAGAGTTTAAATGTTCTCACCATAAAAAAAGTATGTGAGGTGGACTGGGTATGGTGGCCTGTAATTCCAACACTTTGGGAGCCCGAGGGGGGGTGGATCACGAGGTCAAGAAATCGAGACCATCCTGACCAACATAGTGAAACCCCATCTCTAGTAAAAATACAAAAATTAGTTGGGCTTGGTGGCGTGCGCCTATAGTCCCAGCTACCTCGGAGGCTGAGGCAGGAGAATCACTTGAACTTGGGAGGTGGAGGTTGCAGTGTGTCAAGATTGTGCCACTGCACTCCATCCTGGTGACAGAGCGAGACTCCATCTCAAAAAAAAAAAAAAAAAAGTATGTGAGGTGATGGATATGTAAATTAATTTGATGTAATCATTCCACAATGTATATACATATCAAAACATCAAGTTTTACCCCATAAGTATACACAATTTTTGTCAATTAAAATAATATTTTTCTCAAAATAAATAAAATATAGTTCATATTTAGCCAGAGTCAATAAAACAGCAGGTAAGTCTCTTCCAGGAAAAGGAGTGTTGTCTGTTTTCAGCAACTACTGGGTATGCCTAAATTGATTAGAGGCTTAATTTTATCCCCTTTCACCGTTGATTTTAGAGGTGTGCCTCTGGGTTTATTAAAAGGTGTTTCAGACACCGGGAAAAATAAAGTCACTTCTCAAAGTGTGCCTTTTCCCCTAGGTTTTCTGTATTTACTTGGAGGCAGAACCTGATTATCTTGAATTACCAGTGGAGTGCACTGCCGTATTAGCCAATCCAAATGGAAGTGCACAAACTTCTACATTTTCAATCACAACTGATTTCAAACTGTATTTGAAAATGTGAAATTTCATGAAACAGCACACTGAGTCCATGTTACCGCCGATGCATTTGATTACAGTAGGCAGGATGTAGTTGAAAGGAATATAATTTCCTGAAAGAATATCTTCTGCAAAGGACTTTGGAGCAAGCAAGCTCTTTCACTTCTCAAAATGAATTAGACCTGTAAAGTGTGGCACACTCACAGCAGATTTTCCATTGTTATCCTTTTCATTAACTCTTGAAGGATATTAATCTATTTTATGTTCTTGCTACTCCTAAGATAAGACACCTATGCATTCTTACCTAACTTTACTAATCCTTCACCCAGTCATCAGGCAGGGATGAGCCCCTGCTCCCAAAATGTTGTCACAGCTTTTATAACAGGATCCAATGATGAGCACCTGTACACAACACCAAGAATCACTTCTCTTTTAACAAAAATAAGTTACATACATACACACACACAAACACACACACACACACACACATCTGAGACTGGTCTGAACTTCCACAAAGAAGCACTGCTTTATGTTTGGGATCCTTTGATCCTTTGAGACAGAGAGAGAGAGAGAAAGCAGGGATTCATATTCCCCATGGGCAACTGAGGTAATGGGGGTTCCAAGAGGTGAGGTCACTTATACACAGCCTTACATTTAGTAGCAAGTGAAGGTTGATTACTGGTACAAGAGTGCACGCTTTCCACTATAACAAATATGTCTCCCTCTGTAAGATTGACTAACATGGATAATGAAGAAAAGACTAAGGAACACTGTTTTATCTTTTAGTATTTGGCAAAGAATGGATTTCATAAGTGATAGAGCATTCTACATAACTTCTAATAATAGGAAGACACTTATATTAATGTGATATAAAGACTCCAAAGTCAAACCCCACAAAATCACAAAAGGCTCAATTTTCCACCATATTATCCAAACAATAGCTCATGGCTAGGACTCAAAACAAATCCAAAACCACTTGCAGGTATCCTTGCTTTGCCCAATTTAGACACGAAAGCTGGGTATGCCACAGGCTGAAGGGCAGAAGACAGTCTGTGTTCCAGGCTTTGCTAATCTCAAATGGATCCTGTACTCATCTAACACACAGCTACCTGAATAGCTGTTATCTCGAGTAACTAGTATGTTGTCAAAAGCCTCACCTTATTCACCTTTGTATCTCTCCTGCCTAGTGTGTAGTAAGTAATTGGTTGGTCTTTTTGTACCAGAAACTAAACAGGTAGGCATTAGCCTCACACCCTTTTCACAGAAAAGGAATTGAAGCACAAAGAGGTAAAGTGACTTGTCCAAGGTCACACAGCAAATGGCAGATCTGTTTGGTGGATTCTTTGCATTTGTTCTACTAATTTTTTATTTTTTATTTTTTTTGAGATGGAGTCTCGCTCTGTCACCCAGGCTGGAGTGCAGTGGCACCATATTGGCTCACTGCAACCTGTGCCTCCCAGGTTCCAGCGATTCTCCTGCCTCAGCCTCCCAAGTAGCTGGGACTACAGGTGCGTGCCACCGTGCTAGGCTAATTTTTGTAATTTTTAGTAGAGACAGGGTTTCACCATATTGGCCAGGCTAGTCTCAAACTCCTGACCTTGTGATCAGTCTGCCTTGGCCTCCCAAAGTGCTGGGATTACAGGCGTATGTAGCCATTATAAGCCAGTCACTGGGACATGGAAATGATAAAGTCAAGGACCTCTTTTTGAAGCATTCACTGCCTGACATGTGAATCACCTTGAGAGGGGAATGAGCAAAGGTGCAGAGAACAAGGTGGTGGGGAAAGTCACTGTGCTAGGCATTTGGAAAAGGCTTCAATAGCTGAAGTGAGAGGAGCAGTGTTTTTGAACACACATGTGTGTTTATGTGTGTGTGAGTGTGTGTGTATCCCTTTTAGAGGCTATCATTATACCTGGCACATAGTAGCTGTTCAAATAGTGTGTTTAGGTTAAGCACAAATATTAAGGTACTTACTGTAAAAGAGCTCAAACTGAAGAGATGATTAGGGCGATTTTTCAAATGACCACCTTAATGAATGCAAATGATGATGATAGTTCACATCGTTGTTGTTATAGTCAGAGAGAACCCCAAAAGCAACTTGGACTAAGTATTAAGATAGGGAGAACTTAACTCAAGTCTAGCTCTGCCAAAAGCTATGTGGGTGGCCCTGGTCAAATTGCTTGTCCATTCTGGGCCTCAGCTTTCCTGCTTATAACATGTGGGCTTTGACTTGGATGGCCTCTAGTTCTCCCAGTTAGCAATACTGTTCTGCCTACCTCACAGGCTTGACACAAGGGAAAGCAAATGAATAATTGTGTAAGAGCTTTGGAAACCATATAGTGTTGTACACATTCAAAGCTCATTGCTACCAGCCCCATAGGTATGGCTATGGCATTGTCAGTATGAGCCTGCATGCCTTGGCTTAGCAACCAGGCAGCTTGGGATCTGCCCAAGGCTCAAGATGGAGCTTGCATACACCTTTCTCCCTTCCCTCTACTAAAATACCAAGAACATAATAAATGCAATTTTGGAAGTATTCACAAATTCTTGTGATTAAGAATAAGCGTGAATAGCTGAGTGGCTCAAATAAAAACACGGTTGAATAGAAGAATACATCTGCAAAATCGTGTTCAAGTTTATCAATATTTTCACAGGAAATCAGAAGTAAATGACTCACAAGTCATGGTAACTGAGTCATGGTAACTAACCTTGGTGTCTGACTTCCATTGGAGGGGCGCTCCCTTCCTTGCTTCCTTCCTTCCTCCCTCCTTCCTTCCTTCAGTTTTTCTTTTCCTTCCTTCTTTTATTTTTTAGTTTTGCTTTACAGATAGTGTACTCCCAAAAGGTATCCTACTGAGTAGCTTTACAAATCACCACAGACTAAGGATGAAGAAACATCAGCATCTTTCCATCACCAAAACTAAATTAAACCTGAAAACATTTATGTGAGTGAGGTCTCGTTATTAGACTGCTGAATCTGTTTCTTTATCTAAAGGTCCTTATGCATTTACAAAAACACATATGTGTGTGTGTGTGTGTGTGTGTGGAGGAGGTGTTAATGACTTACCAGAAAAACCTAATTTGTTTGAATGAATGATTTAGACCCTTTGTATCCATGGTTCCTGACAGTTCTGTGAGGAGCCAGAAAAGGGGGAATGAAGCAGCTAAGCACCAGGTTGCAAGGGAATAAGGCGCAAGTGCCCTTAGGATGCCTAGAAAGGGCTGCCCTGGGGCTAGGGTTCAGGAGAGCAGCAAACAAATCCTTCCTTGACCCTCAATCTGCTATCAATTGCTAACCAGCCTGTAGGATGCTCTGCTCCTCCTTAATAGGAGAGCAAAGCCAGGCAGGGCATTAGCACCCTTATCTGCAGCAGCAGTGGGGGTATTAATAGGAAATGGACAACAATAGCAGGAGTAGGGTTAAGATGGGTGTTGTGGGAAGTCAGGGACCCCGAATGGAAGGACCAGCTGAAGCCATGGCAGAAGAACATAAATTGTGAAGATTTCATGGACATTTATTAGTTCCCCAAATTAATACTTTCATAATTTCTTACATCTGTCTTTACTGCAATCTCTGAATGTAAATTGTGAAGATTTCATGGACATTTATCACTTCCCCGATCAATACTCTTGTGATTTCCTATGCCTGTCTTTACTTTAATCTCTTAATCCTGTCATCTTCGTAAGCTGAGGATGAATGTCGCCTCAGGACCCTGTGATGATTGCATTAACTGCACAAATTGTTTGTAGAGCATGTGTGTTTGAACAATATGAAATCTAGGCATCTTGAAAAAAGAACAGGATAATGGTGATGTTCAGGGAACAAGGGAGATAACCTTAACGTCTGGCCACCTGTGGGCTGGGCGCAACAGAGCCATATTTCTCTTCTTTCAAAAGCAAATAGGAAAATATCACTGAATTCTTTTTCTCAGCAAGGAACATCCCTGAGAAGGAGAATGCGTTCCCAAGGGGAGGCCTCTAAAATGGCCGCTTTGGGAAAGTCTGTCTTTTTTTTTTTTTTTTTTTTTTTACGGTTGTAGATAAGGGATGAAATAAGCCCTGGTCACCCATAGCGCTCCCAGGCTTATTAGGATGAGGAAATTCCCGCTTAATAAATTTTGGTCAGACCAGTTGTCTGCTCTCAAACCCTGTCTCCTGATAAGATGTTATCAATGACAATGCATACCTGAAACTTCATAGTAATTTTAATTTCACCCTGGTCCTGTGATCTCGCCCTGCCTCCATTTGCCTTGTGATATCTTATTACCTTGTGAAGCATGGGATCTCTGTGACCCACACCCTATTCGTACACTCCCTCCCCTTTTGAAAATCACTAATAAAAACTTGCTGGTTTTGTGGCTTGGGGGGCATCACGGAACCTGCCGACATGTGATGTCTGCCCCGGACACCCAGCTTTAAAAATTTCTCTCTTTGTACTCTTTCCCTTTATTTCTCAGACTGGCCGACACTTAGGGAAATAGAAAAGAACCTATGTGAAATAATGATGAATTATTGGGGGCGGGTTCCCCCAATTGATGGGCCCATGGAGGCAGCCACACAGCCATTTGTAAAAGGATTCAGGGAGCTGGATGTGATCTGCACAGGCTGCTGCTCCCAGTGTGGTGCACCAGAATGTAGCCAGGTTGCTGTGCAGCCTCTACAGACACAGGAACTTACCTGTTTCTCCTACTAGGCCCCCTCAGGCAGGCTTCGGAAGGACAGGGGCCCTTTGCTCAGGGTCAGGGAGCTTGGCTGTTCCAAATGAAATTCCCTTGGAGGGAAGTAGGGCATGTGGGAAGAGCTACTGATCTTTTTCCTCTCAGGGCCCTCTGAGAGTGCTCTCCTGGATGTCCCATCTCAGTGGGGGCATGGGAATACTGCAATATCTCTAAGGGACAGCTACCAGAATGGTAAGAGCTTGGAAAGCTCATCTCATGTATACATACACATTAAAGAAACAGGGAAAGTTTAGTCTACAGAAAAGGGAGAGTGAGAAGTGTCTTTAAATCCATGAAAGTCTTTCACATGAAAGAGATTTGAGACCTGCTTTGTGGACCAAGAGTTTAGGACTGGCTGTATGGGTAAAGTTATCAGGGGACCAATTTTAGCTCAAACTAATAAAGAATTTCCAATCATGTGAGGTTTCCAATCATGGAGCCTACTGCCTTAGAAGGCAGTGAGCAGTTCATCTCTGAAGGCGAAATGTCCTCTGCCTAGAGCAGTGAAAAGGGATTCCTAAAAGGTGGTGGAGTGGGTGTTGTGAACCAACTGCACTGCTTTACCTAATCAGATAATCATACACTTTACTTCTGTAAAGTCAAAGATATATATGAGAAGATGCAAAACTGAATCTGGAGCAGTTGTTTTGCATGACATATAAACACGGCTGACTAAATTGGCTAAGGAAATTTGTCATTCTCCCAGGGATGGGGTGGGTGAAACATGCTGAGGGGAGCCTATTGTCTCACAGTAAGACAGCTAACAGCCCAATTTGTCTGATTGTTTGCTGAACTCTTAGAAAATCTAACAACAGTGGAATCATAGACTTTCCTAGGCTTGATCACTAACCATTCCTGCCAAGGTTTTCTAGTGGTCAAAACTCTGTTCCATTCAATTGAATGAATATTCTTCTGTTTGGAATGCTGTTAAGACAGTCTCCTGAGATTGCTCTTCTGATTTCCATGCAAATGCTCATAGAGAGGAAGTGTAAAATCAACTGTTACATGAAACATAACTTCTTGGCCATGGCATAACAATGGGTCAATGCAAAATGCAATTCTTTTAAAAGTTTCTAACACTAACTTATGATTTAAATGGCATAGCATAAAAACTCTGGTGATGTTTCTTCAAATAAATAATTGAATTCTGTATTCAAACTCTTTAGTGCCGGCAGTTGTTTAAGGGAATCTGGAAATATTCTCCTTCGGACCCAGGACTGTACATGCAAAAAGTTCAGCTCACATTGGCTGCCTTCATCCTGGCAGCCTCCAAACCAGGGTTCCATTGAAAAGGAGCCCTAATTATAATGTACAATTGGGAAGTATAGTGATCAGTATTCTGCATCTCCACTGTGTACTCAATCAAGCAATCAATCAAGCCATCTTCTTGCCATTGCCAGATGCAATCAACTCCATTTCACCCACTGAATACAACAGGAACATATATGACCATGTGCAGGGCCTATTCATGCAACTTTTTTTGTCCCAGTTACTCCTCGGGCATTCTACATTCAGACACTGCAAAGAAAGGTCTCCAAAGGTAAATACAAGGGAACAGAACACTATAGTGATATACTGGGCAGAATTCAACCAGACCTTTTTAGTTCAGCAAAAGGTTTCAGCAGCAGCAACCTGAGGCCACAGCCCATCTAACTAATGGTATTTGATTCCCTAAACACATGATTGCCTTGTAAATTTTAATCTTTATTAAGACCTTTGTCTTTGTCTAAATTAGGTTGAACCAGTCAGAATAGAAGACTGAACAC
This sequence comes from Pongo pygmaeus, assembly GCF_028885625.2. Classification (NCBI taxonomy): domain Eukaryota; kingdom Metazoa; phylum Chordata; class Mammalia; order Primates; family Hominidae; genus Pongo; species Pongo pygmaeus. The sequence goes on along the minus strand of NC_072396.2, from coordinate 153,578,985 downwards.
CCCACTAGGAAATGTTATCAGACTGAACAACATTGAATTGTTTGCCTTGTTTGGTACAGGCAAAATTAACACAATTTCAAATCTTAGAAATGTAAGAACTGGCCACTGAGAAAGTGTTCTGCAAAGAGCAGTATCAAAAAGGGAATCAAGGTAAAGGGCTTTTGCTAAGTGGTCCAGTTCAGGTATGTGAGGATTCTGGGGTTTCTTGAGGGCCAGTTCTTAACATTTCTAACCCTTGAAATTGTTTCTTACATTCTTAAGCTAATTTTGACATCAGATCATTGTAACTCTTTTCAAAAGTGATTTTTAATTGCAATGTTGAATTTCCAGCTCTTCTGTTTCAAATTATTTTGCTGTCAACTACATCCAACGACCATCACTTAAAATATATTGATTTGAGATAATTCGCCAGGCTTTCATAATACTACAGCCATGTTTTTTTTTTTTTTTCCTTTCAGAGTCACTTCAAAAGATAGAATGACATGCTATATCCTCACAGCATGAGATGTTTCTTAATGGTTACCTTCCAATTTGTTCCTTTAGCACCAGCTCAGGCAAACCAACTTGATAAAACTCACACACTTTCATTGGCTTCTCCTCCAGCACCATTTCTAACAATCTATATTTAATTTCATTCATTCAGAAAATATTTATTGAGTGTCTACTCCTTGCAAGGTATCTAACAGCCAGGAGGCTAGACTAGGTCCCGGTACAGGGTCTGGTGGTACTCTCTGTAGCTAGAGTATTGATAATTGGAATGAGAGTAAGGTAATAACAATTACCAGTTACCATTCGAAGTAGAAAGAAAATAAGCCCATCAAAGCTGATTTTTTTAGAGAATAATGCACAATTTGTTATATGTTTCAGAAATTGCCAAAAGGATTTGTTGATTTCACATTGTTAGAGAGATATGGTGTCGATGCAACAACACAGCAGTCCTTTAGAAAGCCAGCTTATGCTATAAGTGAAAGGTACTAGAGAATGACAACTCTAGGCAAAGGGGGGCAGAAGGATACATTTCACACAATCCTCAGTCTAAGCCTTTTCAAAGAAGTACACAAGGCATGTTAGTATTCCGTTTCTAAGGGCTACTGTAGCTTTTCAAACATGATAGCTTTCTTGTAGTTTACACTTATCACGTTAAGAAAAATGGTAATGAGGAGTTCATGACAACTGCTTTTAGAAGGGACAGAGGCTCAATTGCTGGGGAATAAAGAAGTAATATCTATTTTCATGGAAAGAAGCCTCCAGTGAACAACTTGGCTATAGCTTCGGTCCCTCATTATTCCTGAGCTCAGTAAAAATAAGGTACCAGGCCACTAATACAGCTGAAACTCCATCCAATATGATTTGCATGGAATTGTCTTTCCTCTGAAACAGCTATTTCAATCTTAGAATCACAGTGCCAGGGGCAGGAAAGAGAACTGGTTTGTCCCATTCTCATGAAATTAACTAACAAATCTATCACAAGATGTCAGTCTAACTACTGAACACCAGGCCCTCTCTCCCGCCCCCCACCCACAGATACCCCTCAATAAAAATAAAAATAAACCAACAGAGGTATCAAATTCCTTGCAGTAGTCTGAATTTAACAACACCAAAACCACTACTAAGTCACAGTGAAATTGATTCAGAAAGCCCCCTCCAAGTATTCCAAGCCCCTAATAGGTTGAGTATTTCTGAATGCCTGGACAGTCACTCCTCTCCCTGGATTCGTTTTTCTCTACAATTCCTCCAAATAACGGGAAATAAATAGCATCTGTATTCCATATTAACAGTGGTAAAAATGCAGCACAAGTGAGAGGCATATCCTTTTCTAAAAGGATATTTGACTGATGAAGAAGGAGAACTTTCTAAACTCAATATGAACACTGGGGACCAGCGGTATGTACAAAAATGTGGCCCCACAGGCATGCTATAAAGCTTCAATACTGTGTTAAACCCAGGAAAGCAGGTCCCTCTCTGCCTTGATACAAACAGCCACTTCCCAGCGTAAGCTACAAGTAGCTATTGATTCATATCTGATATTTTATACTAAGTATTTGTTAAACATCAATCCAATCTGATTATTGGATTTCACTACCAAGTCTTTTTTTTTTTTAATTAAAAGGTAACAATCACACAGGGAGACTATTATAAAAGTTTCTTTTATTAATAGTTTCCCATTGACATCTTTTAGGGCATCCACATTTGTACTTCAAAACATTTACTCACCATAAGGAAGGGGTGCATTCCAATTACCCCCACCCCCCACCCCTTGCAAGCTTCCCTAATAACCCTCTGAGAATCCACTGCCCATGGATGTCTCTAAATCCTCTTTAAACCTCTACCTTTTTTTTGGCCTAAAACATCTTTTTGGGTAACCAGATCAATAATTTTACTCCTGGCTATAAATTTAGCAAAGCACCAAATAGAAGATTCAAAGGGAACAATGTCAAACTCTTACCTAGGAAGGTTTCAGTGTGCAAATGAAACATTGGTCTTGAAGTAAATAAATAGCTCAAGGAGAACTCTACCCCACCTGCAACACACTCACAAACCTGGATCTCTCAGGCCTGGGATTCCAACTGTTACTTGTAATCAATTTGTAACTCTTGTCCAAAAGCCAGTTGCCAACCAGTGCCACAGCACGTTGCCTTCCTACTCCCAGCCCCACCACTGCCTCCTGCTCATCTAGTCTCTCCTTGATTTGTATTAAAGAAGGAAAGAAATGTGTAAAATGATTTAAAAAAAAAAAAAACAAACAAAAACCCAGGTCAGAGATTTGCAAGCCACCCACAGAGCCTGCTATACAGCTGACAAAAACCAACCGGGCAGGGTCTCTGGGCTAATTAAACAAATTTGACAATTTGAAAAGCTGCAATGTGCCTTATGAACTATGGAGTGGTCAAAAATGAAAAAAAAACTATTCTATTAAAGACATGAAAGGAGCTTACATATTTAATATTCAAGAAAAGCACAGGGGCAATCTAAACTCCTTGGCCAAATCAGATAGACAGTCTGTGAAGGGTTGAAATATGAAATTCAAAGTTACCCTTTGAAAATATTTGGAATTTCTGAATAACAAGAAGAGTCACAATAACAATCCAATAGGAGCTTGTATGTATTTGGGGGTTAGAATTCACTGTTTCATTTATGTTACCGTATTTAATCCACTCAATAATACAGAGAAGTAGTTTTTCTTGTTCTCATTTCATAGGTCAGATAACTGAGTTTTGGAGACAATGTCATGCAGCTCAAGGACCTCTGCCCAGGTGTCTGGCTTTGAGCTCTAGGCTTTGGGCACCACCATACTCCATAAGACAGGTTTTCTAAAAGGGAACACTCCAATCATGTAGCAGGAACAAAGCTTCCCTCACCTTTCTGGAAGTCCATTATAATTCGGTGGTTATAAGAAGTACATTATCATCATTTTGTGTGTGTGTGTGTGTGTGTGTGTGTGTGGTTTTAGAGATGAGGTCTCACTCTGTCACCTCAGAGTGAGTGGTGTGCAATGGTGTGATCGTGGCTCACTGTGGCCTCCAACTCCTGGGCTCAAGCAATCCTCCTACCTCAGCCTCCCCGAGTAGCTGAGACTACAGGTGTGCACCACCACACCCAGCTAATTAACTTATTTTTATAGACATGTGGGTCTCCTTTTGTTGCCCCAGGCTGGTCTTGAACTCCTGGTCTCAAGCAATCCTCTCACCTCAGCCTCCCAAAGTGCTGGGATTATAGGCATGAACCACAGAACCCAACTTATAATTGTTTTGAAACCACTGCCCTTACTCATGCCACACGCAACCCAATGGCAAGTGTGAGGGTCACACAATCCAAATGGCAAGTCAGTAAAAATAAGCCGATCCCTAAGGAGAGGCACAAATTTATTAAATTTCCCTTGTCACCAGAATGCATTCCAAGTAATGGCTTTTTATTCTCGAACTTTATGGAGGTATAACTGACACAATAAATTATTAATATATATTTACGGTATACAATGTGAGGTTTTGATGTATGTATACATTGTAAAATGATTGCCATAATCAAGCTAATTAATATGTCCACCAATTCACATAGCTACCTTTAGTTGTTTAAATGTTGTGAGAACATTTAAGATCCATTCTTTTAGTAAATTTTGAGTATACAATACAATACATCTTCAGAATTTATTTACCCTACATAACTCAAAGTTTGTACAATGAATGGCTTTTCTCAGGACTCAGTCCATTTTAATGTTAATAATCCAGATCTCGAGCCCCTGTGCAAGGTATAGGTAAACAACTTTCCTTAATGAAGAAATGGGACAATTAAAGCCACTGGAGCTGTCCAAGTGCTGCTGTGGTACTTCCTTTAATGATGCACCTTAGGTGGATGTCTAAAGAGATGGAAAAGCTGAAGAGTACAGGAAAGAGAGTGAGAGAGGAAGAGAGAGAGAGAGAGAGAGAGAGAGAGAGGAAGCAAATATGAATCAATTCCTGGGTTTTTATAGTACCATTTCTCTCCTAAAAGGGCCATTCAATGGTCTGATGCACCCTCTTATTTCCAGAGCCTAGGGATGAAAGCATTATTAATGTTATTGAACATAGGGAAAGACACTTTGCCTGAGGCCTGAGTTAGGAGTACACGGGTCCCTGCATTGCCCAACAAACCAGGCGTATGCCTGAAACTTCTCTGGTCTTCTCTCTTTTGTGGGAATACTTGCTGTATCTTTTTCTACCTACTCAGACTTATTTTTTGTTCTGTCTTATATAGTAGGGGCACTGCTCAGAACTAGAGTCGAATTTGATCAATGTATTGTATATAAGACTCAGGAGAAAATAAATTAATCAGATATACTCTAAACACAGTTTAGAATACACAGTCTAGAAGGTAAAACAATATTTGATTTTATTTGATGATAAAACTCAGAACAAAAACCTAGAGCAAATCTGAAGAGATATCTGGGGCAGTTCTGTTCACCGTATCTTCCTACAGTGATGGAAATGTTGAGTTTTGTGTTGTCTAATATGGCAAACACTGGCCACATGTCACTAAAGAGAACTTGAAATGGATGAGGAACTGAACTTTTATTTTATTAAAATTTAATTAATTAAAATTCAAATAGCCAGCCACACGTGGTTTGGTGTTTTCTGTACTGGAGAGTGCAAAAAATTCAACAATTTACAGGTGGAGAACCTGAAGCACACAATGGTTAAGAGACTAGTCAAGGGTCACAGAATAAGGTAGTGGCAGGGTCAGAACTAGCTCTGAGGTCTCTTGATGTCTGGTCCAGTGTCACTGGCACATTGTTTTGATCTTAATCCCAGTTCTTTCAAAGGCCGATGCTGCATAGTCTCCACTCTGTAACACAGGACAGGAGCAGACCAGGCTCTAACAACATCAGGGTGGATTCTCCAGGTGTCAGACCTGCTATTCACTTTTGCATCAAAAGCACTAGGAGTGTGAGGATGTGCTGGGAGCTCCTGGATTAAAGAGCAGTGAGGAGGCTACAAAGTTGGAGGATGGACTAGCTTTTCAGGTATCCTCTGAACCCAACAGGTCCTGAGAAGTAGTAAGGGAGTTGAATAGAAAATAATCAGAGGCCCAGACAGCCAGGATGCTGTTTTTACACCTTAGTTTTAGATTGGCCTTAGTTATTTATTTTATGATTCTGCAATTTCCAGTTAACATGTTGCCAGGAAAAGAGCAGGATGAGTCTGTTCGTGTTAGTGTGTTCATTCCAATAATGAAAGGCTTTGGGGAATGGAGTGTTTAATGGAAGCAACTTATAGGCTATCAGCCACACACACACACACACACACACACACACCCTGGAGGAATCACTGTAGAGAAGAAAACACATCTTGTGGAAGCTCTTGTGATCACAGTGATAATAAGCAAGTGAATGGTGCCAAAACATTATTTGAGAGATTTGAAAGTCTCTCCCATTGTAGTAGCATATGGGGCCCTGTCTTTATTCAGTACCTTGTTTAAATTGATAATGCTAGCATTATTGTATTTTGAGGAAAAATATTAAAAATGGACTATAACAATGGTATTAAATAATAATTTGCAGTTGAGGATGTGATGACTATCTGGCTGCGACATCTGTTACCCCACTGAACGTCAGGATTGATTCAACTGATCTGGCTGGCTAGATGGGTGTCATTTCTCACTCTTACCACTGCTTATCTATAGAGTTGAATCCTTCTTAGGTCAAAGGTATAGGAGCAGCTGTGCTTCCCTGCTACAACCTCCAAGCAAGCTCTCATGGTCCATTTGTAGGAGAACATAGGGTAGTCAAATTTCCAAGAATCCAGACACATCTAAATGATTGGAGCTGCATGTGGCATTTTGCCCTTCTTAAAAAGAAATTGGCAATGGAAAAAGCACACAAATGGTGACAATATATCATTTGGAGAAATAAGAAATGGAGTCATTAAAATGCCTAATATTTGTATAATTATTCTACTCAATAAGCACTATTATCTGCTTATTAGCTTGTAATATTTTCATGGAAAATCAAATCATTATTGTACCTTGGGTGGAAATAACACTATGAAGTCATTTTCTCTAACCATTCCTCTAAAAATTTAAGTCATTTAATAAACACATTGCATCTAATCTATGCACTTTTTATGCACCTACACTTGTCACCTTTGTGTGCATGTATGTGGGGGGGCCTTCTGGAATTGGCCAAAGAGACAGAGTAAGGATTTCCACACAGACTATGACCTAATGGACCTCACATGCTACCATAGGAGGCAACTCCCCAACATACACACATACAAAGGCCAAGTGTAGATATATAAAAATTGCTATGGGGACCTAGAAGACAGATAGAGAAATTAATTCATTAATATCTGTGATCTCTGTAGTGGATCTTACATGGTGTAAATAGGAGGTCACCAGACAAAGACAGGAGTGGATGAGATCACAGGCAGAGGGAGAGGGCAACACACAGAGGCAGAGGAGGAGATGGCACATTTGATAAAGGGGGAGAAGTCTGCAATGGATGTGGAAAAGGGCACACAGTTGGGAGAATTGGCAATATGTGAGGTAGGCATGAGTGGTGACATAAAGGAAGGACTTTGACTGCCAAGATCTGGGTTTGGAAGTTTATCCTCTAGGTACTGGGGGAGCACAGTGCCTCTATTTGAACACTTTCAGTGACAAAGACCTCACCTCCTTCTACCCTTGGACAGATCTACCAGTTAGAACAGGGCAGAAAGGAAGGATCTAATTGAGTGCTCCAAGCACTATTCTAGAGGTTTCATATGCATCATCTCATTTAATTGTCCCTATAATTCTGAGAATTAGGGCATATTATCTCACTTTTGTAAATGAGGTACAAAAAGGTTAATTTACCCAAAAACATTCAGCAAGGGAGAAGAGCCGAGCTCTACTGTCTTAACCGTGATGCCCCACCCCCCAGAACATTCTTGCTTTTATTGCCCTAATACTTATCCCTCTATAAGTGCCCCTCAAAAGTTAGATTTCACCATTTGAGGTCTTCTATCCCAAATGCAGCCTCTGAGTCTCTTGCTTCCACAGGGTAGTCTCTCAGGCAGCCACAGCCTGCTCCCTCTTCTAGTTCAATTTTCTGCTGTTTAATCTAGTCTATCTCTTTAGATGTTCTAGTTTGGAAACTACCCACTATCCTGGTTACTCTTTGCTAAGTGCATTTTAGTTCAGCAATATACCTCTTAAATTGTTTTTTCATTTTTATTTAAGTTCAGGGGGTAAACATGCATGTTCGTTACATGAGTAAATTGCCTCTTAAATATTTTTATGAAAGTAATATAAATTATAGAAATTGAGAAAATATAAAAAGGAAGAAACTCACCCATAACTCTAACTCTAACAAAATAAGAACTATCATTTCAAAATATTTTCCTTCAGTTTCTTTTTAGTCATATTTTTATAGAGATATAATACTTAAGTACATAAAATGTTATATTCTGGTTATTTCACTTAACATTATCTCATAATTTTTCCTCATGTTGTTACATCATCAGCAAAGCCATCTTTTTAATGATTGGTTATGATTCTGAATGTATAAATCTGAGTTTGCTTAACTATTCTCCTATTGTTAAATATATAGTAGCATTTTTTGCTATTACAAAGAATTGTGTAATGAATAATTTTGTTCACATAGTTTTTCTAGGAGCTTGGATTTTTCTCATAGCATGAATTTTCTAAAGTGGGATTATAGATTACCAGTGTCCCTCTAAAAATAGAGTAGCCAACCCAAATAAATGGAGAGGCACATTGACCACATCCATGAGATGAAAGATGCAACACAGTAAAGGTGTTAATTCCCTCAAAATTGATTTATAGATGTAATGCATACTAGCCAACATTTAAGCAGAATTCTTTGTAAATATAAATAATATATCTAAAATTCATATGGAAAGGAAAAGGAACTAGAATAGCTAAACCATTTTAGGAAAAGAACAAAGTTGGAAGATTCACATTATGCTATTTTCAGACTTACAATATCTACAGAAATTAAGACACTATGGTATTAGTGAAAGGTCAGGGACATAGACAAGTAGAAGAGACTGGAGAGTCAAGAAGTAGACCCACACAAATATGGTCAATTGACTTTTTACAAAAATGCAAAAGCAATTCAATGGAGAAAGATTAAATACAATCTTTTCAATAAATCATGCTGGAACACAATGTAAATTTCAACCTATACCTCACATCACATATCAAAATTAATCCAAAATAAAGACTTAAATAAAACTTTTAGAATAAAACATGGGACAGAATTTTTTTGACCTTGAATTAACCCAAAAGTTCTTAGACTTGACAACAAAATAATAATCCATAACGTGAAAGAAAGATAAATTGGATTTTATCAAAATTAAGAAATTTTGTTCTTAGAAGGATATCACCAAGAGAATGAAAAGACAAGCCAGAGCCTGAGAGAAAATATTTGCAAATCACATATCTGACAAATGACTTATGTCCAGAAACAATAAAAACTCTCAAGATTCATTTATAAGGTAACAGACAACCTGATTTAGTAAATGAGTAAATGATTTGAACAGACACTTCATCAAAAAAGATATACAAATGGGAAATAAGTACATGCTGAGTAAGTGGTCTTTCATACTTGGCTGGTGTAAATGCAAAATGGTACAGCCACTCTAAAAGCAACTTAGTATGGTTTTTATAAATTTAAACATACTCTAAGCATATGACTCTGTGATCCCACTCCTAGGTATATTCCAAAGATGAATGAAAACATGTGTTCATGCAAAAATCTGTATACAATTATTAATACCCACATTATTCATAATGACCAAGAACTGCTTGGTTTGAAATTTTGGCTCTGTCACTGGTTAGCTGTCAAACTTAGAAAGTCACTTAAGCTCAGAGTACTTCCACATCATTATCTAACAAGGGGATGATAATAGTACTTGCTTCTTGGCATTGATATAGTGATTATATGAGTTACTATATGTGAAATTCTTCTAACAGTGCCAGCTACAAAAAAATTCTAGGTAAGTGGTACTACTATTAGTATGTACTTTGGATTCAGGCCAACATGAGTTCCAATTCTGTGTCAGCTGCTTCATAACCATATGAATATATGATTCGGGGCAATTTTCAACCTCTCTAAGGCCTCCAGGCTGTCATCGACCCATTAGCCTGTGGTCTCTGGGTAATGAAATAAGCACTGCTGGAGGAAATTATACAATCTACAGATTGAAACCTGTATAAATATAATATCTTCAATATCACCTGGAGCCTTCATGTTGCCTCATAATCTTACTATATTCCCTTAGAGTGAGAGACTTCTCTCTCTTTCAATTACTCTTTCATTCTCCAGTCTCCTCTAACCTCTGAACTTTCCCCTGACTGCTTCTTATCCCTGCCATCTAATTATGAGACTTGATCTGAAAATTAAAAATAAATTAAAATCTCCCATATATACCTCTAATATTTTATGTTTTTGTTTTTAATCTTTAATACATCTAGAAGTAATGTTTTTGTATGGCGTGAGGTAAGGATCCAAGATTAACTTAGGGAGAACACAAACGTCTGTGACATTGTCTTCCTATTCAGGAATTGTATGCCTTTTTATTTAAGTATTCTTTGGCATCTCTCATAGTGACTTAGTTTGCTTATATAGCTCTGACACAATTCTTGTTACATCAATTCATAAGGTGTAAATGGATTTTTTTGCCCATTACATCTTATAGTTGGTTGCTTTATATGTAAAAACTATTTATTGCCATACATTAATTTTGCACACAGCAACTTTGCTGAATTTGTGTATTATTCATAATAGTGTTTTTAGTTAATTTGCCTCTGGTTTCCAGGAAAACATTATATGTATAATGTACAAATAGTAACCATTTTAAGCATTATCTCTCACTTTAATGCCTCTTATTCTTTACATATTTAATTGTCTTGGCTAACCTCCAGAAAAACATAAAATGATAGTGATATAAAGAACATCTAGTCTTTTTCTTGACCATAATGAGAATGCTTTGAGAGTTTCTCCATGAAATGTGATACTAGCCTTTGGGTTAAGGTGGATATATTTTATCACATTAAATATGTTTCCATTTATTTCTATTTTATCAAGAATGTGTATTCAGTTTTGTCAAGTGTCTTTTATCATCTATTTGAAGAAGACTGTGTAATTTTTCTTTTTTTATTCTCTTTGTAAAAGGCATTATACAAATGGATTTCTTAACACTGAACTAGTTTTATACTCCTGGAATGAAATCCACTTGGTGATATTGTATATCCTTTAAAGTGCTGTCTGATTCTGTTTGTTAGTATTTCATTAAGGAGCTTTGCAACAATAATCATAAATGATACTATTATGCAATTTTCTTTTTTGTGTTCTATTTTTGTCAGATTTTAGTATCAAAATAAAAGCTAGGTTGGCTTTTCTAAAAAGTACTTTGCAAATTTTTCTTTTTGTTCTATGTTGTGTAAAAGTTATACTGTCAAATTTTGTGAAAGTTTAGTTTAATTTCCTCACGAAATCCCATCTGGGAGTGACGCTTTTGTTAAGGGGTGGGGAGAGTCTTCATTTCACTGATGGCGATAAGCCTGTTTAGATTTTCTGTGTTAATCTCTGTCAATTACATTTCACTAGAAATACCATCCATTTCATCCACCAGTTTATATTTATTTGTACAGAGCTGAGAAAATTGCTACTCATTATTCTCTTAGTTTTCTCTGTATCTGAGGTTATTTCTGTTTATTAGTTCTTGTTTTATGTATTAGTGTTTTCCCTTTTTTCTTGATGGCGTTAAGTAACCAAGTATCTATTTTATTGTATTATTGTTTTATTTGGGAAAAGGATCTTGAATTAATTAATTATGACGATTTTCTGTTCATAATTCATTAATTCACACCTCTTGATTTATCTATTTTTTAAATAGCGTCTTTAAGTTCCTGTATCACTGATTTTGTTCTCGTCTTTTCAGATAAAATTGCTTCATGGTTTTAACAAATTCATGCCACTATGTTGGTCACAGCTCTAATTTTTCCATAACAATATTGTTTTTCCGGTACACTTTTCTCACATGTTTTTTTGTGTATATTTTTTTGCATAGATCTTGTGGTGATTCTTTTTTATTACTATTTTTTTTTTCATGTCAAGAGTTCCAGGACCAGTCAGGGCTGTGGCTGAATTCCAGACTAGCAGGAATTCTGTTCGGAATACAAGACTGTGTGCCCAAATGCTTTCAGGCTTTACTTCTCTGTTATCAATAGACATCAGCCCTACAGGCTACTTGCAAAGCAGCATCTCATTCATCCACCTTGCCTCACTAACAAAGTGCCTTCCACAAATATGGATCATTTATCTAATTTCTCATTCAGTCCTGCCTTCCCTACTTCTCAAGACTGTGTCCCAAACTTGGTCCATGGAAGCTCCCATCTCCAACTTTAATGCCCATTCTTATTATTCTAATACTGTTTCTGCTTTTCACCATGTTCCACTTATTCTGAAAATCAGTGTTTCTTTCATCTACTATACCACAAATCCAAGACCATGGGAATCACTTATTGGCTTCTTCCCTGTTTGACCTTCACAAAATAAATTGTGAGTCAGGCTTATGGATACCCTTTGGTTACATCAATTATGGAGTTTAAGTTTATTTTTCTCATTCTCCTGAATGCTTCTAGTGACAAATGAGAGAAGGGACAAGCTTGTTTTATTCTTTCCTTCTTTCTTTCATTTCAAAACTGAGAGATGCCTACCAAATTGATTCCAAGAGGCTACTTCCTCAATGTGTTTTGCAGAGACACGAGTTTCACCTTTACACAGATGCAAGTGGAATGGTTAACTTCCTTGCATTACTTCTCCTTTCCCCAGCCTCATCCCACTAGCAAAGCTAGTACAAAAATGCTGGTTCTCAGACAACAGTTGGAAGCTGTTACTTCTTTCAGATAAGCCTAGAATGCTTTTTGGCAAACCAATGTGTTGTTTCATTACTCTCTCCTTACACCCAAGATACAGAAAACAGGTGTAAATTCTACACATGGCCTAAATTCTCACCTGCTTTCATCCAATTCAATAGAAAATCACAAATCACCATATTCACAAAAAGAAACAGGTTGACAGAGAACAGACTTATTTTTATAGCATACCTAAGATATACAGGAACTGATAAATTTACCCAGCTATTTTAAAGGGGCTACTCTTGCTCATTCTCTGGACAGCTAAATGCTGGGTTGCTAAGTTACTTCTATTTGACATCATCTCTTTCCTGACATCTCCCCATGTTTGACAGGTTCCCATGATTCACTGGCCCAGTCACCTCATTACTCATATTACTCGCTTTCCCAATGACGTCTGTAAAATCATTTAAAATTCACCTCATATACTAGCTGCAAACCCCTAGATTCCACATAGAAATATTTAAACTGCTTGGCAGGTTCTAAGTGCATTTGGAAGCACACTGGATGGCTTACCTGCATTGTTCACATAAAGTTGTTATAATTAAATTTAGCATCTTTCTTCTGGGTTGGTTTGTGTTTGAGAAAAGAGGAAATGATTACTAGGAGGCATATAATGGATAACATCTCTTATGAGCTAATTTGGTTCCATGAATAGCTCACCTCACATATGCATGCTACATATTAAGTCCATTAGTGCTTTGAATTAGCTTCAGAAAAGGTAATACTGCACATAATTTACCCAGTCAAGGGCATTTTCACCTGCTGACAAATTTACATATTTCCCAGTGCCATTAGGTAAGAACTAGTCATCAGATTAGCAAAGGGCACAATCATTAGTTAGTTCATTTATTTGACTCCATCAATGTTAACATTAATTATAGTCTAAATTATATTTAGGAATTGTCTTTCTTGGGTGAAACACTGTATTACTATTTCAAGAAACTATAATTTTAAAAGTCCACATCCAAATAAGATACATGCTTTCTGAAACATTCCAGAAGGATTCCTATTTAAGACAGCTATATAGAAAATCGTTTGCATGAATCCAAGTTGAACATCATTTATACATTAATTTGACAGGATATAAAATCAATTGCCTAATTATTGGTTAAATTTATAAAAGAAATTCTACTGAAAGGTGCTTGATTATGCTGCATAGTTATGATAATATAATCAAATTTCCTTTCAGACATAATTGTCTGACCAATTTTGTTCCCTGATCCATTTTTTTTCTTACTTGCAAGATGGGCTTTTTCATTTATTTCCCTGTTAAAAAATAAAAATAAAATAACAAGCACTGCCCTGTAAATATTTGGTAAATTTTTTCCATGCTAAAACTGTTAACTAAAACACAAGCCTAATAAGTAGAATTGCCATAATTTAGAATGCTGTAAACACAGATCATACTGTAATCAAAAAGAGGTGGCCAAGTAGGTGTTTACCAACCTGATCCATATGGCAGGAAGAAATCTGTAAGAAGATACAGTTTATCAAATCAAGTTCCCTAAATCCTAGCTAGCAAATTCAGCATCCCTCATAAACACGGAATTACCCTTACAGATGTTTGCCTATGAAATTATCAACTACAGAAGGTGCTTTGCTAGGAGGGACAATCTGTTTAGCATTAAATCTAAAAGAAATGCTCTATCTGCATTTTTGATTCCAGAAAGGATTTGATAGTTTCTTGATTTTTTAAAGTAAATTCTTGCTATGAACAAATAAATCATACTACTGTAGAACAAATAATCATTGAGCATCCATCCTTAGCTAGTAGCATTTAGAGCATGCTGTTCTCCTTGGCTTAACTCTTCCAGAAATGATTACTCTAGGATCCATAAAACCCCATAGAGCTCAGAAAAGAAGCTGCTGCTGGTACCCATATTATTACAGATGAGCTGCCTAGGAATCCCTCCCATGATTGATGAATTGTAACTGCAAAATGCCATCACTGTGGCCAGAGCTGTTGTTATTTTTCATTTCCGTTTGCACGTGAGGGTAGCTTGACTCTAAAGAGTAAACAGCATGCTGACGGAAGCAAGTGTAAAAGCTGGGATGCATTGCACAGATTGCTGCCTTTAAGTTTCTGATTTGTAAAATTCATAATAGGCAATAATATGCCTGAAAAGGAGCAAAGACATCTGAATTTGTATAGCTCATTTTGTGGGAGAAGGTCAGTTTGGTGGAAAGGTGTTGTATGCCAATGAATTCTAGTTTGTTCAAAAAACTACTTAAATTATTCTGGCATAACTGAATTTGTACAAATTGAGGAAATAACAGAAGCTGAAATGAATTGGTGGTTGAATCCACTATAATGTTAATCATAAAGCAGACTGGAGCCTGTTAAATAAGAATGGATTCAGATAAGCCAACAGGACCAGAAGAACGGATAGCATGACTCTTGTCAGAGACTTGGAGAACTGTGACCTGAGGCAAATTACTTCACCTCTCTGACTTTCACTCTTTACCATTCTGTAAAGCATGACTAATAATACAATTTTTGAGGGTTATTGTAAAGGTTCAAAGACATAATGTGCTTATGAACTGTGCCTGGCATGCAATAGACAACACATTACTATTATCAGTTGTTTTATTAATAGAAGCAAATTTGCTATTGTTTTATTATTATTTGAAATGAGATTCAAAATATTAAAGAATGACAAGAAAGAAGAATTAATTTCTAAGATCTGTTCAAATTATGTTGGTTTGCTGGTATTCTTAAAGTTGCTGGAAATGTCAGCTACTGTCTGAAGCAAGTTTGTTTAACATCCAGAGATTCTCACTCTAGATTTGTGACAGGGTGATTGAGAGTTGGGTGTAGTGCAAAGATCACTAGGTTTAGAAAACAAAGGCCGGATACTATTTTACTTCTGCCACATACCAGCCCCACCCTGGACTGCAGGTCATTTAACCTCTCTGGACTTCGATTTCATGAAATAGTAAGAAACTACTTTACTCCTTATGACCAAATAAGACAACGAGGTTCAAGTGCTTTGAAAATCCATCACCTGCTATAGGAAAATAAGGTTTACACATCAGGTCAAGTTAGCGTGTTATAATCTGATTGCATCTGTGAGGGCATGAGGGCAAGAAGAAAATTGCTGGAAGACCAGACAAGGTGGGCTCCAGCATATTATAGCACTTTGCCCAGGGGGGCAAAGAAAGAAAAGTGGACCCGCTGGTTTGAAGGGGAGCTGAGAACATTGCCAGATGAATGGTGAGAGGGGCTTTCAAAAGAAACCAACTGGCTTGAATTTGGACAGCATTTTGAGAAAGGGGGCCATAACAAAACACATAAGGCAAAAGGATTTCCATAGCCTGGAGGATTGAGGGGCTGAGAGTGGGGAAAGGCTGGTTGTGTTGCATTTGGTTAATAAAAGAAGTCTGTCCCCATGTGAGATGAAGTGGGTTTGTATGTGTTTGCTTGCCAGGCTGTGGAGGGAAAAAAGGGGGATCAGGGAGGTGGGAAAGTTGGGAGAGCAAATGGACTCAGATTTTCATGGTGCAGATGCAAACAATGTGTATAATTTAAATATTCCTTCATTGGAGGTGGGTAGAGAGATGGGCGGGGTAATAACTAGCCCATGCTTCTAGATGAAGACACTGAAAAGCAACACAGCTAGGAAATAAGGGAATCTCATGAGCAACTGGAAGCCAGCTCCTCCACTCTGGGGCTACTACTCCTTCCTCTGCATAGCTCCCCTCAGTGAGGAGAGATGACCCTGTTTGGGCCTCTGCTTAGTTTGAAAAGCAGCGAGCATGGCCAGGAGAGGTAGGGAGAAAGATAAAATGTACTTTTCCCTAAGAAAGGGGTTTATGCGGAATGAGGTGACAAATTTACTGCAGAACCTGTCACAGGCCTCTAAGGCCCTCAAACCAAAAGGAACATGAATGTGTAATTAAGACAAAAAGCCCAACAAGCATGCTCTATTGTGACATGCAAGGTGGTCTATAAAAATTTAACAATTAGTCATAAAATTGGGGACGCAAATTTCAGAAAGCTTATTTTTATTCGAAGCATGGGGAATGAAACATTCTTTCTTTAATAAAGGAAGGCCCACTCATTAACAGTGTTGTTGGAAAAAAAAAAAAGAATTCTATACAATCTATAGCCCTTCAAAAAAAAGAGACATTTCTCTAGATTCTCTTTCAAGAATAACAGAAGGACTTTTGTTACTTTCTCAAAGCATGTTATCTTTTGTGAGCCTATTAAGGCAACCTGCTTCTTTTCTTTCCATGTGTAAATGAAATTCTGTTGTTTCTCTAAGTGGCTCCTTTAGGAGACTGGTGTCGCCAGCCTTAGCCAGGTGTTCACCCTCCTTCCTGCATTTAGTCACATAACCACCTAGCCACCAGGACCGGGTTGCTTTTAAGTAGGTAATTTCAATTGTGACAAATTAGTGAGATTTTGAGATATGCCTGGCATTCCTTTGGGAGTTTATAAAAAGGCCACTGAGTTTATTTATGCTTGTGACTCGGAGAAGAAAGGAATAACAAGGTTACTATCTAGAGCAGAGTAAGACATTTCTTTCAATGTTATTACCTTCTGTTAAGAAAAGCTGTTGACAAGTGAGCAAGGACTGAATATATTTTCCCAATGGGAAAGGCCTGAGTTCCCAGTGTGCATTCCTTTTGTGGTGCTCATAACAGCTGCCTCGTCTCCACCCAAAACGTCGGGCCCCTGAGACAGATGACTGAGGGGTTGCTGGGTTCTTATCTTACCAAAGTAGTCAGCATAGTCCTAATCTAGCAGTCCCCAACCTTTTTACCACCAGACACTGGTTTCATGGAAGACAATTTTTCCACAGATGAGGGGGTAGGGAGTGGGAGTAGGGGTGGGGAGTTGGTTTTGGATGAAACTGTTCCACCTGAGATCATCAAGGCATTACATTCTCATGAGGAACACATGGTACCAGTCCATTGCCCTGGGATTGGGAACCCCTGCCCTAATCCATATAGTCTCATCGCTGATCAAAGTGATATGACTGACTCATCTCTTTAATAGTCAAGAACAATGTTCTTGGGCTGAAACAGGTGCATGAATGTGTACATCAGGTATACTCCGGGTGGCAAGCCATTTCAATGGTAAACAGCTTTTGGCTCTTGACTATTCCTTTGGCTGCATTTTCTCAGAGCTTGCTTCAAACACTGGGCTGCTGAGAAGGCACTTACTGGGAGAGGGGGATCAGGAGGGAGTTGGAGTGACTTTGGTAACTGAGGAAAGGGGGTGCAGAATTTTCACTGGCACATAGATTATTTTCTTTCCCAGATAGAAAGCCTTCATGGTTTTTACATGACTACACTGGTCATCATTTATCACAATAGCAAGCATTTATATACCACTTGGTAGCCTATAAGGGAGTTAGGGCAGGTATTATTGTTCTCTTTTACAGACAAGGAAAGGAGATTCAGAGAGATAAAGTCATCTGTCCAAGGTCACAGAAGTGACAAATCGTAGAGCCGGGACAGGAGCTCAGGAGCTCATTACCATGACTCCTATTCATGAGATTCCATACTGCCTTATGATGCCAATGGCCAGAGAGAGTAGACAGATATGTTTTTCTGGCTTAACTTTGGTTTCTTCTTTTGGTTTAATTGTTTACTTCAGAAGAGATTATAGCCATTCTTTCAACTTTGTTCTGCCCCCAAGGCATTCACACACATACACTCACTTCCATAAGTAACACTTTCCACAACATGCCATCATTTTCAAGTCTCTCATCTTCTCCTCCTCTCCCATTCCCACATCTCTTCCCCTCATTATAGGCCACAATCAATCTCGGTAACCATGTTCCACGTAGTGGGCGGCAGCAGTGAGATTGAGCTGAGATCCCAGAAAGGTAAAAGGCAAAGGTTTAGGGTATGGTGCTTGAACAGGGAAAGTTTCCTAAAGAAGGTGGTAAGTCTCTGTCTGAGAAGGATGTAGGAATGGATAGGGCAGAAGCTTAGTGATATTAGAAGACTAGCTTGATTACAAAATGGAAAGAAGACGGGCAAGAAATGAGGCCACTGGAATAAGCAGAAGGGTCTTGAAGTAGAATGTCAGGATTCCCCATCATGAAACTCCTTGAAACAGAACAGTAATTACTTTAAATAGCTTAAGCAGATAGATTGCTTCATTATTAAAAGGCACGAAAATAAAGGTTTAAACTCACCCGCAAGATTTCTTCAACACAGCTTGGATCACTGGGAAGGCTTACCTGAAACAAAATAAACAGAAAACATTAGGCACAATCTATTTATTCTTCTTGTATAATAGTTTACTCTGTAGGACAAACTGTAAAGCAAGAAAATCTAGCTATCAATTTTTTCCTATTAAATACAAAAGAATATCTGCAAATGACTAATTTTGTTTTACTTTAATGAAGCAGTAAGATCGCAGTACATGGTGCAGAAATAAAGTGACTCCTTGTTCTGTCAGTGATTTGCTTTCAGGCACTGACCCATCCCCCATCCCCTGGGGCTTCTCTTTGCTCATCTATCCAAAGAGAGCTTGATCTCGTGATCTTTAAGGCATCTTTGACCCTCTGACATACTTTTGTATATTATTCATTAAAAATATAAGGCCTATATGAAACACTTTTGTGATTAAATTGAGTTCTTTTTGAACTTGGGAGTCCAACTAGGTGCCTACAAAACACTAAGGATAACGGCCTGTGTAAATTGCATGCTTGCCTTGGCAGTTAGAAAAAGTCTCAGAAGTATACTCAGTCAATCCCATGATCCATTTTTCCCAGTGTGACACCTTCCTAATGAATCAAGATTCAAGTCACTAGCAGAAATGTACTGAGGTTTTACTCCATGTCAGGCCCATAGCCCTCTCCTGCAGGTGCTTTATAGTCAGTGAAAGCAAGAAGCGAGATAACAAAATAAGAAACCAGCTGCAAGACAGTGCATGATCAGGAACTTGAGAGTCAGGCAACCATCTAGAAAAATCTCTGCTGATCACCACATTGTCTGTGCAGATTTTAGGCATCCCCCAAATATTCCTAACTCCCCTTCACACCTTCACCCTCTCCAGGATTGCAATCCGATCACATCTGCTTCCTGCCTGCTCTGGTAAGAACAGTGGGTCTCTCATTCACTGCCTTGAAAGATGAAAGCCCAATCCTGTTAAGAGAGCACTGCCGTTACATCAACATTGCCCAGGCCTCTTGCAAGGACAATTATTAACTCCCCAACAGACTGAAGTATGGACTCAACTATACTTGGGGAAATGAAGAATAGAATATGGCACTAGATTTCCTCACCTGTAAAAACTACAAGTTAAACAATACAGCAAATCTTCAATCAGCATTATGGTCACTTCTGTACATGCATTAATTACAACCAGTATTTACTGAAGACCTTTGACATGGAAAAGTCCCTGCTCCAAGAGGCCTAAAATCCCAAATAGGACAGCCTGAGACAGTCACCAATAATGAAGGGCTATCAATTCTAGATGGCCCAGTACAGCCCCAGGTTACACTTGTTATCTGTGTAATTATTGATGGTATTCCCTTTCCCTCTCAAAAATGTCCTCCAGTTTGGATGACAAATTTATACAGTCATCCTTCCGATAACAATAATACTCTAATACTAGGTAGAAGAAACAGTAGAAGAAAAGACTTAAGTTGGCTGGGCATATCTTGTAAAGAATCTAAAATACAGGTTTCAGATAGAGAACCACTGGTGATTTGGTGTAGCACAATTCATTCATTCATTCAACAAATAATTTTGGAGAGCCAAAGACTGTGCCACTCGGTGCTAGGCAGAGATACAATGGGAAGCAAAAGGAGACACAGTTTCCTCACTCATGGAGTTTACAGGCTCAATAGGAAGGTGACTATGAAGAATGACATAGTTAATGCACAACTATAAGCTCTGGGGAAGTACAAAAAGGTGACCATCCCATGGACACTAGTTACGCAAAATAGAAGGTTCTGTGTTCAAAGAAGTATGGGAAATGCTGCAACCCATATTGTATCCCCCTTTGGAGATCCATGATGCAAATAAAAAGCTGTGAGACACCTGTCTAAAATTTTTAATAAAGTACATTCCCAACTTCCTTGGCTTAAGTCTTGGATTTTTAGTTTTAGTTGTTTGATTGTTTGTTTGTTTGTTTTATTTTCGAATTAATAACTACTGCTATTCCACACAATGAATGTTTGCAGAATATACACTGGAAGATGCTGGTCTAACATGTTTATATGATTATACAACTAAACTGGTAATTCTCAACTGCAAATACAATCTCACTCCATTGTTCAGTGCTGCAGCAACTGTATTTTCCAAGAGAGTTCTTGAACTTCTAACAAATACATTCCCCAAATACAAAGGTCAAAGGATTATAAGAAAGGCTTAAATCTTCAATATCATTGTTGCATTGTATTAGAGTGGGCAGCCTACGCTAAAAATGTATGGCCCAGTCTCATGAAAAGGTCTTTGTTCGCCTTTTCCCACACAAACACATCAGTGTTGATTTTTAAATCAAAGTGAAAATATATCAGTGATATGCAGACACAGCAAGAGCACCTGCTGATGAGTCAAAAGGGTTGGGAGGGAGTCCTGGCCCTATCACTTGGGAACAGGACTAATAACTGTACCTTTCTGAGTTCTAGTTTTTCCAAATGTAAAAGAAAAGGAAAGAATAATAGTAATACCCATCCTTTTTAAATCTCACAGGGTTTCTGTGAGCATCCTGTGAAATAAGTGATGTGAATGTGCTTTGTAATCTGCAAAGCCCATTACAATGAATTAAGTTATTACTCCTTGTCCTGTTGTTCTCCTTACTTTTCTTAAGTCCTGTCTTCTCGTCTTTTCAAACTAAGATTTGACTCACTCTTGCCAACTGAAAATATCATCTCTACTCTTTGAAATATAAATATCCACTTCTTTATGGGAGGACATACTGTCAGAAGAGAAAGAGTTGTGGACTCTGGAGCTTTGCAGCACATCTAATAATGACTGACTATTGGAGTCGGCAGCACTCAGGACAGACAGAGAACTCTAAAGGCAAGAGCAGTCAAATAAATATGCATTCACACTCAGTGATTAGATATTTTTCTTTAGAAAACACTAAAATCCAACATTCTCGTGAAGTTACTAGTTCCGCAAATTCATCTAGCCCAGGCCCACAGCTGTTTTCTCCGCAAGACAACCACATTTGAACCGCAAGTGCTTTTCCTTCCTGCAAGTGCTTTTTAATTAAGCAGCAAATATTTCCTACGTGCCTAGCACAGTGCAAAGCATGGAGAGTTGGTAATACAAATCACTCTGAGTCTCAGGTTCTTTCTCTCAGAGTTAAATGTCTAGATGGGATAGGAAAACAAACAATTAGAAACCCACTGGGACATACATTGTAAGGTAGTCATGACAAGGGTAATAGGATCGCATTCATTCGCCTGTCCGCCTATTCATCAGCTCTCCCATTTATTTCTTTAGACAACAAATCCTGATTGAGCTCACACTGTGCTCAGGATGGTGCCAAGAGGGAGGATTTAAAGACATTGAAGACAACATCATTTCTGCCTTCAAGACTCCACGCAAATTGAGGAGACAACATTTACAGGGAAACAGACAAGACCAAACAGGAGGTCTGATTTAAGTGCCAGGGAAAGGGTACCTACCGGGTTCACCGACACTGCCATGTCAGACAGAAGCTCCCAGCCGTTGAGGTCCCCACCGTAGTCCTCGCTCCATATGGGAGTGAGAGGCCAAGGATTCGACATGGCTGAGAAGTGATGGGGCCACCTGAGGCCACTTCAGTCACTGAGCCCCCTGCGGAGATGCACCAGGGTCACTCTGCACACTGGAAGAAAGCTGAGCTAAGGCTGGGGCTCGGCCCCAAATGCTACTCTCTTGCACTCTCTTTCTCTTTCCCTCTCACACACACCCACACGTCTTCGCAGTAATTCTGGAGGAGTTACTCGGACAGGTGTGAAAGACAGAGACTGAGAAAGAGAGCTAGTGGTGGCACTGGGATTAGAACTGCTGCCCGTTGAGTTGCCAAGCTGCTGCTTAATTCCGGAGGCACCTTCTCCTCTCTTTAAATCCACTCTTGAGTATTCAGATAGTCCACAAAGCGCAAGTTAGCCACTCAGAGCTGCAGCGTCCTTTCTCATTCCCCCTCTCCGCCCCCTCCTCCTGGAGCAGAAAGCAAGCTGCACGACACACAGGGGAGGCTGTGCTCTCACTCCTGGCCCCAGACGACCCTCTTGTGCTGGGCACGGACGTGGTCCTCTGAGGGCCAGGGAAGGGAGGTGCACATCAGGCAGGTGGTGAGTTTACTGAGAACCCTCACAAGTGCCTACCCTCTCTGCATCTGACAGTGCAGGCTGCCACCCCATGTAGCCACAGAGAGACCACGCACAAATTATCTGCCTGGTGATAAATACATATCTTGTGAAATAATCAGGGTACCTTTAAATCATCAACTATTCAATTAACTGCAGCAACAATAAATGAATTGCATAGGATGTTTTAATCATTCTGGAATTAATCAGTTTGGAGCATACTTCTTAGCGATTAGGGTAATACAAGATATCAAAAACACCCTGATAGTGGCATTGAGAGACATAAGCAGCAGCTATCACTAATAGAAAACATGGAGATTAATGTAAAACATTAATAGAATAATGATCATCACATGGTTAATCCAGAGGAGCTCAATACATGCCTCTGAGTATATTATTACCAAGGGATTGTGAGAGAAGAGAGGTCATTTTTTCCCATAAAATCATCCTGAGGGCGGTCCCACAATACCTGGCAATCATAGTCCACTAGTCTAGGCATATTCCACCTTGACAAACACTTTCTCAAAGTAAAACTTAAAAATCAAAAGTTTAATTGCCAATTAAATAACTGGGCCCAGTTAACCAATATCCACAACAGACACTGATGGCGGCTTCCAAACTAATTCCGTTTGTACTTTCATTAACAAACTTCCCCATTTATCCCTATGATTGGTTTATGGTACACAGAAGTCCCCTGACACAGAATTACTAATAAAATAAAAACTCAGGTTATGACACTGTACTACCAAATGAGTTTTCAATCTTTTTAAAATTTGTAATTCCCATCGTTGGTAATTTGTAAAAACAGAGGACAGCAGCCTCTGAAGTTCTTATTTGCATGCATTATGAAATCCCCTGTGTCTCTATCCAGGGAGTCCCAGTTTTCCAAAATGAGTTTGGAAAACTACAAACTCAGTTCACATTAGGATCTGTCTGTCCCTTGCTTCCTGCCTCACCTTAACCGTCCCTATTCTAGTTTGTATTCATGAGTCTATGATTAAACGGGAACAGTTAATATTGCATAAGCTGTAGACAGAAGTCCTCGGGTAATATAACTTTAATCAAAACAAAAACGATTTCACAACAGTTACATGGTCCAGCTAACCAGCTCATCTTCCAATTTCATTTTAATACAGCAAAAATCCTGGGCATCCAAAGAGCTGGTGTTTACTTTAAAATACTGCTTCTGGCCAGTTTTTAAGTAAGTCTCCTGGTCAAAATACTTCATGTAAAACAAGGTAATATGCACCAAAAAAGTACAAAAAGAACAAAAAGTAGAGCATGAAGATCAAAATAATTTAACATATGTCTTTTTAAGCCAAATACAGGAAATGACCCTTTGTTTGGAATCATACATGAACATAAAACTAAAAGGTAACCATGAACTTTTATTTCTTTGAGCAAATGAATGAGATAATTTACTATATTTTCTGGGGGCTCCAAGGGGGCAGTGGAAAGAGCCTGGTCTTTGAGGCTCCATAGAACTGGATTTCAATCCTATTTCTGAAGTTCAACTTGCTTTATGACCTTGGGCAAGCCACTCAAACTTGTTTGAGCCTCTGTATCCCTACCTATGTAAGAAAAAGTTTTAAAAATCCACTTCTGGGATTTTTGTGATGTTGAAATGAAGTGAGGTATATAAAAGTACCTTAGCCTAGTAGGGGGTGCATGTTAAGTCTCCATCAGCACTTTGTATGCTAAGTTCTCTCAAAAGTCCTTAGAAAGGTGTCAGCACTCTGAGCCTTGGAACCACTGAGGAGATAGTTTGGTTGCCCTGTAAACTGGCTCCCATGACATCTTATGAATGTTGCTAATTACTAAATCCTATTCAGGGTCCCAGTGTGTAAAGAGTCTCAGGCTGCTTTTCCATCTGCTGGCTCTCATTAAAGGTGAAAAAGGAGGCTGGAGATGGGACTTGAGTGGATATGACAACAGAGATAAGGGAGAGTGGGGATGAGAAAGGTGGAGGAGGGGTGGGTGACATGCTTCATTATGAGGACATCTCTTCAGTGATTACATTAGGTATGGGCAACGGTGGAATGCATATGCAGAAAGGCCCATCATCAGCTGAGAGTACCTAATGGCAGATGGAATTTCAAGTGAAGAGTACTTAATTCAGTGGGCTCTGAATAGCCATTAGCTCACTGTTCATTTATTTGGTCTAATAACTAGTTTCTATAGAAGAGTGAGCTATAAAAGGAGATGGGGGGAATGAGGGTATATTACAGTCTCAGAGAAAAGCAAGGTAAACATCTAGAAATATAACTGTTAGAAATCAAGAACCTATCTGGAAGCACCTTGCTGCCTGGCTCACATTACCTCAAGGATGCCCTGTCTCAAGTCCCCTGGGCTAGTCAGTGAGGCCATTCCGGTTACTGCTGCTGCAGCTATCCAGACTCATACCCCGGCTGAGTAGGGTCTTCCAGCCTGGTTCCACAGGGACAGATCTCCAACTTAGAGTCTCTAGGCTTCTTGCTATGATTCCATCATTCTGGGATCAGACTCAAGCTGTCTCCTACTTCTCTTTGCCAGCCTCCATGACTCTGACCCCACTTGCTTGCCCTCTCTTGCCTATGCTCTTCCTGACCTTCTTTCCTCTTTTGGTGCCTGCCCTACAAGCCACAGATCTTCTGGCCCTGGTCCTTTCCTTTTGAAATTCCTAGGTAAGCAGCCAACTCCTCAGGGCCTACAGGATATCCACTTCTGTCCCAAAGTCCTAGTACTGCAACCAAAGACCATTTAGGATCAAAATCTAGATTCCACTTAATCCCTGCTTAGTGTACTCCCATTAATGGTAGTGACTGTCTTGTGTGCAGGTGCATAATAATCTCTCATAATAAAAGAGAAGACTGCAAAACTAGAGATGTACAAACTGGAGAGAACTAATACATTATCTAAATATATAAAAAAGATATATCAGGAGGCAAGTTCACCTTTGAATTCTGTCAATTAAAGAGTAAATGTTAGGGTCTTTAAAGTTGTAGTATGCTCTTGACCTCTTCAAAGATCATAGCACACTCTCATAATATAGAGGAAGTAAACAATTGCAAAGCAGCGATCTCACTTTCAGGTAACAAATCTTATAAAGTAGTGAAAAAAACCTGACAGGAAACAGTAGTTATGTGTCCAAGCTCTACCACTAATTAGCTGTGTAATTTGGGACAATTCACTTCTTCACTCGCCAGCCTGCAGCCTAAACAGCCTATACAGTGAAGGCATGGGAATATATTACAAGTACCCAGTGTTTTGTATTTCACATAACAGTACAAAAATAATGAGGGATACATATAAGATTACTAACTTTTTCTTTTATCAATAAGGGCATTACAAAACAAAATCCACCATTGGCACTATTATTTTGTAAAAGAACATTATAACATCCAAAAGGTTAACAAGGCATAATCTCAGAATAAAGGCCAGTTTGTTCAAAATACAGCACAGTTAAATTTACGCTAACATCAAACATGCTGGCACACACACACACACACACACACACACACACATCATTATCTTACATTTCCTATGTTGCCACAGAATAACAACACTTTCACTTTGGGCTGGTCACCAGGTTATGCGATCTTTCACACATCTTTTGGATTCTACGATTTTATTAACACTCTGCTTTATTCTTTCCTATTTTACGTATTTTGCTATATGTAGTAGTCCTTTTGCCAGGAGGCCACACTCCACATAGCATGGCATATTATCTATGACATGTCATATATTCCAAAGCCAGAAATGAGTTCTTAAAGTATGTATGGAAGCAAGCATGGGGTCACAATAGCCTAGAAGAAAAAGTGCTTCCAGGAAAAACTGGCCATTAAATAAGGATGAGGCTGCAGAATAGGCCATTGGCTTTAGCAATATCTAGGTCATTTGTATCCTCGATCATAGCTGTTTCAGCAGCATGGTGGGGATGTAAACCTGATTGTGTATTGACGAGAGAGTGGAAGGGGCAGAGGTGGAGAGAGTGAATAAACAATTCCTACTGTGAAAGGAGGCAGATAAATGGAATAATAGGAAGTGGTGATGTGGAGTCAAGGTTTTTGTTTTTATAAGAGGGATGATATTAAGATATATTTATATACTTGATGCATAGAACTCAGTGAAGAGGGAAAAAGTGTGGCAAAAGAGAAAGTGGATGATTGTAAAAGCAAAGTCCTTGAGAAGGAGTGAGTCGATCAAGACACAACTGAAGAGGTTGGCCTGAAATAGGAACATGGACACTTCTGTACACTTCTTCCATTGTAACAGGAGGGAAGGCAGAGTGCCTAGGTACATAAGCAGCTGGGTTGGAGAAATTAAAGATGAGAAGATGAGATGGTACTTGTCTGATTGTATCTTATTTTTCTCTATGAAGTATGCAGCAAGATCATCAGCTGAGAGTGGGGTGTGGTTACTGGAAATTGGAAGAGAAAAGAAAGGTTGGAATAGTTGTCTTGGAAAACAGAAACATGGATCATAGACTTGCTAGGGAAGTATAATAGAAGGGATAAGGAGGTGGGGAGAAAGAAGGGAGTTGGAGGCCAAGTAGCTCTGATGATTTGGAAGAAGGTGACACTGCTCCTCACTGTTAGCTTCTGCTTTTTCCAACACTGATTAATTGACCACAGTTCACAGTTCTCCAAATGCCCTAATCTAGGAGAGGCTTCATTCTGACTGCAATAAGTAGAAAGCGCAGGAGTAGGACTAATGACCAGGACTCCACCGTAGTGACTCCCGTAATATTATCCAGAAGGCCAGATGAAATTAAGCCCAGGGCCAAATATAAGCCCCAAGGCTTGAGGATCTCCTCTGGGCCTAACTGAATGCTACTCTGTCTCTTTGGGAGCACAGATAACTCGATTAACTCATATCCTCCTGAGAGAAAACATTCTTTTAGAACATTAGAAGGAGTTTCTGAATTGTTTAAAGAGAGCTATTTTTAATCATTGAAATATTTTGTATTCAAGCAAGCATTGTACACATTTAATATGTGATTGCTATCATGTAATATTTTAAAATATGATTATCTTTTATGTGTCTTGGACTGACAAGTTCTTCCAATCATTTACAGTGTCTAAGATACAAGGACTTCCTCATGGGAAAAAAAAAAAGTGGGAGTTCAGTTTTTTCTGGTAATTTCTGAAGGCATTGTCACAGGTATATTATGAGGTCTTAAATGAAGTTCCATAACCCCGTTTACAAAAGAAGGCTTTTAAATATGTACCTTTGGCTCTTATTTTTTGAAAATCTTTTAGAAAAAAAGGACTTACCCTGACATTCACAGTCCCTCGCCCTAAAGAAACTACGATGGTCTTCTTACAAATAAATAACTAATAATTTAAATGTCTGTTTGAAAACCAAAAACTCAGATATCAGTTTTTCCTTTAACTAAATTCCTCTTAAAGCAATGTAAATGGAATAGACTTTATAAATTGTACCCACAGATGCCCTCAATAAAACAGTGACAACAGAATACACTTGATAGAAAGTGGCTCTACTCTTGTACTAACCTCTAACGAACTTGGGGCCTTATTGACTCTCTATACTCCGCACTTAGGATTGTCTTAATTGCCAGTGGATGACACTGAAATTCCACAGAAACAGAGTTACAATTGCTCTTCTTTGACAGTGATGATCCTAAAGAACAAGCCATGTGCATGGGAACTGAATCCTCGCCAGCTCCCCTATTATTTATGACTCTAATTAAAACACTTTTATCTATTAATGCCAAGTGACACAGCTAAATATATTCAGGGAAGTTCACATTTTTTCTGTACTTCTGAAATCTCTTAGATCTGTGCCCACTTACATGTGGTTTAACTGCTCACTAAAATGAAACGATAGCTAAGAATAACTCACTTTCATTAGATTTATAAATCTCATTAATTAAATCTACATCTCCAATGGTGTAGAGACCAAACTCAAATGCAAGATCTAATTAAAGAGAAGTAAAAAAAAATGTTAAGAAACAACACCGAGACTGAAACACAGAAGTAACTGTTTAGCCTCAAATTAATGAGGCGCTATGCTAAGCAAGCATGTCCATTAATCCCTAATGAGGATTTTAAACACATTAAAACTTTCTAATACAAAATGTTTGCCTTCCTTTTATCCAATAACAAATAAGCCAATAATTTTCTGGCTCTAAATGACACTATTAACTGTCACGGCATGTTTTATTTGACAAACCCTCCATTCAACTACTGTAAAACCAATTAATTTGCCTGCTGTGAAATGTGTTTCTTGATAGATTTTATGTGATTTTCTTTTCTTCTCAAAGAAATGTAAATAGGAGGTCATTGTAGGTGCCTGATTTTGCTTTAAAAATATGCCACAGTAGGTATAGGTTGTCTACTCGGTTTGCATTTCAAATGAATTGAAAGACAACCTCCATTTTCAGGTCATCAATCTCAGATTGGTCTCCTGATAAGTAAACTGTGTCAGAGTAAGTTTGATTACCATGATGATGGTCTTATATTTGAGAAGGGAGTGTTGGCAAAATTACCATTTTGTTTGATTATAAATAATGATTTGCAACCGTGGCCCTTGTCTTTCCTGCTTTGTTAAGTGACCTGGCTTTGTTACCTGTGTCTGACTATATCTAGCCTCTTCCAAAATGCACCTGCATGTGTGTCCAGGAAATCACTCAATAAAATTGGAGCTTATTCCTGATGCTTTTTATTTGGAAACATCACAATTTGTTACACTTCTTGTTGGCAAGAAAATCGATAGAACAAACACAAGAAGTTTGTTTCTTAAACTTCCCCTGGGCCTTACTTAGTATCTTCTGTTAGCTGGAGAGATGGCCCCAAGGTCCTGTCTGTCCACCATTTATGAGACACTTTGAAATTCTTGGCTCATGGAAGGGCATGACACTTTTCTGGAAAATCACTCTGCAAAAACTGACCCCTGAAATAGACATAGTGTGTGTCATAAAGGGTCTGTGACATTAAATGTGGGCCAGCTCTGTGGAGCATCTCAAGCCCATTGAATTTTATGCTGAAGATCAAAGAAGGAGTGATACATGTTGTACCATGGTTTATGAAGCCTAACGGCCTATGCCAATTAACGTGGACAGCATATACCCAGAATCACTGATCCTAACTTGTCTCGCATCCACAAGAAAACAAGGTATTGATTATTTCTGAGTTGTGGAAGTATGTAAGATAAACAGATACCTGGCAGGCATTTATAATTTCAGGTACAAGCACAGCACATTACTGATAAAACGAACTCTTAATGAACTAACCAGACCTACTCTTGACCAGAATTAATGTGTTGCAGTACTTCTAAATTTGGCGTTTGGAAAATCTGTTCATGTAAAGGAAATAATCCCAAATGACAAATATGCATTGCACCCTCAGTATGCACAGTGCACTAAGCTAAGCATTATGTGAAATGCAGTACATGATAAACAATGGCTGTCCACAGGGAGTGCTATGGCTTGAATGTTCGTCCTTTCAAAACGTCATGTTGAAATTTAATTGCCACTGTAACAGTATTCAGAGGTGGGGCCCTTAGGGTTGATTAGGCTATGGGGGCTCTGCCCTCATGAATAAATTAATGTCATTATCATGGGAGTGGGTTCCTGATAAAATGACAAGTTTGGCACTCTTTTGTTTCTGCTTCTCTCTCTGTCTCTCTCTGTCTCTCTCACTCTCTCTCTCTCTCTCTCCCCAACCTCCAACTTCTTCCATGTGATGCCTTCTACCATGTTATAATGCAGAAAGAAGGCCTGTGCCAGATGCTGACATCTTGATATTGGACTTCTCAATTTCTAAAACTGTGAGCCAATAAATATCTGTTCATTATAAATTACCCAGTCTCAGGTATTCTGTTATAGAAGCACAAGACAGACTAAGACAGGGAGGGTATACTAAAGACGAGTAGACAAGACCTGCATATCTAAAGTGAGGAATTACAGTGCATGTTAGCAGATATCTTTTTTTGATCCCTAAATGAGGCACATTGGCAGAAAAAAAATTTTCTTTCAGTGGGTACCAAAGGCAGCTTGCATGACGTGATTTACGTGGCCAAATATGGGAATTTCTAGAATACCAATTTATGGGAAGAATGAACTGAAATCAGGGCTATCCTGGAAATCCAGTTTATGTGGTGATCATATTTTAAAAAGCCAGATGCATGGCTCTGACAATAACTTTAATAGAAAGTCATGAAAGGAAAAACTGTCCATGGATCTGGTGGTCAAGCAAGGAAGTAAGACAGGACCTTAACTTTGAATAAGAGAAAAAAATCAGATAGAGAGTGACTTTGGCATTTGGAAAAGACAGAAAGTAGTTTCCTGAAAGTACCTTATTTTTGGCATAGTCAAATGTAATTGGCTAAGAACAGAAAATGTGGTAGATTAATCTGAACAGAGTTTCTCTGAGTATGGTGGACATCTATATGTAACACTTTGTCTCTGCCCTCAGGATTCCTTTAGTACTTCATGAGATACTGTTTAATATATTTGAGCTGACTGTCTTGAAGAAACTCTATTGGTTCAGTGACAAACTGTATGACTTTGGGCAAGTCACAGCTTTCCCAGATGTAAAACAAGCGGGTTGGCTTAGAATCCAGTCTTTAAGGTGACTCGTGTCTGTTAAGTCTGTCAATCTGTGGCCCAAAAGCAGATTAATTTGAAAGATTCAACTTGCGTTAATCTCCAGCTAGTAGAAGTCTCTAATCTAAAATTAAAAGCTACACGTTTCACAGGTACAGAGCCTGCATGATCCACAGAAGTAAAAATGTTAAGCCATTCCTGCAAGTATTTTCATAACGAAAACAGACGACAGGCAACGTGCTTTAGAGCTAAAGTGGAAGCATTAAAATGTAGATAGTTCAATTTTTAATACCAAAGATACTACAATGACAATTAGATGTCATTTTCAAAAATAACGTGTTGGCCCCAAGGCCAAAGTATCTCAACTATGTGAGAGCTTCGTGTTAAGTATCAGGTTATTGCTAAATGGTAGTGAAAATATAATTGATACTTGGCTAAGTCAATAAACTTAAAGCCAAAACATGTAGAAATGGCTCTGTTTGAAAAGATTATTTTGAAAGAAAAAAACATAATTGTTCCTAAGTCTTCCATTTTAATCAAGATTTGGCAATACACTGAGACCATCAGACATCAAGTGTTCTTGTGACCTTTTCAACTGTCAGGCCAGACAGATTTTTATCTTATGTGAACCAACCCACAGCCTCAAAGGTGCAGTGCCAGAGCATGAATCCATTCCGCTAGACAGTCGTTGAAATTATAATTCAAAGTTCAACTTACTTTCGCATTGTCTAATGCAATACTTTGGGCAGCCCAGGGCAGAAAGTTGAAGCCTGGTTTCCAATGGAGATTACTTCTAGTGGTTTCTAAATGTTGGCAGCCAGAATTCCTTCTAGTCAAGTAGATCAGCAGATGCAGGGTTTCATTAATTTACTTTCAATGACTGCTGCTAACTCTTAGGAAGCTTTTCTTTACCTAAGGATGTTGACCTGCTGTAGGACCCCATCAGAAACAGACAGGAAGAGACACTGATATATTAGGAGACTGGGAAATCTCCCTCCAGTGGCCTTCACAGACTCCACAACTTCCATTTATTCTCACTCATGCCATGAGCACAAAAAAAAAAAAACACAAGATTTGTGGTGAAGACGTATAGCTGGAATCTATAAAAGCTCCCAACTCAAGATAAATAAACTCACCAACATATACTACACTATGACATGTTATTTGAAGATCCTTAGAATCAGTTTTAAGGTCTTTCTTCATGAAAATGCATTATCATGAAGAAGAGGGACCTTCTAAACCTAAAATAATATTCCAATTTAAATAATGCAATTAGTAATACTTAGTGTACACTTAATTGGTTATCTGAAAAGCTCTAGGCTGAGGGTATTTGGTAAATAAAAATTTATTATGATCACACCAATCTTGAAATTATCTAGTCTGACACTTAGGTGTGTATATATATATATATATATATATATATTTTTTTTTTTTTTTTTGAGACCGTCTCACTCTGTCACCCAGGTTGTAATGCAATGGCGGGATCTCGGCTCACCGCAACCTCCACCTCCTGGGTTCAAGCGGTTCTCCTGCCTCAACCTCCCGAGTAGCTGGGACTACAGGCGCATGTCACCACACCTGGCTAATTTTTTTGTATTATTAGTAGAGTTGGGGTTTCACTGTGTTAGCCAGCATGGTCTTGATCTCCTGACCTCGTGATCTGCCAGCCTCAGCCTCCCAAAGTGCTGGGATTACAAGCATGAGCTACTGCACATGGCCAGGTATATTTTTTATAAATGTGTTTTATTAATTTCTAAATGTTTTACCCTTCATTTTGCAATCTATGCTGAAAAGGAAAGCATTACACCTTATCAGGATGCTACAAAGTTTCAGGGCAGCATCTAGCATCTACTCTGTAATGATAAGCTTTACAATTAGCATTTTCAAGATCCTCAGTTTCAGTTCTTTATAAATGATAATCTAACCCCATGAGAGACATCTCCTAAATCCTTAAAGTGAAGATATTTACCCTTTAATTCAAAACTTTAAGAACAGCACCCTGGTGGCATATGAAAACAAAGGGGAATGAGGGAATTTATATATGAGGATGATATAAAGAATATCTTCTACAATTGCTGCTACTAAGACCATCGCTAATAGAAATCATTCCTTGGAAATTTAGAGTCCTTGCCAGGTTACAAAGTCCTTTCACATCCTCTCCATCTGTTATACCCCTCCCAGTATCATTTGTTGCTTACAACAATCTTCTGAAGTAGGCAAATAAGATAAAATGAGTTTCATTTTTTAAGATGAAAAAGAAGCAAGGCTTCAAAAGGTTGCATGATTTGTCTGAAGTTTTATGGCTAGTCAGAGGTGGTGGAGACTAGCCCCTGGGTTTTTGGCTAAACAATCCAGTGTTTCTTCCACTATTTCATGCTGCTGCTGTTTAACATAGATTTATCCATGTAGTTCCCACTAGAGCCATAGCAATCCAGGAGACAATTTGATAAACTGCCATGAACCCCCCTCCCCCGCCTCTGCAAGATGAAAGATTATTTATCCCTGTTATATGGTAAATAATGTTATTACAAATTCCAAGCTGACCATCAACATCAAAGGCAAAATACTGATAGTCTAAAAAGGAACCTACAAAATGGCATGTTGAAAACTTGAAAGTGAAGAAGATCTTGAGAGAATGTTGCCTGTACAATGACTCAGACAGTCTGTACCTTGGAAAGCACCTGCTGTTATCACAAACAGACCAAGTCTTTCTTCCATCCAGGACTTCAAAGTTGCTAAGCACTAAGGACTCAGGTTTAACAATGAGTTCCGCACCTTGATGCTGTAGTCCTTGACTCCTCCTTTAGCTTTTGTTTCTTGATCATTTTTCACCCAACTGAAGGGAATTCCTGTGGGTTCACTGGTAATTCAGATGTGCCCTCAAAATTGTCCTCCCTCCAACATCCACAGTCAATATTGATTTTAGGAGTCATAAATTTGTGATGAAATGAGCTTACTGGAGCCATGACAAGGCTGGAATGAAGGCAGACACTTGCTTATTCAACATGGGATACCATCTCCCTTTCATTGCTCGTGTCAAGAAATAGAGAAACAGTGAAATAGAGTTGGCAGGGGCAACCCTTCCATCTTTAGAAATTCTGGTTACTTACAGTAAGATAGGGACTTTGAAAAAGGGCTGCCTCTGGCAGACAGTTACTACAGGTGCAGCAGACGCCGAAAGCATTAAAACTGACTGAGATCTACTAAATCTGTTGGAAGACAGGGAGGGGAAGGACAGGTAATACATGAAATAAATCTAATAATAAATGTGCCATCATTCACATGCAAAGCTAATGCTGCTTGTTCATTCTCAGTGGAATACTTTTGAGTTGCCTGTCCAGAAATGAGTGGATACGCTCATCTCCTATACAGGCTCCTGACAGAGAAAAGGCCCCGGGGATTATATACTCCAGCCTTCTACCTTCTGTCCCATTTTAAAGATGAGGACAAATACAGTGCACAGAGGTGAAATGATTTGCCCAAGGTCACATAACCATGTGAATGGAAGGTATGGGATTAACCTTAAACCATCTGATCAATCCAAGTCCTGTCATCATATCATACAAGTACTGCTGACCTGACTCTCATGACAGGGGATTCATTACTTCATGATTCCATTTGGTTCCATTGAATTGATTATGATTTAATTCAGCAACTCAAGAAGCTCTAATCGAGCTTCTTCTATTGGAAGTCCTACAAAGTCTTTTCTGTATTTTCTTGGGAAGCAGCAGGGGTGGAGGAGAGGAGAGGAGTTGTGCCCCACCTTACTTCTGAAAACAGTATCTTCTGAAAACATAGTATCTCTTCAAAAAATTCTAAATACTGTGATAATGGGGTAATTGTTAAAGCTGTGACAAAAAGATGTCCAAAAAAGCAGTGTGAAAGCAAGAACAGAAGTTACATAAAAGGGAGGCAAAGTCTGTGGGCACCTTTTTGATGCACTTGCTCTCCAGTTACCCAGCAGTGTAGGCCCTGCCCTCCCCCACCCACGCTGCCAAAGACTGGACCATCCAGAAGTCAGAATACAGCTTTGCCTAGTGCCAGGTATGTTATGTTAGGCAAAGGGCTGCAGCTCCTCCTTAGAATCTTTAGCTGTAGAGGTGAGGTTAGCTAGTGTGTAGGAGGTCATAACCATGTTCAAAACAAGGAGATGAGAAAATATAATGCTAGCAATTTGGAAGTACTGAGAAGAGAAAGTTGGATGAATAAACCTATTTTGTAAGTTATGATTTAAGTGCAGAAAATAACAGTACTTGTTAATTTCTGGGGAGATATACATTAGAGCAGCTGCAAATGCCCCACTCCTGTAAAGGATCCAGGCATGCCTCCTTTCTAAGGTTGTCTATGAGCTGTGTTTCTGAAAGTGTAGACAATTTCCTGTCTTCTTTCTTTCTTTTTTTGTCTAGTTTCATTAATACAACCCTAATATTCAACCCTTAAATGGAAGGGCCACATCAAAGAGAAAATGATCGCTTTCAATGGGGTTCCCTAATTAGGCATTGTGGTATATGCCATCAGCCAAATCATAGCCTAACAGTAACCTTCAGGCTTAGTCCATCCTACAGAAAACACTTTTTCACAAATGCCTCCAGGGCACACAGAATTCTATATAAAGACCCTCTTAGCACTGCCATTTTACATAATTATTTTCCCAACTGAATGAGTAATGGTATACTGAGTTAAAGGTAAGGTACAAAAATGAAAATAACTTGTGTCAGCAAGGCCCTTTGTTATCACTTTTGTGTGAAAACAGTCATAAGAATGGTTATATCTTATTTTTATTTTTATTTTTATTTTTTGGAGACAGAGTCTCGCTCTTAGAGCCCAGGCTGGAGTGCAGTGGCACGCTCTCGGCTCACTGCAATCTCCGCCTCCTGAGTTCAAGCAATTCTCCTGCCTCAGCCTCCTGAATAGCTGGGATTACAGGCGTGTGCCACCATGCCCGGCTAATTTTTGGATATAAATGGTTATTTTTATAGGACATGCTTTTTGAGCATTTAGGTGTACCAGGCCTATCCTTTATCTCGCTTATTCTACATGACAACTCTAAGCTACAGGCATTATTATCGCCATGGTGTAGATGATGAAAGTGAGGTTCATAGAGGCTCAGTAATTTTCCCAAGGTTCCACAGTTATTATGTGATAAAGCCAAGAAACAAAACCATGTCTGTAAGACTTCAAACCCATGCTCTTAATCACTGTACAAAAAAACTGGTTCCCAACTATATTATCAAATAGGAATTTATATTTATATGTATATATAAATCTAGTAGCCACTACTAAAGTATAAGTTGTTTCATTATTTTTATTTTGCAAAATTCCTTTGTTGTACCAATATAATACAATGGAATGATCATGAAAATGTAAGTTGCAGTTCAATGAGCCCAATTTGTCCATTGCTGTGATGAGCATAAAGTTATATATACCCAGCTCAGTAACATAAGCAAGATAAGATTATTATTTCCTTGCATTCATAACCACTATGGCCAATACAATCACTTCAAATTAATCATACAAAAAATACAATGTGGAGCTCAAT
The DNA here is from genome assembly GCF_028885625.2 of Pongo pygmaeus. Classification (NCBI taxonomy): domain Eukaryota; kingdom Metazoa; phylum Chordata; class Mammalia; order Primates; family Hominidae; genus Pongo; species Pongo pygmaeus. The sequence continues at coordinate 153,542,228 of NC_072396.2, read as the reverse complement.
TGGCTATTTTATAAAATCTCAAAAAGCAACTGATTAAAACAGCCACAAGAGGACTTCGTGCTATTTTTTGCATAACAAATTAAATCAAACGAGAAGCTAAGATTATCTTGAGGCTGTTGAATAAAGACAAGTAATTCAAGAGCGAAAGTTTTAAAACAATTAATTGACCTGCTATGGATTTCTGAATTTGCAACTGATATGGTTTGGCTGTGTGCCCACCCACATTTCTTCTTGAATTGTAGCTCCCATAATTCCCACATGTCATGGGAGGGACCTGGTGGGAGGTAATTGAATCATGGGGTACAGGTCTTTTCTGTGCTGTTCCCATGATAGTGAATAAGTCTCATGAGATCTGATGGTTTTATAACGGGGAGTTCCCCTGTACATGCTCTTGCCTGCCGCCATGTTAGATGTGACTTTGCTCCTCATTCACCTTCCATCATGATTGTGAGGCCTCTCCAGCCATGTGGTGCTGTCAGTCAATTAAACCTCTTTCCTTTATAAATTACCCAGTTTGGGGTATGTCTTTATTAGCAGCATGAGAACAGACTAATATAGCAACTTTAGTGTTTCTCTCTGCATATGTGAAAGTCTATGTGAGAGTATACATAGAATAATATGTATTGACCTGCAATTGACAATTTAATGGTAAAATGGGTCCTCCTTATGGGAATTTTAAAGCTTAATTTTTAAAAAGCTGCATTTCTCACGAGTTCTGTCTAATGGACTAACTACTGGTTGGTTGGTTCCATTTAGCTCTAATGAGAGAAAACCTGCTCTTTCCAGCATTATCTCCCAAAGCTTTCAAAGTGCATAGACCTTGCAATTTGGTCTCGTTTGAAATGCTCCCTCAATCTTTTTATTTTTATTTTTATTTTAAGTTTTGGGGTACATGTTCAGGATGTGCAGGTTTGTTACATAGGTAAACATGTGCCATGGTGATTTTTTGCACCTATCAACCCATCACCTAGGTATTAAGCTCAGCATGCATTAGCTATTTTTCCTAATGGTCTCTCTCCCTCAACCCCACCCCCAACAGGCCCCAGTGAGTGTTGTTCCCCTCCGTGTGTCCATATGTTCTCATTGTTCAGCTCCCATTTATAAGTAAGAACATGCAGTGTTTGGTTTTCTGTTCCTGTGTTACTTTGCAGAGGATAATGGCTTCCAGCTCCATCCATGTCCCTGCAAAAGACATTATCTCATTTCTTTTTATGGCTACATAGTATTCCATGGTGTATACATACCACATTTTCTTTATCCAGTCTATCATTGATGGGCATTTGGGTTGATTCCATGTCTTTGCTATTGTGAATAGTGCTGCAATGAACATACATGTACATGTATCTTTGTAATACAATGATTTATATTCATTTGGTTATATACCCAGTAATGGAATTGCTGGGTGAAATGGTACTTCTCGTTCTAGATCTTTGAGGAATCACCACACTGTCTTCTACAATGGTTGAAAAAATACACATTCCCACCAACAGTATTAAACAGTATTAAAGCGTTCCAGTTTCTCCACAACCTGACCAGCATCTGTTATTTCTTGACTTTTTAATAATTGTCATTCTGACCAGCAAGGCCAAGCTAACCGTTTGACAACCAGTACCACTGTTTGGGCAATTCAACATATCAATGGACTTATTCTTACAGCTCTCTGTTTTCAGAGTGCTAAGTTGGACAATAAGTAAATCTCATAATGGGCCATTTTTTAAATGGGAGGTTCACTGTGAAAGAAGAGGGATGACCCATAATAAAGAGCCCAGCAGCTGAGGTCAGAATATCCTAGTTATACTCCCCCCTCTTTAGATCTCTGTCAGGTTCTTAACCTATGAATTGAAGAGGCTGGAAAAGCAGGTATTCCAGGTTTTGCATACCTCCCAGATGTGTAAGACTGTAAATTGAGATAAAATGTATTGATTATACCGATTAACAATGCCAAGAGAAAGTCATTTTATAATACTCTACAATTGATGACTCCTTTCAGGGGAACATGGTATTCCTTCATTAAGAACACTTGGTAAATGTTGGCCTGTCAGACGTTCTCCATTCTGTCCAGGCAACCTTTGACAGCTTCAAAATATATCACAGGGACCATCCCTCTCTATTTATTCTGGCAGTTAGGGTCCATTTTTTAAATCAAGTTTAATTTACCTAGCTGTGTGCCTTTGGTGAATCACCTATGCTCTCTGGGCTAAAGTCTCCTCACTATAAAATGAAGGGGCCTGATTCCCTCTCTAGTCTATTTGGTCTATTCTGGCTTCTATGTTATATGAGTTTACAAGTATGATTCATAAGATCTCAGAGAGTTTTTCAGTGAAATCACTATCTTTAGTAATAGCCAGTATTTCTGTCCAAATTCAGGGGACATAGATTTTGTTGGAATCGTGGTATAATCAGCTAATGGGAAAACAAACTCAATCCTGTCATCCTTTTACTGCATCAAATTCTCATAATTTCCTAGGGTCTAGATAAGAATTGCAGGACTAGATGCTTAATTAGCTGAGATAAGGCATGGGTACATATTTTATAAAATTGACAGACTATATCTCTATGGAGGAAACATGTTCTTTGGATGCAATTTAAAGCAATTTGAAACCAAATAATAATCATTTTGAAAGAAGACAGAAAATAATATTCTTCAGCAGTTCTGGTGAGAAATACACTATCACAGTTAATAGATTCGTAAATAAATTAATACCATCCAGGAGTGTCATTTCTTTCTTTAGAACATGTTCAAGTGAGTGTCGGTAACTTGGTTCAGCCTCTTTTGAAAATATGCAATAAGTTGTATACATGGGCACAATAATCTGGACAAACATAACCACCCAAGGCTTGCAACTGATGCTCATAAATTGTTTTCATGCATTAAAAAACCAGAGTAAACATAACAGCTTAAAACCTGAAACTGATTTAAATCTGTTTTTGAAAACCCAACCAAGTAATAAGCAAGCTGTTTTCCCTGAGAGACCCTCCACACACTACCATCACAGCACTAGCCCTCAGACTGCAGGAACTGATGGGAGTTACTGAGAGCAGTGCAGCAGCTGAAACAAAGAGGGCCTCATTACCATGCGAAGCACAACATCCTTCAGATGTGATGAGAAACGTGACTGCATGATAAACTGGTCCTGGGGAAATTTCAAAATATGACCACCCAAGCATAAAGAAGAGGGTGGTGAGAACAGAGGCAGGACAGTGGGAAGGTGCACAGACTTGGCACACAGAATGTTGGCTTAGGCCCCAATATAAATAGCGATGGACCTGCAATAATGCAAATTTTATATTAATGGGGGCCCACACAGACACATGTTCTTGATACATGGCTCTATGTAACTGCTGAAAAGAGAAAACTTAATGTAAGTACAGTGTTCTTGCTTCATTTTTATTGCATTAAGTTGTTTAGTATGCATTTTTACTCACAATTCTATACTGCTTTATAGAATTAGTATGAAACCAATTGCAGCCAGTGGATAATTCGGAATGAAAATAAACAGTCTCTATAGCTCCCTCTCTCCTCCAAATGATTTTTCCATGATGCCTAACCCAGTTAGGATGTGCGGCCAAATGCATGGAAGCTGAGCTTAGTAGGGAGATATAGATCAACTTTTAGATAACATGAATGACAATGTAGCCATCCACTGAAAAGGTCCACATTAGGACCTGGAAGCTGAAAATGAAAAAAGTGCTCTGAACTAAAATATGAACCTTCTTCCACAAAATGTGCTACTGTATCTTTTACAGTTCTGGAAGGGCAAGATACTGAGAAAGAGAGTTTGCAAATTCCTGTGCTCAGATCAATATAACTCCCTTGCTCTACAGTCTTTTTATTGATGACAATCTCTTTCATTGTAGTGATTACAGATTCAACATCTTTTAATCACCTTCAACATGACAAATACACGTATCTGTATCTCTGTGATTTACTGCAATTGACACAGTGTGAAAAAATCAGTGATTATGAGGTTGGCTTTTTGGTGTTACTGATTTTCCCATCTATGTCAACCAAGTAGCAAATAATGCACATTAAGCCACTGTTGCAATGCTGAGACGAGCAGGCAAAAGGAAATTGGATTTGATTTTGACATTCTTGTGTTACTGAACTGAAACTATAATGAAGAACAATGTCAATGTGAACTTTGAATCCTCCTCGTTTCTGGACAAGTGCCTATTTTCTGTTTCCTAACTACTGGACATCATGGCCTTAGACATAGTGTTGTCATTGGGAACATTTTATTACAAAATTACATACATTTCTGAAGTTTAATAGACAAATTTTAATTTGAAGTGATAAACTGGATTTTCCAATTCACAAATTAAATATCACACCTAAAAAGGCAACTTGGACTGTCCAAATAAACTTATGTATACACACACACACACACACACACACACACACACACACAGCCGCAATGTGGATTGTTCCTCACAAAATTGGTTCAGAAAGTTGCCTGGCTGCTCACACCATTCCAAACCAGTGCATTAATTTCTTTCCATTACACACGGACTAGGTAAAAAACCATGAAAGGAAATGAAAAAGAGGCCAACTTAAGAAAGATGTTAAAAACTTAATTCTGGCCAACAGTTGTGACTAGATATGTAGGTTTCAATCACTCCTACAGACATTATTTGTTCATTAGTTTACTCAGCAAAAATTTGAGTAATAACTAACTTTATTGAGCATCTAATATGTTCAGGTACTGTGCATGTATATAATCGTTAGTGCTTATTACTCCCATTAAGGTAGGAATGAGGAGCCTCACATTTAGATAGAGAATTAGACTCAGACTGGCTAACTGGTCCATGGGTGGGGAGAAAAGAGATTAGAACCCAGGCCTGTCGACTTCTACCACATCAGGCCCATTGCTTCTTCAAATATAGTCCAGGCACTGTACTGGACATCATTGTAGGAGTTTCAAATACAAATAAAATGCAGACTGTATTGTTGATGGTGATTGTTTGGGTTCAGTTGAGTTCCCCCAAAGTTCATGTTGAAGTTCTAACCCCCAGTACCTCACAGTGTGACCTTCTTTAGTTATAGGGCCTTTACTGAGGTAATAAAGTTAAAATGATTTCACTAGGCTGGGACCTAATCCAATATAACTGGTGACCTTATAAAATGTAGAAATGTATACAAAGATATGCATAGAGGGAAGGGGATATGCAGACATAAGAATGGATAAGATGGCGATTTACAAGCCAACGAGAGATCTGGATCTGATTTTCTCTCACAGTCCTCCGAAGATACTAACACTGCCAAAAGCTTGACCTTGGAATTCTAGCCTCCAGGCTGTGAGGCAATGAAGTTCTGTTGTTTAAGCCACCCAAGTTGTGGTACTTTGTTATGGCAGCCCTAGCAAATTAATTCAGTCATATAGCCTAGTTAGTGGGTGAGGACAAACACATGAATGCCTGTACTACAAGGCAGACTATAGAAAATGACAAGAGGAAGGCATGAACAACGCTCAATGGCAGGAGGGCAGAGTTAATGACTGGCCAGGGTGGGGTGGGGAGGCAACAGCAGTGCAGGGTTAATTTCCCATATTTATAGAGTAAAAGGACAACAGTAGAAATAATTACAGCAATAACAATAATGATAGTAATGATACAGTCACATTTACTAAATACTTAGTATGGGCTAGGCATGGTGCTAAGTGCCCTACAAAGATTCTCTCATTTAACATTCACAACGATCCTGTGATGTGAGTTCTACATTATCCCTGTGTTACACTGGCACCTTGCTGGGACAGAGACCTGGGTATGAAGTGAGTCAATTCTGTTCCTTGTCCAACAGTGATGCAGAGTGAATTGCTTCTACCAGTATGAGGCCAATTTGTGTGGATTCCCTTACCTGTAACTTCAGTGCTCCCTCAAAATATTCTCCTTTTTTAGTCACAGACTGATTTGTCTTAAGTGTGGCTTATATTCCTTTTGGCATTGAGCTTCCAAGCCAGTGCTAATTAATTTTTTACAGCTGACCTGCCTTCCTTATAGCAGGGAGGGTGTTCTTATGAGAGAGCCAGTTCCTCAGAGCTAGGCTTACAGAGTACAAAGTCAAAACAATAAGTACATGTTGATGGCTGCTAGAAGTCAGTCTTAAAATTTTGGGAACATATCTATAGCATACCTTCCACAGCATGAGATATGCAACCAGCCCCTGACCCACAGACACAGAAGAGCTACTTCACCAGTTATCAGACATGTCTTGTAGCCAGGAAGGCTGTTACTACTGCTGTGCACCAAGCCACAAAATGAGGCCGACTTGGGTGAAGAGATGAGGAAATAGGTAAAGTATAAATGTGGCAGCAGTCCCTATACTGGTCCCATTGACATAACATAAGAATGTCCCAGAAATCACTTAAATTTCACCTCCCAGGCTGCATCTCTTACCCTGAAAATGGCATAAATATCCTGATACTGGGTACAGATAAACTTGATTCCTGAAACCATATGGATGACAGAGAAAGATAGTAATAAAATCCAGGACTAAAAGCTAATCTCATCAGGCAAGGGAACTATCAGCAAAAAGATGAGTAGAGCGAGCCCTACAAACTAGTTTCTGTGTGACTCTGTACATGTGCATGCGCATGCGTACACACATACTCACACAAGCTCAGGAGCCCGGTGCCCCAAGCCTCTCACTGCCTTGGGGGAAGGGGGGGAACCAGAGAAGCGAAAGCAAAAACAGCTGAATTCAGTCAAAGACCTGATTGTTTCCCAAATGTATATGCGGCTCCCAAGTGAAAGCCTTGCCAGATGGACCCCCACTGATGGCCTATGGCTTTGTTTGTGTCACCCACTTATGTCTGTCTCCGAGAGGGGCAGCCCATGCATGGAGACAGTGAGCCGTTTGGGAGCCGCTTCTGCATGTGTAATTAGTCACGGTGCACCTGTACCTAACTGCATTAACAATTAACACAATTACATACACAATTGTGGAATTGCCCCCACTATTTGAATAATTAGTGAGCTAACAACATGATTTGCAGGTGCAATTGAGCAATTATGTACAGTTCCAAAGTGGAATATGCATATTTAGAAGCTTGGATGAGGCCCATTACTAAATCTTGTTCCAAATGGTCAAATTAATTTTATTATTACAAGGAACAGTACTCAGTGAGAACTATCTCATCCTTAATGCACCGTAGCATTAGGTACTGGGGAACGCTTCACCTCATCAAGGTATTCAGCCCTGGGATTTTGCCAACACAGGCACCCCTGCCATAATGCTGCCAGCCTGTACACTATCCTTTGGCCTTTTCGACTCTAGAGTATCCCCAACTTCCTCTTGTCTCTCTTTCAAAATGCTGCTGACACGTTGATGGCTCCCTGCAGCTTTTCCTAATTAAGTCCCATTTTTCTTGAGTCTTGGGTTCAGTAACACAAGAGCTCAGCACTAGGGGCTAAACAAAGACATTACCTCAGCTGCCTCCTGCAAGGAAGAGACCCAAAAAGGCAGTGGCAGTAACCAGGTGGTACTCACAGCCTGTCTGCTTAGGGGTGGCAGCATTGTTGGACATTGACAGCAATGGCTGGCACACCTTCCAAGTTCTCTGGCATTAGGGAAGTTTCCTTAATCTACTCTGAACTCCTGTCACCCCCTAGCCATGTTGGTATCTCCTCAGCCACTGGAGAGGAAATTCACTGAAGGCTTGAGTTTCTAACTTGCAAAATGGCAAAACCAACTGGACTGTGGGGCATTTGCTCCCAGAACTATAGAAAGCTAAGGAGGAGAGGCAGCAACTCAATTGTGCTGCAAACACATGAAGAGACCCAGGGCTACTGCTAATACTGTGTGATGCCCCTTTAGTTCAAAAGGCCTGTGGAATCTGATGCTTGGTTCACCTGTACTCTCACAGGTCTCCTTAAGAGAAGCATTCTGTCTCTGTCAAATCTGCCTATACTTCTGCAAGTCTGCCCTCATTTGTTAGCTATCTGAAAGCAAACTGCAGAAAAAGCCACCTATGGGTCAAATTAGGATTATTGCAGATCCACCTCCCCTCAAGACCAAGGCAATGCTTCCTTCTAGAGACAAGCTAAAAAAAAAAATGATATCTTGGGATGGTTATTAAGTTCTAGAATGAGCTCCAGTAGTGTTACAGCAACCATTTAGTTGTCTATAGGAGATGTTTGGAACTGACAGAGTTAACAGAAATGAGAGGAACAAATGGGCAAGGAAAGATCCCCTGAAAGACAATCTCCGCTTATTTTCCCAATCTGTAAAAACTAACTAAAATACAAGTCAGGAAAAGGAGATTAACACTTGTAAGTGTACCGGAATCTTTACAAATAAACCTTTTCCCAGCCTTCATTTCTGATTTGCTATGTTAAGTAACAAATAACATCAAAAAATAAAAAAAAAATGGTTGTTTCCCATCCTTGATCTTTATGTCTTCATAAAACCTCACCCAAACCTCTTGGTGGTTCATGGTGGTTAAAACAGAGTCTGAGAAAATGGCTCAGGCTGCACATTGGCAAAGTGTTTTGTTTTTGTGTATGTGTTTTCTGAACATAAATTGGCTTTTTTCTTTATACCACCGAGGGGGAAATATCAATAGCATCATACTTCCATCACCTAACCAACAAAATCCAAAAAGGAAGACATAAAGATCGAGGATAGAAAACAGCCTCTTTGTCTTTTTCAATGTTATTTGCTCCCTAACACAGTGAATCAGAAATGAAGGCTGGAACAAGGATCGTCTGTAAAGATTCCAGTGTCCTTATGAGCGTCAGTCCCTTTTTCCTGATTTATACTTTAGCTAATTTTTACAGATTGGGAAAATGAGTAGAGATGGAAAACAAGATCTGTGTGCCTTTCTAACAAGACTTCAGGAAAACTATTATTTTGGAACATTGCATTTTTCAGCCACCTAAATGCCATTTTTTACTGTTCAGTTGCATGAAAAATTACCTAAGTTCTTGAAATAAATTTCTTGACCCACGTATAGCTACATTAAATGGTGTAATTTAATGCAATCTAACTAAATTAGCACCAATTAGGCTAAATTAAAGGGCATGTCACTAATAAATTTTATGCTAAACATATTACTGATAATAAGCTCACTAAAATTCATAATAAAATAAAATATTATTTTTAGCTTAGTTTAATCCAAATAATATCCAGAAGTCTTTAAAATAAAATATACCAAGCAAAATCCTTAATTCCTTAAAGAGAAATGGGAAAAACCATCCTGCTCTATTAACTGTGAATCTGATTTGTCTTTATGTTTGTTATTAATATTTCTTAACCAGATATCAAAACATCTCTCCTCTTAGGGACTCAGTTCCTAACTTCCAAAATGTAGACGTAACATTGACTGGTCTCCAAATTTATTCTAGAGCAGAGATGGGGTAGTTTGCTACAGGATTAGAAGAACACAGGCTTGGCTATCAGGATACCTAAATTTCAGTCAATCTCAGCTCTGTCACTTATTGGTTGGATATCCTTTGTGGAAGATCAGAAAATGGTTCCTAAAAGATATGTCCATGTGAAATCCCTGGAATCTGTGAACACTAACTTATATTACTTTATATGGAAAAAATGTGATTGAGGATCTTAAAGACTCCCAGGCAAGATGTCCAAATAGGAACAGCTCTGGTCTGCAGCTCCCAGCGAGACCAATGCAGAAGGCAGGTGATTTCTGCATTTCCAACTGAGGTGCCCAGTTCATCTCACTGGGACTGGTTAGACAGTGGGTGCAGCCCAAGGATGGCGAGCAGAAGCAGGATGGGGCATCGCCTCACCCTGGAAGTGCAAGGGGTCGGGGAACTCCCTCCCCTAACTAAAGGAAGCTGTGAGGGGCGGTGCTATCCAGCCCAGATACTATGTTTTTCCCATGGTCTTCGCAACCCACAGACCAGGAGATTCCCTCGGGTGCCTACACCACAAGGGCCCTGGGTTTCAAGCACAAAACTGGGTGGCCATCTGGGCAGACACCGAGCTAGCTGCAGGAGCTTTTTCTTCATATCCCAGTGGCACCTGGAACGCCAGAGAGACAGAACCATTCACTCCCCTGGAAAGAAGGCTGAAGCCAGGGAGCCAAGTGGTCTTGCTCAGTGGATCCCGCCCCCATGGAGCTCAGCAAGCTAAGATCTACTGGCTTGAAATTCTCACTGCCCCAGCACAGCAGTCTGAAGTCGACCTGGGATGCCATTACTGAGGATTCAGTAGGCAGTTTTCCTCTCACAGTGTAAACAAAGCCACCACAAAGTTTGGACTGGGCAGAGCCCACCATAGCGCCACAAAGCCGGTATAGTCAGACTGCCTATTTACATTCCTCCTCTCTGGGCAGGGGATCTCTAAAAGAAAGGCAAAAGCCCCAGTCAGGGGTTTATATATAAAACTCCCATCTCCCTGGCACAGAACAACTGGGGGAAGGGGCAGCTGTGGGCGCAGCTTCAGCAGACTTAAACGTTCCTGCCTGCAGGCTCTGAAGAGAGCAGTGGATCTCCCAGCACAGCGTTCGAGCTCTGCTAAGGGACAGACTGCCTCCTCAAGTGGGTCCCTGACACCTCCCAGCAGGGGTTGACAGACACCTCATACAGGAGAGCTCCAGCTGGAATCTAGCAGGTGCCCTTCTGGGACGAAGCTTCCAGAGGAAGGAACGGGCAGCAATCTTTGCTGTTCTGAAGCCTCCGCTGGTGATACCCAGGCAAATAGGGTCTGGGGGAAAATCACAGCAAACTCCAGCAGATCTGCAGAAGAGGGGCCTGTTAGAAGAAAACTAACAAACAGAAAGCAATAGCATCAACATCAACAAAAACGACAACCATGCAAAAACTCCATCTGAAGGTCACCAACAGGAAAGACTGAAGGTAGATAAATCCACGAAGATGAGGGAAAACCAGTGCAAAATGGCTGAAAATTCCAAAAACCAGAATGCCTCTTCTCTTCCAAAGGATCACAACTCCTCACCAGCAAGGGAAGAAAACTGGACAAATAATAAGTTTGACGAATTGACAGAAGTAGGCGTCAGAAGCTGGGTAATAACAAACTCCTCCGAGCTAAAGGAGCATGTTCTAACCTAATGCAAGGAAGCTAAGAACCTTGAAAAAAGGTTAGAGGAATTGCTAACTAGAATAACCGGTTTAGAGAAGAATATAAATGACCTTATGGAGCTGAAAAACACAGCAAGAGAACTTTGTGAAGCATTCACAAGTATCAATAGCCAAATTGATAAAGCTGAAGAAACGATATCAGAGACTGAAGATCAACTTAATGAAATAAAGCATGAAGACAAGATTAGAGAAAAAATAATGAAAAGTAATGAACAAAGCCTCCAAGAAATATGGAACTATGTGAAAAGACCAAATGTACGTTTGATTGATGTACCTGAAAGTGAAGGAGAGAATGGAACCAAGTTGGAAAACACACTTCAGGATATTATCCAGGAGAACCTCCCCAACCTACAAAGACAGGCCAACATTCAAATTCAGGAAATACAGAAAACACTGCTAAGATACTCCTTGAGAAGAGCAACCCCAAGATAGATAATCATCAGATTCACCAAGGTGGAAATGAAGGAAAAAATGTTAAGGGCAGCCAGAGAGAAAGGTTGGGTTACCCACAAAGGGAAGGCTATTAGATTAACAGCAGATCTCTCTGCAGAAACCCTAAAAGCCAGAAGAGAGTGGGGGCCAATATTCAACATTCTTAAAGAAAAGGATTTTTAACCCAGAATTTCATATCCAGCCAAACTAAGCTTCATAAGTGGAGGAGAAATAAAATCCTTTACAGACAAGCAAATGCTGAGGGATTTTGTGACCACCAGGCCTGCCTTACAAGAGCTCCTGAAGGAAGCACTAAACATGGAAAGGAAAAACTGGTAGCAGCCACTGCAAAAACAAACCAAAATGTGAAGACCATCAACACTATGAAGAAACTGCACCAACCAATGGGCAAAATAACCAGCTAGCATCATAATGACAGGATCAAATTCACATATAACAATATTAACCTTAAATGTAAATGGGCTAAATGCCCCAATTAAAAGACACAGATTGACAAACTGGATAAAGAGTCAAGACGCATTAGTGTGCTGTATTCAGGAGGCCCATCTCATGTGCAAAGACACACATAGGCTCAAAATAAAGGGATGAAGGAATATTTATCAAGCAAATAGAAAGCAAAAAAAAAAATGCAACAAGAAGAGCTAACTATCCTAAATATATATGCACCCAATACAGGAGCATCCAGATTCATAAAGAAAGTTCTTGGAGACCTACAAAGAGACTTAGACTCCCACACAGTAATAGTGGGACGCTTTAACACCCCACTGTCAATATTAGACAGATCAATGAGACAGAGAATTAACAAGGATATTCAGGACTTAAACTCAACTCTGGACCAAGTGGACCTAATTGACATCTACAGAACTCTCTACCTCAAATCAACAGAATATACATTTTTGTCAGCACCACAAAGCACTTATTCTAAAATCAACCACATAACTAGAAGTAAAACACTCCTTGGCAAATGCAAAAGAATGAAAATCATAACAAACAGACTCTCAGACCACAGTGCAATCAAATTAGAACTCAGGATTAAGAAACTCACTAAAAACCTCACAACTACATGGAAACTGAACAACCTGCTCCTGAATGATGACTGGGTAAATAACAAAATCAAGGCAGAAATAAGTAAGTTTTTTGAAACCAATGAGAACAAAGACACAATGTACCAGAATCTCTGGGACACAGCTAAAGCAGTGTTTAAAGGGAAATTTATAGCACTAAATGCCCACAGGAGAAAGTGAGGAAGATCTAAAATAGACATCACAATTAAAAAAACTAGAGAAGCAAGAGCAAACAAATTCAAAAGCTAGCAGAAGACAAGAAATAACCAAGATCAGAGCAGAACTGAAAGAGATAGAGACACGAAAAACCCTTCAAAAAAATAAATGAATTCAGGAGCTGGTTTTTTGAAAAGATTAACAAAATAGATAGATCACTAGCCAGACTAATAAAGAAGAAAAGAGAGAAGAATCAAATAGACACAATAAAAAATGATAAAAGGGAGATCACCACTGATCCCACTGAAATAAAAACTATCATCAGAGAATACTATAAAACTCTCTACGCAAATAAACTAGAAAATCTAGAATAAATAAATAAATTCCTGGACATATAAACCAGGAAGAAATTGAATCCCTGAATAGACCAATAACAAGTTCTGAAATTGAGACAGTAATTAATAGACTACCAAGCAAAAAATTACAAAATAAAAAGCCCAGGACCAGACAGATTCACAGCCCAATTCCACCAGAGGTACAAAGAGGAGCTGGTACCATTCCTTCTGAAATAATTCCAAACAACAGAAAAAAAAGGACTCCTCCCTAACTCATTCTATGACACTGTCATCATCCTGATTCAAAAACCTGGCAGAGACACAACAAAAAAAGAAAATTTCAGGCCAAAATCCCTCACGAACATCGATGCAAAAATCCTCAGTAAAATACTGACAAACCGAATCCAGCAGCACATCAAAAAGCTTATTCACTACGATCAAGTCGGCTTCATCCCTGGCATGCAAGGCTAGTTCAACATACGCAAAACAATAAACGTGATCCATCACATAAACAGAACCAATGACAAAAACCACATGGTTATCTCCATAGATGCAGAAAAGGCCTTTGATAAAATTCAACACCGCTTCATGCTAAAAACACTCAATAAACTAGGTATTAATGGAACATATCTCAAGATAATAAGAGCTATTTATGACAAAACCACAGCCAATATCATACTCAATGGGCAAAAGCTGGAAGCATTCCCTTTGAAAATTGGCACAAGACAAGGGTGCCCTCTCTCACCACTCCTATTCAACATAGTGTTGGAAGTTCTGGCCAGGGCAATCAGGCAAGAGAAAGAAATAGTGTATCCAAACAGGAAGAGAGGAAGTCAAATTATCTCTGTCTGCAAATGACATGATTTCATATTTAGAAAACCCTATCATCTCAGCCCAAAATCTTCTTAAGCTGATAAGCAACTTCAACAAAGTCTCAGGATACAAAATCAATGTGCGAAAATCACAAGCATTTCTATACATCAATAATAGACAAACAGAGAGCCAAATCATGAGTGAATTCCTATTCACAATTCTGCAAAAAGAATAAAATACCTAGGAATACAACTTACAAGGGATGTGAAGGACCTATTCAAGGAGAACTATAAACCACTGCTCAAAGAAATAAGAGAGGACACAAATGGAAAAATATTCCATGCTCATGGATAGGAAGAATCAATATCCTGAAAATGGCCATACTGCCCAAAGTAATTTATAGATTCAATGCTATTCCCATCAAGCTACCATTGACTTTCTTCACAGAATTAGAAAAAACTACTTTAAATTTCATATGGAACTAAAAAAGAGCCCGTATAGTCAAGACAATCCTAAGCAAAAGGAACAAAGCTGGAGGCATCACACTACCTGACTTCAAACTATACTACAAGGCTACAGTAACTAAAACAGCATGGTACTGGTACCAAAACAGATATATAACCAATGGAACAGAATAGAGGCCTCAGAAATAACACCACACATCTACAACCATCTGAACTTTGACAAACATGAGAAAAACAAGCAATGGGGAAAGGATTCCCTATTTAATAAATGGTGTTGGGAAAACTGGCTAGCCATATGCAGAAAACTGAAACTGGACCCCCTTCCTTAAACTGTATACAAAAATCAACTCAAGATGGATTAAAGACTGAAATGTAAGACCTAAAACCATAAAAACCCTAGAAGAAAACCTAGGCAATACCATTCAGGACATAGGCATGGGCAAAGACTTTATGACTAAAACACCAAAAGCAATGGCAACAGAAGCCAAAATTGACAAATGGGATCTAATTCAACTGAAGAGCTTCTGCACAGCACAAGAAACTATCATCAGAGTGAACAGGCAACCTACAGAATGGGAGAAATATTTTGCAATCTATCCATCTGACAAAGGGCTAATATCCAGAATCTACAAGGAACTTAAACAAGTTTTGAGAAAAAAAAAACAACTCCATCAAAAAGTGGGCGAAGTATAGGAACAGACACTTTTCAGAAGAAGACCTTTATGCAGCCAACAAACATATGAAAAAAAGCTAATCATCACTGATCATTAGAGAAATGCAAATCAAAACCACAATGAGATATCATCTCACACCAGTTAGAATGGCAATCATTAAAAAGTAAGGAAAAAACATATGCTGGAGAGAGTGTGGAGAAATAGGAATGCTTTTACACTGTTGGTGGGAGTGTAAATTAGTTCAACCATTGTGGAAGACAGTGTGGTGATTCCTCAGGGATCGAGAACCAGAAATACCATTTGACCCAGCAATCCCATTACTGGGTATATACCCAAAGGATTATAAATCATTCTACTATAATGACACATACACACATATGTTTATTGCAGCACTATTCACAATAGGAAAGACTTGGAACCAGCCCAAATGCCCATTAATGTTAGATTGGATAAAGAAAATGTGGTACATATACACCACGGAATACTATGCAGCCATAAAAATGAATGAGTTCATGTCCTTTGCAGGGACATGGATGAAGCTGGAAACCATCATTCTCAGCAAACTAACAAAGGAAGAGAAAACCAAACACTGCATGTTCTCATTCATAAGTGGGAGTTGAACAATGAGAACACATGGACACAGGGAGGGGGCCATCACACACTGGGGCCTGTTGGGGTGTGGGGGGCGAGGGGAGGGAGAGCATCAGGAGAAATACCTAATGTAAATGACAGGTTGATGGGTGCAGCAAACCACCATGGCACATGTATACCTATGTGACAAACCTGCATGTTCTGCACATGTATCCCAGAACTTAAAGTACATTAAAAAAAAAAGTTAAGGATCTTGAGAGGATGCATTTATCCCGAATTATCTGGTAGGCCCTAAATATAATCACCCATATCCTTATAAGAGAGAGGCAGAAGGAGTTTGGGGAAAGACACAAGGAGAAGAATAGAAGACACACAAAACATACAGAGAAGAAATCGATGTGAAGATAAAGGCACAGATTGGAGCAATGAGGCCACAAGCCAAAGACTGCCAGCATCTACCAGAAGCTAAAAGAGGCAAGGAAAGATTCTCCCCAAAAGCTTCTGGAAAGTTCTACAGACACCTTGATTTTGGACTTCTAACCTTCAAAACTAGGAGATAAAAAATTTCTGTTATTTTGTTACCCAGTTTTTGGTAATTTGTTACACCTGCCGTAGAGAAACTATATAACCTTGGTCCTCACTTTCTTCACTGGCAAATGGGGCTAACCATGCCTACCTCACAGATTCAATGTGAAAAGTTTAAGTAAAAACAATCAAGGCTAACATTTATATAGCACTTACCAAGTGCTGTCAAAGAAGGCAAAGTGCATGCCAGCACACGGGTCATTATTATTCCAGCTTGTCTGTTTCGATAGTTCTAATTTTATAAGCTATTTTCAGATACCAGAGTAGAACATGCATATTATACAGAACGTATAGGTAAAACATGCATATTACACAGAACTTATAGGTAAGAAGTTACAAACCAAAATAAATATAAGACTCTTTCCTGGCCACCTAATCAATTTTTATAACAAATATATCCCCTGATTATCAAACATATCTAAATGAAGAAAGACGGCTATACTACTCTGTAGAGCTTTTCACTAAAGGTATATCAATTTGCATGAATAAACATTCAAAATAAGGATGTGTTGGTTATGCATAACTACAAATAATCAAGCAAAAGAGCTTAACTACACAATCAATAGAAATTACTCTGCCGGTTCAAGTCCAGTAAAGTCCACCTCACTCATTTTAATCACTGAAAAGATCCCATAAGTTCATTACATGATGAAACAATCATTGCTTTTAATCTTTTCTGCCATTTGACCAAAGAATAAGCACAGCATTAGGCTACTGTTTTACAGAGAACAGCCTGTCCAGTTAGCTATAAACTGCAGTCCCTATGTACTGATCTGAGCCCGAAGAAACAAAATTTTCCCCAAGCAAAACCAACATATTCACAAAAATATAAGTAAGATGGAGGGAGTGAGTATTCTGGAAGAATTGCACAGGTTGCTATTAGGAATTTTTTTTAGAGCAGCGGCCATGTGTGTTAGAATAGCAGGAGCGAAATTATGTATATCTCCTGGGAAACACACAGAGAGGCTGATGAATAAGAGAGGAATGTAGAATATGAATTCAGCAGAGTGGAAAGGAAGAGGGAAAAGGAGAGGAAGAGATAAAATTGTTAAAGTGCTCATCAAGCACAGGAAACCAGTATGAATCTATAGGGTGTTAGACAAATCTTTCCAGACTCTTGTTTTCTTCCACGTCAGTCTGTGCTCATACAAGGAGGATATGACATCTATCTCATGCTAAAAAGAAGATTACCAGTGCTAAATTAAGTACTCACCTTTGGATGGTGATTGCATGTGAGGTTCCTGGTATGTCTCTTCCTTCTTGCGCTAAATAATTTGTATAAATCTGTAATCATTTACTTGAATTGTTTGAATTGTTTTTGCTGACATTATTTTAACTTTTCGGCTGACCTGATTCATTTTTGGGAAAAGTTGGGATGTAAACTAATAATGGCAAGTGAGTTTAAAATTATAGGATCTAGGCAGTCACCCTGACTTGGCATTTCTGATGAGTATGTGCTGCTAGTTATACTTGTAATAACTCAAGATGAGCCCTAATTCTTCATTCAGAGGAAATTCTTGGAAATGGTGGTGTTCTCCAAAAAGCTTAAGAATGTCTATGAAATAACTTATTGGAGCATGGTGGTCACACTTCTCCTAGATTCTGACATTTTGCAAAATGAACAACTTCTAGCTCAGATTTTCTATAAGAGACCCAGTTTCCTGCGCATTTGGAGTCCTCTTCTTCCCAGCTTTAAGGGCTCCTGAAATGAGAGCTAATTCTACCACTAAACCTTTGACAATGTTTTCTTCTTCCTTCCTTCTTTCCTTCCTTCCTTCCTTCCTTCCTTCCTCCCTCCCTCCCTCCCTCCCTTCCTTTTTGAACAGCAGCTTTACATCTCTATAGCATACTCATCGTTTGCATTTGCCACCCTGATTAATTCTCTCCCAAATTTTGCATATTTCCAAGATGAATCTCATTTACTACTCAGGAGGCTACCCTCTTCACAAATGCTTGTTAAATTGCCCTGGCCCTCAACTGGTTATAAGAGGCTAGTTAATAAGAGCTGGAAACAGAATTCTTTGGAGGATTACTTTCTTCTCATGAAGATTTGGGGAGAAAAATGTAACCACAATGAAATATATGGTCACTATTATTTTCAGACCTCCGCACACTAATTATTACTTCTTAAAAGAGATACATATATTTGCTTTCATCTTATAACAAAAATTGCATGATATCTAAATAAAATTCAGGAAATATATTTTAAAAGAAGAATCCATGGCCTAAAGTATAATAAGAATAAGAATAATAATAATAAAAAGAAAAAAAAAAGAAAAGTGTTCTACCAATCTTAGAGTTATTTGGCGAATCAAATAAAGAAATGCATGAGAAAAGGAAAAAAAAAAAAAAAGAAATTACTAGATTTAACATCTTGGTGTGTGGTCTTCTAGTATTTTTTATATATTCAAGTGTTTTTCTTTCTATTAATCAAATGCAATATATTTTTGTTTTATTTTTTACTTTCTTTTTTATCTTTATTTTTATTTTATTTTTATTTTTTCTTCATTTCTCCTAAAAACATGGGATACATATGCAGCACGTGCAGGTTTGTTACATAGGTATATGTGTGCCATGGTGGTTTGCTGCATCTGACCTCTAAGTTCTCTCTCCCTACAGGTCCTGGTGTGTGTTGTTCCCCTCTCTGTGTCTATGTTATTCAAGTATTTTTTAAACAAAAATGATTATGCTATATATAATGAGTTGCTTCGTTATCAATGGTTGAATTATTAGTTATTATTTGCTGCTCATTTTTTGTTGGTGATTCCATAGGGCTAACTCCATGACAATGTAAAATAAATGATAAGGCATTTGTTTTCTCAATCTCAATTCTAAGTTTCAATATCTTTTATATCTTTACTGCCTCCACTTAGAAATTATTAATAAAGAAATATTTATGCAGCTTCATCAGAGGACAAACGAGTTGCATCTGAAACAGACTTTTGGAAAGAACTTTAACTGAAAATTTAAAGTAACCACATATTATACCTGAAAATCATAGGGTGCTCTGGTCAAAAAAAAAAAAAAAAAAGAAAGAAAAAAAAACAACTTTGAAAGTGTAAGCCACTCTTCTATAATAATCACATGGTGTTCTATACAGCCAACGTTAAACTCATCAAAAGCATCATTTTGCCATTCTTTCCTCTTGGATTCTAAATTTCAAACATCCAAGCTGCTTTCAGATGCCTCTATAATCCTTTCTTCATGGCTACACACTGTGATGCATAAAGGATGAGAAATCAAAGTTGTCAGCCATCTGAGAATTTTTAATGTATCAAACATCGCCTTCTAAATACATTTCTATTTCATTTCAAAAACAAAACAAGAGTGCTTTGGTCTAAAAAAGTCAGTCTGGTTCATTAACCTATAACTGTACAAAAGCAAGAGTCAATTACATTGCCACATCAGATGTGTGTTGAGATAATTACCCTGAAAAGAAGATGTAAGGATGCCCATAAAGGCAGTGAAATGTGACCTATTAAATCAGGCTGTAACCTATTATGGGTCAAAAAACACATTTGTAGGGCCAGTAGTCTCCTGCCTACATCCAGTCTTGCATGAATTTTGCAGGTTTCTTTTTCACGTAAACTTTCCATCTGTCTTTACATTTCAAACTGGGGTCTCGTCTTCCTACTTTCACTACTCTTGGCTATCTGGGATGCATATATACACGTTACAGAACTAATTTCCTACTTAAAATTACACCTTTAAAATCTGTTTGCAAAATCTGACATAACAGGCCAAGATCAGGCTGTATTAAATCAGCAAAGAATCATTTAGGTTCACTTTCTTGTAAGTTCTCCCCTTGTTAATACTTTGTAACATTGATTTCCATCTCCAAAAGCAACATCTGTTACAGTGAGAGAGTAAATGAGTCAACAATCAGATTCACTGAGGATCACCTGGTGTGAGAGGAGAAAACATATTTACTACTGTCTTTACTTGGATTACTGCCAATCACAACACAGACAAGATGGTCACAAGCCTGAAAGGACTTCTTTTCTGAGAATTCAGTGTGTTGGAGGAATGCTCATTACTAGGCAGTTCAATATAAAAATCAGGGGCCATTCTCTTGCAACTATACATGGAAAAGAGAAGGAGAAAATGAATATAAGGAGGAAATGCAGGTCTTGGTTCTGTTTGTGAAAAATCAGCTGCACATTCTATAATTGGACATCCTGAATTTGAAAACTGGTATTTTCTTCTCTCAAATAACACAAAGAAGATAGTTACTCCCAGATACACTTTAATTATGTTTGGCAGGGTCCATAAGACCACCCACACATTTGGAGAATCACTAGAAACACCCATGGAATTCAACATATAGTTCATTCACGACTAAGGCTTATGATAGGAAAATAAGGAAAAAAGAAATAGGCAGAGTCTGGAAGAATCCATATGCGGGCTTCCTTGGGTTCTCTCCATCTCATGAGAAGTTCTGCTCAGGGAAGCGCATTATAGAATTAGCACTGAATCTTTTCATTTGGGACTAGCCACATAGGCACCTTCTGCCTAGCACATACAAAAATTCCAGATCCTGTGAAAGAAAGCAGGTATTCAGCATGAATCACAACGTTTGTACAAACAATTGAGGCACAGTGAGCCACATTTTTCCGTTAGGGAACATTTTGAAAGCCATGTTCCCAGAGGCCAGCCACAGGCCAATCTTGTAAGCAGGCGCTTCAGGAAACTGCAGTTTCAGTACTGCGATGTTAACTCTTTTCTGCACCAATACTCCTGCAGTGAAATACATTTACACCATATTAAGTCGCAAATAATTTCAGCAACAGAAAGGTCATCATAAGTGATCAAGGAAGTATCTGCATTAAAACACGCTTTACCATCCTCACAAAGGAGAGGGTTTCTCCCAGCTCTTCATATGTTCTATTGAAGACTTGTGTGAGGCCCTTCCAGACTACAGGAGCCAAGAAAATCCCTCCCAGTTATCAATAGATTATGGACTGCTGTACAATATCACTTATTATGTGATTTAAATTTGCATGAGTTTCTACCTCTTTGTCCATGTTTTTATTAACATTTCCTCTATTTGTAGTACCTCCTGCTCTTGGAATGATACCCCCAACTTTACAATTACAAATCCCACTGATATTTCAAGTGTGTGGGACCCTGCCAAACAGGATTAAAGTGTATCTAGGAGTAACAATTTTATTTGTGCCATTTGATATAAGAAAATATCAGTTTTCAAATTCAGAATGTCCACGTATAGAATGGGCTGCTGATTTTTCTCAAATATAATCTTCTGCTTCTGAAGCCATCCCCAGCAACACTGGCTGGAGTTATCTATACCTCTCCTAGCAGTTTCTACCTTGAGCTATAGATGCTTTTGTGAATATCATGCCACACGCGTGATTTTCTCTCCTAATCTGCAAGCCACACCAAGGCAGTGTCTAATCCAATCATGATAAATGTTTGTCCTTTGCAGTTTTTCCCCCATCACACATCATCACTGATGTTTAGCACAGTACTTGCATATAGTAGGCACTCAGCAAATGTATGTCAGATGGGTGAAGACTGAATAATCTGGAAAGGCTTTGAATTGGCCCCTGTGAAATTGCTGATAACTAGACTTCTAAAGACGGCATATCTTTCCATGGAAAGCTCTGCCCCCAGCAGCAGAGATCAGAATGCTATGGAACCATTTTTATTGGTTTGCAAAATGCACTTCTTTGTCTGTAACTGCCCATTTCAGCAGCTGGAAATCTGGGGATTCTTCCTGGAAGTCAGTCTGAAATATAATATCAAGTTAAGGAGAAGGGGTCTGGGTTTGGAATCTGTTCTATTAATTTAGAGTCCTGAGTCTGAGAAGCATCATTTTCCATACTACTCCAGCGGCTCTGGCTCTCTCCCACAACATTCAGAACGTCTGTTCTGGATTCTCATTGAAACTAAAGACCCCAGAGCGAAATAGGAGCCAAGTTGAGGATGGAGGGGCAAGACTGAGGTCTTAGTCCATTAAGTACTAAGAAATGGCTCTACATTTCTGAGCTTCCCAGTGACACATTCTGAGGAACATAAAGAACAGTGTATTGTAAAAGTGTTTAACAGTTTATCGATAGGGAACAAAAATACATCATCGTCCCTGCTGCCTGTTACCCTGTTACCTTAGGTTCTTCTGTTACAGGTTTGTATTCTTGCTATTCATGAAAACCACTCACACTCATGAAAACCACTCACACTCCATGCCTGCTGGCAACCTTCATGACACCATAGCTGCCTTTTACCCAATGTATTCAATGGAACTTCTTCAGAAGGAAGGCACATCTTGCCTTCCACAAAGCAAGTCCAAATTGGAAAGACTTCTATAGTAAGCCTTTTAAAAATAAAAATTCTAATGTACTTGTCTTATCATTTTTCATCTACCAAGTTTTCTTCAAGCAGGGTCCCTGCTCCATTCTGTGGAAAGAAATGAGAGGTTGCACAGTTTCAAGGCTCAGTCCAACGGGCATAAAACTCTAGCTGTACACATGTCAAGCTCCTTGTCCCTTCAAAGTCTCAATTTTGTCACCTTTAAATGAGAAAGAATAACATCTACTTCAAAGGAATTAAATGAGAAAAGTTGAAATAAAAAAGAAGTGACATTTTGGCAAGATCTGATTCTTGATCTGGATCTTGAACTTGATCTTGAACCATCACAAACTTGCCACCATCCAGGACACAGATGGGACTGTCGGCTGGGAGGAACCACCTACAATTTAATGGCCAGTTGTACAACAAATGAGAAAAACAATGAATAAAAACATGTCCTCATAACTTTCTGCCACAGCAAAGACCTTTTGGTGAATGATCCCAAAATGCTGTGTTTTCCCTCCCTAACCTGCGCCTTAGAAGGCAACTTTAATTTATTCTCTATGTGATAGCTATGGGAATAGCTTCTCTGTAGCCAAAGCTATTATTCTTCTCAAACTGAAAGGTCTTGCAGATCACATTAACTTGCAAATATGTGTGTGTATGGGTGTGTGTGTGTGTGTATGCATATGCACACATTTTTGGCCCAGTGTGAAAGCCCTTAAAGATCCTCTATAAAATTGTCAGCAAGAACAGCAGGCGTAGTTAACAGCAGGCTTCACGTCTGAAGGCCTGGAAGTGAAGTCAAGGAGGTGTGAACTGCATTTAATTAAGGACTTTTAGTTTTGGATCCCACTTCTTCAGGAGAGGAGACATTTGCAGGTAACCTGGACACATGTCCCAGGCCAGCCAAGTGCAGGAAGCATATGTGACGAGATCACTATATTACAGCGTGATAGATGCTATAGTAGCCCTAAGAACAGAACAGAGGGAGTTTGAACTAGGAAAGAGAAGGACTAACTGCTGCATTTGGGGGTGAGGGTGATTAAGGGGTTCAGAAAAGGGCTGAAAAGGGGCAGAGCAAACTTCAGAAGAGAGACAAATTTGATCGGTCTCTCATAGGATAAATAAAAGTTCACCAGGCAGAGGAAGTAAGTGGAAACAGTCAAGTATTCCAAGCAGAAGTGACAGCATGGAGGAGGCATAAGGCGGCAGTAGGCACCAGTCAGCCTCCCAGGGCGGATGGCCATTGGTATGTAAGAGTTCAGATTACATAGGCAAGGCTCATCAGATAGAGCACATGTTACAATTATGCCTTCCATACAATGGGCCTGGTTATCCTGACGTACTTCCCAGAAGCCTTTGAAGGAAAAAGAAATAGAGTTGACTTCAATGATATGTGCAAATGTAAAGTGCTATGTAACTACATAATATTGCTAATTTAAAAGCATTAAATATCCTTCACCTACGTTTCAAGGCAAGTTGTGAAAATAAAGCTGTCTTATTTCATTAAGAATACCCAACTGAGTTGGTAATGCCAATAATCACCCCCTATCAAGATGGCTGTAATTTGTTTCTCAACCCTTTTAAGTTCTTAGCAAATTAGTTTTTCAGCATGTGGTTACAAGGATATTATGAAATCACAGGGTTTAGGATGCCTTTCTGTCTTAAGACTGAGCTTTAGGTTGCTAGTGGCTTTCAGGGGCAAATTCCCTGAGAAACTTTGCATTCAGGTTGAAGCAAATCAGCCTATATGACTAAATATCTCAATTGAAAGTGCTCCTTTGAGTCTATCATTTGAAATGCTTTGTTTGCGTTTTAGAAACAAAAATCTTCCTGAGATGGTCACATTGATGCCACTTGTTGCATCACAATCACACTCTCTTCCATGATATCATCTTCTCAAATAAAATCCTGTTAAGTTATTAATGTTTAGCTTTTACAACTACCTTTTAATCAACAATTATTTAACATACATCATCCAACCACACTAACAATAAAAACTGGAGCTTCTTATGATAAATTATTATTTTTGTTTGGATGTTTAAAATCCTTTCCCTCTTCCATGTTACCTTTATTTAACATAATATACAATAAATGAATCATTTATGTAATCCATCCTGGCAGCAACTGTTTTACCTGTACAAAACAGTTATCTGAGAAATGATATTAAAATGGCATTTCAAGTATCATTTGACTGTGGTCCCTAAAATGAAATGACTTTCTCCTTTGCCCTTTACCCCAGCCCTTAGACCAAAATGAACCAAACAAATAAAAATACAATTCAAAGAAAAATGTGAAAGCTAAGGAAAGATACTACAACTAAGATTCAAGAGAGAATCCACACTTTGATGTTTCTTTTGGCACTTCCGAGTACTGGGAAATTTTGAGAGAATACTAAATCAAGAAGAAATCTGACAATGATCAGGGTCATAGAATTGGAGAAACCTCAGGCAGCATCACTCTAAATAATCCTTGATGGATCAGAATCCTCCTTGCTTATAAAGACTTTCTTAGGAAGGAAATCTACAACCTTCACAAGGTTTTAATCTAATCCTTCACAGGGTTTTAAAGAGCCCTAGGTGGAAAGGCATTCAATGTTACCCTAACCAGAAACCCTGTATGTTATACAACTAAGATCTATTTTGTTTATGCAGAGAAAAACTCTTTATCCAAAATCAAGAAATAAGGAGCTTTGAAATGCATTTTCATTGGTTGGTCTGGGTCCACTTCTCCTGACAGAAACTCATGCAGTTCCAAGAAAAATGAAATTAGGAGTTTCACAATCTACAGTAATATGCATCATTGTATGACAGAATGAATTTAATGGAAAAGAATGAAATTGCTCCCAAGAGCCCCTGGAGATTTAGTTAAACAGCCAAACCCACTACTACTACTGAAGAGACTGGAAGCTTCACCTTGGAGAAGGAAAAGGGAAGAAGAAAAAAGACAATAAGAAAAGAGTAACAGGACAAGAGGTAAAGAAAAGCTAAGATTGGCCGGGCGTGGTGGCTCATGCCTGTAATCCCAGCACTTTGGGAGGTCAAGGCATGAGGATCGCTCGGGCCCAGGAGTTGTTGACCAGCCTGGGCAACAACTCTATAGCGAAAGCCCATCTCTATAAGTAAAAGTTTTTAAAAACGACAACAATAAAAGAAAAGCAAAGACTACAGAGTTGTGAGGCACCTACCATGAATTAATGAAGCCCCAAGCTGATGGCCAACACCTGCCCCTGCTTTTCTCAACTGCTAGGATTGCTGGAAAAGTCCCCCAGTCAAGGGATTGATTCTAGTAAATAATTCGGGAAGAAATATTTCAAAAAGAATTTGTCAATGGGATGCGCATTTTCCCTTTGGGTACAACCATTCAGAAATAGCACATTTGAACTCCAAGGTGAAAAAAGCAGGATTGTATCACAGAGTCTTTAGACATCTGGATTTCTGAAACTGTCATACACACTCTTTTCATACATGCTAAGTGAACAATTAAACTCTGTATTTTTATAAGGCATGTGTATATGTAAGTACACGTACGAAAAGAGACTTTGCAGAAAGAAATGAATGACAGAGTTTTAAGAATAAAATCAGATTCTCAAGAAAAATAGAAATAAAACAAAGCCAACAAAATTACAATATGCCATTGACAAAAGAAATTAACAGCATTCATATCACTGATACTATTAAAGTTGAATCTTGAACAAACAACAAACAGGCAAACAAATTTGCATGTCCATAGTTTAATTATTTAGACAACTTATTTTATGGCAAAACCCAGAATTCATCAAAACTGGCATCTTTTAATGCTAATTCTAATTAGAAACAGCATTGCATTTTGTATGCTTTCCAATTATGCATGAGAAAAGTCAGCATAAGTGTCCTCTCTTATCATAATTATCTGTTTCTAATTTCAATTTTGGCTATGACTTTGCACTCAATGATGTAAATGTAACTGTTCCTGTCAGATGAAGATTAATTTGATTTAAGCCCTCTTTGTTCTAATTATATATTCTATTTCTGCTCACCATGCAAGTTTCTTTCTATGCCACATCTGTATTTTATCACAACAATGGAGAATTTCTTTGGTATTTAAAAGGCAGCCATAAGATTTCTTTTTGGCACCATTATGACAATTTTCATTAAGCTTGTGCCAAAAAATTTAATATTTCAGCTGACTAATCTACAGATTAATGTAATTATTTGAATATTAAAGCATGAACTTTTCTAAAACGAAGTCTCTAAAAGTCATTGCTCTGATTACTCCCTTAGCTTCCAGGAAAACGTTATCGTTGTTAGTTTATTCCCTGGCCAAATTCGTTTATTGGGTGACACCTTGCATGCTATGCTTCTAACTGGCACCAATATAGAAACAGTGGTAGAAATAAAAATCAGTTGAGATTCAAAGCTCTCCTTCTGGAGGTCCAGAACTGAAGCATCCTTGCATTCATCCTCAATGTATCTTACTAATTTTCTACTGTGCCACTTCATAAAAATAATCAGGTGGATTTCTATATTCCTCAATGTTGGCTGTTGTTCTTTTATATTCCACCTACCTTTCTATTCTTTCTTTCATTTTTTTGTATTATCTCACATACGTATTAGTTATTTGTGGTGAGAACACTTACAATGTCTCTTAGCAATTTTCAAGTATACAACACATCCTTAATAACTAGAGTCACCATGCACCAGCATGGCACATGTATACATATGTAACTTACCTGCACATTGTGCACATGTACCATAAAACCTAAAGTATAATAATAATAATAATAATAAAAAATAACTAGAGTCACCATGCCATACCACCTACTTCTCGCTAAAAAAAAAAAATCAGGTGGAAGATAACAAATTACACCTGCAGCAATCTCTTCCCATTCCTTCAAAGTAGAAAGTGTTTGGAATATAGCATCCTAATACTAATACTGGTACTAGGATGCAGAGATGAAAGCCAACCTGAGGGTTAATACTCGATTAACATGTTCTACACATATCTCAGAGACTAAGGTTTTGATTTTGATTTGTACTCCCGGGGAAAAGCCCAGGAAGTAAAATATGGAGTATAATTAAATTCACTAAATACTTTATCAGTGCTCAACACAATGTCAAGTACTGCTGGATAAATTTTAGCAGAAAAGTATGGTCAAGTCTAGATACCTTTAACCTATAAAATGCTTTGAGATTCTCAAAACTAAAAAAGATTTTTGAAATCAATATTTGTTGTTTTGAGAAGGGACATGGTATATTTATTTTAAGATACACAGTAATTCAGCAAAGCAAACACAGAGTTCAAGAAGTTAGCTATTCAGAAAAAGTGTCGTCAGCCTGGGCTGTAAGATCAGTGACCTCGTGCCACATGCACTTTTATATTTTACATGTTCAATCCTGTTCTGTCACAAAATAGATGTCAGGCAGTTTGTGGATATAAACACAATACAATAATGTTTAAAACTGTAAGAAATATGGATGGTGGGATCAGGCCAAGATTAAGTAGCCAAGTACTTTCTTAGAAAGCCTGGATATTTAGTCCAAGTGGGTCACAAAGAGCAGTCAGTTCCCTAGCAGCCAGAGCAAAGAGGGGCTCCTGAGAAGTTATAAGATGCATGGGGTACATGAAAGGAGAATCAGTCAACTATCCTCAGCGATCTGAGGGAACTTGCTTTCCTGGATCTTCACAATGAGATGTTATATGCATGGCAGATCTAGCTTAAGTAGCACCATTTGGAATTGCAAAAATATGGAACCAGCTCAAATGGCCATGAATCAATGAATGCATAAAGAAAATGTCATATATATATATATATATACACACATATATACACACACACACACATTATATACATATACCATTAAGCATATATATGTATGTATGTGTATGTCTATATATATGTACACCATAGAATATATATATATTCTATATATATATATTCTATATCTATATTCTATATATATATTCTATATCTATATTCTATATATATATTCTATATCTATATTCTATATATATATTCTCTATATATTCTCTCTATATATTCTCTATATATATTCTCTATATATTCTCTATATATTCTATATATATATTCTATGTATATATTCTATATATATATTCTCTATATATTCTATATATATATTCTCTGTATATATTCTATATATATATTCTCTGTATATATTCTCTCTCTATATATTCTCTGTATATATTCTCTCTCTATATATTCTCTGTATATATTCTCTCTATATATATTCTCTCTCTATAAATTCTCTATATATTCTCTCTCTATAAATTCTCTCTCTATATATTCTCTCTCTATATTCTCTCTCTCTATTCTCTCTCTATATTCTCTCTCTCTATTCTCTCTCTCTATATTCTCTCTCTCTATTCTCTCTCTCTCTATTCTCTCTCTCTATTCTCTCTCTCTATTCTCTCTCTCTCTATTCTCTCTCTCTATTCTCTCTCTCTCTATTCTCTCTCTCTATTCTCTCTCTCTCTATTCTCTCTCTCTATTCTCTCTCTATTCTCTCTCTCTATTCTCTCTCTCTGTATTCTCTCTCTCTATTCTCTCTCTCTGTATTCTCTCTCTCTATTCTCTCTCTCTATTCTCTCTCTCTCTATTCTCTCTCTCTCTATTCTCTCTCTCTCTATTCTCTCTCTCTCTATTCTCTCTCTCTATTCTCTCTCTCTCTATTCTCTCTCTCTATTCTCTCTCTCTCTATTCTCTCTCTCTATTCTCTCTCTCTCTATTCTCTCTCTCTATTCTCTCTCTCTATTCTCTCTCTCTATTCTCTCTCTCTCTATTCTCTCTCTCTATTCTCTCTCTCTCTATTCTCTCTCTCTATTCTCTCTCTCTCTATTCTCTCTCTCTATTCTCTCTCTCTCTATTCTCTCTCTCTATTCTCTCTCTCTCTATTCTCTCTCTCTATTCTCTCTCTCTCTATTCTCTCTCTCTATTCTCTCTCTCTCTATTCTCTCTCTCTATTCTCTCTCTCTCTATTCTCTCTCTCTATTCTCTCTCTCTCTATTCTCTCTCTCTATTCTCTCTCTCTCTATTCTCTCTCTCTATTCTCTCTCTCTCTATTCTCTCTCTCTCTATTCTCTCTCTCTATTCTCTCTCTCTCTATTCTCTCTCTCTATTCACTCTCTCTCTATTCTCTCTCTATATTCTCTCTCTCTCTATTCTCTCTCTATATTCTCTCTCTATATTCTCTCTCTCTATTCTCTCTCTATATTCTCTCTCTCTATTCTCTCTCTCTATATTCTCTCTCTCTATTCTCTCTCTCTATTCTCTCTCTCTATTCTCTCTCTGTATTCTCTCTCTATATATTCTCTCTATATATTCTCTCTCTATATATTCTCTCTATATATTCTCTCTATATATATTCTCTCTATATATTCTCTCTATATATTCTCTCTATATATATTCTCTCTATATATTCTCTCTATATATATTCTCTCTATATATATTCTCTCTATATATATTCTCTCTATATATTCTCTCTCTATATTCTCTACATATATATTCTCTCTATATATTCTCTACATATATATTCTCTCTATATATTCTCTATATATTCTCTATATATAATTCTCTCTATATATTCTCTATATATATATTCTATATATATTCTCTATATATATATTCTATATATATTCTCTATACATTCTCTCTCTCTATTCTCTATATACATTCTCTCTCTCTCTCTTCTCTATATACATTCTCTCTATATATATTCTCTATATATACATTCTCTCTCTATATATTCTATGTATACATTCTCTCTCTATATATTCTATGTATACATTCTCTCTCTATATATTCTATGTATACATTCTCTCTCTATATATTCTATGTATACATTCTCTCTCTATATATTCTATGTATACATTCTCTCTATATATATTCTATGTATACATTCTCTCTCTATATATTCTATGTATACATTCTCTCTCTATATATTCTATGTATACATTCTCTCTATATATATTCTATGTATACATTCTCTCTATATATATTCTATGTATACATTCTCTCTCTATATATTCTATGTATACATTCTCTCTATATATTCTATGTATACATTCTGTCTCTATATTCTATGTATATATTCTGTCTCTATATTCTATATATATTCTCTCTCTATATTCTATATATATATATTCTCTCTCTATATTCTATATATATATATTCCATCTATATATATTCTATGTATATATATTCCATCTATATATATTCTATGTATATATATTCCATCTATATATATTCTGTATATATATTCCATATATATATATTCTGTATATATATTCCATATATATATATTCTATATATATATATTCCATATATATATATTCTATATATATATATTCCATATATATATATTCTATATATATATATATTCCATATATATATATTCTATATATATATTCCATATATATATTCTATATATATATTCCATATATATATTCTATATATATATTCTATATATATTCTATATATATATTCTATATATATTCTATATATATATTCTATATATATTCTACATATATTCTATATATATATTCTATATATATATTCTACATATATTCTATATATATATTCTATATATATATTCTACATATATTCTATATATGTATTCTATATATATATTCTATATATATGTATTCTATATATATATTCTATATATATATATTCTATATATATATTCTATATATATATTCTATATATATATTCTATATATATATTCTCTCTATATATTCTCTATATATATATTCTATATATATATTCTCTCTATATATATATTCTATATATATATTCTCTCTATATATATATACACCATAGAATACTACTCAGCCATAAAAAGGAACAAAATAATGGCATTCGCAGCTACCTGGATGGAATTGGAGACCATTATTCTAAGTGAAGTAACTCAGGAATGAAAAACCAAGCATCGTATGTTCTTTCTTCTAAGTCGGAGCTAAGCTACGAGGATTCAAAGGCATAAGAATGATAACAATGAACTTTGGGGACTCAGGGGAAAAGGTAGGAGAGGGTGAGGGATAAAAGACTACACATTGGGTACAGTGTACACTGCTCGGTGATGTGTGCACCCAAATCACAGAAATCACCACTAAAAAATTTATTCATGTAACCAAACACCACTTGTTCCCCAAAAACCTATTGAAATTTTAAAAACGTAAAAAGAATCAACAGTTCTCCTAAAATATATATATATATACACACACACACACACACACATATACACACACATACACACACACACATATACACGCACATATATATAGTGAGGTTCATTATTGGCAGAGAATAGTGTTTGGAGCTTACAAAGTCTACACTTGCAGGGAACTGTTGTAGCTCACTTTTTAAATAATATACTGATTCACTCTATCATCTGTCACCCATCAGCAAATCTCACTAAGACCTATTATGCAACAGGCACTATGCTAGGCATTTGGGCAGCCACAACAGAAAAGACACACAGCTTACATTCCATGAGGATACAGAAGGTGTCTGTTGTGTTCACTGCTGTAGTACCAGCACCTGATATCATGCCTGACATAGAGTGAGGACTCTGTAAACATTCGTTGAATAAACAAATGAATGAGTTTGCAGTCTAAAGAACTAATCAGCCATGGGGAGTTGACCCAGAAAATCAAGGTAGACTGGATTGCGAACGTTTTCAATTGGCGAAATAATGGGCCAAGTTTTTATTAAAAAAAACAAAAACTGGAGGACAGTTGAGTGATATGCCATCAAAATCATCTGCCTCTTTAGTAATTGTTTGTAAATGACCTCCCCATATACACCCATAGGACTAAGCGACAAGTACAGTGACTTTTCCCTCCAACTATTCTATTTGTAAAATGTTACATAATAGTTCTAAATAGTAGTTTAAAACAATAAAAAAAAAAAGAAAAATCTCTCAGTATTTCCAAATAGCCAAATATTTCCATTCTGGTCAAAGCTATACCTACCCATACTTTTGTCCAGCTATATTTTTGTACATTGTGGAAGTGAAGTGAAACACAAGATCAATGTTACCCTTGATTATAACCCTTGATTGTCACAACAAATTCATTAAATAGTAGAGATATAAAGTTCATTTTACATATAAGGAAACTGAGGTCAGAATACATAGGAATAGTGTTCTTAAATGTAAGACTGCTTTCTTCACACATTTTTTCTAGGGCCACATAAATAGATGAGGTAACATGGAAAGAGCCCAGTGCAGAAGAGTTGCACTTAAATCTATTGGCAAATAGAGGTGTTTATGTTCAATATTTTTAGACTTGGCACTGAATGTCAGCTTAACACAGGAATATGTTAAAATCTTACCTAGTTATATTCTAAGGACATGACTTCATGTTTTAATAAAAGCTGTATATACTATTTATTATATTGACAAACTATCCAACAATGCCTCATTTAAGGCACTTGTTCAAATAGATGAACAATACAAACTCTAGGCATGCACTTCTATACCTCAGCATACTTCACTCTTTTACACAAGGGAAATTTCCAATTTATTTTCGCTGATTTTGCTTCTCTTCAATAACACTAAAAACTTGCCCTTCCATTGTCTCATAACCCATTGAGTCAGTCCAGCTGTGAGCATGCAACTGGCACTACAATTCTTAAAAACCTCCTTCCCTGTGAATATTTGATGATGCCTGAAGGCCATCCTTCTTCCTGAGGAGCCACTGACAGAGACACTGTTGAAAGCTTGAGGAAATTTTTGTGAATTCTGTCAGAAAAGAAGAAAGAAAGGTAGTATTTCTTATTTGTCTTGTATACTGCTTTCTGTAACCAGGCAGGGATTGCAGTTCTTTTTAAGAAGGCCCATAGAAAACTCCAGTCTGGCTTTTTAAGCAGCTCCATTCAATGCTGCTTAAAGATTTCAGGAGGCGTGTCACTGTTTCCATTCTAAATCCTGATTTGGGTGGGTTCAAAGCTTGGTTATTAAACCTAGCATAGTAACTGTTACCTTGGGCGTGAATTATTTTTCCAATCTGATGAAAATTCCAATTATGGTAAATTGGAACAAAGAAAATCACAAATGGCTTAGTTTCAATGTTTTATTTTTAATTTTAAAACATTAATATTATGAAAAGAGTCAAAATGGCTTTTGGGCAGATGCATTTGTTAGAAAAGTGAAAAAGCTCTTTCAGGTGAATTGTCCACTCTCTACTCTGTCTACTGTGGCTGAAAGCAAAAGTGAATTAATTCACAATCGCTTTCACAACGTGCCTAAAAAGTTGATGGCATTACTGGATTTACTTGGTGGGACAATAATTTCTTATTCCAGGCTGAATGTAACTTAAAATTCTCAGACACAGTTCAGGCATTGTCATAATCACAGTACATCGTGGAAGTGAAGTGAAGCACAGGATAAATGCTGCTGAAGCTATTTTAATCTATTTATGATAGATCTAGGGAGAATCAGAGGCATTTCCATTAACAAAACTATTCCTAGGATAACATAATGATCCTTCTATCATCAAAACATAATGAAAAATGTGTCCAGCCCCTATTTCTCTGACTGTGATTTAAAATCAACACCATGCTTGCACTGTGCATTCAGTGGTTACAATAATGTCAGCAGAGAGGACTATGTGAGAAAATGTTACTTTCAGAACCATTTTGCTTCTCTGAATTCACTGGGCCTTCATTGTCACACTGCATTCATTCTTTCTTATCTCAGTAATAATCCTTGAATTCATTCTACAATATTTCTTGGGAAATACAACTCTTCATTCTTTCTTGTTTGGGTATAAACATGTTTATTTCATAATTCAAAAGAAATCAGAACCCTTAATGTCATGCAAATAGTTAAGTCTAGTACAAAAACCTAAGAGAAAGTAGAATGGTTTATAATTGTGTACATATTTTCTAGGATCATGTGAACTAAAGGAATGACTTTCCCACAGGAATGCAGCTTTCTGTAAAGATTCTCTCAAATTCCAAACCCAAAGTCTTGACATTTCCGGGATTTAAGTCCTACGTCCAGGTGACACAAAGCAAAATAGAATGACCAACTGTTCTCATTTGCCCAGGACTGCCGAGTTTAGCATCGAAAATTCAGGACTGTTGTTCGTACGCCTTAAAACATATTCTTGGCTGGGTGCAGTGGCTCATGCCTGCAATCCCAGCAGTTTGGGAGGCTGAGGCGGGTGGATCACCTGAGGTCAGGAGTTCGAGACCAGCCTGGCCAACATGGTGAAACCCAGTCTCTACTAAAAATACAAAAATTAGTCGGGCGTTGTGGCGGGCCCCTGTAATCCCAGCTCAGTTGGGAATCTCAGGACACTTGGGAAATATGTATCAATAGACTTAAAAATGTTCATACTCTCTGATCCAATCATTCCACTTCTAGGATTTTATCCTAAGGGAGAAAAGCTAAACATGAATGAAATGATTCATGCAAAATGCTGTTTATTGCAGCTCTATTTACAATACCAAAGAATGGAAATGTCTAAATGTTCAACAAAAGGGGAAAGGTTAAATCAAAAATGTAATCATGTTCTATAATATTATATAGAAGGTCTTCCTTCAAGTTTTAAAAATTAATGATAAGTGAAAATGCTCAAAAAGGCATGACAGAAAACCATATACATATTATGATTCTGTTTTGGGGAGATAAATAACCAGATAGAGACATAGACATCACTGAGCTATCTACAGTGGTTATTGCTTATTGATGAGATTATGGGTGATTTTCATTCTAGTTTTTATTCATTTCTGCAGTTTCCCAATGTTCCACAATCAACTTCTATCACTTTTATTTAAAAAAGTTACAGGAAATGTCTGCCAAAGGGCCAACCTTAAAACTAAACAAGGAAAATCACAAAAACAGCTATCCAATATTTGAGAAACGTGTTTCTGTGTCTTAAGAATCATGTTGTTTCAAATAACCTGACATTTAGATTGACAGTTCTTCTCTCAAATTTTCCAAGCTAACATTTGGCCTCAGAAAATTGTTCTATACATTACTCTCAAGAGCTTCATACTCTGCTTCTTGCATTCCGCCCCTACCTACATGGTCTTTTGCTCAAATACAATACACAGGAATCAACCAGATTGCTCAGTGTGAGGCTTTGCCCTACATAGGATCATGCTAAATAATGCAAATATGTACTTTTTAATAACAGCAGGCCAAATGTAAAATGGATTACTCAGATAGTTATCAATGTCACCTGACCTCATCTAAATATATGAATTTACTCCGAATGAGCTGCGTGGTAGCATTTAGGACACTGCATGTTTTGACAAAATTACAGTTGTTATGAGAACGGACTTTTGTTTTTTGATATTGCTGCTTCTCTTCCCAGCTTATAAAGCAGAGAGAGGTGTGAGAGTTTAACTTTTTGAATAATTATAAAGCATAAGAACAAAAATAAGAGTGAAAGATAGATTTTTAAAATGGTTTGAGGATTTTTAAGTCTTATTAAGTCAATGATTGTGTTCAATTTTGGCAAAGAAGAGTAAAGATTGGGGTTAGTTCTCATTTTACCAGCAATGAACAAGTCTTCCTGCTCCTCAGTTTCTTTATAAAATAGTCCTTGCTGATCCAAAACACTTTTTAAAGATCTAATCTAGGTTATTTTTTATGCAGACTATTTTTAATTCTAATAACTCTCATTCACTGGGCACCTACTGAGAGCCAACTACCATGCTAGTAGCATGGTATAGTACGCTTTATAATTTTCTAATTAATATGTATATATGGTGCTTTAAATTGTATTTTTATATATATGGGTATACACACACATACAGTACACACATATACATAGACACACATATAGGCATATATGTATATGATAACTTTTTTCTTGTTCCTCTAAAATCGCAGTCAGCAAACTTTCCTGCGAAAGACCAAATACTACATTTTCAGCTTTGTGGGCTACATGGTCTCTGTCACAACTATTCAACTCTACCCTTGCAGTGCAAAAGCAACTATGGACAATATGTAAATGAATGGGTATATTTGTGTGCTGACAATACTTTATTTGTAAAAACAAGCATTTGTAATTTGTAAGCTCCTGGTCTATACCAAATGGAACTTTAATACAGTCCTGGCCATGGTGTCCAGTACTATATTATACCTTGAGGTAAGATTGTTACAGAACTGAACATTTTCTAAATATATCAGAATGAATTTAAATTGAATATGATTTTAAAATTCACCCTCCTCATATTATGTTCCCCTCCTGATCCTTTTTTTGGACTCCATGTGCTCATGTTATGTTGTTGTTCTCTGTCATTTATGAACTCCCACCCTGACCAGGGGTCGACAGGTCAAACGTAATGACTTGAGAAATCAAAAGTTCCACTTTTATTCACTTACTACATTTATGTGTCTCAACTTCTTATATTCTAGTTGCTAACTTGCAAGCATGCACTTTGTGCTTAAGCTGCCAGATGAGCCCTCAAAATATTCAGTCAGCACCACGTATATCTAATCATCCAGAAAGTGAGGAAGCTTGCTGCAAACATCTGTTTCATATATTTTATTTTTAAAATTCAAAACTATACCTTCATTCATCATGCTTGGGCAGGTTTTTATACGATTTAGACATGGTGAATGAATGAAGATTCAAATGTACTACTACTGAGATGTCAGAGGGAAATAAGTCAATTCTTGAATTGTTTTCTTTTTAATTTCAAATAAATAGGTTGATTATTTGCAGATTATAAAGGACACAAATCACCACTGTCAAATGAAATGTTCACATTCCAAAATCATAAAGTTCAGAATTCTCATAATTCACCAGCAAAGTGGAAAGCACAGTTAACTCTTTCATATGAGATCATTCCCAGTTCAAGGTACACAGCACAAGGAGAGAAGCTCACTGTATTAATTTGCTAACTGTTCTTACCTCCCACCAATCTTAGCCAGTGCCGTTCTTCCACCAAGCCAGCTCTATATAAATGTTAGCACATATACAGCACAGCCAATTTTTGTGCTAAGCACTTCACATGGTTTATTTCATGTGATCCTAAAGAACCCTCTAAGGTAGGCACTATTATTGTTCCCATTTTGCAGATAATGGAAGTGAGACTCAGAGCAGTTAAATATCTTCCTTACAGCTAGAAAGAGACAGTTCCTGAATGTGAATGCAGGCTGTTATATTCTAAAGCCTATTTTATATGAATCCCCTATCCTGCATTGCTCCACAATGATATGGGCCCAGCCTCTTTTAACAGTTTCCTGGCTCAGGTCCAGTCCATCAAGCTTGTAAACAATCTCTAATTATAAACATTAAAACTAGCCAGTGTTTTCAACTTCAGTTGTTCTGCTCCACTAATTTTCCTTGAAGGAGCAAAGGGCTCAGATGACCAACAGCATATTTGTTTCAGGGAAGATATTTGGGTGTTCCAAGCAAAATTTATGAAACATCTCATATGATAGCTCAGTAAACAGAAGCAGAAAGATGGACAAATGGATAGATAGATAGATAGACAGATAGACAGATAACAGATAATCATTGGATATTTTACCATATGATAATTTAAATAATGTTTGAGTATTTTTGATTTTCTAATTAGAAATTCTGTATAATTCCTTTGTCTGAACAATAAGATACTGTCACTCTAATGCTGTCATCTCACTTCAGAGTATCTGGACATATGCAGTGACCTGCTCTTTTTCTTATTTTTCTGTTAGAATTTGATCCATACAGGCAAAAACCTAACAGCATGTGATTCTAACTTGCTGCAGAATCTGTCACCCCCCACCCCCATCACTTTGTGATTTAGTGTAACCTGAACAGCGACTGCTTTGCTATTTTGTTGAGGAGCAAATACAACATGACTCAGAGCTAGGAGGTCAGACTTAAGGCCCTGATTAAGGCAAATTGGAAAAAAAAGGGAAACGTTTTTCTGTAACTGAATATCATAATTAAGCACAGACAAAGCATTGAACTGTCTCAGAGTCACGATGATTTGAAAACAAAAGTGACAAACGCAGTTTCAGTCATAATCAAGATAAGGCTAAATATATAATATGGAAGGAAGTGTTTGAACATGGGAGTTTCTGGTATAAGTGCAAGTAAAATGATAACCTGATGCCAAGATGGAAAGCAATCAGGAAGTTTCAAATATTAATCTATCTCTTTGACTCCTACACTCGCTATGACAGTTACAAAACGTAATCACCACTACAATCAACATGAAAAGCCCATCTATGAGTGCATGAACTCAATCAGCATGTTGATGCCTTCATCCAACTTATTCAGAATCCTTAAAGATGTTATAAGGAAGAGTCCTGTTATTTAATTCATTGTAATCCTTTGTATATTTATCTTAGTCTTTTTTTTTTATTATACTTTAAGTTTAGATTATGAGCTTCCGGAGGGCAGGGGTCATGTGTGTTATTCCTCTTGTGTTCTTTAATAGTACAGTTGAATTGAACAGTCTCTCAACAAGAAAGAAGGGGAACACCTCTAATCACAAGTCACCACTTTTCAGCACTTTACACATCCCCTTGTAACAATGGTTAATTGTTCCTTCAACAATGTATAATCAACATCCAAACATTGAATGGATTCTGTAACAGGACTCTATCCTCCTGGTGTAGGGAAAGGGAATAGTGGGAGGGGCCACACAGGAAGAAGAGGTGAAAGGTGACTCGTTCCATTAGTTGAGATTAAGAAAGGTCAGATGTTTGGATCCCTAGAAGGAGCCCATAGATAGCTTCTGGATCCTCAAAGCAAATAAATTTCCGGCCCACTTCATGCCTTCCTGATGTTCTTTGCTACAGGGAAATGTATTGACGGGAAGAAAACAGTTATCAGCTCATGTTTCCCAGAGAAAAAAAAAAGGCTTTAAAAATACATGGAAAACCAAATCAATTCTCCAAAGTTTCTTAGGATTCTAAGAAGCCTAACACAATTATTGGTACTTACTGTTGAATTAATGCTTGTTAGAGCTTGCTTATTAGATTAATAGAGATAAAAAGTGTTACATAGCATGGTTACTTGTGTTTATTGCATATTGTATGTGGCATAATGGCACCTATTGTATAATCAATGTGTTTTGTATGTTAGTGCTCTTCTAATAGGATTTGGAAAATAGTTTTAGTAGGTTCAGTGATTTGGAATCTTATAGCTATGCCTTCCTCTTTTGTGGTCTACTCTTGATCATAGCCATGATTGATTGGATGGGAAGCTCTTGATCAAACCCCCACTTATCGCCTTGCTCCCTCAAGTGCAAAAGAATTTGCCTAAATATTGGGAGGCTCTGGAGTTCGTATTCTGCACACCTTAGCTAGACATACGTAGTAAGATTGAGAGCCAGTTAGGTATTCAGAAGGAATGGGAGAGATGTCTGAAAGGCTAAGTAACAGGCCAGGTAGCAGTGGCTTCCATGGAATGTAGAACTAAACTGAAGGAACACAGACTCCATGGCCTATTCTTGTCAGTGGTCTATGGAAAACTTTTCAGTTCAGGACATTGGATAGAGTCTCAGCATCAACAACATATCCCAGTCACAATTAACAGTGACAAGCTGTGCCTTCTGCCACTCGGTAAAGTGCAGGATACACATCATAGCTACAGGAGATTAAAACAGAGACATCATTGTTTTCCCCCAAAAGATACAATATTAATGTTTTACAAACCAAAGTTATCAGAAAAGCTATTACATGAAAAATGTGTCAGAATGGGTTTAATGAGATAAATGAAAATGTGCCAAAGCATATAAGACCAGATGCATATGTTATGGAATCAGCTGTCCCATATTATCAGGAGGTTGCCTCATAAGTCCATTTATGATATTGCCTCAAAAGTTTCCTCCAGGGGTATATAATTGCACTTAAAATTTACTACACAGCTTATAATTTTCTCAGCAAAAAGACAAATTTAAAAATAGCTGCAGAACTATCAGAGCAGTTACAATTCATGGATTCTTTTGAAGAATTTAAACTAGTATTATCAATACCCAGAGGCAGCTATTTTTGTAAAACAAGAAATAAAGAACATCTTTCATGACTTCCAGAAAAAAAGCAGATTATGCATACTATAAAAAAGTGGAGTTGAGTGATTCTGCTATGGTTTCATTTCATTTAATCCTATTTCCTCCCCCACAGACAAACAGCTATATCATCACAACATCCCCAAGGTCTTAAAGCTTAAAAAGAAGTGAGCCTTACAAACGGCTGCTCAAGCTCTCCCTACCTCACCCTCCACATTTATGCAAAGGGGCATGATGTGTCCTGGGAAGGGAGGAATATAAGCTGCAACGTGACTCTGGGAGAAAAGATTGAGTTTTAATGTTGCGAAAGTGTACAGTTTTAAGAAACATAGCTGATGTCTAAAAACCCTTTGCTCAATGAAGAAATCATTGAGAAGTTCCTGGCAGCAAGTCAAATATTGCATTTAAGAAGACAATTAAAATAGTATAACGAAAAAGCTATAATTAGAAACATTATGTAAGTAACATATCATTTTTCTTCCATGAAGTTAAAATAAAAACACGAATTTCTGCCAGCTTTCATTAGGGGTCTTCATTGAGGAGATGGCTTCTGCTGCCACAAAGGTTAAATTAAAAAACAGCAAATGTCCCCAAAACGATATGTTCTTACATCACTACTTAAATTTTCACATAACATAATTAAATCAGGGACGTGCTGTGGCTCATTCAATACTAATGTGAACATGACGTTCTCTCACTTGAAATCTTTTTTTAAAAAAATTGGGATGCTATTCAGGACTAGAACTAGATGGACAAACTCCATAGTTGGGATTATTAACAAGTTGTTCGATTCCCCAGTGGTTTGACTAAATTGCCCACTTCTCCTCCCTTCTCTTCCTTCCTTCTACAGATATTAAGAGAGCTCATCCTAGGTTCAGGACACCCTGGTAAGTACTGGATACAAAGGTAGGTGGAAAGCCCAGCAGCAGATAAAAGACAATGACTAACAAAGTTCATATTATAACTTGTTTGCTCTGTTGTCAAAGGTAGAGTCGATTATTAGCAGGGAAAATAGGATGGTATTCCTGGCAGTGGGAATAGTACATGTACTATAGTCTGAATGTTTACGTTCCCCCAAATTCATATGTTGAAATCCTCACCCTCAATACTATGGTATTAGAAGATGTTGCCCTTGGGAGGTGATTAGGTCATGAGGGCTCCTCCTTCATGAATGGGATTGGCACGCTGACAAAAGAGGCTTCAGAGAGCTGCCTTGCTTTTCTGCATTTTCTACCACATGAGGATTGTCGCAAGAAGATACTAAGAATGTAAGAGGACATCACTAGACATCAAATCTGCTGGCGCTGTGATCTGGGACTTCTCAGCCTCCGGAACAGCGAGAAATAAATTTCTAATGTTTATAAGCCTCCTAGTTTATGGTACTTTGTTACAGCAGCCCCAATTGAAATAAGACAACATGCACGGAGAGTGAACAAATAAATCATGTCAGAGAAAGCAGGCAAATTAACTAGGCAGAATCCATGAGGCCTAATTAAGAAATGGTGATGGGTGTCAATACCACCATTTTTAAAGCACCTGCTATTTGGCTGCCCAAGACAAGATGGGCTTTCTAATCAGAAACTCCTCATGTCCACTGACATGCCCACACAATCACAATAGACAGATTTCTCCAGAGAACAAGCCCTGTCTACTAGAGGTTGCTTAGCACACTCTTATCCTGTAATGTGCTTTCTCCTACAGAAAGGCCAGTCTGGCCATATGTTCTCTGTCATAGTGAGTAGGGCATCATAAGATTGTGCATAACTGTTTACAGATCTGGAAATCCTGAATGCTCTAGAAGTACCACAGGCCCCTCATTCCCAAAGCAACTCCCTCATTTAGAAAACACAACTATTGCATAGAGGGAATAATCTAGCTCTCACATACATCATAATGAAGGTAACGAACTAGCTAGAGAACTTTGTTGTTGGTTTTTTCCCTGTCCACAGCAGTCCACATCTAGCATTTCAAACTGGCTACAAAAGTAAACAAACTAAGACAGAAACTTCACCAAAAATGTTGGTGATACTAGCAATTCTCTGGAGAAACTGGCTATTACCTTGAAATATTCAAAAATGTTGTTAGCACAGAATTATTACTTATGGGATTTAAACAGAGTATCTTTATGTGGTTTCAATTATAGTCAGCAAACACTGGAGAATTTGGAAATAAGTATAAATTGTTATACTCAGCTCACAGAATGAAAATAAACCACTCTAAATGCTTGTTATCAAAAGACAAGGCAAGAATATGCCTTTTGATTG
Source organism: Pongo pygmaeus (assembly GCF_028885625.2). Lineage (NCBI taxonomy): Eukaryota > Metazoa > Chordata > Mammalia > Primates > Hominidae > Pongo > Pongo pygmaeus. Next base: position 153,499,491 of record NC_072396.2, on the reverse strand, counting down.
AGGCAGAATGATATATGGATATCTACAGCTTCAAGTTGCTCATGGTCTCTCACGGAGACAAGATATGGTCATTAAGAATGACAATGCAAGGCAAGTTGTGCCACGTGACCCAAAAGTGGATGGTAGTAACAAGAAAAAGAGTTACCATTTGCTGACTGCTTATTATGTGCAAGCCAATGTACTCAGTTCTCCAGTTTCAGCATCTCATTTTCTTTTTAATCTTTGCAAGAACTATTTAACCCTACAAATATTACACTTCATTTAACACTATGAAAAACTATTATTATTCCCCGTTTACAAATGAAGAGACATAGAAATGTTCATTGACTTTTCCAGGGTTACATAGGATCCAGATTTAAATCCAAATCTGACACAAGTAGAGCATGGCTAGAAGTGTGAGACAGCAGTCTGGGAGAGATGGCACAGTAAGAAATGACTGATCTTTGACAAACCTGACAAAAACAAGAAATGGGGAAAGGATTCCCTATTTAATAAATGGTGCTGGGAAAACTGGCTAGCCATATGTAGAAAGCTGAAACTGGATCCCTTCCTTACACCTTATACAAAAATCAATTCAAGATGGATTAAAGACTTAAATGTTAGACCTAAAACCATTAAAACTCTAGAAGAAAACCTAGGCATTACCATTCAGGACATAGGCATGGGCAAGGACTTCATGTCTAAAACACCAAAAGCAATGGCAACAAAAGCCAAAATTGACAAATGGGATCTAATTAAACTCAAGAGCTTCTGCACAGCAAAAGAAACTACCATCAGAGTGAACAGGCAACCTACAAAATGGGAGAAAATTTTCGCAACCTACTCATCTGACAAAGGGCTAATATCCAGAATCTACAATGAACTCCAACAAATTTACAAGAAAAAAACAAACAACCCCATCAAAAAGTGGGCGAAGGACATGAACAGACATTTCTCAAAAGAAGACATTTATGCAGCCAAAAAACACATGAAAAAATGCTCACCATCACTGGCCATCAGAGAAATGCAAATCAAAACCACAATGAGATACCATCTCACACCAGTTAGAATGGCAATCATTAAAAAGTCAGGAAACAACAGGTGCTGGAGAGGATGTGGAGAAATAGGAACACTTTTACACTGTTGGTGGGACTGTAAACTAGTTCAACCCTTGTGGAAGTCAGTGTGGCGATTCCTCAGGGATCTAGAGGTAGAAATTCCATTCGACCCAGCCATCCCATTACTGGGTATATACCCAAAGGACTATAAATCATGCTGCTATAAAGACACATGCACACGTATGTTTATTGCGGCATTATTCACAATAGCAAAGACTTGGAACCAACCCAAATGTCCAACAATGATAGACTGGATTAAGAAAATGTGGCACATATACACCATGGAATACTATGCAGCCATAAAAAATGATGAGTTCATGTCCTTTGTAGGGACATGGATGAAATTGGAAATCATCATTCTCAGTAAACTATCGCAAGAACAAAAAACCAAACACCGCATATTCTCACTCATAGGTGGGAATTGAACAATGAGAACACATGGACACAGGAAGGGGAACATCACACTTCGGGGACTGTTGTGGGGTGGGGGGAGGGGGGAGGGATAGCATTAGGAGATATACCTAATGCTAGATGACGAGTTGGTGGGTGCAGCGCACCAGCATGGCACATGTATACATATGTAACTTACCTGCACATTGCGCACATGTACCATAAAACCTAAAGTATAATAATAATAATAATAAAAGAAAAAAATAAATAAATAAATAAATAAATAAATAAAAAAAAAAAAAAAAAGAAATGACTGGATAAGAGAATGACTACATCTGATTACTGAGAAGGCTCAAAGTTAAAGTACTGAAATGATACCTCATGCTGAGGGATGGAAGGGAAAAACAGCAAATCACAGACAGACAGGCGGGATGAGAGCCAAGAAAATACAATGTTAAGAGTCTTCAAAAGAAGGATGGGAAAATGTCAAATGCTATTCCCCCCAAAAAATAAAACCAACAAAGATGAGGTCCCAGAAAAGACGACTGCATAGGAGTCTCTGAATAAATGTTAAGGGTGCAGGCGGCTGGGCGCAGTGGCTCCGCCTCTAATCCGAGCACTTTGGGAGGCCGAGGCAGGCAAATCACCTGAGGTCAGGAGTTCGAGACCAGCCTGGCCAACATGGTGAAACCCCGTCTGTACTAAAAATACAAAAAATTAGTCAGGCGTGATGGCGGGCACCTGTAATCCCAGCTACTCGGGAGGCTGAGGCAGGAGAATCGCTTGAACCCGGGGAACGGAGGTTGCAGTGAGCCGAGACTGCACCATTGCACTCCAGCCTGGGCAACAAGAGTGAAACTCCGTCTTCAAAATAAATAAATAAATAAATAAAGTGTGCAGGCCCTCAGCATCATGGTGGAGAAAGTGCTCACGGTGTAAGGTGAGGAGGAGGCAGGGGGTGAAGGGTAGAAATGGAAATACTTTTTGCTCAAATTTCTCACCAATGTCTTAATTGTGTTCTGGATTACTTACCATTCCTCAGCCTCAGTTTCATCATCTGTAAAAGATTCTTAATGCCAACTACCTTGCAAGTGCTGTGAAGATTAGACGGAGAGAAGCATGCTACATTATGGTGCAGCACGTAGGGTCTGGGGTCAATCCAAGTGGGGCTGCAATGCCTGCTGGGCCACTTCTGACCATATGGCCTTGGAATATTCCTCAGGCGCTACAGGACTCACCACAAGCTGCTGTTAACCATCAATATCAAGTAACCAGCCTGATCCAAATGAGGCGCTCAATATATAGCAGATGTAGGTATTATTATTATTAATGCAATTTAGAATTTGTCAATTAAAATAACTTTACTCTAAAAGTGGTAAAGAAAATATGCAATGGAACAGACAAGCTGGGAATGGTGGCATGCACCTGAAGTCCCAGCTACTTGGAAGGCTGAAGTGGGAGGATCTGTTGAGCCCAGGAGTCCGATGCTATAGTGAGCTATGATCACGTCATTGCACTCCAGCCTGGGTGATGGAGCTAGACTCTGTTTCTAAACTTAAAAAAAAAAAAAAAGACTATTTAGGAAGGCAACGTAAATTTCACTAGTTTAAATAATAATTATCAATCAGCAAAATGATGATATTGTGTGTATTCAAACATGGAAAGCCAACATAGAAGTTATTCTGTTTAGGGTAACAGAGAAACTAGTATGTATTTGTAACTAAACTATGTACTGGGGTTTCCCCTTTTTAAATTCTGTGAAGCACAGCTTTTACAGTTCCTCCAAAAATTAGAATAAAAATGGGAGAAAATTTTCCCAAACCTAAAGGATATTATTCATGGTAATGAATCATGAAATTAATGAGCTGTCTACTAAAGATCTACCATTAAAAATGTATGTGAGAAAACCATTCTATGCAAACTCCATTCCCTCAATCTGCAGACGCTATCCTGGGAGTTAATTCAGTACTTACAAAAGTTCCATTAACTCTTGCAAACCACCCTTATCTCAGTCAGCTGTGAAAGATGAACTTGTTCCATCCCCGTCCCCACTATGGCCTGCAAAAGGTTAAGCACTTTTTCAGGAATGCCAACCATTTTTCCCAAATAGGGTCTCAAGTGCTTACATTTGCTGGCCAGGGTGCTCTCTGAGACCCCCAGTCAAGGTAGCCCATCTTCCCTCCACAGGGCACAATACCCATCCTCTGCAAAGGATGGATAAGGACCCATTATTAGTACCACACTGACTGCTTATATTGGAAAATGAGGAAATGCTAATGAAATTGCTTTTATGGGCTGACATTCATGGATGGCAGAAAGGGACATTAGAGAATGAGTCCGGTATTTGCTCTTCGGGAGTATTTAAGCTCCCAGCCCAAGCTCACTGGCAAAATGCACACGTGGGTACACACACTAACACACTCATGGCTGCACGCTGTCTGTAAAGGTCACTGAGTACTTGTTAACCTTGAAGGGGAAAGAAAAACCTCAGTATTTTCCCCAACAATACTCCAAGCCTCTTGTAAATCATATTCATATTCATACACTTAAGCATTAATTTACATACTTAATTTCTGACAGGCTGACAAACACAGCCCTTCTACCCTCTCAGTGTAAAGTGAGAAGTCAATTGTTATTCAGTGTATCCGTTACAGTGGCAGTGCCGCTAACTGTATTTTATATAATGTGCTATCTGCAGAAAGGCAGATAAGAATTTGATTTAACATCCAATTAAAAGCCGTCATTGAAAAATTACTTCAAATAAGCCTTTTATTTTCTTTAATCAGTCTTCAATTCAAGCCTTCCTTGGACCTACTGAACCAAGCATCAGGACTCATGAATTTTGATTAAAAAATTTGAGCCCATTTCTAACTTAAGCAGATTTTTTTTGTTGCACTGTTTGATAGAAATTTAATAAATCTATGATTCCTAGCCAGCATCATTTATCATCTTTTTTTCCGCAAGACTGGCCTATTATACCTAGGCAGTAAATTATGAGGGAACCAGCAAACCAAAACTTTTCAGCCCGTTACTGAAGAAGAGATATAATCACTTCTGTTGAACCATATAATTATAGTAGAATATGAAGCTCTGAAACATTAGGTCCTGTTTTGAATATGTAATGCCCAGCTTTTGAGAGTCTAAAAGATTTCGAGTTGATCTAATGTGGCTCAGTTTAGTATGATATTTAAGTATTTGTTGTTAATGAAAATAACAGCAGGAAAAAAAATAAAGAGATGTGTAAACAACAAAACAGTCCCAGGCAGATTATTTGGAAAGTGACTCTGGGCTTTGAAAGACAAATCAAAAACCAAAAACTTTCAGCTTGGTGCTTTTAAGTTAAATGTCTTATAATAAAGATTCAAATTGTGTTACTTCCATTTACTCTTTTAGCTACAATATTTTTTTTGCATGAGTGCTCAAGGTTGTACCTGTATCCTTCATAGAGTTTTAATGGGCATAATATATATTCTTTTGTTCATTCAAAAATTATTTGTCAAGCTCCTTCTAGGGGCCAGGCACCATGTTGAACTTTGAGATACAATGGTGAGCAATATAGGCAAGTCGGCCCAGTGCAAAAGATGATGTTTGAGCAGTGCTCTGAGAGGGGACATGAAGTCAGGATCAAGGGAAGCTTCCTTACAAAAGTGCTATTTAAGCTAGGTCTTGAAGGGTGAATAGGAGTTCATGAGGAGTCTTGGTTACTGCCAACAATAACTTTTATTGATATAAATGTCTCTGGGTGTGTGAGTCAGGAGAGCTTCGTGTAGAAATCGTGGGGTCATTGAAAATTATTTGTATGTTTCTTAGAGAAATAATCAAATATCTAATGCTTCTCTGTATCTAGGAACCCTGTCCCCAGTCCATCTACCTCTCTGCCACCATGTCAATGACTACACAGGCTGAATTTCTTCCCAAAGTGGGCCAGATCATTTTGTATTTCCATGCTTTGCTACAATCTGTTTCTACCTCATTGGTATGTCAATCCCAACTAGTCTCTACCAGTGAATTGGCCCTCAGTCTGCCAGAAAGGAATTGATTATGAGAAGCCTTGCCTGATGGCAGTAAGCCCCTCCTTGCATCATCCCTCTATTAGAAAGCTTGGTATCATCACTGCTTATTTACTTATCTATCTCCTGCCCAGGATAGGAAGTTGCAGGAAATGTAGAATGAGTGAAAGAATGAATGAATGAATGAATGAATGGGAGAATTGACAAAATGTTCTCAGCTTCTTACTATGCTGACTTGTATGGTTGTGGTAATTCCTTTCTGGAAGAGAAAACAGTAGCCTAAATCCTTTAGGCAGGGGTTTAATGTGCTCCAACAGATAAATGGCATTGATCCCTTTAGAAAAACCAACATTCTGATTGATGCAATAGAAGTAAGAGGAGAGATTCTGCCTGGCTTTGCAACCTGTGTTTTCTTATTTGTAGCTTTCCAAAACACTCTAGTTACAAAGGAAGGCAAATTATGCTATGAAATATTCATTTTTAAAAGGCTTGAGAGAGAAAAGGTTAGGCTGTAGCTAGGAGAAAACTAAATAGCATCTTACAAACAGGGTCTGATATCTAAAGGAGCAAAATGGAATTTTCAGTGAAAAGCCTGTCAGGGATTCAAGATTAATTAAGAATATATGTAAGTAGAAGACTATTGCTACTTGTCTGCCTATAGCACTATCACACATTACTAATAAAGTAGCTGTTTCAACTGATATTTCTTCTTTTTGCTTTGGCTACTATTTTTTAATTTATAAGCTACACTGTGCTTGCTTATGCAGGCATTTTTCCCTTTCAATAATGCACTATGGGCTGGGCGCGGTGGCTCACAACTGTAATCCCAGCACTCAGGAAGGCTGAGGTGGGTGGATCACTTGAGGTCAGGAGTTCAAGACCAGCCTGGCCAACATGGCAAAACCCTGTCTCTACTAAAAATACATAAATTAGCCGGGCGTGGTGGCAGGCACCTGTAGTCCCAGCTACTCGGGAGGCTGAGGTGGGAGAATTGCTTGGACGCAGGAGGCAGAGGTTGCAGTGAACCGAGATCGCACCACTACACCCCAGTGTTGGCGACAGAGTGAGACTCTGTCTAAAAATAATAACAACAATAATAATAATAAAAATGCAGTATGATTGTCAGCTGATGCCTACTTGTTCTTTAGTGGACATGTAATTGTAATGGGCACTGCAGGCTTCAGTATTTAAAGAGACAAGAACAATAATCACATTCATATAAAGGCACAGGCACAGAAAGCCTGGGTTAAGTTTCAAGATACTTTTAAAAATGTTTGCCAAAATCTTTGTTTCATTTTTAAACCAGTTGACATTTCGAGTAAAATAGAGTCCATATGTTGCTGACCTATATTAAATTAAGTCATCAAAATATTGTTTTGCAAAAAGTCAAGAAGCACTTGGCTTCTAAAAAAACAATTCCGGAGATAGAGTAGATGGGGGAAGGGGTTAATGGAAATTAGAAAATGTTTTCTACTTCCCCATCACTGCCTGTGGAGCTGCATTAGAGGGCTCATGTCTGGTCATCCATTTACTGAACAGCATACAATAGATGTATAACAATTTTAGAACTTGTTGGAATAAGGAGATCAGCTAATCCAACATCTTCATTTTAGAGATGAAACCACATTGAGGAAATGACTGGCTCTGAGTTATATGGCAATGAGAATTAAAGCAACATGGAAACCTAGGAGTGCTGACCACCTGTTAATTTACCAAAGGATATATACAGAAGGATATTTACAAGAGCAATAATCCACCAACACGTCCACCTAACTCGGGAGCCAGGCACAAGACTCACTATTCCCTGTACCATGGTAGAGACAACTTGGAAAATCCTAGCCTAGCCTTTATTTCCTCAGCCAAAGTCCTACATATTAAGGGATCCTGAATCTTCATTGAATCCTTCCCTTACCAGTGAGGGGCACTCCTACTTTATAGATAAATCACGGAGAGAGAATCATGACAAGTCTAGGATTAAAAATGGAAGCAGGGTCTGCTTTAAAACCTAATAGCTTAGAGGCCTTTCTCTCCATCCCTCCGTGAAAAACATGAAACAGAACAAAAAATAAAAACAAAACAAAACTCACTAAAGTGACACCTCCCCATGACAATATGACCATGAGTATTAGAAGGCTCTTAGATCACTGGCATGTGTCATCTTTCCATTTTGGACTGTCATCAGTGATGGATGAATTCCTTTAAAAAGGGGTGGCATGAACCAGGAGAAAGGCATTGGGAGTTTAAAATTATAATTCTGAAGACTATCTAATGACATGATAAAAAGCTCATATTGTATTACAAGGAGGAAAACAAGGCGCAAAACTCTGATTGCAATGATAACCTCAATTCTTGTCTTCTGTCTACCCGTGCATGCATCTGAAAGGAAATAAACCAAAACATTAGTAGTTGATATTGCTGGGTGATGACATTATGCCTTAACTTGTTTTCTTCTTCACACGTTTACATACATGCAAGATTCTTAACTAAATTATCATAATAAAATAATAAAATTTTATTACAAAAAATAGACAAGGACACTTGGTTATGAGCCATGTTTTATCCTCAGCCCTTCCACTCATTGGCTGTGTAATCCAAGGCAGATTGCTACTTAACCGTGCTGAGACTCAGGATCTCTATCTTCACAGGAGCCTCTACCTCACAGGCCTGTTGTGAGCATTAAATGAGATGAGGCAGAAGGTATCAATTTGAAAAATATAAAGGTAATCTGCTTGGATTCTTAGCACCATTAATTACACCTTTCTTTTGGCATGTAAAAAATTAGAGATATGATTCCTTCGGCTGTTTCTATACAGAAATCCTACCACAGTAGAAAATAGTAACATATGCACACAGTTACCCATTTCCTTCTATATATTTCATATACACATATTTACTTATGTTTCTGTTCCCTCTTTTAAAAGCCTTTCAAACAAATTCATTCTGTATTTGGCAGTTTTCTCCATTCTTTGCAAGCATTCCACACTCCCATAATCAATTCAGAATGTATTAGTGACAGAAGCCATTAAGGACTTCATTTTAAATCAAATAACTATTACACCCTACTCTGACCACCCAATGGAGTCCTTTTTTAAAGACCTCATTAGAGCTCTTGCCTTTTCTATCCATGTAGTTCCTCAATGTTCTTTGTCATTGGGGGAGTAGACATGGTTGAGAAAATAAAGCATTCAGGGTGCTCCAGCAAAATGCAAGGAGCAGAAACAAGAAGAAAATAGGAAATAAATCAAGTGCACTCACCCACTCCCCATCATGATACACACACTCACAAACATACCCACCCATCAAACAAACTTTAAATATCATTCCCGAATGTTCATTTTCATTGTTTAACAAGCCATGAGGAACAAAACATCTGTACATAATAAGAAAAATTATTTGTGCATGTGTATCTCCAGAAGCTCCTATGCTATATTTAAACACTTTCAGGCAATGCAATTTTCAGTAGTCATTTTTTAAATTAAAACTTTGATCTGTAAAATCTTCACTTTCATCAATTGAAGGATAGAAAATTATTTCCATTAGTCAAAATGGAATTATACCTGCTTGACAAATATTGTTACTCATTGAAAAACACTTCATTCATGCAACAGTTGATTGTATTAGAGCATTATAATGTAATACCATTTGTTTTTCTCTGGTCCATGAGAAAATAGTATCACAAAAACTTTACAGACATACTGAACTGCAAGCTGAAAAGAAAATATTAGTTTTAAAGTCAGTTTTAGAGAGAGAAAGTGAGTCTGAACGTTTAGACAGAAGGAGCTGGCTAGAAATAGAGCTATAAACAGGTGAACAATACATGACTTACCTCTGTCAAGAAACACAAAATAGCAGCAAATCACAAAAAGAAGTAAAAAGGAAGAGGAGTAGAGACAAGTTTTATGTAAACAAATAAAATATAGGCTGGAACAAAACCCAAATAAAATTTCTGAAGCCAAGAGAAGAAATTTGGAAAGCACATACAGACCTCTTGAGTGATTGCAGAAAGATGGACTGATAAGAGTTCATGAAGGAAATGGGAAGTCTAGGAATAGAGAACATAACCCACTGATATTTAGCAACCGGTCATCCTATTCCTGCGGGAAAATAATGCCCATCTCACAATTTTTACAGCAAATATCGTTCTTAAATCCCTTACCTGCAAAGCACATGCAAGTTTTCCAATAACGTGATAGAATTTTAGGGATTCTATTAGTCCCGTTTTTACTTTATAGACAGAAAAACAGAAGTTCAATGGATTCTGACTCTGATGCAGTAATTACTCCACTATAGCATGCTATATTCCTCAGCAAACTAAAACTGAAATGCTTACATTTATTTTAGAGCTTTTTATTGTACTTGAAACAGATTAATGTCTAATACCTCCTACAAACTCATACAAAACAGAATGATTAAACCAAAACCTTACTTTCTCCTTTCCTATTTTAACAAACATGGGTAGGTCCAAGTTTTGGGAGGACACAATCAAGTATAATTTTCATCCAGAAACTAGTAAGAGATTTCTTCACAGAAATATGTTCAGTAAACATTGCTAAATGATTATTTGTATTTTAATATATAAAAGATTAATAGAAGTCTTGGCTTGAAGTGTATGGAGTTATCATCTTGATTGTAACTAATGGACACTAATTGAAACTTACTTGCAGGGATCATGGTGGATGGGAGGCAGGACTAGATTGCAGCTCCGGACAGAGCAGCATGCAGAGGCTAGCATTGTGAATTTTAGCTCCAGATTGAATGCAAGAACAAACCAGCAATCCTGAGAGGACCCACAGACCCTCTGAAGGAAGGAGACTGCTCCTGCAAGACCCGGGAGACACCCCAAATACTGTGAGTGCCTCAACTGTGGAAGTAGGAAAGGGAGACCCTCCTCTCCTGAATACACACTCCCACAGGAGAAGCTGAAGGTCTGTTTCCTGAGTCAAGTTAGAGAGCCGAGCCAAGTGAAATACAGGGGTAGAGGAAGCAGCAGAAAGGTCCTGAGAGCTCGCTGGGTCCCCAAGCAGCCCATTCTTGCCTGACACCACAGGGATCCATTGAGAGATTGGCCAGAGGAGCAGGGTGTAAAACTCCATAGGGAGAAGGAATTCTTTAGCTGGACTTTGTAACACTTTGAATGGGGTGAGAAGCCTCCTGGCCAGAACCCAGGGGAGGGCACGAATCCTGCAAGCAGACTTCACAGGCAGGGTGAAGAACTAAAGCCCTTTTCTTTAGCAGCTGAGAGGGGAAAGCCTTGGGCAAGTTTTCAAGTCCGTCTCGCCCTTCCTCTGGAAACAGACTTGGGGCTGTTGGGGGAGGAACAGTGGGGGTGAGACCGACCATTCAGTTTGCGTGCTGGGTGAGGCCTGTGACTGCCAGCTTTCCCCCACTTCCCTGACTACCTGCAAGACTCAGCAGAGGCAGCCATAATACTCCTAGGTACATAACTCCAGTGACTTGGGAATCTCACTCCCATCCCCCACAGCAGCCACAGCAAGACCCACCCAAGGAATCTGAGCTCAGACACACCTAGTCCCAACCCCACCTGATGGTCCTTCTCTATCCATCCTGGTAGTGGAAGACAAAGGGCATTTAATCTTGGGAGTTCTAGGGCCCAGCCCACTACCAGTCCTTCTCTACACTACTACAGCTGATGCTTTCTGTAAGGCACCACCTCCTGGCATGAGGTCAACCAGCACAAAAATAGAGCATTAAACCACCAAAGCTAAGGGCCCTCACAGAGTCCATTGCACCCTCCATCACCTCCACTGGAACAGGCACTGGTATCCACGGGTGAGAGACCCATAGACAGTTCACATCACAGGACTCTGTGCAGACAATCCCCAGTACCAGCCTGGAGCTGGGTAGACTCACTGGGTGGCTAGAACCAGAAGAGAGACAATAATCACTGCAGTTTGGCTCACAGGAAGCCACATCCCCAGGAAAAAGGGGAGAGTACTACATCAAGGGAACACCCCGTGGGACAAAAGAATCTGAACAATAGCCTTCAGCCCTTAGACCTTCCCTCTGACAGAGCCTACCCAAATGAGAAGGAACCAGAAAACCAACCCTGGTAATGTGACAAAACAAGGACCTTCAACACCCCCAAATATCAAACTAGTTCACCAGCAGTGGATCTAAACCAAGAATACACACCTGATTTACCTGAAAAAGAATTCAGAAAGTTAGTTATTAAGCCAATCAGGGAAGGACCAAAGGCAAAGCCCAATGAAAGGAAATCCAGAAAATGATACAAGAAGTGAAGGGAGAAGTATTCAAGGAAATAGATAGCTTCAATAAAAAACAATAAAAAATTCAGGAAACCTTGGACACTTTTAGAAATGTAAAATGCTCTGGAAAGTCTCAGCAATAGAATTGAACAAGTAGAAGAAAGAAATTCAGAGCTTAAAGACAAGGTCTTCAAATTAGCTCAATCCAACAAAGACAAAGAAAAAAAGAATAAGAAAATATGAACAAAGCCTCCAAGAAGTCTGGGATTATGATAAACAACCAAACCTAAGAATAATCAGTGTTCCTGAGGAAGAAGACAATGCTAAAAGCTTGGAAAACATATTTGGGGTAATAATCGAGGAAAACTTCTCTGGCCTTGCTAGAGATCTAGACATGCATATACAAGAAGCACAAAGAACACCTAGGAAGTTCATCACAAAAAGATCCTCACCTAGGCACATTGTCATTGGGTTATCCAAAGTTAAGATGAAGGAAAAAATCTTAAGAGTGGTGAGACAGAAGCACCAGATAACCTATAAAGGAAAATCTATCAGATTAACAGCAGATTTCTCAGCAGAAACCCTACAAGCAAGAAGGGATTGGGGCCCTATCTTCAGCCTCCTCACACAAAACAATTATTAGCCAAGAATTTTGTATCCAGTGAAAGTACACATCCTATATGAAGGAAAGATACAGTCTTTTTCAGACAAACAAATGCTGAGAGAATTCACCATTACCAAGCCACCACTACAAGAACTGTTAAAAGGAGATCTAAATCTTGAAACAAATTCTGGAAACACATCAAAACAGCACCTCTTTAAAGCATAAATTACACAGGACCTATAAAACGAAAATACAAGTTAAAAACCAAAAAGAAAAAACTAAAACAAAGTACACAGGCAACAAGGAGCATGATGAATGCACTAGTACCTCACATTTCAATACTAACATTGAATGTAAATGGCCTAAATGCTCCACTTAAAAGATACAGAAACGCAGAATGGATAAGAAGTCACCAACTGTCTGCTGCCTTCAGGAGACTCACCTAAGACATAAGGACCCACAAAAACTTCAAGTAAAGGGGTGGAAAAAGACATTTCATGCAAACGGACACCAAAAGCAAGCAGGGGGTAAAGCAAGGGGTAGCTATTCTTATATCAGACAAAAGAAATTTTAAAGCAATGGCAGTTAAAAGAGACAGAGAGGGACATTATATAATGGTAAAAGGCCTTGTCCAACAGGAAAATAACACCATCCTAAACATATATGCACCTAACACTGGGGGTCCCAAATTTATAAAACTATTACTAATAGACCCAAGAAATGAGATAGACAGCAGCACAATAATAGTGGGGGACTTCAATACTCCACTGAGAGCACTAGACATGTCATCAAGACAGAAAGTCAACAAAGAAACAATGGATTTAAGCTATACCTTGGAACAAATGGACTTAACAGATACATACAGAACATTTCATCCAACAACTGTAGAATAGGCATTCTATTCAACAGTGCATGGAAGTTTCAAGATTGACCAAGTGATAGGCCATAAAACGAGCCTCAATACATTTAAGAAAATTGAAATTATATCAAGTACTCTCTCAGACCATGGTGGAATAAAACTGGAAATCAACTCCAAAAGGAACCTCCAAATACATGCAAATACATGGAAATTAAATAACCTGCTCCTGAATGAGCATGGGGTCAAAAACGAAATCAAGATGGAAATTAACAAATTATTTGAACCGAATGACAATAATGACACAACCTATCAAAACTTCTGGGATACAGCAAAGGTGGTGCCAAGAGGAAAGTTCATAGCCCTAAACACCTACATCAAAAAGTCTGAAAGAGCACAAACAGAAAATCTAAGGTCACACCTCAAGGAACTAGAGAAACAAGAACAAACCAAACCGAAACCCAGCAGAAGAAAGAAAATAACCAAGATCAGAGGAGAACTAAATGAAATTGAAACAAAAAAAATTCAAAAGATAAATGAAACAAACAGTTGGTTCTTTGAAAAGATAAGTAAACTTGATAGACCATTAGCAAGATTAACCAAGAAAAGAAGAGAGAAAATCCAAATAACCTCACTAAGAAGTGAAACAGAAGATATTACAACTGACACCACTGAAATACAGAAGATCATTCAAGGCTACTATGAACACCTTTACACACATAAACTAGAAAACCTAGAAGAGATGGATAAATTCCTGGAACAATACAACCCTCCTAGCTTAAATCAGGAAGTATTAGATACTCTTAACAGACCAATAACAAGCAGTGAGATTGAAATGGTAATTAAAAAATTACCAAAAAAAAAAAAAGTCCAGGACCAGACGGATTCACAGCAGAATTCTACCAGACATTTAAAGAAGAATTGGTACCAATCCTTTTGACACTATTCCACAAGATAGGGAAAGAAAGAACCCTCCCTAATTCGTTCTATGAAGCCAGCAGCACCCTAATACTAAAACCAGGAAAGGACATAACCAAAAAGAAAACTACAGACCAATATCCTTGATGAATATAGATGCTAAAATCCTTAACAAAACACTAGCTAACCGAATCCAACAACATATTAAAAAGATAATCCACCATGATCTAGTGGGTTTCATACCACAGATGCAGGGATGGTTAAACATATGCAAATCAATTTAATGTGACAAACCACATAAACAGAATTAAAAACAAAAATCACATGATCATCTCAATAAATGCAGAAAAAGCATTCAGCAAAATCCAGCATCCCTTTATGATTAAAACTCTCAGCAAAATTGGCATACAAGGAACATACCTTAATGTAATAAAAGCCATCTATGACAAACCCACAGCCAACATAATACTGAATGGGGAAAAGTTGAAAGCATTCACTCTGAGAACTGGAACAAGAAAAGGATGCCCACTCTCACCACTCCTCTTCAACATAGTACTGGAAGCCCTAGCCAGAGTAATCAGACAAGAGAAAGAAATAAGAGTGCATCCAAATCGGTAAAGGGAAAGTCAAACTGTCAACTGTTCGCTGATGATATGATCATTTACTTTGAAAACCCTAAGGACTCCTCCAGAAAGCTCCTTGAACTGATAAAAGAATTCAACAAAGTTTCCAGATCTAAGATTAATGTACACAAATCAGTAGCTCTTCTATACACCACAGCCACCAAGCAAACAATCAAATCAAGAACTCAACCCCTTTTACAATAGCTGCAAAAATAAAATAAAATACTTAGGAATATACCTAACGAAGGAGAAAAAAACATCTACAAGGAAAATTACAAAACACTGCTGAAAGAAATCATACATGACACAAACAGATGAAAACACATTCCATGCTTATGGATGGGTAGAATCAATATTATAAAAATGAGCATACTGCCAAAAGCAATCTACAAATTCAACACAATCTCCATTAAAATACCACCATTATGCTTCACAGAATTAGAAAAAAACAATTCTAAAATTCATATGGAACCAAAAAAGAGCCTGCACAGCCAACGCAAGACTAAGCAAAAAGAACAAATCTGGAGGCATCACACTACCTGATTTCAAGCCATATTATAAGGCCATAGTCACCAAAACGGTGTGGTATTGGTATAAAAATAGGCACAGAGACCAATGGAACAAAATAGAGAACCTAGAAATTAACCCAAATACTTACACCCAACTGATCTTCTACAGAGCAAACAAAATCACAAAGTGGGGGAAAAGACACCCTTTTCAACAACTGGTGCTAGGATAATTAGCTAGCCATATGTAGGATAATGAAACTGGAGCCTCATCTGTCACGTTATACAAAAATCAACTTAAGATGGAATAAGAACTTAATTCTAAGACCTGAAACCATAAAAATCCTAGAAGATAACATTGGAAAAACCCTTCCAGACATTGGCTTAGGCAAAGATTTAATGACCAAGAACCCAAAGCAAATGCAATAAAAACAAAGATAAATAGCTGGGACCTAATTAAACTAGAGAGCTTTTGCACGGCAAAAGGAACAGTCAGCAGAGTAAACAGACAACCCACAGAGTGGGAGAAAATCTTCACAATGTATACATCTAACAAAGGACTAATATCCAGAATCTACAACGAACTCAAACAAATCAGTAAGAAAAAAAAAAAAATCCCATCAAAAAGTGGGCTAAGGACATGAATAGACAATTCTCAAAAGAAGATACACAAATGACCAACAAACATATGAAAAAATGCTCAACATCACTAATGATCAGGGAAATGCAAATCAAAAGCACAATGCGATACCACCTCACTCCTGCAAGAATGGCCATGATCAAAAAATCAAAAAACAGTAGACGTTGGCATGGATGCGGTGACCAGGGAACACTTCTACACTGCTGGGGGGAATGTAAACTAGTACAGCCACTATGGAAAACAGTGTGGAGATTCCTTAAAGAACTAAAAGTAGAACTACCATTTGATCCAGCAATCCCACTACTGGGTATCTAACCAGAGGAAAACAGGTCATTATTGGAAAAATATACTCAAACATGCATGTTTATAGCAGCACAATTTACAATTGCAAAATCATGGAGCCAACCCATATACCCATCAATCAATGAGTAGATAAAGAAACTGTGGTATATATATACAATTGAAAACTATGCAGCCATAAAAACGAATGAATTAACAGTATTTGCACTGATCTGGATGAGACTGGAGACTATTATTCTAAGTGAAGTAACTCAGGAATGGAAAAACAAACATTGTATGTCCTCACTGATATGTAGGAGCTAAACTATGAGGACGCAAAGGCATAAGAATGATACAATGGACTTTGGGGACTTGCGGGGAAGAGTGGGAGAGGGGAGAGGGATAAAAGACTACAAATAGGGTGCACTGTATACTGCTTGGGTAATGGGTGCACCAAAATCTCACAAATCACCTCTAAAAAACTTACTCATGCAACCAAATACCACCTGTACCCCAATAACTTAAAGAAAAATAAAATAAAATAAATATTTAGGTACTCCAATAAAACAGAAACTTATTTGTACTATTCACTTACTTTTACTATAAAGAAATCTCAATGAATTGCATTCATTTGTTTACACAAGCAGGAAAAAAGATGGAGGTACTAGAATAACAAATTTTAATATTCTCATACGTACCAATATTTAACCTGTTTAAAATTGATAAACTATATGGTAGAACCACATTTTAGCCCAAGTGTTCCAACATAGTCTTCATGTGCCTTAATGAAATGCAAAACAAAACAAAACAAAAATTGCACATTGTTTAAATTTCTAAAAGCTAAACATAGGATTGAAAGAAAGAATAACTAAAGGTGGATATGTGCATAAATATACACAGACTCTCAAAGAGAACTGTGCATCAGATAATCTGAGATCATATTTGTTTGCCCATTCTTGGATGAAAAATTATTTTCCTGGGTCTTTGGTCTTTCCAGCATCAAAGATAACATTCCATCTCTTGCTTTAATGCCTGAGATACATGTAATTCCCAAGCAAGCCACTTGTGCATATCTGTCAAACCTCTGCAAAACTAGGGGTCTATTATTATATGAATCGATGCCTAATAAGTCTGGGTGACCTAATTTATAGCTATAGGCACACAATGACATTTTCTTCAAGGTGAAGTTCTAGTGTTTTCACTTGCTTGCTGGGTGACTTTGGAGAGAATAACAGTCTCCTTCTCTGGATCTAAATTTCTGCATCTGTCAAACATGCTAGATGATCTTTCAGTGTTCTTCCAGTTCTCACACCTGTGTCTCCGTACACACTCAAACCAGTTGAAGGTACACAAAAAATACAAATGCACAAAATTTATGAAAAAACATGTTTATAAAGAACCATTTAGTAGACATTGGGTTTCACTGCCTCTATTATTTGGTGGAAGTGATGAGGAAGGGGGACTCTTATTCGTAAATATTGAGATAGACTTTTTAAGATTCCTAAAATGTCTTTAGTTAACATCTTCAAAATTGTGACACTGGTTAGCCTAAGACAAACAAGAGAATGACCCATCTTCAGTAGATATCATATATGTCATTTCCTGATTCAACAAAGGAAGATAATGTAGTAGTCAGTGTGGCGAATTGAATAAAGTATATGGAGGAATACTTGGGATGGTATCCTGGCTCCATGCTTTACTGTGTGGCTTTGAGAAAGTGGCTGTTCTCTCTGCAACACAGTAGGGATACAATACTAGCTTCATAGTATTGTTCATAGTATTGTTGGGAGGTACACATGAGATAATGTGCATAAAGGCCTAACAGAGTGTCAAGCACATAATATATGCCTATTAACTATTCCTTTCCTCTTCCATTTTCAATGGCTGGTCTCTCACTACTATGTTTGTAGTCCTCACCAGCTACTGCATCCAAACTCCTGAGCTGAAATCATACAACAGCTCAAGTACAGTAGCCAAACAAGTGCCTATTACAGGAAAGGAATCCATAGACAACAACTAGAGGCAAATAAAGTGCAGAGCAAGCACTTCATCACCCTCCCTGTGTGAATCTAATGTGACCTGGAAGGTCCCCACTGGGTGGACAGAGGGCTGCAGCACATGTTCTGTCCCCAGGCTTCTGGTCCCTCACCACTATGTTTATATAAGGTGATGCCATGCAAGGATATTTAATAGTCCTGCTGTAAATGGCACTATTGTTGGAACCAAGGCCACTGGATGGAAATAGCTAGGTAGGTTTTGGTCTCCTTCTGTCAGATTATAGACCATACACTGCATAACTGGCTAGTTTTGTCTTTCCAAACAAACTAGCATTTGGTCAGGCCCACTGTCAAATTAAGACATTTTCCTGTGCTTGGTGGGACTTTCTGAAAGCTACAATTTCCAAGCATTAATTATATCCACTGGTGGGTTGTGCATCTATTGATATGTTAACTCAGTGGCAGCACTATAAAGGAAAAAAAGTAAAACGTACAAGCACAAAAACACAAATCGTGGAGTTTCAGAAAGTATGGCCTTTGCTTGGATAAAATATGTATTTTTGCTCATCAGTAATATTTTAATTTTTTATTTTTCATAAAAATTACTTTACTGTCTCCTTTGTGTCAGGTGTCTTATCATAGGCAAGCCTACGGAGTTCCAATTTCCAGAGCACTAACACAGTTTCTCAGACAGAAAAAGGTTCATTCCAATATTTATTAAGGAGATGAATGAATGAAAGGATGAATGAATGAATAAATGCACGAAAGAAGGAAAAGTATACTAGATTTAAAGGGATACAATGTTTGAGGGCAGAAAAATCCTACAGGACTTAGTACCTAAGATGACAGTACTGGAGACGTGGGTGTTGTGTCACAAATATTTTAATAAATAAATGAATGACAATTTCACCCATCCATAATTAAATGTTCTTAACACATAACGCCAAGCAGACAGACAATGTTGCATGAGTAGTCAAAATAACTAATTTTTATTACTTCATTCTCAGCAGCTCACTTACAAGGGTAAAACAGTGAACCCTACCTCCAGACAAAAATCTTGCCAGTAAAATAATATTTATTATTATAATTATTTTAGGTTGAATACAGTTATTGATGTGAAGTTAATTGTATCTCTAAATCAGAGTCAGTAATAACCTCTTGACCAAAGATCAAATCATTTTGAAGCTGGTGCTATTTATATACAAGGAAAAGGAAGCCACAAACATGTCATTCAGTGTTGTTTGAATAAGAGAGTGGGCTGCTGAGTTATTGAATTATTTCTGCCTCTAGTGACAGGTAGTTAATCTGGAAAATTATGGGCCTTTTGCTCATAAAGCATACCACATCCCAAATAGAAACTTCCAAATAAGCAATCCTTTATATTTTTCAAAGAATGAGTACATGGATCACCTCCTTTGGCCCTCTAAGCAATGCTGAGAGGCTGGTGAAGCAGGTACTAGGTACTCCCATTCTATACATAAGAAGTTAAACAAGATCAGAATACTGAAGTGACTTACCCCAAAATCACAGTAGTTTTTAAAATGGCAGAATTTTCTCTTGAACCATGAGCCTTTTGACTCTGTATCCAGTGGTTTTTAAACTCTTCCTTCTAAAATTTAAGAGTTTTCTACCTTATTCAAAAGTAAGTGCTTTGTCCCAAATGCTTCCTTTCTTCTGTTATTTCTGAGAAATGGTAGGGGTTGCACTTTGAAGGAAAATGCAATTTCCCAGATGCTTGGGGATGGACTACAGGTGAGCCTGTAGTCAGATATCAAGTGAGGGCCAGCCCCACACACTCACAGAGAAAATCTTCCCATTCCTATGAAAGCAACTCATTTAGATAAATCAAACATTGCCACTTCCGTTTAGGTCCTTTGGGACTGGCCCTTTGCCAAGACCAGCTGGGAAAAGACGCATACAACCTGGCTTGCTACTGCTAAACTCTGAGGTGTGCACACATGCAGCAGAACTCGTCTCCATAAATTGGTCTAAGACACTTGGCTAGCCATAGATAGAAATAAATTCTTTGGGATCTTTTTGGGGGTAGAGCAGCATCGGGGAGATTTAGGTCACTCAAGGAACTGGATGCCATATCTTGAAATGGTCTCACTGAAATGACTTGTCAGAAAGAGCTGATCTGAGACAGAGGTCTTTAGAGTCTTGCCCAGATTTATGTACACAATCTTCCTGGCTGCCAAACACCTCATCCTGGAATAACATGCTTCAACATCTAGGCTGTTAGTAGCTGAAGTGGAGCTTCTGTCTTCCACAGCTTGGCTTCCTGAGAGCACACCACCATCAGAAAGCTGCACTGGCAATGGGGAGCTCAATTCTCACTTGCCTGAATTTCCTGGTGAACTAGTTTTAAGCCCCAGGAATGGTTTCACTTGTTTGCTTGTTAGTAGTAGAACTGACATGCAACATTGGCTTTGGATGTTTTGTTTTGTAAGTACTGCTAATACTGGCCAACTAACTCCAGATGTTCTGAAAAACATAGTTCGGATCATATCAACACATGTGCATCTCATGAATGTGCAGTTTTGTTTTGTGGAGTAGAGGCTGGGGGAGGAGTAGGCTGACTTCCTGAAAGAAAATGTCATCTAAATCTTCCCCTAATTTTCTTAACACTCTACAATAGTCTGAGGTCAGTCAACAAAGGCATTTTTTTTCTTAAAGTTTTCATCATGATTTAGAAAAATAACAAAACTTATTTCTGTCACTGGGTCCTTAGGTCATCAATAAAGGACACTGCTAAACTCTAAAACACCTCTGGACTTCAACTGTTACCTGCAGACAGACAGGCAAACTCATCGTCTAGGAAATCTTTGGTGTTTGGAACAGCTTTGGAGCTGGTGGAAAGCAGCCTCCAATCTGTTGCAAAAATCCTAGAAAGGTTCTTAAGACAACTTTGGATATTACATTTCTGTTATAAAATAAAATTTTTGAATTAAATCAGAGAGGATTTGCAAATTAAAGAGAGGCCATCAGGGATTATTGCTTAATCAAATGGAGTCACCCTTTTATCACTTCAAGTGTTTTAGTATTTGGGTGTGTTGACTTTTCAGAAGATCTTCAAGCACATTAGTAGAAGTATTAGAAATCTTATTAATGATTATTGCATGCCACGGACATGCTACCACTCACAAAAATGCGTAGAACATTCCTATGAGGCAATTACCATTGGTAGCAAGAATTATTATCACTATTTTAGAGCTGGTGAAAATGAAACCTAGAGATACTAAGCAATTTGTCCAAACTATACAATGGCTGTGACATAGGCATAGCAAAGTGGAAAGTTGAGACAATTATCTGGCCAAGTCAAGCCAATAAAAACAAGTAATTGAGAGTGAAGTTCCTCCTTACCAACTCCCTGAATTAGCCAGATCACTCTCTGCATTGATTAAATTCACTGGATAATTGTTTTAATGCCCCTTTCAAACCCTTGTCGTCCCTTCCCTGAACTATTGTTATGGCTCCTAACTGGTCTGTTTCCCTGTCTCTAGTCTTATGACTCTCCAATTCATTTTCAACTCTCCACCAGAATGAAAGCCTGGGTATGCCAGTTCCCTTCTCACAAGCCTAGACTCAACAGAGAGCAAATCCATTCTCCCTCTCACAAATCTAAACAGAAAAGAAAATAACGTCTGTAGTGTCACATTGAGACCTTTCTATCATCTGCTCCATCCAGCCTCATCTCCTTTGATATTCTCCCTTCCAGACCACGCTCCTTTATTCTTTGGTGTCTTTGTTATTATTCCTTCAATGAATGAAAAATGTCCTTTTTCTACATTCCATTAATCATTGCCATTTTCATCCTTGAAGACCTAGCTCAAATGGGACCTCTATTATCATGCTCTTCTTTGGTCCCTTAAGTCAGAGTGTACACCAGGCTTTGTGTAAGTCCAAGATATCCCTCAAGCCTCTATTTCACACGTGCATAATTCTGTCTTGTTTACATTTCTGTTCTTGTCTCTCTTCTGATTCACCCCATGAAACTGTAAATTCCTGGCAGGCAAAGACAATGTTTAATTCATCTTAGTGTTTCATACATATCTCAGCGGTTAGTGTGGAGCCCAGAACACAAGGAATACATAACTACGTGTGTAGACACAGGCAAAGATGCAGAGTGACACACAAACCCAAGTATACCCAGAATAACCACAACCTTCCCAAGTAATTCAATCCTACTCCCTTCTAAAAGCTTAAAATTGCTCGATGAATAATGGTATGCATTTCTTTTGTCAGTCTTCATTCCTAAGCAGGGTGAACCTGTTAGTTATGTAGTGAACTTTATAATATGTGCCCATTTTCAAATAACTGATTTACTCACCTAGTGGATATTTTTTGGCATTTATCAGACTTCCAGACCTGCGTGTAACTAGGCATAGAGGTACATTGGAATAAGGTGCTTACAAGTTACTGTCAAAAAGCATTTCAAGACTGGATCTGCATTTGCAAGTACACTATTAGCATTGAGAGATATACCTAATGCTAGATGACGAGTTGGTGGGTGCAGCGCACCAGCATGGCACATGTATACATATGTAACTTACCTGCACATTGTGCACATGTACCATAAAACCTAAAGTATAATAATAATAATAATAATAAAAGAAAAAAAAATAAAATAAAATATTCCAAGAAAAAAAAATAAAAATAAAAAATAAAAAATAAAATATGCTTTAACATGACTGCAGCATTTTTAAACAGCTGGCATATTCATCTGAAAAAATAATTAGTTTTCAATAAAAGTTGCTTTTTATTACTCAGGAAAAGTCCTCTGGTGACTTTTAAGGATCTGCCAAGTGAAATTTCAAAATGAAAATAGAGTATCCTTGCTGGCTAGTAGCCAAGTAGAATGAAAGACAAACACACTAATTTGTGCCAAGTCCAAAACATGCTGCACCAAGGCAAAGTGGGTAACTACCCACCTGGGTTTAATGTTACATAAACCCACCCATCGTCTGCTTCAGCTCTACAGAAAACTGTCCATGTGGGGCCTATGGCCTATGGATTGCACCAGTTTTATCCCCTCTCTTCTTGCTGGCAGGAAATGAAAATGAGTTCAGTAGACAGCAGAGATTTCTTTAACAAGAAGCCAGTCCCAGGGAAGGTTAAGGCTAAAGATTTGCTGTTAAATAGCCTACAACAAAGGAAAATGGACAGTAAACCCGATGACGCTGTGGCAGCAGCTGTTTTTGGAGTGAGAATTGCATGCCACGCCCAAGCTCAGCTAGTTATGTACAGTCAAATGATTAACTAGTTAGAGTCTCGGAATAGTGTTAAGTTGAGATTTGTGTCTTGCAACTTTTTCCCTGTTCTAATGGCTCTTCAAAAGCACTCATGTATTAACACCAAAGACATCAACACCATCAATTACGGAAAACATACAAAATACAGTATCTTTTTATCGGAACCCTCTTGATCTTGAATCAAAGAAGTGAGGAACATCTGCAACAGAAACATCAGCCTTGAGACACTATAAGGCTATAAAGAACACTAGCAAATTGTCAGCTAGGCTTCCTCTAGTGCTGTACGCTGTTTCCATGCTGAAGCAAGGTGAGAGGCTGAAGGCTTAAAAGCTAGCCTTGTGGTATTAATAGTAGCTCAAAAAGTAGAGTTGGGAGTCAGAATACCTATGTTTAATTCTATACATTGCTACTTGTTTATTTAGAGTGATTTTCAACGTGTTCCAAACTCATTTTTTTTTTTTTTTTTTTTTTTTTTTTTTTTTTTTTACTTTTAAAGTGGCAATGAGAATGCCAACCTCAGAGGACAATTGTGAGAATCTATGGGACAGTGTTTTGTAAACTGTAAAGCACTGTATCATCATTGACCTCCTTTTCACTCTCTCCATTTATCTTTATTTCCAAAAGTTCTAATGTATAAGCCAATTTCCCATTTAAGAGACTGCAATTTAGCATTCATAGTCATTTGGAGCAGAAACTATCAATTCTTCAAAGTGATATGGTAGAAATACAACATGCACAACTGTGACATGCTTCCCAGATGCTGAGGGTCATTTTATAAGGCTATTTGTCTGCTGGTATAATTCCATTGTTAAATGAATCTTAAAATTTGCTAAATATTTGTGTTTGAAGTTGAGAGCAAAATAGCTCAATTCCTATAGGACATATTTAATAAAATGAAAAAAAAATTTTGTCCATCTTAATTTAGAAGCTTTTAGCAGTTAGGTTATTCCAGTCAGATAATTCTAAAACAAAAAAAGCAGATTTCCATTTTATTATGCTTAAATAAAGCCAATGATTATAGGTCATTATTAATTTGAAATAAATAAATAAACATTTAAATCTGACTATAAAGCATTACTTCCGCCTTTCAGAAAGCACAAGAAAAAGGATGCCTGCCACATCTTTTTTGGGTGGGAGGCCACACTGGGGGCTCTGTTACTCTGTACTGCCCAGGATGCCCTAACAATTGTAAGTTGTGTGTCTGCACGGGGACCATGTGTGCCCTCGGGGATTGTGTTTCTTGTGTGTGCCCTGGCTATCTGGATACCACTTCAGGCTTGCAAGGTTTTTGGGTCAACTGCCAACACACTGCCAGAGCTGTGCTACACCTAAATCAATACCCCAGGCCAGATCAAAATGGTTCACACAAAAACTTAAGAAGGAAGCCACCTGGCTTTTTAACACAGACCTTTATGATTGGTGGGATTTGTTTTAACTGGCTAAATCCATGACCCCTAAAAGACACGACTGAGATCAATACTGCAGGTTAGTCTTACCCTGCCAAATGGGGTCATACTGATAGTGATTTTGCTATAAAGATACCTTGGCCAAGGGACAAAAGGATGGTATATGCAGAACAGAGTTTAACGTAGCAGGCCTGAGACTGCTCTCTTTAGAAAGGAGAAACCTTTTTTATAAGGTTGGTCTTCGGCTGAAGTCTGGGCACTTGACTGGTAAACAGTTCCCTATACCGATAAGAAATTTCCCCTCAGTGATAAGACTGTTTTGCCCACCTGGGGCCCTAAATTGGTTTTCCCTCTGGGAATCTGAAATTTTGGTAGTTGCTAGGCAGAGTGGGCCTGTGTGACCAGACCCCAGTAAAAACCTTGGACTCTAAGTCTCAAATGGATTTTCCTGGAAAGAAACATTACACGTATGTGGCTGCATTTTTGTTGCTATGGTGAGAGCTTGCTGTGTGGCCCCTCGTGGCAGGGATAGAGCATAGGAAGCCTGCACATGGATTCCTCAAGACCCTTCTTGATGTCTTTTCTTTATTGATCTTGCTGTAATATTTATTCTTGTTGTGTCTCTCAGTCTTGAGTTTGACTGCATGTTAAGTTCCACGAGTCCTTCTAGCAAGTCAATGAATACTGGGTGGTCTTGGAAAACCCCTAAACAATCGCCACATGGAAATTACTGAGGAAAACTGGCCTATAGCCCTTCAACACTCCATTTTTTTAAAATATAAAGTTCTAAAAAATCATTCTGATTTGTTGCTAGTTCTTCAAGAAACTCTTGGCCATCTTGAAAAGCCAGGAATGCAAACTAAAGTGGCCAGGATATACTATCCACAATAATTTAAAGTATTACAAGTAAAATAATTTTGAGTCCCTTAAGTTTTTATAATCAATTGTCCTTTGGAGAAGAAATCAATTAGAGATCACAGATGTCTCGACAAAGACAGAAAGAAATGTCGAAGTGCAGTCAATGACGATTTGTGTTGAGTAAGAAAATAGGAAAAGGGAGAAATGCACTGAAAGTTTATCAAAGATGGACATTATGTCAGAGAAGTAAAAGTGTTCTAGAGGCACCAGCCATATCTTAGTGAGCTAAGTTTTCTTAGGACTCAAACTCTAATCTCTGCTTGCCCACAAAGTTGGAGGAAGTGCCTTTTAAGAAACTGTGTTGTCTTTGAGATTTTCTCAGAGGGCACTAGAGCCTGTTTGTGCTCCGTGTTTTATTAAAGGAAGAAATGGTCTTTTATTAGAGTACCCGATCTTCCAGACCAAATCCTGAAAAGAGGATCCCAGAACCCACTCCACCTCCTAGGAAACCACACTAGATGGAGGACAACATCCAGGTTAAGAGAGTTCAGTTGATGTGGAGCAGAAGATTAGGCCATGCAGGAGTGACAGTGCTCACAGGGTCCCTGTGGGGGTAGGGCTTTTGGGACTGACTTTTCCATTCCTCACACTGCCTCCGAAGGGTTCTCCAGGGACTGATGGAATTATTGATGGATATGGCTAGAGTGGCTTTCTTTAGGTGTGCTGTAAGAGTCAAATGCCACCCTATGGCTTGACAACTAGACTAGGCTGATGTCTCTTCTTGACTCAAACTGGGTACCAGCTGACCCTATGTCCTTGCCTGCTTCACAAAAAAACTACCCGTGTGCCTAGTATTATCTATCCATTATCTAGGACCAGAACCATAACATTCAGTGGTGACCTACTGGAAGCAAAACTTGCATAACAGTAATAATAGTAAAAGTCTAAATGATGTATTAATTACTAACTCTGCTGTTGCGTCTGTCCTCCCTGTTGCTATTCCACTACTACTAAAGAGCTTAGTGTTAGCTCCTTTATGCTCATTCCAACATAAATTGAACACCTTACTCTAACTATATGACATGAAAGTAATAGTATTCTTTTCACTTCTTGGTTGCACTCCCTTGTAAGATTTGGAAAACTGTGTTCAAATCTAGGTGGCATCACTCAGTAATTCTGTGGCCTTGGGCAAGCTATTCAACCTCTCTGTTACTCAGTGCCTTCATTTGTAAAATGGGATAGTAATATCTCTCAGGCAATTTTGTTAAAATGATTAAGGGCAAAGTAGGTAAAAGACCCAGCCTAATATTTTATTCATCATAAATTCTCAATAAATGAATGTGATTGCAGATATTGTTGTTGATTTTATTATTTTTTATATTGTTACTCTTATAATGAGGATGCAATTTATGCAATTTATGCCAAGGTATCATTCTTGGATACCTCTAAAGTTTGAGTGCAGCCTACTCTCTCAAAGGATGAGCACAGTAGAGGGCCATTGGGTGTTAGACTCCCAACACGTACCTGAGTTCATTTGTTATCATGGTCTAAACACAAGGAGATTCCAGTTCTGAGGTCTGCCATAGGAGAGAGGCACAGCAATCTTCCTAGCAAAAACATCCTCCTCAAAAGATACAATAGATCATGCTTATGTGTACAAAATCCCATGGCAATCATGAGCCTTGGGGCTATTTTCATTTGCTTTTTTCCATGTTTCAGGCTAATTGACAGTCTTTTGTTTGCTAGGAATGGGATGGGAAGAAGTGGCCAACCTTGGTAGTGACTTGCTTCACCTCCTCAGGCATACGCTTGGCAATGGGCATGGCTGTATGATTAACTTGAGTAACACTGTTCCTGTTTCCGCCCCATGTCCAATGCCCCCACCACCATCAACAAAAAAAAAAAAAAAAAAAAAAAAGGTTTTCACACCTGAATACAATTTTGGTTACAGAACAATAAACGACAGGTGACAGGCCCAGCTGGAAGGCCTCTTTTTCATTTTCCTGTGGCCACAAATCAGACATCTTGGGCTCACAGCAGGACAGGCTCCACTGGCAGTAATTGGCACCATCTGTAGCTGTCAGAACACTGGCTGGCATTCCAGCATTTCATCTTTCCAGTCAAGGCATTCATCACTAGTCCAAAACTCAGCCAGCTGACACTGAAAGATTAACTTGCATTGATTTGCTTGGCTAAACTCGCCTGAGCTTCAGTTGGTACCAAACGTTCCTGTTTAATAGTCAGCCTCATCTCAAGATGTTTACAAGGTGATTGTCTACTGAAGTTATTTTTTTTTATTCTCACTCCTCATCTTCTGCCTGATGTGCTCTCAATAATTAAACTTTGGGAAATGGTAACTGAAAATGGAGAAAAGTGAGTGCTTCACATGATCCCTGCCAAATGCCAGGCCCGTGAGCTGTATAATTAGAAAATTTGTCTCCTTCTCTCTCAGTTGCATTAAATTTCTCCCTTGTCAAAGTGTTTGTATGTGGTAGAAGATATATTTTGATCTACATTTTTGCCAGAGGACGTTAGGGAATCAATCATCTCAGAGGTAACTCCCAGGCCATGAGGTTAGCTAGCCTGCTACCTTTCTACTGTCCAGCCCATGAACATTTATATTGGCCTTCTGCCCTGGGCTAGGCCCAGCACTCAGCATAGGGGCTACAGAGAGACATGAGCCATAGGCCTTCGCAAGCCACACTTCTCATTGTGTGGTGGAGTGGAAAACCACGGTAATTAGGGATTGTGTACACTGTGTTATATGACAAGGTAGAGGATTGACCACAGCCCTATACTCATGAAGCATGAGAAAAATGAGAACCTATCTCAGACTAGACACTAAATCAAGGAGGGCTTCCTGGAGAAGGTAATACTTGAGTGGTGAAGACTTGAAAAAGAGCTAGCAATATGGTAAAGGGAGAGAAAGGAAGAGAACATTGCCCCGAGGAATGGGGTACACGAAGGTAGTGAGGCATGACACATGTTGGGGCAGTTGAGATGCTACAGTGGTAGTTCATTGTAATGGCACTGCAGGATGCCTAAGAATTGAGGGAGTAGGCATATTAGGCATTTATGCTAAACTAAGGAGTTTGAATTTCATCATGTTAGTGTTGGACAATCATTGAGGGGGTTTTCAGCAGAGTGTTGACATGTTCAGATATGCAATAGTATGGAGGACCAACTAGGGAGAAGGGACTGGAAACAGAAAAACAAGTTAGAAAGAAGTCATTGCCATGTTCCAAGCAGTAATGATGCAGGCACAGGCCAGCTTGACAGCCTACAGTGATTGATGAAAGAGGACATCTCACATGAAGATGAGAAGAGGTAGGAAATTACAAGGTCTCGCTGGTTGAGTTCTTGTGAGCCTGAGTGGAGGGAAGGGCCATTGTTTAAGAGGGGGAATAAGACAAAAAAAAGAGCCAGCGCAAGCCCAAGTATCAGAAGGCGTGGATACGTGTCACTTAGCCTGTCTTCTCAGCAACTCTACCCACCATGCTCACTTGGAAATCCGTACTCTGACAATCAACACAGTGTTACTTGCTGAACAAAATCTTGTGGGTTTTTGTTGTTGTTGTTGTTGTTCCTGAACCAGAACTCACACAATTTCCCTCATTTAAAGTCCTCTTTCCTCTGCCCTTCTGACCAGTCCTTCCATATCAAGATCAGCACTTAGTATACTATAAGACCTTAACAGATACTTGCTGTTATGAGTTGAACTGCGTTCCCACCCTCAAAAGGTATGTTGAAATCCTAACCTCTGGTACCTGTGTATATGACCTTATTTTTGAACGGGGCCACTGCAGATTAATTTGTGAGGTTAAGATGAGCAGTTACTAGAGTAGGGTACACTCTAAATCCAATATGACTGATGTCCTTATGAGAAGAGGGAAATTTGGGCATCGACACACACCCACGCAGAGAAGAATATAATGTGACAATGGTGACAGACATTGAAGTGCTACGGCAACACCCGGGGCTACCAAAATCTGGAAAATGTAAGGAAGTATCTTCCCCTAGGGGCTTGAAATGGACCATGGCCCTGCCATCACTGCAGTCTTCTAGTCTCCAGAACTATGAGACAATAAATGTTTGTTATTTAAGCCACCTGGTTTGTGGTACAATGTTACAGCAGCCCTAGCAACCTGATACACTTATTAATTGAAATAGTCAAATAAAATCATGCCTCTTCACTGCCCTCCACTGTTGGACCTAGGCAGATGATGCCATCCTAATGAGGGGCTGACACAGACAACCTGTCTGAAAGGATAATAGTGATAACTGCCCCTATTTATCCAGTGTTCTCTCTGCTAAGCACTAGATAAATATTATTTCATGTTATCCGCACAATGATTTTCAATGCATTTGTTTCATTTGTGACTCACAATGACACTATGAGGTAGAGACTATTATTATCCCCATTTCACATGTGAGGAAACTGAGGACCAGAGAAGGACTTTCCCCAGTGTTCTAAAGCAAATAAATGGTAGAGCCAGTGTTGGCCCACTCCAAATCATGTGCTCTTCACTGCCAGGTTCAAGTTCTCATTTATCCAAAGCTATTTTTTGTCAGGCTTGTCCAATTTTGTTCAGTGTTATGTTTCTTCCTGTGTATACATTTTCCTTTGCATTTTGGAATATCTCACTTTGATTGTAAAATATACACCCAAAAGAAAGTTGCCCTCCACCAAGTGGATTCTTTACACATAGACTTTAAGCCTATAATGTCAAGAGGCAGTTAGACAGACATGTTATAAACCCTGGTGGCTTTGAATCAACTAAACTACCTGAGGCAAGGAAAATATCCCAGGGTGCAAATGCAGGTAATATCTATATCTCATATCTCTATGGAGGACAAATATCTCTATGAACCCTCCACAGAAATATGAGATATGGATATAGATATCTGTTTTATCCTTCTGAGTATATTTGAAAACATTTAGAAAAGAATGATTCTAGATCCATTTCAAAAATGCAACTCCCAGGACTTGCCTTGGAAAGCAAAGCAAGTGATAAATTGCAAGTCTCACTTAAATTGCCACCCTCTTACTTGACAATGTAAATAAAATGTTCTTCTGTGAATGAAGATGTAGGAGTCAGAATAGCATGACAAATAGCTGTTTATATAGTTATTATCAAAATATTACTAACAAATATGCTTCCACCATCTTTTTGGGAGTAACTGATGGCAACATTAGTGTTTAATTTTGTACATGAGATAAAAAGCACTGAGGAATAGCACATGTGTTGCTCTTTCTATCACTGTTATCATTGTTACTCATAATAAACATTTATGGAGCACCAACTATAGATACTTATAAGCCCAAAGGGGAAAAATGAAGATAGAATTGACAAGAGTTATAGGTAAAAGATTAAAGATATATATCTATATATGAATATGGATATATGATTGATTGAAGGAAGGAAGGAAGAAAGGG
The DNA here is from genome assembly GCF_028885625.2 of Pongo pygmaeus. Classification (NCBI taxonomy): domain Eukaryota; kingdom Metazoa; phylum Chordata; class Mammalia; order Primates; family Hominidae; genus Pongo; species Pongo pygmaeus. The sequence goes on along the minus strand of NC_072396.2, from coordinate 153,468,391 downwards.
GGAGGATGGGAACGGGGAAAGAAGAAAGGAAGACAGGAAGGGAAGGAAGGAGAGAGGGAGGAAGACAATGTATATTCATGCATGATTTCTTTAAACATTCCCAGAAAACTAGACCTACATTTCTATTAAGTGGTCCAGCCACAACTTCCCCCCCCAAAATCAAATAAGTAAATTTCCTTCAAAGCAGCAGCCACTTCAGCAACGTGAATTACTGTAGTTGGAGTATATTATGCTCATAGATCTCACTGAGGAACCAAGGAAAAAGTAGGGGAGGAAAAAAGTGAGAGGTGAAAAAAGTGAGAGAAAGACACAAGAGAACACAGAGGGAAATAGAGAGTAGAGTTGGGGGAATGGAAGAGGCTGGGAGTGCAAATGGTGGCAATGGTCTAACTGATGTAAATGGGCAAAGTGAGTGGTTATCTTTAGCATTCTACATACCCATTGCCAAGCATCCCTCATTACAGGTCTGTATTTCTTAACATTCAGTGAGCACCTACTACATGCCAGGAGCTCTGCTGGGCCCTTCCATATGCTAAGTTTTGTTGTCATTGTTGCTGGTTAGAAAGCAACAAATCTAGCTGATAATAAAGAAGCTAATTCTGACTTCAAACTCAACCCCATGTTGTTGGCCTGCACCATCCGTTCTGGAACACGTGAGCACTTAAATAGCAGACAAATAGGCTGTTTTGTTATTGTTGTTTGTTTTGATCCCCACGACCACTTAGTAAGTTAGAGATAATTATCCCTATTTGGTAGATGAGAAAATGGACATTATCCTTCACTGAAGTCTCAGAATGACATTCAGTTTTCTTCTGTTCACTTTCTGATGTGAGAATCTCAGATCCAATCCATTATGCTCTGGTTGTCCTTAGTTCCAAAAGGGACAGTCAGTGAAGCATTCTGACTACCCTGAGGCCTTTAACTGGTGTTTGTCTCAGTTTCCTTACTTGGTGAGAAGGAAATCCATACAATTTTACCTCTAAGGAACTGTATTTAAATCAGTGCTTTGGATATCTTTAAGCCAAAGGAAATACCTCACTGTGATCAAGGACTCATTTGTAAAGAGGGAGAAAAGCTACTTGTTAAGCCATTGGCTGATTGTAGACCTTCTACAGCCAACTCATATTGCCTACCTTCATCCTGAAGAAGGACTGAAATGCTTGGTGCCTCCTTTTGAACTTCATGGATCAAGAAAGAGGGGTGAAGCATATCTTTCTTCTGGGATAGATAGATGGGCCACTGCAACCTTCCTCTGGGTTGCCACAACCAAAACTCACCTTAATATCCCAGACTGCCCCAAAACTGTTGTGGAATCACCATGTTCTTTATTCTAGGTCACAATAAATAAGCTAATTATGACATCATCTCAATTTAAACTCTGTCTTGTTAGCTTCCTCCATCCATTCTTAGACACCTGAGTACTCAAACTATCAAATAGTGCACATGGTAAATCGTGGGACACTGTAAACCATTACCTCATGAAAATAATTCAAAATACAGTTGGTTTATTTATCCATTCACTCAACCTAGCCTAACTAACTATGCTCCTACTGTGTGTATAGAACTCTGCTCAGTGCCAGGGATACAGAGATGTATAAAACAGGTTTCCCTTTTCTCAAGGGGCTCAGAGACTCCACATGTGTACTATCATAAAATAAAAAAATTATAAATATGCAAACACACATAGAAGGAGAGAGGTTTTAGGTTTTCTTTGTTTTAATTTAATTTAATTTTATTTTATTTTATTATTATTACACTTTAAGTTTTAGGGTACATGTGCTTGATAACCGCTTTTATGTCTGAAGACTAATAGTAATACTTTCTGAGATTGTACTTTTCAAAGCAGTTATATATCTTTGATTCATATGAACTTCACAGTGACCCAGTTAGATAGGTAGGGACGATATCATTTCTAACTTGAAGATAAAGAACCTGCAGCTCTGAGGTTAGGTGTCTTGCCAAAGGTTGTACAAATTATAAATACAAGTGTTGGGCCCCAAATCCACGCTTCTAGTCCTAGGTCCATTGCCCTTCCCAGTCCACATCATTGCCTCGCTCAATTATGTATAAGTGTTTCTGAAAAGGAAATGATGACCCTGTGCTCATTTTGTGGGGTCAGAGGAGACCTGAGAATGCAACAGTGGATGATTATCCATGATTATGTTTTCTTCAAAAGCATCTGAGAACAGAGGGACATGATCTCTCTCTAAATGAACTCACTTTTTCTTTTGCATGTCTGTTTTATTTAATTTATTCTCACATAGAGATTCACTGAAATAATATCCCTTTAAATTGTTGGGAACCTTAACCTTTCTTCACTGATGTTACAAAAGGTAAGTCCACACTCCTTTATATGAGATAAAGTGTTACTGAAAAATGCATTCTACTCATAATATGTTAAAAAAAAAACTAAGGGGAAATATCATGTAAAGGAAACTCATAGTCAAAAGAAATAATGTATGATCAAATTCTGGGCCTTGGGAAGTATCTGGAGTGATTTTTCTGCCTTTTCCCTTCTTCTTTTCCTCACCACTGCCAGTACCATCATCACTGCAACTTTGGGCAGGTAACTAACTATGGGCAATTGCAGCCAGTGGTGTCTAAAACAGCAGGTGAATGAGGAAGACCAAGGCTGCCTCTGTTCCTATTGCCCTTCCTTTACTCACATCCAGGCACATTGCCTCCTTCCTGTTCTCTGAACACACCAGGCAATGCTCCTTCTTATGACCCTTTGAATGGCTGCCCCTGCTACCTGGTATGTTTGCAGCTCAGATGGCACCTGTTCAGTGATACCGTTCAAAATTGCACCCCAATTCTGCAATCCAGGTCCTCCTTGACCTGCTCCATTTTTTTTTAAATTTAGGTAACACTACAAGACATAAAATTAAACACCAACCATTTTTAAGTGTGTAATTCAGTGGCATTAATTACACTCACAATGTTAAGTGAACATCACCACTGTCTGATTCTTAAACATTTTCATCACCCGAAAAGGAGAGACTCTACATATTAAGCAGTTACTCTGTGTACCCCATCCCCTAGCCTCTGGTAACTGATAATCTGCTTTCTGTCTCTAGGGACTTGCCTATTTCTGAATGTTTCATATTAATGAAGTAATATATGTGACGTTTTGTTTCGAACCTCCTTCAGTTAGCCTAATGTTGTTATGGATCATCTATGTTGTGGTATGTATTTGTACTTCATTCATTTACATGGCTGAATAATATTCCACTGTATGGATAGACCATATTTTGTGTATTCATTTGTCCATTGATGGAGATTTGAGATGTTTCCACTTTAGGGCTATTATGAATAATGCTATTATGAACATCTGCGTGCCATTTTTCTGTGTGGACGTATGGTTTCAGTTCTCTTAAATGTATACCTAGAAGTGTAACTGTTGAGTCATATGATATCTTTATGTTTAACTTTTTGCAGAATTGCCAGACTGTTTTCCTTTTTTTCCTCTAGCACTTAGCATGCTTGAACATGCTATACTTTCCTTATTGTGCTTATCATTTATTATCTGTCTCCTCCCTCTAAAATATAACCTCCACATGGGCAAGAATTTAGTTTGCTGTGTTCCTTGATGGATCCCCAGTGTCTACAATAGTGTGTGGCACATAAAGGTGTCCAATAACTATTTGTGAGAAAAAGAAGGAAGACAGAGGCCACAAGAGGCATCTGTGGTGAGTGGGGAGAGCAAGTAGTAAGTCAGTGTTCCTATGTAAGAATATATATAGATAAGGTAACTGAGAGAGGGGCTCCCTGCATTTAGAAATCCCCTCTTATATGCAATTTCAACACCTTGAGTTGTAATTCCTTGAGTAATTAAAACAAGACACTGTAGCAGAGCCATCCATAGTAAACTCAGAGAGAAAATGGCCTGCCGCCCTGTATGCCATGGGAAAATACATGTAGGACCAATAATGACAAATCTAGAAACATTCCCCCAACCAAGGTCGTTCATATCACCTGAAATAAGAAGTTAAGGAAATAAGGAAGCTCATCTTACACTGGCATAGATTCTTCTATGAGAAGACATTTGTTTAAAATTAAGTTGTAGGGTCCAACGTTCTCTCTTTTGATTATTCCCTGGGGGCACTAGGAGTATAGTATAGAAATGTGTTAAGTGTAGCACTGTTTCCAACAGCCAAAAAACTGGAAACAACTCCAGTGTCCTCCAACAAGGGGATGGCACAATAAACAGTGCATTATCATATTTAATAGCACAGAATTTGGGACAGCTGGTCAAAGGATTGGGTTAAAGCCAGTAGATTACTATGACATATAGTTAGCTGAAAACAGCAACACTTACTATATATGTACACACAGACACATATACATATATATGTATATATAACCATTTATGTAAAATGCACCTATGCAAAATAATATATATGATGTGGTTGTGAATACACACACACACAGAGAGAGAGAGAGAGAGACAGAGAGAAATGATGCTTTGAAGGCATCAAATTCATAGCAGTTTTTACCTACAAAAGCAGGAGAAGGGACAAGAATTTCAGACAGAAGCAAAAGGGCACTTGAGGCTTATCTGTAGTGTTTGTATTTAATCATGTATTCCTGTATTCCTTGAGTAATTAAAACATTTTAAATGTATGGGATCATCATTTCCTGTGGGAAATCAGAGAAGATGATTGCATTAAAACTTTGGGACTCCTAGAAAATTAGACTGCAAAGTAAGTGTATCTGAACTTCACTTGGTTCTTACGAAGTTGATTAAACAAATTCATACCTATGCTGTTGACCAGCGAATTCATCCATCTGGATTCAAGTCTATAAGTAGAATGCTTTTGACCACTATTAAAACCTCATGGTTTCTCTTTGGACATATGTGTTCAAATGACCTCTATCATCCTCATATTGGGATGTGTGCAAGAGACTTCTCTGTGGTCTGCTCCCCATCATTAGAAGAGGTCAAGTCTGGCAGCGACAGGAGAGAGCTATGCTTGGAATCATCCGGAGCATGCATGCATGTGTGTGTGTGTATGTCTGTGTGTGCCAGTGAGCACACACTAGTGGGAATGGAATGGGGTACATATATGTGCTGATCTGGGGCTTTCTTGATGGATTACTTGCTGAACTTCTTCCCCTTTGCTTGTACACCTAACCAGAAACTAAATCTAGTGACATTAAAGGTGCTAGAAGAACATGCTTACTAATTGCTTGATAAGGAACATGCCTACATTTTTATAAATTGCTTGATAAGAAACTCAGATCACTTGCTGCTCTGCAAACATAATGTGTCCTTTGCCTTGTTAGCGCTTCTATCAACGTCATTCTCCCAGCCAGACTACCCTTCATCCTGGTGTTCAAGGTCTGCTGTTCAAGGTCCTGGAATGCTTCCTTCAACCCCACCTCTGCAGTGACGGCATTCCTGGTTTTTCCTGGCAGACACCATCAACTCATTTTTGAACTTTCACTCTCCTCTTCCCTTTATTTTATTTTTGTTTCTCTGATTTCTGTCTTCAGCCTCATTTCCCACATCAAGACATTAAACTACTCAATAGGAGGGACTGTGACCTACTTGGCCCAGACCCCTGCACACAGTAGGTATATAGCAAATGTTTGTTCTCACATTTATTCATTCTTTCAACAAATATGCAGTAAGCATTTACTCTGTGTCTAGCACTGTGATGGTTAACTTGATGTGTCAGTCTGGCTAGGGATACAGAAGTGAATGAGACAGAGGAAGCTCCTGACATTCTGGAGGCAACATCTTAGGAGCAAGGAGACTATCGACAGGCCATTGGCATAAAATTTTGGTTCTCAGTAAATTTTTTGTGCTGTAGCCATGGTATATACTTGTTCATTTTGAAGACACTGCATGACTTCCACAAAACACAGTACTGCACAGAGTAGGTACTCCAGGGGCACTGAATCTAACTGAACTAAGCTAGCATTATTATTATCAAACTCAACTGTGCCAAAGCAGTAAGAATAAACACGATGAACATACTGCAGGTCAGCCTTGAGTTTCAGAGTTTTCTATCTTAAAAAATAAGCATCATAAACTAAATCCACAACATAGGAATGCAAATATTAGTCTGAGATGGAAAACAAAGTCTAAAGGAGCATATTTTAATTAATTAGGGAGTAATCAATTATACATAAAGACACATACCCTAAATCTTACTTTAAAAAAGTGGTCAGTATATTTTATATTCCTAGTACCACAAGCAATTAATCAAAAGTTTACATATTTCTTCAATTAAGATACAACATGTCAACAACTGCAGTTAAATGCATCATAGAAATGGAATGCTCTTGCAGAAGGTTGCATTAAGTTTAACATGATTTACAGAACTTAAGTTACATTGCTGGGAGATTTTTATAACACTGCAGGAAGTACTCCAGGGATATCTTGACCCATTTGAAATTATTTTAGCTGCGCTATTACCTAGGTCACAACCGATGGCAGCATATATCAATCACATTGCAGTCATTTAAAACAGGCTTCCATGCATCTGGTCATCGAAAGATTCACTTCTTTGCATTTTCACACCCTGAAAGAACCATTATAATGGAACTTCTTAAACAGACTAAGATGAACTCATTTACCTCAGTAGGGCCCCTACAAGACAAGCTACTAGGAAATATGCCTCTTAAGACTGCAAATGTCCCCTTCGTGCATTTCTGAGGAGGCCAATTTTTCAATCCTCTTCCTGCTTTCTTCCCAATCTCTTTTATTTGAGAACTGACTACCTCATATTGATTTTTGGACTCAAGACTCAATAACTGGGCAGCCTTTTCAAGTTTATTCCTGCCAATGGATAGAAGAGATAGAGATGCCTATAATTAGGCTGACTGCAAGTGGTTTTGGAACATAATTTATTTTTCAGAAATTTTGTATGTTTGGTGAAACAGGAAGTACTGGAAATCCTACACTGAAGGTATTTTCTGTAAAATTTATTGCTAATTATTTAATCAGGGCACATTATGCATTCTTCACTGCAAGACCAACCTCCCCCAACACTGAAGGTGCTAGCCCTAAGAGACATGAGTTTTATAAAATCCCATTATCGAAGTTTACTATATCATATCAAGAGAAATGACAAAATTTGATGCATTTCTATAACCACCAAAGTGCCATGCAAAGGTGCCTCACTCGTGCTGCTCAAAACCCTCCAATGGCTCTCCATCTCACTTAGAGTAAAATCCATGGCCCTTATAAATGGTCTGCAAGATGCTGCTCCAAGACCTGTTCTCTACCAAAATGGAAACAACCTTACCCTCCCTGTCTCATCTGCTGCCATTCTCCCCTTTTAGTACTCTGCTCCAGCCTCTATGGCCTGTTTATATTTTTCAGACATCCTTTGCACTTGCTGTTCCCCTTGTTTGGAAGGCTCTTCCCACACATAGTCCATGGCTTGCTTCCTCACCTCCTTCAAGTCTTTGTTCAAATGTCACATCAGTTAGACCTCTCCTAACCACTCTTAGAAATTGAGCCCCTGAGCCATTCTCTAACACCCTCCCTGATTTCATGTTTTTAATAGCACTTGTCATCATCCTACATATTTTATATTTTACATACTTATTTTCATTATTCTCTGATACCAATCTGCCACCACTCCAAGGATGCAAGTTTGAAGACGGCAGAGTCCTGACTTGTTTTATTCATTATGATGTCCCTAGAACCTAGAAAAGTGACCAGTCCATAGCAGGTACACAATAAATGTCGCTGAATGCGTGAATGAATGAATGAGTATAAATGCACAACAGCCTCTCTCTTCAAACGAAACATTTCGTTATATATTGCACTTCTGACATTTCATTGTATATTGAATTCATTGCATATTGAGTTTTATACTCATTAAAAACTACACATAATAGCCGTTTTTTCTTTATTTTTAATTGAGGGAGGGGTTGCCCAGTCTGACCATTGCCCATCTTTCAGGGAAGGATTCCAAACCAAAGAGGCTGTCTAGGCAAAGAAACATACACTATGTGATCTTTTAAAATTTGTGTTGTTCTTTTCCCTAGGAAAAGTGACCTTCTTCGCTGTCTTGAGGGGAGTGAATACAGATTTTTTTATATATGAAATTCTACTTTACAACTTAACAAATGCAATATAATGTTATTCTTTGAAAATCAGGGTTTTTCAGGAACTTAATCTTTAAATATAATACCTTGGGTTTGGCATACGGCAACATTTCCAAGGCACAAGAATTCTTGGTATTGAGGATAAACATAGACTCTATACTTCCAAATCCTATGTTGATCTCTTACATTGGCAAATTGAACAAATAGCAGAATAAAATCCTGCCAAAATAACCTCAGACCACCCTTCCATGTGAAGATGGAGGCAGATGTGACTGCATGCTTTAAACCATTACTTGTATTCATGTCTGTTTATTGTGTGTGGATCACACCAGAGAGATGCTCCTTACCAATGCCCACAGACTGTAGCACAGCATCGAGATGAGCAACCACCACCACCACTACAAAAATCCAAAGGAGGAGATGAAGCAGGGAGTGAGTGAGGGAAGAAAGGCAGATACAAGATCATATGGCAGAGGGCCTTAAACCACACAAAATATTCTGAAGAAAATGTAGAACATATTTCTCTATCACAAGGCATGTGTTGAATGACACAGGATGGGCCTAGCACATACTACCTTTTAAGCAGTAGTAGTGCCTCAATACAATTGATGAAGTGCTTCCATTTAAAGTTATTAATTAGGACAATGGCTTGAACTCAATAAAAGAAATATATTGGATAAAAAGAAAAGCTGAACCATATTGCCTTCATTAGCATAAAATCTTCCAGGTTCCCCAATATACTTTCCAAGGGGAATGAGGAGATGCCTCCATTTTAACCAAATTTTTATAGTTTTAGAGCAGGCATGGTTATGCATGAATTTCAGAATACATTTACTTGAAAATTCATTATATGAAACATTTATCCCATGAATAAATTAGAGACTCTGAAATACAGCGCAATAAAACTTTTGCTGCTAGAAGAATTTTTATAGGTGAAATAATGTGAAAATTACTAACATCAAATACGACTCCCCTTAACCTAGACTAGTCCCACACACAATTATTTTGACATGGTCTGTCATACATAATAATGTAGATTTTCTAATAATGCTAGAAAAAAGACTTGTAACAATTCTTATCAGAATTTAGAAATACATGATGAATCATTGGGTAAGAAAAATGGCAGTTTATCCATTTTACAAAATGATTTTTTTTCCAGAGCTGAATTGGATTCTAGCCTTTGTTCTCCGTTAGAAAAATTTTTAACTGTGATATATTCAAGCAAAGGAAAAACTATTCTACATAGAGAAAATTTCTTCATCCTTTATTTACTGAGTTGCTCTTGATTCTATACTTGGCAAATTAAGCATTTTAATGATAATATTTGACTATGGTTGTCACATTTAAACACATGGTAATGCAAGTAATTTAATCAGGTGTAATTCATTACAGAAAAAGGTTTCTAAATAATTAAACAATATATGAAAATGGTGATCAGTAAGAGTATTAAAATGAGCCCAGTCCAGCCGTTATTTTTAAGATAGATAATTCTTACAGTTCATCCAGTCAACTGACCTTGGCCCAACCTATGAAACTGGTAATATTTCACAGACTCAAAAAAATGTGAAATTTGCCTCCAAGGGCTATGACATATACCTAGTGCAAATAAATCATGGTTTAAACTGAATTTAACAGAAAAAGAAACATAAACCCATTGTGCAAATTATCTACATGAGGTTAATGCACTACTCTAACAAATTTTCCAAAAATCAACATATATTTTATTTCTCAATGTGTTTTATATTCGACTTTTTGTTTCAGGTGACAAAAAAGTAAAATTTTGGAAATGGATAATGATGATGGTTATACAATATTGCAAACATACTTAATGCCACTGAATTGTACACTAAAAATGGTTAAAATGGTAAATTTGATGTTATATATGTTTTGCCACAAGAATAAATATGTAATGCTATGTTATTTATAAAATCATAAGAATTTAAATGTTTCCATTTGTCTAAGCAGAAAGATGGAGCAGAAGCCTAGAAAAATCATAAGTATTGCTCTCAAGTCTATATTGCCTATATGATGGATGGAAACTGCTATCTAGGGAGGCAGAGAGGAAGGGTGCAGAGAATCATCCATTTTGAAAGAGATCCATTTTATCACTGCATATATTTTAAGAGCCTTATTTGTCTTCAGTTCTGTTGTGCCATTTTTTAATCCAAGTCAGTGATGCAATGAGAACAACCTGATCAATCTCATCACTAGTTGAATGCGTAATTTCTAATTGGAATCTTCCTCTTAGAAATCGTGTCTGGCTTTGGGCAATTTACTTTATTTAACAGAGTCTCCATTTCCGAATCTGTTGAGTAAGGGATCTTTCCAGTTTAAATAGCCCATGACTATTCTAGGTTCTGTGATCATCATCATTAAGTGATGATTTTTAGATTAAGTATTTATAGGTCATGAACCTATTCTTATTTTAGGCTTTCTCAATTTATACTAGGTTTATCATTGACTCAGGGCCATTAAGTACCTTTGAAAAGCCCTCTAAAGAGAGTTTATCTTAAAACCCTGCCTTCCAGCAGTTCAAGTATTACAATTCCCATTTTACAGGCCAGACAATTGAAGCGAGATAGGTAATAATGCCTTCCTGACTTCAGAGAACATGGAAACTTTGGAATAAGTATTCAATCCAGTTCTCCTGACCACCAGTATGCCACCCTTTCTACCACGCCACATGGTATGTGTGTGCCACACACACATGCCACATGTCGATGTGTGTGCACTTGCCTGCGAGTGTGTGTATGTGTGTATCTCACAGTTCAAACAGCAAAGTCACTGTAAAAAGCAAATCCTCTACTATGTACTTTATACTGTAATATTTATTGAATGATTACAATGTATCATACACTACTCAAAGGATTTAACATGATTATATAATTGTATCCTTATACTGTAACTCCATGAGATAGATACAATTATAATTTTGCAGAGGTGACAAATAACATACTGTGTTTTTCCCTTGGTGAGCACTCACATTAAACACACTAATTTATACATTCAACACATTGACATTTATTGTGTGCCAACGACTGTTCTAGGTGCCAAGGATGTGTAAGAGACATCCTTAAAAATAGTCATTCTAATCCTGTCTTTTCCCATTCAAGTTAAAAGTGGTCAGGGAGGCAGTTATTTAACTGGCACATTTGGCAAGGCAGTCAATCCAAAATTTGATTAGCCTAAGAAATTTTTTTTAGTATTTTATTGAATAAGTTTTATTCACAGAAAAATAAGCTTTAATCTACAATGAATGCCAGATTGTACAGCAGAAAGCAATTTTCTTAGTTTTCCACGATAATAGAAAGGTTCTTACTAAGTGAAAAAGCCATAAAATTATATTCACAAATATAATACTCTGTCTCAAAACATTTCACATGATTATTCGCAATACTAATACAAAGAGATCAGTCATTCCGTCAGGTTAAAGTACAATGGTAACGAAAAAAATGCAAAATCTAACATAAATTACATTAAAACCTTTGTTACGTCAAATCAAAAATGCAAATTTCTTACTAAATACAGAAAAGTGGTTAAAAAATATAGTAATTTAAAATATTTCAATAGTGATACAGAATAAGAAAGTGGTAAACTCCAAAAATCTATAGGCATACCTGCAAACTTCAGACTTCAAAATAGAATCTTACCACCCAAACATTAATGTAGCATTTGTCTAATTTTGTTTTGTTTTGTTTTGTTTTTGAGACGGAGTCTCACTCTATCACCCAGGCTGGAGTGCGGTGGCGCGATCTTGGCTCACTGCAACCTCCGCCTCCCAGGTTCAAGTGATTCTCCTGCCTCAGTCACTCGAGTATCTGGGACTACATTTAAACAAACAAGTTGACCCATGAAATCTTGACCTGAAGTGATCCATTTTGCACCATATTACCATATTTCTAGTGACTGTAGTATTTTCATTTAGATTAGAAGAAAGGCAAAGATTTAACCTGCTGGGGATTTTTTTGTTGCTTATATAGTTCCAACTGAGTTCAGCTGATCAAAGAATATGAGAATAAAGCTATTACTTGTAAGATTTACCTTTCACTTAGACCACAGTGGAACATGTGAGTAGTTGTCTCTAATGGAGTGACAGGAGGCAGCTTAAATCTTTGATTTAGCTCTTTTTTATTCCATGACATAACTTTCTAGCATGTTTTCAATATCTCTAGAATGGTTAAAGTGCACAGTTCAGACTCTAATATGTGCACATTTGCAAACAAGCTCATCTATAATATTCTGAAGATTTTTTAAAGATCCAATTACCAGAACATTTTGCAACAATGAGTGAGCAAGCATTAAAAAACAACAATTGAAATACTGGAGCGCTAACAAGAATAAGCCAGCAATTGAAATACTGGAGTGCCTACAAGAATAAGCCAACAATTGAAATACTGGAGTGCTAACAAGAATAAGCCAACAATTGTGGTTGCAAGTTAGGATTTAAAAGATTTAGGGGGCTGCAGGGTAATTCCAACAGTATGCTTTGTTCTTTTTATTTTATGTGCTTATTTTATATTTGTGATGAATCATTTGCAATTCTGTCCTCTAACATTACCACCATTAAAATTTGAGTGGCCATTCTTTCTGCATTTCTTTAACTATGAGCTATTCGTAGAATAACTGAGAGGCATTGCAAAATTCTAATGATGACATTGGATCAAAAGTAAAACACTAATACAAAGCACGATGCCACAGACAACAAGCCCAATTGCATGGATTTATTGTAGTTTAAAGAAACATTGATTTGGAAACTGGACAGATATTTAGTTTAAATCCTTTATTCTATGACCTCAAGCCAGATACTTTAATCCCTTGGAGACTCAGTTTGAACATTAATAAAATTGGGATGATGATAACACCTGCTTCAAAGAATCACAAAAATTAAATGAAATGATGTATACAAAAAAACTTCCCACACTTTTTGGCAAATAAGAGATACTCAGTGTAAACCACCTTCCTTCCCCCAAATGACCAAAAAACAAAAGGAAAATATATATATATATATTATTTTCAGTTCTGTAGTGATATATTATTTTTCTATAAAGTGATAATATGCCTAATTACGAGATATAATTTCCAAACATGAAAGTGCCAAAAAGATTCTATTCTGGAGAACTTAAAAAGATTAATATGTTAATGCCTACAATACACAGATTTTAGTCTCTACAATGAATAGATAAAACTGAATAAAAGATATCTCTGTACAAATACAGCAAGCAGAATGATTTCAACTCCTCAAAGATATGTATTTAGGGCAACATTAGAACTTACCATGTTACTATCCCTAGAAATGAGAATTAGATGGTGTCTCTGTATATTCACATTCTATTTTGACAGTCTTCTAACAGTCTAGATTCTTCCAATTTGCAAATCAGAGCTATTGTTATGAAACTAAAACTGAAGTAAAAACTAGAACAGATCACAACTTTCCAAAATAAATTCAAACCATTCAATCTAGTAAATGGGTCCAAAGCCATTACTATGAGTACAAGTGACTCTGATAAGCTACATCTACACAGTGAAAGACAAGACATAATCTCTGCCCTCAAAAGAAACGACAGACTACTGAAAGAAGCAGCTTGGCTCTAACACCAGACAGGATGAAAGAATGATATCTATCCTAAAAAGAGAATCTTCTGTTTAGGCATAACTCAGTCAAAACATTTGCAGACAATGACTTTTTAAATTGGCCAATGATTTTTCCCCACTACACTCAAATGTGAGTTGCATTCATGAACTATGGAACATCCTTGCAAATGGTCAGTAAAGCTGAAATAAGGGCATAGGAAGCCATAAGCATTTCAAGTGATGTCTCTTTCATTTTATTCCAAGCCTCAAAGAAAGAGCATCCTTATATTCTGGTGCGAGCTATCACATCAACACACCCTCTTGATCCTAATCTGAACATTCTTGATCTGAAAAAGGAATCACACAGGTACTTAAATTTATCTGGAACAACTCCAATAAAGTGAAGGTATTACAGTAGTGGAAGCGTGTGCCATGAATGTCGTATGACATGTGAACTTTCTCAAAGTTTTAAATAGCTGAGTTTATCACAGCAGATAGCTTTTTAGCAATAGTGATGCTGGTGGATTCAATGGTGGGAGAACCCTTGACAGAAGCTATCAACAGTTCCTCTGGCCTACAATTCTATTGCTCCATATGCAAAGGTGAATCACTTGTTTTCCTGCTGAATGGACAGGTTCCCAAATGGCAGACATCATGTCCATATAGTTTCCCAGGAAGAACTGTAGCTAGAATGGCTACCAGAAGCACTCACCTCTGAAAATGCAATTTTAATGCAAGGCTCTGAGAAACAAGATTTTGGAGTTAATTACTGGAGAGCACAAATGATTCTTGCACTGAAGTGAAGGGAGTGATATCAGAAGCTAGAATAAATAAGTTAAGGGGTTTAAGAAGTGCAGTTGATTTACAGAGGATCAAAATGTACAACTAAAACTTAAGTTCACAAATATTTTATGAGATGATAAGGGGGGCTCCTCCCAAATGTATAGAGCCCCAGGATTGCATAGTTAGAAGGATCTCCTAATTCTGCAAATGTATAGAGCCCCAGGATTGCATAGTTAGAAGGATCTCTTAATTGTAGACCTCTAGTTGATGAGGATCCTCATCTTATACTTGACTCCTCTATGAATCATCCTCTCTCAAGGGCTTCTCTAGCCTCTCTTTACACACTCATACTTCCTCTAACTCAAGATGAGGCACACATTATTGACCACTCAGCCAATACTGGCCTTGCTGAAGTTTTCATCAGTTGATGGGGACTTCATTCCTTATACCCACATAGAACAAGCCATATTACTCTTCCCTTCCATTCAACAGACTGTCAGATATATGATGAAAAGTCTGTTGTTCCCTAAGTTATCTGACTTGGCTTCACATGAAAAAGCTCAAAGTCCTCTGCTCACATTCCTCTTAACTCATTCCAGTTTATGGTGCCTTTAACTGTGGCACCCAGTCCTCAGTGAAACTCCTGTGGCACAGTCTTAACAGTATAGAGTCAACTGCAACGTGATCACTGCCCTTTTGGAAAATAATACACTTTCTCCTGGCTAAGAGTCTGTTTGCTGTTTGATCACTACATCCCATGTTAACCACTAAGAAGTGTACTGCTTCTGCTATGAGGTCTTGACTGTGGCACCTTGACTTTGTGCAATTATATACTTGGATTCCATTTGATTCCAGTTGAATTGATTCACAAACATTTATGACGTACTCACTGTGTAAATGATACTGTGTTGGGGAGTGGGGATACCATGATGAACATAATAAATGATCTATTCAAGGAATACACATTATAGAAGAAAAGGTAGAAGTATCAGAATAAGAATTGAAGTGGGATATATGTTATGATTAAAATATTTAAAATATCCAAAGAGGAATGCATCATAAATTGGTAAATTGTCAGGCAGTACTGGATTGGCTGTTGAAGGTAGGGTTTTGAACTTGGGTGCCTGTGTGAAACAAATTATGTTATAAAAGAAGATGGGGGCCAGGCACGGTAGCTCTTGCTTCTAATCTCAATACTTTGGGAGGCTGAGGTGGGAGGATTGCTTGAGGTCAGGAGTTGGAGTCCAGCTTGGGCAACATAGTGAAATCCTCATCTCTACAAATAATAATAAAAAAAAATAGGCCGGATGTGGTGGCTCACACCTGTAATCCTAGCACTTTGGGAGGCCGAGGCGGGTGGATTGCCTGAGGTCAGGAGTTCAAGACCAGCCTGGCTAACATGGTGAAACCCCATCTCTACTATAAGTATAAAAATTAGCTGGGTGTGGTGGCTCACACCTGTAGTCCCAGCTACTCAGGAGGCGGAAGCAGGAGAATTGCATCAAGCTGGGAAGTGGAGGTTGCAGTGAGCTGAGATCATGCCACTGCACTCCAGCCTGCATATAAGAGCAAGACTATGTCTCAAAAAAAAAATATATATATATATACATATATATAGGATTTCTAGTACTTCCTATTTCACCCAACATACAAAATTTCTGAAAATAAATTATGTTCCCAAACCACTTGCAGTCAGCCTAATCATAGGCATATAAATATATATATATATATATAAAATATATATGCAATTATAGGCATATATTTATTACATATATATATTAGCAGGGTGTGGTGGCATGCACCTGTAGTCCCAGCTACTTGGGAGGCTAAGGTGCAAGGATCATTTGAGCCCAGGAAGTCGAGGTCAAGGCTGTACTGAGCCATGATTGCGCCATTGCACTCCAGCCTGGGCAACAGAGCAAGATCCTGTCTCAATAAAACAGAAGACGGAGTTCTGTCTTTCTGGCCTATTTAAGGTTCCATTAATAATTATAACTAATAAGTGAAACTCTTAAGAATAAAATTAGTGGATTTTTTACTATGTGTGGGGTATCCAGGTGAAAATATAAAATAAAGTTAGAAATCTAAGTGTGGACAGGAGATAGGATTTGGGAAGGATTAGCATAGGTAGCAAGAAGAGGGTAGAGGAAAAGGCTGTGAACCATACAGTGAGCTGTATTAAATTCTATTACCTTAGAATCAACCATTGATATGTTGTCTGTTCCACTGCATCAGTAATCCTAAAGCAAGAGATTTACTCTCAAAAACTCTGAAACAAAAACTAAACTTCTAAATCAATGCCTCACCTAGAATAAACCTACTGTTTTAATATCCAAGTTTAATGTACCTTGGGGGATCCATATAAATCAGACAATTATTTTTCCTGGGATATACACACACCTGCAACGTGGGAAACAGATATTATTTTTAAAAGAATCATTTGGCATGACAGCTGTTACCAGTTCATGAATGGGAGAAATGGTTCATGGTTAGTGAGGATTTAGAAAAAGAAAACAAATTATAATCTGAATATCTTGGTCCAGGCTTGGCATTCCTTTGTCTTCCTGGCCCTGTAATATGAAAATAACTTTTGTATGCAATTTATTCCTGAAATCAGAAGATTGCAGTTGATAGTACAGTGGAGAATCACCACATTGTTAAAAGTAACGGGAAATGCTGAAGGTAGGATAGAGAGGTCTAAATGCCTTGACACTATGCCTTTATTAAACATACTTTTATATGTACTTTTGTCTGTTCTGGTCCCTCAAATTCTGTCTCTTCTGACTGGTTTTACTATAAGATAAAACAACTGAATCAAATACTCTATTATAAATATTGGCAGATTTCAGCCTCAATTTTCTTCCTGAGCCTAATAGGCAAAGAGTTTCAATGAGCTTGTTCACTTTTCCAAGTGAGTCTAGAGGGGCTTGTTTACCCGAAATCGTATCTCGAGCAAACAGTTCTCTGTAGCTGTAAACAAGCTAAAATCATAACCGTATGCTATTGTTTCTCAACAATCCAAAGCTTTGATGCAGACTGTCTGCCCTTTCAGTACAATTGGATATGAAGCCACTTTTGTTTAAAATGCCATAGGAAGATTCATCACTAATCATATGGGTTTGAACTGCAATGTTAGGTAATTCTGCCGGTTAGGTTTCACTTAAGTGTAGAAGTGACTCACAGGAATCCCCTGTTCAGAAATGACAAATCAGCCTCGTTTGGAGACATCTGGAAGGGCTTTTTCATGGGACACTCCTGACAGCACTAAATATTCATTCACTTGGTGAAGGGAACCACCTGTGCCTGATTGCAGCACTGAAGGAACAGATAAAGCATTAAGAAAAGACAAGAACAAATGAGGGCTTGGTATGGTGGCATTTACCAAAGAAGATGCAGAAAAACTTACCTGGAAATGGCATTTCTTTTCTTTTCCTCCTCACCAATGTCTCTTTAACACCATTTGCACCACATTGTTCCCAGTTATCAACAATGGACACCATTCTAATGGAGCTGCCATTACTCAATATTTCTGACAAGGACCAAGTAAAATTTCCTATTTCCAAGCCATATAGTTAAACAATTTTAAGTATGAGAAAATTTAGTTAGGAGTTTTAGATTTTTAGAAATGAACTATAGTTATGAGAGAATCCATCAACCAATTTTAGAGCGGAATTGAAGTAAAATTATAGTAGAACATATATAAAAAATGTGACATCCACGTGGATACCTAATGAATCCATTATATTAAGTACTTTTCCAGTAATAGCAAATGAATTCACAATAATGGCACACTTAAGATCAAATGAAACCTAAAAATATAAATGTCAAAATATCTATACATGGTTCACACTTGTAATTTACCTTTCAATGCACAGCAAATACAATGTCAAAATGCTTCAATGTTCAGAATTTTAGTTGAATACTGTTCACTTGTAAATTGGGTTTGATGATTATAAATGGAATTTCATGTAAATCAGAGAGACAGATGATAAATTTCATGGGTTGATCACGGCAGAGATGGCAAATTTCACAGTAAGTTACAGACTAATTCACAGACATACAACCACAAATAAAATCAATTTAAGTGCTAAGTAAATTACACTTCAGGGTTAAAACTGAGTGTGTGAGTGTACCACAATGTGTCCCCAATAAAGATGCACTGAAAACTACATTCTAAAGCAACGATTCTAGAAAAAATGTTTCTTCAGGAAAATAGTGCTATTCTGTAGGGTATTAAAATAATTTCAAAATTTTGTTCCTATTTTTGAACATCCAAAATCATGGGTAATGGTTGGAAATAATGGTTATATTTTCAATGCAGATTTTTCTTGGATTGGCTTTCCTCATTTGGACATTATATAAATTCCCTGGAAATTTTGTCATTTATCATGGCAATGAATTCTAGAACAATGAACGTATTTTTCTTATCTATGAAGGAATGGATATCAGAACAGATGGAGGACCCTATATGATTCTTTAAAGTGCCATTTTTAAAAAGCACTTTAAATGTTAAAACTAGTGAGTGTTCCACCAGGCGTTGAGAGATGGGTCGAACATTTTCCACACATAAGCTTGTGCTCATCAAAATGCTTACTAGCACATCCCTTAGAACACAATTTTGTCTGCGAAAAACCACTTTTCTCTAAACCTAGGAGGTCTATTTCAATATTATGGACACGATATAATTGTTCCTGCCAGCATTACAGATTTTTACACAGCTGAGTGGAATCCACCAAGGCAATTTACCATAATGGTGTGGGCACATGTGCACATGGGCACAAAACACACACACACACACACACACACACACATTCTCTCTCTCTCTCTCTCTCCCATCATACCTACCAAAAAGTTCTCACAGAATACAAAGGGCAAAGGCCGCAAATTATAAACTGAAATTTTGTTAGGGGAATTCTAGTTAATTTTGAGCCTTATAATCTCTAAGAGCTACGAAGATTTCCAGCCACAGAAGGCATTTTGACAGGACATTTGCTTGCCAATTAAATTCTCAGGAGTATAGCAACAGAGTAGGGCTAAATACAGATAATATAATTTGTCCTGTTGTTTCCACAGCAGTAAATTAGAATCTTGAAAAATAATTGAGTCTACAGATGTTCTTTCTAAACAACAACAACAACAACAACAACAATTTTAATGCTTTTCTGTAGTTATATTCCAAAACACCCGTTATTAACTTCCTCTTCACGGAAGCATCTGCAAAAAGCCAAGGACAGAAGAGCTTATTGGAAAGAAAATATCAGGGGAGGGGAGCTTGTGGAGGATGGAGTGCTTCAGTGCCAGGACCGAGGCTCTTTTAGAAACATGGTGGGTACTTCAGAATAGAATCCCCCCTAATCACCACACACACACACACACGCACGCGCGCGCGCACACACACACTTCAACAGTACTCCCTTCCTTTGGATCAATATGGGGCTCAAATATTCCCTTGGGTAACTCCACCACTTCGGGTGCCTGGCACATTTAATTAAGCTAAGTAGAACGAGAGCCTGCCCTGGGAGTCAGCCTGCTTGCCTGGTCCTGTTGCAGGGAAGGTTGGTTTGAACAGAGCATCAGGAAGTTGAGACTTGGCAACTTTTTAGTTCATCTGCTCAATGAAAGTGGCCAAGGTAGATTATTTTTTGTCTGAATTATCAAGTTTGGCTGTTTCCGTTGTTGAAATGACCCTGGTAATTACCACATCTCCATTTCACCAGTCTCCACAACCCAAATATGTCACTGATATTTTGAGAATCACATCACATACCCTGACAGTTTCTCCATTTCTTAAACAGGATGAACAGTGCCTGAAATCACATCTCATTTGTAAAACGATATGTAACCTTCAGGTGAAATGCATAAATTACTGTGTGTTTAAGCTTTTTAAAAGAATATACAATGGCCCAAAACAATCTAAATAAAATTTAACATTAAAACATTGACATTTTATCGGATATACTTATACTTGCTCTTTATTTTGGCCTTCCTTAGAATTACTGTCTGGTTTTTAAGCATTCTTATTGAGTATGCTGCTATCCAAAGGAAACATATGGCAAGTAAAAATTCAAAGACAGGGACCCATCAGTTTTCTAGCTGTGGTGTCTATTCTGGCAGCTTATCTAAGGGCCAACTGTGGCTTTAACTGAGCCAAATTTCTAGAAACTGATTTTCCTCCTTCAAAGACCTAAATACAGACCCTGAGTGAAAGTTCATCATTATCTACCAAGAGTCATGACTTTCCCTACCATAGAGACCTTCTTCTGACTTTGTTATGAGAGCACTTGCCCTCTAGATAGGTGTATTCCATGCTCTCCAAAGTATCAGCACCACCCAGATGGCATTATAGATGCTATTTTCAAATCTCACCCCTACATTTTCCTTGACTGCTCTAAACACTATTTGTCATTATCGTAGCAGCTTACTCTAAACCAGAGGATATAAATGTGTCTGGAATCTGACTGGCAGGGGCATCATAAACAGTACAGACTGAGTGTATGTGTGAATGTATGCATGTGCAGGTATACATATGCACACTTACATATGCATGTAAGCACACACATTGCACATACAAAAACACACTCACTTGCTTTATCCTTCTCTCTGGGGAGAAGCACAAATATATTTTTCCCATGATAAAAAGCCAGGACTGACTCCCATCAATCAAGTCCTGTCTTCCCTGTTAATCTCTTCTCACACTGTAGTCAGCTACTATACAAACTCCTTAAATGTTTACCAGAATTATGGCATAACCACACCAACAGAAACAATAGCATCATATAGATTTAAATAGTGGCATATCAGAAGTTCAGATCCAAATAATATTACACATTCTACAGTAACCTGGGTTATTAGAATTTTCTCACTTTAATCAATCACTGTCAATTGATCTTTCTTATTGCAAAACAAAGCACAAGACTTCATAAAACACATGTCTGCTAACCCTGGTATTAAAGAAGTTCAGCCCTATATCAAGTATAGAATCTAGGCTAACATAAAATACAGGAAAAAAAAAAAAAAAAAACACTAGAACTCAGAGTAGATCCCACTGCTTCAGCTGCACATTTTGTTTTATTTATATCTTAAGAGGGGAAACACATCTGTAAACATTTTCAAAGTTTAAAACACAATGCAGAGGGACTGGCCACATTATTATCTATTCAGAGCACGCAGTTTAACATTTGTTTATGCAAACCATATAATTGGAAACTCTGTCCATTTTTTGCATGTGCTAAGTATTCTGTGTATAAATACTTTTTCATAGTAGATAAATAGGGTTTTTATTTAGGTCTTATCACCTTCATATTACATATTCATTGATTTCTAAACTGCCTTAAACAGCTCTGTAGCTGGGAAACATTATGAATTCAGCTTTGGCACCTTGGTATTAAATTTGCATAGCAGGTCACGCGTCGCTTGACATACATGCAAAATTGCACTGAGGCTATTTTATTACAAGCCACAAAAGATATTCAGAAACTGCATACAGCATCAAAAATAAATTAAAATGGATCAAAGACCCAATAGGAAGCCACTTTTTTATACTTTTGTGATGCCTAAAGCCATTTAGATGTTCTAGTCAATAAACAAAAGTTAGACTAACAATTTTGAGTCTTCCTGGTTTTATATTCTAATTACCAAAGGTTAACACAATTTTTTAAATGAAATCAGGACTGACTTTAGTCATAGTTAAAAGTTCAATATAAATCCACTGTACTATGATGCCTGCAATGACATGTGTACTCTAGACACACACGTATATGTTTATTGCCATAATACAATTATACATGGTTGCAATACATTCAGCATTTGCACTTCTGAGGAGATCTGGAATTTGTTAAAAGTGTATCAATATCCCATTATAAATTACCTGTCCTGGTATTTTACGTTCAAATACATTAACAAAACATTTTTCTAGCCTAAAGCTATGACATATATTTCAAACCAGCTATAGTCATATCATTTATAAATGCAGTAAAATCATTTTCCACGTAGAAAAGGCTCAGAGCCCTGGGCTGGACTCTGTTGCATCCTATATACAACAACCCTACCAGGTGCTTGCAGACACATGACCTCAGCTACTCAAGTATGAAGATGATACATCAAATAACCTCAAATAACCAAAGTTCAGAATTATAAATTTACCTAAATTGGCTCTTTTTTTTTTCTGATGGGAACTAGGAATTAGATAAATGTCTCCTGTTGAAGAGGAAGGGGAAAGATTGAAAAAAGTGGGGACAGAAGGAACACTGTATATAAGGAAAAATGGTATGAACAATGGCCTAGGGAAAGAAATGTGCCTGAGGAGATCGGATTGGTAAATGGCCTGACCCATCTGCTGTAGACGTAGTAGCAGGACATAAAGGCAAGATCTATAACGCTCAATACTGATTATTCATTTGAGACAGTAAATCTCAGCCTACAATGGTGATACTCTCCAGTTAGAGGAGAAGCTCTTTCAACTGGAATTGATTATAGCCCTCAGTTGGGCATCAAATCAAAGGATTGTATTTAAATGGGGTATCACAACATTTGGTATATAAAAATTATATTATAACTTCATCCATAAAATTGTAAATCTCTTAACTCAAGGCCAAGGCCTTGGAGTATAGACTCACTGACTGGATTTCCACAACATACGCACCTACAATACATGCTCTAAGGTTGCTCATTTGAGATTCCTGAAAGTGGAGTAGGAACTTAAAGACATTTGAGAAGAAATAGGAAACTGATACCACTAAACTTTTCGAAAACATTCATTTTACAGGAGAAACAATTTTCTTCTTTTCCACTCATTTTTCTTTGGTTTATGCAATACTAAATTTAATTACATAACTACAATAATATGTATGACTGGCATTAACAGGGTTGGGAGCAAACACAAGTAACCCCCACTAGCCATCCAATTCAACTTTTGGGAGCAGAAGTGGCAGTCTACCCAAAAATTGCCTCTGGCCAACAATGTATATATCATGAGCAGCAGTCAGCATACTTCCCACAGGGTTCAGAGAGTGTTGGTTAATCTTGCAAATTTTGAATTGGGTGATGAGCTAAGGGAGTTTCTACTGTATTTGGTGTCAGAGCACAGATTCTCTCCATACCTTGTCTTGTTCTTAAAAACACAACTCTGACATGTGACACAAATATCCTTTAAATAGGAAAGTAAAGTTTTAAAACTACATGCCATTTTTTCCATTTCCCTTTGGATAACTGGAAATGCCTAGTCATGTTACAGAAGAATAAGAAAATTTGATGGATTTTCTATCCAGGCTCTGCTAGAATGGTGCACATTTTGGAGTTAACCAGAGCTATGTATATGAAGATAAAGATATGAGTCAGAAGCTAATTTGAAAATATTATTTATTTATTTTTTATTATACTTTAAGTTTTAGGGTACATGTGCACAATGTGCAGGTTTGTTACATATGTATACATGTGCCATGTTGGTGTGCTGCACCCATTAACTCGTCAT
Source organism: Pongo pygmaeus (assembly GCF_028885625.2). Taxonomy (NCBI): domain Eukaryota; kingdom Metazoa; phylum Chordata; class Mammalia; order Primates; family Hominidae; genus Pongo; species Pongo pygmaeus. The sequence goes on along the minus strand of NC_072396.2, from coordinate 153,444,501 downwards.
TTACATTAGGTATATCTCCTAATGCTATCCCTCCCCCCTCCCCCCCACCCCACAACAGTCCCCGGTGTGTGATGTTCCCCTTCCTGTGTCCAAATGTTCTCATTGTTCAATTCCTGTCTATGAGTGAGAACTAATTTGAAAATATTTATAAGCCCTAGGCCCTTGAACTGAAACAGAAGTCGGCATCATTTCATCATTCCAAAATAATGTGGATGTTCTCTGGAGTTTGTTCTAATGGCAACATTACACAACATTATACAACACTGATAAACCAAAACTGAGGCACCTGATCAATAAAGCATTACTTCTTGAAAGGAAAGATTTGTTTCTTTGTCTTGTGGAATGAGTGCTTTTCTAAATCTCGTTAAGGTTTATACCTTAGAAACCTACCTACTAAGTGATCAAATAACTCCATGATGTTAGACTTTGTTATTGTCATACTTACGTTTGAGTGCTCTACTTTTAGTTAAAATCTACTGGCTGATAAGATGGCTTACCTTTGGCTTTGCTCTGGCTTCTCTGAGAGATCACCCAAGATAATAATTTCTAAGCAGAAACACTTTCTCTAAACTACATGTTAAAAAAGGAACAAATTAGTTCAAAGCATTATTACAGACCACCATGTGAAATTCCCACATTCTTAGCAGTTTGAAAAATGTTTAATTTATGTTTATGTATTCTTATTCAAAATGTTAGTTAACAGCCTGTAGGGACCCAGTAATAGGACCTTTTTTCTTTTTTATGTTTATTAGCTACATTAATGACTGTTTCTGCAATTCCACTGCAAAGACTTTCGTTAATGAATGCCAATTAATTCTGAAATGATTTTAAACAAAGGGTGATGAGAATAACCAATCAACCATGACAGTGTAAAGAGCAAGCAAGCTGTTGTGGCCTAAATTTCCTGCGTTGATTATTTGCTGTCAGATGGTATTGTTATTCATCAGGCCTGTCTTCGGATTCTATATACATGCATTACACTAGAGTGTCATTATCTCAGACATACTTGGGCCTCTGTTTCCAATGGCACAGATTCTATCATGACCAGGTGTCAGCAACATCCAAATGCATAGTCTCCCTACCTGTCACCAGATGGGGCCTGACCATACAAATACAATTTGTACTTAATAGGCTCTCAAAATATTATTGGTGAAGTTGAAATGAAGCTAAAAGTAAAACCTAGCCCACACAAATGGTCACTGGAATGGCTGGGTGGTAGTTAAAAATGTGCTTTATGAAGGCCAGGCATGGTGGCTCACATCTGTAATCCCAGGACTTTGGGAGGCAGAGGCAGGTAGATCACCTGAGGTCAGGAGTTCGAGACCAGCCTTGCCAAAATGGTGAAACTCTGTCTCTACTAAAGATAAAAAAATTAGCCGAGCGTGGTGGCAGGCACCTGTAATCCCCACTACTCGGGAGGCTGAGGCAGGAGAATTGCTTGAACTCGGGAGGCGGAGGTTGCAGTGAGCAGAGATCACACCACTGCATTCCAGCCTGGGCAACAGAGCAAGACTCCATCTCAAAAAAAAAAAAAAAAAAAAAAAAAAAAAGTGCTTTGTGATACCTTGTTCATGGTTGAAGATAGATTATTTTATTTTCAAATTTAAAATGTAAACATAAATTCTCAAAACTCTTACTATAAAAAGTTAATCAAGTAATTTTTCTAAACTCATTAAATTAAATGACATTAGCAGGATGAACACATACTGCTTATGTACATTTATCTCTTGGAGTTAAAGCAGCAAAACATGCAAACAAACCACAGGTGATTTGGGCACAACAAAGCCAATGTTTTCTTTTAAGACTGAAAACACTAAAAAAATTTGCTTATTGTAGCTATCGAACTTTATGAACTCCACTTGACCCTCCTCCGTCCCCTATCTAGCAAAGTTGATGGACATTAAATTGTATGCAATAGTCCCATACCCTTGAGTTGACAGTCCTCTCCATCTAATAAAGCCTTCGTCATAAGGCATCATCAATAAGTTGGTCCTAGCCAATTGGACAGCTTCCTGTCTGCCGGTGTTTCATTCTTAAATGGGACTCAGCTTTTTACTTTCACTTTGAAGTATGGCAAGAGGAAAGGAAGTTGAATTCATTGTAAATTCATGCCACATAATAACTTATTGCCAGGTGAGGACAGGAACATGCATTCCATTGAAACAACTAATTGTTTCTGGGCAATCTAACTTCCTTTCCTTGGGCGGACAAGATCTGATGTGTACAGAAGGGAGAATTATATCAATATATAGCAAATGATGGCCTTTTCTTATATGGCTTAGTCCAGGAGGCCAGAGCCAGAAACAGACATCAAGTTGAGTCAACTGAAGACGATATAAGCAAAAGAAGCATATATCAGACCATATATCAGAGAGAAATGGTAGAAGAACTAAAATTAGACATGGGAAATCATAAGCTAAACATCTATTAAATATACCACCATCAATGTAAAGACAGGTTTCCATAAGATGCAAAGGATATGAATTTTTGTCCAGATGAACACGTCCATGGTGTGTTCCAAGTGTCCCAGATCCCTGCCTCTTTCTGAGCAGAAACACTAATTCTTTCATCTTCTGGGAGAGTGGGCTGCTGGCTGCCCTCCACTGAGTCACCTTTCCAAGAATTTCCCTTACCCTAAGAAAGCTCCTGACTCAAGGTTGTGCCTACTTCCTGAGGCAGCCCACATCCAATTACTAGTTGATGCAGGGGCTTAAAAACCTGGCACCTTGGCCGGGCACAGTGGCTTATGCCTGTAATCCCAGCACTTTGGGAGGCCGAGGCGGGTGGATCATGAGGTCAAGAGTTCGAGACCATCCTGGCTAACACGGTGAAACCCCGTCTCTACTAAAAATACAAAAAATTAGCCGGCCTGGTGGCAGGTGCCTGTAGTCCCAGCTACTCGGAAGGCTGAGGCAGGAGAATGGTGTGAACCCAGGAGGTGGAGCTTGTAGTGAGCCGAGATCACGCCACTCCACTCCAGCCTGGGTGACAGAGCAAGACTCCGTCTCAAAAACAAACAAACAAACAAACAAACAAAACCTGGCACCTTGCCTCAATTCAGGACAACTCTAAAGAGTCATTTCATTTTCTTTACTCCTTCACAAGTGTTGACCATAAATGCACTCCCCAAGAACCTTCCCACATGCAAAAATCTTCATCTCAGAATCAATTTCCTCAAGAAACTGACCTGAGATGGCTTCATTGATACCATCCTTTGTCTCTGCACACATATAAGAGAAAACCTAAGAAAGCAAATAGAACATGCAACTACATGTAAGTTTTATATGCTTATATATAATTATATGTATGACACAAAATAAATGACTTTATCTTGCCAGAAATGAATAGTACATGATTCATAAAAATTGTATACAACTCACCAAAACTGAGAATAATCATTTTAATCTAGTTTATCTCCTTAACAGAAACCTTTTCTTTTCTGAACAAAAACATAAGTATTAAGATGGCACACAGAAAAGCAGGTCAAGTTTTCTGGAATACTGTGGGTCTTGTGACACAAATCAGTAATGTTGACCAATACATCCAGTCCTAAATGCTTGCCTTATTACGATAGAGGGTAATCCTAAAGATTTTGCTTTGTTTGCATTCTTGAGGAAAATCATGTAACCCTTAGTAGAAGCAAAAACGCTAAGACGTATTATTCCTTGAAACTTTCCGATGCTGAGTTTTAGGCCAAGATTCCAATGGTCATGATATGATGATGTATTTGAACATTTCATTGAACTTCAAGAGCCTGATAAATTCAGATCAAAATGTGAGACAGTTTTATCTTTTTTCCTTTTTTTATAAAATCATTGTAAACCCAATTTACTACATGTTATCTACTTACAGTTCTTCCAAGGAATGTTCCTATCACATCTACAAATCAGGCAAAAAAAAAAAAAAAGAACATTTTTGCAACCTAAGGAAATATGCGGTTTTAAACTAATAATCTCAAGTCTAGTAGTTTTAGGTAAAATGAATATTTCTAACTTAATTTTATTCGTTAATAATTGTCACTGTCTACAGCTGGGATATAGGCCAACTCCAGTTGAGTGGTGATGGTTGCCTAAAGAGCTGTGTTGAGATGGATTTTAAGGTCTCAATCAGGATTAGTGAGAATGAGTGATGCAATCAATTAGTAATGTCAGCCATCACTATTAGCCAGCTTCAACGTACAGAATATGAATTTAATCTACTGAGCATGGCAAAATGTCCAGTCTCATCACATACCACTTTCCCCAACACAGCTGATACTCCAGCTGTACCAAACTACAATGGGTCCACTCACCACCACATTCCCTAGACTTTATTCATGCTGTGCCCTAGGTCTAAATTTTTTCCTGCATTTGGCTTGCTGACCAATTCCTACTCACACTTCATGATTTGGCTCCTCACTCACATCCTCCAGGAAGCCTTTTAGATTCTCCTAGGTCAAATTAGTTCTTAGTGACTCCCTGCTCATATTTCATTGCACTTTGTACACATTGTAATCATGTGTCTCCGCTCTAGACTATGAGTTTCTTCAGACCAGAATGGCAACTACCACAATATAAGATACACAGATATAAAATAAACAACTGTTGAATAAGTAAATGAAAGTAGGAAAAATGTTTTGACATTTTAAACACTTAGATTTCATACTTGTGAATGAAATGAAAATCCTAGATTCTGTTGTTGTCAGTTTATGAATTAACAACCCACACTACCACTGTTCTAGGCATTCTATGTTGGACCAATTCATTTAATCTTCACACCCTTTTGGGGTAGAATCTATTATCATCCCTGTTTTGTTGATAAGATAACTGAGGCGTAGACACATGGTTATGGGCTGAATTGTGCCCCCTTCCAATTCATATATGAATGTCCTAACCTCCATTACCTCAGATTGTGACTATGTTTGGAGATAGGGTCTTTAAAAAAAAAAAAAAAAAAAAAAAAAAAGATTAAATTGAGGGAATATGGGTGGGCCCTAATCCAAAATGACTAATGCCCTTCTAAGAACAAGAGCTTAATATACACACAGGGGAAGACCACATGAAGACATGGCGAGAATGTGGCCATCTACAAGCCAAGGAGAGAGACCTTCAGAGGATACCAACCCTGCTGACACCTTTATTTTAGACTACTAGCCTCCAAAATTGTGGGGAAGTAAATTTTTGTTGTTTAAGCCACCAAGTCTGTGGTACTTTGTTCTGGTAATGCTAACAAACTCATACAGACAGGAAGTGCCTTGCTGAATGTCATAGAGCTAGTAGGGGATACAAATCTGGGCAGTTTAGCCCCTGATCACATGCTCTTAACTGCTAAACACTCTTGCCTCTCAACTGAGATGGTAAGCCATAGTGCCTCCAAATGGCGAGATGACTGGCAGAGGCCTAAACACTCTGATATAATGAAGAAAGGAGACTGGACTGAGGGTCAGGAGACCTAAATGCAGGTGCCAGCTCAGTCTCTGGCCCAACACATAGTCCTGAGTAAGTTCATTCTCTCCTTTGGGCCTCAGTTTCCCTAAATGTCTAAACGAGGTTTAGACTAGATGGTCCCTATGGGTCCTTACTGCTACATTCTCTGTGGTTCTATGAGTCTATGGTCCACACTGCCAGAGAGCGGGTTGTAACTAATTAGTTTACTGGAAAACAAAAAGCTTTTTGCTCAGTTACTGAGTTATCCTTGACTTGGCATAAAATGATTACACATTCTGACAATTTGAGGCATCCTCTTTCCTGATTATTTGATCACAACAGTCCCTCACTACAAACTGCAGTGCAGGCAAGTAGCCTCTTTTCTCTGTAAGATCTATGATTCTAGACGCTTTCTTTCCTCTGACCTGAAAAGTCTGGGTCTGCTGACATCAAGGGCCCATCAGTTCAAACAGGCCTTCCATAAGATGGGCTGTCAGGCCAGGCTGAAAATACCTGAGTCTTTTGGTAACATTTTAATTTTATATTTAAACTGCACAGGAGTCTAGGATTTTATATACAGAAAGAATACTTGAGAGATGGCAGACAATGTCAGTCAGTCAAACACACTAAGAGAGAGAATCAGCTATAGATGATTTACATGTTTCTGAATAAGCAAATAACTAATAGATTCCATTCATCAAGAAGGTGAAAATGCAACAAAGCCAGCCAAATACTTTCTGAGTATCCAAGTTTGCCTTAACAGTAGTAAGTCAGTTCAGAGAAGCTAAGGGTAAAGTTTTTCAAACATGTTTGCATTCTGATAATAGTCACATTCTAAACAGTTACAATACCATTCACTGGGCACTGAAAGTAAAGGAAAAGCCCTCAGATCTGGCAGTATAGCCAATATTACCAAAGGACATCTGTTCAACTCTGATTTCCTGAACACAGCCTATCATCATTGCTCCTCAAGCAATCAAACCAGTTGAATCCATGAACTAGAAAAAGAGAAACTCATTGCCCAGGAGTGGTCCTGGGGACCACACACACTTAAAACCTGGGACCTTCCCAACCACAGACACTCCAGGAGGCCATTGTGAAAATCCCACTCCAAACATTTCTATTCGTATCTCGTAAGACAGGCCTTCAGGACAATCAAGCACTAGTCTGCAAATATCTGAAGGGCAAGTGCAATGGGCTGAGTTTTGTCACCTCCTTCCAAATTTGTATGTTGAAGTCCTAACCCCTACTACCTCAGAATGTCACTGTTTTGGGACATAGGGCCTTAAGAAAGGTGGTAAAGGCAAAACAAGGTAATCAGAGTGGGCCCTAACACAATCTAATTGATGTCCTTACAAGAAGAGGAGATTAGGACACAGACTTGCACGGGAAGATCATGTGAAGACACAGAAAGAAGATGGCAACCTACAAGCCAAGGAGAAGGGGCTCAGAAGAAACCAACGCTGTCCACACCTTTGTCTCAGTGTTCTAGCTTCCAGAGCTGGGAGAAAATGTGTTTCTTTTGCTTAAACCACCCAGGCTGTAGTACATACTTTGTTATAGCCAACCTAACAAACTAATACAACAAGGAACACTACAGCAAGTACAGTCATTTCAGTCAACAACCAACCACATATGTCATGGTGGCCTCATAAGATTATAATAATGTATTTTTACTGTACCTTTTCAATGTTTAGATATGTTTAGATACACGAATACTTACCATTGTGTTACAGTTGCCTATAGTATTTAGTATAGTCGCTTGCCATACAGGTTTGTAGCCTAGGAGCAACAGGATATGCCATACAACCTAGGTGTGTGGTATGCTATGGCCATCTAGGTTTGTGTAAGTGCACTCCATCATATTCCACAAAATGATAAATTGCCTGATGATGCACTTCTCAGAATGCATCCTGTTGTTAAGTGATTCATGACTATATTTATTAGGCCCCTACTTAAGTGCTAGGTTCTGTGCTAGGTACAAGGGATACAATGATAAATTAATTTCACTATACTCCTTGCCCTCAAGGAGTTTCCAGGCTATTGGGAGAGTAATATATGTAAACAGGCAATCAAAATAGAATGTGAGACGAGTTTCAGTGGCGTAAGGACTACAAAAACTGCAGGAACAGAAAAGAGGAATACCTGCTTTGAGAAGTCTTCCCAAAGGATATCAAGAGTAAACTGAGATTAGCTGGTAAAAGCATGATGGCACACTTCATACAGCTGGAAGGCAGTAAGTTAGAAGAAGCTGGCAAGGACAGCAAGGGCCAGGTCACAAGGGGATCTCCAGAGGTTTGACTTCTTTCTTTAGGCAATGGGTGGCACTAAGAAATCAGTCTGGCTGCAACGTGGAGAAGGCAGTGGTTCAGCAGTGTGGGGCCAGAGGTAAGAAAACCAGCAGCAGAAATCAGCTGAGTCATGATGCTTACCTGTTGTAAGGTGACGGCCAAAGTGTTGGAACTACAGTTTCAAAGTAAATGAGGAAGGTAGGATTTGGTGATTGATAGGCTATAGAACATGAGGGAGGGGGAGGGATTGTAGGTGATTCCAGGCTTCTGGCATAGATAGTAGCGCCATCAACTGTTCAGTGTTAATTATTATGAATATGAGGTCCCAATGGGAACATCCAAATAGAGATGTGTACAAGGCAGCTGCATATACATATCTGATGTCTAGTGCATACTAGGTATCAAATACAGAAAGAAGGGAAAGAGATGGGGATAAGCGGAGAAAGAGGAAAAAGGAATGACTTATCATACATAAGTCTAAATTATTTGCCAGCTGGTTTTCTTTAGCAATATTTAAATGTTTAAACATCAATGTGTATTAAACAAAGCGACACACCTCCTGACATCCTTGGTTGTGCTACACATACCAAAAAAAATCCACATTGCATAAAAAGAGACTAGGAAGCTAGAGACACAAGCTTCTGGTTTCACAGAAGGATCAAGCAGAAGGGAAATCAAAGGCTTTAAAATAATGAGCTCTTACTTAAGTACCAATATCATCTTAAGAAGTAAATATGTAGAAAACTCTAAATCTCATCAGCTAAATCACATTTGAAAATATGCCCTTCAAGATTTTTTCTAGTATGAAAGGTATTACATATTATATTTTCTGCTACCAAATCAACACATTGATATGTACCTAATTGATTTTAATTAAAAATAAAGAAACAAGGATACCTTCATGTGAAAACTAGATTTTGTAATCTGCATAAATTATTTTTTGGACATCTAAAAAAATTGAAATAAATCTCAAAATTGACAAAATTACAGGTTTAAAAATAAGTTCTTGGCAAGATTGTTTTAATAGTTGAAACTGAAACCTGATAATTTGTTGTTTTTAAAAAAGGAAACCCTATGATATAGAGATGGTTATTTGTATTTATTATCTTCTTGTTCCAATGAAAATGCCAACATATATGACAACAAAACTGATGCTTTGCACATCTGAATGTAGTCAGGAAAATTCCCCTAGAGTCACAAGCCACTGCTTAAGCCTTAAAGTATCTATAGAGATGATATCAATCCTTTAAGCTCCACAGGTTCTTATTTTTTCATTTGACACAGGTTTGTTTTACTTGCCTATCTTTCTGTACTCATCTTAAATATATATATTATTTGCTAAATGAGAGTATTCAATAAATAGCTAGTGAATTAATTAATTAACTAACAGCATCAGAGTAAATGCAAAAATAAAAAGACATAGACCCAGCTCTCCAAGAAATTCTGGTCTAAACAGCAGTAACAGAATACAGGCACGCACCCAAAGGACCCCAATAGGAGGCAGCATTCAGTAAATGCCATTAAGTATTGGACAAAAACACCCAGGATTCCAGAAGTAGGAATGCTTCCAGGAAAGAGGAAGAAATCAAAACCTTCTGGAGGGCCTACTGTGTGTAGCAGGTACTGGTAGGCACTATACACATGCCACTTGATACATATATTATCATCATCCCCAGTTGAGGAAATTGACTGAGAGAGGCTAAGTCACTTGTCAAAGGTCCCTCAGCTGGAGTCGGGCATCTGTTTCACTGGTTTATGCCCCTTTTCACTTTCAAAACTGTCCTGCTCAGAACAATAACTCATACAGTCACCCTATCACTATCTAGCACAGAGTAGGTGCTCAATCAGTGTGTGCTGATGGATTGACTCAGTCTAAATGAAGGAAGAACAAAAGACAAGGGCACTGCTGCTGCATACATTTATGTGAGAGTCAGAAGAACTGTTGTCAATTATGGCATCTCTCTCTTCCTGGGCCTTTCATTCAGCATATGTAAAATAAGATCAATGGTTTCACCCCATTGCTCGATTTCTGGATTGCCTCAAATATATATGAAATCATCAGGAATTTGTCAGAATAAAAACAATTAATGAGATGCAACATTTTGTTATCATGTTTATTAGTTCTCACAGATTCACTTAGGCTTTGCTAAAAAAAAAATCATAGACTTCAAAATTTCCGCTGCTAATATACTACTGAATTCCATGTTGGTGTTTGTTAAACAGAAAAATTCATAGCTGTTTTTGCTTAAAATCTCCTGAGACGAAAAGAAAGAAGAAAAATGGTTACAGATAGGAGTGTGTGTATATGTATGTATGTGTGTGTGTGTGCGTGTGTGTGTGAGAGAGAGAGAGAAAGAAAGAAAGAAATTGAGACAGAGAGAAAAAGAGAGACAATGTAATATATTTTCACCTGGACACATTCTATGTCAAAGTCCTGAAAATTTACAAAAGAGATAAATAGACCAGTAATTTAAAAAATAAATGAAGATTAAGTGATATTTTGGTACGGGGCTGGGAGGTAGCTATGCAGAAAACAGGAGATATTTGGAAATTCTGAACATCAGATTCTGAAACTATTACATATACATGAACATTGGCTCCTAAATGGTTCCTAGCTACAATAGTATTTCACCAGAATCATTGTTGTTTATTATTTATAAGAATAGCTATTTCTCCACTGAGAAATTACTCTCCCATTCTAGAGTTTGGGAATGTCATTTAGTTAATGATAATACTGAATGCTTAATAGAATATTTTTAAAAAGAAAAATTCAAATTCATACAAAAATAAAGTTACCATTTCTGCTATCATGGTTCAAGCTTTAAAGGCTCTAAGCAGATGCTTTCAATAGCCCTGTATATTCCTGTGGCATCCTCCAATAATTCCTACTATAGGCAGGGATAATTCACTAGGTTAAAAATGTTTCTGGTTTTGTGTAAATAATGCACAAATTAACCAATGTGGAAAGCTAATTATTAAATTACTTTAAGCCACTGTTCATTGTTCTTCCTTCCATCTCCCCTTTTCCTCCTGTCCCAGTGGAGGCAGCACCAAGATCTGAGCTAAGCAGCAACCTAGCAGATCACTTCTCACTCCGGGACTGTGGTTCAGAGTAAACTGGCTCACATCAGATTTGACTCTAATTTGGGTCTTAGCATGCTTAATTTGCACTTAATTGCCTACAGAGATGTCTATAGTCAGGGATGTCTACTGCGGAATCCAGCCTGAGTTATGCTACTTAAATCAAAAAAGCATTGCTTTCTCCTTAAACACTAAAAATACTTTTCAACAATTACACACATTTATTTTTACCTAGCTGTTGAAACGTAAGAACTGCTTTGATTCCTAAACATACATAATACAGATAATACCTGTGAAAAAACAAGTTATAACAATCCCAAAGTTAAAGTATGGCAATGTTAGTCAAAATGAAGACATTTTCCTTTTGAGCTTATTCTATGACAATGTGCAGCCGCAATGACCTGATTTCTATTTCACCAAATAATTACAATTGCATTTCTCAATTTAGCTACTGGGGTGCTTATTCTTTAAATTGATACTTGCTTATTGAGGTTCATTTGCAATCTTAGGAGCTTAGCTCCAACATTTAAAAAATCAAATAGGTGTGTAGATGGGCCAGGTATATATTTGTTCTAAGTGCCTAAGTACTATTTTGAGCAGTTACAGAAATTTGTGCTTATAAGAAAGGGCCCACGTTAGAAATTGGGACTGCCTCATTAACTTATGGATACTTCCTTTATCAATCAAACTTGAAATATTGCCTTTTAAAACTTTTTTGAAGAAATGTATTACATTTTCAGTAAAATCTACTGAGGCTCCCATATAATATTGCATGAACTTGCTGAATTTGAAGCTGAAGGTGCAAACTTAAAGGCCAATCAATAGCTTCCTTCAAAATTATCACTGCTGGACATTGCTAAATTCAAAAATGTCAGAAATCTCAGAGCTAACTATTTCTAATTTGAAAGCCTCTGATTAGTAAGGGCCAATAATATGCATTAATTAGTTTATGACAATAATAAATATTCTTAATTTTGCTTCTGTGCATTTAACATGTTGGTCTTATGTGAGAGACATGTCTTTTGTCATACTCTTATTAAAAGTAGCCTCCATAGCTTCTTCTCTAATGATGACACTAAAAACTTTCAATGCCTTTCAGACCTAGATTGTACATAGATCTATTTCATTTAAAATGTTTGCACAGGCTGTCTCACAGGGTAACTTCTGAGATATTAAGTATGGGTGAAATTAATGTATACCAGGCACAAATTCATCTTAATGATGGAAAGTCCACAGAAAGTAACTTTCTTTTGGGCAATGTTGCCTCATATAAAGAAATGCTCTAAATAGTTCCCCAAGCCTCCAAAGCCAAAAAAAGTCAGTGATCCAATGAAAGTAGTCTTCTGAGAGGCAACAAGCCAACTAAAAGTCTCTTGCCACAGGGAAGAGTGCAAGTCTAAGCCTTGACCAGGAATGGGCAAAGCATTTGAGGCTGGTGTTTTGTCAAGAGAAAGGTTGAATCAGATGAAAAATCGCCAGGCTTGGAAAGCTTACAAACAAAAACTGCAGTTACAACTTATCAATGGAGAAGGAAGAAAAAGGCCAGAAATATGTACTTTATACTTAAAAAAGACATGTGTCCCCTGTGAGACCAACATGTTAAATGCATATAAGCAAAACTGACATAGAAGTACTCCAGAAGCATTTCAGACCTCTTCATTCGCAAGAAAGCAGGGTAGCATAGGACACATCCACATGGACAACTCCAGAAGTTCATAAATATGCAAAGCTAGAGCTCAAAACATGGTATTTTAAAAGTAAATCCATTCTGTCATTGAGTACTATGTAGACTGATACATTCATTTTTGCAACCATAGAAATTGAAAAGAACACATATGTAATTTTAATTGCACAGATAAAAGCATCTGGGGAGCTCTACTGAAGATGTATGAAACCCTCATCTTGCAAGCACAAAACACTTCACAGTTTACACAGCACTCACAATCCACAACCTCAGGACATAGTCACACAGCCTTTTAAAGAAAGTAAAAAGCAAATATTACTTCTCCCTCTGATACAGCTGAGAAAGTCAGCTCAGAGGGTAGACGCAACCTGCTCTGTGTATGTGTAACCAACACAAGAAAATCCAAGACCACACAACTCATCAGCTAGATGATGGCAAAGTTCTCTGTTGACCTCTCTACTCAGGTCACCTCAGACAAGAGTGTTACCACACTATATCCACTCTCATTTCCTGATACTCTAGAATTATTTGTCCTTCTAACAATAATAATAATGAGAATAATATCTGCCATTTCCTGAGCACCACAATTCCCTGATATACTCTACCAAAGACATGAGGTTTAGGTATTTATCTATCCAAATAAACTTTTTGGAATTTCTCAGTACAAGAAAAAAAAAACACATCCAAATAATACAAGTTAGGAACATTTTTAATATGTTTTTGCTAAAAAATATAGAATGTTAACTATCGGTAAACCAAATCACAAGTATAATGTTTTGAAAAAGATTCCTTTTTTATGTAAGTAAATTAGCATGCCCTGGTGAGCCATTATGTAGATCCTAAACTTACTATGTCCTTAGGCTTGCTTGAAATATCCATCAATCCATCCATCCATCCATCCATCCATCCATCCATCCATCCATCCATCCATCCATTCACCTGTCCACCCATCCTTAAACATAAGACATACCTACTTGGTGCCTAGTCTCCAAAAACACCTCATCGCTGTTCTCTAGTTCCTGCATTTTGCATCTTTCCCAGGAGCAGGCTGGTCTGGCTGTCCTTTATTTCCCATGTAACCTGTGAGACTCAGGTTCACATGACACTTGGCTGTGGCCCATGGTGGCAGGAGGCCTTTGGCACTTCCATTCAAAGGATTGTAGATGTCGGGAACAAGCTTAGCCCACATGGTGCATGTGCTGAAAGTACTTCCAAATAATTACTCATTTTATTTTGGAGAAAATAACTGCAAAGCAATGAAAAGCTGAATGGAACGGCTTTTGTGTGCATAATGAGTGTTTATTCCATTAGTTTTCTTAAAATTAGGATTACATATTTTTAAGCCCTGCAATCAAAACGTTCACAGCATACAAAGCCAAACTGAGTCACCTGTACAACGACCAGCTGAGTAACTTTTGATTCTAAACCTAACCACCCATCACTACCCTCCTTTTATTTCTTCACTAAAAACCATGTTTGTAAAGCTACATTATAAGTTTGTACAACAGCTAAAGTATGTATTTGTCACCTGCTGCTTTTGTTCTGTTATTATGCATGCTTTTGTGCATGTGTATGTGTGTGTTTGTGTGTTTCTTTGTGAGTATGCATGTTTCTACCAAAATCTTGAGCCATCCATCAGTAAATCAAAACAAACCATGGGGAATTACATGAAGATGGAAATACCTGAGGCCTAGGAAAACCCAAAGCCCTCTGGTGGGGAAAATAAAAACAGAGACACCACTAAAGTCCCATTTTAACATTCCATTCCTCTTTCTTTCTTCCTTTCTTTCTTTCTTCTTTGTTTCTTTGTTTCTTTCTTTCTCTTTCTTTCTTTCTCTCTTTCTTCTCTTTCTTTCTTTTCTTTCTTTCTTTCTTCTTTCCTTTCTTTCTTTCTTCATTCTCTCACACACACACACTGACACACACAAACACACACACACACACACACACACACACACACCTACCTTTCAGCACACTGTGATCATCAACATTACAACTGAACATTTAGGCTCATTTTCTGGTGTTCTTATCCTAAGAATCCAGTGTGGGATATTTCTTAGTTAATTTTGCCCTGTGTACTCATAAAGTTTTGCATGTTGAGGATTATTTTAAAATACAAATAATCTGTTAATTGGTAGGAAAGGATAGAAAAAAGACAGCACTTGATAATAACCCAGCTATGCAGCCAACTCCCCTGCTCTCAATAAAACATAAGCAGCCCCAAGGTATTGTGAAAAGTAGAATGTGTTTGGTGCCTGGTGTGATCCGGTGATTTCTGTTAACTTGTTCTATGCTAAAATAATCTCAAGTAAGTATTATTATCCTTGTTTTACAGATGAGGAAATTGAGACTCTGAAGGCTTGAGAAACTTGTCCAAATCACAAAGCTAAAGGTAGCAGTTGCAATTTAAATATGGCTCTATCGCTTTCCAAAGCAAGTTTTCTCTCACTACACCAAAGGTCTCAACTCTGGGTACATGGATTCCCTTGGAGGTCCACAGTTTGACTTCAGGAAGCCTAAGCAATTGCATGAAAAATGGTTTGAGTATTTCCAAGTCACATTTTTCTGAGACATGGGAGTAGAGATTTTACCAGCTTCTCAGAAAGGGTGAAGGCCCCAAAAGTTTATGAATGCCCATGATTTCATCCCAGTGTCTTGTAGGGCTCAGTGCAGATGCCGATAGCATACTTCTCTAGAGCCATCCTAAATCCACCTGCCAGCATGCACCTCTCTCTGCTCTGGGCTCCCATGGTACTCTGAACTCTCCTGCAACTCTGATTTTTTACTTCATTTTGTTGCTTTGCTGTTATTGTGAATATATCAAAATTGTCCTGCTAGATGTAAGTTTCTTGAAGGCAGAACACAATCTTTTCCAATTTTGTGTCTGTCAAAGCCCTAGCACCATACTCTGCATAGGATAAGTGCTTGATAAAGGTCAAACGAAGTTGATTTTTTTTTTAATTTAGTGACTGGTTGTTACCCACCAAAACCATGCTTACTCCTACTCTTGATCTTTGATTATCTAATTCCTCTCACCTAGAAGGCTAACTTCCTCAAATGTCAGACTTGTTTCTGGTCAATCTCTGGGCCGTCATCTTCAAGAAAGGCCTGCACATGCAACACCCTTATTTTATAACTTGTTATCACACAACTGCATACACATTTTCTTATCATTATTGTCTAATTGCTTCAGATATGCTATGAACTCTTCAGCTCTCCAGGGGATGTATTCACTTATTCAGCATATATTTAATGAGCACCTACTCTGTGCCAGGTATTATGACTGGAATTGGCAAAAATCCAGTCATCTCTTCTTCTAAAGTTTTTGGATCTCCCTGTAAAGATTAAAACTATATTATGCATGTAGATGTGCTCAATACATAATAAATGAATGAATACTGTCAACCTTACCTTGACATTGCTTGTGTAGTTTTTAATGGCTGAGGACAGACTAGATTTATCCCTTCCACCTTTTGAAACACTGATTTTCTTGGAGACTAGTATGCTTATTCAGAGTTACAGCATTTATTAAGATTATAAACTAGTTTCAAATTAATTTATATATTTAGGAAAATAATCACCTGCATATGTATACTTGAAATCAGAAGTCATGTGAATGGCTTATTTTCAGAATAATGGCTTATTTTAAATAATGACTTATTTTCAGAAGAAAGAGAATAAGAAAAAGTGGCCTGTGCTGTTCTAAGTGAAATGTATTTAGATTGGCAATGTTGAATGGGTAGTAGAGCTTCCATTTGGCATCACTAATGCCTCGGCAGTCCAGAATGTCACCCAACCAACTGAAAAACCAAGTCTGCTCATCTGGGAAGTAATTCTGTCAGTGGCCTTCCATTTCTCCAGATTTTCTTTCAAATACTACATAAATGAATAATTAAAGAGACAAGTGAAAATAAATATTAAGAGTTTTCCTAAACCATGTTCTCAAGGCATTTTTATCCCATTTAAATTTTAAAGGTAATTATAACGTCTACTGCCAAGAAAGTTAACACTAATTATTGGAATAAATAACACTGTACAAATTAAATAGGGATGCAAAGACAAAAATGCATAATGGCTTATTCAAAACAGGAAGCACGACACTGTTATTTCTAGCTCTAAGTAATATATCCTCTTGATTTATGAAGACATAATTTTTAAATGTCTATTAGTAAAACCTTTTCTCTTGTATCATGTTAACTTTACTATCAGATTGCTATTTAAAAAGTTAACATTCATCTTTTCTCAGCAGTCATCTAGTATGGTTTTACTTTTTTTATTTTATAGCTTTTATACGTATATTGCTACATAGTTTGAAAAGAAATGTACTTATGTCTACCTATGTAAATCACACAATGAATTATGTTGCAGTTAAAACCTACAAACTAAATCTGGTATTTCTTCAGTAATTTATCTCCAATCCAGTATGTATTTTAATGTATTATACAGCAGTGTTATGTAATATATGAAAAACTTTAATATGGGTTTTGACTAGCTGTATTTCAGCATTGAACAAGTGTTGATGCAAACATAGAATACTTTTTTGTTTTTTGTGTGTGGAAGGCATTGGCAGTCAATCTTTCAATCTTCCCAAACTCTAAAACTCTAAAGGCTAATTTCAGGAAGATTCAATAACACACTGTAGCTACAATTTCCTTTCTTTTCCCCACAGGAGGTGAAATGAACATATTTATGTGACAGGGAGGCCTTTTCCTTCATAAGTCAAAATATAGAAGTGAGATGTTGCTTTTTCATATGGCTAATATGTTTGCTGGAGCCTACCAACTAAGGAACTTTTATATGTATCTTTGGGTTATGGAGAATGGACAAGTTCTACACTGTACTTGATTATTTTTGATGCAAGCTCTCTCAGATGAAGGTTTCACCTGTGACCTTTCAGTACTTTCTCATTCCTGAGTGAGGAATATGCAACCTAAAAGCAGACTAATGTGTTTCTATTAAGCCAATTGGACTGGCTGGCTTTGCAGAGCCCTCTCAGAATCAAGAATCTGTAATTTTATAAATAGTGCCACTATCACCTCCACAGTCTTACTGCCACTTCTTGGCCCCCACTCAAAGAAAATAATGATTCCGTTTTCTCAGAGTACTGCTCTTTCAATTCATGTGAATTAACAGAATATAAGCTGTTCTTCAAAATGCTGATTTTTTTTTTCTTTTCACTTAATGCCCAGATTTATGGGTGGAGAGTTCAAGGCTCAGTTCTGTAATTAGCCAAGGTGAAGCATTTGGTGAGGCCTCCTCTTGCCAGGCTTCTATATTCTTCATTGCAAGAAGTGAAGCTTTCAGATCTCAAAATCTCTGTGTTTACAGCAATTTCAAAATACAAAAGTATGTGGGAGTTACAGAGTATTTCAAATAGTTGAGAACTGAGACTGACTGCATAAGTAAAGTCAAGTAAATACATTATGATTAATTTCTCTATATTTGAAAAAAACATAATTGCAATCCTAGGAACTATGGAGTGCAAAAATATTGTACATTCAATTCCTCTCTTTCCTCTGCTTCTACCACCAGAAATTCACTGATCTTAACTAAAAGGCAATGTCCATGGTCACCAAATAAAGGCAGGGGAGCTGAGTCGAACAGTTTTTGAGGTAACAATTTATATACAGATACTCAGAACAACCCTACACCAACTCCACCAAAATCAAAGGATGCGATTTCTCCATCAATATTTTATCATAGGGACTGAGGGCGAGAATAGTACTGAGTGCAAAGTCATTCCCACTCTCCATTGTAAACATGTTCCCTGTGTAGCCAGCTTCAGTCTAAAAGAAACAAAGTCAGGAAGTATCATAGAAAAGTCCACAGCTATCAGTACAAGATAAATTCAACTGGTAATGTGTTCATTTGGCTTCAAAAACTACAAAAGACAAAACATAATTTAATATTTAATATACTGCATTACTAATAGAAACTTATCACTTCTATGATTTCTAAGAAAATATTCAGCATATTTTCCCATGCTCTCTAAAGTACTATCAAACCTCTCTGAGGTAAGACATTAATTTTTAAGTGGTGAACCAAAAAGGCCATTTGTAAGAAATAAATCTTTCAGTGAAGCATAAGAAAATGATCATTTTTTTGTACATAGCTTTACAACAAGAAGCACCGTGCAAACATTAATCAAATATCATGACATTCAAAGGCTATATCATGACAGCATGACAATAAAAGAGATAAAGGGAAAAACTTACCTGCTTTTTGAAGCTCTCGGTGTCAAAGAAAGGAATCTTGGGTAATGGTATCACCATCCACTGCTTGCCCAAGCTAGAAACCTCAGCATCATTTTAAATTCCTCTAGGTGGGCTTCCTTTCAATGGCCCATCTAATTAATCACTGGATTCCATTGAATCAGACTTAAGAATCTATCTCAGAAATGACCCTAATTCAAATTGCTAGCATTTCTGGCCTGGAATATTTCAACAGCCTGTTCAATCTTTCTGCCTCGAATCTCACCAGCCCTAACATGTTACTCCCTTCCCCCAACTCCCCTGCCAATCATCCTGTCAAGATGGCTTTTCTGAAACATTATTTACCATGATTATACCTTATACCTTTAACCTTTTAATGATTGAAAAGACTCCCCATCATGTAGAGGTAATACCAAGCCCCCAGTCTTCCCAACCAATCTTCCTTTTTCTCTCCAAACACAGCTGACTCTTGTGTCTCATGAATCCCAGAAGCCATCAAGCCAATTTACAACTTGATGTGGGTTTACATTGCAGGAAAGCTTATATTTCCACTTCTTCACCAAGAAAACTTCCAATCATACTCCAAGAGCTAGCCTCAAGTTACTACCTCCTTGAAAAAGCTTTTCTAAACACCTCAGATAGCTATTCTTTGTCTGCTTAAAGAGAATACCAAACACTGTTCTATTATACTTCATTGTGACTTTTCTGTTTTTGTGTCTATATCCCTGGACTTAAGCTACCTAAGATAAGGCAACATGTCATCATCTCAGTTTTCCAGCTTCTGGCATAGTACCTGGCACACAATGGGCACTCAATGCAAATTTGGTAAATGAATGAATAAAAGAAAATACTGGATTTTACAGGTATCTAGTGAATCTCTCCAACAGTCTGTAAGATAACATTTTCAGAGTTTAAAAAAATCACAGGCCAGGCGTGGTGGCTCACGCCTGTAATCCCAGCACTTTGGGAGGCCGAGACGGGCGGATCACGAGGTCAGGAGATCAAGAACACGGTGAAACCCCGTCTCTACTAAAAATACGAAAATAAGCTGGGCGTGGTGGTGGGTGCCTGTAGTCCCAGCTACTCGGCAGGCTGAGGCAGGAGAATGGCGTGAACCTGGGAGGCGGAGCTTGCAGTGAGCCGAGACCGTGCCACTGCACTCCAGCCTGGGTGACAGAATGAGACTCCGTCTCAAAAAAAAAAAAAAAAAAAAAAAAATCACAATTCATAGGATCAAACTCAGTGTGAACTACTCAAAATGTTACACTAGGTTTTTTAAAAATGTTTGTCCTTGAGCTAAATGCCTTCCTCCAGTATTGAATAAGACCACTCCTTCTAGATTTATTATAATATATGTGGATTGTGGGTTCAGGCTTACGTCTCTGGTGTGGGCCCTTTTTATCCATCAATCTTGACTGGGAAGGGAAGTTAGAGCTTCTCATCTTCCCAAGAATCTGAAGGCCACATTTATTCAAGTTAAATAGAGTAGAACTGCAGAAAGGCAGTTTTGGGGGTCTCAACACACAGGAGAGAACATTTGGTCAGACCCCACTCAGGATGAACATCCTGGTCTCCATATCCAGCAGATGCCCAAGGAAGGCATTTCTGGATGTCCCAGAGGAAATCAGCTTCCCCAGTAAGTTCACTTCGAGGTCTGGATGAATAAGAGAACCTGACAAGCAGAGGAAGGCCAAAGCACAGGTTCAATCTAGAACTGGGGCCATCTCCTTAACCGACTCCGGAAGTCATAATTCACCCTGTTTTCTATAAGAACAGTGACAGAAGTCACAATTCACCCTGTTTTCTGTGAGAACAGTGACTTTGAAACTATACAGCATAGCAGCTACTTCTCCCAACACCAAACTTCTTCATGAAACTGCAACATCATTGGAGCATTCTTCTATGATACGTACTTTAAGACGTGAGTGGCATGATCCCATTCGTAGGAAGCATGGGCCTTACAGCCCCACTAACTTTCAAGGCTTTATACAGTTCATTACATCTAAGATACAGCCTCCTTTTTTTTTTTTTTTTCTCCATCAACCCATGTGTTTCCCAAAGCCCTTGCTGAACCTCACCTCATCTTTAAAGCCTTAACTAAACAGAACCTGCCTGTTATTTCTCCTTCATTCTACATCACTTAGGAACCTAGATATCTCCCTGCATGCTGGGCAAAAATTTCAGAAAGTACCAAGAATGCCATAATTTCTAGCCTCCTCCAGAAGTCCACTGGCTTTCTCAGCACCCCCTCCCCAAAGAGACACATGGACACCTAACACATGCATATGTGCACGCACATACTAAAACACCCCTACACATCAGCTATGCAAAGCCTGTAGGGGCTGCCACAGACCATCAACCCTTTCACCTAATTTGACTCAAAGTCGTAGGCTATACAAGAGGACTTGTTTTTCCAAGAATCTTAGAAATCTCTACCTCCCCACACCCAAGTCAAATACATGCTTTTGTCCTTCTGATCTATAAGGGATTCCAGAATGTCAATTGGGTTTGGCCTAGGCCACCTTCTCCTTAGATAAAATAATAGGGCTGGCTTCCTTTTAGCAGTTATCTCTGTGGTCACCTCTTTTACATCTTGTGATTCTGAGTCCAAGACTGGGTATGCAAATGGTTTCCTGTGCTGGGAGTCCAGACACTCTAATTCTAAGGAAGCAAAAGGTAAAATGACCTTCACCCTATGAGTCACTAAGAAAAAAAGATTCTCTTGAATGGAGGGTGAGATTTGTGGTGTTAAAGAGTATTTCAAATCCTGTGTACACAACATTTACATCCACCTGTCTGTAGGCCTAGACCTGGGAGAGCCTCTACTCTCTTGGCCAGTTCTTCCTTGACTATAGATACCTCTCCTGACTCTAGGATTCTGCTCTGTAAAAGAACAAAACTGACTTTCCCCGCTTTCTAAAAGCCATCTTCCTGTTGATAACAGGCACAAGAAGCAAAATGTGTTCTGCTGTGTGAAACTTTGTCTAGATCTAGCCCAGGGGTCAGCAAACTAAGTTTTGCCAGCCAAATCCAGCCCACTGCCTGATGTGGTTTGGCTCTCAAGTTAAGAGTATTTTTTACACTGTAAGATGTTTGTAAAAGAGGAAAAGAATATTTCATGTCACATGGACATATGTGATATTCAAGCTTCAGTATCCATATATCAAATTTTATTGGCACACACCCATATCCATTCATTTATGTACTGTCTTTGGCTGTCTTCATGCTACAATAGCAGAGATAAGTATTTGTGACAGACAGACCATATAGCCCGTATAGTGGAAAATAATTATTTTTCAGAAAAGGTTTGCCCACCTAGCTCTAGCTCACAAAAAAGTCAATTTGTACTAATAAATTATTTTTTATCTATTATCTAAGTGAAAAGAAACTTTATACTTCCCTAAAAGATTTTTAAATCTCATTTTTGCACAATTATATTTTAATAGTTTATCCAGAGCCACTGTCTTTCTCATAGTCGCAGTCAAGTTGAACAGCTTAAAGATTCGGCTCAGAAGCATTGTGGACTAAACCTGAAGTCAGTTCTGAGGTGGAGAATCCCACCTACCTCCAGAAGACTGGCTTAGGCTTTTCACATTGAGCACAGCATAGACTCTCTCTATTCTTAGTCTGAAAAGTGGGAAGAATGACCTTTCTTATACAGGGTTGAATACTATTCCCTAAAAATTCATGTCCACTCAGTACCTCAGAATGTGACCTTTTTGGATATATGTATAGTATTTTCAGATGGAGGTAGTTAAGGATCTAGACATGAATCACCTGGGATATAAGGTGGGCCCTAAATCCAATAACTGATGTCCTTAGAAGAAGAGGACACAGAGAGACACACCTAGAAGAAGACCATATGAAGATCCAGGCAGAGATTGTCATGATGCTGCCACAAGCCAAGAAATGCCTGGGGCTACCAGAAGCTACTTAAAAGCAAAGAAATATTCTCTCTAGAGTATTGGGAATGAGTGTGGCATCTTTTTGGACTCCTGGTATCCAGAAGTGTGAGAAAATAAATCTCTTGCTTTAAGCCACTCAGTTGCAATATTCTGTTGCAGCTACAGGAAACTAATATGCCTCCCATTTGCAGAGTCTTGCACATTTTTCAGAGAACTTTCACAGCTACTTAGTTCATTTATTTTCACAGTTATTTTCTGAAGTAGATTGTCTATGGACCATCTGCATTCTTTTGCTGAGGTAGAGTGACACTCACCCATTTAGTGTCTATGAATAAATGTCACAAAATCTGTCTGTTCCTTGCTAACTACTTTTGCAATTTGATGATCCTAGACAGTTTTTTTTAAATTAATCTATTTTTCAGGGGCTCAAACAATTGGGAGAAGTCTTACTCCCTCTATAGCAATTAGTTTCATACCCACTTTTTACTGACCTCTCATTTACATCTAAGATTTCTCTTGAGGGTGGCTGTGTTTCAACCACAGAAATTTAGATTTTAGCTGTGTTGTCTGAGGATTTCTGATAAAGTCATTCCACAAAAACTCAGAAACTTTATGAACCAAGAAAAGGTCCTCTAACAAGTTGTGTCATATGTTACTCATTTAGGAATATTGCAAAAACACTACTTCTCACCATATTTGTAAATGAAAAACACATGACTATAACCTGTAATACCACAAGAAAAATTGCTCTTTTTGGTGTGTTTGGTCCCAGACTTTTGTAATATGAACCTAAGAAGGGAATTTTAACTTAAGCTGGATTCAGCTCATTATTCTCTTGCCCTTTATGTGCCAGTAGAGGAGCTACTTTTAGAAAATTAACCCATACATATACAGTAGCACACCATACACCAAATGCCACGTGGAAGTATCACTAAAAGCCTGGGTCCTGGTCCTGCCATAGCTATTTGCTGGCTGTGTGCCTTTAGGCAAGTGACGCTTAGCCTCTCCGAGACTAAGTTTCTGCAGAAAAGGAAATTATGATAATTCCAGACCCCGTTAGAACTGGATCAAAATAAGATAAGATATATGAAGGCATTTGTAAACTACAAAGTATAAAGGTAACAGGTTTATGTTATTGGCACCTGTATTATAAACTCAAATCAAAGCATAGTTCACTTTAAAATGATGGTTAATTAGAGATTATATTCTTTCATGTCAAATAGAAAATACCAAACAGACTTACAACTCCCATAAAGAGATTTATGACTTATGTCTAAAGCCCCTTGCATTTACTATTTGGGTTGAATCAATATGGTTATCTACCTGTCAATTTCTCTTATTCTTTAATGCAGAATGAGAGAAGTCTTTTTTTATGACTGGCTCAGAAAGTACTGAACTAATCGATATATCCAGTGATAACAAGATGATTTGGAACACACATAACAAAAGCTTACCATTTTACTGCATACCGAATCTGTCAAAATATTTTCCTAGAAGTAATGTGAAAATAGGAGTTCTCTATCTTTCATTATTTTAGTGGGTGGTGACAAAAGGATTAGGAGGCTATGTGCTGAGTCTACAGTTTGGTACTTTCTGGTAAAATGCAGCATATAGCTGTTACCTTAAAAAAAAAAAGGTGAAATATAAGAATACCCCAGCTGAATTGGTAGTCAATCCCTAAAAAGATCCAATTTGAGTCTGCCCATATTTACCTAGTCTTACAAAGTCAC
The DNA here is from genome assembly GCF_028885625.2 of Pongo pygmaeus. Classification (NCBI taxonomy): domain Eukaryota; kingdom Metazoa; phylum Chordata; class Mammalia; order Primates; family Hominidae; genus Pongo; species Pongo pygmaeus. The sequence continues at coordinate 153,420,193 of NC_072396.2, read as the reverse complement.
AAACTGTTCTGAATGTGTGCAGGCAGGGCTCAGATCCCTTCATGCCGTTCTACTGTGGATACTCCTAGAGGGTTATGGGTGGGGGAGATAATGGCTGAAATTACTACACAAACAAGATAGGTTTGGGCTTAACTACAAAGAGAAGATTTAGAGCTGTAAGCAACCCCACCAATGAGTTAGTCTAATCTCCTCATGTGACAAAAGCCCTAGAAAGGCAAAATAACTCTCTTAATTTTACAAACAAAGTCAAGGCCAGAAGAGAAACCCATATCTCAGTATACCTCATTAAAACTATGCTTTGCAATATTTCACACTTTCCAAAGTAGAGATTTATTTTCAACTGCCTCATGAAGAATCACTAAAATTATCAAATAGTGCTGTTTTAAATTGCATCATTATTAATAATGATGACAGAAATGTGTATAACATAAGAATTAAATTTTGTTAAAACAGAGTAAGAATAAATCAATCTTTTGGTTTCTTTCCCACCAAAAAAAGTGTTAAACAATGACAAAGGCTTTAAAAGCAAAGTGCACCAAGAAAGATGCACTGAAACCAAATACTCTGATCTACCTACACAATGGCATGTTGAAATCACTGACATTGTTTTAGGATGCTGATGGCTAGAACCACTTGCATACGGCCTTAGAAAAGAAAAAAAATACATAGGAGAAAGAAGAGGACTTGAGAAAACAGAAAGAAAAAAAATCCCAAGTATTTGCATACTCTTTAAGAAGCCATCCTTGAGATCTATCTCTGAGTTTGACTAATGCCAATGAAAAAAATGGAAGAGAAAGGGGGTGAATGGAGGACAAGGACTCCAAGGGAAGAAAAGTATCGTATAAAATAGCCAGTTTGGCATTACTTTAGAAAAATCCTTGGGGAAGCACACTGAAAAAGAATGGATGGTTACAAGAGAAGAATTGAGATGTCCTTTCTTGTAGGGAAGTAGAGAACAAACATGGGAAAGCTCAGAAATTACTGCTTGAATTGATGATGGCAATTGTCTTGAGAGAATTCCTAGGTCTCCTACGATGACAGGGAAAGTAACGTGTCAAGTTCAGCATTACACTCTGGTTGCCACATTACCTACAAATTCAAGATAAGTGACAGTCTGGCTTTTAAGCTCTCTCACTTTGGTCCCACATACCCACAGCTGCAGATAAACTGGCCTATCCTTAGAATATACTTCACATTTTACTCACTTCCCCTTTCTGTATATGCTATTATCTCTATCCATCACTAATATGACTAATATGCACACGTACGAAGTGCTCTCCAGATTCCTCTTGAACTACTCTAATACCACCCAATATTAAAGGCCAAGTTCAAAACAAACTTCCCATTCATTCTCTGTGAAACCCTCCCTGGTTACCTCTACATGTCCCTGACTGACAAATCAGTCCTGCTACTGTGAGAATGGTCTCAGTCTCCCCTCCTCAGGACACCTTTCCTAATCACTTCTCTTTTAGCGTCTCCAACCTTTCCATCACAAAGAATGCAAAGCCAGGTATTCTATTTGTATTACTATCAACTACACATGTTCAGTTGGAGACAACTTCATTTAGCTTAGGGAGACACTAAAGTTAGGGGGAATATGAAGAGAAAGTTAGGAGGAATATGATAAGAAAATGAATCTGAATACCAATGAGACCAGCGAGTTGGAAGAGTTAGTAAAAAAGCATAAACAAAATGCAACTACCAGGGGATGGACTAGCAGAGAAGAAGATACAAAGCTTCCTAGATTCCACACAGCTATAAGACAAATACTAAGCTCAAGAGTCTTTTCTGGCACCCTAAAATTATAAAGTTATCCCTTCATTTTGATGGGTTTGGAAATAGCCCAGCTATAGCCTTGGACTCAGTACTATTGTATTTTCATAAGAATGCACAAAAAAATCAACTGGTGATATACATCAAGTGATATGGTTTGGCTGTGTCCCCACCCAAATCTCATCTTGAATTGTAACTCCCACAATTCCCATGCTTCATAGGAGGAATCTGGTGGGATGTAATTGAATCACGGGGGCAGGTCTTTCCTGTGCTGTTCTCATGATAGTAAGTCTCACGAGATCTGATGGTTATTATAAGGGGGAGTTTCCCTGCACAAGCTCTGAAGAGAGCTTGTCTCTTGTCTGTTGCCATGAGAGACGTGTCTTTAACTTACTGCTACAATTGTGAGGCCTCCCCAGCCACATGGAACTGTAAGTCCATTAAATCTTTCTTTTGTAAATTGCTCAGTCTCAGATATGTCTTTATCAGCAGCATGAAAATGGACTAATACAGGAAATTGGTACCAGGAGTGGGGTGCTGCTGAAAAGATACATGAAAATGTGGAAGCAACTTTGCAACTGGGTAACAGGCAGAGATTGGAACAGTTTGGAGGGCTCAGAATAAGACAGGAAAATGCAGGAAAGTTTGGAACTTCCTAGAGACTTGCTGACTGTCTTTGACCAAAATGCTGATAATGATATGGACAATGAAATCCAGGGTGAGGTGGTCTCAGATGGAGACGAGTTACTTGTTGGGGACTGGAGCAAAGGTGACTCTTGTTATGTTTTAGCAAAGAGACTGGTGGCATTTTATCCCAGCCCTAGAGACTTGTGGAGCTTTGAACTTAAGAGAGATGATTTAGGGTATCTGGCAGAAGAAATTTCTATGCAGCAAAGCATTCAAGAGGGGGCTTGGGTGTTGTTAAAGGCATTCCATTTCAAAAGGGAAACACAGCATAAAAGTTTGGAAAACTTGCAGCTTGACAATCAATCGAAAAGAAAATCCCATTTTCTGAGGAGAAATTCAAGCCGGCTGTAGAAATTTGCATAAGTAACAAGGAGCCAAATGTTAACCCTCAAGACAATAGGGAAAATGTCTCCAGGGCATGTCAGAGGTCTTCACAGCAGCCCCTCCCATCACAGGCCAGGAGGCCTAGGAGGAAATGATGGTTTCATAGGCCAGGTCCAGGGCCCTCTGCTCTGTGCAGCCTAGGGACTTGGTACCCTGCATTCTAGTTGCTCCAGCCATGGCTAAAAGGGGCTAAGCTTGGGCTGTTGTTTCAGAGAATGGAACCCAACATCTTGGCAGCTTCCACATGGTGTTGAGCCTGCAGGTGCAGAGAAGTCAAGAACTGACGTTTGGGAACCTCCACCTAGATTTCAGAGGATGTATGGAAATGCCTGGATACCCAGGCAGAAGTTCACTGCAGAGGCGGGGCCCCCATGGAGAACCTCTGCTAGGACAATGTGAAAGAGAAATGTGGGGTCAGAGCTCCCACAGAGTCCCTATTGGGGCACCACCTAGTGGAGCTGTGAGAAGAAGGCCACCAACCTTCAGACCCCAGAATGGTAGATCTATCAACAGCTTACACCATGCACCTGGAAAAGCCACAGACACTCAATGCCAGCCCATGAAAGCAGCCAGGAGGGGGGCTATGCCCTGCAAAGCCACAGGGGCAGAGCTGTCCAAGACCATGAGAACCCACCTCTTGCATCAGCATGACCTGGATATGAGACATGGAGTCAAAGGAGATCATTTTGGAGCTTTAAGGTTTGAGGCCCTGCTGGATTTCGGACTTGCATGGGGCCTGCAGTCCCTTTGCTTTGGCCAATTTCTCCCATTCGGAATGGCTGTATTTAACCAATGTCACCTCCACTGTATCCAGAAAGTAACTAACTTGCTTTTGAATTTATGGACTCATAAGCAGAAGGGACTTGCATTGATTCAGATTAGCCTTTAGACTGTGGGCTTCTGAGTTAATGCTGAAATGAGTTAAGACTTTGGGGTACTGTTGGGAAGGCATGATTGGATTTGAAATGTGAGGACATGAGATTTGGGAGGGGCTGGGGGCGGATTAATATGGTTTGGCTCTGTCCCCACCCAAATCTTATCTTGAATTGTAACTCCCATAATTCCCATGCTTTGTGGGAGGAACCCAATGGGAAGTAATTGAATCATGGGAGCAGGTCTTTGCTGTGATGTTCTCGTGACAGTTAGTAAGTATCACAAGGTCTGATGGTTATTATAAGGGGGAGTTTCCCTGCACAAGCTCTCCTCTCTTGTCTGCCACAGTGTGAGATATGCCTCTCACCTTCCACCATGATTGTGAGGCCTCCCCAGCCACGTGGAACTGTAAGTCCATTAAATATCTTTCTTTTGTAAATGCCCAGACTCAGGTATGTCTTTATCAGCAGCATGAAAACAGACTAATACGTCAAGTGAAAAATTCTTAGCATGAGTTATAAACAGCAACTGGATGGCCTTCCATTCATTGAAGCAGCTGTCTCATTTCTGTGTAGCGGCATGGACATATCTAGAACATCAATGGTAATATCCTAGCATTCTCTGCAGTTCTCACACAAGGGACCTGAGTTTACTATCTAACTCACAATAAATAAAGGTAATTATACTCACAGTGTTCACTGCATTGGGTGTGAAACAAAACAGGCACAGTCACAAATGTGAGCAATAATTTTTCAGCTGGTTGACAAAGCTAACCACTAAAATAAGCTACAGACAAATCCCACACCATTTCTATTAAACTTTTCTAAAGCCATTAGTTTTGTGGCAATTGGAGCCTCAGATAGCCTTAGATCACAGCCAAGAGCAGCATGTAAAGCAAATGACCCTTTAGGGATATGACACTCTACACGTTAGTTTTGTACTTTCAAAAGCTTATTGACTTAGGATGGAGACATTTAATATGTGATATCAATCTTTTCATGTGCATGTGATTATTTACCTGGCAAGCTATACTAATAACAAATTGCACCAAAGTGCAAAGCTGTCTACACCAGCAGATTTTTATCCTAAGGTAAAAATAAACAAAAACTTCTGTAAAGAAATCATGTATAAAGCTACATTTATTAACAAATTCATTTCCTAATAAAGCACCATCTGCAAGCAACCCTTAGTTTCCACTTGATATAAATAGGCCTTTTACTGTTTTCAGATGCAGTTCCGAGAAAATTCTTCTAAACCCAACTGCAGAACACATCAGCATTTTGTTGTTGTTGTTGCCAGGAATGTTGATAAACTCTATGACATGAAGTTTTGTTATGTATGTATGTATGTATGTATGTATGTATGTATGTATTTATTTATTTATTTATTTATTTTTGAGACAGAGTCTAGCTTTGTCACCAGGTTGGAGTGCAGTGGTGCAACCTCGGCTCACTGCAACCTCTGCCTCCCGGGTCCAAGCTATTCTCCTGCCTCAGCCTCCCGAGTAGCTGGGACTACAGGTGTGTGCCACCATGGCCAGCTATTTTTTGTATTTTTAGTAGAGACGGGGTTTCACCATGTTGGCCAGGATGGTCTAGATCTCTTGACTTCATGATCCGCCCATCTCAACCTCCCAAAGTGCTGGGATTACAGGCGTGAGCCACTGCACCTGGCCAACATAAAGTTTTTAAACAAAGTTATTTGTTAAAATGACATACCTCAATTGAAAAGCTGACCTTTTGCAATAAAGTTGGTTATACTTCTAATATCCTTATTGTTGATACAGAAATTCTAAGAAGCATGGAAATGTTTCAAGGATAAAAAATAAAAATTTCCCCACTATATACTCAATATGTGGACACATAAACAAACATGGGCACACACACTTGCACATCACATTTCAATAATAGTTTGTGATCTCTCAATTCATAAATATAATGTTATCTGCTTATTTGTATAGCTTAGAATACTGTCTGTTTTCTGGCCATTCAACCCATCCTGCTTCACCCTCCCCACAAATGCACTTCACTAACACTCATCAACTTCCTGTTACTAAAGCCAGGGAAAAAGTTGAGAATACTCAAAGAAATACTGTGATTGCTCCACGGATAAGCCTTTTTGGTAGTAACTCAGAGTAATGCTACCACTCATCAAGACGGCTACACTGACTAGGGACCCGGAACCCAGTGCCTGAAACTTCTTGGTGCCGGGAACTGAGGCTGAATTCTAATGCTAAGTGTTTTTGAAAAGTGCATCAAGATTTAATAGGGTAAATTTTCAGACTTGGTCAGAGTTTTAGCCACATAAATTCCATTAGGTACAAAGCTCCATAATGCTCCACCCTGTCTATATTTATGCCCGCATTTTAATCTGCACCCTTCTAAGCTCTCTTGTTGGGCCGTGTAACCTCTCTTTTCCTTTCCTCCTATTTTTGGTTTTCACATTACCCTTGGGTTCTGTATATGCCCCTGACTTTAGGGCTTTAAGCTTCTCTCTACTCTTCTGTCAAATCCTTCCTTGAAACCCATATTTTAAAATAAGTACTTTCTTCACTGATCTCCTTTCATGACTTTATTGGACCTGGCCCATTTTTTATACAGAGCTCTAGCAAGGTCTGTTTGTAGCATCACCAAAGGCTGCATGCACATAGGCTGCTCCTGGGATAATCGTCTCCAGAGCTGATGACAGCTCAGACTGTCTTTGAAAATGTACCTCTCGTTGGTGTGCCAGAGCACTGAGTGAAAGCATGAAGTCATTTCTGAATCTGGGTCAGCCATTTTGTGAATGTATAAGAGAAAGAATTACAACAGAGTGGATTTCGCTGGGTCTGTGATTTGTCACTCTACTAATGAGGTATGGAAACAGGCTGACAGACTGCTTTATGGGGCAGTGCTATTTCCAGATCAGTTCTGGCTGTGTAAGGAGAGAACAGCAGCAGATACCAGGGCAAAAGAAGAAACAAGAATGATATCCCCACCTCCCATTATACTTGTACTTTTTCAAAGCAGATCTCTTTTTTGGTTTTTAAGTATTAAAGCCTGTATTAAGTCATTCAGTAGAAATTATGGCTAGGATTTCTCAATGACAGAACGGGAGCAGAGCAGAGTAAGAAACAGGCAGACAGAATACAACTGAAAAAGATATCACTCATGATGGATTTCCTAGCAATTGTTCACATTTGTGCATGTTATTTGATTAACATTGTGGCTTAGAAAATGTAATCAAGTAACCATTTTTGAAATTCATTCATTCAACAAACATTTATTGAATATCTACTATGTGCTAAGTATTTGCTAGGCGCTTGGGATACAGAGAGAATGAGGTATTCCTTGCTCTTAGTGAGCTCACAGTCTAGTAGAGGAGATAGAAACATAACTGAATCACTACAATACAATGGAGTCGGTGCCAATCAGGGCATATAGAAGGTGCTAGAGGAGCCAAGACAAAGGGGTTTTTACTTAAGCTGAGGGGATCAGGGAAGCTTTCACAGAGAAGGTGACAACTGACCAGACCTGAAGGAGAAACAGAACTTCACCAGGAAGACAAGGGAGGGTGGGGAAAGACATTCTAGGCTGAGGGGACAGCAAGCCAAAAAGCAAGAAAGCGTGATAAAGCATGACATGACAGGGAACCACAGGTAGTCCCATATGGCTGGGATTTCAACTGCACATGAAGAAGTAGTGAAATATGTAGCCAAAAAAGGAGTATGAAACTAAAGGGTGAAGAGCCTTGTATGTGTGACTAAGAAATTTGGACTTTTCCCTGGAAGTGATGAGAAGGTACTGAATAATCAAAAGCAGGGAGTGACATGGTCAGATCTGCCTGTTAGATGAGCCTGCATGGATGGTATGGAAGAGAGGTGAGACTAGAGGGAAGGAGACCAGTCAAGAGGGGCTCTCACAGCAGTCCACTGAAGGCTCACAGATGGTTCAAAGGCAGTGGGGGTAGAGATGACAGACTAGAGAGATACTCAAGAGGAAGCTTGACAAGACTTGATGAATGATGACACAAAAAGCAAAACTGCCTCAGAAATGAAACAATATTAAAAACATACATTCAGAAAATATAGTCAACAGCCCCAGGCCTCCCTCCCTTTATGTTCCCATCATCCTCTGAAATCACCGCATCTGCTGAGGATAAATAAAGGAAGGAGAGCCGGGGGCTTATAGGGTCACACTTCTCTAACTCAGATACCACTAACTTGGAATCTGCAACCATTCAGACAGACTGCCTGTCACTCCTATTGAGTAAGAATTTAACCCTACTTTCTTCCTCTGTGTTATTTCAAGCCTTTAGTCACCAGTGACAGGAATCCAATCTAAAGGCAGTGGCTTCTTCCAATCAAGTGCTTGAGTGCAGTAGACAGCCGCTTACATGGTAGTGTCTGAGAGGCAGCACCATATATGCCCCCCACCCAGGGGCCACAAGGCCTGGAATCCAATCATTAGCCATTCATTCCTTAGAAGAGGCTTTGGTGCCTCTGGACTTCTCTTTTACAAGGCAATGATTCCTGAGATGGGTAGGATATTTACTCATTCTAAACCAGTGGGCTTTTGGTTGCTCGTAATGCTTTTTGCTTTGACAGAAAGGATGAATGTAGAATAAAAGGGCTATGTAGATACCTGTGGAGGAAGGAGATGCAGAAGGGAAGATTGATGGATACGGGAGATAACATTAAGATCTTGCCAAGGAATAGCTCTGTAATCACTCAAGAAACTAAAATTCTTAAAGAATGCCTTCTACTTCAGGTTCCAGCAAACCACAGTTCTACATTCTTCTACTTTAAGGAACTTCTGTATTTTAGGTTTAGAATATGCTACTGAGTAGTGAAGGCATATAGTGACTCGCAATCTTCTCATGAACCTTATACTACTTATGACCAATTATAATCTCAAATGTTATTAATTTGTACATAATATTACCACAACTGTATTTTATGAAACTATTTTATAACTCCAACTTGTCATTCTTTCAGTCAGACCGACCTTGTCTTTTGTCATTCCAAATTATGGAGATTTAACTGTATTTGCAGCATGTTAATCAGTTATGTCACAAGTGACAGAAGATCAAAATTCAGACCCTGAACTTGAAGAGTATCCTATACAGCTCATTAAGGTAAATGAGAGCTGCTTGTGAATACTGGATTATAGAGATTAGAGCAGAGAACTAAAAAAAAGTGAAACCAAACAAAACTTTAAAAATTACTTACTTCACTTGTTTGGAGGATGGTGAACTTTGGCAGTTTAGTCTTTGAACTGGCTGCACTGGGTTTTCCATCCAAGAGTGTTCCAAATGACAGATTCCCAAAGCTGTTCTCAAATTCAATTGAAGGTTTCAGTGTTGGCGAGATGTCCGGTGCCTGGTCCTGGCCATCCATGGGTCTGACGTATGCAGTTGGCTTTTGCTGCCCCATGCTTGTTTTGCAGTAAAGCCCTGGTGGGAAGTTTTGAACTGAAAGGCCACTGCTAGGAGCTAATAAAGAGGAAGCCACTAGGGGAGACCCAGGCGCTTGCACGGCGAATTCAGATTCTTCTGGTGAATTGGATTGAAAGATTTCTTTGAAAGCATCTTCTCCACTAGACTTAGGGTTACTGTCTTCCTTTGCAGATGGGTTTGACTCTTCAACTTCTCCAATCTGGGGCTGTTCAGCTGGGTAGACAAAGAAGTCTTCCAGTCTGGCTTGAGACTGGTCCTGTGTCAAAGTCTGCATCTTGTTCGGCTGACCACTGGCCTGGCTTGCCAGTACAGTGCTAGGGTTATGACTATCACGTGACCACTCAGGTTTTGATTTTCTGTTGCTGTGTATTAGAGTTGAATTCAGTATCACAACAGAAGGTGGAGGCATTGGTGCTGAAGGATGGGTATTATCCTGGTGAGGTGGAATTATTCTGTTCTTTTGTTCTGGAAAAAAGCTTGGTTCATTTTTGTTGTTGGGATTCTGGGGCACAGAATTCTTTGGAATTCCCACTAGGTGATTCTGATTAGAATGGTTAGTTAGCAAATCCTTCATTTCATCATAGTTTCCAAGCGTGTTCTGGACTCGGTTGGCAAGTGCATCACCTTTGTTTGTCTAAAATAACAAAAAGATGGGGGTGGGAGGAGAGAGAATGAATAGGTTTGTGTTTCCTAATGTTAATGTTTCAAACAGATGCCCTAAGTAGACTATCATACGGGGTTCTTTAAATATGTCTTGCTGCCATATAATTTCATGCTTTTCATGTGCTATGTAAGAAAAAAAATCAAGAACTCTATTGAAAAAGCTTCTGGAATGAGCGGGTATGATTAACATTTTTATACTCCCTAGCCAGTCCTTAAACATGTTCATTGAGAAAAACTTTTAAATTACATCATTTATTAATTTTATTAGAAAAATAACTTATTCTGTGACAGATTAGCTGAATTGCTACATTCTACATTGTGATTAACAACTTCTGCTTACCAATCATTGGAGTTATAATGGAATTTTCTACCTATATAAATTTTGGACATATCAGCCTTTGCACCACATTATACCATGAAAAAGGCTTAGGCTATTGGATAAGAAAATCAGTTAAATTGTGCTACCATGACTATAATAAGCTTAGGAAAGGAATGGAATTAAACAGCATCTAATTGAGCTAACTCATGACTAAAATGAATCTGATTCCTTCTAATCAAAGAACTGTATGAATTACTAGTGTTTGCCTGTATATTCTGGAATGACTGTGTTTACATATTGATGATTCACACTCATTTACTTTGAAATGATGCAATTGTTCATCAACAGTGACTCAAGCCCTTCTGTGTCTTTTCAATGATTAAGGAAAATTTATTCAAGTATTTAAACTGTTGTTTAAGTAAACCAAAACAAAGTTATCTTTTCAAAGTGATGTTAGCCTAATGTATAGCAGTTAGAGAGGCAACCAAATCATTTTACGGACAATCAGTATACCAGCTACACCACCCCCTGTAGGATGTATTTGTTCTATTAAAATGGCTGTGATTGTTTTTAAAATAATTGTGCTCCTGCATGGGTTTTTGTAATACAGAAAGCAAAGTTATCATGACTAAAAAATGGTGGGTAGCTGTATACTTGGAAATGACTTTGATGAAAGCTCAGTTGTTCACCCCTAAAAGTGGCTTTCTTTATGCTCTTTATATGCCAAAGAGGTTATCAAAACAAGCTGCTGAATTCAGAAAGCCAAAGGACCTTTTTGTACCTAGACTGCACTATCCTGGCCCAAGATGTTGCAGTGATAGAAGGCTACCAGTATTCAAGGGGCCATCTGGCAACTGGGCCACTGGATGGGAAAAATACCACCCTATGTGGCCTTCAAGTCCCAGACTCCATGGGCACATTTTCAATGCACAGGAGGGAGTGACCATCTAACCATTGGTACACTCTCTGCTGAAGATAGTTGTTTAACATCTAAGATTTTTCACATGCCCTTAACACAGCCCAGTCTCCTAGTGTACACAGGGAGTATACCTATCCAGGGCTAGCATCTCAGTCTAAACTTGTTGTTTGGCTATGTGTTTTCCTTTGTATGTGAAGATGGGAGGATATGCAGATGGATAGAGGGCAAAGTGCCAGAAATGGGTGAAGTCGTCTGGGGAAAGAAAACATAGAATGAGAAGATACGGATTAGCAGAGAACCCTGGGAAGCATCAACCTTTAAGAGACTGAGAGAAGATGAGGAACCAGCAAACGATACCAAGAAGGAACAGAGAGAGAACCAAACCAGTAACCTTGGCCTCATTATTAGCACCATCTCCATATACCGTATAAAGTATTTAACTCATACCATGTGTGTGTGAAACCATATGAGACACATCCAAAGAAATGAGGGCAATAGGAGAAATATAAATTTCAAAGATTAAGGAAAAGTATGCTAAACATATGCTAAGGGAGCTCTGTCAGGGACAGATATTTTTAGAAATCAAATAACTATATGTCAATTTTAGTTTGCTTATCCTCCAATCATATATTGCATCATACACAATCTTAGTACTGAAGTAGTGATTAAACAATTAACATTCTGTATAATCCTCAGCTGAATAATCACTCTGTTTTCAAAAGTACATCTGAAGATATATTTAAAAGTTGTAGATGGGTAGAAGTCACTTTTATTTCCTAAAAGTCTCTAGGTTCGTCATTTTTAATGGCAGGAATTACTTTTTAGCCCAGACAAGAATAAACTCTTTGTATATAGTGCTCTCCTTCAACTGAGTTGCACAATGAACCACATGGACAGCAGCCAAAACCAGGCTCCCTGTTCAATCTCTAAATTTAAAACAAAGAAATTTCATTGTGCTGAGGGTCCAACAAGAATCTGATGCAAGCTTTAAACATTTCTAGGTTGTTTTGGCCTGTCAAACAGATTACCTCTTGGGTCAGATGTTTGCCTCATGAACAGTGATATCTGGCCATATTCAATGATCTGACCCAACAAGGGAAAACACCACCATTTCACTTCCCATTGGAATGCCTTCATTTCACTATCTGGCTTTCACAGAAACAGAGCTCTGCAAAATCAGAACCTTGTCCCTAGGTGTCATAGAGACCACTGTAATACCTCCATGCCCTGAGAAGTCACTGTAGTCTCCTTAGGGAAACATAATCAGGACTCAAGAACGTGAAAGCTCATTTGCTTACAAGCAAGCTAGTCAAATTCCTGTTCTTGTTTCATGAGTAAATAAAAGAGGTTCATCTTGTCCTCAGTAGGGAGAACCTTGCCTACTTTGTGATGTCTCTTCATTGACATTTACTTATAATGATCTGGGTTTCTGAAGCAAGCTTAGATATATTTTTCCATATCTAGGTTTTAAAAATATACTTGAAATTAAAAGAATTTCTAAACTGGCCAATGTCTAAAACTGTGTCTATGTGAACAAAATTAGAGGAAAATTGAAATTTCTCTCAATAAGTCTAGAAAATCAACCTTCTACTACATAGTGTATACTACACTTATGATATCTTTTCTTGAATAAAACTATGAGTTCTTAAAGGTCAGAGACTACATTTCACTTATTTTTATATACCCAAGATGTAGCACCATGTCTTGTGCTAATCAAATACTCAATAAATTTTTATAGAATTGAAGAGGATAAATTAAAATTCATACCCTGTCTATATCAAAATAAAGAATTTGCAATGGCCGAAGTCAAAGGTACATAATAGAAGGCAAAAATCAGGCTAACTTGGTTACTATGATTGAACATTAAATTGAACTTTGAGTTTCCTGGTAGCTAAGGCAAAAAGGAAAAGCTCGTAGGTTATAGAATTATCTTTCATCGAAAGAAACATGTCCTAATTCATTAAATGAGACAAATGGTTGTCTGATAATAAAATGTGAAAAGGAATTCCTCTCACTGATATGTTTACAAGAACACTTGAGCAATGTAACAATTTTTGGGGCCTCATTTTCCAAAATTATGCAAATATGTCTTCATGTGGCTTTTTCTTATGATGACTAACTCAGTGAAAGCATGCCTGCATGTCGACTTAGAGGTCTAGGCTAATACAATCCAGGCGTGCAGCTTTCTTGCACAGTAATGACACAGGAGTGAAGCTGTGATAACCTGGAGAAATAGAGGGATGTCATCCCCCTTAGACTAGTTTCCTCATAGAGCAATTGTCTCAGAAGGACGTGTGACAGGAAATGTATAGCACACAGTTCAAGGTTGAGTTCACTGGTGATGCTTTCTGAGTTTCTGATTGAAGGAAGATCCATATGGTTTGCATAACAGATGTTCTGTGGCTACAAGTAGGAATTATTGTAGTAGTTCTTAAGACAGACACTGGTAAATTTGAGACCCTCCTGAGGCAGGATTATGCACAGAGGACACATGGACACAGAGCCTCAAGAAGTTCACCATTCAACAATCAGCACATAATTAGTAGTCCAGTCCAGGTCGCCAGAGTAAGCACTCTACCTTCCCACCACTGGAGGTGGATAACTGTCGATCAGTTTTTAAATTTCTCAAGACGGAGATATGAGAACCACTGGATAGAAAACCCAATGGGGCCTGAAATACATTTATACACACCTACACAATGTGCTCTCATTATACACCATAGCAACTTCTGATTCACACTAAATGTTCTTTTTCACCCTCCAGAGTCTTAGTAATCCTATTAAGGAGCAAAATATTCTTGGTAATCTTGATTGAACATTATAAACATGACAAAAATGAAATTCAGCCATTTCAATCAATTATATGCTTCTTTCAATTTGGCCAATTCTTTACTTCCCGGTCTAGATAATTGGTTGATTCTTTAAAGGTAACCTCTGCAGCCATTATTTTCTAAGTAATCACAATTTCTCTATCATCAGGAAATGCATTTTCCAAGTATTTTCAGGCATAAATTACATGTCTGGTTTGTGGCTCATGACTAACAGCATTCCCTCATTTAAGCTTTTTTGCCTCTCATTACTTCAGGAAATGCAAACTTCCCTCAGTTTGTTTCTAATGCTATCTACAAATCAGTAGTATAATTTCATTGCATGCAAGACTAATGTGCTAAGAGGCTATTGTACCATAGTATTTCTTTTTAATACAAGTAGCAAAATAATTCAAGTTTTGAAGCTCATTTTTTTCTTTTATTTTATTGTGGCTAACGTGATTTAGTAATTTGTCTTTTTCTAATTCTAGTATTTTTGCAGTTAATCTCTCCAAGCTCTAAGTTTCTATTTCTTTCTTTACTCTAATTATAATAACGATAATACCTGAATTTGCATAGCACCTTACAGATTTCAAAGCAAGGTTTCCCAGGTTATTTCATTTGATGCTTAAAACAACCATGTGAGTCAGCAGAGTAGCTCCGGCCTCCATCTGGCCTCTACCTCTATGTGCCCCAACACAAATGACCTTGGCTAAGCCATTTAATAATCCTCTCTGCACCTCAGTTTCCTCATTCTCATTGGGCTATGAAGAGCCATAAAATATTACTATTCTTATTAATTACTATGATTCAATCCAGAAAGGAAAAAGAAAACCTATGGATCAGAGAAAGGGAGTTTCTTCTCCACCATCACCCAGCAGGTAAGCTTATCAAGTCTTCTGACTTCCTGTCAGAGGATAAATAACTTCCTGTTACAGATACGGAATCATACAGAACTGGATGCAAGGTCTAAATTCGCCATGTATAAGGATATGAAAAATGCAAAGAAGCCATCTCGCTTCTCTGAGTTAAAATTCCTCATGGAAAACATGGGAAAGTTGCATACTCCAGTTGTTATAAGGACTAAATGAACACACACATTGTTATAAGGACCAAATGAGCACACACATAAAACTCTAGCACAGTGCCTAGCAGACAGTAAGCTGGCATGCACTTGTTACATGCCAGTTCCTTACCAAACTTAGTGCACTAACCTAGACAAGTCAAATGGCTTCATATTTTTCAGGCACATTTGAAGACATCCTTCTCAAAAGCATAACACAAACTCCAATTTGAAAATCATATGCTACAAAAGCAGCCCAAGAGAGAAGTTCCCTATCACCAACTAAATCTAGGGGTGGTCAACATTCTCTCCATTCTAGCAATGGTAGAGGCAAAGAAAAGAACGGAAAGAAATTAGCCAGGAACATGAGAGATCACCATTTATCTTTCTGCCAAGAAAGGATAATAGGTCCTAGAGATCGGTGTTCATGTTGGCTAATTTATGAACCACTGGCGCTATTGGACAGGTGACTGGACCTTGTTTTAGGCTTCAGGGTGGCAAGAACTTTCCTGAAAGTCTTGACCCACCATCAGGAATGTTTATTCTAAATTTGATAAGCACTCCCACTGCCACCTTAGGGAAGAGCTGTGGTATGTCCTCGTTTGTACCAGTGGACCATGGGCCAGCTCTAGGACTCCCAGGACCACTGGCATGTCCAGATATTCCAAGGGTATCCAGCCCAGTCTTGATCTGGGGAGCCTTATGGAGGTGCAACATTAGTTCTAGTACTCTGTTACTCCCCAGTGTTCTCCCAGGGAACCCTGAATGTGGATGCAGCTCAAGATAACAACCAATCATCAAAGCAAGGGTGAAAGAAAAATAATTATTAGGTCACCAATCACTAGCATTATTCTTTTCCTTCACAGTTTTGACTTAAGAACAAAGGTTTTGGCCGGGCGCAGTGGCTCACGCCTGTAATCCCAGCACTTTGGGAGGTCAAGGTGGGCAATCACCTGAGGCCAGGAGTTTGAGACCAGCCTTGCCAACATGGTGAAACCCCATCTCTACTAAGAATACAAAAATTAGTTGGGCATGGTTGTGCACACCTGTAATTCCAGCTACTTGGGAGGCTGAGGCAGGAGAATCACTTGAACATGGGAGGCAGAGGCTGCAGTGAGTCGCACTGCACTCTAGACTGGGCGATAGAGCGAGACTCCATCTCAGAAAAAAAAAAAAAAAAAGAACAAGGTTTTTCCCCATTAGGAAGCACAAAGGTAACAAGCTACTAATCACACAATAGGCCCTGCCCCACACTATACTAAATGTTCCCATCTATGTCTCTACTTGATGTACCCTTATAATATCAAGACAGATGGCTTTCGAAACTTCTGAAAATGTTGATAACAGATTTTTTTCAACTGCCTACTCAAAAAGACACTGCTAACATTTAAAAAATGGATCTATAAACAGGCCTTGTGAAAAGATGGCATTTACCTTAAAGGTACAAGACCATCAATTCATCATGACTTAAAATTATGAAGGGAGAATAAATCAAGAGTTCTTCACCTCATTATAGTGTTGAGGATACTGTGGATATTGGATTTTAAGAATAAACCTTTTGAGTAAAGCTCATTTTTCTAACCCATCCAAAGATAACATGTAAAACTTATCTCCTTGTTCCTTCTTCAGCTTGAGACAGGATAAGACACTTACCATGCTTTGACCTCTCCTCCATTTTCTGCAGAAAATGGAGGCCCTGATTTCTTGCACTTCCCCAATCTTCCTTCCCCTCTCCTGCTTTGTTCTCATTCTAATGTTCTGTTCCCACCTTCTACCCCATAGCTCATGATTCCTCAACTGCTCTCCATCTTGTATTATTTTTAATCTCCTCCGGCACCTTGTTCAACTTAGCCTCACCCTTCTCTCCTGTATCTTCCACCTTCTCATTCACCATTGAAGTTATTTGCTTCCCATCAATCTCTAAACATGTTCATGTTTATCTCATTTTTCTAAAAAGCTTCCCTTTATATAATTCCTCCCTTTACTTTCTAACTTATCTTTCTTTCTTTCTTTTTTCCTCCATGCAAAACATTTCTGCAAGATCATATCTACATTGACTGTCTTGCTTTCTTTACTTAACCACTTCCCATTTATTCTCCAACCCCTGGCAGTTTGGCATCCCACAATGACCATTGTCATCAACAAATAAAACAACTCTCCGTAAGGTCACCAATTACTCTTTAACTGCCAAATCCAAACAGCCACTTTAAAGTTCTTACCTTTCCTGACCTCTCTGAGGCACAGCAAATCCTTCCTTTGTTCCCTAGGTTTCTATTAAATGTTTCTTTCCTAGTTCTCTTCCTACCACTCTGGTCATTCCTTTGGAGTTTCTTTTCCTGGCCTCTGCTTTCACCACCTCTTTTACCCCTTAAATGGTGCTACTCCCAAGAATTGTTTGTCCTCCTTTTTACTCCATAATCTCTTCGGTGATGGTAGGCATTCTCACAGCTTCCACTGATACCTATAAGACAGTAACAGCTAAACTTCTCCCTTCACCACTCCCATGAGTTTCAGACCCATATATCCAAGCCTTCTGGATAGCTCTCTCCTGATATCTCTCTAGCATCTCAAAGCCAACACGCTCAAAACTAAATTAATTATTTTTTCTCTACAAGCACCAACCGTGTTCTCCTCCTGAACAACTTGTTCATGATACCACCACCCTCTCAAATAAAAAACTTGGGAACCATTAATTCTTATTCCATACTCCCCACATGCAATTAGACACCCAATTCCATAATTTCAACTTCCTTACTCTACCTTAAATCATTCCTGACATAAGCTCCCCTCATCAATTACAATAGCTTCTTTATCTTTCCTTAGTTTGCCCTTCCTCCAACCCACTGTCCACACTGCCCAAGATCATCATTCTAAACTGTTCATTTTTCCTGGCCATACCATGACTTAAATATTTGTAATGATTTTTTTCATCATGTAAAAAGTTATGTTCAAACTCTTTATAATGAGTTTGAATACAAAGTCTTCGCTGATCTTTCCCTTGCTATCTCTCTGTTACCATGCAGGCATGCCATCACTGGTTCAAATGATCTCTGCCACTCGACTAGGAACTCCTTGAAAATGGAGACTATGCTATTCCTCTTTGTACACTGGTGTAAGGCAGTGACTAGCACATAGTAGGCCTTCATAAATGTTTGTTAAACCAATTATATATCTAAATATATACCTTCAAAGTAGTATACAGCTTAACCTGTTGATATGGGAACACTGCTTTTTTAGGGATCATACTATTACTGACAGATTGAAAACCAGTAGCTTAGGTGACCTAAGTTTCTTCATCAGGCTTACCAAACTTGAAAGTTCCTGCAGTGTCTCAATCAAGAGTTGCTTACTTGCTTTGAACAAGGTAACAAGACCCTGGTCTCATCAGTCACCAATCCAAATAGCTTACTCTCTACCCCAAAGTAGTATTTGGGCCTATGCTGTCTTCCTTAAGAACTTTCCTTTTCCAGAAGTCACTGTCCCTTAAGGGTACTCTTCTAAGATCACAGCTCTTGAAAATTTTCTCTATTGTTGTACTTCTTACATCATTTTTGTTTTATTACAGAAAATTACACTGCTACTACATTTCAATAAAAACCAACCAGCTGCCAGCAATTCAATAAGATTCTTCCATCATAATCTCTTCCCAGTCACCTCTCATCTCTACCCCAAATAGAAAGTTCAGAAGCAGTCATTGTAAAATCAATACTTGTAGACACAGCGTTTGATGATTATTGGAGCTACACACTAGCCAGAATACCACAAGAAATTCAATCTAGTTTTACTACCCCCCTCTGGTTGAGACAATCTTCTAACCCATGATTATTAACCACCAGGAAAAATGATTGGCTTTTCTCCTTTATTCTAGAACAATGATTTTCAAAGAGCACTCAAACCACTGAAGAGCTGCTAACAACCTAAAATGGAAAAAAAAACAGTGGGCTTGCAATGGATGACACTGATTGGGAAAAGAAACAGACATCTCCATTGACATTCTGATGAAGTCTTCAGGAGCTGCCTACTGACAATCACAGCAGTAGGAAGTGTCAAGGGGGCATTCCTTGCTGTAGGAAGTGTTGGGCAGAGAGGGGCTCATTGAAGACAGGAAGTCTCACAAGTCTCTCTTCAATCATACTGTTCTCCCAAAAGAAGATGAAATCTGTTTCTGAAGACTTCGTCAGAAACTTGCAGTTGCCTCAAATACAGTGTACGTACAAATTTCACTTGTAAAATATATTCCCCTGGAAATGAGTTGGGTGCTTTAAACATAAATTAAATGTTGATTAGTGAGTTCAAAAATGTAACAAGCAACCATTTTCCAGAAAGAAAAATTACATACATATTCAGCTACCTTGTATGGCTCCCCAAAAAGATCAAAGCCTGAAGAAAAGAGATCCTCTTCTTGCTGGACTTCCTGATTCCTCCGCTCCCATTCTCTTTTTTTAAGTGCACTACGGTCTTGTTCATAGTGACTGATATGAAAAGGAAAAGATAAAAAGAGAAAAAGATTAATTAATCATGCAAGTCATTTAAATTTTCCTTGCTGTCAATAACAAGAAAAAAATTCAAGTCAACTTGCTGCCCAAGTTGACACTGCATAGAGAGCAGATAATCCTTTTCATTACACCTATTGAGTTTAAGATCCTGACCAGCTCTTCAGAATAAAGAAGAAAACAAAAACTTGCTTATTTGAAATGATATTCATGACAAGCAAGTAAAGCAAAATTCTCTTCCCTTGTCCTTTTTTGATTATTATAAGCAATTACATACTCCCCAAAAGTCAGTCCACAGTGCAGAAAGGTACTAAATTAAAGTTACATTGTGTTGCCAACTACCTAGGGCTCAGAATCCACAGATGTCACAAAGTCCTAAGGGAAAGGAATTATCAAAGTATGGAGCTGAAGATAAATTGGAATTCTGTCCTGAGCCCATAGCCAAAGTGAGCTTGTTTTAATGAACTCACAGGAGAATTTAAGGGCATTTTCGGAAGTCCACAAAAAAATAAATCACCAAATCACCTACACTTCTTTGTGTTTGGTTGTTGTGGTGTTGGTCTTCTCATAGTTTTCTTCAAAGGTGAATGGAAGCCTTTTTGAGAAACTCTTCACAAAAAAAAGGGGTCTAACTTGAACAACAAATGACTAACTGTGGATGAAAAAAAGGAGGTGTCAAAAGCCTTTAATGGGGGGGGAGAAGCCAAGATGGCCGAATAGGAACAGCTCCGGTCTACAGCTCCCAGCATGAGCGACGCAGAAGACGGGTGATTTCTGCATTTCCATCTGAGGTACCGGGTTCATCTCACTAGGGAGTGCCAGACAGTGGGCGCAGGTCAGTGGGTGTGCGCACCATGCGCGAGCTGAAGAAGGGCGAGGCATTGCCTCACTCGGGAAGCACAAGGGGTCAGGGAGTTCCCTTTCCTAGTCAAAAAAAGGGGTGACAGACGGCACCTGGAAAATCGGGTCACTCCCACCCGAATACTGCACTTTTCCGACGGGCTTAAAAAACGGCGCACCAGGAGATTATATCCCGCACCTGGCTCAGAGGGTCCTACGCCCACGGAGTCTCGCTGATTGCTAGCACACCAGTCTGAGGTCAAACTGCAAGGCAGCAGCGAGGCTGGGGGAGGGGCACCCGCCATTGCCCAGGCTTGCTTAGGTAAACAAAGCAGCTGGGAAGCTCGAACTGGGTGGAGCCCACTATAGCTCAAAGAGGCCTGCCTGCCTCTGTAGGCTCCACCTCTGGGGGCAGGGCACAGACAGACAAAAAGACAGCAGTAACCTCTGCAGACTTAAATGTCCCTGTCTGACAGCTTTGAAGAGAGCAGTGGTTCTCCCAGCACACAGCTGGAGATCTGAGAATGGGCAGACTGCCTCCACAAGTGGGTCCCTGACCCCTGACCCCCGAGCAGCCTAACTGGGAGGCACCCCCCAGCAGGGGCAGACTGACACCTCACACGGCCGGCTGGCCGGGTACTCCAACAGACCTGCAGCTGAGGGTCCTGTCTGTTAGAAGGAAAACTAACAAACAGAAAGGACATCCACACCAAAAACCCATCTGTACAACACCATCATCAAAGACCAAAAGTAGATAAAACCACAAAGATGGGGAAAAAACAGAGCAGAAGAACTGGAAACTCTAAAAAGCAGAGCGCCTCTCCTCCTCCAAAGGAACACAGTTCCTCACCAGCAATGGAACAAAGCTGGACGGAGAATGACTTTGAGGAGCTGAGAGAAGAAGGCTTCAGACGATCAAATTACTCTGAGCTACGGGAGGATATTCAAACCAAAGGCAAAGAAGTTGAAAACTTTGAAAAAAATTTAGAAGAATGTATAACTAGAATAACCAATACAGAGAAGTGCTTAAAGGAGCTGATGGAGCTGAAAACCAAGGCTCGAGAACTACGTGAAGAATGCAGAAGCCTCAGGAGCCGATGCAATCAAATGGAATAAAGGGTATCAGCAATGGAAGATGAAATGAATGAAATGAAGCGAGAAGGGAAGTTTAGAGAAAAAAGAATAAAAAGAAATGAGCAAAGCCTCCAAGAAATATGGGACTATGTGAAAAGACCAAATCTACGTCTGATTGGTGTACCTCAAAGTGACAGGGAGAATGGAACCAAGTTGGAAAACACTCTGCAGGATATTATCCAGGAGAACTTCCCCAATCTAGCAAGGCAGGCCAACGTTCAGATTCAGGAAATACAGAGAACGCCACAAAGATACTCCTTGAGAAGAGCAACTCCAAGACACATCATTGTCAGATTCACCAAAGTTGAAATGAAGGAAAAAATGTTAAGGGCAGCCAGAGGGAAAGGTCGGGTTACCCTCAAAGGGAAGCCCATCAGACTAACAGCGGATCTCTCGGCAGAAACTCGACAAGCCAGAAGAGAGTGGGGGCCAATATTCAACATTCTTAAAGAAAAGAATTTTCAACCCAGAATTTCATATCCAGCCAAACTAAGCTTCATAAGTGAAGGAGAAATAAAATACTTTACAGACAAGCAAATGCTGAGACATTTTGTCACCACCAGTCCTGCCCTAAAAGAACTCCTGAAGGAAGTGCTAAACATGGAAAGGCACAAACGGTACCAGCCGCTGCAAAATCATGCCAAAATGTAAATACCATCGAGACTAGGAAGAGACTGCATCAACTAACGAGCAAAATAACCAGCTAACATCATAATGACAGGATCAAATTCACACATAACAATATTAACTTTAAATGTAAATGGACTAAATGCTCCAATTAACAGACACAGACTGGCAAATTAGATAAAGAGTCAAGACCCATCAGTGTGCTGTATTCAGGAAACCCATCTCATGTGCAGAGACACACATAGGCTCAAAATAAAAGGATGGAGGAAGATCTACCAAGCAAATGGAAAACAAAAAAAGGCAGGGGTTGCAATCCTAGTCTCTGATAAAACAGACTTTAAACCAACAAAGATCAAAAGAGACAAAGAAGGCCATTACATAATGGTAAAGGGATTAATTCAACACGAAGAGCTAACTATCCTAAATATATATGCACCCAATACAGGAGCACCCAGATTCATAAAGCAAGTCCTGAGTGACCTACAAAGGGACTTAGACTCCCACACATTAATGATGGGAGACTTTAACACCCCACTGTCAACATTAGACAGATCAACGAGACAGAAAGTCAACAAGGATACCCAGGAATTGAACTCAGCTCTGCACCAAGCAGACCTAATAGACATCTACAGAACTCTCCACCCCAAATCAACAGAATATACATTTTTTTCAGCACCACACCACACCTATTCCAAAATTGACCACATACTTGGAAGTAAAGCTCTCCTCAGTAAATGTAAAAGAACAGAAATTAGAACAAACTATCTCTCAGATCACAGTGCAATCAAGCTAGAACTCAGGATTAAGAATCTCACTCAAAACCACTCAACTACATGGAAACTGAACAACCTGCTCCTGAATGACTACTGGGTACATAACGAAATGAAGGCAGAAATAAAGATGTTCTTTGAAACCAACGAGAACCAAGACACAATATACCAGAATCTCTGGGATGCATTCAAAGCAGTGTGTAGAGGGAAATTTATAGCACTAAATGCCCACAAGAGAAAGCAGGAAAGATCCAAAATTGACACCCTAACAACACAATTAAAAGAACTAGAAAAGCAAGAGCAAACACATTCAAAAGCTAGCAGAAGTCAAGAAATAACTAAAATCAGAGCAGAACTGAAGGAAATAGAGACACAAAAAACCCTTCAAAAATTAATGAATCCAGGAGCTGGTTTTTTGAAAGGATCAACAAAATTGATAGACCGCTAGCAAGATTAATAAAGGAAAAAAGAGAGAAGAATCAAATAGATGCAATAAAAAATAATAAAGGGGATATCACCACTGATCCCACAGAAATACAAACTACCATCAGAGAATGCTACAAACACCTCTACGCAAATAAACTAAAAAATCTAGAAGAAATGGATAAATTCCTCGACACATACACTCTCCCAAGACTAAACCAGGAAGAAGTTGAATCTCTGAATAGACCAATAACAGGAGCTGAAATTGTGGCAATAATCAATAGCTTACCAACCAAAAAAAGTCCAGGACCAGATGGATTCACAGCCGAATTCTCCCAGAGGTACAAGGAGGAACTGGTACCGTTCCTTCTGAAACGATTCCAATCAATAGAAAAAGAGGGAATCCTCCCTAACTCATTTTATGAGGCCAGCATCATCCTGATACCAAAGCCGGGCAGGGACACAACCAAAAAAGAGAATTTTAGACCAATATCCTTGATGAACATTGACGCAAAAATCCTCAATAAAATACTGGCAAACTGAATCCAGCAGCACATCAAAAAGCTTATCCACCATGATCAAGTGGGCTTCATCCCTGAGATGCAAGGCTGGTTCAATATACGCAAATCAATAAATGTAATCCAGCATATAAACAGAACCAAAGACAAAAACCACATGATTATCTCAATAGATGCAGAAAAGGCCTTTGACAAAATTCAACAACACTTCATGCTAAAAACTCTCAAGAAATTAGGTATTGATGGGACGTATCTCAAAATACTAAGAGCTATCTATGACAAACCCACAGCCAATATCATACTGAATGGGCAAGAACTGGAAGCATTCCCTTTGAAAACTGGCACAAGACAGGGATGCCCTCTTTCACCACTCCTATTCAACATAGTGTTGGAAGTTCTGGCCAGGGCAATTAGGCAGGAGAAGGAAATCAAGGGTATTCAATTAGGAAAAGAGGAAGTCAAATTGTCCCTGTTTGCAGACGACATGATTGTATATCTAGAAAACCCCATTGTCTCAGTCCAAAATCTCCTTTAGCTGATAAGCAACTTCAGCAAAGTCTCAGAATACAAAATCAATGTACAAAAATCACAAGCATTCTTATACATCAATAACAGACAAACAGAGAGCCAAATCATGAGGGAACTCCCATTCACAATTGCTTCAAAGAGAATAAAATACCTAGAAATCCAACTTACAAGGGATGTGAAGGACCTCTTCAAGGAGAACTACAAACCACTGCTCAAGGAAATAAAAGAGGATACAAACAAATGGAAGAACATTCCATGCTCATGGGTAGGAAGAATCAATATCGTGAAAATGGCCATACTGCCCAAGGTAATTTACAGATTCAATGCCATCCCCATCAAGCTACCAATGACTTTCTTCACAGAATTGGAAAAAACTACTTGAAAGTTCATATGGAACCAAAAAAGAGCCCGCATCGCCAAGTCAATCCTAAGCCAAAAGAACAAAGCTGGAGGCATCACACTACCTGACTTCAAACTATACTACAAGGCTACAGTCACCAAAACAGCATGGTACTGGTACCAAAACAGAGATATAGATCAATGGAACAGAACAGAGCCCTCAGAAATAACGCTGCATATCTACAACTATCTGATCTTTGACAAACCTGAGAAAAACAAGCAATGGGGAAAGGATTCCCTATTTAATAAATGGTGCTGGGAAAACTGGCTAGCCATATGGAGAAAGCTGAAACTGGATCCCTTCCTTACACCTTATACAAAAATCAATTCAAGATGGATTAAAGACTGAAACGTTAGACCTAAAACCATAAAAATCCTAGAGGAAAACCTAGGCATTACCATTCAGGACATAGGCATGGGCAAGGACTTCATGTCGAAAACACCAAAAGCAATGGCAACAAAAGCCAAAATTGACAAATGGGATCTAATTAAACTCAAGAGCTTCTGCACAGCAAAAGAAACTATCATCAGAGTGAACAGGCAACCTACAAAATGGGAGAAAATTTTCACAACCTACTCATCTGACAAAGGGCTAATATCCAGAATCTATGATGAACTCCAACAAATTTACAAGAAAAAAACAAACAACCCCATCAAAAAGTGGGCAAAGGACATGAACAGACACTTCTCAAAAGAAGACATTTATGCAGCCAAAAAACACATGAAAAAATGCTCACCATCACTGGCCATCAGAGAAATGCAAATCAAAACCACAATGAGATACCATCTCACACCAGTTAGAATGGCAATCATTAAAAAGTCAGGAAACAACAGGTGCTGGAGAGGATGTGGAGAAATAGGAACACTTTTACACTGTTGGTGGGACTGTAAACTAGTTCAACCCTTGTGGAAGTCAGTGTGGCGATTCCTCAGGGATCTAGAACTAGAAATTCCATTTGACCCAGCCATCCCATTACTGGGTATATACCCAAAGGACTATAAATCATGCTGATATAAAGACACATGCACACGTATGTTTATTGCGGCACTATTCACAATAGGAAAGACTTGGAACCAACCCAAATGTCCAACAATGATAGACTGGATTAAGAAAATGTGGCATATATACACCATGGAATACTATGCAGCCATAAAAAATGATGAGTTCATGTCCTTTGTAGGGACATGGACGAAATTGGAAATCATCATTCTCAGTAAACTGTCGCAAGAACGAAAAACCAAACACTGCATATTCTCACTCATAGATGGGAATTAAACAATGAGAACACATGGACACAGGAAGGGGAACATCACACTCTGGGGACTGTTGTGGGGTGGGGGGAGGGGGGAGGGATAGCATTGGGAGATATACCTAATGCTAGATGACGAGTTAGTGGGTGCAGTGCACCAGCATGGCACAGGTATACATACGTAACTAACCTGCACATTGTGCACATGTACCCTAAAACCTAAAGTATAATAATAATAAATAAATAAATAAATAAATAAATAAAAGCCTTTAATGACCTCAATGAACAAATATTTTATAAAGACTAACTGTGACTCTCATCACATTTTAGGCTTTCCCATTGGAGGATCAAAAGCTTCTAAACAATATTTAAGTTATATTCCAGGCCTTTCAGTTTTATGGAATGGAATGCTTCCTTACTAAGAAAACAATTATTTTCTTCATCATGCAGGACTGAAAATTAAACCATAATCTGTAAGTCTCGTAGTGGTGTATCTTATTTTATTCATTGGGCTTTTTTCATGCTTTTGATGTTAACCTTACCCAGTGAGTATATATACACTGAGCAAATTTAAATTACATAAATGTACATAAAATGCCTAGCAGGTGTTGGATAAATGTTGGTTTCCTTCCCCATGTTAATATTCCCATGTTAAGACCTAATTAGATAATTGACATGCAAATGAACATAATAGCTAAAGGAATTACAAGAGATCTATTGATATAAAACTACAGTTGACAGGCTTTGACTATATCCGAAACCTTAATACCTGTCATTGGTAGGCTAGTTTGCTCAAAGTAAGAACCTAGAACATAAACTATCTGTGCAGCTTAACTAGATGTTGATAAACATGGAGTGTACAATGCCACTACACTTAATCATCCATTTTTCTTCACAGGAATCCTTGAATGGTCAAATTCAAAGTGACTTTAATAACTTTATCTCCTGGATAAAGAACACTCATTTGTCCATTAAAAAACAGCAACAACATTTATAGGATGTTTAAATGCACATTACACTTTCATAATACAAACATCAGATACATTAAAGCTCACTGGACCATTCATGAGTATATTCAGCAAATGTTATCACCGTCTGAGTAAAGTAAAGAAAACCTTCAGAGTCCTACCTAAAGCCAGGGCCCCACATCTAGGCCTTGCCTGGTCAAGGAAGATATCAAGTCCAGATACTGGAAGCCATCCTATCATTTGTAGTCTCAGATGCCCTCCATAGGTATTAGATTTTCTAGCATCATCTTTCATTTCCATTCACAAGTCGAACTCAGAATCCCAAACAATTGCTGTGTGTCTCCATGTCTCCATGTTTGAGACTGACATGGAAACAATCAGGCACAGTAACATCGTCAGTCCGTTAAGTGTGGCGCTTGTGACTGTACCTCAACACCATAAATTGGCTGTGTATAATCCAATCCCATCAATTTGTCCAAATGTAAGAAAGATTGGGTGTTACGGGGGGCGGGGTAGAGTAACAAGTTAAAGCAATATTTAGTGAGGGCAGGGTTGTTGCAAAGGAGAAGGACACTTAATTTCTTTGCTTTCCATAGCAGATTAGTATCTACACACAAACAAGAACCAAAGTCTTTTCCTTCTGAGTAATGCGAGCAGGATGTCAGTTTTCTAGCTATCTGTTCATTTTGTGCACCTGACAGGCTCAGAATGACAGGCCCATAGATCACATTTAATTCTCCCACGAAGAGAACTGAAGTGCTTTGGTCTCTTGGCTTTGCAAACTACCTTCCTTCTCCTCTGAGGGAAAGATATAATTAAAACCCTGAAGGAAAAAGAAAGGAGAAGGAGAAGAAAAGGAAACGTGCTTCAACTTGCGTGACAACCTTTCAAATGATCAGCAGTAAGGGCACTTTCGGTGCTTTAGCCCTGGCTTTGATTTGTTAGGAGGCTCTTGGCTGCATTTTGCA
The DNA here is from genome assembly GCF_028885625.2 of Pongo pygmaeus. Taxonomy (NCBI): domain Eukaryota; kingdom Metazoa; phylum Chordata; class Mammalia; order Primates; family Hominidae; genus Pongo; species Pongo pygmaeus. Next base: position 153,392,351 of record NC_072396.2, on the reverse strand, counting down.
TCAGTTCATTAGCTACCAAATTCCAGACACAAATTTGAATAGCAGATTGAGTGTGCACGCGGGTGTTATCTGTTGCAAGCAAAACTGCCTGCTGCATTTTTTAACACATCCAACAAAGAACAGTTAATTCTCATATCTCTGGCGAGAATGAATTTAATCTCCACAGAGCTCCACTGCTCTTGGAAGGCAACCAAATATCTCCAACTTTTTCCTTTCTTGCTCAGCATGGCGTTGTATTGAAGGCTTCACACAGTGAGGTCTAATGAGTAATGAACTACATGGTGATGAGGCTTTCAGTTTATAACGTCACTGATTTCTGACTGAAACCAACATTACTAATTTGAAGCACCAGCTAATTAAAACCACAGCTATGTATTTAGCCTCTTGTTATACCTACTGCAGTTTATAATTATGAGGACCTCTTTATCTACTCAATTACATTTCTTATGATTCAGGCAGGTTGTATTTGAACCTGTGAGCCCTGCAGAGGCTACAGGAAAGTATATGTCTGTCCCCTGATAATTCAATATATCTTTACATACCCAGGCCTGCTTTCCAAAGGAAAAAGAGCTCCATAGCCCACAAAGAAATGCTCAAGCCAAAAACCTGAACTAATCATCATATCATCGGTATGAACAACTCAAGTTTGTTCTGTGATGAAGACAGGACAAATTGATCCTATCAATCAGCATGAAAACCCATGTTCATACTGAGAAGTGAAGCCAAAAAGCTCAACTCAAGGATTCATCACTCTTAGCAAGTTAGGATATTTTTCCAACTTTTTTCTCCTGGATATAATAAAATTGGTCACATTATGATAATATAAAAACTGACCACTCAAAACCAAATTTACTATGAATTAACCAAAGGCCTTAGGTTTCTCTCTCTCCAGGTTACCTTTTTGGAATCGCTATTTCATTGATATCCACACTAGCTGACTGGAAAAGGTCAGAAAGAAGAATAAGTTCCATTTAACTACTTTGTTAATCACCCTGATGTAAGGCATGATGGTGAGAAGCTTCTCTCTGTCGTAGGATTTTTTTTTCTTTTATTTATTTTATTTTATTTTTTTTAGACGGAGTTTTCCCTCTTGTCGACCAGGCTGGAGTGCAACGGCGCAATCTCAGCTCACTGCAACATCCACCTCCCGGGTTCAAGCGATTCTCCTGCCTCAGCCTCCCAAGTAGCTGGGATTACAGGCACCAGCCACCACACCCGGCTAATTTTTTGTATTTTTAGTAGAGGCAGGGTTTTGCCATGTTGACCAGGCTGGTCTCGAACTCCTGACCTCAGGTGATCCACCCGTCTCGGCCTCCCAAAGTGCTGGGATTACAGGCATGAGCCACTGCACCTGGCCCAGGATTTTTATATTAGCTGTGATTTCACCCACCTGTGTGCTTCCCTGGCCACCACAAACAGAGGAACTGCCCTCATTTACAAAAGAGGAAACTAAGGCCCTCCAAAAATGAACAGAGGGAGCTGTCTCAAGTCGTCATCAAGCTAGTGGCAAAGGAAGATCTGAATCTGTTTCTTCCATCTTCAAGTACAAGTAATATCTTCTCCTAGCCTTCTCCTCTCAGACACTTGAACCTTATCTTGTATGCAGATAACTCTCATTTTGCTCATTAAAAGCCTCAGGTACATTGGTGGGACAATAAAATGCAGGGCACACGTAGATTCCGTGAAATCTAGAAAGTTCAATTATGCCGTCTTCATTAGCGCACAGTGGTAGCCCACGCAGGCTGACAATGCAGGCTAGTCTTTTACAACAGACTGTTTAAAACAGGAAGAGAGTTTAGCAATCATCTAGTTGCAGTGCCCTCATTTTACGGATGAGGAAATAGAACTAAGGTAAGGTAATGGGCCTCACAGCGGGTTTGTCAGAGAACTAGGAAGCTGGAACTCAGGCTTTCACATTCCCAAGCTACATGGTTTGTCCCTTCTGCCTCCTGTGCTTCCATCCCACTTCAGAATGAAGATGAGTTTCACATGCACTCCATTGGTCACCTTTCCTTAGGACTGCATTTTATTAGAAATTGGAAGTAGGGAAAATCTTTAGGGATTTAATTTGGATTCGAGTATAGACAAACCACTAGTTTCCTTATATCAAAATGTACAGACCCTAAAGGGATTATAAAAATTAACTGCATCTGTGGGGAAGAGGCTGGGCGAGGGAGAGTAAAAACCAGTTTCAGTCCATTTGGTTCATATATTTCATGAAGCTAATACTCATTGTTTACCTAATTTGGTTATTTTACAAAGCCACTTGGGGAAACTTTAAAAAATTGATATTTTAAAATGATAAATTTGTTTTAAAATGCTGCTAATATACGATTTACTGTAGTAATGGTGTACATGAAGGTAAATAATTCAGCCTCACTTGTTTTCCAGTCCAACTACACTAAACACCTTTATTTGGCTAATATCTTTGCGAAAGCATAAAAATACATATTTAATCCACTCAAAGGACAAACATAAGCTATCACTCACTTCCTGTGGTTCTTCTGAATGAATCCCTGCCTTCTATAACACGTGTAGATATTTATCCATATTATATGTTCCAGAGTGTCAGGTGATACTTTTTCTATACCTAGTCCTATTTTGAATTTGACACTGATCTAATCTCTACATAACTTCTTTTTGTTAAGAAAAGAAAATCTCTGCTATCCAATACCTTCAAACTTAACCCACATTATGTAAAGTGCTAAATTCAAAACTATAAAAGCAGCTCAAAACAGGCCATCATTATTTTACACATATAGAGTAAAAACACAAGAAGCTTGGATCTGGAAGTGTGCAAAAGAATAGGAGGTAAGTGGCCTTGGAAAGGAATTTCTAAAACCAGTAGAACCTCCTCAGCCATATTTAATGGCAGGACTCATGAGGAACTCAGCATACCACCACTCTCTTCAGCAAATGAACTATCTCCCTGCAAACACTGTCTCTCATGAAAAATAATCAAGAAGAGAATGAAAGGGTGAGGAAACACACAAGTTTTTAGCTCCAGACAGCTGCCCATCTGATCATTCTAATTTGTTTTTGATTTTCCTTTACATCTGTGGTTTTTAAAATTACGTAGACATCAATAGTCCAGAAGTCCTGGCAGAAACAGGCTTAATGTTTCAATGTAGGAGCATCTTGGGACTACCTCATCCCCTCCATTTCTGAAAATGGAAGCAAAGATTCAGCCCATCTGCAAAGCCTGTCTAATCATCCTCCAATTAAGTCAGGCAGACCCCCCAAGAGCCATCCCTCCTACCTTGTTTCTGTATCCCCTGCTTTGCTTCTCTTCTAGTCCTCTCTTTTCATTAATAACAGCTTGATTGAGATATAACTAATATAGCACACAATTTCACCCATTTAAAGTGTACAAGTCAGTAGTTTTTAGCATATTCACAGAGTCTTGAAACCATCACCATGATATAATGTTAGAATATTTTCATCAACTCAAAAAGAGGCTCTGTACACTTTTAGGTATCATCCTGTCCTGCAATCCTACCATCCAGCCCAGCCCTAAGCAACTACTAATCTACTTTCTCTCTGAATGAATTTGCCACTTCTAGATACTTCATATACTTGGAATTATGCAACATGTGGTTTTTTGTGCATGGCCTCTTTCACTGAGCATACTGTTTTCAATGTACATCCACACTGTACCATGGGTCAGTACTTCATTTCTTTTTATAGTTGAATAATATTCCACTGTATGGATATTCCTGGTCCTATGATATACTGTGCTCATTAAGAGGGCTCAATCTTGTTTTTTTCTAATGATTTAACCAGGATTCTCTAAGTCTCCCATTAGACTTTTCCCTCCTTAAGGTCAGAGGTTTTTAAGTCACTGCATCCTCCAACTGAACACAAATAACCTTTCTGTACATAAATAAGCAATGGTCAATGCAAATGTCATAAGGAAAACATATTTGCTTTTTTGAAAAAAAGTGTGTGGCTTAGGCTTTGGAAAAAATTATTTTGACTGGCCTACCAAACACTCAAGAAGACATTGTCATCTCTCTAACAAATACCAAATACTCAAGCTGCAAAGATAATTTAATACACTTAGGAATGGTAAAAACCTAGTAAAAACCTAACCTGATGCCAATCAAAGAAACAGATTCTGTTGTTCCCAGGTAGAAAGCTTTAAGGAATTTTACAGTGTGTCCAAAAAAGATGGCATCCAGATTCAGATGATCTGGGACAGGCTCTGTCACTTTCACTTACAAGTTTCTTGTTCATTAATAAATTGCTTTACATTTAAAGCCTCAGTTTCCTCCTTTGTACATGAAAATAAACTTTATGTCTTCTCTGCATGCAGTTAGTGTAAAGGTTACATATGATAGTTATCAAAAAAGGCTTCTGTAAACTACTAATGACTGCTCACATTTAACAGATATGATGACTGACACCCTGATAAAGCGATATGTAAATCTCTTTATAGCTTTTGGGTCTTCTTTACTCTGTAAAAACATAGCGAAATTTCATGTTTGCTGAAGTCTAAAGTGTTTCTAGTAACAGATTAAGTTAATTTCATTAGATATCCTTTACAAATTTTTCTCTATAGACTCAGATATGACCTTTGAGACAGAGACACTAAGTTGGTCAATTTAAAAATGTAATTCACAAATTAATAATGACCTGAAATTTAAAATAATAACTTTTAATTTTAAATGTTTCTAAATGTTTCTTCTATCACTTGGTTCACAATTTTGGCTGCCCATCAGAATCATCCAGAGAAGATTTTATAAATCTCCAGGCTCAGGGCATACATTAGACCAACTGCATCAGGATCTCACAGTGTGAGTCCCAGGCATCACATGGAAAATAACTCCTGGTCTGTATATTAATAGGTAAATTTCTTTATTTGACCCATTTGGGCATATCAAAATCTGACAAACTTAACCTGAAGAGATCATTTGTCTTTTTATTTCATGAAGGAAAATCAAGGACCAAACACCTTTAGGGAACTAATGTCTTCTATTATGTAGAAATATACGTTGCTGGTATATGTTGGGAAAAGTGCCTTGAAGGTGAAGGCAGTTGTTACAAGAATAGACTTGTGCAGAAGAACAACAATAACACTAATAGTTACTATCTGTTGATTTCTTGTTTATGCCAGCCACTGTTCCAGGACTTTTATGAGTATTATCTTATTTAATCCTCAAAAAAACTCTGAAGTGGTATACCATCCTCATTTTGCGGATGAGGCAACTGAGATACATGAGACACAGGGAGGTTAACATGCTCAACACCATACATTTAGTCAGTGGTACAAAAACACAGTAACCGCTGGGGCTGTCAGAATCCAGAGGCCACCCTCTTGGTCATAAAGAAGATTCTAGTCTTACAGAAGAGAAGGGCACTCTATTCACAGAGAGGTACATCCACATATTTAAGCTCTGCTCACACAACATGCACAGTGCAATTGATCCAGAAGGTATGTCTAAAATCTTAACTATCTTCAGAATGTCTCGGCTTCTCAGGGGCTATTGGAGCATGGTTTACATTCTTCTCAGAAAAGCAAGCATAGGTAGACACTCAAATGGATATTGATTGTCAAAAATATTGTAAGAGTGCATTAAAACTCCATTTTCAGGGGATTCCATTTTAATGGAAATGCCACTTTTACATAGAATGACCATGACTCTAGCAACCCAAAGGTTCCCATCTGCCTGCAGCAGTATTCAGCATATCAACCACTTTGTATGCCAATTAAACGTCCTCTAAAAGCAGCCTCTCCAGTGAAATTAAATTCTTTTGTCCTCATACACTATAACTGTTGGCTAAGAGATATGGTCCAATATCCCTGACTGCTTGAGAGGGGTGCCTATCTCCTCAACAAGTGGTTACTTCCCTTCTCCCCCAAGCAGCTCAGAATGTGTCAGTTATCCCTTTACAACTATGGAATGTCTGATTTTATCTCCTTGAATCTCATGTCAAGCACTTCCTTGTCCTCTTCCATATGTACACACCCTACTACAGCTCTATTGCACAATAGATATTAAGGATCCCTGACTTTCTTTTCTGCTCTAATAACATGCTCTTAGATTACATGTCTGATTTCCATTTTTATAGAAAATCATTTTAAAATAACTTTAGTTCTGACCTATTAATTAAAAATGAGGCTTCACTATCACTTCATATGGCTCATTGACCCATTTGCAACAGAAACCAGTGCCTTACAAGTGCCTCACACTCAACATGGCCAAACCAAGAGAGCTGCAAACAACTGAATGACTTGGAAGCTTATAAAAATACTTCCTGAAGACTAGTAGGGGCCTTGAATGGATGTCAAAAACCAAGCAAATATGTAATCGGATAGTGAATATAGCAAATGTATTCATTTATATTTTATGACTTTTGAATATGATCAAAAATTTAAACTACTGTACTTAAAAATCAAATTGATATAAAACATTCCCACTTCCACTCTTGTCAGCATCCACCCTGTTCCCCATTGCCAATCAGAGGTAACAATTTTTTATGTATTTCCTGTTTCTTCATGTTTCTTCCAATATTTCTTCATTCACTCTTTACTGTCAACTTGAACCAATCTCATTTATAATTCCCTATCTAAATTAATCAAAGTTGATACTAATGCTGAGCTTTAAAGAGTTACTAGATCTAATTCTTGATTTACTTCAGGAGGATCGTTTCCACAACCAGAAATGGTCCCATGGATTTACGAGAAAGGAAGCAGAGAGGCAGTGACAAGCTTAGAATACTTGTGATGGCGCTAAAGTACTTCATGGTTTATTTGAATTCTGGCTTGAGGCAAGGTTCAGTTTATGGAATCTGTGGTGCTGCTCAGGAGTACACAGTTGATGTCATCGATGAGGTCTTCCTTCTCCTCTTCCTTCACCTCCTCCTTTTCCTCTTTCCTCAGGCCTGCCTGCCCTAATGAGGCAGGCTTAGTACCCTGTTCAGTGGCCCAAGGCTTAGCTTGGCCCTCTGCTCTTGATGAGCCCTTGTCCTGTCCCAATGTGTCCTGGCTTCATCCCATGCGCCACATCCCAAGCTCCATACCAGTTGCTTCTGCAGCCAACTTACATAGAACAGCTCTGTCTTTCAAATTAGGAAAAAGCTACCTGAAGTATTTCTTCTCTATGCCCATTAAATATCAGGAATTCTTTTCCAAGTCAAAGTCTTAATATAACCTTCTGGTTTCTCATAAATGACACTTTTAAAAGGTATTTTATTTTCATTCAGCTATAAGCAAGGCAATTTCAATAACAATTTAAAACAATATTTTCTCAGAAATAGTATTCTTAATTACTTTTAAACTAAGGAAATTAATGCCCTTAAGGAGCAGTTTATAATTGACAATTTTAAGCTGACTCTGTTTTCACATCTCAACAAGGCCTTTGATCCACCTGCACTCACTAATTTTTGTCCAGGCAAATTCTACCCCCTATAGGCTTAACCTTTTGGCCCTGCCTCCTTCTACCATGCACTCCTGCAGAGCCCCGGCCTGAGTATGAGAGTAGGGCAGCAGCAAACTGTTATGACTGTAGGCTTGCTTTCTCATGTGGACCTATAGGTGGGACTCTTCCCTAGGTTACACTTCTCTCTCTTGCCCTAACAAGGTGCCTGACTAGAATCAGGGTAACCCTGTTGTGAGTTAAATTGTGTCAACCCACAATTCCTATGTTGAGATTCTCATGCACAGTACCTCAGAATATGACATTATTTGGAAACAGGGTCATTTCAGACGTAATTAGTTAAAATAAAGTCATACTGGACTAGGGCGGGCCCCTAATCCTATAAGACTGGCATCCTTATAAGAGGAGAAGATGTGAAAACAGAAACACAGAGAGAACTCTATGTGAAGGTAAAGGCAGAGATCACAGTGATGCTTCTACAAGCCAAAGAATGCCAAATATTGTCAACAAACTACCAGAAACTTCATACTTCATTCAAACTTCAGGGGTATTAGGAAGAATTAGCAGATTCTTCCTAATACTCATCACAAGGAACCAACCCTGGCAACACCTTGATTTCAAACTACCAAATGCATGCACCTACAGACTGCATTTCTGAGCCAGTTCACAATGAAATCTCCAGGCCTCCTTACAGTGCGTGCAGATCATCTAGACCTTGTCTTCTTTACTCTATATTGCACTCGATTCATTCTAATCCTGTCCCTTCTACTCTATCTAGCACAACTCCCCTTTGGCTTTCCAACTCATTCTTCTTTCTCCCCTTTCCTGCTATGTCTGAAAGAACTTGTGGGTGTTAAATGAAACTGTCACTAGAGAGGAATAATGCATTTCTGCTTCCCATGTATCTGGAAACATGCCAAGCTCAGTGTTCAGCTCAAAATAAATATTTCTCAACGGAATGAATGAACAAATGACAGGCTAACATATTTTTCTACCTAAGTTCACTGACAAATGTTGACAAAATATTAATTAATACATTAATTTGTCTATTTAATCAACAAACACTTACTGGATATCTACGTCATGCCAGGTACCATGTTTAGTGCTCAGAAAAAAAGAAAAAAAAAAGACATAATAAAAGCTTTTGGGAAATTCACAGCCCAGAAGGAGAGGCAAATCCATTCCGAAACAATTGCAGTGCAGAGTAACACATGTTATAACTTTATGAGGGAAGGGCCATAGGAACACTCTCAGGTTGGCTTGGGGTAGGAAACAAAATCAGCCAGCTGTGTTCCAGCTGGGACTTGAACACTTCAGGTAATTCAAGTACACATGAATGAAGTGGTATTAAAGATGATACCATGGGACAAACATGGAAGAGTGAACAAGAGATCTACAACACTGGAAGGAAAACAATAAGAATTTCTACGTCTTAGGGAAGCTGGAAACTGATAATTTGGCCTTTGCGAATGCTTGTATTCTAGGGTAAAACCCTAACTTCATTTGAGATACCCAGTGACAGGAAGATCCTTGAAGAAATGGACAACTGAGATAAGCATGTGAATGGTTAACTCATAAAGAATAGATGAGATTTTTAAAGGGAAATATTTATTGTTTTGTGTATTATAGCACATTGTCTCTCGATATGATTAGTTATCAGTCTCAGTTATCCAAAACTGGTATGAAATAAAGCGTTTACGCAGTTATGTTTCATTGATGTCAGCTAGGGGAGCATGAAAGTCTCCATGAAGGTGGGTAATTGATGTGTAAATCAGAGTTCAATCACTTGGTAATAGAAATGGTCCCACTGAAAATATGCTTGTTGAACACAATCACACAGAAGCCAGAGGGAGGGAGGAAGGGAGAAGGTAGAAGGTTTATTTATTAAAAATGATAATAACTGGCAATTTGTGCAATTTTCTCTTCAACAGAGGGCTGCTGTCAGAAATGCTTTAAGCAAGTTGTGGCCAGTATATTCAGATAGTTTTCTTCTGTTCTAATGAACTGTTTCTGTTTTATTTAAATGTTTGGAGACCTTGTTGTGGTGTTTAAAAAGCAAATTAAAACAACACACTCTTCTTTTGAAACATGACACATGTAAATGATATCAGTGATAGTAATTTGGTTAACAATGCTTCTTCTAGGCCTGCTATTTTTAATAAAATTCTTCTGCAACTTTGCATTTGCTCTCTGAAGAACAGTGAATAAAAATGGACAATGCCTTGCAGTTTAATATTTTAATATTTCATATTTTAAACAAAACTTACTATCATTGATGAAATAGCAGCTCCTTTCTCTATCTGCATTAGAATCATTATCTTTAGTACTACTTAAGGTGGTATGATAGTGTTTAGTGGCAGATTTTTCTTCTCCTCTACTATCCTCATTGAATAAAGAAAACATTCTCGGCACACCAAATACTGTCACAGAGGATTTTACAGCCCACATTCCTACCAATTAATATAAAACAGAAAATGCTTGCTTTTCTTCTTTCTTTTTGACTCAATTTGAGCCATGTTTATCCTTTGCATCTTGTGTGGATCCACTGGATTTACCCACTAGTGCGTAATTCATTCTTGAGCTTCGGCACTGCACACACACATGCATACACCCTTACACACACAATAAACACGTTATATGTGGCAGCACAGGAGCAATTCCATTGGCACAAATGTTTTCTGTTGTGGAGGTGAGAGGCCTCTGCTTACCTGGGGTCACCAGCTCAGCCTTCCATTCAAAACTATGTGTGCACCAATTGCTTGTCTCCTATCTAGCACTGGCCCTTAATACAAATGTTCTTACTTTGACTAAATGCTTGTATCAAGCAAACTAGCAGTAGGTAGTTAAGCAAGTGACGGGTGGAGCTGGGGGTATATTGAGATGATATTAGCCTTATCTGTCATGGCTGAATTTTTTTTGAAGGTGAGTAAATTCACAGATTATTGATGTCATTACCAAATAAACACATGAGTAAATATGGGGCATATCGGGATTTTAAAATGTTTCTCTTTTGAAAAGCAACAGACTCTTCCATTTGCATGGTACTTTTCACTGAGCAATTCCTTACACAAATATGATCTTACACAAAACTTGCAGCAATCTTGAGAAATAGGCCAGACAGGCACTCTGACTTCCCATTTCACAGATGAAGGCACTGAGACCCAGAAGGGCTGACTGCTTAGCATTCACTGTCACTCAGGTAATGCGGGGCAAAACCAGAATATGAATGCAGATTGTCTGAGTCCAGGTGCAGTTAATTTTTCTTCTATACCACCCCCTGCTCTCGTTGTAAAATGCTTTCAAATTCTGTTCGTCTAGAATGTAGAAAGAGGTCCTAAGTGTTAGAGCAAAGGGACATTATTTTAAGGTTTTTAGAGTAGCTTTCTTTGGGTGATATAGTTTGGATATTTGACAAAAAACACCAAATCTCATGAGGTGCTTAGGTCACAGGGGCAGATCCCTCATGGCTTGGTGCTGTACTTGCCATAGTGAATGAGTTCTCATGAGATCTGGTTGTTTAAGTGTGTGGCACCTCCCCTCTCTCCCTTGCTCCTTCTTTTGCCATGTGAGGTGCCTGCTCTTGCTTTGCCTTCTGCCATGAGTAAAAGCTCCCTGAGGCCTCCCCCAGAAGCCAAGCCATGTGTGAACCGCCTGCAGAACAGTGAGCCAATTAAACCTCTTTTCTTTATAAATTGCCAAGTGATATGGTTTGGCTCTGTGTCCCCACTCAAATCTCATCTTGAATTGCAATCCCCAAGTGTCAAGGGAGGGACCTGGTTGGGGGGTGATTGGGTCATGCGGGTGGTTTCCCCCATGCTGCTCTTGTGATTGTGAGGGAGTTCTCACAAGATCTGATGGTTTTAAAGTGTGGCAGTACCAGCTCCTCCTTGTACCTCTGGTAGAATTCGGCTGTGAATCCATCTGGACCTGGACTTTTTTTGGTTGGTAAGCTATTGATTATTGCCACAATTTCAGCTCCTGTTATTGGTCTATTCAGAGATTCAACTTCTTCCTGGTTTAGTCTTGGGAGGGTGTATGTGTTGAGGAATTTATCCATTTCTTCTAGATTTTCTAGTTTATTTGCATAGAGGTGTTTGTAATATTCTCTGATGGTAGTTTGTATTTCTGTGGGATCGGTGGTGATATCCCCTTTATCATTTTTTATTGCATCTATTTGATTCTTCTCTCTTTTTTTCTTTATTAATCTTGCTAGCGGTCTATCAATTTTGTTGATCCTTTCAAAAAACCAGCTCCTGGATTCATTTATTTTTTGAAGGGTTTTTTGTGTCTCTATTTCCTTCAGTTCTGCTCTGATTTTAGTTATTTCTTGCCTTCTGCTAGCTTTTGAATGTGTTTGCTCTTGCTTTTCTAGTTCTTTTAATTGTGAAGTTAGGGTGTCAATTTTGGATCTTTCCTGCTTTCTCTTGTGGGCATTTAGTGCTATAAATTTCCCTCTACACACTGCTTTGAATGCATCCCAGAGATTCTGGTATGTTGTGTCTTGGTTCTCGTTGGTTTCAAAGAACATCTTTATTTCTGCCTTCATTTCGTTATGTACCCAGTAGTCATTCAGGAGCAGGTTGTTCAGTTTCCACGTAGTTGAGCGGTTTTGAGTGAGATTCTTAATCCTGAGTTCTAGCTTGATTGCACTGTGATCTGAGAGACAGTTTGTTACAATTTCTGTTCTTTTACATTTATTGAGGAGAGCTTTACTTCCAAGTATATGGTCAATTTTGGAATAGGTGTGGTGTGGTGCTGAAAAAAATGTATATTCTGTTGATTTGGGGTGGAGAGTTCTGTAGATGTCTATTAGGTCCGCTTGGTGCAGAGCTGAGTTCAATTCCTGGGTATCCTTGTTGACTTTCTGTCTGGTTGATCTGTCTAATGTTGATAGTGGGGTGTTAAAGTCTCCCATTATTAATGTGTGGGAGTCTAAGTCTCTTTGCTGGTACCATTCCTTCTGAAACTATTCCAATCAATAGAAAAAGAGGGAATCCTCCCTAACTCATTTTATGAGGCCAGCATCATCCTGATACCAAAGCCTGGCAGAGACACAACAAAAAAAGAGAATTTTAGACCAATATCCTTGATGAACATTGATGCAAAAATCCTCAATAAAATACTGGCAAACAGAATCCAGCAGCACATCAAAAAGCTTATCCACCATGATCAAGTGGGCTTCATCCCTGGGATGCAAGGCTGGTTCAATATACGCAAATCAATAAATGTAATCCAGCATATAAACAGAACGAAAGACAAAAACCACATGATTATCTCAATAGATGCAGAAAAGGCCTTTGACAAAATTCAACAACCCTTCATGCTAAAAACTCTCAATAAATTAGGAATTGATGGGACGTATCTCAAAATAATAAGAGCTATTTATGACAAACCCACAGCCAATATCATACTGAATGGGCAAAAACTGGAAGCATTCCCTTTGAAAACTGGCACAAGACAGGGATGCCCTCTCTCACCACTTCTATTCAACATAGTGTTGGAAGTTCTGGCCAGGGCAATTAGGCAGGAGAAGGAAATCAAGGGTATTCAATTAGGAAAAGAGGAAGTCAAATTGTCCCTGTTTGCAGATGACATGATAGTATATCTAGAAAACCCCATTGTCTCAGCCCAAAATCTCCTTAAGCTGATAAGCAACTTCAGCAAAGTCTCAGGATACAAAATCAATGTGCAAAAATCACAAGCATTCTTATACATCAATAACAGACAAACAGAGAGCCAAATCATGAGTGAACTCCCATTCACAATTGCTTCAAAGAGAATCAAATACCTAGGAATCCAACTTACAAGGGATGTGAAAGACCTCTTCAAGGAGAACTACAAACCACTGCTCAAGGAAATAAAAGAGGATACAAAGAAATGGAAGAACATTCCATGCTCATGGGTAGGAAGAATCAATATCATGAAAATGGCCATCCTTCCCAAGGTAATTTACAGATTCAATGCCATCCCCATCAAGCTACCAATGACTTTCTTCACAGAATTGGAAAAAACTACTTTAAAGTTCATATGGAACCAAAAAAGAGCCCGCATCGCCAAGTCAATCCTAAGCCAAAAGAACAAAGCTGGAGGCATCACACTACCTGACTTCAAACTATACTACAAGGCTACAGTAACCAAAACAGCATGGTACTGGTACCAAAACAGAGATATAGATCAATGGAACAGAACAGAGCCGTCAGAACTAATGCCACATTTCTACAAGTATCTGATCTTTGACAAACCTGACAAAAACAAGAAATGGGGAAAGGATTCCCTATTTAATAAATGGTGCTGGGAAAACTGGCTAGCCATATGTAGAAAGCTGAAACTGGATCCCTTCCTTACACCTTATACAAAAATCAATTCAAGATGGATTAAAGACTTAAATGTTAGACCTAAAACCATAAAAACCCTAGAAGAAAACCTAGGCATTACCATTCAGGACATAGGCATGGGCAAGGACTTCATGTCTAAAACACCAAAAGCAATGGCAACAAAAGCCAAAATTGACAAATGGGATCTAATTAAACTCAAGAGCTTCTGCACAGCAAAAGAAACAACCATCAGAGTGAACAGGCAACCTACAAAATGGGAGAAAATTTTCGCAACCTACTCATCTGACAAAGGGCTAATATCCAGAATCTACAATGAACTCCAACAAATTTACAAGAAAAAAACAAACAACCCCATCAAAAAGTGGGCGAAGGACATGAACAGACACTTCTCAAAAGAAGACATTTATGCAGCCAAAAAACACATGAAAAAATGCTCACCATCACTGGCCATCAGAGAAATGCAAATCAAAACCACAATGAGATACCATCTCACACCAGTTAGAATGGCAATCATTAAAAAGTCAGGAAACAACAGGTGCTGGAGAGGATGTGGAGAAATAGGAACACTTTTACACTGTTGGTGGGACTGTAAACTAGTTCAACCATTGTGGAAGTCAGTGTGGCGATTCCTCAGGGATCTAGAACTAGAAATTCCATTCGACCCAGCCATCCCATTACTGGGTATATACCCAAAGGACTATAAATCATGCTGCTATAAAGACACATGCACACGTATGTTTATTGCGGCATTATTCACAATAGCAAAGACTTGGAACCAACCCAAATGTCCAACGATGATAGACTGGATTAAGAAAATGTGGCACATATACACCATGGAATACTATGCAGCCATAAAAAATGATGAGTTCACATCCTTTGTAGGGACATGGATGAAATTGGAAATCATCATTCTCAGTAAACTATCGCAAGAACAAAAAACCAAACACCGCATATTCTCACTCATAGGTGGGAATTGAACAATGAGAACACATGGACACAGGAAGGGGAACATCACACTCTGGGGACTGTTGTGGGATGGAGGGAGGGGGGAGGGATAGCATTGGGAGATATACCTAATGCTAGATGACGAGTTGGTGGGTGCAGCGCACCAGCATGGCACATGTATACATATGTAACTTACCTGCACATTGCGCACATGTACCATAAAACCTAAAGTATAATAATAATAATAATAATAATAAAAGAAAGAAAAAAAAAAAAAAAAAAAAAAATAAAGTGTGGCAGTTCCCCTGCTCTCTCCCCTCCTGCCACCATGTAAGACATGCCTTGCTTCCCCTTCTCCTTCCACCATTATTGTAACTTTCAGGGGCCTCCCCTGTCATGCAAAACTGTGAGTCAATTAAACCTCTTTCCTTTATAAATTACCCAGTCTCAGGTAATGTCTTTATAGCAGTGTGAAAATGGACTGAAATACCCAGTCTCAGCTATTTCTTTACAGCAATACAATAATGGACTAATACAATGGGTTATCATTATTAATTGACTAGCTAATAGATCATAATTGTGCTTTTATGGAAAACAAGGATATGGAAGGACATACAAAGAATGGACTTTCAGAAGGAGGAGGTCATGTGGTGGAAAGACCTCCGAGAGTGATTCTGCCATTTAGAGATTGTGTGACCTGGGGCAAGTTCCTGGACTATTCTGAGGCTCTGCCTCTGCAATTAACACATTCAACCCCACCCTCCCAGCCTTCTAAAAAAGACCCCAGTTATCCAAAGGAGCATAAAATAAACCGGAGGATAAGATACAATTGTAATGAAATAATCCAAAACTCCACTGATCAATCTGAGCCACTAGCCAATCTGAGCACTGGAAATGTGGTTAGTCTGTATTAAGATGTACTATAAGTGTAAAATATATAACAGATTTCAAAGGCTTAGTATGTAAATAATATTAAATATAGCATTAATAATTTTATACAGACACCATTATGAAATATTTTGCATACATTGACTTAAAATAAAATGTATTAATTTCATCTGTTTCTTTATACTCCTTTTCAATATGGCTGCAATTCAAACTCACATATGTGGCTTGTATCTGTGGCCTACATTATATTTCTATTGGTCAGCACTAGCCTAAAAGTAGAAATTTTCTAGGTCTACTTAATAAGTCACTTAGAGCTTAAACAATATTGGTTTCAGTGCTGTGCCTCAGGACAATAAAAAAACTGTGCCTTTGGGTTTGTTGTAACAGTCTAACCTGTTACAACAGGTTAAAATGTGGCCTTATGCCATCCTGTTTAATTATCTCCCCTTTTCTATTTTCATTTCTCCCCATCAATCTACTTTCATCTGGACCTGGGACACATATGCCAATGTTGATTTTCATGACCATTGTATTGTCTAATTGGTGCATTGTTGATCAATAATATGTGAGGTGTTGAGCTCTGTTTGTGTAATATGTTTAATATGCTTCTACCCAATGCACCATATGGAAGCAGTGCACTATATATTATGAGTGTATTAATGCTAAGACCCAATTGAGCATCACTGGTGCATAGTTAACTAGTACAACAAAATTATGCTAAGTAGTTTCTGAACATCGTGGTCCCTAATATTTTTAATGAACATCACAAACAGTGTGCTGGTATGTGGGAATCAGTGCGTGCCCTTCTCTGAAATATTTAAAGATCCTAAGCACTATTCCGGGATTAATGTAAATTGCCTTTTACAAGATGAAGTCATTTTTCAGGCACAAAAGCTAAAAAGACTAAATAATTGAGTGGGACAATCTACCAATAACTGTGTCTTTAAATCTAAACTGTGCAGTTTTGAAGCCTTTTATGTCTGGTTTTTTTTTTTCACAAGGTACTTACAATAGCTGGAAAAAATTTTGATTCACATAAGCCACCAGGAGTTTTTTCTACCTGTTTCACATACATTTCACACACAACTTTTAGAACTCCCTCAATTTACTGATATTTTCTTGGAAAATTGCTAGCCAATCTATCAAAATTAAACTCTGCCTTTTAATATAAAACAATCTCTTATTAACACATACTGTTCAAGCCAGATAAATCAGCATCCTGCAAGGATGAATCATTTTATCACAGCAACTCACCATTTGTATGCTTTGATACATGCATTCATTTGCTGTTGGGCACCTTGAAATAGAAGAGTGCGGGCCCATGCTCTGCAACACTTCACAGTCTTGTTCCTCAGCACTCAGTGTGCTCAACAACAAAAATGTAGCCAAATGAACAATTTACTATGATTAGTTTAGTTTCATTTGTTAATTACAGATTCAACAAGAACTGAATGCTGAAGCTTTTCAAGTATCAGACACTCATTGATCCATAGCCCTCGACATGCTCAAGTAATATTGGAAGTTTAACATAATTTATTGTTACTTAGAGCACTGATTGGCTAGAGGAATTATACTCCAATAAATGGCAGCACTGTCATTGAATCTGCCTATAATTGCCTCTATTCATCGTAATGGATGATCCAACACAGACTGGAAAGAAAGGATATGATCTACTTCAAGCTTCAGCTGTTTCAGATTCCACAGTGTGTCCCTAAGTTAATGGATATTGAATATTATGCTGATATATATGCTGGGAGCACTAAATGAAAATATATATATATATATATATATATATATCTCCACACACTCATATATATTGCATATATGTAGCTTTTACACAGATCTATAATTGACGCCCAGGCTGTGGGCTTGCTTATTCCATGGAAGCAGATAGGATAACTCTACCAATGCTGGGCCAGGATACAGAATCCTATGAGTGGTGGGCCCCCTACTTCTCTGCCCCCCGCTCCTCAGTGTAAATAGAATCCTCAGGAGGCTATTATTCATTTCCCTCTGGAGTGGCCCTACCCTGGGCACAGTGACACATAAAAAACTGTGCCCCAGTCACTAATTTCTGAAATGCCCAAACATCTGTGATTTATCCTCCTTGTTGCCTCCTTGAAGAAGCCTTGCACCTTTCTTCCAGGCTGCATTCAGAGTTTCCAGTCCCCAACACCGTGCAGCTTTTCTTCAACGTCACTTATTCCTCTCTGATGGAGCTGTTTATTTGCCATTCTCCCAAATACATAATGAGTTTCTAGAGACAGGTATTACATCAGTTTCATAGTAACAAATTAACTACAAACGCGATGGCTTCAAACAACAAAAAAATTATTCTCTTTCAGTTCTGGAGGTAGGAAGTCTGAAATAGGTCTCACTGAGCTAAAATCAAGGTGTTGGCAGAGCTGCGTTCCTTCTGAAGGCTCCAGGGGAGAATCCATACCCTTGCCTCTTCCAGCTTGTAGAGACCACCTTCATTGCCTGGCTGGCGACCATTCCCCTATCTTCAAGGCCAGCAGCACAGCATCTTCAGATCTCTCTTTCTCTCACCCCTACTTGTTTCATCACATCTCCTTCTCTGACTCTGACCCTTCTGCCTTCCTTTTATTAGAGCCCTTATGATTACTTTAGGCCCACCACAATAATCCAGGATAATCTCCCCAGCTAGAGATTCTTAACTTAATCACATCTGCAAAGTCCCTTTTGTCCTGTAGTGTATTCACATTATATATATATATGGACATGGACATTTTGGGGGAGGCGGGGCATTATTTTGCCATTATACACAGGTATAATGGTTTGTCACTGTGGTCATCCTAGTGCCTCAAACCGTTACATGACATACAGTAGGGCTTCAAAATTCTTCCTGAGGCAAATGAATGCATGAGAATGATTTATGAAAACTTTCAAATGTCTCTTCTCAGAACCACCTCACACATGAAGAGTGCCCACTGGGTGAGGAAGGGAAGATCCTGAAGGCCTGTGTCATCCACACCTGCTCTGCCATTTAATGCCCATGAGAGGTGAGTTGAGCCACTTCAGCTCTGCAAGGCTGACTCTTCTCAACAGTTAAGTATCTCCGGGGATTGCTGTGACCCTCAAATAAGATAAGGTATGTGAAAACGTCTGTTGAAGACAAATTGCTTTATACACGTTATTTATCTTTATGCTTGTTATTTCTATGAGAAGAGACACTAGATCTTTTAGAGAGGGAGAGAAGAGGGAACAGGTCCCACTTACATAGAGATGTAAGGTATTATTATTCTGTAAAACCCAGCAAAAGTAACCATCCAAAAGTGACCATGGAAATGTTTTCTATTTATATGCAAGTAGCTTAAGAGTCTGACACAAGACGCTTAAATTACCTCAGATAACTAGATGCTCAATTTCCCTAGATAAGTGGGGCCACAGTTGCCCTCTTACATTTTACTTGAGCACAACAATCAAAGACGGATTTGTCATGTTTACATATTACAGTCATATGAAATCTGTGGTTACTCATTTATAAAATCTAACATATTAACCCATCCATTTTATTGATAATAAGGAGTTTCAGTGATATTGCAACCATAGAGATGATAATACATCTTCCAATAGAAGGAAAATTACCCTAAAAGACACCACACACCTGCAAAACACTTTATTGTAGTTCAAATCGGGAACATGAAACCAGGAGAAAATTGAGCATGAAAACAACCTTCAATCAAAGGGTTATTAGAGGGTATTGAGATCAAAGCCATCATTTTCCATTTTAGGGAAGATCAGGTACACGAAAGGGAAGTCTACTGTCCAATGTCATCCACCTGGTCAGTGGCATGACTTGGACCAGAGCCCAAGTCTCCTGACTCTTCATTTAGTGCTCTTTTCTCTCTACCACCCTTTGGGTTATTCTGACCCTTGATCTTAGTTCACTTTTTCATGGGAGAAAAGAAAGTGAAAGAGGAAGCGAAAAGAGCATTCCTGTATCCTGTGGTTTGTAAACAGGAGGCTGAACAAATAAAATGAGTTTTGGAAGTTTCACTTAAAATGCTCATGAATCACTACAAACTTAACAGGACATAGTGTCTGCAAGCAATCCAGTCTATGTGAAAAGGCTGTCATATTCCAGACTGTGTGGGATTAGTTTAGGAAAAAAGTAACTTGGAAGCACTCCAAAGAAAGCCCATGGTTTGGCACAAGGTAGAAAGAGTTACTAAATAAAGAAGGATGTGGAGACTAAATGGCCAAGTGACTGACAGAATGCTTTCTTTGTAAGTGGTTGTCTCAATTTTATCTTCTAGGGACAACAAGACGCTATTAAGCCAATTATATGACTGAATATAAGGGTACGGGGAATGCTGATGAGGCTTGTGTATGCGTGTGTGTGTGTGTGTGCACATGCATATGCACATCCACAATTTAGGGATGAGGCAGGCAGATTTACATTACAGTACCACAGAGTAGAAGAGGCTGCATGTAGTCATGCAGTTAAACTGTCCCACGTTTCACTCAATGTGTCGAATCCTCTTTCAGACAAGTGGTAAGATTAGTTTCAGGGTGCCCATGACCTAACAAGTTGGCCTGGTAATCCCTTTGTGTATGATCGTGATGGGTGAGAAAGGGCACTGTGTTGAGTCCCTTGCCCTCTAGGCATTAGACCTGAGAGTTTAATACTACACCAACTTGTATTTGCTGCTATTTTTTCACAGTACTTCTGGAACCCTGACTTTTGAAAGGAACTGCAGTATCATCCAGTTGCACTCTACAGTATAAATGACTCTTGAATGCCCTTTACAACATCATTGCCAAAAAATCTAGGGATGCTTGATCCAGGAGTTTCTCCATTGTTTATTTCTATATCTTCAAATAGATCAGTCTCAGGTAACTACATGTGAGTTTCTATTCAGGGGTAGTTAATCTATCTGGATTAGAAGTGGAGACCCGGGTTTCCATCTTTCTATCACTAACTAGCTCAGTGACCTTGAGCAGATCATTTAACCCTATTGGGCCTCAGCTTCCTCACATGTAAAACAGGGAGTTTGTACTGGAAAGTTTCCAGTGTGCTAAGCAATTCTTACATTCTGGGATTCTATGATTACATTCATCTTTACATAACTTCTCCTACTTTCCAGTAGTGAGCCAGCCTGGCTCCTGGCAGGCTGAGGGGAGGTCACTGGCAGTCTCACTGACTACATTATCATCCAACCTAGTAGATGGTGTCATGTACAAGCCAGCTTTCCCCTAAGTATCTCAACAACAGTAAAATCAATGATCGGCAAGAGTACAAAGCACACATTGTCACGAAAACCAACACATAAGTACAAGCTGGAACTGCACACTTAGCAGTGTTTACATTTCAAACTCCTTTGCTTGGGCTGCCTGAGTCTCAGTATTTGATAACCCCCAATTCTCCGGGTGTAATGACTACCACACTGCAATTCCAAGTCAAAGTGTATCCTATTTTGAATTCTACACACCCAATCTGTTGCCTAGTATAAATATTATACTATGTAATGTGTAAATATTAAAATTTAACTTTAACAAGTTGAGTCACAGTCACTGGAATTCGGCCAAGACTCTAACACTTTTTCATTATTTCCAAAGAAAGACCAATTTAAGAAATGCAAACCAGTTCCAATTCACTTCAAAATTTGGCTTAACGTCAAAGAAATTTTAATGAAATTCTGTTTAAGCATTAAACATGAAGGTATTTATTTGATTATTAAGTTAACATTCAAGTTCAACACAAATTCGTTTTTAGTCTTTCACTACCAGGTTCACAGACCAGTGAAATCCAAAATGATGGCTGCATTTCAATGGAATCCCTCTTCTCACAAAAGGTAGGCTTTTAAATAGACACTAAGACACACGTTATTCATCTGTGCCTTACATGGTCTCTTACTGTTCTTGGGGCATGGCTCTGGCATGGCACCCTGGCAACCTTGCATGTATCCACACAAACAGAAGTTTGAACCATAGCTGATCTGAGCCTTTGTGGAATGCCTTGTGATCTCCCAAAACACAAGAGTATGTTAGGCCGTTATTAAAAGAGCTGTTCTGAGGCTATCTCCCACTTACCTCCCTAACTCCTCTGGAAGACTGTTATGAGCCAGTTTCTCATCAACTCCCGGGTTCTGGCCCATGCCCTCCTCCCCCTGCCTTTCAATGGAGCTCTGAGTAAAAATGTCACTTAGCTGCCGACTAGAATGAAGTCCTCGGCAATGAGGTATCCTACAACTCACTTTACAGCCATCTGGCCCCTTTTATTTCTCTGTTGTCCTTCTTGTTGTGTGGGGAAAGAATAGGGAGCTGGCCTCTTTGGCTTATTCTTCTCTTCACTGTCTGTGTAGGTACCAAACTGTCTGAATTTGAAAATTTCTTGCTATATCTTTCCCAGTTCAATCAGTCAGGCTTGCGCATTGCCCTTGTACTTCTACGTGTGTGCTTGACAGTCGTATATATTTATATATATATGACAGTCATATATATTGTAAATCATTTATCAATATAATTTCACTACCTTCTTAGACTGATAAAGGATACATTCCATTTGGGCTATATCTTCTCTTGTATTGAGTCTTTAGACAAATATAATCTTCTGGAACCCTGCAACTAACCTAAAGAGGAAAAAATCATCCCATTGTTCGTGGGTGCTCAAATGCACTGGCAGAATGAAGAATGAGAGACCAATTTGGGACGGCATCAGGATACTTCTTACTCTGTGTGGGAAAGTAAGAAGGGGCTGAAGATTGACAAATACTTGGAAGCAGTGAGAATCACTATGACAGGTGGAGAGGAAGAAAGATTATGAAACTCATGCCAAATGGCCAAATGACCTTGATCTCCTTAGAGAAACAGAAGATGAATTCATCTGCCCAGGTTGGGGTAAGTAAGAACCTCAGCTCACAGAAAGAGGAAAACTGTGGAATGGCAACTATGAAGAACAGGTCAGGCTGAACCAGAGATTTGATGAACAGTCATGAGAGGGGAACCTGTAAAGGTTAGCAGGGATGAATATATTCTCTGGACTCCACCAGCAGCTTTCCTTGTCTTTCTGCCCAGAAAAGTTATAAAACATAGAAAGGAAGGCAGGCTGGCTGGGGACAGGAATGGACACAGAAGTGGCAAGAGAGGACATTTGTCTGCAAGATCTGTTCCTCCAGTGGAGGGAAGTGCCCAAAAGAAACGTCCTAAACGTTCTACTGTTAGGCGGGAGTGAGGGCAATGGGCGGAGGCAAGCTGTCTCCCACCTTGGAAACATCATTGGAACCTGCACCCAGGTGACCTTCAGTGTTTCCCACCTGCAAGAATCAGGGAAGTCTTTGAGGAAAACAAGGGATAAAAATATTACCCCAAATGGTCAATAATTACATTACAAAGGCAAAGGCAAATGTTTATCTGTGGTATCTCACTCATAACTGCTCCCCAAATTTATCCAGAAAATCAAAACCAAATCACCAAGATGTGGGCCCCTGCACATTTTTAAGCCCAGTGAGGGACTTTAATGCTCCCTGGGAAATGGCTACCTTCAGGCCCTTTGTGTGAGAAACCTCCTCCCTCAAGATGCTTCACTAACCTGCACACAGGTCTCTACGGAAAATACATTTAATTGGTAACCCTGACCAGAGAAGCTCTGGTAAGACCCCTCACAGGGGGCGTTTCTGTGGGGTCTGGTATTCTCTAGGGAACTAGGTAAAATGGAATGTATCAGCTTCAAGGAAAGCAGAGTGGGCTCACAATGCTGTCCTGTGGACACTTGTTTAAAAACCTGGGTATATTTTGCCTTTAAAAAGACAAGACTCAGGGCACATAGGGGCTCTGTCTTTCAATCTTTGAAGCACAGCTTGGGGAAGATAAAGCAGACTTCCTGGGGGTTCACAGAGAAGAAGGTGTATGACGGTGAGTTTGGTTCCATCCACAGGGAAGCAAGCTTTGCTTGGCCCACTGAACAGGCTCAAGAGTTGTGGGTTCAAATACCTGACAGAGAGCCGGACTAGAGCCTGATAATCTTGAGAAGCCTTCTCACTTCTAAAGTTTTAATTTTCAGACTCACCGAGGAAGCATGTCAGTGTTCAAGGGAACTCACATTCTATAAAAAGCTTCCCTGTGATTCTAAGTGGGCCCAGTAGCTTGGCCCCAGGCCCAGCTCTCCCTCTGCACAGAGCCTGGTAACAAATTATCTTTCTTGCAGCTGAACTGATTCTATAGCATTGTCTGTGTCTCACTCATCAAACTGTATCAATGTGCCTTTTGTCTTAAAAAATACATAATGAGATTTTAATTAAATTATAAATTTACATATTACCAACTGGAAATTAATAAACAATTTGTTTCAATCAGCTAATAGAAACAGATTAATGATGCAATTAATCAAATATTTGACTTCGTAAAGTTTGGATTCATTAAAGTAAACTAACAATTTGCCACTTGAAAGCATATAAAGCTTTATCTCAAACTTTTAGGCATGTCTGTTGCTGTTCTATTCTCAATATTAGAAGTACATAATATTTACAGTTGAAAGTACGCTTTCAGAGGCTAATCAGTCCTGTCCCCTCATTTTACAGATTAGAAAACTGAGACATAGAGAGATTATCATCTTCTCCCTATTCCTTCAACCTAGCTGATCATTCAGAACATACACACACACACACACACACACACACACACACACACACACACAAAAACAAAACAAAAAAAAAAAAAACAAACTCTTGTCATATAGTTGTAATTCACCTGAGGCCAATTAATATTCTTTGTGAGGTTTCTATTTTCCTTGGATAATTACTTTAAAATGAGATACACTTTGGGAAATACATACTTTATTTCAGTATAGCTAATAGTACTACGATAAAAGTCACATTTACTTATGGAGCAAATGCTCACTCCTATGGGCAATGCCAACCAACACATAAAAAAAATGTTAGAGTCAAACTGATATCTTAGCAAACCATGAGAGATGCCTGCTAGAGACTGCCACTGTTCATCTGCCAAAGCAGAATGTAGCTTTCCAATACAGTGCAGCTGTTATATCAATCTGGAGAAGGTGTCAAAGTCTTGAAGAAACTGCCACTATGTCTTTACAGCAATTAGCATATCATTAACTATCAGAATTTGGATTTTACTTCTAGAAACAAATCTCATAGCTAGCTTTCTCTGCTTCAATGTGTATGACCACTTTGGCTCTAAGGAGGCCATGCGTTCATAGCCCAATAAATCTCTCTCTCTTTTTTTTTTTTTTTGGTTACCTACCTGTCCCAGACCAATAATTTTTTATAATGCCAAGTGTTCAACACAAGAAGTAACCCAAAATGCTAACACGTTTTTCAAAGTGCCAACTAAATCAGGATGACTGGGGATAACTAAATAACCTTTCTAATCATGGTTGGTTCTCTCTGGCAAATATTTTAAAAGTCGTTTGCTTTCTCTTCCCAGTTATCTCCGTAGACTCATCCACAGTATTTGACATTGTTGATCATTTCCACTTTTTTGGTATATTACATTAATATTGTATTCAAATTAAAGTATATTAATATATAATCGAAAATATATGGTAGAAAATTTGCCATTTTAACCATTTTTAAGTGTCCAACTCAGTGGCATTAGGTACATTCACAGTGTTGTCCCCCCATCACCAGTCTCTCACTTCAAAGCAGTTCCACTTTCCTGACACCTTCCTGCCTGGCTTCGGGAAAATGGGGCTCACCAGCTCTGAATTCTGCTGCCCTGGCTTCTTCTTTACAATCTCCTTTCCCACCTTTGGATTCTCCTCCTTCAAATGAGGAAGTCCCCAAGGCTCTCCTTGTGCTTGCTCTTTCTCGAACACCATAAGCTTTCCCTTGGCTAGCTTGGCCAATCTCAGAGCTCTGAAGGGTGCTCTACACAAAAGACACCCAAATCTACATAAAAGACGCCTGTGATACCCCCTTGAACTCAAGCCCTGAAATCTCACCTAGTAGAGCATCATGTCTGCCTGGCCCTCCAATGTCTCAAAGTTCATATGATACAATTTTTTTCTCAAACTTGCTCCTTGTCCTGTGTTGCTCATTTCTTTAATCAATTTCACCAAACCCCCAGTCACACAGACATGACATATGGGCATCATCTTTGCCTCCTTCCCTTTACTGCTCTTTGTTCACACTAATTCATCCATCTATGAAATGTACAAGCTTCCAGACCATTCATTTTACCTTCAGAATCCAGCCCTTCCTATCAATTGATATTGCTACTGCCCTGTTTTCATTACCTTTCTCTTATAAGCATTTCTAAAGCCTCCTGTCTTATTTTACAGTGTTCAGTCTTTCCCAGGCCAATGGTTATGATATGGCCCATGCCCATCTCCTAAATTTGCCCCTCACTCCTCTTTCCTCTACATTCTGTGCCTGGGCAAGCTGACCCCCATTCAATCCTTCTGCAATTCCATCCTTGCCACAATCCCTCCTTTGTCTTGTGTCTCTGCTCTCATGATATTCTCTCCACCTCGAGAAACCTTTCTTCTACACATCTAAATGTAAAGGTTACTTCTATTAAGTCTTCTCTAATGATCCTGCCTGGAATTTGCTTCCTGTAGCATTTGGCTTTTTGTTTTTGTTTTCAGAAATGGAATCTTGCTCTGTCACCCAGGTTGGAGTGCAATGGCGGGATCATGGTATAGCTCACTGGAGCCTCAAATTCCTGGGCTCAAGCAATTCCCCAACATCAGTCTCTGGAGTAGCTAGGACTACAGGTGCATGCCACCATGTCTAGCTATTTTTTTTATTTTTTATTTTTGTGGAGATGGAGTGCTATATTGCTCAGGCTGGTCTCAAACTCCTGGCCTCAAGCAATCTCCTGCCTTAGTCTCCCAAAGCACTGAGATTACAGGCATGAACCACTATGCCCAGTCTTATAGTATTTTGAATAGTGATCTCCAAAATATATGTTCACCCAGAACCCGTGAACGTGAACTTATTTGAAAATGGGGTATTTAGCACCGCAGTAAATTAAGAATCCCAAGATGAAATCATTCTGAATTTAGGGTGGGTCCTAAATCCACTGACTTGTGCCCTTATGAGAGAAAGGAGAGGGAGATTGGACACACAGAGAAGGCCATGTGAAGATGGAGGCAAAGATTGGAGTAATGCGGCCAAAAGCCAAGGAATGCCTGGGACCATGAGAAGCTGGAAGAAGCAAGGAAGAATTCTTTCCTAAAACTTTGAGAGCTAGTGTGGCCCTGGACACCTTGATTTTAGACTTTTGGCCTCCAGAACTGTAAGAAAAAAAAATATAACCATTGTTAAAGACACCAAGTTTGTGGCAATTTGTTACAGCAGTCCTAGGAAACTAATGCATCCCCTTTCATCTCAGAAATCCTATCATCTAACCTCTTTGTCTTTAATATCAAATATACATCCATGTCACCTACCCCCAGTAGAACACAGCACCTTAGACATTGTACATTCTTGCCAAATATGGTTGACAAAGGTGGGAGTAGAGGAGGGAGTGAAGAGACCTGAACTTGCACCAGGAGAGTAAAATGACTTGGGTGCAAGCTGGCAAGCAGAAGGCCTGTCTGGCTAAATATTAACACAAATAACCACAAAGAGCAAATGGTAGAGAGATGCTGCTCTAAGACAATACCACCCGACATCCATGTCTCTTTAATTCAGCATGTCTGAGATTAAGAATTGAAGACAGAATAGAGGGAGAGTCCACCAAACTGCTGGGCCTCTCTTGGCACCACCAATTTTTCCAAAGGAGCATTTCCTTAGAAATTAAAAAGTGAAACTCAAATTTTTAAAACCATTTACTTTTTTATTGGATTAACATTATAAAATAAAATGATCAGGGTTCATTAATATAACTCATGCACCTCTGTTTTTTGTCCAGTTTATAACAGCAATAATTACCTCCAAATGGGTTTTCCCCAGGAATTAAATAACTGATGGGGGTTAATGGCCTTTTGGTTTGGCTGTGGGTCATCAGCTCCCTTGAGTCTGTCATTAATCCCTATGATATACCCTGCTTAAATAGGTCATTGGTGATAACAGTCTTTGGTGCTTAAATTGAACTAATGCATTTTACCTTTCCCTTCTAAGTCAGAATGGCTGAAGGATCCTCTATCTTTAGGAACAAAGACATTTTTCTGATGGAGGAAAGAAAGTGTGACTTTTTTAAAGTAACACATTAATAAGACTAGAGAAATGAAAGAAAGGTAACTGGCATCTGAAGTTTTTGATGTCCATCCATTCCAGAGGAGGAAGGGACAGGCAGCACTAGATCACTAAACGAAGTATCCTCTAATTGGTGGGAGGCCAGATGTGACTGATAATGAGGCTGACTGAGCTACATGCTCTTTCTGACTGGAAAGAGTGACCACTCTCCTGTCCTTTGAAGATTTCTTTTGCTGCACTGACCTTTTCTTTGGCGGGGGGAGTAAGGGGCCAAAAGTCAGCACCACTAAGCAAATCTGTCAGTGACAAGGTAACAGTTCTACAAGTCATGTTAGTCTCAGGACAGGCCATCATGCTAAGCCAGCAGGGGACACATCAATCTTGCACCTCTGGAAGCTCATGTGCAGCTGAATGCCCAGAAGTCAGTTATTCATAGCTATTGACAGGGCCTGGCTGCTGAGCTTAGAGCCTCAAGTTAGGTATCCCTTCTTTGGAGTAGCTAATTCCTGTGGACAAGCAAGGCCCACAGGGAAAGCAAATTATTAAGATGAAGTCAGTGAGGAGTGACAGGTCCCTCATAGACACAAGGAAATGGTACAGAAGCCTGCAGAGATAGATTCACAAGAGACAAACTCATCTGATTAGCATGCAGGAAAAAAAAATAAAGAACAATGGAGAAAATGGAGCTCATAACTAGAGACTCAAAATGTTGGAAGTGGTTTTCTTATGTTCACTTGCATTTTGCTATGGGCTAAGTACAAACTAAATTCCAGACATCCTTGGACAATTGTTATAACTCCATTCTTAGACGCATCAATGTTTCTGAATACATGTTTAGGATGCAGTTGATGTCCAAGTATAAAAAGGACTGTTACCATTTGGGGGAAAATTGGACATGTGACAGAAATTTTACTTCCCATCTGGATTTTGGGTGCCCTATAGTCTAGTTTTGGGCAGTAGTAATTTCTCTTATATTGAAAGTAACTGTGAATATTATTTTAGCTTTATAAATACTAATGATATGTAAACAAAAAGAAATGTAAAGAGAAATCAACACTAATTACATTGATTTTCAACAATCTAGTCTTATTTTCCTTCTGGTTATCATTGTTCAATAAGAAGCATATCTATACATAAAGAAAAAATATACATAAATCAGTTGAAACTCATTTTGCTATGATCAGCAAGTTAAATATCTGCACAGGCAATATAAGATATATATTGAAGCAGGTATACAAAGTAAAATAATGCTGGTAATATGGCTGCATTGCTTTAAAAGATGGGAGCAACTTCAATGCTGATACATCCTGAGAAAGCTTTTTTTATGTTGGAATCAAACACATTTTAACCTAGATCATTATAGTTTTGTGTATACAGAATGACAAAATTAGGTGCTAAAGGAGAGGAGTTCAAAATAAAAAGTGGCTGGTGATGAGGTTAGACGTGGTGATGGGGAAGGGACTGTGGACTGCAAAACCTCTGCTGATTCAAAGCAGCTTAACTGTGAGAAGATACATTATTCGACACTTCAAAATTGCCCACTAAGTCAGAAATTTTAAAGACTTGGCCCTTACAAAATAAGCCTATGTTATTTGACATTAGCTTGCTATATCTAGAGCTACTGGTTTAGAAACATCTTAAGAATTAAATTAGATGTGTAGTTTTTGTCAAATTGCAATGACAAAATCACTATCTGAATAACAAAACTGCCAGCTTATCACAGACCTTCTACCAACCCTGTAGGCTTTAAAGGCACATGTGTTGGCCAAATTATGAAACCTCACGTTGAAAGAGGCAGAAATTTTCAAAAGAACTGGGATAGGAGAGGCTCACACTTGGGACTATGAATCTGGAGTTGCTTTTCTAGCTTGATGCAGTTTGAAACTCTGTGGTTATTGTATGTTAATACATAATACATACACGAGTCTTCCATGCAAACAGATTATCTGTTTATTTTTATTTTTATTACCTATATATTTATTAACATAACTCTTCTTCTTCCTCATATGAATTGAGGTGGTTTAAATTCTAGACCAAGTTAAAATATATATATATATATACTCAAATGTTTGAGTGGGACATATATATGAACTATATAATGGAAGTGATAATATATTCATATAAAATATTAGGACTAAAATAAACCCTCCAATATTTAAGTTCTTCTTTCAGTCAGTTTCTGCAAACATTAATATGCACCTCCTTGGTGCTAGGCACTAAGCTAGGCACAGTGGAATGGGAGATACAAACACATCATTTCACTTTTTTAAGGCACACCAATTCACACAGATCTTAAAAAGAACAATTTCTTTCCAGCTCTAAGCCTTTCAAAGGTCTAGAAAAAACAAATGTTTGCCATTCTTTCAATACTAAATAACATTCATGGTCTTCTGCATGGAAGTCAATTAAAATCACTGGCTTTTAGAGCAAGGAGAACACTTCATCTGTCCCTTTCATTTACATATGAGAAAACTAAGGGTCAGCAAAGAGCAATGGTTTACCCAGAAAAATACAGCATGTGGATTTCTTTATATTATATGATACCATCTTTATAACCTTTAGAACTAATGTGATGACTTTTTATTTTTATTTCTTAATCTCCAGGCAATTCCTACTAGAATCAATGGCAACACACTGCACCTGAATTGTTTCTACCAAGCCACTGCTTCATCTTCATCAGTCTTCTTGCCAGGATGCAAACACATAATGTCCCTGAAGAGCTTACAATGTAGTTGGAGTAAAAGGTTAGTGACAACTTAGTTAAAATACTATACAACCATGGCTACCAAATAATATGCTGAGTTCAAGGAGTAAGTGAATGAGAACGTGGCATGGGAAGGAGAGTGGCAGGAATAGGCAAACAGCCTATGCCAGAAATCTGGCACAGGTTGATCTGGGACTACATCACAAGAGACAATAGCAATTGACTCCCTACTACATTGTAGGGTTCTGATACTCAAGGCAGACCGTCTTGACTTAGAGCTCTCGAGCATAGAAACTGAACCTGTCAGCTCCCAGCACTGAGCACTGCACCTATAGAGTAGGTGCTTGTGATGGTAAACTGCAGATATCAACTTGGCCAGGCTATGGTCCCCAGTAGGCTGGTCAAAACCAGTTTAGGTGTTGCTGGGAAGGGATTTTCTAGATGTGATTAATGTTCACAACAAGTTGACTTTAAGTCAAGTCAGCCTTCCATAATGTGGGTGGATCTCATCCAATCAGTTGAAGGTGTCACAAGCAAGGGCTAAGGTTTCCCAGAAAAGAAGTTCTGCCTCCGGACTGCAACATCAACTCTTACCTGAATTTCCAGCCTCTTGGCTTCCCTACAGACTTCAGATGTGCCAACTCCCACAATTTTGTGTGTCAATCCCTTAAAGTAAAATTCTCTCTCCCTCTATTTACCTACACTATCTCCTACTGGTTCTCTTTCTCTGAAGGACCCTGACTACTACAGTCTCAACCCATGTGCACTGAATGAATAGAAATCATTGTCAGAGCTTTCGGAAAGGGCTGCCTCAACTGGTGTTTGCATCTACTTTATAAGCATCAGGAGGTATCACATGACAAAAATGCCCCACTTCACTTTGACTCTTTCAGGCTTGAGAATATGAAACTTTTCAATCACTCAGGTGCTGGATTTCGAGTAAACAATTGACAATGTTAAAGTAACAAGGTTAAACTAGCAGTATAGTCCTAATGCTCTTGACATGTTAACATCATAATTTAGTAATTGCAAATCATGCATAATAGACTAAAGTAAATAGGATAAACCTCTATAGCTATATTTACTTGTTTACTTTCTGACTTACCCACTAGAATGTAAGCTCCTGGTCAGTGGCATTTTACTGCATCACCAATATGTTCCCAGCACCTAGCAGAGTACCTGGCACATAGTAGGTAGCTCATTAAATAGAATAAATAAATGAATGGATGATCCTAACACATTTTACTCAAAAAAAGCTAAATATCCACAGCTAATGGGCTCTTCAATAGAGTGCCTGAAACACAATGTTCTTGTTAGTTGAGTTGCGTTCTTACCACAGGAGAGTTTATGCCAATTGTAGTTGTTATTACGATTACATAATTGAAACAAATATAAGATAAAATGACTAAATATGAGTGAAAAACAGACTTACTGTTTCTATAAAAACTAAGCTGAATATCTGGAGAAACTTGATTAAAATGTATCACTAAAAAACTGCTGAGATCGTTTCCCAAGTGCCTGTAAGTCCTGTTCCACTTCAAAGAAACTTAAACTGGAAATGGATAAAGGCTGTGGTTTATACAAAAAAAGTCAACATGGAACTTCAATAAGCCATCCAATACTCCACGAAAGACCACCAAAATTTAGAAAATGAATATATATATATTATACACATTAAAACAAAATGCTTTATATGTTAAAATTTCTAAATAATTCCTTGCTTTAAATGACTTTTTGATTAGCCAACCAATAACTTGTCCCAAGCTCATCCAATAAAAGGGATCTTGCTCTAATTACAGATCCCATGATTCAGGAAAGCATAAAAATTGTTATGTCCTTAGCTCCTGCCATCACTTCTGCTATGGCAGCTAGACCAGGACAGCTCCCTGGAATCGTCTCTTCTGAACTCAGGCGCTTGTTTGGCTCATAAAGCATTCACTGCCTTGCACACTCTCCCTTAAGAGTGCTTTCTATCATTATTTTGCTATCTGAGAGTTATGTTACTTGTGCAAGGATTCTATTTTGATACTCATTGAAATCACCAACAAAGGGCAGACCAGAAAATAGAAGAGTTGAAAAATGCGAATCCATCCTTTATGGCATGAGTTGGCAGCTCTGATAAAAGGTTTTCATGAAATGGGTGGTTACTACAGTTGCTAAAAATCAGAGTTAAAGAGGCACTGCTTTTCCTTTGGAGGCAACAAGTTCCAGAAATCTCCTAGAGGAAAAAATAAAAGTCCTAGTAGGGAGGAATAGCTAAGATAAGGTAGGGATACGTAAAAAGACTTGCTCAAAATCACAAAGCATGCTCAAAATTAATATTAGAAAGCCTGGAATCCAGGTCTTCTGATGAGAATGTCTTTTCCAGAGTAAGATCAGTCTATATTACAACCCAAAAATCACTAGGAGAAGGATATATATATATTTTTTATTGAACCCAGGGCATAATGAGTGATTCAGAAATTAACCAGCAGAGATAAAATGCACTAATTTGTTCATTTCAGTTTCTCCAAAATGAATGAATTAAGATATATTTTTAAAGGTCCTTACCTTACATTTTGGGAGTTCTAAGGCACATATTATGAATAACAATGGTACGAAGGTGAAGAGTTATTGGAAAAATGAAAACAATCTTTATTACAAACACAGCTCCCCTGCCACCTAACTCATTCCCTTCACATTTGCTAGCCACAAACCACAAAGTATGGATTTCCTAAGAAAATCACTTACTAGACTACTGAGTAGCAATGAGAGACAAGCCTTACTTTATGCAACCAATGACCCAAGACACTCTTCCCTAAGAAAAACTGACACCTGTGACTCTAGTTCTGGTGACAGTTCTGTTGAGACTGAACTCCATAGTTTCACAATGCTGACTACATCTGCACATTCATGTTATCGACATTCTAAGGACTTAGTTCCTCTGAGCTAAGCTCAAAAGTGCATACATATTGGGGTGGCAATTACTGTCACTCTTCAAAATTATGTATTTCTAATCACACTGATGAAAATGCTTTGTCAGGACAATAATCTCAATTACGTATTTCTTGGCAAAATTGCTAAAGCAAACAAAAATATGCTGGTAGATCACACAGAACTCATAAAATCACATAGCCAAAGTGCGAAATAGCAGTCATCAAGACTGTGGTTTGGGAAAGTCCTCTAGGGAGGCAAGATGGAGAAAAACTGTTGTTATATATTTGGGTACATATCATCCGCTTGACTTCTGTATGTAGCTTACGCAACTGGGAGTTCAGATACATGGACTATGATAAATCTTTCCCACACAGTTGTTTACAGAAGGCATATGTGGAATATTCTATCAACACAGAGAAGTCTTAAATTAATGCAGCATTCCATCTTCCAACAATCTCTCATCTTCTGGACATCTTACCAACTTTTGGAAGATTAATAACAGGAATAAAAGATGAAACCTACTTTTTCTCAATCTATTTCTTAACAGCTCTGGTAAAGAATATGTTCATCAATGACATTAGAGCCATCCAGCAAAATGAGGTGAAGTGTGTGAGGAAAGGAAGTTGGGGGATTTCATTTTTATAATGCAACCTCTGGGCTCAGCTATGCATTTGGTCCAAAGTCCTTGTTCTAGTGCTGTTTCAATAGTCAGACTGCACTCCCACACACAGTACCAATCATTATCAGCTTTGTTTTGCTGACATTAGCACCTGAGCTATCTTGGAGAAAGTCTGTAGCCCCAGGATAAGAGAGGTCAGGAGGGACTCATGCAGGACAAATGACAGGGTCTTTATGACAGCCATGAGGGATTGTATGCAAGGCTACTTGTGGAATCCTTCAAAACTGCCAGTTTGAGGGATTTTGAAGATGAATAATAGGTCATAGTGAAGGAAAATAGAATATAAGAAGCTGAGGAAGAAACAGGAAGAAAAGAATGTTTATCTCAATTTTTCTGGTGTCCTTGGGTGTTCTCATTTAACATTCTTTGGCCTCTGGACAGGTTGCATCATAACTTCACTCAGTGGCATAGGGAGTTCTTTCCTTCTGGTGGTTATCAGGCAGTGGGGTCTAGGGTCATGAGCAAGACAAAAGGTGCAACATAATACTCTTTCAGTACCAAAAGTCTTGTTCAGTAGGCATCCATTTTGACTAGAAATTTCTCCCTGTTCAGTACTTGCTCACTTCTACGAACAGCAGAATCCCTTTGGTCAATCTGTTTCCTTCATAAGAAAATGATAACCATGCCTAAATAAACTGACCCAGCTAACATGAAGCCCTCTTATAAAAATCCACCTTGTACCAATTTCTGCTGATGTCATCATAAAGGAAAATATTTGTAAAGGAATGAAATGGTATTTTTTAAAATTAGATCCATTCAATCTCAAGGCTATGATATGGCTTGGCTCTGTGTCCCACCCAAGTCTCACCTTCAATTATAATAATCCCCATGTGTCAAGGTCAGGACCAGGTGGAGATAATTGAATCATGGGGGCAGTTACTCCCATGCTGTTCTTGTGATAGTGAGTGAGTTCTCACAAAATCTGATGGTTTTATAAGAAGCTTTTCCCCCTTTGGTCAGCACTTCTCCTTCGTGCCACCATGTGAAGATGTGTTTGTTTCCCTTTCCACCATGACTGTATGTTTCCTGAGGCCTCCTCAGCCCTGTGGAACTGTGAGACAATTAAACCTCTTTCCTTTATAAATTACCCAATCTTAGGCAGTTCTTTATAGCAGCGTGATAACAGACTAACACAGGCTATAAACCTCAAGTGTCCCTTAGGTAAGAAAATAAGATTTTTTTTAATGACTCAAACAGATATTTAGAACTTTTAAAGAGTTAGTCACAGAAATAACATAATTCAGGTTATAAATAACTTTCATCTTCTAATAATATAAACTATAGATATTCATATATAAATATATACACACATAAATATAAATGTACAGATACACTCAGAGAGAGAGAAAGAGAAGATAAGTAGGGTTCATTGTATATATACCCTAAATGCTCTCCCTGGATGTCACTCCTGTGTAAAGATCTATCATCATGTTCTCCCTTGTGGAAAGATACCTTTCAATGGAAAGCAACATTTTTAAAATCAAAGTTTTACTTCATAATTCAGAGGAACTTTGTTGTATCTCTTCTGGCAGTGAATCTTTTTAGTAACCAAATATTATACGATCTTGAGGATACATATTTTGTATGAGCTTCTTACATCATTAAAAAGTCAGGAAACAACAGGTGCTGGAGAGGATGTGGAGAAATAGGACACTTTTACACTGTTGGTGGGACTGTAAACTAGTTCAACCATTGTGGAAGTCAGTGTGGCAATTCCTCAAGGATCTAGAACTAGAAATACCATTTGACCCAGCCATCCCATTACTGGGTATATACCCAAAGGATTATAAATCATGCTGCTATAAAGACACATGCACATGTATGTTTATAGCGGCACTATTCACAATAGAAAAGACTTGGAACTAACCTAAATGTCCAACAACGATAGACTGGATTAAGAAAATGTGGCACATATACACCATGGAATCCTATGCAGCCATAAAAAATGATGAGTTCATGTCCTTTGTAGGGACATGGATGAAACTGGAAACCATCATTCTCAGCAAACTATCGCAAGGACAAAAAAACAAACACCGCATGTTCTCACTCATAGGTGGGAATTGAACAATGAGAACACATGGACACAGGAAGGGGAACATCACACACCAGGGCCTGTTGTGGGGTGGGGGAAGGGGGGAGGGATAGCATTAGGAGATATACCTAATGCTAAATGACGAGTTAATGGGTGCAGCACACCAACATGGCACTTGTACACATATGTAACAAACCTGCACATTGTGCACATGTACCTTAAAACTTGAAGTATAATAATAATAAAATTAAAAAAAAAAAGAAAATGTTGTCCTTTTATTTCGAAATTTTGAAAACAATGTTTTTGGTTATTGTATACCAACTTACACACAAGATGTCACCATCACCTCAAAGTATGCTAAATTATAACACAAGGGACACTGGCACAATAATATTCATCAACTGTTAATTTTCATACAAGGTAGAAGTAAAGAAATTCACAGAACTTTGGGTTGCAATGGTGTCTTGGCAATTATAAGATCCCAACTCTTCCCTGGGTTCTTTTCATTTTTATGAGTTAAAGAAGCCAGCTCCAAAGAGAAGTCTAATGACTTTCTCAAGATCATATGGCTAGTAAATGGAAGATTAAAGCCCAGAGTGGCTTGTCTAATGAATTTCCATGACCAGTGGAAGACACATAATGAAATTTCAGTTAGACACTTCAGAACATGATGATCCCACCCCCTTGCTCATTGAGGAGGGGCAGGGGATGCAGACAAGAACAAGGTAAGCATGTCTCTTTCTGTTTGTATGCTTGAATAATCATGAATGAGTTAACATATAA
Organism: Pongo pygmaeus; assembly: GCF_028885625.2. Taxonomy (NCBI): domain Eukaryota; kingdom Metazoa; phylum Chordata; class Mammalia; order Primates; family Hominidae; genus Pongo; species Pongo pygmaeus. The sequence goes on along the minus strand of NC_072396.2, from coordinate 153,355,562 downwards.
AGAGTAGATTCTTAGACTGATTTTCTATGATGTCAGACATCTGGATAAAAATGAAAACTTTTAGTAAAAACACCAGATATTTACAAATATATGGCTTCATCTAAATATTGAATTGTACATACACAGAGCCTTAATGTAGGTAAGTGGAAAACATAAAATCACAAATCTCCATGATTGGGTGAATTATTGCCTTTGGGTTGGGGAGGGGGGCAAGAGTGGTATGCTCAGTATGCATGAAACATTTTGAGACATTTGCTGTGATGGATATTTTTAAATTCTTTCTACCCATACATAGAATGCAGAAATTAACACAAGAATGTCTTAATTGGACCTATTTTATATACAAAAGAATAATGGGCTAAATGGGTTGGAATGAATGCCATATTTATCCTTCAAGGGAGGAAAGACATGATGATTCACAGGCGGCGAAGCCAAGAGCATTGGGCCTTCTCATGAGTAGAATAAATATATCTATCTCCTTTCATAATATTCTGCCTTCTAGTCCTTAAAGGCCCCCTAAAGGCACGAATAGAAAAGAGATGGGAAAATCAGAAACTATTCATTTTAATTTCACATACAGTAATTTTCTTTTAGAGATTATGATGCAGAGCCACGATAATGGTTTGACAACTCCATCTAAACTTTAAACCACGAAAATGACACTGTCAATGTAAAATTCCATTCTATCTCTTTCAAAGTTATCACATACCTTCTATGTGCAAGAAGGCCAGTGACAGAGACTTGAAATGGTGCATTAGCTGAAGAGAGTAAGCCCTTGGCTTCTGAGTGCATTGTTGCATTTCTTGATTCTGCATGCTGCATATTTTACCCTCTTAACTTTGTTTTGCTTAGGCTAAAATGGGCTTTAATCCTCCCTAATATGGAAGTCACAGGAGGAAAAAGCAGGCGTGAATTGTGCTGGGTGACAAAAGACATATAAACTTGCTGCAAACCTTCAAGAATTGATGACAACATTTTGGAGCCAGGCAAAAAATTATACCAGCCAACAGAAATTTACGTTCACTTTGGGACTAAAGAAATAAGGGAGGTGTGGGGAAATAATGTAAAGTTATTAAATGATCATTCCCCCTTTCTCTTGCATAGAATCATTTATTCATTAAGGAAAACTGATTTGTCCTTTATCTTTGCCTGTAAAGAAACATAAGGGTGAAAAAGAAAGAAGGAAAGGGAGGAAGAAAGGCAGAAAAGAAAGATGGCAAGAAAAAGAAAGAGAAAGAAAGGAAGAGAAAGAGAGAAAGAAAGAAAGAAAGAAAGAAAGAAAGAAAGAAAGAAAGAAAGAAAGAAAGAAAGAAAGAAAAGAAAAGGAAAAGAAAAGAAAAGAAAGAAGGAAAGAAGGAAGAAAAGGAAAGAAGGAAAGGAAGGAAGGAAGAAAGAAAGAAAGAAAGAAAGAAGGAAGGAAGGAAGGAAGGAAGGAAGAAAGAAGGAAGGAAGGAAGAAAGGAAGGAAGAAAGAAAGAAAGAAAGAAAAAGAAAGAAAGAAAGAAAGAGAGAAAGAAAGAAAGAGAAGGGAGTGAGAGAAAGAGGGAGGGAAAGAGGGAGGAAAAGACATGGAGGAGGCGGCCTGCTATAGTAGTTTTGAATCTGTTGACTCTGATGGTTGGTCTTTCCAAATCCTGCTGGCTAGGATGAGGTAAAAGTGCATCTCATCTATGTTCACCTTGCCAAGCAGGGATCACTCCTCCAGGTGGTTGAAAATAGAATACTGTGTCTCATTTCTTCAATCTGGCCTCTAGCATTAGATTCATAAATGGCATTAGCAGACATTGCTCTCATTCAAAGGGCCAATTCAGCTTTCCACCTACTTCTACAATAATGCAAGAAATTTCAGAAAGGTGTAGCTAAAAAATAAAAATAAAGCAAAGCTTGTAGGTACACAAAATTGTGTGTAAATTAAGCTATCATCAGTCAATTCCCACTTTCTCTTTGATTATAGTTTTAAAAATGGTTTGTCTCCATTTCTAATTGCATCAACTGATAGTTTACCCTAACAATTCAGCTCTCCATCTCTGATGGTCCCCCTAGCCTCTCCATTAAGTTGTTAATGAGTTGCCAATTCTTACGTATCTTATTTAGAAGAATGTGCTCAGATTTTCTTATGTCAAGTTTTTCCTAAACTGGATATACAGTTGTTATTAATTTAATGAACCGGTGCCAAATCACCAAGCTAGGTTTTACAGGAGTACACATATCAATGAGACATAAATCACTCTAATTCAAGGCTAAGTACAAAAACAGAGATACAGAGTGCAGCAGGAATGTGGTGGATAAAGATTTTATCTTTGGCTAGAATGACCTGGAAACGTTTCTCAGAAGTGATGAGGACCTGATGTGCATCTTTACAGATCAGTTAAAGTATATAAAGCAGGGAAAGGAATTTCAGAGAGAGAGAGAGAGAGAGAGATGGCTCAGATGACAACAGGAGACTATAGCACAGGACTCATGAGGGCATGTGATGGGAGATAAAGCTGGGGGCTAAATTGTGCTGGGGCTCACATTCCAAGCCCGAACATTTTGCCTTGGTATTGAATGGGGACGGAAAGGCATGGAAGGCCACCGCATTATTGAACTCTTTAGGCAGATGGCAATGGAGTATACATCTAAATGTCTCCATTCCCACTGTACCCTGGGTATTTCTATTGTAAAAGGCTTAGAGTGAAGGGTCTTTTTTTGCCTAATCAAAGAAGATCAACCCGTAGACAAGCAATTTCACATTCATTTTCACTTGCAATTCTTTCCTGGGATGTCATCTGTTATGCATTTAATATTCTTTACACTCATCCCCTCACAAATTCTGCATCCAAGTGCATAAAGACGGATCCATTTCTTCAGACAATTCCCACCAAGGCCTCCCTGTGGATGCCATCAAGATTTTGCACCTGCAATTGGCTAATTGCCAACACAATAGGCCACTTGAGCCTTCAAAATTAAGGATTTAATGATAAGTGGGGAGGTACAATGATAAATGAAAGGCTGAATTCACACTTCTGATTTCTATGGCCTTATATTAGGGGATGTAAAATGGAAGCAGGCCATAATGAAGCCTAACAACAATCCTTATGGTCACTATTGAGTCTCCTGGAAAAAGCCTCTCCAATTTAGAAACTGTGAGTGAAAGACTGCCTTAAAATCTATGGTGTGATCATTATTATAGTCTCAAAGGGCAGCTTTGACACAACTACAGTGATTATTTTGTAACTTCTCTAAAAGATTGACCACCTCCTTTTTCCCTCCCCCTCCTTTTCAAGAGCCAAGTTTCAAAAAGGAGGAAAGAGAGAACCAAAGAATGACGTCATGAAGGCCACATTCTCCAAGGTCTCAAAAGCACTTGGGAAATTTCACCAATTGGATCACAAATATTTGCACATTGGTTATCTTTTCTCACTAATCAGAAAATTCTCTTGTACAAAATGTCTGGCCTTAGCTAGCATGTTGTTTCCTCCAGTTACTGGGCTGCCACGAGGACAATAACCAGCTTACCAGCCAGGTCTTACATAAGCCACAAACCTAGGATTGGTCTGGTGATCATGTCTCCTTTTAACCTTGTAAGTCTCTAGAAATGTTTTTCCCACATATGCAGTGTCTGTTTTTAGAAGCATGTTCATTTGCTAACATGGTTGCATATACTTCTTAGTTTGGCAGCAGCAACAGCAGTATCAGGTGGAAAATACCCTATTAGAAAAGCAATGTATATTCAATAGCTTTGGTAAAACAGTTTACTCTTTCATATTGAGGAAATCCTTGGAGGAAATTACAAAGATTATGCCTTACAAGTATAATGCACAAGAAGAGAGGGCTTTGTTAATAGAGGTTTCAGACATCTTAAGCAGGGAGGAAAAATCTCCATAGATAAGAACTCTTTTTAAATAGGCCTAGTCTGATACATGGACTGAGGCTTAGGAAAAGTCGCTATTGTCAGAACTATAAATGGTGTATAGCTTACCACAAAACTTACATGAACTTTCATGTAGTTTCACAGTCATGAAAATTAGTCAGTACATAATTCTCTACGGTAGACTGAGGGGGTTTCCTAAGAAATTAAATGTCAATAAATTTAAATGGCATAAAGTACCTGATTAATAGCACAGGAAAATAAATCCCAGAACAAAAGCCCTGCAAAGTTAATCCCTATTCACACATGCTGTTATCAAGAAATATGTATTTAAGGCTTACTAGGTACTAAATGCTGAGTGGAAAGCATGCAAATGTGCAAGGAATGGCCCCAGATCTCAAGATTATAATTATTTGGAAAAATAAGACCTATTGACATATAAAGACAATTAACTGATTTAGACACTCCCTAACAACTGCCAAATGACTGGCTGGGCCCACTATGGGTGGGTTCAGGGAAAGGAGAAATTCTTGAAGGCTGGAGTGGGCAAGCAAGGCTTCATGGAGGAGTTGAAACTGGAGCCTCCCAAGATGGAGAATGGAGACTATGTAAGGCTCAGAGATAGGAGTCCAACCAGCCCACTCAGGGCACAGTGATTGTCCCAGTCTGTCTGAAGAAAGAGCAATTTTAAGGAAGCAAAGGAAGATGAGTTTGGGAACGTACTGGGTAGGGGTTGCTGTCATGGATTTTCCCCTGGAGCCTCCAGAAGGAATGTAACCCTGCTAACCCATTTTAGATTTCTGAACTCCAGGACTGTGGGAAAATAAATTTGTGTTGTGTTAAGCCACTAAGTGTGTGATGATTTGTTACAGCAGCCATGGGAAACTAATATATCTTATGTGTATATAAATGCATTTCTCTCTTCACAAACATTACTATAACCATTAGACCATACTACCTGAATGTAGTGTTTAATTTCAACAAATTGGAGACAAGACAGCAAAGCCAACCTCTCCAAAGAAAGCTTACCTTCCAAATATCTCACTGCCTAAAACAACAACCATTCACCCAGGGCTTCCCCTACCTGCCAGACCACTTGATCATGAATGTCCAACTTCCAGGGTGCAAATTCACACAAGTGAAAATCTAGCCCAACTTTCCATTTAACCGTCACATCATATAGTAGATAAATGGGCCTGTTTTTCATGTCTCTGCTAGGAATACTGGGAAGACAGAGTAATATTTGAAAAACATTGGGCTAAGTAAAATAATTATAAAGCATTATTTGTATAAGTTACTGCTTTCAATGTCAGCTAATATAATTCATTCAGCGTTGTTTCCTCTTTAGCTTTATTCCCCATTTAACAAGCTCCCTCAATACCTTTTAAAGGGATTGTGATTCCTATATAGAGAAATAAAATATATTTTAAAATATATTTTATTCTGACCCTCAACTATTACACAGAAGTCTTTGGAAAGGCTGATAAGATCAGTTGAGCCCAATGTCACTAAGTGGAGATAACCTGATGCCATTTCCCAAATGCCAGATTGTAGCAGCGGCCTGATCACCAACCCCCACACCTCTCCAGACACATTACCCACTGGAAAAGCAGTTGGAATGGCAGAAGTTCACTTGCATAAATAAATTCCAAGCCAATTCCATAAATAATAAATTACTCATCTTGTAGAAGAAAAATGATGCAGCTACACAACTTTTACGTGTAATACTATGGCTCACTCAGAATGAAAGACGGAAAAACAGAAAAGGGAAGTACAATTTCCTCTGCCCTCACTAAATGTTATTTGCAAGAAAATTTTTTTCTGTTTTGCTTCACTTTGGTTTTTATCGTTTTGAAAGGAAATGCACAAAAACATAGATATCATTAAATATGGAATACTAAGAGGGCAAAGAGCATCATGATCAGGTAGAATAAACCCCGAAGTAGGAGTCAGGAATCCCACATTCTGTTACTGGATTGGCCATTAACTGCCAAGTGAGCAACAAAGAGGTTGTTTCACCACCTGTGACTCAATACCAAGTCATTTACAGTTAGAATTATTAATAGTAGGGGAAAGAACTACAGCGATAATAACAATGCACCCATACTGTGTACCAAGTGTGCATGAGTGGTCTCACTCTTCCACCCCCCTCTCTCTCTTCACATGGGCAATCTCTAATTCTTAAAACAATCCTATGAGATAGGCACTATTATCACCCATCATTGACAGATAAGGGAAGTGAGGTTCATGAGGTTCAGATTACTCAGTAGTGGAGACCAGGAAGTGCTCAGGGAAAGCCAAAAGCTTTCACAGGTTCTGTTTTGCACTCACTCTTTCCCTTCCTAAGAACAAGATGGATGTGGGAGGGGCAAAGCTTAGGCCACTTTGCTCAGAGGCTGCCCCTTTCACCTGCCTTGCCAAGGAAGCAGGAAGTGATCAGATTTCAAGACAATCCTTGTAGTTCCCTGGGCAGGTTGGCTGAGCCATACCATGACAGGATGAATGTCACCAGGACCATATCCAATGTGTGTGTCTCAGGGTACAGGCTTTAACAGGGATCGCGTTATTTATTTCCTGGTTATAATGCACATACTGAGTTGGGAAGGGTGTGTGGAGTAAGAAGGAGAGGAGTTAGCATGCAAAGTACTTTGGCATTTCTGCTTCTACAAGGAATTACAAAGTACAGAAAAGGAATGCTGCTATAAAACTCCCAAAATTAGACTTGGTTTCAGATCAAAAGCTAAGAAAATAGTGAGAACCCCTTTTAATTCAGCCAGTCACTACACACACAGACAGACCACAGCTCAAATAATATCCCAGAAACATATCCATGTACATTCAGAACTTAATATAACCCAACTAGAACGGAAGGCAGGTGTTAATACTATTCCTCAAACCACATTTCCATGGCATTTCAAATATTTATAGCTTGTTATAAACTACACCAAGGCCATATATCAAAGAATGAAAATCACCCATATTAAATTAATCAGAGATTTTAGAAAATTATACATTGCACATGACTGAGTATAATACATTTAATGTTTCAATGTCATGGAACATTTGCTTTATAAATAAAATATGAAAGTGATTAAGCTCTCACAGACCCTCAGGACTATGGCAAATCTATATGCGAGCCCCCTAAGCCCTGGATTTGTATCTCTGGATTTTGGTTACTGAAGAAAAACAAAAAATCATGCAACTGAACTAGATCTCACTAGTTGGTGATGCTCCAGAGGAAAGTCAATGTCAGCATGGGTAAAAGTGAAATTCAATATCCTAGTTCCTAGTACCCTGATTTCTTATAAAAGAATTCAAATGTTACCCTCAGCTCTATAAGCTCAGTTGCCACTCTCCTTTAATGGAAACTTAAGTGCACACTGAAGGCAGGATTTGGCTCAAGGACTTTCTATGCCACACTAAACATTCATGTTGTTCAAAGCATCTTTACACATATACGCCATTACAAACTAAGATTGGATTTCAGGACAAGAATGTAAAATGTAGACTTTGGAGATGTCTGAGGAAGTGTTTAAAATATTTCACCCAGCCCAGGTAGCACGGTGAGACCCCATCTCTATCAATTTTTTTTTTAATTAGCTGGCATGGGGGCATGAGTAGTGCATGCCTGTAGTTCTAACTACTTGGGAGGCTGGAGTGCGAGGATGGCTAAGTCTGAGGTTACAGTGACCTACAATCACGCCACTGCACTCCAGCTAGGGTGACAGAGTGAGACCCGGTCCCTAAAAATTAATTAATTAATTAAAATAAAGTATTCCACTGACTCCCCTACCAATAAAGAATACAAGCCTTAGCTTCCTCCAGAGCCAAGCAACTACACAAAAGTCACCAGGTAGCCAGGGTTTTCCATGGATTCTGAAGATGCAATTCCATATCTGTGCTTCTTAGATTTCATGACATCTTTCCCATTTCTTTATAGAAGTACTGTATAGTTATGTGACTGTGTATATGCTAATTAAAATTAATTTTGCTTTGAGGACCTTATGATAGCTTCATAAAGCCATTTGGAAAAAAAATTGTTGACACAATGGGGTATGTCAAAACCAGTGCTGTAAGTCCTGGAATACATCTTCCAAAACTATATAATCCAATACCAGACCATGGCTTTTTTGTCCCTTTTTACAGAAAACCCTACTCTCAAGGGTCATATTCTATCCTGGACCTTGGTAAGTGCAACAAAACTAGATTATAGCTCTATACTGACTTCTAGTTTCCAAAACACAATTGCCTCTCTGCATGGTATATTAAATATTCCCTTTTAGCAGCAGTTCTGAAGATGGCAAGGTATCATCAATTTCTCAAAATACTCATCGTATTATTCTGTTGAAAAGGTGCACATGGCAAATAGGCAACATGTGGAGTCCAAACCCTCTTCTTGGTCTGATGAGATAGCAATGGCCTGCCAGGCACATTACCAGTATATAGCTTCTCTAAAAAAAAAGAAACCAGATAGATTTGTAGAACCATTTTTAAAAGAGATTTTTTTTCCTTATAATTAAATATAAAATCAAGTTTCCTTGTAATAAACTAATTGATACAAATCTTCAAATGATGAGAGAAATGGTATTCCTGCAGGATTTATATAGAGTGGTTGTGTGCTCCTTTGATGTTGCCCTCTAATGTAGATAGACTGTATTAGTCCCTTCCATTTTCGTACTGCTATGAAGAAATACTAGATACTGGGTAATTTCTAAAGAAAAAGAGGTTTAATGGACGCAGTTCCACATGGCTGGGGAGGCCTCATAATCATGGCGAAAGAGGAAGGAGGAGCAAAGGCACATCTTACATGGTGGCAGGCAAGAGTGTGTGTGCAGGGGAACTGCCCTTTATAAAACCATGAGATCTTGTAAGACTTATTCACTATCACGAAAACAGCACTGGCAAACTCACCCCTACGATTAAATTACCTCCAACCGGGTCCCTCCCATGACACATGGGGATTATGGGATCTACTATTCAAGATGAGATTTGGGTGGGGACACAGCCAAACCATATCACAGGCCAAGTTCTCAAATAATTGTATATCTCTATTCTAAAGACAATCTTGGATAATTCAAGGAACCTAAGTTTTGGAATCTGGAAGATTTGGGCAAGAGCTTTTACTAGCTTAGTGAGCATAGGAGCCAGTTACTTTACCTTTATGAGATTCTGTTTCCTCATCTTGAAGTACTCAGCCTATAGTAAGGTCTCAATATTCTTGCTTTACATCTTGTTGTCTATGACCCTAAACACGGTGCATGGCACATGAAGCCAATTTCTTATAATTGCCTTAGAGCAAGAGAGCTGTATAATGCCCAGAAACAAGCTCAAGTGAGTTTAGAGTAAATGCTTTAAAAAAAGAGAGCAAGTTCTTTATTTCACTTTCACTAATTCAGGCCTGAATTGGGAAAACACTCATTATGTGGCATTGTATCAACCAGGAATCTCTGTTAATTGGCACTTCTGTGTGAGTCTCCTATGCTGTACAACCATAATTTGACATTTATAATCATGATCCAGAGGTATTGCAAAGTCCTGAAGTGCCTACTGAATCGTCAAAGATTCAATTACACACAATCTAGTTTTAGTTCTAAGTGATCGTTTGAAAACTGGTAATTCCTGTATGGTACAGAAACTGAAAAATCTGGCATATAGCCTTCACGTGCTATAGCATCTACAAGGCTTGGAAACACCTTAGAAAATACGCAGGCTACTAAAAAGCAGGTTGGGTTTAGAAAATTTTACAAATCTATCCACAAGGCTGACTTGACTTTTTTTTAAAAATTATTTTGAAAGAATTTTATACTTAAATACAGAGAATTTAGGTGTCTTCACTGACCACCTTTCCTTAGTGTTAGCAACTTATATTACCTTAATAGAATTATCAAAAAAAAGAAAATCAACATTAATAAAACATAATGAACTAAACTACAATACTTGTTTCGATTTCAAAAGATTTTCCTCTGTCCTTCTTTCTGTACAGAATCCTATCTTGGATTCTACATTGCATTTAGTTGTGTCTCCTTGGTTTCCTCCAATCTGTGACAATTAATTCCTCATCTTTCTTCATCTTTCATGATCATGAGACTTTTTGTGAATCCTGGTAATTTATTTTGTAAAAGTTTCCTCAATTTGTGTGTATCCTAGGTTTTATCATGATTATATGTGCAGTTATGCCTTTGGGCAAATATCACAGAAGTAATATTGTAGTTATCATACTTTTCTCAGTGCATCACATCAGGGAGTTCAAGATGTCAATAATTTTAGTTGTTAAAGTTACTCTTTTTCCCGTTTTAACTGGTCTAAATTTGGGGGAGATATTTTCAGACTATGCTAACACCCTGTTTCTCCTCAAATATTCATCCATGGATTCTGATATTCATTGTTTGAACTTGCCTGCGATAATTACAGAGTGGTCTTTCACTAATAGTGACTTGGTATTTCATTCATTCACTCACTCATTGATTCATAGCAGTATGAACTCATAGATATTTATTTCATTCTATGGATCATAACCCGTTACTATCACTGCTTATTTAGTTATTTAAATTGTCCATGATTTGACCATTGGGTGCTGTTTTGTGCTGGCTCCTGTGTCCTTTGTCCTTTTGACACCTTGATCGTTTGTCAACACTTCATTATTTCTAGCATCACAAGATATTATAGGTTTAGTTTACAGTTTTCTGGCCCCAGTGCCGGACTCAATTACTTCACCAAGAGACCCTGATTTCACTTATCGGAGTGTGGTATTTAGAAATTAAGATCTGGGTGCAAGGTGTGCTTATTGCTATGAGGATCTCATTACTTCTAGGCTCTCTCAGCAAACCAAGCTAGGAATAATGGGAATGTATACATGTTTATATCTATTTATCTATCACTTATCAAACATGAGTTCATACTGATACCTCCAATTACAATCCAACACAAGTTTCAATCTGGCCTTCCCCCTTTGCTTATTTGTAACTCCTTTTTCCAACAGTGAGAAACCTAAGCTCATTATCATGTATTCACATATATTAATATGTTATTCAAATAACATATATTCACAGTTTGCTCAACCCTAATATTCACAGAGTAGTTTTGGAACTGTGAAATCATCAGGGCCTGGTGTTTTTTGTGAAGTAGTTCATTCATAACTTTCTCTATTCCTTTCATGGATATTGATCTGTTTAAGCTTTTAAAATCAAGTGAGCTCAGTCTTGGTAATATGTATTTCTCTAGGAAATTATTGATTTTATCTAGGTTTTCAACTTCATGTGGATATCTGAAAAGTAAATACTTGGGATTTTTGAAAACTTATTTTTCTCTAAAGGATAGTTCCTTCTTGTCATATCTTATTTTGTATAGTTTTCCTTTTTACTTCTTTTTCTTCATTAAATTAGCAAATAGTTTATTTGCATAATTTAAAAATCACAGAACTTTGATTTATTGATTAGATTTGCTCTATTGTTCTGCTCTCTACCTCATTATTTTCTATTTTGTCTTTATAAATTCCTTCTTTTTGCTTTCTTTTGGTGTACTTTGTTATTCTTTCTCTAATATTTTGAACTTGGCATTTTCCCATTTATTTCCACTCTCATTTTTATTGGTAAAAGTGTTCAATGAAATGAATCTCTCTCTAATCTTTGCTTTAAACGCATCTCATAGATTTTTATATGTAGTGTTTTATTTTCCTTTTTTTTTAAATCTGTAATTTCAATTTGCATGTCCTCTTTCATTCAGGAGTTTTTGCAGTGGCACATGCCTTTAATTCCAGCACCTTGAGAGGCCAAGGTGGGAGGATTGCTGAAGCCCAGGAATTCAAGGCTGCAGTGAGCTATGAGCATGCCACTGCACTTTAGCCTGGGTGACAGAGCGAGACCCTGTCTCTTAAAAAATAAAAATAAAAAATAAACTAAAATTTCTAGATGAAAGTGACAATCTAGTTTTTATTTTGTTAGCAGTTTCTCGATTTATTGCATTGCAATTGGAGAGTGTTATTTGTATTATACTATTTGTACTTTATGAAAATGATTCATGCTTTCAATGAAACCTAAGATATAATCAATTTTTGTGAATGTGTCATGGCACAGGAAGTGAAATTTTACACATTTCAGTTGAGTAAACCCATCTTCCAAGAAACAACTGCAAAGTACAAGAAAACTATAATCCAACACTATAAAAAGATTTAAAATACTCAAAAAGAATATTCTCAAAAATGCATTTGAAGATATGAAAATCTGCCTTGACTCAGAAATCTAAAACCTAAAATTAGAGATGTACAAAAAAACCCAGGAATGAACGAAAAGTAAGTAATGAAACTCAATAAATAAATGAAATAGACAAAGTTATCTAAAACATAAAGAATAAATTACAAGGTGCATGAGGGAGAATAGATTCAAATGAAATTTAATATGAGACACTGAAGAAATATAGAAAAATAACCGAGATAATTACATAAATAAGAAAATCAAAAAGAAGCAGAAATAATGTATTGTAAATGGAAGAAAGGCAAAAAACAATTATTTTATATTTATATTATTGGGGTCCCTGGAAAAGAAAAAACAAAAATGCTGGAACTGAGCTAATAATTAAAATTACAATAAAAGAAAATGTTCCTGAAATAGAAAAAGATCTGAATCAACCCACTGAAACGGCTCACTGCATCTGGAGAAAGTATCCTGAATGATCAGCTCAATGCATTTGGTGGCAAAACTAGTAGATTTCAAAGATAATGATAAACATCTCAAAGCCTCCCCCTAAAATACAAATAAGCTACAGAACACAAAAGAATTAGACTGGCATTAGAGTTTTCAAAACCAAGGCAATGATGGGGGGGAAGAAAACACCTAATGAAAGAAAGTGGCTAGATTTTATATCTAGCCAGTCTGTTATTCAGATACCAATATAGGAGAAAATAAAAGTTTTCAACATAGAAGAACTTAGGGAATTATGCACATACCGACCCTTTTTGAAGTTTTTCTCAGTCTCCCCTTGCTGACTGCAGTCTTTCATCAGAGCAGAGTCAGGGAAGAATCATGAAATCACACACTGAGATTTGGTGACTTTTTTTTTCCTCTTTACACACAGTGATTTCACATTTGGCACTGCCTGTCTTCAAATTATCCTAAAAGAATTTGGTTTTGTATAGAATTTACTTTTCCTATATTGTTATTTCTTATGGTTTGTGGAGGTAAATCTTTCAAGATAGCCAGCTGTGCTGCTGACATTACCCTTGACTCACTAGACACATTCTTGACTTTTTAATGTGTCAAATCAGAAACTTCAAATTGGAAGAGGGGAAAGTCCCATCAGTTATTTAATAAAAAAAAAAAACTTACATGAATTTCCAAAGTTGTTTCTCTCCTAAGACTCCTTTGTAATTATCTACTAAGCATTTATTATTTATGATGCACTGTGCTAAGTTTTTTACCTGCATTAGTCCTTACAGATTCCATTAAAAAAAAAAAAAACCCCTTTGAAGTGGCTACTATTATTCACCTTCTACAGATTAGGAAAATGAAGCTTAGAGAATATGTCCAAGGATCAAAACCAAGGCTGCTCCATGGCAAAATTGGAGCTCTTAACTGTTACTCTACATTGCCTGTTCTTCTTCAGCCTCTTCTCGTTATATGGCCCCAACAATCACTCTCAAGTTATTTTTTGGTTCGTTGTGTTCACTCAATCCCATGAGCAAATTTCATCTACCTACCTCCAAATTGTATTCCCTTTCTCTCCATCTATATTTCTATGACCCTGGCCCAAGTCAGAATCAACTCTCACCTAGAAAACTGCCATAATAAACATCCAACTCTTCTCTCATCCTCCGCTATCACCCCCTCCAATCCCACACCCTCGAATCCATTCTCCATATGGAAGAGGACTACATTTTTATTAATAAAACATAAATCGAATCTTGCCACTGCCTGACTTAAATTCTCCAACAACTTCCCACTGCTCTCAGAATGAAATCTAACTCTTTCCCATGGCCTGCCAGGCCGTACAATATCTGTCCCCGCCTTCTTCTTTTATTTCATTTCATGCCACTCTCCAACTTAATTACTCTTTTCTTGCCAATACTGGCCTCCTTTCTCTTTCTCCAACTTGCCGAGCTCATTCATACCTCAGAGCCTTTGCATTTGCTATACACTTAGCGCGGGACAATTTTCTCCAAGCTCTCTTTTTAAATGGCACCTCCTCTGAAAAGCCTTCCTCTGAGCACCCTGTTAAAGGTAATGCCCTCACTCCATCACTTTACCCCATGCATCCTTACTCTAGTAGCCAATGCTTTTTAATTCATAACAGTATCACTTGCTGTTTGGTCTGGTTATTTATTGTATCCTCAAGTATCCAGAATATGCAGCACACAGTAATGACTCAAAAGAAATTTATTTAATGAGGAATGAATAATCAATATATTGGCCATGTTTCCTGATGAGCACAATAAAACCATTATTGAATGGAGACATAGGATTTAACAAAACATTTTTATGCTGTTTGCAGAAAGAGGCATATAGAGTTTGTCACTGGGATATTAAAATATTGAAATTTATAAGACATTTTAGTGATTTATGGAACTTAAAATCTTTTATAATAAATTGTTCTTAAAAATTCACAATATATGGATTTCAGGTACTAAAGATGTAACCTTAAGAAATTCCTACTTTCTCGTTGGAGGGAGAAAAAAAGATATGCCTGTAATACACGCACACTTAATTTATACTGAATGCCAAGTGAGGGCCACTGAAGTTAAATGCCAAGAAAATTTAAAGAGCTGGAGAATACTAAAGGAAGATTAACTTAAAACTGATCTTGAAGGATGGGAAAGAGTTAGAAAGCTTTTTTATTGGACTTTTGTTTCTTAAAGGTGAATTTGGGATAAACTCATTGACGATTTACATAGATGCCAGGCTCTCCTAAAGTGTAAACTCACCTCTGACTGTGAGATATTTTAGGAAACTTCAGAAAATATTTGCCCTCGCTGGGGTACAATTTCTGTGAAGCAGATAACTTGCTAAACAGTACCTCTAGTGGTCTCAAAGAATTCTTTCAGCTTCTTAAGCTGCCTCATTCCCCAAGTAAGAAGTAGTTTCACAATTCTGAGACTATGACTCATTAGCAATATATGTGCTACATCTATAATTGAAATTAGTACTTAAGTAGGAAGATCTTCCCAAAGAGCAAAACAATGACAAGGAAAGAAAAAGAAATGTAAAAGAAATGCTCTGAGAATGAAATGTAACTCCTTTCCATGGCCTTCCAGGCCCTACAGTATCTGTCCTCCCTACTTCTTTTATATCATTTCATGCCACTCTCCAACTTAATTACTCTCTTCTTGCCAATACTGGCCTCCTTTCTCTTTCTTCAACTTGCCAAGCTCATTCATACCTCAGAGCCTTTGCATTTGCTGTACACTTAGCTTGGGACACTTTTAAAGTATTTCCAAATATGTTTTTTAAATGTTGCAGTCACTGCCTGCCTGGTGGAGGCTCAGCCTACTAACTGACTTGGGAGCAGGCACAGGGAGTTTGGGGGCGGCAGGCATCTGGAGATGGAAGGAGGTGAACTCCTAAGAGCAGTAGTTGAACAAGTAAGAGTAGGTTCTGCCATATTGTGAGAAAATGTGAATTATCAACAAACACTTCCTACACCTGATATCTTTTATATGGTGAGCTGCACATTTAATAAAGAAGCAGCTGCCACTACTGAACGATTAATCGATACTAGTAAGCTGACGTCCTAAGTACTGCTGAACTGAAGCTTTTCTTTCCCTCTTGCATTTACAAATAAAGTGCTCAGCATTTGAATAACGCCCGTCGACTTGACCAGAAAATATCAGAGTCCTATTTAAATGACATTTGTAGAGAATGAGATTTTCTTCTGGCTACTGCTCCTTATCGCTAATAATAACATCAGATTAGTGGATTTAGGCCGGCAGAGGAGCAATGCCTTTTCTGATCCCTTCTTAAAGCAGCCCTTTCCATCTGTCTCGCCAAGCTGTCCTCCTACTTGTTTGGGCCAATGAGCAATTCCTAAATGGCACTTCATTGATACCATGTGGACTATCTATCTAAAGACCTATTGTGTTGCTAAATTCCACACAAGACTATCAAGTCTCCTTAGCTTGGAAAGATCAAAACACCTGCAATGTTCACAAGTGCAAAGATCTCTCTAGACGATATCCACCAAATGTGGGAGAGTCACACATACACAAAAATCAAAAATTAATCTCAATTGAAAGAGGTTTACAAATGTCCTTCACTTGTCAATTTTTTCACCTGTCATCATTTCAACTCACCAGACAGAAGAAAGTGTTATGTTTTATTGAAGGAGAAAGTTGTGATGGTTGATTGCTTTGGGGGATGGGGGAGCAGAAATCATGGCCAAATACACATATATGCACTTAGATGATTATAGGGGAAGATGTCTTTATTCTTATTTTTGCATGAATTGTTCAAGTTCGAGGACTGAACATGATTTAAAATCTAAATGCCAGGTCTTTCAAGAAGAAATCTAAGTATTTCTAAAGCTCTATCATAAATAACTACATTTAATTTCCTTTTTCCAGCATTTGGCACTTTAAAAGCCCTTTTACAATTCGTACCTATGCTACTTAAGTTAATAACTGACATTTCCTCTTCATAATACATAATGTAAGCTTGAGTGCTGCTGTGAACCCAAGATAAGCAGAGAGACCAGCAGACTCAGTATGAAGCCAATGTTTCAAGATCATACTGATTGCCTATATCTTCTGCCTGTTTTGTTTTTCAGCAAAGTCTTGGTCATTCATAACGCTGACCACAAAAAGTGTTTCTCTATGGTAGAGAACCCCATGCCAAGCAGAGCCACATCAAGTCTAATGTTTGAACTGATCAAGCCATATGGCTTGAATGGAATATTTAGCAAGGTTAAAGTGAGACTCTTGTTTTCAAAGACAGCACTTACCAACATGTTAAGGAAAATTCCTGAATCTGGTGTCCAATTGTTTTACATACATATTTTTCAATTCATCATATTGTTAACTGGCTTACTTTAAAAACATAATATAAGAAATTGAAGGATGCTTTTATATATAGGACGTACTCAATTTTCAATGTATGCATGTCATAAAGTCAGTAATGCATCCTGCATATGACACAGTTTATATTCATTTCACAGGGTCACAATAAGTACATGATTGCATTTCCTTCAGGAAGTCCACAGATGCTAAACCAGGCATTCTAATTTTGAGACAAACCTGGGCAAATTTGGATGAATCTCTTCAAGAGCCAACAACTATTTACCTACTCTGTTACCGTTCTAGAGTTAAAATAGAGAAAGATGGTTTTAAAGAAACCACTTTTGAGAAAGCCATAATTATTTAGCCCAACAGAAGGGAAACATGAAATGAAAAAAAATCTGATTGTTTTAGGCATAAATCAGATACATAATTATTTTTCATGATAAATGGGAAGTTTAGTTGATTAATATCATTAACGTTTACAAGGGATCTCTTTATAGTTAACAAGAACGAAATCGTTCAAGACATTAAACGCAAACACTACACAGCCAGGGTAGCCAAAGGTATGTTTGTCAACCATTAGATTCTGTCTCTACTCTGTATTGTTTAGAAGTTGCTGGAAAGGGTAGTAGGTTTTTATCTGTTTATTTTGCTTTTCTTTTGTGTGACCCCTGCTCTAACACCGTTATTGCTCCTAGATGAAGAAGTAACTAAGTCTGGTGGTTGGAATGAGTTCTGGTTTCCCAAGGCATGCAGTGTGCAGGCAAGGATAGGAGAACGCTAGTGCCTTGGGATAGTGGCACTCTAGGAAGAAGGGCCTTCTCACTCTGCCACCTGGCCATGGCACAGGAAGGATATTGGTCATTTTATTTCGTTTTTGTTTGTTTGGGTTTTATTTTGTTTATTCATTTATGGGGAGGAGGAAGGGGATGAACCATGTCTCAGAGCCAGAACTATCTCCTTCACCTAAATGGCCTCGTGTTCCCATTGTCACATCTTGTTGCTGGCTGGAAGATGGCGTGAAAGTTTTAATGCTGGCAGTGATTTGAGGAATTATGGCCAAAATTTAGCAAATGTATTTGTTTCTCTTTCTTAGATTTTGGAAATGAGTTGCCCTACTATTATTTTATAATTTCATTCAAAAATGTCTAGTACCTTAAAAGCAAGACCTTTCCAATTAAATCAAACATTAATTATTAGATATATGAGCATTTGTAGACTACATTTCACACACCCAAACTACCAGATGTATGTACTCTTCAAAGTGTAAACAATCAATTTAAAATCCCCCCAACTCCTATTGATGATGTGAGAACAGCATGATTGATTATTTCACCTTCCAAAGTACGCATTAATGTTGTCACTGTTAATAGACGAAACCTTTATACTGCAGTGAGCCATTTCCTATGATCAAAGTCATTTTTCCTCAATTTATTTCTGTGCAAAACGAAGAGTTTGCGATTAGCAATAAGGCGCCGGCGGGATACGTGGTTATGCGAAGGTAATCACAGCCCTGTGGGAGCAGAGGTACTCAACTGTACCTTTTGCTCTGTGACTCCTCAGGGGGGTGATTATCTCATGATAATCATATACCCTCACCCCATTGTGTCTTATTGCTTAATTAGCTACTGCATGAAACGTAGTTCTGTTTGCATCAACTTTATGTCGACTATAATTGCCCTGAGTTGCAGTTCGAAGATGAAAAAAGTGGATCAAATAACTACATATATTTTGTTTGATTAATCATGAAAAAATCATTAAGGGATTAAAGTGAAACCATTTTACTCCTGCTGATCATGTTCAGCAATTTGAAATTATTTTATGATCCTGATCAATGTAATTAATGAGAATGGCTGTTAATTAGTTACACTAGTAGGTGGGCCATGAAAAATGTATTCACTTAATAATACCCTAGAACAACAAGCGATTAAGGGCTCCTGTGCTGATTTTACCTGGCACAGAGAAAGGAAATCGCTGTCCAGCTCACTAGGCTCTTTGAGATTACCACACTCCTCTCTTTGCCCACCTCAGCTCCTCCACCTCCTCGTAGGGCCTTTCATAGGGTAACACACAAAAACAGCCCGGCTTGAGATTTTAAAAGATATTAAGCATTTTTCGGCTTAAACATTCTCCTCTTTGTTGCAAGGCCCCATAAGCAGAGGTTTTTGGTAAACTCCACTAAGGCATTATTAATTTCAAATTAACTAACTGTAGCTTCACCATAGAAAATAGGGTAAGTCAGACCCCTTCATCTGCCCCCCAGCAGATGTCATAACCCTTTCTGTAGAGAGCCTAGCTATAGTAAACCCTGGTGGCTGTCTGGTGACAGACAGACAGGAAGTGTTAACATGGTCCATTGAGTTGTTCCTTAGTAGTGCTGAGAATTTATTGGGAGTTTTCATTGTCAAAAGATATATCACATCCCCTGAGGAGTTAGTCAATACTTTCAGTTATCTCCACAGTTTTTATCCTAGAGCAATACAAAAGGAGGCTAAAAGTGTAACAAATACCTCCAATATTCTCCTGATTAAACTATTTAGTCACATCAATTATGCAAATGACTACAAATATCTGTTAATATGACTTTCCTGTGCACAGAGCTCTTCGCTTTCATTAAACCTCGCTAACTGACATTTAGGATCTGCCTCAGCATTCAGCCTATCACTATTTGGCCTAATTGGGAGAGCTGAAATACTAAAAAGTGAGGCTAATGGGAAATTCCAGGGAAATCCTGACTCCTACCGTCAGAGGAGATGGGAACATAGTCGTCCCACTTTATGCTCTTTTCAGAGGCTAAATCTCAAGTACCCATTGTATTTGGGTTAGCGCTACTGGATTTGCAAGCAATTAAGGAGAGAGACCTGGCTAGATGAAAGGATCTTTATGCAGCTTCCCTGGCCCCTTGGCTAGGCAGTCACACCAGGGCACAAGTGGCTATGAAGTGGTTGGAGGTGGGCGGCGCTCCTGTTCCTTGAGATGCACTACAGCCCATTTCATTGGTGTTTGATTGTTTTTCCTTCAAAATAAAAGTTTGATGGAGGCTTTGCTTCTTTACTGTTGGACTTCTTTCTTTCTTTTGTAACTATCACCTGCTTAGTAGGGTATATATATCTTATCTCCTACACCAAGGAAAGGAGTTTCTATTACTACTTTGTGCATTTCATTTTCTATCTCAAGGCAGTTTTCATTGTTGTATTTGCCAAAAAGCACAGTAGATGTTAGGGATTTTTATCAAATTGATGTATACATATGATGATTTCAAGAGTCAACTACCTATCAAAGCTTCTTAAAGACCCAAAGCAGTTCCCAGCCCTGCACTGTGCCCCTAGATTATTCCCTCTTCTCAACAAGCAATTGCTTACAACTTTATTTTATTCTTGGAGCATTTGCCTTCATTTCTCTAAAAAACACACTGGATTGCTATTTTTTTTTATTTTTAGGTATTATGTATTGACTTCCTTCTGTGGAAAATGAGCATTTAGTTGGCCTTCTTGCTTTCCCCTTCCCTACTACATACTGGGATACTTGTCATCCCTCCATCTTCCCAATATATTTACATCAAAAGTTTAGTTAGATCAATTTTTATTTTTACAGTTTTTAGTGGTATATATTATTCAGACCTAAGCCATGTACTAAACTAGGATTTTCCTTTCCTGAGCAACTTTTTGGAGTCAATCATCATGACTGGCTTTTTATTAATGTTTGGCTCATTTTTCTATGCACATATTACTAATCCAACCTTAAACTCTCTACTAGCTGCATAAATCCTGTCAATACATTTATTCACATTAGGTATCTATTTCATCTTCTCCATAAATTTCATTCAGAGCTTTCTGACCTACTTCAACCTCAACTGGTTGCCCTCTACATCGGGATTCTCTTCACCACTGTCTGGTAGACTCCTTTGGCCTCTCTCCTGTGTTATGGCTCCTGTTTCCTATAGACATGCTATCCTCTCCTTTGATTTATTCCTTCTCTTTGGTGAACAAATACATCCTCTGTAGCTTACTGAGAAAAAATTGGTTAGAGGTCAATTTTTTTCTGAGATCTTGAGTGTCTGAAAATGTCTTTATCCTATCTTCCCACTTGATCGATAATTTGGCTAAGTAGAAATATTAAGGTGGAAGTTATTTTCCTTCAGGATTGTCTTTGAGTTTCGAGTGTTGCTGTGAAATCCAAAGCCATTCTGTCCCATTGCATGATACCTATTCTCTCCCTCTCTCCTACCTTCCTCCCTTCTTCCTTCTTTCTGCAGCCTTGTGGAATTTTCTCTTTATCTCCTTTTTTTCTGGAATGTCACAGTGAATCCTCGCTGCCAGCATTCTAGTGGAAGCAAACTGGCAGTCCCTGTGTGTAGCTGGTGGTGTATGCATTTGTTCACTAAAAATCCCTGTTTCCAGAAAAGTACTCCAGGACAACAAACCTCTGTTTTATCCTCTCCAAAAAATAAAGTTCCATTTTCTGCAAGGCTGGGGAAAGGAAGAGCAGTAAGAGTGAGGGAGAGGAATTAGGGATCTAACTTCTTACACAGCTTTCAATCAATCCTCTATATTTTATACCCTCTTCACTCCTGCTTCAAGGGATATCTGCTATCACCAATTCCTTGGCTTTTTGAAGGTTCTGCAGTGTGAACTGTATTGATTCTAAGCTTTCCCACTGTTAGGATTTGGATTTCCAGATCTGCTAAATCAGCCAATATTTGCTCAAATGCTTTCCAGCTTCTGAAATTTGGTTATTTCCTCTCACATATCTCCAGTCCTTTTGAGTTTATTTCTTTAAAAAAAAATCCCTTATTGCAGTTTTGGTGTGGTTTTAAAAGGGAGTTAAATTAGAGGCATGTGATCAATCCACTATTGAAAAAAGTCAAAGCAGCTAATTCACATATGACAACCACGTCTCTTTCTCTCTTCTTTTAAAACATGAATTATGTGCCTGATGTTACTTCTGTAAACTGAGAAAGAACCTGAAATTTAGTAGACATAAACAAAAGGCAAAGAGGTCCTCAGGAGGGTGTTCCAGATGTATTTCTGAATTGATTCCAGACCCCAGTAAGTCCTGACTAGCTCAGGCTAAGCAGTTCTAAAGTGCTGTCTTGTAATTCTAACCGAGCCACAACAGCCCACAAATGCTTAGCCGTATCCCACTCACTTCTGCTTGCATGTCTATAGCTTTTCAACTGACTCTGATGTTTCATAAACCGAAATTTCCAGCCTATTCTTTTTACTCCTACCACTACTCATATGCAACTTCCACATGTATATCCATGCACAGTTTACAGAGTATTTAAACATATATTAACTCACTTAATTCATATCCCTGTGAAGAAATTGTTTTGGTGGTGGTCATTCTTTCTAGAATCATGGTTAAAAGCTTGGACTCTGGCATAAACATGAGCTGGTGAGGGTTCTGGTTCCATGCTGATTGTTCATACAACCTGGACAAATTATTCACACTCTCTGAGCTTCAGTTTCTAAATCTGTAAAATGGAGATAACTACAGTACTCTCAAATTGTTTGAGGTTTTGTGAAGATTAAACAAGAATGCATGTAATGTGCTCAGCACAATAGCTGGTACAAAGAAAGCACTTAATAAATAGCAGCTATTACTCTGATTCCCATTTTACAGATGAAGATCCTGAGGTACAGAAACGTTAGATGATTTTTCCCAAGTCCACAGTACCAATAAGGCACAGAGATAAGACAAGTCTCAAACTCCCATCTTTGACATAGAAGTTCATGCTTCTTCTACCACACCAGTAGTTCTCATCTCTGGCTGCATGCACACTCAAATCACATGGGAAGCTTTGAAAACATTCCCATACAGGGTCCATCCAAGTGATTCTGACTTAACTGTTCAGGTGTGGATTCTAGACATGGGTTTGTTCTCAACCCTCTCTGGGTGATTCTAACACTAGGCAAGGGTTACAAAACTTATGTTCTTTGCCAAACTTCCTCTTTCACTCCCAGGTGGCCTTGAATTGTATTTTATCTCCCACGCATGTTCTAGACTCCTTGTCAGTAGCTAGAAACGCAACCATGATACACTACAAAAAGTGTTAAGCAAATATAAAAATTGTTACCCCCATTCACTTGTTTGAGCACCACAAGAACTTGCCGGTTTAGAGAATGCACAGCTTCTCAAATGACTAGAAATTAGCATATCAAGATCCAGCTACAGTCTCACCAAGTTTTCCTGAACACATGAGGATGTCCTTTGGTGTGGTCAGCCTGGGCTCCCCTGCAGGGTCAGCAGAGCAATCTATTTCAAACACTTCAGAACAACCTGAGGTTCTGAACTAAATTATAATACAGGTTTCTGGTTTTCCAAGTAAAAGATGATACAAAGGGAGACTAGGTAAGAAAGAAAAGAGAGAAAAGCCACAGGGCTACTTTTGAGTAAGGAAAAAAGCCTAGAGGAGAAAAAACAATAGGCTGTTTCAACCTCATCCTGCCTGGGCTCAGCTGGGAGGTTATATCCCTGCTGATGAGGCACTTAGCTGAGCTCCATCCAAAGGCCACGTGCCTCAGGGCCTAACCCCATCAAGCTAGCTCACAGGAGTAGGCCAGTGCCCTAATGAAGCCCAAGCCCCGTCATTTGCAGACCACTCTACCAGGCCAGTAACAGTCTCAGGATCAGAGAAGGTCACAGATCACTTTTAATTTCAGCAGCAAATAAAAGCTGTCATCATATATTCAGGGAAACTTCATGAAGGTACAGCTGGAATTTGATGTGCCCCATAAAAAATATTTATCTTCATTAAAAAGTGCACTTACGAAAAATATACTTTTTTTTTTTTTTTTTTTTTTTTTTTTAGCAGGACTTGGGCTTAAAAAGCTTTCTTCCCATGGTCATGAGAATAATAAACTTGTCTAGGACATGAAACCAAAATGAAAAGGCCAAAATAATCTTCTAAGGGATAAATGGGAAAATGACTAAAATGGCCAAAACCAGTCCTTCTAGGAGCTTCTTCTATAATAAACCAATGTTAGTTTTCATGGCCCTCACCTAGCTGCTATGGACTCAGCTCCAGTGATTCTCACCTGCTAATCCTGGGACAAAATCTGCTGTTCACATAACTATAAGCTCTAGCCAGCATCTACTGGCCTCTTCAGATAAAAAACAACTGGAGTCATCAGGCTCCTGAGCACATTTTCATAATCAGCCTGATCATGGGTGCACGGCAGCTGCTCGATTGATGGTGTTAGACAGGGAATAAAGAGAGATGCCAGGAGTGCCCTCAGATCTGACATAACGAGGCAAACATCAGTCATTTGGCTAAAAAGCTCATAAAGGCTCCATCAGCCATGACACAGGAGTTTGTCTTAGGCAGAGCTAATGAGGAAATGTAGCAGTGCAAGCCTTTTCCTTAGACAGGAACAAGTTGTGAATGGGCTGCATTTTCGATGAAAACAAGAAATGCAGTTGAAAACAGCATATATCCTTACCCTGATGATAAATGATATATCAGGGTTTTGCAACAATTGTCCAAAAGAAAAGATGTTTTTTAAAAAAGTGTTTCACTTTATTTGCCAAGTGCTCAAGTGCATGTAAAATTAGTACTTGAAAGTGGTCACTTATATGGAAAGCAAGATTACACAAAACGTAATCTTGGCCCTCTCAGAAAAGGAAATTTCTTCGCTAATGATGGAATAAATCCAGTCCATGCCTTGAAAGAGTTGATTGTGGCTGGAAGCCATTAAATAATGGACTTAGATAATAATATACAAACTACAAGAATAACCAGCATATGCATAGCACTTTTTGGTATCTAAAGCACTTGTACAGCATTTCATTTGATGCTTAGTAACAAAAGCACAGCAGAAATGATTATTAGCTCCATTTCTGAAGGAGAGAAAGAAACTGAGGCTCTTGTTGGTTAATTAACTTAAAGGCCCAGAACAAATCAGTAGCAGGGCTGGGCCTGGAACCTAGGTCTCCTGCCTCCAGAGCTTTGGAACTCTTTACCCTAGAGTCAAGCCAGAAGACTGACTTGTAGACAAGCTTCCACACATAATCAAGTGTTCCTTCCATGTAAACAGTGCTCAAGAAATTTCACATAATTATGATAACCTATGTCCCTATTCCCTGTGGCTCATGTCTGCTGATGGCATTTAGGTCCAATATTATATTTGGATGATACTACCAATGACAGCAGCACAGCAAAAGCAATGAGTTCAACAGGAATAAAAATGATGCCAAACATTTTGGATGAAGATTGTTAATGTTTCAATGAACATACAAGTTCATCATTTATATAATACCCAGAGGGCAACAAGGGTAATTCAAAGAGAAACAGAAACAACCATCTTGTGCATCTAAGGAAAATCGCAGACCAGGATTATATAATAAACCACAACCTCCCTCCTCCAATGAGTTGCTATGTACAAGTATTTTCTGAATGGAAAAACCACAAGAGTAGTTATGATCCCGTTATTTTGCACATATGATTCTTTCCCCATCTATGTTTACCCCTCTATGAAATCATAATGAAAAATATTCATTTTACTGGGTCTTGGGAGTAGGAAACATTTCCTAAGGAAAACAAATACAACAAATGAGGCAATCCCTTGTCTTGGAAATTAGCAACCCCTGGGCTCCTTTCTATCTTATCCTCATGATTCTTGGGTTCTTCTAGAAGGGTATGTGGGTATTTCTTAAAGCCACTAGGGTGCTACCAAGAACACTTCCATGTGGTATGATGCCCTGAGGTACTGAATGAGGCAACATTGGGGTTTGTCACCCATTTCCTAGCTAAGAATATAAAGAGGCAAGGATGCTTCTCATAGAGAACCACTGATGTCTCAGGGGCTTGAGAAATTAAAAAGGAAGAAAGGGAGGGAGGCCTAAAAGCATGTAGAGACTATGGCTATGCAAATAGCTCTTAGTGGACAGTCAGAAGCAAGGCCTAGGTAGGTGCCCGCTCACTAGGAAGGAAAACGCATGAAACAGAATGCAGAGGCAGAATAACAGTGTTGTGCCTTATTATATCCCTTTGAGCAATATGATCTTCAGACAAAAGAGAAGAGATAATTACATATTGATGGATTTTCATATTTTGTTTTTTCTAATCGCCAATGGCTGTCAGCTCCTCAGAGAGCCAGCAAATCCAAGAATTGCTCTGTGTTCACACTGCCAGCTCTGCAGTATAAAATAGGTAGTATATTTTAATGTCTTTCCAACTGCGTGTTTGGTGGTAATGATTAGCAGATGCCCTTACTAAGGGGGAACTACACTTGTGTTCTGGAACAGAGCTTTAACATGAAGAGCTGCTCTGTGACCGCTCTCAGTTCCCAATCCATTGAACAATAGGGCTTTATTTTTGCTGAAAGGTAACACTGCTACGGCATTTGACTGTTTTACCTACTTCCATTTCTAGGTGAGTTTCCTTCAAAACATGGCCTTTCAGGTTACAATAATACAAATTAAGCATATTGTATAGGAAGGCTTTTATTTTTTCCCCAGCATCTGCCTTAGAGCTGCACTATTTATACTGGTATTTTTTCACAGTTTACTTTCTGCACTGTATTTGGTGTAACAAGATTGCTATTTAGTATAATATATTAGGCTGGTGGAAAAGTGCCTAGTGTAAGGAGCTGGTGAAATTTTCCTGAGAAACAAATGCATACCCTAGAGCCACTTGGGTGACATACTAAACAGTAAACAATTACAAGGCTTCTGCAAGCCTACCTGTTGGTGTTTGCATGAATTACACAGAAACACTGAGAGCCCTGATGCAGTGAGGTCTACATGAAATGAAGTTAAAATCATATTTCAAAACTCATAACATCCACAAGCAAATAAATAAATTATCCTTTCCAAATGTCACCAGCCAGATGATTTCCAGGCAGGCACTGCAGTGTTTTCCTGAAAATGTAAAAGAAGCATAGTCATCCTTCTCTGAACCCTATCTCCATGGTGTCCTGCATTGTCCCTGGAAGTTCAAGATTCATATTCCAAATGCTGCATGTAGTAGCCCTTTGGGGATGGATATTAATGAAGAGATGTTCTCATGTCAGAGCCTGCTTTATCAGAGTGTGAAAGGTACAGTCTGTTCACAGCAGCTTTTTTAATTTCTCATAATTAACCCTGCCAGAATTAACGTCCGTGGCATCAGTGGCAACAAATTTAAAAAGTCACATCAGCACAGTTAAATGACTCTCACTGCCTCTCTGCTCCCCTGCCTCCTTATGTTGAAAGAGGAAAGTTCTCAAAGCCTGTCAATTTGATTGTCTTGTCACTGCACCGAGAGACCTGCTGGCTAGGTATGATCAGGCCACTTTTCCAACTCCCCTGCTGCAAATGCCAACCCAGTTCAGCTGTTAACTGTCCACATGCCATATGGATCCATGGCATGGATTCAGTTTATTTTACTCAATAACATATAGTGTCTCATGTGATCTCTAAAGTGAACATGGAGAACTGAAATCTGAGTATGTCTTTGCGGTTCTACAAGTTCTGATGCCGACTCACAACAGAAACACCAGGGAGTGTTGTGAGTCACTTTAGTTTAGCCTGGTTCAAGTTCTCTCAAACAATCCAGAGCAGATGATCAAAAAGAAGACAGTGGCATGCGGGTGACCATACAAACATGACTACACTGGTAAGCTAGTAGAAATTGCATACTGTTTTGATATTGCTGCCTTTACTTAAAGCACAACTTTCACAGTAGAAGGAAAGTATACCAATCAGGTAAGACTCAGATTTTGATTTTTTTAAAAATGTGAACAGGAATGATTGCTTTGGAGAAATAAAATTTACATGATAATTTCTGCAAGTTGAATCACTGAATGACTCCACAAACTCAATATGATCTTTATTGGAATCCAGGATTCATGAGTCAGTCCCGTCTCTGCCCTCCATAAGCAGTTTCCCTCTGGTTTGTTGGAGGGACTAACTAACAAAGTAGAGGCCTGATGAGATGACAGCTGTGAAACCTTCGCTGTCTGCTGCACATCTATGGCCTCTGCCAGTTTTGTGAGTGCCACCCTTAAAGCAATGGCACTACTCACACACGTCACTTCAAGGAGTAACTTTGACAGACTCACATAATTGTATTATAAATGTCTACATTTTACATATATGAACAAATATCACCGATTCTGGATTAACGTTGACATTTCATTCACTTGAAAAGCTGTGGTATGTATAAGGCCCATGTGAATACATGTACTGCATAAGAACCCGTGTTGCAGAGAGTAAGGGAGCAGGCTAGTTTCCTTCTGTTAAAAATCCACTAACGGCATTGAAGGGACCAAGACTAATGAAGCCACCACAGTTAAAAGCACACCTGTGCTCCCTAAAGAGGAGCTCGAAGGACTGCCTTTTGGCAGAAGCTGAAACCCATGCAAAATCAATGCTATCAGCAAACCTACGTGTGACACCTACTACGGGCAAAGAGTATGCAGAGGATCTGGGAAATTACGGGACTTGAAGATACATAGAATGAATAATACCTAAGGAAAACAGAGAGTAGATCTCTAAGCATGCCTGAAAAACAAATATATCTTCAAGTCAATAAATATGCTTTCTCAGTTGGAGGGCATATAACTCTGGATTTTCTGTCTCATTTGCAAGGGTACTTTAGGGCCAGGCTGACCATGCAATCAACTTCAGCCACTTTTCAACAATCAACTGTTTCCTTTGGTAAAGAGAGAAAGGTAACTTTAGTGTGATGTTTCCTTTTAAGGGTTCAACTCAAACTTTCACTACAGGCCTTTTTCAAGATATAGTATTCTAATGCTCAAGCAGTTATGCATTGGTGTGCACTTTCTAGGAGTTATTAGCCCCTTAAGCCATGTTTTTGTAATCACCTTTCTTTTTTCAATTATGCAATTTATTACATATTTCACGCTAAGTATTACAAAATTCTGGAGCCAGTCACAGGCACTTTGCTTAATAAAATATTCATATACTAAAATGCATGCTTTTTCATCATGAGTAATATATTTAAAAGTAATTTTCCATTGGTCATTCAATTTTGGAGTGGTTGGCTCCTTCTGTCTTTGGAAACACTGTTAGAATCAATGTAAAAATAATAGCTTTTCTTGTACATATCCCCTAAAATATGCAAAAGGCTGGCTGTATGTTACAACTGTTTTTGTTTAATGCATAAAGTATCTCCCCATCTAGATTATCTGAGCCAGTGAATCCTCAGCAGAGTAATGGAGTAGTGTATAAGCTCTAGTCTAGAAATAGTTATTAAGAGTATAGGCTAGAGTGATGAGAGCAAGGAACACTTTTACCTCATAAATTGTTGGGTCTCCAGAGCTCAGAATTGGGTCTAGCACCTAGAATGTGTCCAATTTCAAATGTTTGTTGGAAGAAAATATGGAACAGGGAAGGAGGATGGAGGGAGAAAAGAAGAGGAGGAGGAAGCCAAAAAGGAAGGAGATAGGGAGGGAGGGAAGGAGGGAAGAGAGGCTGTATTAAGTGTGTGACCTTGGGCAAGTAATTGACACTGTCTAAGCCTATCCCATTAGATCAAATGAAGAGAGTGGGCCAGAAAATTTCTAAAGGCCTGCTCTATGAGTCTGTGATCCTATGGTTTAAACTGTCTATTGATATCATTTATAATATAGATAATAAAGTACTTTGGTCACCAATGAAATATGTAAAAGTATTCAGAGAAGCATCCCTTATTAGTCCAATATCTGTCCTATTCTCTGAATATTGAAGAATTATTTGTCTCAAATATTTAAACTACACTGAAAAGATGAACTGGGTATATATTTGCTTAATTTGCAGACTGACAGAGCTCAGATTGAGAAGTGTTTCCATAGGTTTACTAAAACACTTATCACCACTCTAATTCAACAATCTGAGTATTATCCTCTTGTAATAATGTATACTTATGAGAGGAAAGAAAGCTAATGTTACCTAAAATGAACACTTGTGGAATATTAATCTCTACAAATTCTAAAAGCCTAATATGTATTTCCATCATGGCGCGGCTGAGATTATCTTCTGGTAATATAAACATTGCCACTGTTGCCACTAATTCCTCCACTTCCATATTCACATCTTCTGGAAGTGAGGTAAAGAAGTTTTTCCAAGTATCTATAAATCTATAATTCAAAGTTAGTTAATACACCTTGACGTGGCACCCAGGATTCTCCACTTAGAAGCTGTGTGATCTTGGACAAGTTACTTAGCATCTCTGTGCCTCAATTTTCCAAATTGAGGATAATAATAATAATACCTTTCTCATAGGGTTGGCAAGGGGCAGAAATGGACTGATATACATTTTTAAAAAACACATTGATGAGTGCCAAGCATACAGTAAGTTGCATATAAGTATTAACTACTATACTGCTCCTTCCACAACAATGTAGCATGTTCCCAACATATATTTCGGGCTTTAACTCCCACTGCTCCCATCTTGACCATTCTGATCCAATCAGACTGGTTTACTCAGTCTTTTCTTTCTTTTTTTTTTTTTGAGGCAGAGTCTCGCCTCTGTTGCCCAGCCTGGAGTGCAGTGGAGTGATCTCTGCTCACTGCAAGCTCCACCTTCCGGGTTCACACCATTCTCCTGCCTCAGCCTCCCGAGCAGCTGGGAATACAGGCGCCCGCCACCATGCCTGGCTAATTTTTTTTGTATTTTTAGTAGAGACAGGGTTTCACCATGTTAGCCAGGATGGTCTTGATCTCCTGACCTCGTGATCTGCCCGCCTCGGCCTCCCAAAGTGCTGGGAATACAGGCATGAGACACTGCGCCCGGCCTACTCAGTCTTCTTAAATTACATCTTATGCTTCCTTGCCCTCATGCTTTTGCATGATAAATAGCAAATATGTATTGAGAGCATACTCTGTGCCAAGCACTGTGCTAAAAGTTGCACAGATTATCTTATTTTGGTCTCACAAGATCTCTAGGTGGCAAGTACTATTATCACTCCATTTTATAGATGAGGGTAACATGCTTAGAGCAATGAGTGACTTGATCACAATTGTAGGGCTAATAAATGGCAGGGCCACCACAGTGAAATCTAGGGAGTCTGGCTCTAGCTCTTTCATCAAAACCGCTGGACAGTCCTACCTATGTTTGTACCCAGTAGCTGTCTTACCTTCTGCAGTAGATCCCTGGTTCCTTTCACCTACCTACCCATGTGCCCTCCCCAAAATTATCTCAACCCTAACTCATCCTCAGACATCCCCCAATCAATCCAGTTCTCAGAGCACTTCACCTTTGAACTACTCTCAGAGGAGTCAGGGCTTCCTTGGAAGCTGGGACAATCCATTTAGTCAAGTAATTATTTAGTATCCTGGAACAGCACCTCTATTTTCCTGAATTTGGAAAGATTTAATTTTCTTTTTGTACATGTTTGGTTGGTTTCTCCAATTAGATCTGACGTTCTGTAAAGTCAGCAGCCAAATCTCATGTTTCTTTTATGTCCTAAATAGCACTTGCCACTAAGTAGGCATTGAGTTAAAAAGTGATCATTTCAGCCAGGAGTGGTGGCTCACGTCTGTAATCCCAGCAATATGGGAGGCCGAGGCGGGCGGATCACGAGGTCAGGAGAAGATCGGGACCATCCTGTCTAACATGGTGAAATTCCGTCTCTACTAAAAATACAAAAAATGTGCTCGTAGTCCCAGCTACTCAGGAGGGTGAGGCAGGAGAATCGCTTGAACCTGGGAGGTGGAGGTTGCAGTGAGCTGAGATGGGGCCACTGCACTCCAGCCTGAGCAACAGAGCAAGACTCCGTCTCAAAAAAAAAAAAAAAAAATCATTTCATTTAACTCTAGGGGCAAATAACTATGTCAAGCTGACCTGGGCTCCTCATTTTAACAGCTGGCAAGCAGACACAATAAAATTCAGTTTTTCAATACCTTCCTTGATTATTTAATTACTACATCAGTCATTTTCCTAGTTTTCTCTCTTGAATGCTAATGTTTCCTTGGACATTTTAACAGTTCCTCAGACCCAGGAATTTGAAAATAAAATTCAAAACAGAAAATAAAATAACATTTTTTTCTTGTAAAGAGACCAACACATTATTGAACATTCCTCTACTAGAGATTTATTTAATTAAAATAAGCTTTAAACTGAGGAAGATCTCTATAAACTGATGTTAAGATCCCGGATACCTTTTTAAATGAAAAAGTTCTGACATTTGAAAGCATGTTAATGTTTCACAGTGTTTTTTTTTTTACAAAAAGAAAAGAAAAAATAAACAGGTGAAAAAAAAACAAAACTTTTAAAGGAATTCAAACAGAAATAAGCAAACTTAAGTATATTTCAAATGAATAACATATCCACAGTGGGGGTGGAGGCGTAAGGGGACTAAGAGCTAATGTAAGTGATTTTTGCACAGTCTTCAAACTATATGTCCTTAGGCTAAAGACAAAAATAACTCTAAGCAAATATCGTACACTAGCTCGTAGGCTTCTTTCCATAGTGTCATGGGTTAGCAATTCTGAAAGTACTTTTCCGTGTATTCTAGAATTGAGTTAATTAGTTAATATATAGTGAATAATTGGACTCAGGTTTCTCAATGTCAGAAAAAGGAGTTATAAATACAGAAAAGGAAAAAGAAAGAATGAACCCTGTTATGTCAGATGGAAATTAGAGTATGAGTACAAACTTGTAGCTTTTAATGTGTGCCTTCGTCTATATTGAAGTCTGTATGAAAGAAAGATAAAAAATATATAATAGATGTGTGTATATACATACGCATATATGAACATATGTATACACATGGATTTTCTAGCTCTATCTGCTAAGAGGACTTAACATTTGCAGGGACTTTTAGGACAGAGAAACTACTATGCATGATACTATTATGGTGGGTGGCTATACATGTATGGGGGCAGGGTGCATATGGAAAATCTCTGTACCCTCTGCTCAATTTTGCTATGAAACTAAAAATGCTCTTAAAAATAAAGCCTTTTTTTAAAAAAAAATCACCATTTGGCATCCACCACAATAATAATTGATTCAGCAGAATTGTCAATGAATGCTAAATCTAGTGAGGGAAACTTCAGTTTTTGTAATGGCTTTACTGAGATACAGTTCACATACCATAGAATTTACTATTTTAAAGTGTATAATTAAGATGTTTTTAGTATACTCACAAGGTTATGGAACCATAACCATTATTAATTCCAGAACACTTTTTATTAACCCCAAGGAAACCCTGTACTCATTAAGCAGTTGCGCTCCATCCTTCCATCACTAAACAGCTACAACCACTAATTTACTTTCTGTCACTGTGTCTTCGTCTATTCTGCACATTTTGCATAAATGGAATCATACAATATGTGGTCTTTTGTGTCTGCCTTCTTTCATTTAGCATAATGTTTTCAAGGTTGTCCAAGTTGAGGTACAAGTTGTAACATGCATCAGTACTTCATCCTTTTCTGTGGCTGAATAATATTCCGTTATATGGATATATCACATTTTGTTTGTGAACTCACCAGTTGATAGACATTTGGGATGTTTTTACCTTTTGGTTATTGTGATTAGTTCGGCTATAAAAATTTGTGTACAAGTTCTGGTGTGAGCAAATGTTTTCAATTCTCTTGGGTATATACTTAGGAATAAAATTGCTGGGTCATATGGTAACTCTATGTTTAACATTTTAAAGAACTACCAAACTGTTTCCCACAGTGGCTATACCATTGTATGTTCTCAGCAGCAATGAATGAAGATTCCAATTTCTCCACTTTTTCAGCATTTGTTATTATGTGTCTTCTTAACATACTTTAGCAGATGTGACGTGGTATCTCATTGTGGTTTTGATTTTGAGGTTTTGGTTTGCATTTCCCTGATGATTAATGACGTTGAGCATCTTTAGATATGCTTATTGGACATTTGTATATGCTCTTTGAAGAAATGAGCATATTCATATGTTCTTATTTTTTAATTAGTTTGTGGGTAAAATTTTGATGAGCAGCAAGATCATTTACATAGTCTCAAAATACTTCCCTACAAGATATTTACTGTTTACAAAGAAAAAAATACTAACTTTATAGTGGAGAAACCTGGCATTATCGTGACAAGCTTTCTATCACCTTACCACCTTAAGCAAATGATCAAAGTTAACATCACCAGTAATGGGACAAATCAACAATGTTCCTCCTAAAATGATGCACTGAGAAGAACACAACATCACTTTTGTGGTATTCCTGCCAGTAGTACATAATACGACTCTAAGCACTAGAAAACTAACAAAGACAAAACTAATAAGACAAACCCAAAATGAAGGACACTTTGCAAAATAACTGCCCTGTAGTTTCAAAAATATCAAGGACATGAAATAACAAAGACAGAGCGAGGAACGTCCCAGATTAAAGGAGACTTAAGAAACATAATAACCCAATGCACCATATTACCCTGGATTTTCTTTTGCTCTAAAGGACATTATTGGAACGACTGGCAAAATCTGAATAAAGCCTTTAGATTAAAGTGTTTAGATAGATTAGTACCAATGTTAGCTTCCTGATTTTGATCAATATGCTGTGCTTATGTAAAAGAATCTTTATTTTTAGTAAATATACATTGAACTTTATGTTCAATATGTCTGCGACTTATTCTCAAACAAGTCAGGAAAAGGTGTGTTTGTGCATACATATACATATATATGTGTGTATATATACACACATATATATGTATATACACACATATATATGTATATACACACATATATATGTATATACACACATATGTATATACACACATCATATATGTATATACACATATATGTATGTGTGCATATATACACATATGTATGTGTGTATATATACATATATGTGTGTATATATACACATATGTGTGTATATATACATATGTGTGTATATATACACACATATGTATGTGTATGGGAGGTGCATATATGTATATATTTGTGAGAGAGAGGGAAGGAGGAAGCAATGTGGTACAAATGTCAACATAGGAGGAATCTGGGTAATGGGGATACGAGAATTCTTTCCATGATTCTTATAACTTTCTGTATGTCAAAATAAAACGTTTTTTAAGAGCTATAATAACAGTATAAAGTTGATTTGTTATTTACATTAAGAAGTAAAATTATTTTATTTCGATTTGTTATTTACATTAAGAAGTAAAATTATTTTATTTCAACCCACTTACCTGAGCTTATTTTTTAAAAATACATATATATATACACACATATATATATATAACTGTTATGAACATGTTTCTTCAAAAATGTGCCTAACTTGAAATAATTGTCTTTAAAAATTTGTTTTGGTCTTTTCTACAGCTTCATCCGAATTAAAAAATGGTGCTTCATTATCATAACAAAAATCCTTTTATTTCAAATTACTATTTGATTATGTCTGCTGCTGGATCACTCTAAGGGTGCTTGCATTCCTGATCTAGACACATTTTCTTTACACTTACAAGAGATCTGATGTCTGATGCTTCAAAACAGCTTAGCTACCGTGCTAACAGACATGGCTAAAAGAATAGGAAGATAATATTTTTCATTTTATTTTACCTATTTTCCCCTTAAATAAATATCCAATGACAGATATTTTATTTGGGGTTTCTTTTACAAAAGGTGGATGGACTGGTTCCAAGGATAAGCCCACTAAGAGCCTCCTAGAAGCTGAGTTCAATTTGATAACCACAGGCTTCACTGACTCATAACCAGTAGCAGCCATCTGGCAAATAGGAGGCACTGGGCAAAAAGCCCCTGGATATGAATGGGCAAGTGTATCCAGGCAAATGCAGCACTACTTGGACAAGTATTAAAGTACTAGTTCCACAGAGGCACCTTGGTTTATAAACAGCAAAGCATGTTCAGCTCAGTTTGCAGTCTCTGAGCTCTTACCAACTTGGCAGCAGAGGGGGTTGCAAAGTTACATGTTATCTCTAAAAATCATGCACTATCTGCACAATAGTGATGCCCGACCCAAAGGAAATTAGTTTAATGGGACTGCAAAAGAGACGCTGACCTACCTCCCTTTTTCACTCTTAGTACACACAAGAACTCCAGGCTGAATTCTGCCACTCCTCCATGTCCTTCATAGCACCTCAAATTATTTACTCTAAAGAAATCCTCATATTTTATCATGTTTATTTGGCCATCTTGCACATTAAATGCTTTAATAAAGCTCAGCTGTCAGTATCATGATGAGTTTTCCAGTCACAGTCACAAAACATCAAACTTTTTACTTGGTTTCCACACACTGCATGCAGGGATAGCTCCTTAATTTTATTTAGTCCAGTTTTCATGTAGGTCTTTGAGCAACAAAATAGTCTTTCAATACTACTATATTTAATAAAACAAACATGAAGCAGCATTTATGTTGGGGCATAAATGACTAACAGCATCATTTAAATATATTACAACAGACAACTCTCTTTTACTATGGCAAATGACAACAATCAGTTTATTTTTCAAAACATGTGTAGCTCTGATATACATGCTGCTGATAAAAGCCTGTTATTCACCAAACTAAATTGTGTGTGGCCTTGCATTGAACTCAGAGAAAATTGTGAATGCGCATCTCAGGTAAAATTTAGCTCCCTATAGATGTGTGTACTACTCCAATGTTATTTACAGACCAAATATATTGGAGCCAATCTGGTAACAAATACAGAGGCTATATTCAGCCATTTCAGCCATCAATTACAGACATACGTGGGTTTTCAGTTCAGCGTATGGAATCTAACAATGGTGCTTAATTATCACAACAAAAATGCTTTTATTCCAAATTACTATTTGATTCTGCCTGCTGCTGCATCACTCAAAGAGTGCTTACATTTCTGATCATAGACACATTTTCTATAAGTTTACAAGAGCCCTAATGTCTGATGCTTCAAAACAACTTAGCTGCCATGCTAACAGGCATGGCTAATGTGTAGCCTAGAAACAAAATCTGCAACTGAGCTCAGCCTCTGGGAAAAGGCATCCTTTCTAGTGGAACCCACCTCAAAGTAAGACCTTTTTATTTGTAATTAATTAAGGTGACAATAGTGATTTTATTTTCACTGGGAGGGGTGCCTTTCTAAAACATTTGCCTAAAAGGCTAGAGTCTAACATTTATGTCCCTGGATGCCCTCCACACATTAAAGAAAAAATTAATTCGTTCAACCAATGTTTCACAGTCCATATTCAAATATTTTTGCCCTGCAAAGTGCTAGTTATGTGACAAATATGTCTCCAAGTATCCCATGATGTGTTTTTTTTCCCCAAAACAGAATGCATCTATAGATAACAAAAATAACCCAAAGTAAGAAAATGAAGCAGCCTAACAACCTTTAACATGGAACCAACATTGCCAGGAACATGTATTGGGCACCTACCATGTGATGAGCAATGTACAAAGGTCTGAGGATAGAAAAATGAATAACAAACAGGCTTTGTTTTCAAGAACCTCAAAGTTTTCAGGCAGCAGGGGAAACATAAAAGCTGATCCCTTCAACATACCTATTAGTGTCATGCCATGGTCTACACATGGGGCACTTGGTTCAGACTGGGAGGGGCTGGTACCATGAAAGAGGAAGAGATGACTCTTAAGTGGAGTACTCAAAGAAATAATCTAGAAAAATGATGAGGCAGAAGAAGGATGCTGGGAAGTTATCAAAATGACAGTTTGGCCTTCAAGAAACAACCAAGGGGACTGTCAGGAAGAGCGCCTAAGGGATAAAGTGGAGATACACGAGATTAAGTCAACAAGCCCTTGCAAACAGGTAAACTTCATAAGCACAGGACTACAAATTTCCAAAACCTAAAAGCACAAGCAAAATGATATAAGAAAAGACACCTCCAATTGGAATTTTCTGACTAAGTCATTTCACAGAAAAGTTAAAGGCCAAGAGTGAAAGTAAGTGTAACACATGACCAAATAAAAATAAAGAAAGAATTTGGGGATTTGCTGAAGCATCAGTCCAGTATTTGCCTGGTAATTCCAAAAAGAATCGCAGAGGAGCTGCAACTTATCAACAGATGGATGGAAGCTGGGCCAGCGATGCAGTTGGAATCCTAATGAAAGCACAGGCGCAGCCTCAGAGGTGAAAAGTAGGTGGGCCCTAATACAAGTGAGACACAGTAATACCTTGTTGTAAAGGCATTTGGGGGAAAAAAGATGATACCGCTGAGCATATTCACCATAGAGAAAGGATCAATGTAAGATGAGAGAAAAATCTGGAGCTCCGAGGAAAATCCCCACTATTTACGCACATTTAACAAATGAAAGTGCAAAAGAAAATAGTTAAAACATGTGTGGGCTTCCATGACATGGCACATTTTTGTAAGAAAGACAATTTTAAATAGGCAGGAAACTAGAAGTAGTAACAAAAAGAAATCTTTGCTTCCCTTTATTCTTTTTACTCTTCTGTTATTTGTTAATGGTATTACTAATCACTTCCTTCATCAGTCTAGGAAAGCAGAGGTTTGGGAGACTTAGACACTGCAGTTGTTTGTGGAATAAAACTGAGCAAATAGCAGCATACACGGTTTATGAAACCAGAGGGTTTATACTCTATAAATAACTTCCAGTTATTTTTATTCTTTTCACGTACACCATTACTGAAGACTGGATGATAGCTTACTGCTATTGCCTGGTTGACTTGTGCGCACATGTGTGCACACACACACACACACACACACATCCAAGGTAATGACGATATCGATTCTGAAGAGACACTTTTTGAGACAAATAAAAGAACCATATATACAACTGGTCTAATAGAGCAGGTCTAGAAACTTCGCAGTAACACTTTAGGCTTTTTCATGAATAGCAATTGTCTAACACACTTGAAAATCTTACAACCTAATAACATCAGAGGTTTGGGGCAGCATTAGAAAGGATGTGATACCTTAGAGATACTCAAGACAGTGAGTGGTCTATGCTATTTTATTGTAAATTAAGTTCTACATTTTCTCTTTAATAAAAAAGTAATAACCTGTGACTGAGCAGCCCTAGATAAAGTATGAAAACAGAAGCTTGCATGTGAAAACATTTCAATTAAACAGAGAATTCAAAAATAGAGCAAAGAGAACCAATTAAGCAATTCAAACACAAAAATATAAAAATAATTGTATTATGAAGCAAGGATTAGTTTCTCTCTGTCACACACACATACACACACACACACACACTCACACACACCCCAAACCACATTCGTGTCGCTAAACCAGGGGAATTGGGAAAAAGATTTTCGTCTTTGGTGGGTAGCCACCTTTTTGGTTAAATGTTATATTCAAAATGTGCCTAATTCTTATAATCCAAATATGTGACACTGCTTGGGTTTCCATGACTACTGCTCAGAAAACCATATTAATTATTCAAGAAGACCATGCCATTCTCCTTGCATGCCCTAAGGAATGCTGGGAAATGCAACATGCCATTATGAAGGAAATAGCTGTTAAACAGACTGCATGACCAAGTCTAAATAGGAAAGTTATTTCCTTGAAGTACTGACATCATCCTGATAGCATTAAGCAGTATTATTTAAACTCCTCAGAACAAAATTAAATAAGGAAATTAAAGAGTTTTGCTTCACGTTTAATATCTTCACAATCTTTGTATGACCTATAATTGTAGACTCTGCTCATTCCTCTGATAGGATCTGATTTTAAACCAAGTTGGCTGCCTTGCCTAAAACAGTGCTCATTCTATGAAATCTTCCCCCAAAGGCTGCCACTTTGTCATTGCAGAACTTGTAGGAAATCAGATAATCCAGTTATTAAGACAAACTGCCACAAAGCATCTGGGTGCCATATCTGCCAATGCCTGAATATAACAATAATTGTAATAGGTGCTGCTGCCTATGATCTTTCCTTCATTATAAAAATTACCAAAACAGAATCAGGGAGGTCTGTCTGTGTTCAAGCAACCTGTACACTGCTACTGAATTCTTATCATAGCTAAACTTGCAGTGTCAATCCCATAGCAGGCAACAACGGGCATGATCAGCTCAATTACTCAAAGACAGAAGAGAAGAAAGCTAGAAACAACACACCGCATGCTATTTAGCTCCTTGAGGAGTCAGAGATGCTATTATTTGTATTTATTATATATATAATATTATAATATCAGATAATAATTATATATTATTTTCTATTTTATTGTATAATTTATTATTTGCACTTACACATTATTTGCATTTATTAGCAAAAAAAGACTGATTTTAGAAGAGATGGCTATTG
Source organism: Pongo pygmaeus (assembly GCF_028885625.2). Classification (NCBI taxonomy): domain Eukaryota; kingdom Metazoa; phylum Chordata; class Mammalia; order Primates; family Hominidae; genus Pongo; species Pongo pygmaeus. The sequence continues at coordinate 153,315,611 of NC_072396.2, read as the reverse complement.
CAATGGGACACAAGTTGAAGTTTCTGAGCTCAAGTTCAAAGATCTCTAAATATGAGCAATTTAGAGAGATTTACACCAGTACTGGGCTTCATTAATTTTGAATTCTTGCTTATCATACATATTCAGGGAAGAAGAAAGAAGGGCAAATTTTCCAGAAGGAAAGAATGTGAGAGATTCAGGGTGATCTGAATACACTGAATTCTGTACTGCATAATCTTGCAATCAAATTTCAAAATAATGTGATTAAAAATTATACCCTGTGGAAACGTAATCACCTGCCACAAATGATAAAGAAATAAAATGAAGTGATATGTAACAATTATCTAAAACATAATGAACAGTCTATTTGCTAATTAAAAGGAAAACATATTATGTATTATAATTGCCATTCAATATTTAGTAATATAATTTCTCTATAGTTAACTTATACTCCTTTTCGTGAATTAAATGCTGATGTAAAAGAGTGAAAACAAGAACAGTGATAAATGCTCACCCCACAAATAAACCTTTATTATTAATTATTCTTTCCATCAACCAATTACCACTCAAATTGTAAGAAAGCTAATTACAGAAGGAAAGCCAACTTGAAAAATATTTAGTGAGATTTTAATTCAATTCAACCATTACCTATTGAATCTGATAGGTAGGCACTGGCAAAATAGTCAGTGCTATGTCGGACAAAAAAAAATGTGACTCTCATTTACTTAGTGCTTCTCTTGTCCCAGGCACAGTGCCCAGTGCTCAGTCACACACACACACACACACACACACACACACACACCAGCACTATGTATGTATTTATGAATCTGCACAATATTCCAATGAAAGCAGTTACTGATACTATACATACAGACTTCTCAGACTCTCAGTTTCATCATCCCTGAAATGGAAACAATAATATGTACTTCTTAGCTTTTTCTTGAGAGTTAAATGACAAGGTAAGTAAAAGTCACAGTCCAGTACCCAATAAATGGTGGTAACTATTATTAGATATTAGCAGTTGGGTAAAGACTAAGGCCACAGCTGTTGTGCCATCATCTTCATGAAGCACAAGGGCAGGGCAGGAAAAAGTACCATAAATTCAGCCCACCATTCCTTGCCTCCAGATGTAAGATCCTCAGTCACAACCCCTTCCCTAAACAATTTGACCCAAACAAGAATAAACAATTTGCTGTGCTACAGAATGAATCTGTGTGCTCCTATTATTAAGAAAGATTTCCAGGTCATTGACTAAGATCAAAGCAACCAAACCCAGAGCTGTGGTTATGGCTCAGTTTGCTGGGTGTTTCTGACTACAAGAGGCCATGAATCATAATGAAGAATCCACTAACTTTGGCCTTGTCGACACCAACCCTTATAGAGCTATTCAATCACATCCATTCACAAAGGCCCCACTTTTCCCTTTGTCACTAGGGCAGAAGGGCCAGAAATAATCTACATATTAGATAATCTGCTTTTAGGATTGGTGGGAATTGACTATATATTGTTGAGAATTAATGTTTTCATGAGCCATCAGTACACTATAGACAAGGATTACCGATTTCCATGACTCAGACAATAAAAAAATTTAGTTGTTATTAAATCCTTACTGAGCAATATTTATTCTTTCTTTGGATGATTCAGGTCATCAAAACCCCTGATGTTGCTGTGAGACATATAGATTGGGTTAAATCTCAACTATCTCTCTATATTTATTATCTTAAAAGATTGTTGGCTTATCCTTTGTCTCCTCCTTATCAAGGCAGAGTACACGATGCTAAGGGTGAAAAAATCCAGCTCCAAGATTTTTAATTTGGAGTCTCAGAAATAGAAATTTGCCCCACATTTCTAGTTTGGATTGTCACATCGGAACATGACCGCTAATACTAACTTTACTGTGGAATCATGATTTTTCTTTCTCCCCAAATACAAGAAATATTCCATTTGTTCTATCTTTTAGCTTACTTCAAAGAGTAAAGCTTCAAATCTCTATATCATTTAACCCAAACTTGTTTCCATGACTGCAAAAAACACTAAAGTTGCCTATGTTGTGGGAATAAGACATATGTTAACCTTAAATGTCTGCGGTTGGTTTTCGAGGATTGTTCACATCAAATTTAACCTTCCTCCACGTTTTTTTCTTAAAATGTAATTTTAAAAGATCCCTGATGTCCAATGTAAACAGATTCTAATTTTAAGGTGCTTTCCATGTGATTCTTGATGACAAAAAAAAAAAAAAGTCTTTATCACCATTTTAAAGACCAAGAGTTTAGTATCGATTACTGCATTCCACAGACACTGACAATATCCAGAAACTATACGTTGGTCTAGAAGTTCAAATTCCTATCCACTCCATATAGCATTTCCCCCAGGCTGTTAGCCACCCCAAGACCACTCATCGCATGTTTCTTCTGTCTCCCTTGCTCCCCCTCTAGTGGATGTGCTGGGGATCAGGGTCCCAGAGGCTTCAAGGAGTACATGGCTGACCTTACAACTGAAAAGCCAGCAAACTACAAAGTTTTGACTGTCATTGCTGGCTGATCCACCACTGAAACCAGCCTGTGTATCTTTTTCTGGAAGCTGGGTGAATTCTTACAAAACTAGAGTGATTAATGTTTTCTAACATAATTTCCCTAACAATTTTTTAAGTCTGCCTGCTATTTATCATCACCATGCAGCAGCAATTCTAAATGCCAATGAAAAAATACTCTTTTCTGAAATAAAAATTGTTGGTCTAAGTTGTAAACAATATATCTAGTTGCTGTTTCAAAGAATCATCAGTGAATGTTAAAGCTAGTTAGTGAAACTGTTTTTCTAAAAACTTTCCTGAGATATAATTCATAGATAATACAATTTACCATTTCGAAGTCGATAATTCTGTAGTCCTTTTATATTCAGAGATGTGCAACAAACACCACTATCTAATTCCAGAACATTTTTATTACTTCAAAAAGAAACCCTGTACCTATTAGCAGTCACTCTACATTCTCCCCTCCCAGCAGCCCCCGACAACCACTCTATGAATTTGCCTATTATGTGTATTTTATATAAGTTGAATCATATAATATGTAACCTTTTATGTCTGTTTTTTCTTTCACTTAGCATAATGTTTTCAATGTTCATACAAAATGCAGTGCAAGTTGTGACACATATCAGTATTTCATTCCTTTTGTGGTTGAGTAATATTCTTTGTATAGATAGACCACATTTAGTTTGTCCATTCATCAGTCGATGGATATTTGAGTCGTTCCCACTTTTGGCTGTGATAAGTAATGTTGCCATGAACACTCCAGTACAAGTTTTTATGTGGACATATGTCTTAAATATTATTCCATGTATACTTAGAAGCGTAATTGTTGGGTCACATGAAAATTCGATATTTAGCTTTTTGAGGAATTCCCAAATTGTTTTCCACAGTGTCTGCATAATTTTATTTAATACATTTCCACAAGCAAAGGGTGTTAATTTCTCTACATCCTCGCCAACACTTGTTGTTGTGTATCTTCTTGGGCATAGTGATTCTAGTGGGTGTGAAGTGGTGTCTCATGGTTTTTAGCAATATTTGCATTTCCCTGATGACTAAGATATTCAGTGTCTTTTCATGTATTTATTAGCATTTGTGTATCTACTTTGAATAAATATCTATTCAGATGTTTGACAATTTTTAATTGAATTATTTTGTAACAGTTTTTTTTTTTTTGTCTTTTCTGGATGCTAGTACCTTATCAGATCTATGGTTTACAAATATTTTTCTCATTCTGTGATGTGTCTTTTCACTTACTTGATGATGACCTTTAAGCTCCCTACCAATATTTAATCAAAATAGTTGCTAATGCCTCAGGCTCAATAATCTTTTTTCTCATAACTTTTAGAAAGTGCTTCCTATATGTAGGTGGATCTAGAGATATTAGTCCTATTATCACTGGCCCTTTGACCCTATGCTGATCCTTAGTTAGATTGGGCCATAAATACTTTATCAGGTGTCCATCTGTCCTTAGGACAATGAACCTACTCAAGCTTCCCAGAAAGCTTTTAGAAGCTTTAAAATGATAATACTATCTTGAGAATGCCTGCTTTTAAGCCAGTGAACTCAGTGCCTTTTTTTAATTGGCATTATTTGTCTAGGAGGATTTGGGTTAGCAGCTTTTCCCACAGGAATAAGTTTAGCTCCAAGACTTTTAGAATTCCTCTCTTTGATCAATACAATCTTTTACTTTACACTCCCATACAGCTTTTCCATCTGTTTTCCCACTGAAAATGTGCCCCAAAGTTTAAATTTTCTTGATATCTTTCAGACCCAGTCAAACTTACGGACCTAGATGAGCTGCAGTTGGGGGTAGGGGGTGGTGCAGAGTAGAGACCAGTCTAAGCTAAATTACTGGAAACGCCAAGTTCTGGAATATTTGGAAAGCAATGCTGCAGCTAATCACGCACAGTAATCATAGGCAGGAGGGCAGAAGTGTCATCTTTAAGAATCCACAGAAGCATGGCTTCAAGTCAAATGGCCTAATGGTAGAACTCTGGTGACAATTAAGTAGTCCACAGGCTTGCCCAGAAAAGCAGCTCTAAAGAATACAGTTGGGTTTTTTGAGCTAATGCTTCATCTATACCACAAGTGCCAGAGGTGCAGTTGCAAACAACAAACTTTAGTATGAACATTTGTTATGAATTGAATTGTTTCCACCCCCTCCAAAAAAATATGTTTAAGTCTTAACCTTCAGCACATCAGAATGTAACCTAATTTGGAAACAGGGATCTTACAGCGGTGATCAAGTTAAGATGAGGGTCTTAGGGTCAGCCCTAATCCAATATGACTAGTATCCTTATAAAAAGGGGACATTTGGACAGAGAGATAGGCACACATAGAGGCAAAAGGATGGGAAGACACAGGAAGAAGATGGCCATGTAAAGGTGGAGGACTGGAGCGATGGATCAACAATCCAAGGAACGGATGCAGTTACCAGAAGCTAGGGAAGAGGCATGGAACACGTCTTTCCTGGGACCTTTGGAGGAAGCATGGCCCTCCCAACACCTTGATTTTGAAGTCATAGCCACTAGAACTGGGAAACAAAGCATTTCTGTTGTTCTAAGCCACACCAATTTGTGGTGTTTTGTTTCAGCAGCTCCAGGAAACCAATACAAAGCACCAGGCCCTATGCAAAGGGAGAATGTCCTGTGTCTCAGGTAGAAGGATTGTCATTACACTGACCCTTGCAGTCACATCTACATGCCCAGATCATCAGTGTTGTAAGCAGCACTATCTTTGAAATGAAAAGGAAGAATACAAGTACACATTCCACATTTCTTCTATGAAGATGCATATTTCTACTTTACTAAATGTTATGAGACTTCAACTCTTGATCCACCTATGTGTGTGGTGTGTATTAAAAAAAGAGTAATGATCGCTTGGTTCAAATTGAAGAGGTTGTCAGAGAAATAAGCCAAGAAATCACAACTGCTTTCTCTTCCTGACTCATTCTTAATAAATAATGAAGATTTCTTATTGGGTGATATGAAATTTCATCTTAAGCATACTGAGGGTCTATAACCATGTAGATGTGATACTATGTAGCTTGTACGGTTCAAAGTAGGCTTGATGATGATGACAATGACTGGAGATTACAGACCAAAACAAGCATACACTGTACACTTTGGATTGGTAGAAATTGTAAATTGTCTGCATCTTGATCCATCAAAATTATGTGAAAGAATAATCAAATTAATTATGGTAGCCTGTCTATAGGAAATACTGGATATGAGTGTATATCAATCAAGCCAGTGAGATGGAGACAAGGATTCTTTCCATTTTACTGACAGCTATCCTTTTTATATATATTACATGTGGTCTGATATCACGTATGACTGTACAAAAAAATCACTGAAACAAATGTACTAAGATTAGTTTGGTAAACATTACATTTTTAATTTTATTGCATAATAATTTCATTTATTCATTAAACAAATATTTAATGAGCCCCTATTATGTTTCACGACCTGTGCTAGGCAACCAAGATTTATCCATGCATAGAGCTTCTGAACACTAACGTCACACGGGGCTAACACCGTGACTTCAGCCCTAGAGGTCAAACACACACACAGTTCTCCTCAGAGAATCAGGAAAGCTTTGGTTCTGACATAGCAAATGTCCACATTTCTTAATTTAAAATTAATAGAAGAATTTGATAGATTTTGCACCCTAACTCTACACCCAAGGGAAAAAAACTGAAATAAAATGTGTCTAGAAAATATGGCATATTTCTTAATCCTCGTATTTTTGTTTGTTTTGTTTTGTTTTGTTTTTTAGAGATGTTTGGTTACTTTTCCCATATTTCAGCAAAACTTCAGTTCTCATTGAATAGCAAAGAAACGACCGCTAAAAGCTAGGTAAAAGCAAAATGTTAAGTACTAATATGGTTTGTTCTTAGGGAAAGTAGAAAGGAACATGACTCACATTGTACATCTTCTATATGCAGAGTTTTCTGGATTTTCTTATCTAAATTTTACAACCCCAGATAGAGAAATCCTCTCCCTCCTATTCCTACTTCTGTTCCTCCTCCTCCTCATCATGATCATCATCACCATCACCATCATTTTTACTACTACCATTTTGCAGATGAGGAAACTGAAGTCAGAGAGGGAAAGTGACTTACCCAAGGTCACACAGCCAGTAAGGGGCCACTTCTTACCCTTCTACAATGCAGTGTTGCTTCCAAAGAACAGTTTCAAGGAAATTATGAGCTTTTCATACCTGCTCACCAAATGTAGTCTTACACATTTGGCCCAGTATCTTACTAATGGCAATCTTTAATGATTATAACCTATAGACTACGAAATATGCTCCTTTTATTTCATAATCCACTCCCCTTATGTCTTGTGTTTTCCTGTGATACATTTTAGATCTGAGGAAGTTTATATTTCAAAATGATTCATTCTGCTCTGACAACTGCAAGGCAAGATTGCAATAAATGTTCTCTTGTTGATCAAGAGTGTATATTTGTGAGCAGAAAGAAATACTATCTAAATTCGCATCATGTTTTGGGCCACCACCAACTAATATATTGACATGCCAATATACTGGATTGTTTACATACAAAGTAAATGTCAAGCAAACAGAAAACTCTTTTGTCAGTTACCAGATATTTCTCTTACCTTCTGGGGCATGTCAGGTTGAAGCAAAATGCATCTGCTTCATCCTGTCATTACATTTGACCTAAACTTCATTTAAAAGACTAGAGAAATCATTGAAAGCTGTAGTATTGATTAGGCTTTAGAAAAGTATTTGCTTTGGAATTTGATTGTAAGTCTTGTCCAACATTCACTTGTCAGGAATCTAACAGCTCTAGAAATTTAACTTAAAAAGATATATTTAATTCAAATTTCATTTTTAAAAGATTTTATGGAAGTAGACAAACCGAAAGGGCAACAAATTGTCATACAATCCAATGATTCGAATGCGTGCTTTGGACAGTTTATAAGTGATCTGGTCAGGACACAACCAGGGTATTTATTGCTCAGTGGTAAAGAGCACGTTTAAAGGCCTGTTGACATCTGATATTAAAGCCTTCCTATGTTAATCTTTTTCCTCCCCTTTTGACAGGAGATTCCTTTAAAAACCTTTCTGGCTCTGTGATGCTGAGTGACTGTGGACTGCAACCCTACTCAGCCTATGAGGAACCAGGTATTTCCAGCAAGATGTCCCCAACTCCCAATGATATCAAAAGGACCCAGACAGAGGCACTCCCCCAGCTAGTGGGTCTCTGACTCCAGCTCTCCAGTATGCTGGAGACTGCTGAGCTGGCCTTACTAATGTGTATGCTTAAAAGAACACCTCGCTCCTCCTGATCACTACTGGTTTCTATAGAAACAAGAAAGAATCTGTTCTTTTGCTAAAATTTTCTCCTAAAGCTTTTTCTAGAAATGTATAAAACATTTATTTTTTGCTATCAAAGTCCTTCATTTATAGCATCATTTGACCAATTAAAGAAAAATGGGCTGAGTAAAGATGAGAGTGAGCTTCATTTTAAGAAACCAAATCCTATGTACAGGAGGCAGCCATGGTCAGTTTATCTCTCTTGGGTCATTTTAGGACTCAAGACTCAAGTATTTTAGTGTAAATCCCTGAAACAATGGTATATCAGAGAGTTAAAAGAGTCAACAAGGTATTTACTCCACCGTAAGCTGAGTTTTTCATTCTGGGATACTTCAGCAGTTACAGTATTTAAACGAAGTGTCTCATCAGTGTCACCATAAATAACCCTTGAAAACTCCAGAGCTCCAGACCACAGGAATGCGAGCTACAGCCTTGATGCCTGTGTGGCTTTGCTTCAAGATAACGGCTAGGTTTCCCTGCTTTATTATTATGTTCCCTTCTCCAGGGACCACATTTGCTCAGGAATTGCTAAGGCTAGTAAATATTGTATCTGTCCTCTTGTAATCACCAAGCAAACAGAATCGCCCTCCATCACATAAAACCCCTAGAGCTGTTAGGTCATGAAAGAGGTATTGAACTAGGGGTGTGCTTAAAAATTAAGAATGAGAATCACTGTAGCATAAATCAACACTAAATCCGCTGCATGGTTGTATGTGTTCAGTCTTCTATTAAATTTCAGTCATTTATTCTTCCATCAATAAATATTTATTGACTTCCTACTATTTGCCAGCCACAAGGTTAAGCACAGCAGGTAAGGTGGAGTACTGAGCATTACAAATCCAGTCTCTGTCCAACTGGAGTTCATAGTCTAGCATGGCAGACAGGCATTACACAAATAATCACTGAACTATAAGAGTAAGAAATACTATGAAGCAAAAAAATACCACAAATGCCTAATAGAGAGTCTAATCCAGTCCAAGGGTTGTCAGAGACACCTTGTTGATTTGCTGGCACTTTGGTTATAAAGAGCTACAAAGGAGATTTTGGCTTAAGGTGAAATTAACTTGATAAGTGTGCATGTCGTGCAAAAATCACAGAATTGTCAAAGATCCCAAGAGGTGAATGGTTCAGCTATCTAGGATGAACAGTTTTCTCAACATGGAGATTCTTAAGGATAGAGACCTTGCACACCCCTTGACGGCTCATCTGGTGTTTCAACATCTTATTAATTTGAAAACTCTTTCTTAGCTACTGAAGTACCAAAAGGACCACACTATAAAGTAATTCAGCCAGAAGGTGGTCTTCAGTTGGGGAACCTAAGGGGGATGCAACTGTCACTGAATTGCTGCATTTCATTGCTCTGATTCAAATAGAGAACTATTGTCTGAGGACTGACTCTCTACTCCAATTCAGGATTGCCAAAGCATATATATATAATAAAACAAATAGATCCTTGGTATTCATGACCATCCAGTTTTGATATTCAAGCAACCATTTTAATACTTTCATTCTTTTGTTCCTTTAATTCTGAATCTAGACTTCTGGGAAGAAATCAGCATCTGATTCAACCAGAGACACTTACAAACATAGGGAAAGAGAATGAGCTTGGAAGTCAGACACACTTGGGTTTCAACCCTGACTGTGTCAACTATTAGCTGACAGACTTGGGCAAAATAGATAATAATAATATTTCTGAGTCTTGGTTTTCTTATTTACACCATATGATAATGATATCTCACAGAGTTGTTGCAAGTGTTAAACGAGATGATGCACATAAACTATTTGGCACAGTGCCTGGCAGAGAGTAAACAATTAGGAAATTAAAATTACTAAGGATATGTATACTCATCTGACAATGTACTTCTCATTTATACTTCTAACTATACACGCACATATTTATATATACTTTTAACCTAACTCATAGATATGCGTGTATATTTTATATATATATATGAACTTTTAACAGCCTTGTTGATCTTTATACCCCTAGTCTTGGGCTCTGAACCCAACCATAGCTGTTATGTAACAAAGGGTTGTTGAAAGGAAGGAAGAATAGAAATAAAGATATTCAAAGACATGTTAACTGGCTAGACAAGAGTTTGTACTTGTACTTTTCCAGTAACTTAGGACCCAGTTCTTCAGTTGATTGTGTGGAATGTCAATGAAACAAAAATAATTGTGATCAAATGATGCTCTTAGGGTCATAAACCTATGAGCAAGCATATGGATTGCTACACATTATATTTGTACCCCTAAGGTTTGTTAAACACCTTAGGATGAAAAAAGCTAATAAGTATGAAATTTATTTTTATCATTATTAACTTAAAAATGGGAAAAGCTAAAGATAACAGAGAACTTTGAAGCTAAAACTAACATTCAAATGACAATGTATTTAAAACTCTTATGGCTAATGACCTTAAAATTTTTCTAGCTCTGTGTTTCAGGAATAAAATCCAAATCATCTCTAATAAAAATATTCATAAACTTTTTCTACTGATGCTTTTGGGGGAATATTGAGTAAAGTGTTTGAAAGATGTCAGTAGTTTTTTTTAACAACCTAAGAAAAATAAAATACAGGGGAAACAGAGTTCTTATCATAAATATATTTAAAAAACTAGTGATTAATTACATACTATTCCTTCAAGAACAGATATATATTCAACCATTCAACTAATATAATATGGTATAATCTTTGGCTGCAGTCACAAAGCCAACTACTGCCAGTCTCCTAGGTTGAGACTAGCAGTCCTGTCACTAGCGTAATTTTCTCCCACCATGCCCATGATTCCACTGATAACAAGCATCATACTCTTTCTTCTTAATTTCAATTTCATGTAATGTGTCAGAGCTTGCATTTATTTTGACCTGCTGTAAAAAGCAAAGAGCAGCCAATTCTACATGTCCTCCTTCTGATGCAGAGGAAGACAATAAGAAACAGGACCGTGACATTACTGCAATTCCACTTAAGCATTCAATAAACCTCTATTGAGTATTACTGTGTGGAATGTGCTATCTAGGAACTGTGGAAGATAAATACAATGTAGTTGTAGGAGGCATCCATAAAAACTGCACATAATACAAAGCGGAGGAAACACGGAGGAAGGCATGAATTCAGCCTGGGGAAGTCCAAGAAGGCTGCTTAGGGGAGACTGCATCTGAGCTGAGCACTGAAGGATAATTAGGCTACTTGAAGTAGAGAAAGTGAAGGAGATATCTTCCTGGCCAGTGGAAGAGCAAGACTAAAGGCACAGAAGAGTAAGCAATTAAGAATGGAAAATGGTGTAAAATGGCAGAGCAGAGGCTGGGGTGAAAAAACGCAGGTTTTGGCCATGTCAAAACGCCTCCAAAATGGCATGCAGAGTAACGTTGATTTTTTTTTTTTTTTTTTTTCGAATCAAGAGGGAACTACCAAATGCTTTGGAGGAAAATAGTTTTTCTTCCAGACAGCTCACTGACTCTATTGCATCAAATGAATGAGGCAGCTCCTCTACAATTACATAGGCATTTTGTACTTCTCTTTCTTAATAATTTCTTTATTAGTTACTGAATATAGCCTAATGATAATATATCTGTCATCCTAAGTGTCTCAGACATGAACAACATATATATTTAAAACTTATCTGGGATTGAATTCAAAGGATCAACTGAGTTGAAATTTAGTCCTAAATACTAAGATACTGCCAGACAGGTAAGTGCTGCTATAGATTTATTGAATATTTCAACAGTGAGAAAAGAAGTGATCTATAGCATGTCTGTTGTTTTGTTCTATCATATTTTTTCCCTTCAGGATATATTGAAGTTTTCTTCCTAATCTGCAGAGATGCTCTTATTTTATTTTCCTTTTTGTGTCCTCGTCATTGTCATGATAAGCATTAGAAATAAAAGATAGTCAAGTTCTGGAAAGGATCAGTTGTCTTTCCTCTCTTCCTTTCAACGAGCATTTATGAAACACCTGGCATGTGCTGGTCACTGACACTGACGCTAGAAGTACCAGAAGAAATAAGATATGGTGTCTTATCTACCCTCAAGTAGCTCACAGTCTGGAAGATAACCCAGGCTGAAAATCAGTCCCCAGATGTTAGAAATCCTACAAATGAATGTGTGAATCTGCTAGTAAAAGACAACCATTTGAGTACTGCAAATAGTTTTATTTTACTGTTGTCTCACCAAAGACAAAACTTACTTGGCAAAGATTAGTCCTTTGTGAAAAACCATCTCAATGGACTGTCCTAGTTATATAAGCATAAAGCATAGCAAGTGGCACCACTATCCTCTTGGCCACTCAACACAAAAATTGAGAAGGTATACTGGACTCCTCCCTTTCATTCACCTCCATTGCCCCCAGCATGCACGCACACACACAGGATCCATCAGTAACTTCTGTGGACTCCACCGCCAACCTCTCTCTCCTTCCCTGGCCACTACCTTGGTGCAAACCACTGCAATGACAGCCTCCCAGCTGGCCTCCACTGCCTTCTTTGCCTTCCTACATTTTGTTCCCCACAAAGCAGCCAATGTGCCCCTTTAAAATGTAAATCAGATCCCCCTGCCCACGCTTAAACTCCTCCAAAGGCTTCCCATTGCAGGTAGAATGAAATTTCAATTGCTTATCTGGGCCTTTGGAGTACCCACAGATCTGATCCTTGCCTACATCCCTAACCTCATGCTCTATAAAGTTACCCTCCTTAACAAGGCTCGTTTTATTCTGTGAACAAGCCAGGCATGTCCCTGCCTCAGGGCCTTTTGTAATTGCACTGCTGTCTCCCGGAAATGCTTCCCCAAGATTCACACTTGACCAGCTTCTCATCCTGCAGGCCTCAGCTCAAACAGGGCCTTCTCAGACGACCAAGGCTAAAGTCGGCCTCTTCCTCTTCTGTAACTGCATTACAGGAACCTGTTTTACTTTCTTCTGATGACTTATTGCAATCTGAAACTGCATTGTGTCTTTCTTTGTGGCTTTTTTCATGTCTGCAGACCCTGACTGAAATGTAAACTCCATGCAACCAGGCATCAAGTTCCCCACTGAGCCCTCAGTACCTAGTTCAGGGCCTCCAGTTTGGCAGGCCCCTTGCAGGAGGTCAAGAAAGGAAAAGAAATAGGGGAAGGAATAAAGAGAGGAGGAGAGAGGAAGGGAGACATCTATTATTCTTGGGAATAACAATGAAATCACCTTCAGCCTGAACTCAGTTGTCTTCAGGTTTGTTTGGGGTTTTGTTTGGAATAGTTAAGCTGACCTATGTCTCTAGTCTTGGTTTCCAGAGGGCTTGGGGAAGCAAAGGAAGAAAGCATAGTGTTAGACAGATTGTTTTAATGACTGCTTACATGACAGGACAAAACTGAGGCCCTTTGGTGGCTTGTTACCCATAGCTATGAGTGAGGTTTAGAATCTTTTGGAGAGTTGCTTGCAGAAAACAAGGGGACCAGGGGAGACACTACAGGTTGTACTTTTCTGAAGAACTTGGGAAAGCTGAGCAGCAGTGTCTGTGATTATGAGTCTCCATTCTTTCCATGGTTTATATTCTGGTGTTGCATGACTTTTACTCACCATTCAGCCATGGCTTCTTAACACTAAATCAATACACAGCTCCCAGCACAGCACAGGCTGTGTCTGTGTGATGCCAAAGCGACTTGACAATTGATTAAATGTAGTTTAAAAAGAAATCAGTCAGACCAGTCATTTGATATCAGGTAGACAGAACAAAGCTGTCATTTGCTGGCATAACTCTGTTGTCTTAAATTCTAAAACAAGCAACAACGTTAGGGGGTGGGAACTCACCACTTTCATTAACATTTTCCCATATGTAAGTTCAATAATTTCACAGTGTCCTGCAACTAGGATTAGATTTCACAGACCCTGAATCCTAATCATAATAGCTCCACATGCAAGGGGCCACTTCAACACTGACTTTTACTTCTCTAATTTGAAGTGATCATGAATATTGTATAACTTGCCCCACTCTGGTTCTGCTTTTTTTTTTTCTTTTAGTAAAAAAGATTATTTCCCCTTGGTTGAACCATTTCAGCTAAAAGAAACTCACCACTGAATCACTGTCATAAAAATGGGTAAGAAAATGTAGCCCTCAAAAAAGTAAAGTAGGCTTCCAAACAGCTTGGCCACACAGACCATTTAGATTAGATTACTAAGGGCTGCAGTGTATTCCACCACATTCCTTCTAGGACCAAAGAAGTCAACCCCTAGAGAGCCTGGCTCAGTAGGAGTGAGGCGAGGTACAAGTAAGGATTGGCATCTGGAAAGAGAAGCCCACCCCACTCCTGATTCTGAGGCAGGGACCCGGATAAGGACCACACCCTAGAATAAAGCCAGATAGGCTTAATGAAGCATCAACTGAAAGCTGACACTCAGCAAAATATCATCTCTGTCCTAAGACTTTACTAATTTGATGCTGAATTGCTCTTGAGTTTTCTATGTAATGAAAATGAGTTCAATGCTTGGATAGGTTCATGAAGATGACTTTATCATTACTCATTTAGCAAACAAGACTCCCTGCCTGATGGTTATAAAAGAAAATACCCTAGAGCCAGTTCTTCCCAGGTGACTTTGATTTCCCAAATTAAGGGTCAAAATTGACCCAAAGTTATATTTAGGAATAATTGTTGAAATGTAAATCCACTAATAAAATGCTAAAAGAAATCTCAAATGTTATGTTCATTTATTCATTTAACCCATTCATTCACTCATGTTTTGGTTTTTAACAATCAACAAATATGTTTATTATTACCTACAAAATGTCTGGCTGGCATTATGGATACAAAAAGCAAAAGACATAGACTTCATCCTCAAGGAAGCCATTGTCTTACGAAAAATGCAAATACTTCAAATACCTAAAAATATGGTCTACCATGGCAGAAACCATAAGGAGATCTGCAGAAAGTATTGATGGATGACCAGAGGTGAAACACATTCACACTGAAGTGGCGAGGGGTACAGAGAAAAATCAGGTAAAACCGCAGAGAGAAAGCATTAGAGCTGGACTTTGAGAAGAACAGGAGGTGCCCCCGCGGAAAAAAACTGTCATCAAGATAAATGAAATTTTAATGCAATACTGTTAAAAATTGAAATGTCTTATTTTTTCCTTTTGCCTCAGGCTTCAGTATGGCTCAGAATGGCACTGTTACAGATCCTGTCTTTGTTTAAAAATCAGATATTTTCTTACAAATTTGTTTAACTTCCTTGTACATTCTGGATATTAGCTGTTTGTTAGATGGATAGATTGCAAAAATTTTCTCCCATTCTGTAGGTTGCCTATTCACTCTGATGATAGTTTCTTTTGCTGTGCAGAAGCTCTTTAGTTTAATTAGATCCCATTTGTCAATTTTGGCTTTTGTTGCCTTTGCTTTTGGCGTTTTAGTCATGAAGTCTTTGCCCATGTCTATGTCCTGAATAGTATTGCCTAGGTTTTCTTCTAGGGATTTTATGATTTTAGGTCTTATGTTTAAGTCTTTAATCCATCTTGAGTTAATTTTTGTATAAGGTGTAAGGAAGGGGTCCAGTTTCAGTTTTCTGCATATGGCTAGCCAGTTTTTCCAACAGGGAATCCTTTCCCCATTGCTTGTTTTTGTCAGGTTTGTCAAAGATCAGATGCTTGTAGATGTGTGGCATTATTTCTGAGGCCTCAGTTCTGTTCTGTTGGTCTATATATCTGTTTTGGTACCAGTACCATGCTGTTTTGGTTACTGTAGCCTTGTAGTATAGTTTGAAGAAAAAAACAACCCCATCAAAAAGTGGGTGAAGGATGTGAACAGACACTTCTCAAAAAAAGACATTTTTGCAGCCAACAAACATATTAAAAAAAAGCTCACCATCACTGGTCATTAGAGAAATGCAAATAAAAACCACAATGAGATACCATCTCACACCAGTTAGAATGGCAATCATTAAAAAGTCAGGAAACAACAGATGCTGGAGAGGATGTGGAGAAATAGGAATGCTTTTACACTGTTGGTGGGAGTGTAAATTAGTTCAACCATTGTGGAAGACAGTGTGGCAATTCCTCAAGGATCTAGAACTAGAAATACCATTTGACCCAGCAATCTCATTACTAGGTATATACTCAAAGGATTATAAATGACTCTACTATAAAGACATATGCACACGTATGTTTACTGCAGCACTGTTCACAATAGCAAAGACTTGGAACCAACCCAAATGCCCATCAATGATAGACTGGATAAAGAAAATGTGGCACATATACATCGTGGAATACTATGCAGCCATAAAAAAGGATGAGTTCATGTCCTTTGCAGGGACATGGATGAAGCTGGAAACCATCATTCTCAGCAAACTAACATAGGAACAGAAAACCAAACACTGCATGTTCTCACTCATAAGTGGGAGTTGAACAATGAGAACACATAGACACAGGGAGGGGAACATCACACACCAGGGCCTGTCAGGGGGTGAGGGGCTAGAGAAGGGATAGCATTAGGAGAAACACATAATGGAGATGACAAGTTGATGGGCGCAGCAAACCACCACCATGGCACATGTATACCTATGTAATAATCCTGTAACATTCTCCACATGTACCCCAGAACTTAAAGTTAAAAAAAAATCGGATTGTTTATTCATCGTGGATTTTTCTGCATGGGTTTTGATTTTTCACAAATACCACATTAAAATAATATTCATCTTGATCAGTGATATTTTTAAAATGTTGTGACCCTAGTAATGGCCCTTCCCCAAGCCAAGAAATCTGTGTGATGAGGGAGTAGAAAAGAAGTCCGTTTTCCCAACTAGTCAACTAGAATAGGCCAACCCCAATTGCCAAACTAGCTTCTCTTACAGGATTGAACCTGTCTTTTTGGAGTGGAAATCTCAGTGGTCACTCCTATTACCCTTCCACTATCTCACACACTAAGGGCACCAACAGCTGAGAATGGAAGACACAGTATTTGAGTGGCATGTTTCTCGCTCACAGCCACTACCTAGGATGCCTGGTGTCTGTTCATGGGTTTCCTCTAAGTGAATTCAGTACTTCATAAAATGGCCATAACCAGTCATCAGAAAATTGAATGGCATCCATTGCTATTTTTCTCTTTCTTACTAAATTAATGCATTTGGCACTGGTAAATCAGTTCCCTTTAGCTGAGTAAGGCTAAAGAGATGGTGCCAGTCTCTCCAAGAGAGGAAGATGAAGCCATTTGCAAGAATTCCAGGCTATAATTTTTACATTACAGTGTTATTACCAAAAGGTGGTTTTGTTTGGCACTTCCTTTTTTGTCTCTTTTCTTATATGTTTGGAGACAGGCATGAGAGCATATGTACTCTCTATTATTTCTTCTTGACACATTCCTCTTGTTTAAAATGGGAAGATGGGTATTGGGAACCCAGCTCAGTGACAGAGCAGCTATATATATGTCTGTAAATGAGAGAAATAACTGCATATAGAACAACACCCAAGCCTCTGGCTTCTGGCTTCGAAGGTGCGGCATGTTAAGAAGGGAAAACACTTGGGCCCACAGAACTGCATCTCATTCTTAGAGCTCATAACCTCATTGATTTTAGCCCGGATTTATGGCATCATTTGTTCCTGATAAGAGCCACTCGCCTGCACAACTCCACCATGAAAAGGTAAAATATAACCTAGCAGGGAAAAATAGAAAGGGAAAAGACAAAACCAAGTGAGGGCTGGAGAAATTCACTGCTTTTGCCTTGATTCTTCTGTTCATTTGATATAACTTGCTCTGTAATAAATGGCTGAACAGTCCTTCCTTTTGCCTTGATCAACCAAGAGAACGGCTAGAATGCTTGGAAGCAGTAATCTGTGGCTCTACTCAGGATGCATGTGTTTATCAAATGTATTGAAGCATCAGGTGTGGCAAAATGTGCAGACCCTGAGTTAGACTGGCCTCACTTCTCATCCCAGCTCAGTATTTTACAAGCTGTGTACCTTGGACAAGTTATTTAACCTCTCTGTGAGCATAATTGGCACCATTTGAAAGGATGGGTCTCTAAGGTTCTCAAAGTCATAGGTAAACCAGTTAAAGCACGGGAAACACATTGCCTGACTAATGGTAAGTGCTCAATAAAATGCCAACTATTAGCTAGCATTAACAAATATTTTTGAGAATGTTTCCATTCATTTGCATAAAGATAATAGATTTTAGGAAATGCTTTTATTATATGTGACAGGTTGTTATAGTTTGAATGTGTCCCCCAAAGTTAGAAATTTAATCCCTAATGCAAGAGTGTTGAGAGGTGATATCTTTAAGAGGTCAGCACTCTCCTTGCTCCCACCTTGCTCTCTCTCTTTCTCTCTCTTTTTCATGCATTCTTTCTCTCAGGGATTTACCTTCAGCTACAGTTAGGAACCATGTTCTTCCACCTTCTGCTATGGCAGGACACAGCAAGAATGCTCTGCCAGATGCAGCTCCTTGATTCTTGGACATCCCAGTCTCCAGAACTGTAACAAATAAATCTCTGTTCTTTATAGATTACCCAGTCTCTGGTATTCTATTATAGCAACAGCAAAATAGGCCATAAGTCATAACAATTTTTAGTTTCATTACAGTCCAATACTTAGAATTTAAAGAAACTCCCTTTATTTACATGGTGTATAAGACAAAGAGACTCTTCATAAGAGAAACTACCAGACATTTAACATTTAAATAAATGCTGACTCTTAGAAGCAACACTATGAGGAAACTATACACCACCCTCAAGGAGACATGCATTCTTCAACCATGTTTAGAACTGCTCTGAGGGAATTACCTTCAGCTACAGTTATGAACCATGCATGAAAATTAGGCTCATTATCTTAGAGCCACAGCTCATTTTTTAGTAAAACCTATATTCGACCTTATCAGCCTCCTTACCAAATCTTGCTCCAAATTACTTTCTGATTGTTTCAAAAAAATCACAATCACCACTACCATCAAGAAATGAAAATCTGGGGTTTATAATAAATGATATTAAAAAAGAACCAGCCACAGATTCCAAAGGCCATTCACAAAGATGAAATTTCAAACTGTTACCTGCCTGGTCAGGTAGAACTGTTGGAATAAGATGGTGCCTCCCTAAGGGCCCAATTTGAATGGAGCCACACACTCAGGTCAGATAGGTAAGTTCTGGACAGACATGGCAGTTAAATGTCAACCAGGTTTTACTTTACGGCCAATGCTATAAAGCCTTTCAAAGGGAAACACAAGCCATTTATAGCAAGTCAACTTCCTATCTAAGCATCATGACCATTTTCATTTTTTTCAAAATTAGTCTCTGCCTATTTTGAGATTCTATAGACAAACAGCAATCTTAAAGAGAATAGCCTCTCTGAAATTATATCTTTTTAAAGTTAGCCTAAAAGTAGAAAAGGCCATTCAATTTTGGTCTCACATTATGTGGAACTCAAATATTTTCTGGAGTAAAAAAATATGCAGCCAGAGGATAAACTTACTCCACGCAGGGTTAAAAACAAAAATGCTGATACAACCTTAAGTATGGTGGCGCCCGGAACCACGGCTATAATTAATCTAAATGTACTGTAATTACACTAAATGTTACTTCTGTAGAATACTTTCAAATCATGTGGCTTTTCTACGCTTAGATAACATGCAGTTTTTTTCTAATCATGGATGTAGGCATGATTTGCTAAAGGAACATTAGGTCTGGAAGCAATATCTTAATCAAATCAGAATTTCTTCTGTAAAACAAATCTTTGGCTTTTGAAGAATTAGCGGCATCTAATGCCTTGGGGTAGAGATGTGAAACTGAGCTAAAATCTCCACCACTGGCTCTCTCCCTTTGCTCTCTGGCTTCCAGTCATTCATAAGTACCATGTAGCCTCCTACACACACACACCTACAGTTTCTGTGGCCATAAACCACCACAGCTACATCTAAATTACACCCTGAAAACTCCACATTTGAAATCAGTTGTAGGAAAATTCACCTCGTGTGGTTTACGTGTCTCTTTAGAACAGAAGGCTGGTTCCTTTTGGAAGGAACTCATTTAAACAAAACCTAATAGCAAGCATCCATAAATTAGAGGGTTATTGGTATGTGCATAATCAGATGCATAAAAACTGAATGAATATTCCAAGGCTGAAAATACAGACTCTTACATATGCAGAAAGATTTCTTATGGTGATTTTAGTTTTGTGAGAGATGACAAAAATGGGATGGGAAACCTATAGTCATTGGCTGTCATCTTTCTAGCTGTTCAGTTCTTTCTCCCCAGTGCTGTGAGCTTAATCAGTAACTGTCCCAAAAAAGAAATGCTGATATTGCTGAGGGACATGTCTTGACAAATCCAAGTCTGATGCTCAAACCAGGAAGCAGAACATGTTACAGATGAAAAAGGTGGCAGAAACTGGCCTTATCAGGGCGGAACTTAGAATCACTATATGTCGAAACTGAAATGTATCATTTAAATAGAGGTCAGATGAGGATTAATTCTTCCTCTTCTTCATGCACAGCAATGGTCAAGTACTCAGTGGGTGTACGATGAAAATACAGAGAAAGGAACGAATAATTAAACACAAGTTTACCAACAGAGACCATAATCCTCTCGCAGCCCCTTCACTAATCCTTTGCAACAACAATGGGATCAGACATCTTCACTGAAACTCTTGCTAATGTACTCTGTTTTTAATTGGCTTGAGTTCAGTTCCACAAAATATAGGCTAGTGAGCAGCTTACACAACATGTGAGTGTCAGGGGCCAGGAGACTGGAGAAAATGAACCTTGGGAGCCAGATGATCGTGAAATGTGAAACACAGAAGCGATCCCAGAGGTCAAAGCCCATTCATTTTGCAGGTTGGGCAACAGGCCCAGAGGAGTTAAGTGACTTTCCCAAGATCACAAAGCAAATGAATGGCAGAGACAGGGCTAAGACCCAGACATCTTAACTTCTAGGCCAGGGCCCCTTCTGTTGAATGGAAAGATGCCTCTTCTCTGCAGGGGTTGACTTGTGGGAAGAGCCTGGAATAGCCAGACTGACTCTGCCAGTGTCTTGGGCATCCATCCATTCTCCCATCCAGCCATTCAACACACATCTATTGAACATTCATTCTGTGCCAGACCCGGTTCTGGCCAACATATGCAGAGAGCCAAGAAGAATCTAAGTCTAAGCTACACTGCAAAAGCAGTTTGGGTGGAAGATTCAGGGATAGCATGCTCCCTAATCTTAAAGAGTCTGAAATCAGGATGGTAAGACATGGCAAATGCAAATTAAACTGGAGTGACTTCCATTATCCCCACAAGAAACAATAGTCTATTCTAGTTTTATTAGAATACTTGAATAATCCCAAATACTGGAAAACTTATTGAAGATTTCCAAAATTTTTTCAGCAGGATTGAGACTGTGATGGGGGACCCAATCTAACTCCTTCAGTTTTATCACCCTCTGCTAACCTCCAGCCCTGTCTCCCTCCAGGCACAGGTAAACTTGATTTAAACCTCTCACTTTTCTTCAGCTGCACCATGCACCATGGCCTTTCTCATGTCTGCCTCTCCCCATGATAATAAATACTGTTAATTTAACTCCTCAACTGGATGTCAAACTTTAAGAGAATACAGACCACGCCTACCTCACTTTATTGCTGTATCCCCAGCAACTAGCCCAGCACCTGGCATACGGTTGATATTTTAAAATATCTGTTGAATGAATGAGTGAGCAAATGAGCCAGTCATTGCAACAAATGTTTAATACTCTTTTTTGTTTGATGTTTGACAGCTCTGGTAAATATGTGTATTATCCCTGTTTTGCAGATAATGGCAAAGAAGCCGAGAGAGATGAAGCAATTGGCTCAAGGTGACACAGCCTATAAATAGTAGAGCTGGCCATCTGACAGTTAATCCACACTCTATTCATTCTTAGACCCTGCTCTTTGCATCCTCAACTCCTAGCCATACTTCCATATTGTACCTTCCTCTAACCTGAGGAAGCTTCCTCTAACCATAGGCTTCCACTAGTCTGAGGGCTATGTCATAGTTTTTAATGGTGTCTGGAAGTGTCTTCTCCTGACTTGTAAGTTCTTCCAGGGATTAAAATGCCTTTCTTTTGGGAGCACTCTGTAGATTGTCCTTCATTGGCAAATTCTCAGTAATATTAGTGGAAGGAAGTTAGGGTCTGGGGACATGGAAGAAATAAACAAACAGCAAAGAATGAGTTGAGGACACAGATAGAGGCTCGGGTAGTTTCAGTCTTCAGATCAAGTTCTAGGAGTCTGCCTTCTGACCACAGGGATTCAGGATTCAAAGTCACTGGGAAGTGAAACCCAAGGACAGCTCTCTGTTCCAGAAGCCTGTACTCAGTCACAGCCTGAGCACGTTATACCCCTTTCAGAGAAGGCCACAGTACACTTGTTATGTGTTTTCTACCACAATTTTTTTAATATTGGCATCTGAATGAAATGTGTTGTAAGTATAAAATATGCTTGTAACAAAGACTTCTTACAAAGAAAATGTGAATTTTAATTATAATTTCTATGTTAATTATGTGTTGAAATGATGATGACTCAAATACACTGGATTGAAAATATAGTGTTAAAATTAATCTCATCTGTATCTTTTTACCTTTTCTAGTGTGGCTGCAAAAAAACTTAAAATTATAGATGTGGCTTGTATTATATTGCTATTGGACAGAGTTGGTCTGTATCTTGTTTTGGGTAGCAGTTACCTGGATGTAAGCAAATGTCAAAACTCACTGAACTGAATACCTGTACATTTTATTGTGTATTAGTTACAGTTCAATTTAAAAATTACATAAAGATGAGTCTCCTCTCCTTTTAGCCTCAAGTAATGTGTTCCGACACAGAGGGGAGAACCATCCTGAGCATTTTTTAAATCCCCACCATTTGTCAGATCTTTGGTGCAATTCCCTGTCTTACCAACAGGATCAGGCTACTATGGGTAAAACCACTCATTTCTTACTGTTTTGATTTTCTTCCTACCAAGCAACAAATACCTAGAATGGAGCTGGGGCCCTAACTTAGGCTGTTGTCACTGCAGAGGCTTTAAGTAAAGGATGTCCCCGATTTCCATATCCAGAGGTAAACAGGCTTTGAATGAAACATGTTAGAGAAAAATCTAAAGCTATAAGGTCTTCCATTCTCCATTCTCCCAGATTTGACTTTTTCATTCATGCAAAGGCATCTATCTGTGCTGTCAAGCCAAGACTTGTTTTGTAATATTAAACGTATTCCCTCTACTCAAAAAACAAAACAGCAAAGTGAGCAGACCAACAACCATAGTGGTTCAGGTATACTGCTCAGAACACTTTAAGAACCAAAGGCAATTAAAGGCCATACCTCTGCTATGCTTGCCTGGCAAGGGAAACCCTGGCAAATGCACACATATGTCCAATTCTCAGGGAAGGGGATACTGAACAATATCCTCCCCAGGTGGATAGAACCCCAGGTATGAAGTGCAGCTTGCCCCCTCAGTCAGGTCCTTGGGTTCCAACATTCAGCTGGCTTGTGAAGACCCTGCCTGCTAGAGGACCAAATAGCCAGTTCAAGCTGTACATCAAGTCAGAGTTGACACACACTGGGCAAGGTTTTGGGGTTTTCTTACCACGCTTCAACCCTAACCTTCCCCATCACTCTCTGTGAGTTAAAGGACATGTGGCTGTGTCAGGGGTTCCCAAGACCACTCTGAAGTATGTTTTGCCAGAAGGACTCAAGTCACAGAAAGTGCTATACTCATGGTTATGGTTTACTACAGTGAAAGAATACAGATTAAAATCAGCAAAGGAAAAAGGTACACATGGTGGGGTCCATGAGACACCGAGTACAAGCTTCTAGTTTTCCTCTCCCAGGAGAGTAGTAAAGACAGTGCTTAATTCCCCAAGCAATGATGTGTGACAATATGTACAAAATATTTCCAACCAGGAAAGCTCTCCTGAGTATTGGTGTCCAGATTTTTATTGAGGACTAGTCAGTAGTCATGGAGCACCCACGTGCCTGATTTTAGTTACTCAGTCTCCAGCCCCTCCAGAGGTCAAACTGATACGCAGTGGCCCAAGGACCCTACCATAACCCACATTGTTAGCATAAACTATCTGGTGTGGCTCAAATCCCCAGGTATACAAAGACCCTCTCATCAGGCAGAATATTCCAAGGACCTAGAAGTTATCTCCCAGAAGCCCTTGATTGGCCCTGTTTTTGGAATATGCAGGGTTGGAACACCCCAAGCTTGCTAGGTTAACCCTTTACTGCACAGGTGCTCTCCAAAAGAGAGGAAGTCCTCTTCTTGAATGGGACCTTTGCAATACACAGGGTCTCCAGAAAAAAACTTTTAAAGTTGTGATTCCAAGGATCACAGGCAGAAAGCAACTCAACTTTTGCCCAATCTCTTTTTCTTTCTTTCTTTCTTTCTTTCTTTTTTTTTTTCACTTCCCAGCATCTGGAGGAGAGTTTAGAGTACAGAAGGACCATAAGTTCTACTACTAATTTGGTAAGAGGTTCATGCTTATTATTAAACATACATTAAGTGCTAATTGTGTGCCTAAACATATAAGAAATCTCTATGCCCATATTGCTTTATGTAGTCCATTTATTTTATGGGGAGGAAATTGGTGGCTTATCAAAACCATTCATCGCCTGACAACTCTGTAAACTTCAACCAGGCCGTTATCCCACTCTTTCATTCTACTGAGAATGGAAAGAGAAGAGAGTAGTGTAGGGGAGCCATGTTTTTGCTTACCTTATTTGTAGTTATTTAAGCCTTAGTTTTATTTCTATATGGCTTGAAAGCTTCTTACTAAAGAAACACTTGTTTAATTTATATCAGTGGTTCTCAAACAGGGCTGATTTTGCCCCCTCCCAAGAGACATTAGGCAATGTCCGAAGACATTTTTGGTTGTCACACCTATGGAGGAATAGGTGTTTCTGTTATCTAGTGTGTATCTAGGTCAGGGAAACTCAGGACGATAATCAGGATGGCCCCTCACAACAAAGAGTTACTTGGCTGCAAATGTCAGTGGTGCCAAGATTAAGAAACCCTGATTCACATATACATGTTCTTTAAACTGTAACAATATAGAGAAGAATGAAAAATACATAAAAGCAGCCTGTAATCTTATCAATCATTGATAATAACCATTAACGCAATACATTTTGGTATATTTCCTTCTAGTTTTTTTCCTGCACATATGTATTCGCAGATGCCCCTCGATAAACCCATCATAAGTGGAAAATATTGTAAGCTGAAAATGCATTTCAATTACTAATTTGAAGTATGGTTTCTACTGAATGCTTATCACTTTCAAACCACTGTAAGGTCAAAAAATCATAGCCTGATGGGGGAGCATTTGTATATGATTTTTTTATTTGATAAAATAGGGGTCGTATTTGATACATGTTTGCGTCTTTTTTTACTTGCTATATGAGCATGTATAAAAGTAATGCAGGGCCACTGTAAAACAAACTTAGAAATTTCAAAAAAGTACAAAGAAGAAAAATTAATTATCATCCAGTATAGAATGTACCAAACCTGATGCAATTCTCTGTTAAAAATTTGGACTGATTTTTCATTTCAGGTTTGCCTTATGACTGAATCTGTATAAACAAATCTGTGGAAATCAGTTCTCCTCCCCCAAAAGGAGACTCAGGCATTTAAATAATTATCTTCTGCAATTAAATAATTATTCTCCGCAAATATACACCACAAAGGCCCTGATTCCTGAAATCACTTCTTTTGACAAAATTCACACAAAATTTCCTGAGTTAATATCCAATTTGTTCTCAAACTTGAACATTTTACCAACTCTGACACACCTCACTTGACTAAATCTGAATTCTGTCAACTCTCATTCTAACAAAAACCCAGTCTTAGAGATAAGAAGCAATCCATTGGGGGCTAAACAACAGCAAATCAATATTTCTAGCTAAAAGACAATCTTTGAGCCACAGAATTGTATAGGGGCATGAGAAATCTTTCTCCAGTTTTTAGAGGAAGCTATTTGAAAATGTGTAATAAACTATTAGACATATTGTTTTTAATAACCAAGAGTGAAAGGTAGCAGCCTCCTTTTCTGATGCTGTCTAATCACAACTGTGAGTTCCAGAAATAGCAACTGGGGGAAAGAAGAGCAAAGAGTGGTCAAACATAATTTTGAAAAAAACTCACCACAAATCCCACAAAACCCCTATTGTCTTATGGTTTTCTTTATCCACTAATGAAGTCTGTGATTGTCATCATCCAGGTTTAGATACAAAATGCTCACTAATCCCTCTGTAAATCTCACATTGGCATATCTAGGCCTAGGCTCTAAAACAGAGAGAGGATTATGATGCATTTGGGGATCAGAGAGCCACAGAGACTCTCACAGGCTTGGAAAGATGAACCTATGAGGAAAGGTAAACGAGGCTATGATTACTCAGCCAGAAGAGACAGGACTGAGGGAAGAATTAATAACTTCCTTCAAATAGAGGGGGTATGATGACTAGTTGAGGAAACTCACTTACACTGTGCAAACTGAATAAGAAGAAACTGATTTCATCTGTAACATGAGAAAATCAGGTTAGCTATATCAGAAAATTTCCTAGTGGCTTGTCTGTCCATTCCTTCTTCCATGCATCCACTCTACAAATATGTGTTCAGAATTTGCTTTCTACCCAATTAAATGCATTTCCCTTAAGGCTCATTCGCTTTTTCAGTGAATATTTGTTGAGTCTCTGCTATTTCCAGGCAAGGAATGGGATGCGGAAATAGTTGACATAGCCCCACCTCAAGGTTGAAAAATTATTTTTCAGGACACTGTTGGAAGCAAACTACATTTTCACTTGCCTAGAATGGCTGATTGCTAGATTATGAGAACAAATCTGATGACCTTTAAAGTTCCTTTTAGCCTATGAATCTTTTTAACTAAAACAAAAACATCATAAAAAGCAATATTTTATACCAATGCAGAGTTATTTTCATGACAGATGATATTCCAATACTTTAAAAATGGTTAAAGATGTATCTAGCCAGTATATATTATGGCACACATACCAAAAAGATTGTATTTTTATCTTCTTTTAATTTCATGAGCCAATTGGTCAGAATCCACTTTAACTATTAAAGGTATTCCCACCTTATGACCATGCCTACACTGGAAGACTAGAACAGATGTTTTAAAGTAAATGGGAGGCAGACCAGGTGCGGTGGCTGACGCCTGTAATCCCAGCACTTTGGGAGGCTGAGATGGGTGGATCACTTGAGGTCAGGAATTCGAGACCAGCCTGGCCAACATGGCAAAACCCCATTTCTAGTAAAAATACAGAAATTAGCCTGGTGTGGTGGCACATGCCTGTAATTCCAGCTACTCAAGAGGCTGAGGCAGGAGAATCGCTTGAACTCGGGAGGCGGAGGCTGCAGTGAGCCAAGATTGCACCACTGCACTCCAGCCTGGGCAACAGAGTAAGACTCTGTCTCAAAAAAATAAAATAAAATAAAATAAAAAGGAAGCAGCTTCTTTATTTGGCTGCATCCTTAGACATGCGTGGACACTGCAGTTACAGAAAGCCCCAGTGTACAAATAAGGAGAGCTTTGTGCATGGCAAAACTTTGGGAAGTAGTGGTTGGGAGTCAAACATTTTTGCCAATATGCCCACCACAAAGTGTCTGTTGGTGAAACCCACTGGGTAGAGGGTATTGTCCAAGGGCCATGGGTAGGTAAAGCAGGAATTGATCTTACTCCTACTACCAAGGAGCACTTACATTAACAAACTGGCCAAAAGTGTGACACAGATACAGCACAAAGCTTGCTGAAATAATTTCAGGCAAAAACAATTGACTTGCAGTGGGAAGACAGCTGAGTCAAACTGGCCAGCCAATACTGCAATGTCCTGCTTAGCACATGGCCCCTGTTAAATTACAAGTCAATGTCGGATGATGAAAGAGCTTAGCAGTACAAGCAGTGGAGAGTGATAGGTGCAGGATGAAGGGGAAAACCTGACCCTCTTCTTGGTACACACGTAGATAGACAGGTAGAACTAATAGAAAGGAAATACCTCCAGGTGAAATGGAGGTCTCCTAGGAAGGACTTTTTCTTTATTCAAATGTTATTAAACCTGGACACTTGGGAAGTTGATATTTCTCTCTTGAGAGCTTCTGAATTGTACAGGGGCCTTTGGACAGACCTAGGTCATGGCAACTAAATTTGTTATGCCATTGCTTAACCGTCCCACATATTTATTGGAAGTATTTTGGAAGCTTTTCTCCTGCAATATATTCATAGGCCTTAATACAAGGAAAGAATAAAAGCATTCCCTTCCTCAGAGAAATTTTGAGGATGAAATGAGAGAAGGTATATACGATTCCTAGCATAGTAACTGGCCCACAGTGAATTAGTATGCCCTCACATTTTGGTACTGCCTGTCTGCAGCCAGCCACATCCTTCTTACTTT
Source organism: Pongo pygmaeus (assembly GCF_028885625.2). Classification (NCBI taxonomy): domain Eukaryota; kingdom Metazoa; phylum Chordata; class Mammalia; order Primates; family Hominidae; genus Pongo; species Pongo pygmaeus. Next base: position 153,287,408 of record NC_072396.2, on the reverse strand, counting down.
CAGCTAGTTCATGGCTTTCTGCTATATTCTGTGTCATGAAACCAGACAAAGGGATCTGCAAACAGTTCCCTGAATATTCTTTTGTTTGTTTTTGTGTTTCTCCTGTATCTTCCACGTAGATTGTCCTTTCTCATCTCTTCATGTACAAAATGAACCTCAGAGCCACTCTAGACCCTTCACTGCAAAAAAGGAGTAGTACTTTCTTTGAATTCCCATCATGTTCTCTGTGTAGCTCTCATACTCCTTAATTCTGTCTACTTTTTATGGTGTTTGTGGGTATGGATTATCTCTCTGACAAGACTGTAAATTCCTTGAAGGCAAGGTCAATATCTTGGCCTCATGTTCATTTCTCACAGCTCCTTGCACGTAGTAGCTGCTCAATTAAATACATACATGATAACACACAAATAACTGAGAACCAATCAGGGCTAAAGTAGTAATATCTTTTTTGCATATGGCCACAGCAAATACAAAGCAGTATCATGCATCTAAACCCAATACTACAAAAACACTAAATATACTGGCCTGCAGAGAAGGAAACACTGAGGCACAGGGCCTCAAGACTTGGTTTACTATTGATTACATAATTAGAACCATTGATGTACCCATCCAAGAGATTATCTCCAGCATAGACAAAGAAGAAAATGAGCTATGCTTATAATACTATTGAAGCAGTATTAATGAAACAATATTAATGAAATGTCAGGGAAATATCAATGTGGAAACACAGGATGATACAATGATACACATTGGGTCTCAAATTCAGTTCTTACATTGTGTTCTTCATGCATACTCCTCTACTACAATGGGGAAGTGATGCAGAAAGAAAGCATATGACAGTCACCGAAAAGCTACCAAGAAAGAGCAAACAAAGGAAATTTGTTGTCATCATCATAGTTGGTAGTGTGTGTGCATGCACACATGCATCTTTTATGTCTCCTTTATATGAAAGAGTATGTCATGAGGTCAGTTTATGCCCTTAGCCTATCAGATAAAAAGGTCCTCTACCTGCACAGGTGTCAATCCCAAAGTCAGTGCCATGAAGAGTGGAAAATTATGCTGGTTCCCCTACCAGTTCCATTTCTCTTTAAATAAAAACTATGGAGCCTATGCAATATTTAAAATCTGTAGGGAAGAAAAAGATTCAGCAAGATTTAGACGGTATATTCAAATAAAAGGTTACTATATCCAACTTCATTTAGGACTATTAACAGTGCTGGATAACAGTGATGTCATTTTTTTACGTACAGCAATATAATTAGCAGTGCTATTACTACTATCCTACCTTTGTGTCAGTCACTAAATCTCTATAAACATAATTTACTAGGTAGAAAAAGTAAGGAGTTTTTAATATAAATCTATTCCATAGCATCATGTCAAGGTGTAAAATATTACAATATTAAGAAATTTATTGATGTTAATCAACACATTAATCACACAGCATCTGCAGCACCTTAGAGAGTGTTAGAAATGCTCATTCTCAAGCCCCACCCCAGACCCAATGAATCACAAATTTTGGGGGTGGGGTCCAGCTGTCTGTAGTTTAACAAGCCCTCGAGGTGACTCTTTTTTTTTTTTTTTTTTTTTTTTTCAAATTTATTTAAGCCCTCCAGGTAACTCTGATGTGGAGCAAAAGTTTGAAAACCAGTGGACTGGGGTGACCATATAACTGATCATCAAAATATGCACACTTTTGAGGGGGGAAAAGGTACTACTGATGATTACACCTGAAAAATAGGCACTAAGTAGGACTACTCAAGACAAACCAGTATGAATGATCACCCTACCTATGCTGTCTTATTATCGGATAACAACCTAAAAGGGATACAAAAGGCATCCAGCTTATTTTAAATTCCACTCTACAGTAGATCAAGCTAGTGAAGTTATTTGTCTGTGACAAAAAGGCTTTCCAACACAGCAGGCTGACACCCAAAATTTCTTCCTGTACCCAACTCCGAAGGACAATCAAAACTGTATTAATCAAAAGATAAACAAAAACCACAGCAAAGTGAGACAGTGTACCTAGATACTTTTCAGTGTTTCATAAAGTGGCACAGTATAATGGAGACGGGCCTGAACTGTGAGTTCAAAAAGAGATCTGTGTTCTAACCCTGGTGCTGTCTCCAAAGGCATGACCTTGGGCAAGGCATTCCCCTCTCCAGCCTGTTCCTCAACCAGAAATGAAGGGGGTGGAAAACCCCTAGCTACAGCTAGAACAATTTCAGCAACAAAATAAATAACAACAGTATTTGATTATAACTCATAGAATAAAATAAATATCCATGATTCCCAACTTATAAAAACAAATTGAATAATGCATAAATAGAAGAAGGGATTCTTCACAGAAGAAATTAGTAAAGGTTGATGGAAGGAGGGAAATAGAAAATCATTAGAACACCACAGCAATAATTCCTGCAGGCAACTTTCATCAATGGATGCTAAAATTAGTGGGTGAAGCTCTAAGAAACAATGGGATATTTGCATAGCCTCACAGCATCTCCTCTCAAATTTACTCATGACTGTGGTGATTGTAACACAGTACCACAGATTCTGCCAGTGACTGGACTGGCTGTTCATGTGGACTGAGCGCAGTGGACTCATAAGAGGCCCATGTCTTTCTCATGAAAAGCTCATGAGCCTGATGGCATGACAGTTGAGAAAGCCCCACAGTAAGAAAGAAAAAGATGACAGCTTGTTAACACAGAATTGCCCTATATAACAACGGAGAAAATATTAATCTCATTAACAATCAACATGTAGGAAAACCTGCCCATTATAAGGCTGTTTTACAGCAGCCGCAATCCCTAAGACAGAGGCAAACTGAGACACATGTGTGCACACTCACACTCACACATGTGTGTACACACTCCCACATTGGGAGGATTCTCAGTTGGCCCTAGTGGAAGGGTTGAAGAAATCAGAGAGAGAGAGAGACAGAGAGAGTGAAAGCGGGGTGGGGATGGGGCTATGTAAACCTGCTTGTTTCTTTGGGGCAGCAAATCATTTCCCAACTGGGATTCTTTTTAAGAAACAGTCATGGGTATATAGGAAAGATGTCTTGTGGGTAATTCAAATGGCAAATCCCAAAATTATTTCAACTTGGAAAGGACTGGATTATATTTAAGCGGTGAGTATTTTGTTTGGGAAAAATGTAACCATATAATGAATTCGAGCAGGCTATGAAATAAAACACAAGGCCTGAGGCAAACGGGTGGCCCTGGGAGGTTCCTTATCTTGCTGCCTGGCAAGGTCACTTAGTGACCATTCACTCCAAGTTCGAAAGTGACCACCTCACCTCACATTGTGGCAAATCACCAGCTTAAACTGAGTTGACCTTTTCGATGTTTCCTGTCTTCCCAGCTTTCTCCCAGGGGAGGTAATTAGCTGTTGAGGCTTAAAAGACCTCTGCCTTCACAGAACATGGAGGGACAAAAATAAATAAGTGATATGGATGGTAGGAGCAAAATAGTTATTCACTTACTTTAACCCTGTTAATAAAAAGTTGAAAGTAAGAAGTGCAGATAATTGAGCATTACACAAAAGTATCTAAACTTAAAACACTGTTAGACCAATGTTATTTTTCATAATACTGCCAAATACCAATTCTTGCATGTTTATCAAGAGATGCTGTAAGCCACTACAAAAAATATACTCAAATAATTAGGGTTATTAAACAACAATAATAAAATCAATCCTCTAGAGATGTTCCCCGAGGAACTAGGCAATTTTATCTCCAGATTTTCTCTCTGTGCTTTCTACTACAGCGTGCTGTCATGCGGAAGGCTTTGAAATCACACAAACTAGGGTTCAAACCCCAGCCTTGACAATTACCCTGTGGCCTTGGGCAAGTCACTTTGTTTTTCAGCTTAGAATTCCTTGTCTATAAGATTAGGAAGACAATGCTTATCTCCCAGGGTAGTTGTGAAGGTTGAACAAGCAGAAATATAGCATGCCAGGCACATTCAGTTACTGACACAGGATAGGGGGTCCAATCAAGATCAGTTCCCTTCTTCTTTTGTAAAAGTAAGGCAAAAGAACACAATCTTTAGTCATTGCACATAAGATTCACATTTCAATGAACCAAGCCTATCAGCAGTGTGAGCTCAACAGCAGGGCTCTTTGGTCTTTATTGTGCATATGCATTCCCTGGGGATCTTTCGACAATGCAGACTCAGATTCAGGAAGTTTGGTTGGCACCTGACATTGGGCATTTCCAACAAGTTATACCAAGAGAGGTTGTTGCTGCTGGTCCATGGACACCCTTTTGAATACCAGGGTCTACAATGTAGGAGGCCCGGATCCAGTCCTGGCTCTGCCCTCTAGAGGATGGTAAGTCATCAGGAAGGTTTCATGCAACCATTTGCTAACACCAACTCACACAGAAGCAGTAAGGCCAACTGGTTTCAGAAACAGATTTCATTACAGCTCTCCCCCTGGTGATCAACCCTGTGGTTTGGAGGAAAAAGTTCCATTTCCAGGTGTGGACTTACTGGTGATGAAGACGGGGATGACCCAAAAGATAGACTGCTCAATGAATTCTTAACCCACAGTCCCTTTCCTTTTATCCATTCTGTTTAACAATACATACTGAGTTTCTCCTCGCTCTAGGCTCTAGCCCACCTAGAGGAACTCATAAATATATGAGGAGAAATAATCTTTGTTTCAGTTCCTATCCTACTTCCTTCCTTCCTGTGACTGCCTTCCCCTGACAGCCCTTCAGCCTGTGGGCACCTGTCTGCATGGATGGCTGCTAAGCAAAGTGGTCTGCCCAGCAGCCAGCCAAGCCTCAGTTCTTCATGCTCCCTTTTAGGAGGTCTCAAGAATATCCTAATGTAGAAGATCAAAATGTGTATCCTTTACCCATTTGGACCTTGCAATAGGTAGCAACAATTATATGTGCAACATATCTACACAAATAGGTTTGAAGATGCATCAATTTGGGGATGTGTTAAGGCACTGGTTCTGGGTCCCAAATTTTCTTAGCATGGCAAGGATTGAGCATAGAATTGACCTCACTATCCCTTTAAAGAAAAAACTGTCCTAACTTCTGCTTGGGAAATGTTGGTTTTCTAAGGGCTGTAGAGCCAAAGCTTGTGTCTTTAAGAACACTCTGCTTTGCCAAGTAGCAGACATCACCCAACTTGACTGAGCTAAACGTTTTATAAGTAAACTGAAACCACCCACAGGGTAGTATATAACATATATGACTCGCACAGAGCACACCGCCATTGTTTTTAAAAGATGCAAATCCCTGATTAGCTAAATAAATATTTTTAAACATTTAATACAGAATAAACACAAGTTATTCATTTTCAAAAGATTTGTGCTCACCAGAGGTTTTCTTTTTTCCAGCAAAGACTATACATGGGAAAAGCATGATTCATAATACAAAGGTTCAGTGAGAATTTAAAGGTGAAATCCACTTCTGCCCATCTAGTGGCTGGCTGATCTTCATTCCTCAGGTTATTTTAGCCTCACTAAGCCTCAGTTCACTCATCTGTATAGCAGAGGTACATAGTGCCTGCCCTGGGTATCAACCAAACATAAAAGAGCATGGTGAAATCTAAAGTACTCTACAAATGGAAGCTCTTCTGTTATGCATAGAACAGAAAGACATCTGCTGTAATGTGGTTTGTTTAAAATTAACCTGATGTGGTCCAGCAATGAGCACAGACACTGCCGTAATGTTAATAATATGATACGCTGAACTGATTAAAATTTCAACTATGCTATCTACCCCCATCTCCTTGGAAAGTTAATGAATTAATGAATCTTTAAAGGACAGTCAGGGAGGCCTTAAAAAGAAGATGCCTTTTTGAGTAAGGAGAGAAAGTGGTGGATTACAACTTAATGGCTTCAGAATAGTGGTAATTTCCCTATTTTCTTCACTTGCCTTAGCTCAGCTAATGGCTTCATTAACGGCCACACTCCCCAGCGAATAATAGAGGCCCTTGTCACATCCATCATAGTCACATCACAATAAAACCAGTTTAATACAATCCAGCTCCCTGTCTCATGCCAGTCAGCACGAGGAATCAGAATTAGGCGAACAACCCATACAAAAACTTGTATGTTAAATTCCTTTTAACAATAAGCATGCAACAGGCTACTGGTAATGAAACGTTAACTGTATTGTGCATCCCATGTTGAATAGATAACTATAGCAACAATCACAAAGCTGTGAGGATGAGCTGCGCTTTATTACAAGTTGAGCCACAGTGTCTTTTTATTTCCTTCATTCTAGTTTGATCAAAGTAGCATATTTTCTCACAATTAGCACAATCATGTCAAATCTGCAATGTCATATCATAATCTAAAATGTCACCTCATAAAATCAGGCTGTTTGAATGACTGAGTTGTTTCTTTCCAAAGGCATCTGGCGTAGCTGAAAGATCTTTAATTTTTAGACATTTATTTTTTCTCGCGTCTTGGCTATGGAGAAGGAAACTAGCAGTGAGAGGGTAGTTTTGCTTTCCTGAAGGATGTCCATGATTTTTACTAACGAAAGACACCAACTGTGGCTGCTTCACAGCTTTATACTGGATGTAACAGGATTCTGGAAGCCTCAGAATTATCTCATTGCATGAGTTTTGCACATTCTCCTCATGCACAAGCTACTTCTGGAAGTCAGGATTTTTAGGAGCTGCAATCATTTATTTGGGGCCACTAGGGAACCAGTAAGTGTCCTGAAGTAATAACTAACTGAATGGGACCCTAGTGGCCTGAGACCAACTGGGAGAGCAGCTCCCAAAAATGCTTCATTTACTCCCAGGAAGTGGTGTCTGCTTAGGGGGAAGCTCGGTTGATGGGTTGATGGGAATGACACTAAGGCACAATCCCTGTTGTGGGAAGTGTAAATTTAGCATCTGCGACTATACTGGCTTTTTTATATTATTTTTTTTTCCTATTTTTAATGCATTTTAATGGGATTCCATTTTTAGATTCTGAGAAAATGAAAAAAAAAAGGTCACTTTTTAGCTGGTCAGCCACAACCTTTGTTCCTGCTGATATGGTTATCTTTCCCCCTCTGGCCTGCAGCTCATTTCAGATAACGATTTGTCCCTTTAATTTTAAGAATGCAGAAGGTGTTGTGCATTTGCAGTGCTTCTCTAATCCCTCCTTCTGGCAATGTAAATATGAACCAGCTGGACCTGGTAAGGTTTTAGGTATTTCATTTCAGTCCTCATCTTGAAATACTGTTTATACTCTTTATTAGCAAATGTAATATAGGAACCCCTTTGCCATTCTCTTGAGTGACCCTAGATTAATGAACGTGCACATATTTTCAGCAGATGCCTTACTGTTATTTCTAATTAAAGCAAGCTGATGTTTAGGGCTAAAAGAAAAGACAAGAAATGACATCTTGTATCTAGCAACTTAAATCATGTCTTTCTAAAGCAGAGATACAGACATAATCTAACACCAAAACTTTCAAAGTGACAGGTAGCATTTACCTTTAATTAATGGGAATCTAATGGCACTCCTCTTTGTAATTGTGAGGGTCAAGGTGAACACTACTGACCTGAAAATCCCTGTGTCCAAACTGTAGCCTAAGTAGGGCTTAGTACAGCTTACTAAATCTAGATTTCAATGGTGTACTTTTGGTGATGATGATGAACTGATTAAAAACCCCCATTAAAGAATGTTAACAACACTTGAACAAATAAGACAGGAAGGAGCTAGTTCAATGTTTTATTTAAAAAAAAAAAAAGATAGTTCAATCTTAGAGAATGTTGGATGGGGAAAGGGAAGAGGGGAGAGGACAATAGAAAGAGAAATGAGGGTGTACAATGTTGTGGATCTATGTTGCTTCCAGTTCTTGTTGATTCTCATAAAAATAATAAATAGCTACCATGTGCTGAACACCTAATCTATGTCAGACATTATTATTTGCCTGTATAATGAGTATCATTCTCCTCATTTTACAGATGAGGAAACCGAGAGGCACTATGATCTAACGAAAATAGCATGGCTTAGAAATCTAACATAGCCAGCTTCCAGTCACAATTCAAGCCTCTGTTTAGCTGTGTGATGCTAAACAAGTTAGTAAACTTCTCTAATAGTATCCATAAAATGGGGAAGGTAATTCCTACCTTCAGGTTGGTTAAGAGAGTTACAAGATAAAAAAGATATTAAAGCACAAGGTACATAATAAGTGCTTAATGAATTAGATTATTTTGTCTTCCTGTAACTCTCATAGGGCATACTACATTTAAAGGTTGCCCAAAATGTAAGAAAAATTACAACTCTATAACCCATCACATGCTTAATGAAAATTTTTGTTTTAATTTCTGGTTAGCAGAGCCTGTCTGCTTATCTGGGTCTAGCCATAAACACTCTGCTCAGCAGAGGACAAGTCAAAGAAGGATCAGCAAGGAACATAATTGACAGTAGGGTAGACAGTTTAAATATCAAATTAGTGTCTTCAGAGTGGAAACCATCTTGGGTAGCTATTAAGAGAAACAGTGTAGTATAAAAGTCACAGGGCTTCAAAATCAGCCACACCTAGGTTCAGATCTGGAATCTGTCATTTACTTAGCTGTATGACTTGAGTAATCTCTCTGAGCCCTCAGTTTTCTCATCTGTAAAACGGGGATTGTCTTCACTTTAATAAGGTTAGTGTAATGACTAAATAAGATAAGACATGCAAAGCACTTAGCACAAGACCTTGCACATAGTAAGGATTTAAGAAATAGTAGCCATTTGTGATCAAAGGCTTATTTTCTTTTTAAATACTGTTCTTGATAAATCAAAATTTTCAGGCAAATAAATCAATAGGCTTTGCTTAAACTTTCAGGTAAATTTAGTCAGTGCTTCGCCAGATATTCTGAGGCATAATCTGTATTTCTACAGAATTCCTGAGCGATTTCTGTGTACATTAAAGTTTTGAAAGCATGGACCTCGTAAGTTGCCCTTCAACCTCATACTTCAAGTGCGGTCCAGGGACCGGCAGCATGGCCTTCACCTAGAAGCTTGTCAGAAAGGGAGCTTCTCAAGTCCCACAGCAGACACACTGAAGCAGAGACTCTGTGGTGAGGCCCAGCAATCTGCACGCTTCTAGCAGTCCAGTGACTCTAATGCTCACCTATACTTGAGAACAACTGTATTAGGCACAATGCCTTACACACAGGGAAACATCCAATACATGTCCTCATAATTTTGCTTGATTTTATTCCTTGATAAACAGTTACGAGATTAGAAACAGTACATTTTCTTGAATTCAGTCAAATACCCATCAGTGTTTCTGAATAAGAGGTTTTGATACTACGTAGGAGGTTGGTCTAATGACACTGAAGTCTGCCCTTGAGGGGAGGGGAAGGATGGCCCACGTCTGAGTCTATTTCTTAACTTGCTTCATTACAAAGTACCTACACCCCCGCACGTCCTGTGCGGCACCACAAGGACACAGCTATCAGGGTTTGGCTTGCAGAAAACGCCTCATTTCCTACCATTAGATGGGAGAATTGTTTAATCTTGATGCAACTGATGGGGCCATTTCTGCTTCTCCCTAAGCCACTGCCTTTTACCTTCTGCTATCAGCGCTTCATTTCAGGAGGACAGAACAAAGGGGCAGCATCATTATCCTGACCTCCCAAAACGAAGCAGCTCTATCGGAAGCCCAGAGCTAAGCAGCATGGAGGAAAAGCAACACATGCAGCCAGGGGATTGACAGTGAATGGATCTCAGTAAAAGGTCCTGGAAATAAACAAAATCATACACTGCAAACTATATGCCCTAGAGCATAACAGCAGGATCGGAGAGGCTCCAATTATATAAGCATTAGCTAGAAAGAAAAAAAAAACTTAAAAAATCAAAATTTAGAAACAAGTTTCTCCTCTTTTCCTTTCCATTCCCACAGCTCCCATCACAGAGCAGGCTCTCTCATCAACTTATACCTGGACCACGTAAATCATCTTGGCAAAACTCATCTTTGAATTCAGGGTAACTTGGTGCCCAGCACATAGAAGGTGTTTAGTAAATGTTTGTACCTATTCATATGTACCTCTCTCCTAAGCAACATCTTTCACCAACCCTTTCCCCACCTCCACGACAATCAGATTTCTTGTATCCATCTCTGTCTGTCTAAAACATCTCAACATCTAACCAGTCTGTAGCTTTTCCAAACCTCTTGTATGCTCCTGGGGAGGGTCCCCAAAGGCAGCTGGGAAATATTTTTAAGCAAGAAAGACACACACTCCTTTGCTATTTAAATGGCACCAAACACAGAATTCCTGAAGTTTAAGTCATCTCTGAATAGGCGCCTTACCATGCATTAGCTGCCCAAACTTGCCTTTTCTGAGCAAAGTTTAGAATTTAATTAAAATTTCATTTAATTAAAATGCAAATATTCTAAGACTTTAACAATAAATTGTTTACAACAGACTGAGTAAAAGCCCTCAATGGCTTTGGGGAAAAATAGTTTCAATTGCAAGCTATAGATTCAGATTTCACTGCTCACTGAAATGGGAAAAGATTTTCTAAAAAAAAATCTATTGGCTTATTAATCTATTTTAAGCAAAAATGCAGATATCACAATGGGTGTCTGGGAGTCACACATAAAGACCAAAATTCCCAAAGTTCACTGCCGCTAATTACATAATTAAGCCACTTCAATGTCTCCTCTATGGGTTTTGAAATAACCTTACCGGATTTATGATAGCAATGTAAAACTAAAAATCAAAGCTTGATAATAGTTAATGTTTTCTATGAAGATATTTATTATTCCCTTTATTAAAGTTTCAACACAGGTAGTTAACAGTTATCTCAATTTGGGATAAAATGATTACTAGATATCTGCATAGGTTTCTTCATAAACAAGTACTTAGAAAAGTTATAATGAGTTTCTGTCTCTATTAGCTTCATAGAAAGTTTGGGCCTCTATATCGCAGTCATTTCATTTGGGCAGCTATCAATGGCTTGCCAGCAATGCTGAGGGGACTGTGCTGGGAACTGGGGCAAGGGACACTGAATCCAACCAGGCACCCCCAGCCCTCCAGGCTTCCCAATCTTGCAGGACCAACAACCAGGCACAAGATTGCCTGCTGATGGAAGGCAGATAGTGTTGAGTCTGGGGAAGATGAATAAAGTGATATGGTTTAGGGTCTAAATGGATGGTCGAATTCTTTTTTTTTTTTTTTTTTTTTTTTGAGACAGAGTCTCGCTCTTGTCACCAGGCTGGAGTGCAGTGGTGCAATCTTTGGCCCACTGCAACCTCCACCTCCTGGGTTCAAGCGATTCTCTTGCCTCAGCCTCCCGAGCAGCAGGGGCGCACCACCATGCCCAGCTAATTTTTGTATTTTTAGTAGATACGGGGTTTCACCATGTTAGCCAGATGGTCTCGATCTCTTGACCTGGTGATCCGCCTGCCTTGGTCTCCCAAAGTGCGAATTCTTAAAGAAAAAAATGTGGGAATGGGAATGACGGGGGCACTCTAGACAGAAGGAACAGCCTGAAGCAGAAGCCTAGCAATTATTCAGCACCCTGGCTGCACATCGGCATTGCCTAGGGGAGCTTTTTACAACATGCCAATGCTGAGTCACACCATCATAAAATCTGATGCCACCAGCTACGATGAAGCCAGGGCAAAGAACCACCGTGACAGTTCGGGGGCTGCAGAGCAGGATAGTGATTGGGGTAACTAAGGCTATAGCCATGGGGAAAGTGAGTAGGACCACCAATCTTCTATACACTACACATTTGGGAAGTAAGAATTAACAAATGTTAATAAGAATAAATAAAGAAAAATAATAAAAAATATTTCTTGTTACAATGCCCGGCACAGGGCCTGAATGTCACCTTGAGTAGAGACTTCAGAAATGGGTAAATTTAGGAAACTCTGCCTTTCTGGAAGTCTTTCTGTCCCCTGGCAGGAAGTACGGTGGAGGTACTGGTGGGAGGTATAGATGTGTGAGTAGGGTGGACAGATTTAGCCAATGAAAACACAGGATGCCCAGTTAAATTTGAATTTCAGATACATAGTGAATGATAAGCTAATATAAGTATGCCTCATGCAATATTTGGGCCATACTAATACAAAAAAAAAACTGTTTTGTAAGGAATGAAAAGAATAAAGGTAGATCGCATTATAGAGGGCTTCTAAATGTCAGCCTCAAGAGTTTGGATTTAATTCTTAATAATCACAATAATCACATCATAATAACCACAATGATGGTGGTAGCAGCTATCATATTGAGTGACTATTATTCGCCAAGTCCTTGTGTAAATTACCTCACAATCAAGTACCCTATGACTTAGGTGCTATGATTATCTCCATTTTCCAAATGATGAAATTGAGGCATGGAGAATTTAAGTAACTTTACCCAGGCCACATGATGAGTAAGGGGAAGAGTTAGCATTCAAATCCATGTCTCTCTCACCACAAAGCCACACCTTTTATCGTTTCCTTGTACGACAGCTCAGGGTGTCATTTGAGGAGTCATCCTATTCTATTGAGCAAGCAGGTAACAAGATTGGATATGTGATTTAGAAATGAAACAAAACTACATGGACAAATGTGGGATACTCAGGACAATTCAATAAAGTTTTGAGGATCAAAACTTCTGGTAGGAAGATAATGAATACAAAAAGAAATAAAGCTTAGTCAGACATCTTCTATTACTTGCGAAATAAGAACAGTGGTTTTTCTTTCTGTCATCATTAATACAATGTATCCCAGTAGTAACATCTAACCTTTATTAAGTGTCTTTTTTTGTGCCAGACATTACTTTGTTTAACCTTTACAACAACCTTATGAGGTGGATACTGTTATTTTCACGATTTCACAGCTGTGGAAATTGGGGCCTACAAAACTATGTGACATGTCCATGGCTGCATAGCTCAACATGGATAGTTCTGGAATTCAAATGCAGAATATGCAGTGTCACAGTTTGAGCCAAAATAAACATGTGATGTCAACTTTTAAATGCCTTGCTCTACTAACTAAGTCCGAATTCTTGTCATTTATACATCCTTTTCATATTCCAAAGAACTTTCACCTATGTGTATCATTTAATCTTCATGGTAGTCACAGATGAGGACACTCAGGCACAGAGTTTGACAACTTGCCAAGAGCCATGAAGCTGGTCCTAGGCAGGGGTCTTCAGACTTGTGGCTAAGTGCTGGGCCACTGTTGTATCCAATCATCCTATCTGAGAAAAGCAGCAAGGCTTTCACTCACATCCCTATGTACAGCTTCCATTCTTTTGCTATAAGTAGAATTCTATTTGAATCATTTGGTTCTAAGTGACCTAGTGAGTTAGAGTGAATTAGATTTTCCAAGCACAGACCTTGCTTTAAAACTTCATTTTTCCTCAATAGATTTGCCAGGGAAATAGGATGTCTGGCAAAAGTGGCAATGGGAATTACAATGAAGCATGGTTTTTAAAAGAAAACCAGAGGACTTAGTGAGCTGTATTTGAAATACAGTCCATTAAGAGATTTAACATTTATTATTAAGATATTAAGTAATAAATATTGAATTTAATGATTCACTCTTCAAAATTTTCAGAATGCTGATATATTTTAAGTCAAAGCAAATGAAAATTGAGTTGGAGACTATGAAAGACAAATTTATGAAACCAGTAAAACCAATTTCTAGATTTGCCTTATTAAAGTTCTTATTAGAATAATGGCATAAATATGACCCTGGCAGAAATTTCATAACATATTCTCTTTATTTTGGTTCAATTTTCAGGAAGATCACTTGTCATCAATCTAGATTCTCCAAATCCACCGCTGATTAGAGAAACTAACATAAAATAAATTATCGGGCCAGGTGCAGTGGCTCATGCCTTTAGTAATCCCAGCACTTTGGGAGGCCAAGGCGGGCGGATCACGAGGTCAGGAGATCAAGACCATCCTGGCTAACATGGTGCAACCCCGTCTCTACTAAAAATACAAAAAACTAGCCAGGCTTGGTGGCGGGCGCCTGTAATCCCAGCTACTCGGGAGGCTGAGGCATGAGAATGTCGTGAACCCGGGAGTCCGAGCTTGCATTAAGCCAAGGTCGCACCACTGCACTCCAACATGGGCAACAGAGCAAGACTCCGTCTCAAAAAAAAAAAAAAATTATCAAAGGCTGACACAATCTACTAATCACCTGGATACCATGTTTCAACCTTAAAGCCATTACTATCTTTGTGAATCATAATTTATGCACGCTTTAACACAACACTTTTTGGTGAAAGGAAAGATTTGTTTTCCTTTCATAATTATTGCATCAATATGCTTAACCTTTACATATGCAAAAGCCACTCTGAATCCCAGAGACAGAAGATAATTGACCTTGAGTTCTGTTCAGTGGTGATAGAGCATGACTGCAGATTCCTGGTTTCCACATAATGGGTTGAGATGATCTCTTCCAGAATTAGCCTTCTATGAAACATCACTAAAAATTGGCTAAGCTGCTCCCAAGATGCCAACATTTCATAACTTAGCTAATTAATGTTTGATAAAGTATGAAGACGCTGTTTGACCGACTGTTAAATACATATACACACACACACACACACATCCAGGCTCACAATTTGGTTACAATATTTGTGTATGTCTAAGTAATTTGGATAGAACCATTGTGCACCATGGCGAAAGTATACACAATTAGTTTGAACAAATCAGGGCTGAATTTCTCATCCATACACTGCGGAAGCAGCTAAAATTATAATTACTTCCCAATATCCTGCTTAAAACATTGAATGTGATGCCTTGACTTCTTGCTAAATTCTACTTCTTTCAATTGTTATTTAACTACATCTCTCCAAGTGATTTCCTTTATCTTATTTGTCTGATTCTAAAATAACTTTCTTAAAGAATGCCTATTTTCATGGACAGAAACTCTGTTTTTCCTGAACTGTCATAAAGTCATTCCTTGACCATTCTTCCTGTGTTTGTGTGTTTTGGTTGTGGTGCATATGGTTAAATAAATCTTACTGAAATGCACAATAGTGTCATCTACAACCAATTACCATCAGCAATTGCTTTGTAAACACTCAACAATAAAACAATTTGTTTTAGTGAATGGAGTCTGTGTCAGTCCAACATTAAGTTAAAAAATGGCATGGAATCCACCTCAACTACAGTAATACTTAATTGCTACTCAATTTGCATAATTTATACAAATTAATGTAGACTCAATAATTAGCATTTTCATATGGTTTATTGGAATCTAAAAGGCATAACAGTACGGTCTGTTAGCAATCTGAACATGTTTAAACAATATGTTTTGTGAGTCACTGGCATCTTAAGTTAGCTTTGCACAAAATGGGAATCAAGAAAACATAAAAATATCAATTTGTATGTTCTGTCTTAGTAGGGCTTACTAAATCTAGATTTCAGTGATGTACTTTTGGTGATGATGATGAACTGATTAAAAACCCCCATTAAAGAATGTTAACAACACTTGAACAAATAAGACAGGAAGGAGCTAGTTCAATGTTTTGCTTTTAAAAAAAAAAAAAGATAATTAATCTTCTATCAATACTTATTCTTCTCATATGTATACACAAACATTCTAAAATAAACAAATACATAAAAATAAAAGCTGAGGAAATCCAGCTGACTTGTGTAGCTGTTAAAACAGTCAAATATCTGATTCCTGGTAATAAAAATACAAATACTTCCAACTTAACATATAGACAGATAGATAATGTATACATTTACAAACATAAATTCAATATTTGGGAAAACGTTAACCCCTTAACCATCTTCCATATTTGTATGCTGCTTAATAGTCTACAAACGTTTTCACCTACACTATGCCCTAGGGCCTCACAACAACCCCATTACATAGATGAAGACACTGAGGCTCAGAGAGGTCCCATGCATTACCTATAATACTTCTACTTCATGCATTACTTCATGCATTACTTCATGCATTACTACTTCATGCATTACTTCATGAATTACTTCATGCATTACTTCATGAATTACTTCATGCATTACTACTTCATGCATTACTTCATGCATTACTTCATGCAGTACTTCATGCATTACTTCATGCATTACTTCTACTTCATGCATTACCTGTAATAAATAGTCATGCACAAATGAATACATATTTGAATTCCTCTTGCCTCAGTAGAACTCGGGACAACTTTCCTGAAGATGAAATCTCATGTTCCATAATGCTGAATGTTTTCCTACTGTATCTTCTATGAAATGATGATAAACAAGCCACATTTTTCCAACCTGCCCTTTACCTTGTACCTAAAATAAATATTCAGAATTCTGGAACACGGGATTTCATTTTATTTGGATCAGTACTAAATTTCATTGCCTTCTTTTGTGAAGTCGAATATTCAGTCCTTCTGGCAAATACAGTGCTTTGTGAAGACTATGTCAGATAGGGGATGGGGAAGAATTGTGTTTGCCTCTACCTCATCATCTCAAGATGCATTTGAATGTTATGTTCATACTTTTACTATATATTTTTTGCTTTAATTTTTCTGATATATTTCAATAAAGAAAGTCCATTTTAATAAACAGAAGTTATATTTTTCTTAATGAACAATTCACTGGCCATTTTTCCTGTCTGTATGCCTAAAAAAGAGAAAAAGCTAGGGCAAAGTTAATGTCTGTTTTCCACTTTTTTCCTCATCATTGGTCCCACAGCACTCAGCTGAGCACCTGGCAGAGCCACCCAAACATGTGCTAAATGTAAATGATTAAACAGACAAAAACAGGATGGTCTTAAGCTTTCAATTCTCTCTCAAGAATAGTCAGGGTACCATACCTATAGGATATACTTGTTGTAGTCCAACTTATTTTATATAATTTCCAATATTCTCATTTCCTAAGTATAACACTATTTTTTCCCTAAATTCCAAGCTTCCCAATCTTAAAAAATTCGAGAATGAAACATATTATGTGTTAGACGTCAGCACCTGCTGGTGATGTGGGGAATTGCAGCTTAACTATATAAGACATTGCAAGCAAGAAAGAAAAAAAAAGGAGCAAATTTACAAGAATTGCCACCAGACTTAGGAAATCTCAATGCATAGAATTAATTCATATGAAAAGAGGAAGGCATGGGATGGGAATGAAAGACTGGAGTTATGAACAGTCTGCAAAAATCACCCCAAGGCAACACTTGCCAAGTCATCTAACTTGGAAAATGTTTTAATTCAACCAAATGGAAGATTCCTGGACATTTTCATGATGTGATAACAATTTTAAATAGTAGTGATACTGATATTTTTTAGCACTTATGTGCCAGACATAATATTATATAATATTAACAATAGCTACCATATATTGAGTATCTGCTCTTCAATGGAAAAGGCTGGCAAATCTGCCCACAGATGACCTGAGAATGACAATAATGATAACAGTAGCATTATAACATTTCTTGGGTGCTCAATATGAGTCAGACACCATCCTGGATAATTGACACACATGAAGTCATCTAATGCTCCTGACTTCCCCACGAAGTAGGCACAGGTATTACCAGATGCCAGGCACTCTTCTCAGCCCCTTCACATATTAACCTATCTGATAAGCACAACCACCCTTTTTTACAGATAAGGAAACCAGGGCACCAAGAGGGGAAGGGACTTGCCCAAAGTCACAGGATTACATGGTTAAGCTAAGATTCAAATGGGCAACAGTGTGCCTCTAGAAACTGCTGACTACCCACCTGCTGCTTCCTTATCATTTTAGCCATTCCAAAAGAGCCACTTATGTCACTTCATTCCCAACAACAGAGGAAAAACATTTCCAATTTTGTTTTAATAATCGTTACAACCATCTGGTGATACTTAGTAAAATATGGGTGGGTTTTCCAGAAGCCTCATTCTTTGGTTTGGAAAGCTGGTGATGAGGGTGCTAGAAGCCTCAAAGCAGGTTGCCATGTGGTGGGAGTACTCCTACCCTCAGAATAATTTATTTACTCCTTGAACCTCATCGGAGAATCTGTGCACATCAGAAGGTTTTTGCTAAAATATCATCTTGCATCAGAAACCATTGGACAAACACGCATCCAATTTATCACTTTCTCATGCTTAGTTTTCATATGTTAACAACCATCAGTTAAACAAACAAATGATTAGGTTGACAACAGAAATGTCAACACAAGCACAATCTACTCATTTACTGATTAGCCAGTTGCTGTAGCTGTGTTTACCTATACTTTGTTTTTGTACATAAAGACCCCATTGCATAGGAACAAAAAAGGTGCCTGACAGATGCTCTCAGTGTTCCTTTAATGATAACACACTGCCTCATGTCATCATGGGTGAAGAAAAGCTTCAATGGAATGGGAAGGGTCATGGGGTCATGCATGGCAGTCCACTCCCTCAACCTACGAAAGCCAGCACTGGGCTACCACAGATTTTCTCACTAATTAAGGAGGCAGACAAAATGTCCTGGACATCACACTGGTGTGCACCTCCATTAGCACCCTTGGAGTAGAAAACAGATGGACTTATTTTTACTGGTTTGTTTATAAATCTTTATGATTGATGATATTTCAGGTCTGGAATCTGGGACAAAATTTGTATCAGTATAATTTAAGATTATCAACTTTATGAGCATAGTAGGAAAACAGAAGATATTTCTAAAGGAAAATCTTTAAAATAATTTATCAGCATTAAATCAAAATTTTTACTTTAATGATCTGAAAGAAATTTGTATGAATGTGCTCAGATAACTACAGAAAAGCCCTTTATTAAAAAAAAATAGGGACCACTTATACTCAACATGCTGAAGTTGAAGCAAATTCCATAGCCAGATGTGTAATTTTCTGAATGAAAATAACATTCATATGGCTTTTTGAATACATTGGTTTAAGTGAGTTGAGAACGGATTGTTTCTTTTAGAAATATTTATTATTTTAAAGTATTATAGTGCTTAGGAAAAAAAATTAATGAACTGAAATGAATCCAAAATGTGAACTGGAGTGAATCCAAAATGTAAATGGGAAAGCACTTCCCTCCCTAGTTCCAGAAGCTTTCCTGAGCCAGATGATTGCCATAACATCATGCCTAGCCCCAATTTCCACTCTGCCTTTCAAGAGACCATGTTACCAGGAGTTTGTCAAAGGTCTAAGGCTGAACACCAGGAACACCATGAGAATTTCTATAACATATATGTGCACTTCACACCTAAAGACATATCAACACAGAAAAAATTTCCTTTAACAAGAGTAGGAAGTGATGACTGATTTTACAAAAGAATTGATCTCAGTTTCCCTTTAAACGAGAAGCTCACCTCGAGAAGTTAAAATAGTATATAATTGACTAGTGTGCTAAAGTTTTCCCAAAGTAGAAAGATATCTAAAAGGTGATGTACAGCTGTAAGGGCAAATCAAATACCAAATTAACAAATTAACAAATCCCTCAAGTTTTATTGGCTCTCTTGTTCTTTCTTTTCCAGAGGTAAATTTAAAAAGTAAAGTGAATTACAGTAGTCTTTGCTCTTCTCCTAGCACAGATTGTTACTTGCCTTAAGCTACTCTAAGCATATGAAAAAAGTTGAAATCTGCAATTACAGGACACTACCTATAGTTAGCAGCGCATCACTTTCTTGGGTCAGCTAGAGGCAAATGGTCATTGGAGAGCTGGTAAAAAGAGGCAAGGAAAGGATAATGTGTATACTGTCCTTCAAATGGTTTTCTGATGTCAGGAGAAGAAAGAAATCAACAGGAGAAATGGGATACAGAGGTACAGAGGCAGGCTCATCTGAGCCAGTACTAGAGTTAGGGCAAGCAAACAAGATGGTTTCAGGTGACTTAGAAGGGACCCAATTACTGGTCCAGGAAATGACAAAGGTCAATGCATAGAACGAGGATGAGGTGGTGGGGGAACACTTCCCATTTGTTTTTTTGAAACATTTTTATTTAAAAAAAAATTCAGACTTCCAGAAAAGTTGTAAGAATATTAAAACAGCCTATATATCTTTCACGTAGTGTTAATTGGCAGCATGATAGCCCCCTACCTGTAAACCCAACATTGTGTATCGCCCAGAAAAAGAACATTCTCCTACATAACCACAATATGATTATCAAAATCAGGAAATTGATGTTGATATTCTACTGTTATCTAACCTACAAACTTTATTTAGATTTCACCAACAGTCTTAATAATATACTTTATAGAAAAAAAAAGAAAGAAAGGGTCCAAGATCCAATCTAGATTCATGCCTTGCATTTAGTTTTCACGTTTCTGTAGCCTCCTTTACCCTGGAGCACTTCTCCAGTTCTATTTTTCACTATCTTGACATTTTTTTAAGAAAAGGGGCACTTATTTTGTAGAATGTTCCTCAATTTGGGTTTATTGTCTGAAGTTTCCTCATAGTTAAATTCAGATTATGTACTATTGGCAGAAATGCCACAAAAGTGATTTTGTGTTCCCCTCAGTGCATTTCATCAGGAGGCACAGGAGGTCTCCATGTCTCATTCCTGATGATGCTCACTTTTGGTCACTTGCTTAAGGTGGTGTCTGCCAGGTTTCTCCACTGCCGTTTTGCTACTTCTTCCCCTTGCAATTAATAAATATTTTGTAGGGAAATATTTAGAAATTATGTAAATATTTCATCACTCCTCAAACTTTCACCCACTGCTTTTACAATCCATTGATGACTCTTACCTGAACTGATTTTTCACACTGGTAGGGGTTAGCACATTTGGATTGAGCAAATAACTAAGTATATTGTGGATCATGTGAGCTAAATTTCTCAATTTTAGAGAAGGGAGTTACCGGTAAGAAAAGGGGAAAGACTGGAATGTGGAATTGGTGAGATCATTACAACCTCATGATATTTTAATATACTGTATATACAGATGAACAGATATAGAAATAGAGATAGATGTGTGTTCATGTATGTGTATGTGCATGTACGTGTATATATTTCCTAGATCTATTTGCTGAGATGGCCTAGAAATAATGGCACTCCGGTAGTGAAGGTATACCTATCCCCTTTTCTATAAGTACCATTTTGTTCTATATCATGTTCTATAAGTACCATTTTCCAATAAAGGAAATTAGGCTTCTAAGAGAAGTGGATCCAGAGCTGAAGCAGAGAAAGTACCAGGTGAACCTGAAGTATTTTGTTCCAGAAATTAAGGAAGTGATTAAAAATCAAAAGGACATAGGAGCCAGCTAGAAAGAGCTCCCACTGGTCAAGTCTGGGAAAATTTGTGCATCAAAAAAAAAAAAAAAAAAAACAAGGTTGTATTGTACTATAGTTTTGCAAGATATTACCACTGTGGAAAACTGGATAAAAGTACACAGGACTTCTGTATATTCTTTCTTGCAACTATGTGTGAATCTAAAATTACCTTAAATTTTAGCAATAAATAAATAAATGATGATAGTAATGGATTATAACTCATTAAATAAAATAAGAATCCACCGATTAAACGAATTAACAAAGGTAAAGTTATTTCTTACAGTGGAGTGCCAAGTTTTTTGTGCCACATTTCCTATTCGATTTCTGCCAACTGATCTTCTTGCTCACGGAAGATCACTTTATTGAGTCAAAGCTATTATACTATGATTGCTCTCAGAAACAGGTGTTTTCAGCAAACCTAAGGATGTGTCTCTCTGAGCTGTGACTGGTGTGCCCTGGCTACTCAGACTAGTGGAAGTCCTGAAGTTGGTAAAGTCTGGTACCCTGTGGAGGTCCTAAGCACACAGAGCAGTCAGAACTTCCAGATTTCTTGTATGTTATCTCAGCCTACTGACACTGGGTCCCTACTATGGGATACATTATATATACGTGAAATCAAATGTTGTTTTCCATCTCCAAAATAGATGATGTTTAGAATGTTCTTCCTGTCTGTCTCTGTGAATTTCACAACTGTTTTTTCTAACATTTCAAATCCTTACAATTAATGGCTCAAGTGTGATTCCTTTTAATGATACTATAAAATTACTTAAGTGTTAAATTACTATATTCAATATTCATCTATTTATAGCTTTATCTATAGATAGATAGTGTTGAAATCTATAGCCCATAACCTAATGTGTATTTATGAAGTCTTCTATTCTGGTTATTTAAATATAAACTATTTCTAAGTAACATAGATAAGCTAAATGATAATATCTGACTAATGGGACCATTATCTATTGAGAATCAGCTCATTCACTGGGCTGAGATTATCATCTACATATTTCTATAGTGGTAATTTAATGATAAGTGTTACAATTTTGTTTGTTCTTATAAGCTGTAACATTAGTCAGACCTTTTTGATTAAAGTCAATATTTGCTATATAATATTGACATTGGCTGGAGTTTAGACTTTAAATGTTATGTCAAAGCTCTCTTTATATATTATGCTTGGTTACAGAAAAGAAGAAAAGGAAAGTTATTACTTCAGCAAACCGATGGCTCTAACACCTCTCTCTCTCTCCTGCACATGCACACACACACACGTACACATAAGTTAAATTTTAAATGTACTTACTTTTATACAATTAGCAGGGTCAATATAGCAGGAAAATATTACTATAATTATTTTTTCCTAATAGAATTCTGACATCTCTGTTTTTCATTTTTAACAAACTACAATTACAACTGCAGTTGAAGCTTTTTGTACAGTTAATTTACATTCCAAAAATATTAGAAAATTCAACTGACCTAATTTCTCAAAACTTGTTCCTTTAGAACACTTAAAAGGGAGAGGTGCCCACAACAGTTGTCAACAAAGAAGACTCAGTACTTTATAAGTCATGACTCCAAATGGTGATGTGGCAGTTACAGCCCTTGGTAAAGGAAGGCAAGCTCAGTGTCCCAGGACACACATGCCGCCTACTGCTTGCTCTCTGGAAGATGAGGCATTGGTAATTCAGATATAAAATGTATGGAAAAGTGCTCTTTACACCTGGCTTCTGAAACACACATAATGTCATCCATTCAAATGTTGTCTCCACATTCTCTTTAAGATGGGAATATTCTGAGAAATTCTACATGACTGAATGTTAATGGATCCAGAGATTCTTGATAGCTCCTCTGTTTCTGAGTTTATGAAAATGTTTTAAAATGGGGAAGGGGGTTGTGAGAGGAAGAGAACTCAGCTCTACAGCCAAATTGAGTGAGACTGGTACTTTAAAAATTATTTCCTTTGGGAATTCCATATGGTACATTTGAAAAGGCAAATTTTAATGCTAAGTTCCTGTGGAAGTACTTATCTGAAAGGCAATGAAGAAATGAGAAGTAAACTGAACCATTAGCCTACAAAAATAGAATATTTTCTGGAAAGTATTAAGTCATACAAATCCTTCTGGAACATTGTTTAGAATGGGCAAATTAAAAATGGAAAAGCAATAAATAAATTACCTCCTTTTCTCTATAAGGGCATATATTTACTTTTACCCTCCTCATGCACATTAAAAGACTAGGTTATAGTCTGAAGGGGGATACAATTTTCAAACCACACACACGAACACACACACACACACACACACACAGAGAGAGAGAGAGAGAGAGAGGGAGAGAGAGAGAGAGAGAGAGAGGCTTCAACCAAAGCTGTACATCAGTACTGAAGTGCTAACAGTAAGTTTAAGTGGCAAGATACAGAGTTTCTTCTTTGGTGTCCCAGGCTTTGAATGAGAATCATACTGCCCGACATCTAAGAGCCACTTTGAAAATACAAGGGTGGAGTGGGTGCCTTTCCAAGTCAAAACACAGAATTCTCTCTTCGACCATTCTCCTCATCCCTGCATACATGATTACCCTAAAGACTATGTCATTCCTTTCTCAATCTGGAGGAACTGGATCCAAGGATTTTCTGGAGCAGCGACAGTGTTGAAATATCTGCTATGAACTACATGAAAGAGAAAAGAAAAGCAGTTATAATTCCATTTTACACTTGCACAATTTTGAAACTGTCAAGAACTAAAGACTAATATTTGGAAATTATTTTATGAACAGGCATTCTAAATTTTTTTGCATGAAGTCAAACAAAGCAAGCTTTGTCTTTCATCCTAATTTCCAAACACTTCTTATAAATGGTTGCTAACATCTCTATCTATGCTGCAAGAGAGCTATTTTCATTTGAACAACACCGTATATAATTGAAGTCAGAGTTGTAAATTACTCGGCCATCTGTCCTTAAGCTGTCACAAATCATACATGGAGAGCATATGTATAATGAAAATAGATTAACAAACTTTTTAGAGTTTACATGCTTCTGAGTTAATTAATCCTCTGTCCCACGCATTTTCAAGATTTTTCAACAATATGTTTGATGAATCTGTTTAATTACATGAATGGGGTATATGTGCATGTATATGTTTTATAATGTCATTATTACAAATTCAAAGGAAATCATGCAATTGATTTAACATTTTCACTTAAAAATGAAAATAAATAAATTTAATCATATACAGGACCTGAATCTATTGGCCTCATTCTGCTCATTTTATTATTAATGTTGAAAATTGATATTAACATTAGCAGCTACCATAAATATCTCACTTTCCTGTTAATGAAGATGATATATATGCATATATATCACCCCTGCATTTCACAAAGATGCTACAGAGAGCAAGTGTTTTAGTCAGTGGAGTCGAATTCCTGTTTCAAGGATGTATTCTCAGTACTATCACAATACAAAATTTGACCTCAGGAAATTTGCATGATTTCCTTGCCTCAGTTTCTCCTTTTATTAGTGTTTGCATGCCCACATGTGTGATCGCATAGAGCAGATCTTTATACTAAGTTATTGGAATAGTTTATAAATGAATGTGCCAGAAGGCTTTGGTTGCAAGAAATGAACGTATAAATATGACAATATCAACAAGATAGGAATATATTAATAAAGTAGTTTTTTTTCAAAACTGGAGCAGGGTTTTTGATGCCACTCTTGCCTAGCCAAAGTCAATCTAAGTACACATCAATCGTAAGTAATCATTGTGCAACTGTACAATTGTATAAGCAACTGTACCAGCAATTGTATACTAAAAGCCTTTGCAAAGACCTGATGTGCATTTAAAATTTAACTCCCACTCATTGCAGACCTAGAACAGTAAAATAATGAATAGAAAAACTTAAAAGGTTCCCACAGCATGTTCCCCAAGCAGGAAGGGACTGAAGTTTTCCCTCAAAGCCTTTTCCCTATTGCTTTGTAGACACAATGTATGCCTGTTTCCATAAACAAACAATTGCATGCCCAGAAAGTCCACTCTCACCTCTTAATACAAAATGTTCCCAAAAATACACATATAATGTGAAACTGTCCCTATCACCAGATGGACTAGAGGCAAGAGCTGATCATTCTGCCCCATGCAAATGTATGCACAAGCCCCCTCTGGGACAGCCCACATAGTTAAATATAGTGAGCTGTACACCTGCAATCCTTGGAGAAGAAGTGAAGACTTTAGGTCCAGTAGGTGCAACCCATGTTTCCTCTTGTCGTCAGGACAGGTGGCAAGCAAGTAACAGCCGTGATTTGACTATTTTGCATCAGAACTTTTTCAGGGCACACTTAGAAAAAGAACAACAGGGGAGATTGTGAGAGTATTCTTGTTTAGACATCAGCACAAAGGGGAAAGATTTTGGCTCACCGACAATATGGTGACAAATGCTTGCACTGTGGCAGAAGTTTCATTTGAAGTTCTCTGCCCCTGTTGATTACCCTAATCTGGCAATGGTATGAGTTCCACAGAAATCTGATGCAACTGAGGAGAAAGGAGCAGTGCTTTTGGACGGCACAAGGGCTGTTTCATGGACGCAATGCCTTTTCAATCTCAGTGCAAGAGAGTCTCAGATGTAACACATTTGACTTATGTCTTCCTTTTTACATATTATCCACACACTTGCATGCTACAAAAATAAGAGTTTATGATCAGATCTGATCTTATCTGAAATATTCATATGTAATTCCATGTAGCCTCAACTGAGAAGCTAGGTGGTCATTTTGTCCCTGACTTTCACATCAGGACAAATCTGATGATTGCCATTTTATTGACGTATAGAAATCCTTGGAGATATGGATATATAAACTATGCAATGTAATTTGTTTCTAATACCTTCTTAAGGTTTATGAGATAGTGGGGAAGTATATCTTGATAACAAAAACTACCTCCTACGAAATGTGCTGCAGTGTTAGTTACCACCAAAGGTAGACATATTATTTTTTAGGGTAACTTTTTTGCAAGATCCAGGCAAAAGTGTCTGTGTGTGTGTGTGTGTGTGTGTGTGTGTGTGTGTGTGTGTGTGTGTGTGTGTTTCAGGTAGCTGTGGAACCTGAATGTGGTACATTCAGTTTGTAAGTTATACCTGAATGTACCGTGAATTTGAATAATTACTAGAGGCTTTCCTGGGTTTGTAATTAGCCAGTCCTCTGTGTTGTCACAGGGTGCAAGAATGGTGACAGTGACATTATCAGAGGCTCCACACAAATGGTACCTGATGACCCACTGATGCACTGATATGACTGCAACCCTGAAAGCCTGCTTCCCTCAAGTCAAACCCCTGTGAGAAGGAAGTAGACTTAAGGTAGCTTCTATCCAAGTTCATTTTCAGTGCATAGTAGGCCATGCACTGATAAATGGCTTTCCTGGCCTTGGCAATGTCTGCCGTCTTTATGCTCCACTAAACTGTTTGACTTCCACACAAAGACTTCTTCTCAGAGGCACTGTCTGGGTCATTATAGAATAAGGCTATTAGAGCGCTTTGTAATTGTAAGCATAAACAAATTACTTTACAAAAAAGGCTACAGCCACCAGCCACAATGCAAGAGATTGATCAAAACTGTTTCTGATTACTGTATATCAGATTCCTTAATATATTTTTTTTTAAAAAAAAGGAACTGTAGGTATAGCGATTAAAATTATTAACACAGCTCTAAAGTCTGAAGTAAAAGGCACTGTGAGATATGGAAGTTATTCCCACTTAAGACATTTTATTTCACATAACAAATAAAGATAAAGGCCTTTCTTCTACAAAGAGTTCAATGAAATTTCTGGTTACAGGAGTCAATTCTCTGTTCAGTTTAAATGTATTTGGAAATTCTTTCTACTGCATCCAAAAGAAAGAACAGCTGGGCCAGTGTTAAGAAGAACCAGAAGAGTATTGCAACCTGCTGAGCCCAGTCACGCCAGCACAAAAATGTGGGAGCCCAGTGCCTACCACCTGGAGCCCCCAGGACACTCTGCCTAAGCTACAAAGAATTGAACTCAACCCTTTTGGGCACTTCAATTTGTTTACCCTCAGCTAAATATGACTTTTTTATGGAAAGTGGCAGTGAGAGTGGTGAGGAAGGTTTGCAAAAGTTTATTTTCAAAAATTCACAAAAGCTTCTAGAACATCAAATGCTCTTACAAAACATTTTGATGAGTGTAAATAAATCAGAAACATATGTATTTCATTTCCCTCCAGATACACAGGGGTCTCAAAGTTAAAGAGGGAAAAAGGGCTTGAGGCAATATGCATTTCGGGTTTCACTGAATCCAAAAGCATTTGAAAATAGTCCTAGACAAGCAGTAGGCCCAGAATACAGCTGGGTGTGTCCATCTTGGACATTAAGGGATTTTGCAAGTTTTTTAATTGTTAGATAAAGTCCCTCTTTGAAACATCTCAGATGTAAACTAGATTTATATACTTTTATTTTACTTTTAAATGCACAAATCTTCAGGGCAGCTAGCATTAATTATTTTATTCTAAAAAAATGTTTAAAACAAAATGTCATAATATGTTTAGACAAAACAGCCTTCAACCAGACAAAAAGGCTAACAGAGCAAGAAAGGTTATTTGTATATATGGAGTGGGGAGAGGTGGTATGGGGTATTAGGACCATATATCTTAAGAGTTTAAGTTTCACAAAAGCCTAGACTCTACAACTAGCTTATATATGTGTTTGTATATGTTTGTATATACAGTGTGTATATATACGTACATATGTACGTATATATACACACTGTATATATGCACAGGTAAACATTCTTATAAACTTATTTCCTCGGGTCTCCGAATGGCACATTCTAATGTCATTAAATGATGTCACATGCATAGTATGTGCCCTCAATGCATGAGCACAAGAATAGTTTAGATTCTTCTCTGAATTTGTAAACACTCTTTTTGGTTTTCTTTTTTCATTTGTAGTTTCTTCCGCTTCGTATTATTTTCATGTCTACGTGAGTGGGAGATGTCTAGTACAAACCAAACACTAGAAATTGCTGCAAGTGATTTCACGAAGAATGTGTTCAAAGACTGTAATACTTATTCCATTATGTTATGAACAAAGAAGAATAAGATGCTTAGGTTTTATTTTAAAAATACACAGAAAGTGAGTAGATAAGAGGGAGATAACCATATATTCTTCATTGTGAGAATGCTAACATCTCACGTCTGACCTGAAGAATAGTTAACTGACTTCTGTAACAAGCATGCCAATAACCAAATCGAGAAGGGTCCCTGCACTAAGTCAGAAATGCAAAAAATGGGGTGTGTTGGGAGAGTAGCAACTAGCCTCATTGCCTCTATTTATATAAGGTGCCATTAAAATGACAATAGGAGGCAACAGTAATTAATAGGCTCGAATTGTTGAGCTCACAAATGAGCCAAAAAGAAAAATAAGGCAATATATAGGTCAGTGATTCCCAATCCTTTTAATTTTTTGAGAAAAAAATTTTAATTTTGATGTATGATGCTGTTTTCATGGTTTGTTGTATTTTATGTTGCAATAATCTTCCTCCTATTCTCCCCCCTTACCCCAACCAACAACAGACAAAATATTGTAAGTCATATATTTCTAAACTTTAAAGTGAATTTAATGTGATTTGATTTGAGCATCATTTTCCAACAATTTCAAGCTTGGGATTCACAGCCAATGGCCTATACTGCAGCTTTTCTCCTAAGGGATTTTAAAGCATCATAAAAACTCAGCAGCTGAAACAACCTCAAAGGTCATCTAGTTCAACCTTTATCTAATGCTGGAATTCCTTCTGCAACATTCCTAATAAGGGTCATCCAGTCTTTGCTTAAACACAAGACATGCATACTCCTCCACCTTAAATTTTACCAGGTAACTGCCACTCAAGCGGAAAGTGACCAAACACAACACACCACTTTTTCCTTTCTCCATCAAAGCTCAGTCACATGTGGGGTCATTGCTCAGGGCAGAGCACAAAGGATATTGGTTTATAAATGTCTCGCCTGACATACAGTAAATGACCCATGGTCGTGGATAACTTCTCTTGCAGAAGTGAGACACTATGCCAATGAAGCACTGCAAATACTAGAGACCACCGCCCAAGTAAATACAATAAACTTCTCACCACAAAGGCTGTTATCTGACACCCACACTGATAGTCAAGGTGGCTCTCTGGAAGAAAACAGCTGGCTCTGTTTGTCTTTTTTAGCAAAATCCACACTCCTGTGCCAAGACCAGACCAAAGCAAAATGGAATATAAAGTCCTTTTAATAGACTTTTCCCCTCAAGTCAAGATGAATCTCTAGACTAAATTTTAAACGCAATATTTATAAAAGGTATTTGGTAGCAAGAAACTATTCATCTTGGGATGCCCAATTAATAGCTGTGACAATAGTATTTGACAAAATTATTTTCTTTTTTTTTTTTTTGAGATGGAGTCGTGCACTGTCGCCCAGGCTGGAGTGCAGTGGTGCAATCTTGGCTCACTGCAAGCTCCGCCTCCCAGGTTCACAATATTCTCCTGCCTCAGCCTCCTGAGTAGCTGGGACTACAGGCGCCCACCACCATGCCTGGCTCATTTTTTTTTTTTTTTGTATTTTTAGTAGAGACGGGGTTTCACCGTGTTAGCCAGGATGGTGTCAATCTCCTGACCTTGTGATCCACCTGCCTCAGCCTCCCAAAGTGTTGGGATTACAGGCGTGAGCCACCGCGCCCAGCCATCAGAATTATTTTCTAATTTAGAGTCCCTTTGGCAAAAAGAACCAACACTGTACAGTTGAATTCAGGGTTTTATAATAACTAATCAATAGTGCAGTACAAGAAATCATTTGTTGAATAATGACTGAAAGGTTGTAGTAATCAACAATGTGGTACAATGTACTAAGGGCTAGATTTTGACTTAAGATGCCTCTTGTACAACAAGTGAAAAAAATGAGTACTAGACACAAAAAATCATTCAAGGGAGTGTTGGGTCTGCTTGGCATCCTGGCAGCCACAAAGAAAGCCAGATGCCCTGTGCCATGCATTTCCTTATATGACAGATGACTCAAGCCCTTTCATTGAAAGTGGATTTGCTGTGGCTTTGACCAATTCCATCTCCTATGCTGATCTCACTCACATAAATCTCCAGCATGAAGCAACGAGGGCAGTGGTACTGAAGAGAAGGCTGGGTAGGATTGGGCAATGGGTATCTGTTTTTGTCATCTTAAAGTACCACAATCTCTGCCACCAGAAGGATTTTCAGATATGATCTGGGGCATCTTAGAAAAACATTGGACTTTCGCCCACTGCTTGTTCTACTTTAAGTATTTAATGGTCTGACTCCAGGGGCCATTTATACAAGTATCACTATGATATCCCCAGTGCCTGGCTAATGGTAGACACCCAGAATATATTTGTTGAATGAAGGAATGAAGGAATGCCCATTCCTCTCTTCAGGAGGCACTATACTTAAGATTTCACTCATCACAAAGCTGGTGCTAGGCTACCAAATAGACTGCAAAGAGAATGTAGCTATTCAATGATGTAGTATCAGAGTGGAATAAATAATACTAGGACCCAATCTCCCCCTTACAGGATGAAACGATGGTCACAGCCAGAAGAGTGGCTTTTCATAACTTCCAAGTAGTAGCTTGTTCAGAGGGGGCCAACGTTGAGCAACATCTCAAGACTTATCTCTGAGAAGCTGTATCACAGTTCAGTGTTACAATGCCAGGGTTCAAATCCCAGCTCTACTACTTACTTATGTGATCTTAAGCAAGTGACTCAACCTCTTTGGGCCTCAATTTCCCCATCATAAAAATGGCAATAAGCTTGCCTACTACTTCGCAAGGTTACTGGAAGTATTAATAGTTTGTGTATGGAAAGTGTTCAGATGAGTGTCTGATGTGCAGTAGTTGCTCAACTCTGAGGGCCATTGTCATCTGCCAAGTATATGCCAATATGGTGACAGTGAGAGATGTATGGTTTCACAGGAAGCATCAGGCTTCAACATTAGTTATTTGATTCCTCCTGGAAACGTTCCTGTTAGCCTTTTGATCTTTTGGGGTTCTCATATTGTGGCTATTAGAGAGGATATCCGGAGGGGTGTTTTCCTGGGAAAAGGATGTTGAATATCTGCTTCTCAGCCCAAGTTCCTTTGAAAAAGTTTATATGCAGGAGATAAAGACGCCTCTCCCTGCTCTGTGTAACCTAAAAATAGAGTTAGAGCCTTTAGGGCCCAGCCACCTCCCTCCTGCATATCTAGACAGAGTTTCTTGAAGTCTCTCCAAGCTTGGCTTGGGACGTTTTGCCCTAAAAAATGAGAACACAGTGAACACAGATAGGCAAGCTGTCCTTTGACCTTGGGAGGGCTGACGTGAACTGAAGAGCTTAGACTATTTTGTGTGGTCTCCAGGGCAGAACTGCAACCAAGGGCTGGAAGTTCAAAGAAGGCTTCTTTGCCCACATACAATGGAATTTGTTCTGACCTATCCAAAAAAGAAGAAATTTGCTACCATAGGAGGTAGTTTCATTCTCATTATGTTTTTGTTTTTGTTTTTTGGCTAACAGAAGCTGGACGATTACTTGTGGGGAGACTGAACAAAGGGTTGGCCCCGCTCTCATCCCCCTTAAGGACCTTTACAGATCTGAAGTTCTAAGATCCTATACCACTGCTGGGACATGAATCAGGAGCAACCATTGCAAAGAACCAATGGGAGACTCTCCTTTCTTCTTTACACATCATACATTGCACGAGAACTGAGCCATAGCTGCATTTACCATTTTGCCTGCGCACCACTGAAATTAGTTCACACTGATTCATAAAAATTGATCACATTTCTTTTTATATTGTTATAGCTTTTATGATTTTTACAACTCTATTTTTAAATGGGAGACTATCATTATGAAAAAAATGTATCTCACAGAGGGCCTTAATTGTCCAGTTAATAAATAATGAAGGGATACAAAGTATCAGTACTAAAGCTAAGAAGGCTTACTTATCCATTGTCTATTTATGAAAATTCAGTCTTCCTGGAAATAAGACACTGGAAATAGAAACAAGTACGGCTTTATTAGCTAAAGCAAAACAGCTAGAATTTCTAGTGTCTTTTTATTTCATTGAAAATTAAGGTCTAATAATTCTACAATTTAAATGCAAGATGCCTCCTTGGATTTTTTTAAATGATGGTTCATAAATCTACATTAGCAACGACAGCTTTGGACATGAAATTCAGAATACAGTAAAACAGCCTGCAAGATATTAAAGGCTTCTGTCTCCCGAATATGTTATTTCCTCCCTTTTTTCCAGTGAGGAAACAATTTGTTTATTACCCTTTCAAAGTAAACTTACGGAAGGTAAAAATGGCTTATTTTTCCTTTAAAATAAGGTTTCATTTTGTCCAGTCTCCTCAGTCATTCAGTATAGGCTGTCTCATTCATAACAACCTTTTAAACATTTATCTCATAAAATGCACCATAGTCTTTAGAAAAAAATCAGAAAGCAGTGTTGTGTTTCTCACCTTTCAAAACACTGCCATAAGTATCCTAGATCACTAATAAAAGGTAGAAAATAATCTGCAAATTTATCAGATGTAAGTAATACAATTAAAAGGATGACAGTGAAGTAAGACCATGATGCCCACATCATAAGCTTTTTCCAAATGCTGTCAGACCTATTCAAGGAATCAAATAAAACAGTAACTACTAAACTGTTTATATGAATAAATGTCAGGAATTTAAAAGATAGTGAAAGAGGAGGGTAGACGATAGAGAACTGAGGGTTGTGTATTTAGAAGTAACATCAGGCTTGTCTTCTATGGCTGTTAAAGTCGGCTAAGCTCCAAGTTCCCAGGGAAGGCAGTAAACATTCATAGTTAAAGGATTAACATCACATAGAACAATTCAACTTGGACATTTCCTTGCCTCCAACGGTCACCACCAAAATGTAGCATCACTGCTAGAAGTCCTTTGAGAATAAAGCCATATCAGAACTATGTTCAGGAAATCCGGGTGCTAAGACTGCTTTGAACAAACACATATTTACAAATAGACATTTCATGACTGACCACCCTACACATCCTACAGTGGAAGGCCCAAATTCACAAATGAGATTGTGGCCAACTCTAAACTTTCACGGCATGTGGGAATAAAAGGAAAGAAAAGGAAAGACAAAACATAAGAAAACACCAGAAGAAATAGCCCTAACTTTGGCATTGCACTTTTTCTTCTTCTTTTTTTTTTCTTCTTTGCATTGAACTTTTCATTACTGGTATTTATACTTCTGTGGTTTTCTGATTATTGTCATTGTTAAACAAATGTGTGCCTATCAAATAATAAAAGTCACATTAACCCCAAGAACCTGGACCATTTCTATAAAGTCAGATAGGCATGGTTATTCAATACGTCTTTCCCTTTCAAATTCCTATGAACAATGGCAAATAATTAATTAATTAATTAAAGTTCAATAAAGATTTATGAGTGGGCCCTCTTCCCAACTTCTGCCACTGTAGCTGGGTGGGTCAGCTTAACTAAAATATCCCTGAGAAACACCATGAGCTATGAAGTTCCTGACTCGCGTATCATTTATGATACCCTTGGGGAGCAGGCCCTGCCTAAGAAAACCGAGGCCCAGCACCCCATAAGGTTCTCATTACCAACAGGAATGTGCCAGGTCAGATGCACTGGAGGTTGTCAAGCTTTGCAAACTCTTCCCCCACCTCAAATCTCATAAATTTTGCAGACTATGTTGCTTTGCCTTGAATTTTTATGATTACATTCAATTTAAGGAAACTTATCCCATATTTTATCATTTACCTTACTTTCTAAGAGTTACATGATGTCCATGAAGTTCTGAGAACTTTCTCCTAATCATATTTTTTACATCTTAAAAATATAAACCCACATATTTCCAGCCAGCCACAAATTTAAAACCTCCCCCTTCTTCTAATTTTGGTGTGCAAGTGTAGGCCGAACAGATTTCAAAGTTTTTCATTTCGGCAAACTCACCTTTCCGTCCTCCATTAAGGCAATGAAGCTACTAAAAGACAGAAATAATGGTGATCAGAGTGTAAAAGTCAGCCAGGTCTTGGCATTGAAATCATATTTGGATTGACACTGTAAGGCTCAGAGATGTACATCCCTGGAGCAGCTACTGCAGCATCCACAGCACAAAGAAAAGACTCTCCCAACCCCAGGGTCAAGGGTGAGGGAGATGATGGTTTGGAGTATAGGCACGTAGGCAAAGTTTGGTGATCCCCACATTTTCACCTGCTTTAGCACATTTGAATGATTTTAGTGTTATTTTACTGAATTTGCTTTATAATAATATGTACTCTAGGTTTAAGAATATAACCAAATCTCAAAAATGAAATAAAATAGTTCAGCAATATATAAATAGATAGTGATATACTCCTAATGATATATTTAGAATAGCAACGTCTTTAAACCCTTCTATGTGCCTCACTGTAGATGTGGTAGTTCTTAGTACTACCCCTAAATCAGTGAATCTTCCTTACACACTCCAGAAGCCCAGAGGCAGGGAAAGGGCTGGATGGTCCGATGTCATCTAACAAGATATGAAACAAGAGAAAAGATCCCACTCTACCTACAAATGTTTAGGATAGGAATAAACTACAAAGACAGATGTAATCCTTTGCTAAATCTCATTATGAGAAGCAGACAAAATCACAACTGTATTCAGCATGTCATTTATCCTGGGTGACTAATGCATTATTTGTATGAAGTTAAAATTGAGCTCTGAGAAACTATGAAATAAATCAAATGCCCTACTTTATGTAATTTTAACAGACAGATCCCATTAGGATTCTACTATGCATAGCTGTTGGGTAAAATCATTGACCAGTACCCTTATAAATTAATCAACTGAGGTAATGCTGCTCGGCTGTCATCATTTGCTACTAATCTACATTTAGAATTCGCTTTAACTTTCAAGCCTTTTGAAATAGGTTGATCAAATTTCTATTTTTTGTTCAAGGTATATGAGTCACTGCAATTGTTTACCAAAGTATGTATGGCAGACATGTGTCGTGGGTGTCCTTTTTCAATGGCATTAGAGTGCTCAT
This sequence comes from Pongo pygmaeus, assembly GCF_028885625.2. Classification (NCBI taxonomy): domain Eukaryota; kingdom Metazoa; phylum Chordata; class Mammalia; order Primates; family Hominidae; genus Pongo; species Pongo pygmaeus. The sequence goes on along the minus strand of NC_072396.2, from coordinate 153,252,257 downwards.
TGGCATTTCACTGTAATTTCTAAGTATGATGCTAATCAGAATACAATGAAAACAGTCTTCATCATTCTTGACAGGAAGTTTTACCACTTACAGTCTGAATATATTTGCACTGTTGAAGTTTAAACTGTTACAGAACTTCAAAACTAAATGGCCAAAATGCCTAATTGTAGCAAAAGAGATATAGTTAACATTCAACTGTTATTTTTTTTAAAAAGGTCCATCATGGCTCTTGCATTTTTTCTGGATCTGTAATTAATATTCAGATAAGTTTCATTTCTGATTATGAGACCCAATTTATTAAAGACCCATTAATTATCTACAGTCTGTCCTCCTAGTATGTACCTTAAAGTCTGGTTCATTTAACCGGCGGGGTGTTTCACTCCCACTAAAATTTCCTAAATTTCTTTGTCATCTCATGTTTCTGTCTATCTTCTTGACCTGCATCCTGCCACCTTTAATTTTGCAATTTGAAAATAATAAAATAATGTTCAGGGGTGTTTTTCCAGATTACTTTTAGTACATTGAAGGTACCCAACAAACTCTATTATCAGCTCATCTTCAACTCTGCAAAGGCAGGTTATAGCAGAAGGGATGTGGTCTTTGGGCCCAAGAAACCTGAGTTGGACTTGGGGCTCTGCTGTTGGCTAATCATGCGACTTTGAGAAAGTTAGGGGTGTACCCCTCTGATCCTCATCTTTCTTGTCTGTAAAATGGGGGTGAAAACCCTTATTTTTTAGGGTCCTTGTTCAATGAGGTGATGTTTGTAAAGTATATGCCATAATGCTCTGTAAATGCTAATCCTCTTTCCCTACCAAATTATCTTATAGATTTCTTTAAAATCAGCACGTGTGGAAACTTTTCTGCACATCCTTGGAATGAAATTGTAATTTGAATCCTCCAGAGGCATAAATAGAAAATGTGTTCAATGTAAAAATATATGTTAGGAAAATTCAAATCCCAGGTTAGCCTCCAAAGCAGGAACTATTAAGCAAAGGGGCATCTAGCTAAGAGGAGACAACGTTACAAAAGTGTGGAGAAAAATACTCAGCAAATGTTGAAGGTCTGTTCTCCCAGCTTTGTACTAGATGAAAGCTACAATTCAGGGATGGTAACAAGTTACTACACCTTTTTTTTTTTTTTAAGGCTGCACAATTACCCTTAAAGCACTGTTGCAGATATTAAATGTAGGTATACCTCATGACAAGAAAATGCTGTACACAAAAATCTAAAATCTAAAAATGATGTACACAAATCTGATAAGTTTAGGGCTGTTTGGGAGAGATTTTGCTCATCAACAAAGACTTCCCTATGGTATTCCTGGCAAGTAAGATGCACATAAAGAACATTTAATTTATAACATTTCTATAAGCATCCTATTTCAGAAAAGTATGTACAGAAGGCAAGGCAACACACCTACCTGTACCCACCTGTCTGCTCATTGTGATTTTAGCACTTCTCTTGGTCCTCATTCTTACACCTCTTGAGCTATCTCTTCACAAATTTAATCACACAAAGTATTGAGCAGGTTTTTGTCTATCATTCCATTTACCTATTCAGCAAAAAATAACTGAGCACCTACTGTGCACCACACACTGTTCTAAGCATTGCAGTGTCAGCAGTGAATAAAACCAACAAAACTCTCCACCCTTAATGAGCTCACATTCTTGTCAAGTTTGAATTAGGTTCAGGTTTATGGACCAGTATACCTTCCTCCCAAGTTCAGAATCTGCCACTTACACCAAAGAGGAACAGACTTGTGTGTCTCTTGTTGGAGTAGATATCTGGAAAGTCATGCCTCATATTTGGTAATGAACTTAGACCCAATTTGTAAATACTAAGGATGAGTGGTAAAGTCCTCATTAGCCCAGTCTACTACAGAGCCCAAGCGCAAGCAGGGCTTGCCACTAGTACAGCATCTATCCTAGGGTATCCTTATAGATTAGCAGAGAAGCTAAGGATTCACATGGCCTGTGGATTAATTCAAGCTCAGCAACATACTACCAGTATGGCCTTGCGCAAGTCGCTGAACCCTTCTGTCCCAGTTTCCTGCTCTGTTAATAGAGAAATCGGATAACACAAATCAGAACCTGTAACATAGGAAACGTTACCTGTAATTATTAGCTGAAATTATTACTATTAATACTGCTTTTAGGTCTTCTCAGCTAGATTTAATATTTTGAAGAGCTAGCATAGTGCCTGAATGAACTGAATAAATGAACGATGCTGCACTCTGAACTGGCAGCATTAGGTTATTATTCTGGGCCAGGGACTGAGAACACAAAAATAAAAGACACATTCTCATCTTTCACAACAACAAAGGTGCATGGGAAGAGTTGGGGAAGGGAGAAAGCAGGATCCAGCCCAGGTGGAAGTCAGCTCAGGAAGATATGAAAGCACAGAGGAGAGGCATCTGAACAGACTGGGTAGGAGTATGGGAGTTTGAGGGACGGAGGAAGCAGGAGGTCTGCTGCTCGCTAGCAGCTTCCCAGAGATAGAGCTGAGATTTGAACAATGACATAGCCAGGCAAAGAATTACTTGGTGGCCAAACAGCTAATCGTAAACACAGATGTCAACACCAATCACACAGTACGAAGGCACCAACTCACTTTTTAGGAAAAAAGAAATTCTGATGGTAAAATATTGGTACACACCTAACAAACAAAATAGTTAATTATATTTTTAGAAAAAGAGAAAGAGCAAAAGAAACAATGTATTTGTGAACATCTCAAGAGCTACAATATATACTTCTTTTGAAAAATGGCCATTTTGCTAGCAATTGTACCAATTTACAAACACTTGTTTCAATTATTTCAGAAAAAAACACATTTTCATTTGGTATTTCTTTGAAGAATGTTTGCATAAATGTTTCCAAAGCTCTTCTTGGGAGACTTTTGTGGTTGTCCCTCAGCAAATGTTGGTCTGTGTTAATGAGAATACTCCATTCACACAGCAAAAGAGGACTCAGGCAATTATGTGATGAATGTGAGCTACTGTCAAACCAGATAATTCAGGGTCCAAAGTCAAATGTCTTATGTTGAGTATTCAATGCTCCGGGTCCCCTAAACAATAAAAATTTCTGGATTTCCATTTCACTCTGTACTGCACTAATAGTAATAAAAGAGTTTCATGGGCCTTGACCAGGACTGTTTTGCCTACTTAGCTTGCATTCTCTCTCTCTCCCAGAATTCCTATTTTACTTACAGTCCATGTCATAATATTTCCCTAATTCTAATTATACATTCCAATGTAAATTCTGTGAGGCCAGAGGTCATCTTCTACAGTCCTTTCATCTCTCCCTAAAAATGACTGACTAGCAGAGTGCTGGGCACAGAGTAGGTAGGCAATACAAACAGTTCTTGAGAGATGACAAACACTGAACTAGGGTACAAGGGCTCCTGACCCGGCTTTGCCAATTACTGACTGGATGTCCTTGGGCAAGTCATTTTCCCATCCTGGGCCTCAGTCTCCTTATCTGTACAATGAGGAGTTTGGATCACATGATCCAAAGGGGCCCTCCAGCCTTAAAACTCTAGCTTCTACGACCTGATTAATGTCTACACACCAAAGCCAAGCACTTTTGGCAGCAAACAAATAATGGCAAATTGATGAGACCTCTCCACGGCACTTCATCAGAAACATCCATCACACTGAGTCTAATTTAGTCACTGTGGCTGTGCCGACCTGGCATGAAAACAATCAGTCCTTTGGAAAATTAATTCATTAAAAAATTAGTTGGCTGACATCCTGAATGGGGAAATAAAGCCTATGTGATTGCATTTTTCATTGTTCAACAGATAGTCAGGTTGTCATGTACATATTGCCATAGTCTAAAGGTTAAAATGACCTTATAACAACACATTCCATCTGCTTGGCTGGTTTGATCAAACCATACTAGAAACCCAAACACCAAGAAGACATCACAATTTTAGCAAACAACTTCTTCCAATGATTGTTAAAGCTGAGATTTCAATTTCAGCACCACTACAAAACAAGTAGCATATTATTTTTTACTTATACAAAAAAGAAACCATTTCAAAGCTATTTATTCCAGGAGATACGTTGCCTACAAAACACAAAAACTGACTCCAGGAAAATGGTTTAATAAAGGTCACCAAGTGAACCAGTATCTGCTACTGAGATCTGGTCTTCATTGAAGATGGTAGATGAGGCAGAGAACTATTATTTGGAAATCTAACAAAACAAATTGTCCTTCATAGGATGGAAGTAATGTCTTTTATTTCTCCAACAAAAGAAACATTGGAAAAATAAACAGATGTGTGATTTTGATTTTGTAATGAAAACAAAGCTTGTTTCCTTAGCTTATTCCTCAAAGTGTGGCTTTTACACCTTCATATAAGAGAATGTACCTCCTGAAGAACCAAATCAAAGATTACTTTGAAACATTAGCTGATTTTATTTTTCAAATGAAGCAAAATACACAGGTATGTTTGGAAAACAGCATCCCATAAAGTAAGCAATCCATAATCAAAATCACATTCCAGTTATAGTGCTATTGTCAGCTCTGCTTAAATCATGTCATTTTTTTCAGCTCTCAGATAACTTTTTTTCAGCTCAGTAAGTAGGTAGATGTTAGAAGCTAAGGTCATCTAAAAGATTTACTTCAAAATAAATTCAACAATTCAGTGCATCACCCTCTCTATGGTGTAAAGTGTGCCTTGCTTTGAACATGCATATAAAATTTCATTAAAGTGTAACATAAAAGTTTTACATTAGAAGAACCCAGGGCTGGACCTTTGTTTAACAGTCATGATAATTTATGGTGTGGATCTGCTACAGTTAAGTAGAAAAACAGCCTTCTCATGATGAAATACAAGTCATAAAGACTGAAACTCAAGGAAAGCTGGAGGAATCCCAACCCTCTGACCACTCATTTTTTCCTCAGATTTTTGTTACACATTCTTTATTCATGTTCTCAATGCAGATTGAGACACAATACCAGTCCATTAATTCCTATAATGCTGTACCTTAAAAGATATTATTTCCTCTTGTTTTTCTTTTGGGCTAAACATATCTTGGAATTCATAGAAATTCTGTTTTTTTAAAATCATGCCAATTACATGGATACTATTTTTGCCTTTTCCTATTAATCTTCTTCTGTATCCATTGGTTATTCTCTTTATTTTCTGCAAAAAGATCAGACTGGCTAAGAGACATGAAAAGAATTACAAATAACTAATATACGATCACACAGGCAGAGGGACAGTATTATCACTAGGATTTACTAAGCAACTATCCTTGAAAGAGACCTGCATTTGCATGGAACAGTCTTTGAGTCGAATGTGACAGTAACATCAATCAACAGATGTTTATTGAGTACCTGTGATGGAAAAACACTGTGCTAAATGATGCCAGAGGGTGACACACCATTCTCTAGGAAGCAACGTGGGTATTTAAGTATTAACAACTTAATGCAACAGTGGTGATGCAGCGAAAAGAGCAACAAACACATATCCTAAGACTATTCGCCTACTGTGTAAACTCAGGCAAGTAACTTAACCTCTCTGAGCTTCCGTTTATTATCTACAAAATGAAGCTAAAATATCAATCCTAACAGATCTTTAAGGTTATTGTGAGGGTCCAATCAATTAATACATATGGTAAGATTAGAAAGCTTTGGAAAGAAATGTTACCAACTTCCCACCTCCAGTTTTGAGGCTCCAAATGAGCCAAAAAATATACCATGGTCTTGTTTATGTTCAAGTATCAAATCTTCAAAATTTGAGCATTCAGATTTAAATGAACAATTCTCAAGGACTTGAGATTTGTCTCCTTTATATATATATATAATTTTCCATTCTCACATTTTCATGAAGGGGGCATCCATAAATGACATGCTAAGAGATTGTATCAGTATATAGACTGTTCTCTTTCTAATTATTATTTATTTTATTTTATTTTATTATTATTATACTTTAAGTTTTAGGGTACATGTGCAGAATGTGCAGGTTAGTTACATACGTATACATGTGCCATGCTGGTGTGCTGCACCCATTAACTCGTCATTTAGCATTAGGTATATCTCCTAATGCTATCCCTCTCCTCTCTTTCTAATTAAAAGGAAAAAGCAGAGTTCCACGGCTGGTCAAATTACATGGTAATTCCACAGATTTTTTCCACAAGTACAATATACACAATCCAATCCATTTGTTTCAGTGACGGCTAAATAAATATTCAGATCCACACAAAAAATAATAGGCAATGATCTTTTGTGGAAAGGCACCTGACTTGGAAATAGGCAGATGTGGATTTCTGAGCAAGCTCTACTACCAACAGGCTGTGTGAACTTAGGTGAGTCACACAACCTCTATAAGATTGAATTTGCCATTCAATAAAATGGCAAGAACCCCTGAACATTCTAACTCACAATGATCAAATGAGATAGCATGTGGAACAGCATTCCACATGTTGGAAATGTTCAGACAAAACGTCAGTTGTTGATGATGCAGGCTCTGGGGTCAGCTCCATCTATGCTGAAACCTGGATTGCATCACTGAGTGAGTACCTGTTTGATTTCATTGCTTCATCTGTAAAACAGGGATCATAACAGGTCCTATCTCAGAAAGTTGTTGGAAGGATTAAACGAAATTGAGTCTTTACAGAATTTAGTCCAAGCTTGTGGCACAGAGTAAACACTCAAATTATAGTAGCAATGATAATGTTGAGTTCCACCACAGGTAAAACACACACACACACACACACACACACAGACACACACACTCAAAAAGGTTTCTTCAAGTTTGGTCTTCAGTTCTTTAATCAGTAACATTTCTTTCCATTTATCAGTAAGCAAGTTTTTGAAATCTTTCTTTATCCAACAGCAATCAGAAAAAGAAAAACAAAATTACAAGTGAAAAATGTAGTCACTGCAGCAAAAATTGTTTTGTCTACATGACAGGCTAATCAAGTATATGGCAGTTTTCCTCTTTGAGGTATGACCTACAGTTACAAGCTCTTAAGGCCACAGCTCTAAATTGTTCCAGAGAAGGCCATTTCATTGGACTTCTACAATTTTGAAATTATGTTAAATAAGTGCAAATTTTGCATGCAAAAATAATCTTAGCTAAGAATAATGGGCATTTATTTCATGTTAAAGGTTAGTACATTAAAGCCATTTCTATTCAACAATAATTAACATGTTTAAATACAATATAATTTGTATCCATCTACACGATGCTTAAATGTATGGAATCTCATTCATGTCTATAATGATGGATTCATTTTCGAGGCAGTCATTTTCTATCTTGATTTGTATATTTTAAAGTTGTTAAATGCTTGACTGAATCATTAGCAAAACAATTCATATATCATTAAACTGATTTCTGCCATGAGATAATTTTCTTCCGTGTCCAATAGATGTGCCTCTTAAGATGTACTGAGATAGCTTGTATTCTTTGGAGGGTTTGGGGAGTTGCGGAGGAGACCTTACTAGTGAATTTCACCAACTTAAATTTCTCCTACCCGCACATTCCCTTAAGAAACACAACCTAAAATGGTTTGTTGAATGAATGCTCAAACACACAGGAGAATGCATACTGTACTAGCAAAGAAAACAGACCATAGGCAGTCTCCCTTTTAAGAGACCACAGAGGGAAAACGGGAAAGATAAATGGATGGAGGTAGAGAACAAGAAATGGTGGGAATCTCTAGGCCTTATTCAAAAAGGGACTTCCCCTCCCCCCACCCCACCACAGCCCTAGTATCTCCAAGTTGGCAAAGGTTGTGTTCCCCCCATCTCCCACACCTTCCCATCCATAAACAGTCCTGTTCCGCTCTTCTGGAGGATTGTAGCTAACGAGGCCTCGGAAGACCTGTGCGCACAGAACAGGACGAGGCAGCCGGGTTGCTGCAGTGCATGGGCCATGCCCGGCTGGAGCTGAAACAGTTCACTTTTGTCTAGAAAGCAGCCCCCCGCCCCTTCTCCGGCACTGCCCCGCCCTCGCAAGGTCGAAGAAAACTGGGGAAAGTGCAGTTCGGACTGCTGGGGCAGGCCCTGGGGGCTGCCTTTACCGGAGGAGGAGAAGCCTGGCCGGCACATGGCCCCTTCTCAGCCTTGACAGCCCCACACAGACCTTTGAACTTTCTATTTATATAACAGTTTAGTGAGTTTAAGTCTCTTCCTGTATAACTGCCCGTTTGCAAGCTTGCCTCTAATTAGGCTATTTGTGAGTCATCACATAAAAACTACAAACAATTGATGCTGTCCCTTGCAGTGAGAAGCCAGCCACTGTCACAATCACTTAACTACGATTTTAACTAGGCTTTTGAACGTTCTGATTTTGCTATCATGGTGGTTTTCTTTTCTTTTCTTTTTTTTTAAGAATGTGTCCCTTTCCGTATTTTCTTTCTTTTCTTTCCTTTCCTTCCTTCCAATGAAGAAAAGGTAAGCATCCCCACAAAGAACCTTGGCCTGTCACAAAGCAATACCTAATCAATACTGGGTGGGAGGTGCTTACAGAACCGAAAGGCTGTACATTTTGTAGGCCCTCTGAATTTGCTTTTTTTTCCCTCTTAAATGGGGATTAATGACATCATTACATGATCTTCAGTTACCTCAAGTATTCATTTACTTGGTTACCAAAAACAAGTCTATGGAATGATTTAAATGAAGAAATTTGATTTTTTTTAATTTATCTTTTTCTTTAAGAGCAAGTGATGTCTTTTATGCACACAGACAGACATCTGTGCCATCTTTTTTCTTTCACAGAATGGTTTATATTAAATTCAGACTCAGGTGAACATTGCTCATTCATCCAAGAATCTTAAAGAACTTGAGCTTTGGCCCTTTAATCGAGTCCAGAGCATGACCCATTAAGTTATTCCTGCAGTTTGTGAAATCCAGTGGTATGTTCCATTAGGCATGTGAGCATTCCAAAACACTGCACGTAACATGCACACTGCAGCATCATTAGTACCCCATCCTTTCCATTTGCATTTCTCCTAACAAATGTGTGTGTTTATAAATGGGCACACACTTTTTGTTTACTACAGTCAAGTGTTTGCAAATAACACATATGCCTGTGTATGTAAAGTCTTTCTTCATTATGTCTAGGAAAATGAGTTTGTTTTTAAGCTGTCCTGATCCATTTATTGTCAGACATCTAGGGTTGCAGTAGAGATAGCTCAGAGCTTACTGTTCCACAAGTGAATGTTAAGAATAAATTCAAGGTAAATAAGATCGTTAACTTTGTGGTCTTTTTTCCTTTCTTGGCCCTCCTGGGGGCTTGGGGGCGTGGGGAGTGGAGGCCATCACTTTAAGTAGCTATTTACTCCCAAGGAATGGAAGTAAACATATAATGAACACGTAACTGGCATGCTGTGGACTTCCAAAGAGAAGTGGGAAAGGTACCAATTTCCACTCAAGACAATGTGAAGCTTTTTAGTTCATCCACTATTGTCACATTTATGTTCCTTTTCTCCGTGGAGCTATACAAAACACAGAAGCACAACCACATTACAAATGTTTATAAACAGAGATGCACAACGAAGTGTGCCACTCACGAGCAGTAAGACGGAGAAATTTTCCTGGATCATGTACAGGGGGAAAGGACAGGCTTATTTATGCAGATGCGTTACACTAATTAATCAGTATTTCACATAATATTCACGAAGTGTCCAAGTCTATGCTTCTTAACTGATGTGTCTCAGTTAGGGATCTGGAGGAAAAAAAGGTTTTGCATTTTCCTTAAGATAAGAAAAAGAAAGCCTCCCACAGGGGTGAGGGAGCCTATTATTTTTTTTAAAGAAATCAAACATAAAAGAGTCCATTCCCTTTAAATATGCAATTGCATATGCAGAAGATTAAACCGGAATTAATACAAAAAACATGTTTCTAAAAACCTAATACCTTGTATATGTTTAACATTTGAACTATACCCATGAAATTAATTATAACAATGTCTGTTAAATTAACGATGTAACCCACACCACATATTAGGCAAATTGTATGCAAATAGAGTGCTATGGTTATCAGTTGTCTGCAAAATAAATTAGTGAAGCAGAGTAAAGGCTGTGTGCAGGAGCATAATATCTAATTGAGTAATAATTTTATTGTAATTTTTACTTTCAAATAACAGCATTTTTTAATGTAACAATGTATTTCTACAGAGCTGATAAAACCGTGGTATCCAAAATGCCTTATAGATTAATACTGATACAGCATAATTTGTGCTTCAAGGATTTATCCGGAATTGCTGTAAAATAAAATGTATTTAAGTTCTGATTATCTTGGATTTGCAACTAAAGGAGGCATGATTGGCATAATGAAGCTGTTGGCTAGGCATATGACCCTTTTTTAAAGAAGGAAATTGCCTAAAATATCACATCAACAGGGGAAATCCTTGTAAAAATACACAGCATTCATAACCAACGGCCGCTAGTAGTTTAACATTGCAAAAGATTTCGCACTATTGGTAGGTACTACAGATCATTCTAAATACATTTTAAAAGGCAATAACCAAGAATGCAATTTTAAGCGGTTACCACTGCGCCCCCTCCCCATCTAATTCCTTAGACTGCGGGGGGAATCTGATACGTTTAAGTATTATGACAAATAAACTGTGATAATGTTTGTAGTAGGTGAAGTTTTTGAAAAGTTAATAGATATGTATATCAGTATTTATGCACACGCGCACGCACATCTCTAAGAGAGTAACAACTTTCCAGCTCCCCAGTCACCTTTCTACCATCTTTCAAAATGTCTCAGCGACAAGTTTAGGGTATTTTGTGAAGAGCTGACTCAACCTTTGAATCTGAGCTGGATGCCCATTACAAAAAACTACGGCTGCCTCCCAGTGGGAGGCCGACGGGGGTCCAGCCGGTAATTAAATGTGCATTGACATCAGAGCCGCGGATTTGGGGGGCCAACTCCAAAAACCCTCAATCTTGAAAGCCAAGCGCCGAAGTCGGCCCCGAACCAAGGTCCCCTGAGTGGTGGCCCCCAAAGCCGCTGCTCCACCCAGGAGTGCAGGGAACTTGGGCTGCGTCGGCAGAAGGAAAGGTGTGCGCGCCGCCCAGTGCAGGGATGGAGGTGGCGGCAGCGGGGGCGGTGGCCACCAAGGAAGCAGAGGGCTGCTGGCGGCACCTGGCCGTTGCCTTTCCCCCATGGCCCGCCGCGGGCGTTGGGCACCTGGAAAGTTGAGACATTTCGGGCGGGCGGCATCCGGGGCTCAAGGAGGCCAGACCGGCGAGCCGCTCCGAGAGAAAAGCTCCTGGGAGGTCGTGCGGTTCAGCCCTCGGGCGGCACCGAATTCGATGTGAGCCAAATGCAACTCTTTAGACTTGGAGCGCAAAGCGACGCTTTCGGGTCCGCATCCCTCCCTCTTCCCGCACCTCCCCCCACCCCGGCATCCGACCTAGGAGTCAGCGCGGCCGGGGCTAGAGGTGGCTGAGAGCAAGTGGGAGGGAGTCCGGGGCGCCCCCCACGACAGCTCCAGCTCCTCTTAACAAAGGCGAAAACCTCAGACTTCGCCAGGAGACTCGCTCATCAAAGGAGAAGGCAAAAATCAACACCTACCACTGCTGCTCCAAGTCCCAGTCTCTGAAAAAGTCGAATAGATCCATAACGGCCGGGCGGCGGCGGCGGGCGGGCGCCTGTCCCTGATCGCAGCGGGTCGGCGCGGCTCTCGGCACAGCTCGCTGGCGGTTCTCGGCGGCCCGGCTCTCCAGCCCTCCCGCCCAGCTAAAAGTGTCCGGGCCGCATCGGCAGCAGCGGCGGGCGCTGGAGGTGTCTGGTCCTGTGCTCCGGAGAGGCAGCGGCGGCAGTGGCACTGGGCGGGCAAGCGCCTGGTCGCCCACTCGGGTCCGCTCGGTCCGCGGTAGCCCGCGCACCCAGCGCCCCGACGCTGCGGCGGCAGCCGCTGCGGGCTCAGGCGGGCTGGGCCGCCCGCTTGGCTGGCTGCGGGCCGGCGGCGGCGGCGGCGGGGGCGGCCGGGGCAGAGGCAGCGGCGCGGCGCGGCAGCCGGGGCGGCAGCGGCGGCGGCGGCGGCGGCGGCGGCGGCGGCCGCGGCAGCATCACACACTTACACACTCACAGGGGGCGGAGCCTGGACAGCTAGAAGCCGCGACATGGAGCAGGCACGTTATCATCCCCGGATCTGGCAGGGGCTCGCCGAGCCCGCCCCTGCCTTTCGGGAACCCCCTCCCACCCTCCACTGTCAAAATCAGCTAGTGGGAGCGGCCACAGGGCTGAGGACCCGGACCTGGACCCGGGACGCAGGGGCCGTGGCAGGGATACAGGAGGTGGGCTGGCGGGACCGGGACGCGGGCTTGGGGAATGGGACCCCTCTCTGAAACCCAGCCCACCCCCACCACTGGGAATTAGTTTTGAACTAGAAAAGACAGCACAAACAGCCGTGGGGTTGAAGGTCGCCCCTTGCCACCTCAAGCACAGCTCCTTGAGCCCCCGAGTAGTGGAGCAAACTTCTGCGGGCCTGAGCATCCCTCAGGTCTGTAGTGCGTAGCACTGCGGGTCCAGGAAGGAGAAGGCGGTCACCTTCACCATCCCCGTGGCTCCACGTGCCCGCACCCAGGTCCTCCAGGCATGCCTTTAGGCGCGCACCTAGTAGGTCAGCGAGCTATAGGGCCTGGATTCAGTGAGCAGCAAGGATAGGAACAAATGACTGCCCTTGTGTGGTCCTTGAGTTCGGGGTTGGGACACTGTTAAACTGGGTTCCACTGTCACTTTCCTCGCACAGTCACCAGGTGCCTTGAGCAAAAGACTTCTGCACGCTCCTCCTCTGAGAAATGGGAAAACCACTGGGTGTGTGCCCAGTATCCCACGCACCGGCTGCCCGTCTCCCTTCTGGCCTGAAATTCTCTTTCTGCACGTGGAGGGTTTAACCGAGCCTCCTACTCCCTTCAACCTCCACCTCTGGTCCAGGAAGGGGTGGATCCCTTTAGCCAATTCCCTGGAGGGAAAGGTTCCCTGGCCTCCTTGCAGAGAAAGGTCTGTGGGAAGGGGCGGGACCGGTTTCTGGCATTTCAGGACATGAGCATTCTGGAGTCCTAGGCATGTAATTTGCCTTTTTCGTGTCGTTATACAGAGGGAATAGTATTGGCACATTATTCAAATCCTAAGGCTAGAACTCTCTTGGGAAGGACAGTAGACTGAGCCCTGACAGAGCGGGGTGCCAGTAGCTCTGTGTGTGACTCCAAGCAAGTCACTTATCTGGGCCTCAGTTTCCCCATAAAACACCCAGCAGCCCTCTGGCTCATACTTCTCTGATATTCTCCCTTCTATTTGAATATGCTTCTACAGTATTATCTCATGTAACCAAAATCATCCAAATAGCTTTTAACTTCATTTTTTTTCCTGAAGAAACAGAGACCCTAAGACATTAAAATGCTCAAGATCTGATATTTCCCCTAGAAGGGGATCCCAGATTAGAACCTAGAACCTGGGAAGCTCTTCCAGGGCTGGAGCCAGTAGAAGGTGCCTCAGCTCCAACCATGAATGACTTCAGCATTTGAGCTACAAGGGGCCCAGGGTCTGGTCTCTTTCACATTGTTTTATGAGGGAAAGAAAGCACATCATTAACATAGAGAAACAAGGCTCTAAGATTCTGCAACTCAAGCATCCAGTGGGACTTTGCTTAGATGTCTATTTACTTTGCATGGGACCAAGTCCTCAACAGATACTGGTTGACTGATGGAAAATCAACCAGTGGGCAGCCAAGGGGAGACTACATCTCAAAGTGGCTTGTAGATTTGGCTACCTGTAAACTCCTCTGGTCAAAAAGACTCTATGGAGAAACAGTTACTGGCAAAAATGGTGCTGGGGATTTTCAAATTATCTCTGTGCCTTATTTATTCATGGAATTCTAGTATTCAGCCCTGGACTGAGAGCCCTTAAAGCAACAAGGATGGCCTCGCTCAGACCTGTGGCCCCCAATCTTTATGCCTTCAGTAAAAAATCCTCCAATTGGATTTGATTGCTGATGATTGTTGCCAGCATTACTACTTGATCTGCTTGAAAATCCTTAGAGGAAAGCCAGAACATCTACAATTAATATTTAAATGGTGATTATGGTCACTTTATTTCTGGTTTACTTTTCTCACAAAATTGTATTTAATGGGGAAAGATAGAAAAAAAATATGCTAGGCAAACAAATTTTCAACAGAAATAAAGCTGCCCCTTTAAGAGTTCCAGCCCCCCATCACCCTACTGGTGCACTTTCTTCGCAATCAGCAGGAGGACCAAGCAGAAGCAGAAGGAGCCAGCAAGAGGCAGCACTATGAACAGAAGTGCCTGCGGGAAGGAGAGAAGAGACAAGTGGTGCCGGCTGCTGCTTCAAAAGAGGGGCAGGGGCTTTCCCTTCCTGAAATCAAAACCAAGCAGGAAGGTTAGGTTGGGTGGAAGGAGCCCCCACTTCCTAGCCACTCTCCTCAAACAGAGATGAGGTTAAGACAGGCAACACTGAAGGGGCCAGGCTGTCCCTGAGGCCTCTTGGCCCGGGCCTGGCACCTGCTCACTGAGCATCAGCTACTGGGCAAGGTAGAAGCTTTGTCTTCTCTGATCCAAGGTGTACTTTCTCCCTTCCTCCTCACTCTGTGCATCCCTGCCTCTGATGGGGCCAGGGTCCCTAGAACTCAGCTCTTCAATGAATCCTCAAATATGTGGGCAGGATGCTGGATCCAAGCCATGATTCCTCCACCAAAAAGTTAGCAGGAGGGAGGAGAAAGCACTTTGCATGGAGGGCAGTAGCAAGAGGAAATAAAAAGGCTATCTGGAGGGAGGGCCCACTGCTGCTGTCATACTGGGGTCATCTAGCTGTCATCTAGCCTGTGGTAGGGATCCAGTTGCTTCCCTCTCATTCCACTCACTATGGCATCTTAGCTAAGGTGGAATACTCCCCCTCACCAGCCTAATGCCCTTGTTTTGGCTGGAAAAGCTCCTTTCTTACCTAGCAAAACCCACCTCAGGCCCCAGTTTCAGAACTCTCAGTTCAACCAAATATTTTAGAAACTTCAGGCACAACCTTCTCTCCCTCTGACCCTTCTCCCTCTGTTGGCTTTTCCCATTCTGACTGTCTCCCCAACCCCTGCCAGTGCCTCACCAATTTCCCCTAGTCGCAAAACCCCAACCAAAAGGAACCTACTGGGAGAACCCGTAGGCCAACAGAAAGCCATCTTTTCTGACAGGAAAGGATCAAAACTGAGACTCCATGCCCCAATCCATTGAGATAAAACCAGAAATTGTTTTTAAGAGGGATTGGTTTTATAGAAATGCTGATTTTCAGATTTTCTAAAGTGAGATTTTTGACTTGAATTACTTTTAAAGGAGTTTAATTTGTAGTCTCCAGGTACTAATCTTTGTTTCAAAGAACTTGAAATCCTCCATTTGTACAGCTGTACTAAAGGCACTGTCATGCAGGTTCGGGTAGTGTCTAAAAATTAGGATTAGTTTAAGAAAGTTGCACTGTGCATGTCAGTTACAGGAAATGAACAAATTGACAACGTGTGATACACATGTCATCATGTCACACCACAGATTTCCACTTAAAATATTAAGCATTTGTTTCTGACCTGGTATGCTGTCAGGCTGACTTACTTTCTAGGAAGAAATGACTATCCAGGTTACAGCTCATTTGCGGAAGCTTTCTGGAAAGAATTCCATGGGCACCATGGGGACCACCACCTTTCATAACTGTGGCTCCTCTTCTGACAGAACCACTTGGTGCTGCCATGAGTTTAGAATGGAGTGACATGACTCTGAATTTGGGGCAGTTTCCACACATGGGCTCTAATGTCCAGAATGATTCTTCTAAAGAAATACTTCAATCTTTTCTCTCTTTTTTTTTGAGACGGAGTCCCACTCTGTCACCCAGGTTGGAGTGCAGTGGGCAGTGGTACGATCTCAGCTCACTGCAACCTCCACTTTCCAGGTTCTCCTGTCTCAGCCTCCCCAGTAGCTGGGATTACAGGGACACACCACCACGCCCAGCTAATTTTTTTGTATTTTTTAGTAGAGATGGGGTTTCACAATGTTGGCCAAGCTGGTCTCGAACTCCTGGCTTCAAGTGATCCACCCGCCTCGGCCTCCCAAACTGTTAGGATTACAGGCGTGAGCCACAGTGCCCAGCCTATTTCAATCTCAGTTCTCCCTAGAAACTGTAAGCCTTATGAGGGCAGGGCCTGAGTCTATGTCATCAAAGCCTAGGATGGTATCTGACACATAGTAGACCCTTCCAGGATCTATCTAACCAGCTTCTGTATAGGTAGCAATCTCAGGAGTTGATTTCAAATTGGGTCAGGACAATTCTCTGAAATTCCTGAATATGCATATGTAATTTTTTTTCACAACTCCTGTTTCTACCATTTATACTTTGGATCTCAATCATGCATCATGATTGAAAGACCCTACACTTGAGTTTTCTGGTTATCATAGATAATGATCCCATTTCAGAGCTCTTCTAAAGTCCCTGGCTCTGGATTCCTAGTAAGTCCTAAATATCAAACACCATCTGACCTTATGTCAGTCATCTGCTTCATTAGGTTTATGGTATTTGAAAGGTCACGTTATTCTGATTTTAGATGATATGTTGCTGTAATTCCTTTTACATATTTAGCATAACAATAAAACAGATAACATTGATTGAGCCACTATATACCAGGCACAGTACTAAGCATTGTATATACATTATTTCATTTACTCCTTGGCATGATGCTCTGAGGTAGATACTAGTATTGTACTTACTTATTTTGTAGGAGAAAGCCAAGGCTCACAGAATCTGAGTATTTACTCAAAGTCACAGTGCTCTTAAGTGCCATAGCCAGGTTTTGTGCCCAAGCTGGTTTGCTGGCAAAGCCCATGTACTAATCCACACTGCCATACTACGCCCATTGTGCATTCACAAAGTATTTCATCTCACTTTAGCTCTGAGAGGTAAGCAGAGGATTAACCATTCTCTCCATGTGACAGTAGAGGAAACAAGTGAAAGTGATTTCACCAAGGGCACATGGTGGGACAGCTGAGCAGCTGGGGCTGGGCACGAAATCCAGAGCTTGTTCTACTTACCACATTGTTGTTTATAGTCTCAGGGCCACCCTGATGAACTATAATACCCTGGGAGTTTGGGACTGAAGTGGCATCAGTTAACTGTTGGATTAGAAAAAAAATTCTCATGGTGCAATTTCCCTGATCTTAACTGTGGCTGAATTGGAGGAAGGCAGTTGACGGAGCCATGCCCTTGTATTAATGAAAGTCAATCTAATAGGCAACAGGAAGCAAGAATACGGTGGAGCAATTCTTGCTTCATCGTTTAAGAAGACTCAGATGGGCCTTTTTCCTGGAGATTATAAATCTAGGGCTAAGAAACCTCTTTGGCCAACTGTTGGGGAACACATGTTGGTGGGCTGTAAGGTGTCCACAGGGAGTTATCTTCTGCATATGACTATGCTGCTACGCGATGACGAATCCCTGGCTCGTTCTTCTAACTTCTTGAGGGCTCCATTTTCTTGTATATAAATTAAGGAAGTATTTTTCGTATATAAATTAAGGAAGTATTTCTTATTTTGTATATAAATTAAGGAAGTATTTCTTGTATATAAATTAAGGAAATAGTCCAGCTCCAGCATTCTATGGCTCCTTGATTTGAAGTCCCTTTATATAACCTCCAGTCCGTGGCCAAATGCAGATTGGTAGTTTATAATGATGAGGGAGGCAAAGTGAAGAGTCATCTGAATTGCCCAGATCAATAATCTCCATGTCTGATATGGTGATTGAGAAATCTGCTTCCTGGAGCTCCGAGTGCTGTCCCTGGGCTGCTCTCATCAACCCATTCAGCAGTGTGACTCCCAACAGTTTCTTCCTGGGGCCAGCTCTGCAGAGCTGAAGGACTGGATTCCAGAGGGAAGTCAAGCATTTTTCCAGTGGCCAGAGAGGAAACCTACTGTATATGAGAGTGCTTTGTAAATGGTAAAAAGCCCCAGATAAATGTGTGCTCTCATCATCCCTAGAGCTGATGTCTTAGAGGCTTCCCCATCAGGTGACATCAGCAGTGCTAAGTGTACTAGCTATATTTGGATGTTTTATTCTAGTTTTTGTTGTTGTTGTTGTTAGTTTGTTTACAAAAGGGTATATATTAACCAGGCATGGGTTCCAGTTGCAAGTTTTCATACTTTTAAAGTAATATTTATTAAGATATTTAAACTTATTTCTACGTGGTAATCATTTTTTGGAGGGAGTTCAGATCATTGATTTTCGTACTGAAACATTTAAAGGGTTTTAAATCAGTGTCTTTGTTTAAAGCATCCTGGTTATTAGCATCGTGAGAAACTTTTATTTTTCTAATAAGTTGCTAACAATAAAATCCTTGGCGGTGTCATTAATAGAAATGAAATGACTGCCTAAAGTCAACTTTTAGCTGCTTCTGCCTTTTTATTTTCAGGAAATAGAATGCAGTAAGCCCCTCAAGCTCTGAATTATTCTTCAAAGCTTTGAGGCTTGGGCTCAGTGATGGCCATCAGAGATACAATTAGGCTGTGTTGTTCTGTGGGTGAAAAGAGAGCAGAGGCCTCAGCCTCCAGAACTTTTGCCTAACCACTTCACCTCCTGGGAATTGCTGCTCCAGAGGCCATGCTTCTCTGCCACTAGGTGGTTCATCCTTCCTCCTTTCACAGCAGTCAAACCAGATCTGGATGATCAGGATGACCCAGAGTTGGCCTGGATTTTAACAGTTAAATGGCTGAGGAGACTTCCCACCACTACCCCAATGGCCCCCCTTAGGCTCTTTCTTCCATAAACCTGTAACCTCCCCAATGAATGAGATGCCTCTGGACCCACCACCAATGATAATGGGATCTGTTGTGAACAGGCAAAAAAGTGCCTGCCCATTTCCACCCCATAGTCTACTTTGCATTGCTATGAGGGATCCAACCAGGCCAAAATGCTTTCACAATCTTCTGAGAGACCACAGCTTGGAAGAGGGCCATATCCCTCACCCAGCTGCACTTCCAGGTGTCACACTTGTTCCTCACTCAATAGCATCTCCTTAGGTCAACTGGCCATACTTTGAGACTTTACTTATCAGATCATGACATTTTAGTCATTTACATTTCTCAGCAGGATGATGGCCCCAAGATAGCCTTTTTCTTTTCTGCCAGCATATAGGGTTTTTTAAAATATCATAGAATATCAGCACTACCAGGAACCTTATTGATTATCTGTAGTCCAGTGGAGGCTCAGGTTACTCACCAAGATTGCACAGCTAGTTATATGAATCAAAACCATAACAAGATCCCCCAAGTCTCAACTGAAACTCAAATTATGCAGTCTTGAAATCTTAAGCCACTGCATCTTATACCATTTTATGTTTTAAAATACTTATCATTTGAACCATAAATTAAGGAAAAACTTATGCTTTGGAGAAAAATGAAAATTCCATCCAATAATCTGTAAGAGAATGATTTACTTTTTTTGAGGATTGATTATCTGTGTAATCAACTATCTTCAAGAAGTGTTCATTAAGCTCCCAGTTTAAGGTCCCAGGTTAAGTAAACACTTTGCCATACCACTGCTTGAAAGAGAAAATGGTCAGCTCTACTTGGAAAGCACATACAATTCACTTTATTTAAAGCATGCCTTCCTGGAACAAATTATACTGGCACTACTGAGTGTAAGGTGGCAAAGTAATTCTCAGTTAAAAAATAAAACCCAAAAGAAGGCCACAGGCTCTAGGATGGGAAATGTTCTGGCTGTACTTTCATTTTCTATTATCCTCATTAGTAATGTGTGTTTTCTCCAACATGGTATCATTGATGTAGCATATGTAAAGTCCTACATGCAGCCCCCCTTCTGCCGCCCCAAATCTTCTATCACGATAGAATCCTGCCTTCCCCATTCTGATCTGCAGGATTGGGTATGGGAAATTGTTTCACCTAGGTCAAATGGCAACCATATTCTATCTCTGAAGCAGACAAAACTTTTGCTTACTTTTCTCATTCACCTCGAATGCATCAGAGGCAAATGTGAGTGTGAAGAAAATCTTTTGATCTCATATTCAAGAGCTAATGAAGAATGGAAATGTTACCTAGTATTTTCTTTCGATTTTCACATGCCCCAGTTTTGGCCAAAGTGTCTGCTTTTAACCAAAAGCATATTTTAAATGAGTAGGTTTTTCAATGCATTAACCTTTATTACAGGCCTCCAAGCAGCCAGTTAGAACCATTACATAGCACTCACCAAAGTGTAGTTTCTAGAAGTTCACTGATAAAAAGATGATAGAAACTTTCTGCAGTAATTTTGTTTATAGTTAACATTTTTTAAAGGTTGAACAGGCATCAGGACCATTTATAGGAACAAGAAGTTTATAATCTCTGTGAGATTTATTTAAAAAAACATAAAATAAGGAAGAAACTTCTAACAATAAGTCCATTAGGAAAGGGCCTAGTGTTCCTCTTGGACATCCAAAGTACCTCAGTCAGCAATTAATTTAGTTCAGAGTATGTAGGCTATTGTGATGTGTAAACAGAGGCTTTCTATACAAACTGGGGGTAATATAGAAAAATTGTAAAGAGTTCATTTAGAGGTCCCAGATGCTGAAGAGTATGCCTACTGACAAAAAATGTAGGTAGCAATTCCTGACATTTTGAACTATATAACCATGTCCTCTATAAGCGTTGAAGCATTAACATGTAAACATCAATATCAATATTGATTCATTGACATGTAAAATTTTAAAAATTGCTGAAAACAGAATAAAAAATTTTGACTAAAAACATTTAAAAATTTTTTGATATATAATACTAGTATATATTTTGAGGGTATATTTGATATTTTGATACCTGTATACAATATGTAATGACTAAATCAGGGTATTGGGATACCCATCACCTTAAATATTTATCTTTTCTTTGTGTTGGAAACATTCCAGTTCTTCTATTTTAAATTATTATTAAACACAATAAATTATTAATTATAGTCTTCTAACTGTACTATTGAATACTGGAACTTATTCCTTCTTTCTAATTGTATTTTGGTACCCATTAACCAACTTCTCTTTATAGTCCACCTACCCTTACCTCTAAACCTCTGCTAACCACCATTCTATTCTTTATCTCCATGAGATCCACTTTTTAAGTTACCACATATGAGTGAAAACACGCAATATTTGTTTTTCTGTGCCTGGCTTATTTCACTTAACATATGACCTTCAGTTCCATCCATGTTGCTGTAAATGACAAGATTTCATTTGTTATGCCTGCATGATATTCCATTGTGTATATATACCACATTTTCTTTATCTATTCGTCTATTGATAGATATTTAGGTTGATCCCATATCCTGGCTATTGTGAATAGTGCTACACTAAATGTGGGAGGGCAGATCTCTTCAATATACTGATTTTCTTTCTTTTGGTTATATACTCAGCAGTGGGATTGCTGGATCATGTGGTAGTTCTGTTGTTTTGTAAGGAACTTCCATACTGCTTTCCACAGTGGCTGTAGTAATTTACATTTCCAGCAACAGTGTATGAGCACTTCCCTTTCTCTGCATCCTCACCAGCATTTGCTATTTGTTGTCTTTTATAATAGCCATTCTACTGTCTCTTAGATAAATGCCTTTTTAACTGGGATGATAGGATATCTCATTGTAGTTTTGATTTGCATTTTCTTAATGATTACTGATGTTGAGCATCTTTTCACATACCTGTTGGCTATTTGTATGTCTTCTTTTGAGAAATGTCTATGCAGGTCTTGCACACTTTTAATCAGATTATTTGGTTTTGTTTTTTACTATTGAGTTGTTGCCAACTCATTTTTGACAAAGGTGCCAAGAACATACTTTGGGCAAAGGACAGTTTCTTTGATAAATGGTGCGGGGAATACTGGAAATCTATATGCAAAGGAGTGAGACTAGATTTCCATCTTTCATCACATAAAAAAGTCAACTCAAAATGGATTAAAGACTTAAATATAAGACCTGAAACTATGGAACCACTAAAAGAAAACATCAGGGAAACACTACAGGATATTGGTCTGGGTAAAGATCTTTTTTTTTTTTTGGGATAAAACTTCAAAAGAACAGGCAACAAAAGCAAAAAAAATAGACAAATGGGATTATATCAAGCTAAAAAGCTTCAGCATAACAAAGGAAACAGAGAAAGTGAAGAGAACCTACAGAATGGGAGAAAATATTTATAAACTATCCATCCAACAAGGATTTAATAACCAGAATATATAAGGAACTCAAACAAGTCAATAGGAAAACACATAATCTTATCATAGAATGTTACAACTCAAGGGAAACTTGAAGATTATGCATAAGTTATGGCATTTTGCAACTGAGGAAATGGATCAGAAAAGAACAATGAGTAAATGAAGTTTAAAAGCTTTATTAAAAACTCAAAATTTGAACCCGTCTTCTGCTACAAGCCTAGAGCTCATTCCTCTCTATCACGATGCCTTTTCTGAAAACACACCAGTAGTCAGAATCCTCTAGAAGAGTAGCACAACTCCTCAAGCTCACACAAACTAACAAGGCATTCCTTCAAATGAAATATCAAAAAATGGGGGGAAGGGATTGAGACAATAGCCACATGAAGAAATATTACTCAGCCATTACAGTTATATTTATAAAAGGTTTGTAGTAACCTGAAAAATGTTTTATTATGAAAGGAAAATGTATGACATCATATAAACGTAAGTCTGAACTATATGAAACAGATGCATAAGAAGAAGACTGGAAGGAAGCAAATGTACCAAAAAGTAAATATAGTCTTCAGAGGGAGGTGAGGGAGTGAGATGTGGGTGATTTGATTTTCTATTTTTCTGTGTTTTCCAAAAATTTTTGTAATGCTCCTGTATTACCTTTTAAATGAATATATATATAATTTTTATAAAAAGAGGTTAATTCTGCATTCAGATTGGGGTAGGTTCTCTGCAGAAGTTCCCAAGGCCAATCCCTACTGGGTCTCAAAAATCTGCCTTATATTATCTAAGAGATGTAAATTAGTAGAAATCTTCTCAGTGAGGTATATCCCTTTGAAGAAGTGGAAAAGACAATCTATTCTGGAGACAAAACCGTTGAAGGAAATTGAAAGGGGTGGGGAAATCAGAGATGATGTCCTTGTTACACCTGATTCAAACTATGTAGGGCTCCATATATTCATACCAACATTGAAAAGACAGCAAGGAATCATAAAAGAACCATTGCAGCAACTCAAGTCAGCAAACAGAACCTATGAAAGTGCAAGAATCTATGTTTGTATATTTAGCCCCTCGAAGGCTTAAGGCTGTGCTTTACCCCAGGTTTTCACTATATTTCCTGGGGGATAGGTCCAAGGTTTTTGGTCTTTTTTTAACTTACGTGATTATGCTTTTTCTTTTTTTTCCTTCCTTTTTTCTCAGAATGATAGCTTCAGAAGGGCAGGTCTTTCTAATTTGTACTTTTTTAAAAAAGAAATAACTTTAGGCATACAGAGCAGTTGCAAAAATAATACACAAAGTTGCCATTTACCCTTCACCCAGCCTCCCCTAGTGTAAGTATCTTATATAATCATACAAATTATTTGTATTTTGATACAAATTACAATTGGTACAGTACTAGTAACTAAACTGCAGAAACTCTCCAAATGTCACCACTTTCTGCTCTCATGACATTTTTGTTTTTTCTGTCTGAGGATCCAATTCTGGATCCCACACTGCATTTAGTTGTCCTGTCACCCTAGTCTTCTCCAGTCTGAAATAGTTACTCAGTCTGTCCCTGACTTTCATGATATTGGTCAGTTATTTTTAGAATGTCTTTCAATTTGAGTATATCTGATGTTTTCTCATGATTAGATTGAGGCTATGCATTTTTGGCAAGAATATCACAGAAGTAATACTGTAACTTTCTCAATACATCTCATCGTGGATTTGGTGATGTTATCATTGGTGGCATCAACCTTAATAAAGTATCTGCTGGCTTCCTACACTGTAATTTTCTCCTTGTAATTAATAAATACCTTGTGGAAGATACTTTGAGACTATGAAAATAATCAGTTTGTCCTCACATCTTTGCCCATATGGCTTAGTCAAGTTGACACGTAAAATTAACCATCACAGCAGGTGAGGAAACCAAGGCTTCAAGAACTTAACTAACTTGTTCAACATCACACTGCTGGTAGGTCGCAGAGCCAACACTCAAATCGAGGTCTGTTCCTCTGTAATGTTCCACTCCTTTCCAGGACATCCCTCATTAGAAAGTGAGAAGACTCAAAAAAGACAAAAGCCTTGCCAAAGTCATAAAGTGGGCTGGGATGACACAAGATCCAGGGTTTACTGACAGCTCATTTTCCACCACATTGCTTTGGAAGACTTCATCTTAATGTCTCCTTATAGCTAGTCCTTTACCCACAGTCTCCCTAAGTGTGTTTTCCAATGGAGAGTCAAGGGTCAGTACCTAATGAAGCATAAGAAGGAGAGGGATTTGAACAACCAAATGAGTTTACTATCTGCTGATAACCAAAAATGACTAGGATTTTGTAGTTCTTCACAGGACTTAAAAAAGTCCTTATGGTGAGGTATACTGGGATCACTATTAGCTCTTCTGTATTCAAATTTAACATTTTAATCAGTGGGTTTGATTAAGACCTAAACATCATGTTTGTCAAGTCTGAGGAGGCCTTACATTATGGGAGGCTGTTATGATAGAGGACTAATCTGGTTCAAAGTACCTTTGACCCTTGAACAACACAGGGGTTGGAACACCAACCCCTAGAACAGTTAAATATCTGCATATAAACTTTGACTCCCCCAACACTAAACTACTAATAGCCTACTGTTGACCAGAAGTCTTAATGACAATTGAAACAATAAATTAACATATTTCATATGTTATATGTATTATATATTGTATTCTTATAAGGTAAGCTAGAGAAAATAAACTATTAGTAAAACTATCATAAGGAAGATAAAATATATTTAAAATATATTTACTATTCCATTAAGCAGAAATGGGTCATCATAACGGTCTTTATCTTCATCATCTTCACATTGAGTAGGCTGAGGATGAAGAGGAAGAGGAGGGGATGGTCTTGCTGTCTCATGGGTAGCAGAGACAGAAGAGGTGAAGGAAGTAGAAGGGAGGTAGCAGAGACAGAAGAGGTGAAGGAAGTAGAAGGGAAGGCAGGAGAGGTGGGCACACTAGATGTAACATACTGAATAAAATCCATGTATAAGTGGACCCTCACAATTAAAATCCGTGTTGTTCAAGGGTCAACTGGAATCCCCAATCCCTTCCTTTTCTATGTCTAGGCAGTAGTGCTTTACCTGCTCACTGACCTGCAAAAAGTATAGCTCGAGCAACAAGTTTTCTATAATTCTATTGATTTAATGTAGTACTCTAGGAATATTAAAATAATTGCTTTAAAAGACCTAAACAAATTCAAATAATATAATATTTCTTTGATGTTTGAAAAATTCCCCAACAAAATATATGTTAAATCTAGGAAAATGTAGAAAATACAAATAAACATAAAAAATAAGTATTACCAGAAATCTTCCAATTTAAGAGCTGTGTGACCTTGAGCAAGTCACTACACATTTTTGAACATCTTTTGTGTCCACTTACAAAATATCAACTCAGGTTCTTGGGATGTTGAAATGGAAAATGACTATTAAATTTGTAACAGTGCCTAGCTTAAAAGTACCTGGGCTTTCTGTCATCAAAAGTAATGGCAAAAACTGCAATTATTTTTGCACCAACCTAATAGTTGTGAATTTGAATTCCCTTCTCTGCTTATTCCATGCTTGCTCTCACCATCCCCAGTTTTAGGGATAAGCAAGTATTTCTTTCTTTTTAAACTATATATGCCCAAAGCTATTTATTTATTTTTATACAAAGTTTATTTTTAGAACACTTTTAGTTTCACAGCAAAATTGAGCAGACAGTACAGAGATTTTCCATATACCTTCTGTCTCCACACATACACAGCCTTCCCCATTATCAACATCCTCCACAGAGTGGTGCATTTGTTGAAATCGATGAACCTACATTGACACATCATTATCACCAAGGATCCATAGTTTACAGTAGGATTCAATCTTGGCATTGTACATTCTATGGGTTTGGACAAATGTATAATGACATATATCCACCATTACAGTATCATACAAAGTAGCTTCACTGCCCTAAAAGTCCCCTGTTTTCTGCCTATTCATTCCTCCCTCCTTTCTTAACCCTGGACAACCATTGGTCTTTTTACTGTCTCCATAGGTTTGCCTTTTCCAGAATGTCATACAGTTGGAATCATGCAATATGTAGCCTTTTCATATTGGCTTCTTTCACATGGTAATGTGCATTTAAGTTTCCTCCATATCTTTTTATGGCTTGATAGCTTATTTCTTTTTAGCACTGAATGATGTTCCATTATCTGGATATACTACAGTTTATTTATCCATTCAATTACTGAAGGACATCTTAGTTGCTTCTAAGTTTTGGCAATTATGAATAGACATTATCTGTGTGCAGGTTTTTGTGTGGACATGAGTTTTCAACTCCTTTGGGTAAATAACAAGAAGCACGATTGCCGGCTCTTATGGTATGAGTATGTTTAGTTATGTAAGAACTTGCCAAAATGTCATCTAAAGTGTCTGTACCATTTTGTATTCCCACAAGCAATGAATGAGAGTTACTGCTATTCCACATCCTCACCAGCATTTGATGTTGTCAGTGTTCTGGATTTTGGCTATTTGAATAGATGTGTAGTGGTATCTCATTGTTTTAATTTGTATTTCCCTGATAATATGATGTGGAGCATCTTATCATGTGTTTATTCGTTATCTGTATATCTTCTTTAGTGAGATGTCTGTTAAGGTCTTTGGCTCATATTTTAGTCTGGTTTTGTGTTTTCTTTTGAATAACAGTCTTTTATCAGATTTCTTTTTATAAATGTTATCTCTCAATCAGCGGCTTGCCTTGTCATTCTCTTGACAGTGTCTTTCACAGAGCAAAATTTTTTTTATTTTAATGATTCCCAGCTCATCAATTTTTTCTTTCATGGATTGTGCCTTTGGTGTTATATCTAAAAAATCATCAAGAAACTCTAGGTCATCTAGATTTCTTCTTTACTGTGTTGATTCTTTGTTTGTTTTAACAGATGGGGTCTTGCTATGTTGCCCAGGCTGGCCTTGAACCCCTTGGCTCAAGCAATCTTTCTGCCTCAGCCTCCCAAGTAATTGGGACTACAGGCATGCACCACAATGCCTAGCTTACTGTGATGTTTTAGTGGTTATTTACTATTTCTCTCTTTCCTTCTACATTTATCAATTGGTATTATTCTGTTAGAATGAATTACCCAACCCCTCTCCCCATTTTTTGAATTATTTATATCAATATGGATTCATGGATGTTAATTTTATTCTATAAATTATAATCCAATATCATCATTATGTATTTTATTTCCAAATTATTCCATCTTTGGCCATTGGGAGTGCTGTCATTTTGGAATCTGATTTTCTTTCTTTCTTTTTTTTTTAATTTTTTTATTTCCATAGGTTACTGGGGACAGGTGGTGTTTGGTTACTTGAGTAAGTTCTTTAGTGGTGATTTGTGAGATTTGGTGCACCCATCACCCGAGCAGTATGCACTGCACCCAGTTGGTAGTCTTTTATCCCTCACCCCCTTCCCACTCTTTCCCCCTGAGTCCTCAAAGTCCATTGTGTCATTCATAAGCCTTTACATTCTCATAGCTTAACTCCCACACATGAGTGAGAACATAAGACGTTTGATTTTCCATTCCTGAGTTACTTCACTTAGGATAATAGTCTCCAATCTCATCCAGGTCACTACAAATGCCATTAATTCATTTCTTTTTATGGCTGAGTAGTATTCCATCATATATGTATCATATATATGTGATATATATGATATATATATGCAATATATATTTTATATATATGTATATACATATATCACAGTTTATTTATCCACTTGTTGATTGATGGGCATTTGGGCTGGTTCCATATTTTTGCTATTGTGAATTTTGCCGCTATAAACATGCACGTGCAAGTATCTTTTTCGTATAATGACTTATTTTCCTCTGGGTAGATATCCAGTAGTGGGATTGCTGGATCAAATGGTAGTTCTACTTTTAGTTCTTTAAGGAATCTCGACACTGTTTTCCATAGTGGCTGTACTAGTTTACATTCCCACCAGCAGTGTAGAAGTGTTCCCTGGTCACCGCGTCCATGCCAACATCTACTGTCATGCCAACATCTACTGTTTTTTGATTTTTTGGTCATGGCCATTCTTGCAGGAGTGAGGTGGTATCGCATTGTGGTTTTGATTTGCATTTCCCTGATCATTAGTGATGTTGAGTATTTTTTCATATGTTTGTTGGCCATTTGTATATCTTCTTTTGAGAATTGTCTATTCATGTCCTTGGCCCACTTTTTTTTTTTTTTTTTTCTAATTTGTTAGAGTTTGTTGTAGAATCCGGATATTAGTCCTTTGTCAGATGTATAGATTGTGAAGATTTTCTCCCACTCTGTGGGTTGTCTGTTTACTCTGCTGACTACCTTTTGCCATGCAAAAGCTCTTTAGTTTAATTAGGAATGTGGTTTTCTTTTGATGTGCATCCATCCTTTTTGAGCATTTCCTTATTTTTTATTACCACAAGATATTCCAGGATCATCTTGTGTTTTCTTTGCCCCAGCTCCAGAATCAACCGCTTCTTTGAGAGCTCCTGGTTCCCTTTATGGAAGCAAGGAGTTTAGAGACCAAGATCTGGGCACTGTATGTGTTCATTGCTACTGGGGTATTCTTGCTCCCAGGTGTCCTGGCAGACAGAAGTAGGAAGTGTGTGTGTGTGTCTGTGTGTATCTGTATGGAAGTGTGTGTTTGTGTGTGTGTATTCATGCATTGCCTGTTCTTGTCTTATTTCCCAATCCCTATCAAAGTCTTGGTCATTTGTTCCTTAATTTTTTCATTTCAACTTTTATTTTAGATACAAGTGGTATATGTGCAGGCTTGTTACATAGGAATATCACATGATGCTGAGGTTTGAAGTGTGAATCCCACCACCCAGGTAGTGATCATAGTACCTGATAGGTGGTTTTTAAACCCAACCCCCTCCCTCCAAATACCCACTAGTTGTCCACAGTGTCTATCATTCCCATATTTGTGACCATGTGTGCTCAATGGCTAGTTCGCATTTATAAGTGAGAACATGC
This sequence comes from Pongo pygmaeus, assembly GCF_028885625.2. Classification (NCBI taxonomy): domain Eukaryota; kingdom Metazoa; phylum Chordata; class Mammalia; order Primates; family Hominidae; genus Pongo; species Pongo pygmaeus. Next base: position 153,223,084 of record NC_072396.2, on the reverse strand, counting down.
AGTATTTGGTTTTCTGTTCCTATGTTAGTTTGCTAATGATAATAGCCTCCAGCTCCATCCATGTTCCTGCAAAAGACATATCTTTTTCTTTTTTGTGGCTGCATAATATTCCATGGTGCATATGTACCATGTTTTATTTTTCCAATCAAACATTAATTGGCACCTGGGTTGATTCCATGTCTTTGCTATTGTGAATAGTGTGGCAATGAACTTATGAATTCATATGATTTTTTGGTGGAATGATTTCTTTTCTTTTGGGTATCTATCCAGTAATGGGATTGCTGGGTTGAATAGGAGCTCTATTTTAAGCTCTCTGAGAAATCTCCAGACTGCTTTCCACAGTGGCTGGACTAAGTTGCATTCCTACCAACAGTGTATACACATTCCCTTTTCTCCATAGCCTTGCCAGCATCTGTTGTTTTTTTACATTTTAGTAATAGCCATTCTGACTGGTGTGAGATGGTATCTCATTGTGGTTTTGATTTGCATTTCTCTGACGATTAATGATATTAAGCATTTCGTATATATTTCTTGGCCATTTGTATGTCTTCTTTTGAGAAGTGTCTTTTCATGTCCATTGTCCATTTTTTCATGGGATTGTTTTTGCTTATTGATTTGTTTAAATTCCCTTAGATTCTGGATATTAGGCCTTTGTTGGATGCATAGTTTGCAAACATCTTCTCCCATTCTGTAGGTTGTTTGTTTGCTATTTGATAGTTTCTTTTGTTGTGTAGAAGCTTTGTTCCTCAATTTCTAAGAGTTTTTATATCATAAGGATGTAAGTCTTTTGTCTGTAGTATATGTTGCAAATATATTTCTCCTTGTTTATCAGATGTCTTTGACTTTTTATAAAATATTTTTCATGTATCTTTTAATTGTATGTAGTCAAATTCATCAATCTTTTCTTTTTTGGCTCTGGATTTGGGGTCTTAAAGTTTGTTTACCCTAAGGTTAAAGAAGAATTCTCTCAGTATTCTTCTCATACTTGTAAGGTTGTATTTTTGACCTTTGGATCCCAATCCATTTGGAGTCTATTGATGTGAAATGAGGATGTAATTAATCTTTTCTTTTTCATCAATTGGCTTCCCAGTTTTTCCAGAACAATCTATGAGGAAGTCCTTTATTCCATCTTACCTCGGTGACTTAACACTTTTGTCATATATTAAATTATTGTTTTCTTCAGTGTTTTGTTTTATTTTTATAAATTAATGAAATTTGCTGAAGTTTTTTTAGCATCTATGGACATAATTGTGCATTTTTTAGATTTATCAATGTAGTATATTAATGAATATTCTGTTGTTGAACCAACCTTACATGCCTGGAATAAATCTCACATGATTATGGTATATTATTTTCATAATATGATATTGCAATCTATTTAATATTTTATTAATCATTTTTGCATTATAATCATAGGTGATACTATTCTCTAGTTTAGTTTCTTAATATTATATTCATCTGATTTAGTTATTTATGTTATACTCACTTCATAAAAGTAATTAGAAAGTTTTCCTTCCTTTTCAATGCTTAGAAGAATTTATAGCACATTGAGACAATCTAACATTTCAAAGCTTGGTAGAGTTCCCCTATAAAACCATTTGAGTGTGACTTTTTAAAAATATAAGGTAAATCCTTAAAACTTTCTCTATTCCTATGAAAATTGGTCTGCTTAAATTTTCTACATTGAATGAGCTTATTTTTAGTAAGTGGATTTTCATTAAAAATTACCCATTTTTCTAGGTTTTCAACGTATTTACAAAGAGGTCTGAAAAGTAGTATCTTTAGATTTTATTTAAATTTCTTCCCTCTTATCAGTTCTTTTTTGCACAATTTTACTTCCTTCTTTGTTTCTTTAGTTAGTTACTGATTTTGATGTTTTGGTAACATTAAGAAAAAAATCCCCAATAATTTTTAATGATTAATTAGACCTACTTTTTTCTGTTCTCTGCTTCATTAATTTCTATTTTCAACTTTACATTCTTCCTTGTTCATTTTTTTGTTTACTTTTTTGTTTATTTATTAGTGTTTCTCCTTTTAGCTCTTTAGAGCTGGGCATTTCATTTATTTTCAAATGTCCACTTTTATCAGTAAGTGTATAATGTAGTGAATTATCCCCTAATTCACTGTTTTAAGTGCATTCCATAGAGTCTGGTAAGAAATGTTTTTAATGTCATTATTTTATTTTTTAATTCTATAACATCAATTTACATTTTCTCTTACATTCAAGAGTTGTTGGCCAGGCGTGGTGGCTCATGCCTGTAATCCCAGCACCTTGGGAGGCTGAGGCAGGTGGATTGCCTGAGGTCAGGAGTTTTAAACAAGCCTGGATAACATGATGAAACCTCATCACTACTAAAAATACAAAAATTAGCCAGGCATAGTGGTGCATGCCTGTAGTCCCAGCTCCTCGGGATGCTGAGGCAGGAGAACCGCTTCAATCTGGGAGGCAGAGGTTGCAGTGAGCCAAGATTGTGCCACTGCACTCCAGCCTGGGCAACAGAGTAAGACTCTGTCTCAAAAAACAAAACAAAAAAAAAAGGTTTTTTTGAATTTCAGGTTGAAGGTCCTTTTCTATTTTCTGACTTTTTAAATAACAATGTCTTCTTTCATTATATTGTGATTAGAGTATTGCATGCAATATTTTTACTTGATTTTTACTTTTTACTATTGCTATAGCTTTTTCTAAATGTAACCAAGCCGGTATAGCTATTCTTTAGATTCCAGTATTGATCAGTATTGTGACTGTGCCGCAATCAATTCAGAAAAATGTGTATTTGCTATTATAAGGACATTCAATATATATCCATAAAATACACTTTATTGATTGTGTTGTTGAGATTTTCTCTATCCTTGCTTATGTTTTGTCAATGTGATCTGCCTTGTACTGGAATTAGTTTATTAATCTCTCCCATTATTAATGCCATCTCCTGTATTTTTTGCTTCATAAAGGTGGTTGCTATCTTATTTGGTGCATAAATATTTATAAGTCATATATTTGTATTCTAAATTATGACTTTTAGCACTAATATATATCCTTGTGTTGATAAGAAACCCACCTTAAATACAAATGAATGGTTAAGTTAAAATTAAAAGATGAACAAAGATATATCATGCAAACATTAACTAAAAGGAAACTGTATTAATTACAGGCAAAGTAGACTTCAGAATATCATTAGAGGGAAAAAGGGAAATTACATAATGATGGTTAATTCTTCAAGAAGACATAACAATTAGAAAATGTATATGCATCTAATAACAGAGCTTCAAAATACATGAGGCAAAAAGACTGATCCATTTGAAAGGAGAAATAGACAAATTCATACTTAGAGTGGGAGACTTTAATACGCCTCTTTGAGTTATTGATAAAACAAGATGGCAGACAGTCAGAAAGTATATAGATGACCTGAACAACACTATCAACCACTTTTACCTCATTGATATTAATAGAATGTTCTACCCAGCAGCAGCAGAATACACATTCTTTCCAAGTGCACATGGTAGGCCATATTCTGAACCATGTAATAACAGCTCAACACATTTGAAAGAATAGAAATAATCAAGTGTATTTTTGGACTGTAATGGTCTTAATATAGAAATCAATAACAAAAAGATATCTGTAAAATACCCAAATGTTTGGAAAATAAACAACACATTCTAAATAATACATAGATCAAAGAGGCAATTGGAAGAAAAATTAAAAAGTCTTTTGAACTGAATACATTTTGATACTGAATATCAAAATCTGTGGGATGCAGTTAATGTAGCACTAGCATGCAGAGGTAAATGTATATCATTAAATGTATACATCGGAAAAGAAGAAAGATCTAAAGTTAGTAACCTGATTCTACCTTAAATAACTAGAAAATAAAAAGCAAGTTAGATGCAAAGTTAAGAGAAGAAAGTAAGTAATAAAGATTAGAAGAAAGATCTATTCAATTGAAAAAAATAAACACAATAGAGAAAATCAATTTGTATTCTTTAATACATAGCAGTGACCTTTATATTTTTTCTTTCACTCTTCCTCCTCTCAATTTTAGTTACATTATTTCCACTTTATCACAATAGATTATTTTTGTGTGTGTATATGTCACCCTCATTCATACTTTTTGTCTTAGCTGTACTTTTATAGTTTTAATATGTCACCATATGTTCTTTTGCAGAAGTTTCACAGTCATAACTTGATTGGATGAAACTTATCCCCTAGTGTATTCATCAGAACAAGGTGATGAATATCAAATTCTTTAAATTATTGAATGTTGAAAACTGGTTTTCTAGTCTTGAAACTTGAAGGAGAGCCTGATTGTATTAATATATACAATTATTGGTTTATACTTTATTTCATTGAGCATTTTATTTTTCAAAATGCTGCTTCATTGCTGTTCTGCTTGTATGTTGATTATGAAAATTCTGTGCCAGTCTAATTGTTATGTAAGTTAATTGATCTTTTTGCCTAGAGGCCTAGAAGATTTTACTTTTATTTTTTAGATCTAATCATGTTACCAGGTCATGTTTTAGAGTTGAAAATTCTCTGTTAATTTCCCTAAGTACTCATGGGTCAACTCAGGCATTTTTCTATTTCTGGGAAGATATTTGTTTCATAGTTTTAAATATTAGTCCTGTTTCAGTGTTTCTGCATTTTTTTCTCCAGGACTCCAATAATACAAATATTATTTCTTCTTTGCCTCTCTTCCATTTCCACTACCTTCCTTTTGACTGTTTTTACTTATATTTTGTGGTCTTTTAATCTTTATGCTTTTTTTTCTCTGCCTTTTTCAATGCCCCTTATTACATTTTCATTTCAACCCATTCCTTCTCCCTTGGATCCCTTGTAATTTATTCTTCTTTTATAAGATAATTTTGTATTTTTCTTCCATTTATTTGCAGAGTTTACTCATCTCTCTTTTTATTTCTTCCTGTGTTTAGTTCATTTCTACTTTTAGTTTTTGACTTTGTGACTCAAGGTAGTTTTTTATAGCCTCACAAGCTTGTTTAAAAATATTTAATTCTATTTGGTGTATTGACTTACTTCTTTATATGATTCATAGGTTTTTTTTGGGGGGAGGGGTTCCTCAGTTCATATATATGATATTTTGTTTCCTAATTTTCTGTCATAGCTTTGTTAACTTCACTTTTCTTTTGTTCATTTTTATGGTACTGAGTTATTTTTATAAGACTGCAAAATAAATGCCATCTTCTTTTGTCAGTATAGCAAGGACCAGGTACTTTGGTTGTGATGTGGGAGCTGTAAGTGCTTAGATGACGTGGTTCTCTTTTGTCTTGCAGGTCCCTAAATTTCCCCCCTTTGCCTTTGTATTCCTTTTGACTACCCAATTTTGCCAAATGTTTCTTTTCCCTTCCTTCTTACTTACTTTTCTTCTCCCTGCCAAAGCTATGTGTTTTGAAGCCAATTCCTTCATATCATGCCTGCTCTTTTACATCATGCCTGCCTGCTTAAAGAGTGCTTGACTCCTTTAAACCATATGTGCCCCTTTTAATTATGTATAATTTTAAGTTCTCTCCTTATAGTTCATGTTCTCATCTTCCTAGAAATTTTTTATTTTAGTATTTTCGGGATTAAAGTGGACTTACTCTTTCTGGAAGTAGATTTAAAATAAACTTAGCACATTTTTCTAGCTTCCCTCATTTGTCTTCCCTGAGGTTGTTTGTTTGTTTGTTTACAGTCTGCCTTTGCTGGCCACAGAGCCTTATAGTAGGACAGACATGGGCCAGGACCACGAGAGACGACACTCTGGGAAGAGGTGAATTTTATCTTTTCACTCACAGTTACTTTGAAGTTTGGGAATTCTCTGTCCTTAAGCTATGATAAGGGCATGGTTTTTATATTGATTCATTTTTTCCTTTTTTTGTCATTTTTGTAGGCTACATTAGCAGGCAGGTTGCAGGCTGCTGTACTACAATTACTACTTGATGTCTGTTTATGTTTTTTTTTAAGAGATTTAAAGATGGCTTTTATCCCAACATTGTAGATACTAACTTTACTCCCTTTTATGGAGGGTAGAAAATAACAAAAATATTGCTATAATTCAATAGAGATTAAAAGATAAGAATTTAAATTTGAGGTGAGAGGATTGCCCATTAGCAACGGACAATTCAAAATTTTAGATATGAAAATGATGTCTAATAAAAAATTCTACTGTCAGGCTCCTCCTTCGTATATACTTTATTAATCTTTTGCTTTTGCAATCTAAGTGATGGACGACATGGGCATTTCTAAGGAAAAATGTTATTCACCTTTCTAAAACTGTGAATATTCCCTATGAATGCTTTTTATATTCATTAGGAAAGCTTTAAGTTGAAAGTAACTAATACCTGATGATGAGTATAGTTTGAGTCTATGAGGATATTCACTGTTAAGTATGAAGTAAGGCAGTCTCATCGTTGAGCAAACAGCTTAACAGTGTCCTCAAGAATTCAGGCTCTTTCCATCTCTTTATTCTGCTACACTCAAAGTTTTGGCCTTTGGGTTTGTGTGTGTGTGTGTGTGTGTGTGTGTGTGTGTGGTGAGGTTTTATCACCTTATGGTCACATGAAGGCTGCTGTAGCTTCAGACATTATGTCTTCAATTTAGCAGGAAGAATGAAAAGGAGAAGACACATGTGCTTTGTTATCAGGAAACCACAATAATTTCCCCAAGTCTCAAACAAATTCTGGCCAAACCTAGCTATAAGTACCTAGCCTTCCAACATGTGTAGGAAGCAGAGAGAAGAGGGTTGGAAATGGCTGTTGAATTTTCCAGCCAACAATGTGTATGCCAATGGTTCCAAAATAGTTAAGTGGTGCCACTAGCAGTTCTAGGAAAGACATCCAAGAATACTTGTAGTCCAAATGCTTTCTAAATGACGATAATTGTCATTGACACTTTAAGACTACTTACTATAACCAAAATATGGAGTTCAAAGTTTTTCTCATTCTGACCATTCTGTTGTACTTACGCCCTCTGGCTTAAGGAAGGGGTACAAAGCCCTACTTGTGTGAGTATTTGGAAAGATGGTGTGGGGTACTCAGCGGAACTGTAGGGAGTATGCAAGCAAGGCACAGCCTACGTAACTATAGTGCTCTGTTGCTTGCTCAGTGCTTAGAGATGGTGACATTGTCTGACTGAGTGATTAAGAGACTGATAATGTCACTGCAACATTGTGTCACTGAAAAAAAAAAATGAGTACAGAAAATGACCTGGTTCCTTTTTGAGTGCCACCACTTGAGAATACCCAGAGTGCCCTCTGCATATTCTAGTCAATGAATTGTAAAGACTGTTGATGGCTTATAGGCTTTCAAAATTTGGGAATTAGGATTAGGGAACAACAAGGCATCAAAATAGAATTTAGAAGCTCAAAGAAATCAAACCACTTTTCATAAATTCCTAATGGAAATATCGGGTATGGAAACTGATTTGAGCATAACCATTAACATATAACACTTATGAATGCTTCCACTATTCTTTCTGATATGATTCATCTCCGTATTTATCTGTTTTTACTTCAGTGTAAACTATACCAGCTGGCATCCTAGTAGAATAGGAACATTATATAGTTATTAAACAACAACAAATTATATATTACACATGACATAAAGATAAACAACCAATAGTTCCTTCATTCTTATAGGAGAATAGCAAAACTTTTTCTCAATACTGAGAATACAGTACAAAGCTCTGGCATTTTATTGTTTGCAAAACTTTAATTTGATCCTCCCAAGAAAACAGAAGACATATTATTGTTCTTACTTTGCAGATGACAATCATAGGCTCAGAGAGGGGAAATGACTTGTCCAAAGTCTCCCTGTTTCTAAGTGAAAGTAGTAGGACTTGACCTTAGGTTTCCTGAGTCTTCATCCATTGCTCTTTCCACCTTTGCAGGCTGTTTCCTGGACCCTTTTGTGGTTCAGGTTTCTGAAATAATATATTTCTGACTAGTTTATACCCCTGTTGTGCTAAATAGAACTGAAGTCTCAAATCTGGGTCCACCTGGGACCACTATTTCAGATGAATTAACTGATTTCAAATGTCTTGGTCCACTGTTTCTGTCAATAAATAAGGCATTTGCCATTCTTTTTTTTTTTTTTTTTTTTTTTTTTTGAGATGGAGTCTTGCTCTGTCGCCCAGGCTGGAGTGCAGTGGTGTGATCTCGGCTCACTGCAAGCTCTGCCTCCTGGGTTCACACCATTCTCCTGCCTCAGCCTCCCGAGTAGCTGGGACTACAGGCGCCCACCACCATGCCAGGCTATTTTTTTTGTATTTTTAGTAGAGACAGAGTTTCACTGTGTTAGCCAGGATGGTCTCGATCTCCTGACCTCGTGATGTGCCCACCTCGGCCTCCCAAAGTGCTGGGATTACAGGCGTGAGCCACGGCATTTGCCATTCTTATGCTAGTTTCCTTTTTTTTTTTTTTTCTAGTTGGACATAAGCTAGAGAGTTAACTTGTATCATGATCGAAAGCAAGAGGTGATTTGCCAACAGCAAAATCCTAACGCTATTTATCTATAAAAGGAAGATAAACAGATAATGCAAAAAATAACCCAACCTTGATATTTCAGCCATGTAGCCACGTAAAGTCAAATAAAACCATGATTTAAAAAAAAAAAGATTTCACTATTCGATTTTCCTCTTTATTCTCCTTAATAATACAACAAATACTGTACTTTACTTAGAATGATTTTTAAATGAACTACTAAAATGACCCAGTCAAAAACAAGAATAAATTTGACCAGAGTTTAAAACCAATGTCAGTTTTCAAATTTCTCCAGGATAAACATGACTTTATTGCATTTTAAATCTGTATAATTTTACAAAATACGATGCTTAGTCTCCAAGAAAAAATTCTTTTAAGACTTAATAAGTTACTTGGACAATACATAGCATCTTCTTATCTGTATTTTTCTCAAATACACAGATTCACTATTCTATTTTTAAAATGTGTTTGAAAAGGGCATTTGAAGTTTTCACAGATAACTGAATAATGGTTTGCAATGTTCACCATGGTAAAAACATAGTTTGCTTGGTTCACTATGACTAATTATTCTGAGAGATACAAATACGTGCACTTATGCTGAAAAGCTCTCTTGTTCTGCCCTCTAGCATGCAACTTTTCATGAATTTTATGCAAATCTTTGTATTCAACAGCAATTTTTGTTTGAAAAATAGAACAATGAGTAGCATAGAAAAAAATAAGAAAATTAAGGTCAACTTTTCTATACTCTGGTCTTTTATCTTCACAATCTTCAGGTTTATTTTTACTGTTCCAGCAAGATTGGCTTCTTATTTTAACTGTTTCAGCATCAGCAGGGTATTTTCTGTAACAGCTCCATATGGATGATGTACATGCTTCTTGGCTTATATCTACTCATACGTTCATGATTTAACACCAAATGGAAATTACAGCCAACTCTCAATGACCCATAAAAGAGAGGGGCATTGTAGTACAGATAACTCAAGAAGTCCAAAAAACCCAAAGTCATTTCTGTTTGGCTTTGGATGTGTTCTCTATCTTAGCTTAGAATACTTTGTCTTTTAATTAAGCCTACTTTCCTAATTGTGTTTTATAAGTCAGTATTTTCAGCAAATGAAAATGTAAATAATTCCAGTCAATGGGGGAAGTTGATTTGGAGGAATGTTGCATGGAGTTGTGGGAAGCTGATAGAGGCATTAAAATTAATGCAAACAATTCACAAAAAAAATACAGTACATATGGATAATCAGGCATTGACTCTATTATACTATATTCAAAAGGTGAAAATTATGCCTGCTTAGTCCTGTGCATGCATACCTGGGATAGTCTTATCATCTATAGAAAATGCAAAATAACATTTCTCTGTGTATATTTACCCCTTGTTGCATTATTTTGACTATGATCATCTATTTCTAAAAATGACATACCCGACTAAGAAGCAAGGTGAAACCAAAAGCATCAAGAAAAATGTAATATTAGCATTAGGCAATGGAAGCATTCAAATCAGATACTGCTTAAAGGTAAGTCAGTAAAGATTTAAATAAGCTTAGCCAGAATTCCAAACATAGAAAGGAAATAAGATTCAATATTCTTTGCATAAGTAGGGGAGATTTTTACAAATAAAAGCACCTCATGTGTGCTTCTATAAAGTGTTTAAGTTCTGTGGCTTAGATAGTTGTGTAAAGATTCATGAAAATAAGGTAAATTTGACTCCAATATTGGCTCTCTACCAGGTGCCTTTTTATTATCAAAAAAAAAAAAAAACCCAATGTAGTCATGCCCTCCAATACTTGCACTGTACCTCCTATGGTTTATTTTAGTATGGTCTCTTATTATGAGGGTTGACATTGGAACTGGATTTCTTTTGATTCTAAATCTGTGTATTAGCTTAATATTTCTTCTGTTCAATCCTAGATCTTTTAAATTAATTGGAGAGCTATCATTTTTATGTGGTTTAATATGGAAAATTATCAGTAGAAGATAGATTCAAGAAGGCACAAGTTAAAGGTGAGACGGAGGTATGGCAAGGCTAAGGTGTTTGCCCTGGCTAGGAGGTTCATTTCAGCACATGGAATGGACCTGCTCAAGTTGTGGGCAGAGAAGGAGGTTCAGGAGAAGATATAAAGTGTGTTTTATATCATTTGATAGAGGCCATCTCAGTCCTGCTTTATTGAGATCCAGACTTACATAGTCCCTCCAAGCTCTTGAGAAGCAGAGTGCCAGAGTGGGAAGATCAGGCATGGCCTTTAGATCCAGAGACCTGGTTGGAATTCTAGCTCTGTCACTTGCTAGGCTTGTGACCTTAGATAAATTGCTTAGTCTTCCTCAGCTTCACATTCCCCATCTATAAAGTGAGGATAATATTAACTAGTGCATAGTATAGTTGTTACTATTAAAAAAAAAAAAACTAAACATGAGTCCTTGGAGTGAATCTCAGGCCTTAAACACAAGTATGTAAAATTTGTGACTTCTTTTTTGATAAATCAATTTAATTCCTTTTTTACTGGTCTCCACTTTGCTAGATGGAAGACATATCATCTCAGTCAGGTCAGGGGCTCTCTCTTTCCACTTATCTCTGGAGTTCCAGGGTCAAGTGTACTGGTCGTCAGCAGGCTCCATCTTCTCATGTTGGCACCCTGCCTTAGTATGTTTTGTTTTGTTACAACAGAATATCTGAGGCCGAGTAATTTATAAAGAACAGAAATGTATTCTCTCACAGTTATGGAGGCTTGGAAGTCAAAGGTCAAGGTGCTGACATCTGATCTGGTGAGGTCCTTCTTTCTGCATCTTCACATGGTAGAAGGCAGAAGAAGAGACAAAAAAGGAACGGAACTTGCCCTTGTATAACAGCATTAATCCCATACATGAGGGTGCAGCTATCATAGACTAATGACCTCTTAATTGTCCTACCTCATAATACTGTTTCAATGACAATTAAATTTCAACATGAGTTTTGGAGGTGAAAAATATACAAACCATAGCACACCCACACAAGTTGTCACTGTTCTGACTCTCACTCTCCTCTGTAGTCCCTCTCCCCATTCTGGTTTTCTCAGTCCTGGACTCCATCTCTGGTGTATGAAAAACCATCCAGCTCCTCTTTCTTGCTGCTCTGGGACTGACAGAGGCTGAGAGGCTACCTCTGTATCTTCAACCTAGGGATATCCTCATCCATTTCAAATCTATTGCTGCTCAGCCATGTTGGGTTCAAGAGAGATGTCTTTGAGGCTCACTACTGCGTAGTCCACTAACTGCAAAGTGTGGCACAAGTCACATCTGTTATTGAAACCCTAGAACCTGCCTACAGTTCCTGTAATCCAACCCTTCCCATGTTAGTCCATTTGTGTTGCTATAAAGGAATACCTGAGGCTGCCTAATTTATAAAGAAAGAGGTTTATTGGGCTAATAGTTATACAGGCTGTACAGGAAGCATAGTGTCAGTGAGGTAGGTACTACTTTTGGCACTATTTTTGCAGGTGGAATAACTGAGGCACCAAGAAGTTAAGGGCCTTCCCCAAGGTCACATAGCTAGTATGTGGTGGAGTTGGGATTTTCACTCATACAGCCTGTCTGTGATGGTCACACTTTGATGATGATACTACGTTGCCCCTCAGAGAGTATATACCGAGGGAGTGGGTGAGGAGGCTGATTCAGGCTGGTTGCATGCCTAGACATTCTAGATCTCAGCATTTGAAATTCACAAGCCATGAATGTGGCTCTCATTCCTTTTTCATTTCTGTTGTAGTATCCTTTCCCCGTGTCAATGAAAAGAACAGAATGAGAATGCAGTACAATATGTGTCCCTTTTGTTAGGGGGGATAGCAGCTAATTCTTCATAATTGGTATCCTGCTGCACTTTTCAAGCACAGATAAGTTAGTTCCCAACTTCCTCTTCAAATTCTGTATCATGGAGTTTGCCCTCAGAACAAAAATTTGCCCCACATAAAACTTAGTTCTACATAAAATGTTTTAACATTAATATTCAATTTTTAATAAGAAGATTCTGCTTCCCTTATATGTTTGTATTTCAATTAAAGAAAACACTAAGCCTGCCCCCATAACTATACTTGAATATTCAGAAACCTTGGAAATCCTGGTGAAAGGAGGACAAGTTATAGCAAAGGCCTCTGTGCTGTCCTTTCTGAATCCAGCCAATTTGGTAGATCACCACAGATACAAGCATAAGGCCCTGTACATAGTAGGCCCTCAAAAATAGTGGTTGATTGATTGTGAGATGCCCAAAAGGAGGGAAGATGTCAAATGGGAAAATTGCTCTTGCCATATGCTTGACTGGACGGTCACGCATGGCTGAGCATGTTTCTCCTGCTCTCCATAGGTGTGCTCCACTGTCACTGTGTCACATTTGTGACCTCTGAGGGTTCAGAGTTCATGTCCTCCTCTTCAAAGGCTTGGGTTCTATGCCCTTCTCTTCTTAGAATAACCCCAGAAGGGCAATTAGGTTTTTAGAAAATGTTTTTCAATGGAGATGATGTTGCCTGCACATTATTCATAACAACTGAGTGGCTGGTAGGCTGTGACCCTATATTTTACAGCTCTCTAGTTCAGTTATTTTGTAAGAATGCCATAGATGACTGATTAGTGTGTTCTCAGCTTCTGGATAAATTGACAACGGTAAAATATTGACATCTCAGAAAGTCCAGCCATTTTCTTGCAGCTTATGAGAAGTGATGACTTCTAGAGCTTCAAAGAGAAGTAAAATGCTACAACCAGCTAGAAATGCAGAAACACACCTCTGCCAACTCCCCATTACAATTTTCTGTCTTTCAAATGGAGATTAAATGCAGTGCCAAAATGTGTCATCTGGTGTTGCATTTTTGTAATGTGGACAAATGTCGATAAAATTCATGTGGAGGCACAAAAATCTAACTATTTATGAATTAAAATTAAATGTAAGTTTTGCCATGGGTAGAAGCCTTAATTGCTAAGGCTAGATTCAGTGCCATTATCAAAACAGCAACACTTCCTTCCTGTAATCACCAGTTCAAAAGGAGAAAGGGGAAACTGCCCACTCTGACAAGCCACTGTTCATAACAAGTTTTACACCTGTAATTTCAATGGGTGCCATATATCAGACCTGATAAAAGTGAATCAGATGATTTTGGGACTGCCTACTGTGTAGATAGTTGTTACATTTCAATCCATCTAACAAACCCATTCACAATTTTGGCAGGCACAAGCAACATATTTTGCCTTCAAAATGTGCTTGTGCCTCGCCATGCTCCCCTGGATCAGTCTTTATTCTTTTTCATCCATATAACTCCCCTTTCAAGACCTTTAGACCCTTGCCAGGAAGCAGAGGAAACTAAAATCTTCCTCTATTCAAATGTTCCAAATTGGACTATCACTACTCTGGGTAGTATGACAATAACTGTTATATATTTCAAATTCTTGCTAATTGGCTATCTGATATTCATGATTTACATTCACATTTTAATATGAAATTCTTCCCCATATGCATGTGTGTACAGTAATTTCAATGAAATTTTTAATTTATTTCACTGTCAGTGGCTGTCTGTCCAGTGAATTTATACAGGTAACACTGCCTCTTCATGGGAGAAATTTCATTTGATGGGTGAAGTAACAACTCTTGGAAAGTTGTTTACAGAAAACAACTTTTCAGTAACATGAGAAGATTATGACTTGAAGCATATATGCCCAGCATTTTGCCTCAAGAATTTAGCCTTGCAGTTGACCATGGCAGATATAAATGGCCAATCCTTGGGGAACGATGGCAGAGAGAAACATTGTAAGCTCAAAAGCTTCATATATTTCATCATTAGTAATATATCAAATACTTATTGCAGATCTTGATTTCATCCCTTCTGGACTCCCTATGTTTATGACAGCCAATTCCAACATTTCATCAAGCTTCCAACTCTACAAACCCTCCTCAGTTGACAACCTCACACCTTAATTTACTGACACAAGTTTCCTCAGTTTTCTTCTCATTCATGCTAAAATTCCTCTCTACCTTATTCATTTTTTCTACTATCTCTCTTTTCATAATCCTCTTTCTTTCCAACTCCACTTCTTCATTGTCTACTTACTCCTGAACTTAGGGTTTATATTCTCAGCATGCTACTCAACATTCTCTTTTGCAAGCAACCATGATCCAACATAGTTGGATTCAACATGCTCTTCCTCATTGAACTATGACCTATTGTAATGTTGACATTTCCTTCTAGAAACTCTTTTTCCTTGGCTCAGGCAATCTTACAAGAAATATATGGTTTCTCCTCTTACCTGAGGGCTCCTTGTTTTTCTTCACTGCTTCCTCTTCCAAGGCTTTGTCCTTCACTTTTTTTTTTCCTCTTTAGAAGCAAGGTTTCTAATCTTAGGAAGAAATGGAAAAGCTTCTGACGGTTCCAGGAAACCTTGGTAAGTTTATGCCAAATTGTATTTGTGTGTACATCTGTTTAAGCATTTGGGTAAAAGAGGCCATAATTTAATTGAATTTCAAGGGAGTCCAGGACCCTGCAGAAAATGTTAAGAACTTTTGCTCTAGACTTCCTTCCTGGGCAATTTTACCATCCTCCAGTGCTGAAATGATTGCCTTCCAAATCTCAGTCTTCCACCTGACCATCCTCTTAATCTTTAGCTTTTTAAGTATCTCTGATTCTTTATGTTTCCTCCTGGTACACAGTAGTACTACACATTAGTAAATATACTCTCTATGGAAGCCACAACCAGTGAAACACTCATTTTACCAGGCCTCCTTGCAAGGTACCCATATGGCAGCTCTGCACAAAAATTTTAAAGTGCACCTTTCAGGGAGGTCCAGTGCTATGGGTACATGGCTTAGTGACAGGATGGTAGTTTTGTGGGGTTTTTTGTTGTTGTTGTTGACTTTTCAATATTGTATCTCCATCATGCCAAGCCTGCATTCAAGCTGATTTTGAAGCATCTTAGTCTGACTCTCAAGGACCTCCATGATCTGGTCTAAACCCTATGCTTCTAGCATAGTAACCCACTAATCCTCTCCAAAAAGCTTCCACTCTAGCCAGACTGGTCTGCTTATTGTTGCCCGGACAGACTATATGCATTCCTCTGCATATTTGCTCACCATATTTTACCTACCTAGAATCTCTGCCTCTCCAACATGTTAGACTGAGTGAGTCCTCTATACTTTCACATCTTAGTTCTAGCTCTGCTTCTTTTAAGAAACATTTTATAACAACTCCAGTGCTTACTGACTTCACCTTCCTATAAGATCTTGTTGCCCTTATTGTGTGTATCACACTGTTGACTGTGAGCACTCTTCAGTCTTTAACTTCTAGTACAGTGCCCTAGGACCTTGGCATTCAAAATGTGGTCCATGGACCAACAGAATGGGCAGTACTTGGGAGCTAGCTAAAAATGAAGAATCTCATAACCCACCCCAGACCTACCAAAAAATACTCTGCATTTTAGCAAGATCTTCAAGTGATTCTTACAAATGATAGAGTTCGAGAGGCAGTGCCCTATGTCACACATTTGTAGTTGTTAAAATATCTTAGTTTCAGTCCCTGAATATACCTTACGTTTCATGACATTTTACTTTCTGATCATGCCTTCTCTGTTCCCTATTACTTTTCAGAACTCTGTGTATTCTATGATGCTTTTCCTTTATTCTCCCATTGAAAGTATATCTTTTCTTGAATTACTTTGATGCTTCTTTGCTCATTTTCTACATGTATCTTGTATTAAAGGGCATTTTGTGTGCAGAGGTATTAACTCCTTTGTTAGATTATAAGCTCTTTGAGGGTAGGAATGGGATTTTCTTCATCTCTGATCCTTGACAGTTTCTGGCAGAGTTCCTGACACCCAGTAGTTAAAAATAATAAATGTTTGTTGAATGAATGAATGAATGAATGGCTAATTTCATAATAAATTCATTTGGATTTTAGAATTTACTTAGGAAAAATGTGATAGATAATTGACCATGGGTCGTGCTGTTCGTAATTGCAATGTTTTTATTTTTCAAGCCAAATATTAATTATCTAACCTAGTCATGCTGTTTCTTAATGACTTTTAAACCTGTACCACTATGAATACAAGACTGCATGAATTTTTAACAGTCTCCAAGTAGTTCATAATTAAAGACCAAGTGATTCAACTCACTGTCGCAATCAATGCCTTTGTTTATAGCTTAGTTTTCATCTCTGTATAGATAACCAAGAAAAAAAAGCTAACAAACCACAGAAAACAAAATCTGATGATAAAGAAGTACGAAAAAGTATCTCACCACCCATTCTGTGTCTGAATGACTAGTAATGAAAGGGAAAAGTGTCAGTAGCCACTCAAGTTAATCAATATACTGACTCATCTACTCAACAAATTCTAGATGAATCAGAGGTCTTTGTGTTTCAAAGTTTATGACTCATATCTCTTAAACTCTGTGGACCTAATCACAGAAACTAAACAGGGGAGAAAACGAAATGATCCAAATCCAATCTTTGAGCAGTGCAAGAAAAAAAGAAACTTTCTGAATTAGAAGTCATCTTCTTCTAGAGGCTTAACAGTTTCAGATGGATTTCTCCAGTTATTTATCTAAGAGAGATCAGTCTGTATCCAGTTTCTCCTTCTGTCACAAAACACAACAGTTTCTTTTTGAGATCAAAATGATGTTGCCTTATATTAGAAAGTAATTGTAGTTATTAAGGTGTTTTGAAAGGCTTTGTTCACTGACTATGACCATTTTGGAAGATGATTTATCTGTTAGATTGACTTTTGAGAAAAGGACTGGAATACGTGGTTATACAAACATGGAAGTCCCCTAAAATTATATCCCACAGGTCTACTGCTCTAGATTCTTCATTGTGAATACACTCAAATTTCACTAATTAGGCTAGTAAAGAGAAAAGTCAATATAGCAGAAAGTATTTCTCTTTCTTTTTTTTCAGAGACAAGTAAATATTTGTTTTTGTGCCTTTCTTCCTATGTGTATTTCAAGACTTTTTAAAAACAAGGCCCCAGGAATCTCCAGATTCAATTATGTCCCTGGGCTTGGTCGACTGCTGCAGGAGTCTTAGGAAGCCTTATACAAATGCTAGAGCTACTCATTTACCAACATTAAACCTGGGATAGAAGATGCAACAAAGCAGGATTCCTTCCCCCATGGAATGTGCTGATTTCAGACGAGGTGGCAGCCACAATGTAGAAAACGCTGGGAATTTTTCCTTGGAACTGGGCTGTGATGAGAGGTGCTTGCCATGAACATAAGCTACTGTCTTTTCTTTGACCCTTCCTTTCCAGTTTTTGAAGACAAAGCAGGAAATAATCTTCTCTGAAGATACTTGATAAAAAATCCCAAAAAACAAAAACACATGCTTCCACTTCATTGATAACAATTTACTGCAGTTTGGCACTTGGGTCTAGTTCAGCTGGCAGATGAGCTGATTGATGCATTCACCCCGACAGCCAGGTGTGCCCATCTCGTTGAGAAAGCCCACTCTATTTTTGGTAGCATGATGGGCCACTGTGAGGTGGAAAGAGCACAAGAACCATAAGATCTCCTGGAAATGCTTCCCTGGGAAGGCAATTTCGTAAATGAGGTCTTCCAAGCAAATGACACCAACCTTCCCCAGGTGCTCCTCAATCACTGTGTTGTCTGTCAGAGGGATGGTCTTATTCTTGACCTTGGATTGTCCACGTTTCAAAACAAGTTCCCAGACAGACTTCAGATTTGGAAATCCCTAGGTCACATAAGTTTCCACTATACGCAGCATTTTTAGGTTCTGGGGGGTGACTTTTATAAAGGCACCACTAAAAATTTTCTTTAGGTGAAGTCTTGCAATGGTCTGCACCAGTAAACTCATGCCATCAATCTTTTCGATGCATACAACCAAGGCCAAGGAATGTTTATCTGGCAATTCCAAGTCATGAGCTTTCACTTCTAGTTGTCTGAGATGCACCTTGTCACATTTCTGCCACCAGGAATCATGTAGGAATGATTCCAGTTGCTTAAATCTGGACCCTTTTCCTTTTCTCTGCTCCTTTGCCAAGAGTGCCTGCTTTGCCTGGGTGGCTTTGAGGGCTTGATAAACCTTCCTCTTTTTCAAGAGATTTTCTGGAACCAAAGGGATTTTTCTTTGCTCTTGCTCTGCCATCTTTCTAGTGTTGCAGCTACTCGCAGAAAGTATTTCTTAAGAGCTGGGCTTCATAAGCTGTAGAGAGGCAGCAGAGAATAGTGGCTAAAAACATGGTGTTTGAAACTGAGCTGATATGGATGCAAATCCCAACTTGCTTTCTTAATGTTTGTGTAACACTATGTAAGTCCCTCACCTATGAAGTGGGGTTGCTAATAATGCCTGCAGGATTAAGTGAGAAAAATGTAAACAGTGTTAACCAAAGTACCTAGCACTTAGTGAGTTCTCTGTAAGATTTAATAATTGTTATAGTAGCTGTTAGTAAGGCTGTATCTCTGCCTTTCCAATACTCACTTCCTGGTCAGCAGTCTGTCTCATCTATGGATTCTTCCACCATCCATGTCCTTTGGAGGCTAATTTGACTGTCCCTTTCTCTAGGCAACTGCCCTTTTTTTCCTCTTCACTATTCACACTGGGCTTGGACCCACAGCTGGCCTTGCGCTTGCTTCTTTAGATACTCTCAGTGGCCACCACCCTCTGCCTAGCTCATGCTGATCTTGCTGGTAAGTGATCTTCGATCTAATTCTAATTTCCCTCTAGACCTCCACCAAACTTCCCTAACCACATCTCTAATCAAGGCCTTTAACCTGAGGAAGATGAAGGAATATGCATGAACAGAATCAGAAGGAGGGTCTAGTACAAGTCTTCCCAAAGTGTATTCTGCAGATGCTAACGCTGCAAGTTCTTATACAAGAAAAGATAGCTTTTTTTCTGGTAAAATAATTTGGGAAAACTTTGCATACTATTTGTTCCTGCAGATTCGCAGTGCACCTTAGTATTTAGTGACTTGGACAAACAGTGGCACAGAAAATTAACTCTTTTAGCTCAAAGACATTTTTGGAAATACCAGCACAGCTCACGTTCCATGCCCGTTGTAGTCACTTAGCAGCTACTATAGCAAACATTGGCAGTCCCTGTGGCAAATAGAAAAGAGAGCTATGGAGGGTATGATATTGACAATTAATTGCTCTTCCCAGAAGTGGTACATGTTACTGCCCCTAACCACTCATCGTTTTCAGTCATCTGGCTCCACAAAACCATAAAGAAGCCAGGAAATGCCATCTTAGCATCTGTATAGAAGGGGGAGAAGTAGAAACATGTGGTGAACAGTATTAATGACTGCTACACTGAACCTCAATATTCATATCTGTAAAATGGGAGAAAAATAGCCTTTTATGAAGATTAAGTAAAATACAAAAATAAAATTTTTTATAAAGTGAGAAGTGCTATGCGCAGGTAAAGGATCATTACCCAGTTAATTCATGGAATTTCTGCTTTGTGAGATCAGGATCAGAACATGAGCCACAAATGAACTGCATGGAAGTGTGGGTAGCTGGGATGGTGACAAGTATAACAGGACAAAGAAGGATGGGGACCTAATAAGACAAAGTTATGGATAATGGCCAAACAAATTGCAGTGATAAGAATTATCTTTGAAAAAAATGAAGAAGAAATTTTCTACACAAAAGTAACCTTCTGTCCACCGTGTCCAAAAGATCACATATTGAAAATGAGTATATCTGAGTTAATGATGTTTTACCATAATTGCTCATTGAATTAAACCACAAAGGAAATCCTGTTTTTATTCAGAAATATGATCTTCATAGACAATTTCTCCTCAGGCAGACTCTAGATGCTGTTTTCGTTTACAAAAATATGTTAGCTGTCATCTATCCTTCTTTTTTTCCCCACATAGAAATTATACAACAAAAGCTTTTCAAGAGGGAATACATTTGTACCACCTAACTCTTAACACTTTAGAGCAGATTTCAATAGTCTGGATTCAGGAAATGCTATGGTCCAATTCCATTTGTCATCATTTATTCCTCCCCTAACAAACATGATCTGCATCTACTTGAAAATGACATGTATTTAAGTTGTAATTCATACTAAAAGTACTGATTATGCTATATTATAGATGCATCAGAAGCAAGCAAAATAGATTTTCACTAGAAATTTGGAACATCCTGCTTATAATCATGTTCTTTGTATTAACATGTCTACATCAAGTTTTTTGTTTGTTTAATGATGCCTTAAATTTTCTAATTGAAAAGGATACTCCTGATGTTATTGGGCCATTAGGGGGCTATCAGATGCCTACATGTACAGTATCACCAAGTGTAAATCTAGAAGGCCCTTAGCCATGCTCGTTAACAATCATAGGCCAGGGCCCCAAACAGTCTTAAGGACAGTGGGCCTGGGGTGGGAATGGGTATAACAAGGTGGGGAAGAAACAAAGATGGAAAGGACATGAGTAAAGTCTAGCAAGTTCTCACTTAACATTTTCAATAGGTTCTTGGAAACTGACTTCAACTGAAATGATGTATAACAAAACAAATTTTTAAAATCAACATTATAAGAAAACGATGTTGAAGGAAATTATGTTACTTGAAAATCTGCTGTGTGTCATTTCACTTAAAGTTAGTTTCCAAGAACTGATCAGTGATGTTAAGTGAGAACTTACTGTTGTGAGTCTTAGGGAAGACTTAGTGTCAATAGCAGTATAAAGCTTCTCAACTCAAGATGTGAAAAGTGACAAACAAGCACTATATATGAACATCAAGGGAGACCTCATGGAGTAGTTTGTAGATAGTTGTTTCTAAGTACCAAACTCCACAGTAACACAAGTTGTCTAGTAGCAAGGTTATGGGTACCATGAAGGTTAGTGACCACAAATTTAGTCCCCCAAAAAGTTGGAATGCAATTATGTCTCAGTATAAAGCTCAAGAATATCCACAGGCAAATAAAAATATACAATATCCTACAAGCTAAAAAAAAAAAAGTCACAAAGTCTGGCATCCCATCAAAAATTATCAGACATCCAAAGAAGGAGAAAAATACCACCTATAATAAAGAGAAACTTCAATCAATTGAAATTGACCCAGAATTAACACAGATGATGGAACTAGTAGGTAAAAATATTAAAAATATATTCCACATGCTCAAGAAGCTAGAGGAAAGACTGAACATAGTAAAGATGGAAAATACAAAAAGATTCAAATTGAAATTCTATAGATGAAAATGATGATGACTAAAATAAAATGTAACCTGGATTTTGGATTAACAGCAGATTAGGCATTGCATGAGAAAAAATTAATAAATTTGTTAGATATATAAATAGGAAGTATCCAAAATGAAACCCAGAGTCAAAGGAATTAAAAATAAACAAATAAAATAAGCAGTGTCAGTGAGCTGTGGGACAACTTCAAGTGCCCTAATACATACGTAACTGAAGCCCCCAAAAAGAAGAAAGAGAGGGAAGAAAAACTATTTGATAAATTAATAGCCAATTAATTTTCAATTTTGATAAAATGTGTAAACCCACAGATCAAAGAAAGAGGCTATTTATCATCCAGGTGAGAGTAAATTGTGGTTTAAATTGGGGTAGTTAGCAGTGGAGTTGGTTAGAAATGGTCAGATTCTACACATAACTTGGAGGGTAAAACCCATAAGATTTCCTAATGGTTTGGATGTGGAGTGTGAAAGGCTTCAAGGATCACTCCAAGACATTTGGCTAGAGAAAATGGAAGGCTGAAATATGACAAATGATTTTCACTTGAAAGGGACCCAGTCAGAATAGGAACCATCGGCTCAGACCCGAGCCAACAATTTCTCAACTTTATTATTTAGAAATTTGTTGTGTTAGTTTTTACTAACAGCCTTTGGTATCCAGAGCAACAATAAATAATTAAGATTAAAATTACTCCTGTTGTCCTTCCAGGGTTCTTGAATGGGAATCTCTAGGACCTCTTCATTTAACCAGTTCCTAGCCTATTTTTAGACAGCATGGATTCTCATCAGAGATAGAGTTATCTAAGCATCCAAATGTTTTGGTTTGCCCTTTCATATTTATAACTCCTTTCTTAGAAACAGAGAGAACAAAATGTTGTGTACATTTCAACTGACAGCAGCTTACCAGAATGGCAGTGTCCAGGGTTTCTTTTACTTGTCCCCATGGGCTGTGGCAGAATGGTTTCCTAACATTATTTACAGCCCTGGAACATTTTATACTTTCAGGTCTTGCCTGAATGTATCCAGGAACTCATGTGTCACCTGTGAGAAAAGCAGGAACTGAGAAATGGCAGGGGTGATTTCTTTTTCAGATGAATTAACTTCATAAATAGGATTCAGGTATGACAGAGAGTAGAAAAATTAAGAATCAGGATATGTAATCAGCAATATACTTATAAAAGGATAACATGATGGCTATATTTTTATCATTAAAAGAAAGCAAGAAAAATAGTAACACTGATTTTTTTCACGAATTAAATGAAAAGCAACTTTTAGCAGAAAAAGGCATAAATTTGCTATTTATAAACCTCCCTACTCCATTGGATTCAGAGCCTGTGCTTTGGGAAGTCTTCCGGAAATTCAGTATTAAACCCCCAGAAGGGTGAGTTTCCAGAGAACTGTTTAGGACATTCTATTTTATACCTAACATGGATTGAACCGTGGTGAGAGGCCAGCATAGCTGAGTCTCACAAACATGAATATAAGATATTTTTTGATTCAAGAAATTTCCTGAAGTCCCGTAAGGCACTGTACCAGAAGCTGTACATGTGTTCAGGAGAAGGATGTGGGAGGGAATAAAGGAATTTTGAAAGACAGAGAAAAGATTGATCAGAATTCTCACCTTACAGAGACTGACACACTTATGGAGAAGATAGGCATACAACTATATTACAGGACAAACTGATTTGTGCCTGAGGATCCTCATAGGACACAGTCATGGTCTCCCAGGGTGTTTCAGCTCACTGAACATTTGCTCAGAAGTCTATAAGTCAGCCTTCATATTTTGACTTTTTTGAATGGGCAATGGGCACCAGAGGTCTATCTATGCCTGGACATTTCCACTGCCTGAGCTTGTCAGAATTGCCCAGATTGGCTCTGTGGGAGCCAGTTAACCATGTAACCAAGAAGAGGCTAGTTAGAAAACAGACATGGATCTACTGCTTTAACTGAAGGAAATCACGTGGACTCCTACCAAAACCAAAATGCAGACTGAAGTAAAACTTTTCTTAGGTCTGAAAAAGTTTCATAACCATCCTTGGTGTCTCTCATTTTCATGCTTTGTTTGCATGCTTCACGGCTTTCTAGTTCTACTAAAAGCAGAAGTGCCACAATATTTTAATGAAGTTTATTCTAATGGCACTGAAAGGCCAGGTGTTAACAGTCAACAACATGTCAGGAAGAGGATGCAGACTTTCCTAAGAGACTAGAGCCTTCCTTTGAGGAGCAGCCATGTGATTGGGCTATGCCTTCAGTTTGCCTTTCTTTACACTATGTTTGGATCTATGGGGCAGACCCATCCAAGGTCTAAAGCACTGTTAATAAGGACACATTGATTTTCAATTTGTAAATCAGGAAAACTAAAATGTGCAGATATGATCTGTTCCTAGCAGAGCCACAAGCAACAACACTGTTAGTCCCTCATTGATTAACAAAATAGGGGAGCTTGTTTTTTAAGGGCAGGCTACTATTACTTTATCTGATCTCCTATGGAAGCTATTGTGTTCACTCATTAAACGATCACATATTTATCCAAAATCAATTTGAGAATAGGGTTGTTAGGTCAGGAGCTACAATTGTTCTGTAAAACCACTGGAATTCTATCCCAATTGTTAATCATCATTAATAATTAACTTCACCCTCCCAGCCTCAGATAGAAAGCTGAGGATATAAGAAAGGATATAAGGAAGTTATTGGCCGGTTATCTCAAAGTTGGGAAATTTAACTTTTAGCTTATATTTATCAGCAGTGGGCAGTGGGAACAGAAGTGAGGGATGAAGTTTCCAGAGGAGAAAGAGTTTGGCACATTCAAGGAACCACAAGCATCACACTCTGGCTGGACCACATTGTAGGGGGTGGGCGGGGGGCAGTGCTGCTGGACAGCAGCTGAGGCAGAAGATGGACAGCAGCTGAGGCAGAAGATATACACCAGACCCAGATCACAAAGGGTCTCATAGCCCACATGAGACATAATGGACTTTTCCCAAGAGCAGACGGAGCACTGGCAGGTTTTAAACAGCAGATAGAAGAGTTGCGAGTTGCATGGTGGTGGTTTTTGTTGTTGTTGTTTTTGCTGTGGTAAGGGGATGGCTTGAAGGTGGCATGGCTAAAGCCAGGAAGGTCAGGTTGTAACAGTGTAGGGCAATTATGATGGAAGCCTGAACAGGCACATCGAGTGTGGGGATGTGTTCATTCACCTAACAGATATCACTTGTCCATCATGCACCAGGCACTGGTCTTGATCCTGGGGAACACTGGTACACAAGGGGAAAGTGTCACTATGTGCATTCTGGTGGGGGAGGAGAGAACTAGATGAGGGTTTGAGACTCGTGTGCAATATAACCTTTCCCACTGGGTGTTAGCAATTTGAGAGTAGGAGCCACACCTTATTTATTTTGACAGCCCTTGGTACTAGCTAGAATACTTGCATGAACTTAGTATGTGCTCAGTATGTGTTAGCTGTGAGATTGCACATCATGCTATTATGAGAATTAATGAAATTATCTCCATAATAGACCAGAAAATAAGTTCATTATAAAAAGCACTATGCAAACCCAAGTCATTTTTGTATTGTTCCTCCATTCTAACCTTACAGAGTTCAACAATTCATATAGAAAAAGGGGAATTTTAATCCTCTATAAATCTTTTTCTGTTAGAAGTGCTCAAAGCAGCCTGTTCTTCCCTCTTTTATTGCTTGTCAGTATTGTAATTTTACTTTCATTTGTATTTATTTGAGTAACAATTCTTTTCCCCTCAAAGACTTTGCGTTCCTTTGAAACACGGATAATATCTGGTTTTGTTCAACATTTCATTCCCAGCAGCCAACATGGAGCCTAGCACATACTCAATAAATATTTACAAAATGAATAAATAAACAAATAGATGGATGAAGCGTTGTAGGAATGAGCAATTAATTTCAACTGAAGAAGATGTGAAGAAACTTCCTGGGCATTTGAGCTGGGCCTTGAAGAGGAGGAAGTTCTTCCAAAGTGCGGTGGTGGTATAGGTGGGAGGAGGGGCGGGGACCTTCTTGGAAGAAAGACAAGCACAGGCAAAGGTCCCCAAGGGCAAAACTACACCGGAGGTTCAGGGAACAGTGAGTGGTTTGCTGTGGTTGGCACACAGGATGTGTGCAGGCTGGTGGTGGGCAATGAAACTGGAGAAGTGGAGACCAAGTGGTTGGAGGGACATGAAAGGAACAATAGCAACTTTCATTTATGGACAGCATAGTAGGGAGGCTCTCGACATGCATAATCTCTTGTCCTCACAATACCCTGTAATAATGGTTCTGTAAGTGTAGTCAAGTGCCCAGTAACATCAGCATCACCTGGGAACTTGTTAGAAATGCAGATTCTTAAGTCCATCCCAGATCTAAAGAATCAGAAGCTCTGGGGGTGGGTCTCAGCACTTTGTGTTTTAACAAGCTCTCCAGGTGATTCTAATACATACTAAATCATGAGAACCACTGCCCTGTAAGGTGGGAATTATTGTCCATATTTTACAGGTATAGAAACTAAACTCAGAGGTGCAGTAACTTGCTTAAGGTCATATAGATAGTTAATTTTCAAGTTGTTTGTCTAACCCCAAAACCCCTGAGTTTCTTCCAACATCACGCTGCCTTGCTCCTGGCAGGGGATATTTTTCTGAAGACATTGGTGAGTCATGCAACACTTTTAATGAGGGAAATAACTCGATCCCATTTTTGTCTTTATAAATATCATTGTGGCAATATAAAGGGAGGACTGGAGGAGAGCTCTCAGGCGAGGAAATCAGTTAGGAGGCTGACAATAGAGACCAGGCACAAGTTGATGAAAACCAAGTGATCACCATTTCATATCTGAGAAAACTCAGGCACAGTATATTTTTGTTGCCCCTTTTATTCTTAAATAGTTGAAGGAAAGTGTCTCCTGAAACAAATCAGAAATGGTTATTCTGAATTATGTGTTATATATCTCCAGCGTTAAAACTTACAAAACCTTTGCCAAGGTTGGGGAGGATTGAAGTTCTTGACAAGAAGAGAGAAACCTCTGAGTATTCCTGACAAGAAGAGAGAATCCTCTGAGGTCAGGCAGGACACAAATATGTGAATACATCTTACATCTAGTCTGAGGGCCTGGTGCACACAAAGCCTACCTGGTGGACTCAGGTTTTCACCTCACCTGACCTCTAAATGCTGGTGCTCTTCAGTCTGGTACCTGCTTTTCTCATCTCTCTTCTTTTGATTTGAACCTCAAGTGTATTGGGTTTTATTAGTTCTCAAATCATGGCCCTTATAATTGGACCACACAAGGCCCTTCTCGTTTTATTTATATATCTGTTCCCTCTCATCAACAACTCCCAATCCCATTTCCCTTTGGCCTCATGGATAACCATTCTCATATAATCAATGTATATGCTTTTGTTTGTAGCTGTTCTTATGAAACAGAGAGTCATTTCGTGTGCATGTTTTTCTCCAGTTTCACTGAGGTATAATTGCCAAATAAAAAATTATATATATTTACAGTGTATAACATATTTGGTATATGTATACATTGTGAAATGATTACCACAATCAAGTTGATTAGCACACCCATCATTTCACATAGTTATCTGTATGCATATATTTTACCTTACATGAATGGCATTGCATAATATGTGGCAGGCTTTTTTTTTACTGAGCACTAGTTAGATTCCTTTGGTCCACTATTGAGCATTGCATAGTACTCACGCCACATCCTACCCATCCTCTCCTTCAGTTGGAGATGCACAAATTATCTCCAACTCACCACCACTTTTTGATTGTCAAAATTTCCATGAACATCCTTGCTTATGTCCCCCATTTGGCCCATGTGAATATTCCTTTGAGCTACAATCCCAGGAACTGGATTACTAGGTCATGGAGTGGGTGTTTAATTTGGCTGAGTACTACCAGGTTGCCCACTAGAATGGCTGCTCCAGTCTCCACTTGCCAACAACAGTACATGAGGGCTCCTTGATGCCACATCCCCACCAAAATTTGGCATTTTTCACTTTTCTGAGTCTTCTTGTCCATTGGATGATCTCATTCTTGTTTTAATTTATATTTTCTAGTTAACTAGTGAGTTTGAGTGTCTCTTCAAAAAAAAAAAAATTTAAGCTTTTGGTTTCTCTTTCTTCTCTATCCATATTCTCTTCCCAGGAATTTTAAATTAGCCTGCATCTAGGCTGATGACTACCAATGTTATATTTCCAGCCCTGGCCCTTCCCTGAATTTTATGCTTATATGTCAAAATATACTCTTGCATTTCTCATAGAACATGTCAATTATAACATATCTAATTTAGAGCTTTTAGGTCCTCAGCACATCTACCACTGATATTATATGCCTTGTCTTTCTCATACCAATAAAGAGCACCATCATCCACTCAGTTGCATAAATCAGAAAGCTAGGAGTTATCGTTGATTACTTTTGGTCTTTTATGCCACCACATCCAAACTATCAGCAAACTTCGATAGCTCTACTTCAAAAATATATCCTGAATCCATCTACTTCTTTTTATCTTTGCTTTACCCCACCCCACCCTAGAATATACTATGACATTTCACTGAGTTTATGCATTTCACAATATGAATTTCATCTGTTCATTTAAGTATTTATTGCCTGTATCTCCCATTAGATTGTCAGTTCCAAGAGGGCAATAACCATCCCTGTTTTCGTTTCCATTGTGTCCCCAGGACCCTGAACAGTGCCTGGTATTCATTAAATATTGGCTTAATAAGTGGTTTCTTTCATTTTCACCCTTCTCTGTTGGAAGCTGAGCAGCCAAACACCAATAAAAAGCTAGAGGTTCCCCTGACCACTTGCTCTAGAATGGGAAGATACAGACCACACGTAAGAATTGCTCAATTAAAAGTCTTAACACCTATGTCATTGTTAAACTCTATTGAGATGAAAATTATTTCCTAATACTTTTTAGCCTTTGCCTAGCATAGCATCTAGTATATAAAAATGAACAATAAATACCACTGGAATTAATACACATGTTTAATATTTTGAGTATGTGGGAAACAGCTTCTGTGTGTGTACATCACTTTGAATGTACACATAACTTCCTTTTTCATTGGTGGAATTGTTGCCTACACCACTACTAATGTTCATTTAAGCTATTATGATATAGCTCAAATTATGAAAGTTTATGGAAGATCACACCCCAGAAGATATCTAGGTTCTGGAATTAGTGGAGAATTGCCGAAAATTGGACAATAGAAATTGTTATATAAATGATCAGCTGGGTTGGCCACTGAGCTCAGTTTTTGTTAGGCAGATCTGCTTTGCATCTAAGGAAGAACTGATTCTTCAAACTAGAGAGAGCCATTCGGAAAGAGGAGACAGACTTCTCTGTGTGATTAAGGAAGATGGGATGAAGTGAAGACACTGAGAACCAAGATGGAATTCACCACAGTGGCCGCAGAGGTACTAGAGATACGGCTCTCAGATACTACCTCAGAATCACCTGGGGTAGATAAGTTATGATACAGATTTTCAGGCTCATCGCAAATATTATTTTGAAGGTCTAGTACTTGGCCCAGGAATCTGCATTCTATCAAGCACCCTAGAGGATGGGCCACATTTTGAGAAAATCTATGCTAGAGAGGCTGACCCAAACAATACACTAGAGTAACCAGTGAAGATACATTTCTTAATGGATAGGGCTGTCTTTAACAATGTACAGATAATTGGTTTCAGACAAATAGAAAAAGACAGAGAATGGTGCAGGGATAAGTGTAGTTTTCCTAAAGCTGAGAATCATACAATCTTTCATATCCAAGTGCAAAGGGAGTGACTGCACGGTCAGTGAAGCTTAGGCAGTTTCAGTGCTTATGTCTTTGAGATTCCCCTCTTCTAAATCTGGTCAGAACCTTCTCATTCCAAAAGCAATTAATCTGTTCATTAATTTAAAAATCCCTGATACCTTGTTTGGCACAGAAGTTGGCACTCTGCAAATGCTTTGAGTTATTGAATTGAGCATGAGTTTTTTGTTTGTTTGTTTGTTTTTTTGAGATGGAGTCTTGCTCCGTCGCCCAGGGTGGAGTGCAGTGGCACAATCTCGGCTCACTGCAAGCTCCGCCTCCCGGGTTCACACCATTCTCCTGCCTCAGCCTCCAGAGTAGCTAGGACTACAGGTGCCCACCCCCATGCCCAGCTAATTTTTTGTATTTTTAGTAGACATGGGGTTTCACCGTGTTAGCCAGGATGGACTCGATCTCCTGACCTTGTGATCCACCTGCCTCGGCCTCCCAAAGTGCTGGGATTACAGGCATGAGCCACCGTGCCCAGCCTGAATTGAGCAAGAGTTTTATCAAAGAAATAAAGGCCCTTATATAACCCTTTCCCCTGAGAAATGGTAATCTACTCAGATAAAATTTACATAAATGAAACTCTAGAATATCTTTAAATGATCAATAATGAGTCCTGGTTATGGGAAACAAACTAATATCTGAAGCACTAATAAGACAGAGTTAAGTCATTAGACAGAAATAAGGATGGGAAAGACCTCCTACAAAATAGAAATCTTGAACTAGATCTTGACTGAAGCAATTGAAATTTCAGAATCTTATTTAACAAGAATGTACTCTCATATTATCTATGTAATTTAAAAGATGTAATGGGATACAACTGTTAAGAAGGAAGAAAAGAGCAGAAGCAAGGCATTTGACAAAGATGAGGACTTCATTCTCATTTATGTTCTGGGCTGGACACAAGTTTGGGTTGAAGTCAAAGAAATATCACATGTATATTATATATAATGCGTACATAATATACAATATACATTATATATAATGCGTACATAATATACAATATACATTATATATAATGCGTACATAATATACAATATACATTATATATAATGCGTACATAATATACAATATACATTATATATAATGCGTACATAATATACAATATACATTATATATAATGCGTACATAATATACAATATACATTATATATAATGCGTACATAATATACAATATACATTATATATAATGCGTACATAATATACAATATACATTATATATAATGCGTACATAATATACAATATACATTATATATAATGCGTACATAATATACAATATACATTATATATAATGCGTACATAATATACAATATACATTATATATAATGCGTACATAATATACAATATACATTATATATAATGCGTACATAATATACAATATACATTATATATAATATATAATATATATAATGTATATATTACATATATACATATACATATATAATTATATATAATGTACATATATAATGTATATATTACATATATAATGTACATATATAATGTATATATTACATATATAATGTACATATAATACATTATATAATATATATGATATACATTATATATAATGCATATATAATATACATCATATATATGCATATATAATATACATCATATATAATACATATATAATATACATCATATATAATACATATATAATATACATCATATATAATACATATATAGTATACATCATATATAATGCATATATAGTATACATCATATACATATATAATATATAGTATACATCATATATAATACATATAATATAGAGTATACATCATATATAATACATATATAATATAGAGTATACATCATATATAATACGTACATAATATATAGTATACATCATATATAATATGTACATAATATATAGTATACATCATATATAATATGTACATAATATATAGTATACATCATATATAATATGTGCATAATATATAGTATACATCATATATAATATGTATATAATATATAGTATGCATCATATATAATACGTATATAATATATAGTATGCATTATATATAATACATATATAATATATAGTATACATTATATATAATACATATATAATATATATACACACACACACATTTTGTTTAAACCATATTAACTCTACTTCTGAGGTCCTATACTTTTGGAATGGTAGGCTATCTAAACTTAGTCATTGGTGGGGACTCTACCATACCTGCGATTATACAAAAACCCCAGGGACTTAGACAACACCAAAGCATTGAGGAGAACCCCAGGTCATGAAGCTGGTTCTTCTTAGGAAAAATATTGTCTCAGTCATCATGTGCCCTTCAGGGCTATAGCTCTGTTATTTGAGGCCCTGACTCTTCAGTAAGGCATCTCTTCTACATGACCCTTGCAGCCATTCCCCCGAGTTCTTCCATCTTCATAGTCCTTCCAGTAAGGTGATCCAGGGCATATATCTGACTTCGAACCTGAAAAAATCCTTGATGCAAGGAATGGCCAAGCTAGACAGCCTACTTAAAAATAGGATAGTATGGAGAAATATGGAAAACAAGACAAAATTACACACACAAACACACACATACACACAAACACACATTCATATTCTTGCCACCTTCATAATTAGAAAAATAAAATTCCTGGTTATGGAATTCAGCTGGGCTCTCCAAGTATTGGTCAGAAGCTCTTTAAAGTCTTCAGGAGGCACATTGCCTTTATAAAATAAAACGTTGACCACATTCATTCACTCCTATTTTATATTTATATGGTGACTTTTGTACTTGATATTCTAATGTGCTTCATTATGCTTTATGACTGTAATTTGCATACTGAAATAATATTTGAATTCAGGCACTTGGGAGTGATTTATAGTGTTTTCAACAGTTCCAGTGCTTTAGAAGGAAGGCTATATGGATCTATACAATCAGAGAACTTTAACTGCAGGATTTTGTCTCATTCAAAAAGCCTAAACCTCTCATTTAAGATGATGAGTTGCCAATAATACAAAGGCAGCAGCAGCGTGGTCATTATTTTGATTGGGATGAGGTTGAGCCTCCCAACTACACCTGGTATAGTTGTGATGGCCACTTTAAACTTAAACTCTCTTGGTTTAAGGCCTAGCCTGGTTCCCTGCTGCCAAAGCTTCCAGGCTTCCTGCTGGAGCCCGTGAATGCTGACCTAGACATTCTGGCTTTCTCTTTGAGCTGAGATCAAGCCTGTTGCTAGACATGGGGAATGTAGAGAGTGTTCTAGCTCCTTTATAGACTCAAAAGTGTTTTCTGTAAAGTGAGGTGCTGAGATTTGGTCAAGAGACCTCCAGGGTCTGTGGGTCCCCAGTGAGTGCTTGGGGTCCATCCAGCCTTCCACCTCAGCTCCCAACAGTGAACCCCTGTTTCCATGCTTGCTATAATAGGCTTCCATAGAAGATGGAAGATTTCTTTTGAGAAATGGGTTCAGACACACACACACACACACACACACACACACACAAGTTTGAAAACCAGTGGAGTACATGGCACATGAATTTCTCTCTTCCCTGGCATCTCTGGTCTTTGGCAGCAACTCTGATTTTGGTATCCTGATTCTCTAGGAACTGGGCTTCAGCCTGTTATGGACTGAATTATACCTCTCCCCAAATTCATATGTTGAAACCTTAATGCCAAATGTAGTATAATTAAATATAGGGATTTTAAAGAGGTGATTAAGGTTAAATGAAGCCTTAAGGGTGGGGCCCTATTCCAAAAGGACTGGTGTCTTGATAAAACAAGATTATGACACAGACACACACAGAGGGAAGGCCATGCGAAGATGCAGAGAGAAGGTGGCCATCTGTAAATTTAAGAAGAGAGGCCTCAAGAGAGACCAAACCTGCAGACTCTTTGATCTTGAATTTCTGGTCTCCAGAACTGCGAGAAAATAAATTTCTGATGTATAAGACACCCAGTCTGGTGTATTTTTTAAAAAAACAAAACAGTGTTTTGTTATAGCAGCCCTAAAAGACTAATACAAGCCATAGTGATTCAACATTTAACTATTATTGAACACTCACTATGTGCCTAGCACTGTTCTAAGCCCTGGAGATACAATGGTAAAGAGAATAGACAAACCTCTTTATCTTCAAGTCACCTAACAAGAGGCAGATTCAGAAGCCAGATTCACAAACTGTACTGCTTACGGGTGGTATGACCTTGAGCTAGTTACTTAATCTCCATGTGCCTCAGTTTTCTATGTCTACAAAATGGATATGGTAAAATTACAACATTGGAGTTGTTGTAAAGATTAAAACAATTATTATATGCAAAGTACTTTTAATAGTATCTGGCAGATGTCAAGTGTTAGCTATTATTACTTTCACACAGTAATCCAGACAGACCAAAAAAAAAAAAAACAAACGTATTGTCTAATTCCAGGTAGTGCTAAGTGCTATGAAAAAAGGTAGAGGATTGAGAATGATGGGAGGAGGAAAGACCTCTTGGAGGGTGTTTCAAGCACAGCCCTAAATATGTATCAGGTCTGAATAAACCAAATTAAACCAAACAAACTAAATATTGTCCTTAATAAACTGATAGAGGAAGTCATGCAAAGAATATTCCAGGCAGGGAGAATAGCAAGTGCAAATGTCCTGGGGTCAGAAGATATTTGGCATGTTATAAGAATCATGAAAAGACCAGTGTGGTAAAACAACACGGGCAGTACACAGAGTAGCTAAAATTAGGTCAAGCAGATTAGGAGGGGGCAGACAATGAAAAGTTTAATTAGGCCAGAACTCTTTCCTCCAACCTCCCCAATATAAGGCAATCGCCTTGGACCCATGTCAAATATACAAATTGCCAGGGCTTTTCCATGGAAATTCTGATTCAATAATCTCATCACCTACTACATGGAAAGTACCATTTTAGGCACTAGGAATACATCAGAAAAAAAAAAAAAAACCCACACACCAACAAGAGAGCTTATGTTCTCGATGGAGCTTATGTTCTAATAGGGGAAGACAGAAAATAAACATGTTTAAAAATGATATAGCTGGGTGTGATGGTACACACCTGTAGTCCCAGCTACTCTGGAGGCTGAGGCAGGAGGATTACTTAAGCCCAGGAGTTCGAGGTTCCAGTGAGCTGTAATTGCACCACTGAACTCCATCCTGGATGACAGAGCAAGATTATGGCTTTTAAACAATGACATCGTACATTAGATATAGCTACATGCTAAAGAACAAACAAAACATAACCCAATAAGTGGAATTGCCAGTGCTGTGGATGCAGGTAAGCTGCATTGTTTTTATATAGGACGATCAAGTCTGGATTGGAGATATAAATTTGGGAGCTGTCAGCAAATAGATGATATTTAAATCTATGAAACTGGATGAGAACACCAAGGAAATAAGTATAGACAGAAAAGTCTAAGGACTGACTCTGCAACTCCAGGGTTTAGAGAACGGGGAGGTGAGGAGGAGCCAGCAAAGTAGTTTAAGGAGATTGGTGGGGAGCAACCAGTGAAGTAGAAGGTAAACCAAGAGTTTGGGGGTGTCTCAGAGATAGGAATGGTCAACTGTGTCAACAAGCTGTTGCTAGGTCAAATAAGATAAGGACAATGAACTCACCATTAGATTGAGCACTAACAGCTCGTTAAGTTAACAGGAAGGAAGGCAGGTTGGTAGATATAGTGGAAGGAATGTGAGTAAACTGTTCTGATTGCCTCGATTTTCTCAGTGAATAATAGGAAGCATGTTTATCAGCTGAAAATGAATATGGAAAGGAGGAGGTGGAAGCTTGATTAGTAGAAAAAGGTATGTAATAGTCATCTTAGGGAGTGGGAGAGTAGAAGAACCTGGCAAACCTTTTACAATTGCTGAGCAGCATTAAGGGTCCACTTGCGGTTCATGGTCATGAATTCAGAGTGATACCAGCCAGCATAGTTGTGGGTTTCTTCCCAGTCATGACTGACTGCACAAGTACAGTGCAAAGTAGACAGAGAGACAGACTTAACTGAGATTGTGGTTTTGCTAAACAAAGTGAAAGGGGTGCAGGGGAGTTGAGGCTATGTATAGGAAGCAATTAAAATGCTTGTCCATGCAATTAAGGAGGGAAGAGGGGACATCAGAGTGAAAAGTTGGTAGGATCAATTGATTGTATGGTCCGCCATGGTTGAAGGGATGAC
This sequence comes from Pongo pygmaeus, assembly GCF_028885625.2. NCBI lineage: Eukaryota > Metazoa > Chordata > Mammalia > Primates > Hominidae > Pongo > Pongo pygmaeus. Next base: position 153,187,516 of record NC_072396.2, on the reverse strand, counting down.
TGGAGATAGAGCATTAGATGGAATGAGCCAGAAAGATGGGAAGTGGTGGAAAGAGAATAGGATACATGACATTGAGGTTGTGGGAGTTGTAGTTACTGGTAATGAGAAGAGCTAAAGTATGCCATGGGATACCTCATGGCTGAGGGGGTAGAGAAGAACGTCACAGGAGAAGAGGAGGAAGTCAAGGAACTGAGAGGCCAAGGTGTTTGAATTTCGTCCATGTCGGTATTGAAATCACCAATAATTAATACAAGACTAGTATTTGAGAGAGTGCCAGTCTTCTGGCACAAAATTGAAAAGTTTTAACAAAAACTCTGGGTGATTCGGGTGATTCTTCTCTTTAGGATAGTTTGCAAACCCTGCCTAGGGTCATGGTAAAGGCCCGGGATACTATTCTGAGTGTGATTGGAAGACAGTGCAGGGATTTGAGCATGGCAGTGATTATTCCCATTTTACAGGTGACAAAACCATGGTTTGGAAAAGTTAAACATGTTATTCAAGTTCACTTAGCTAATAAGTGAAAAACTGGCAGCTGCTCTGTGAGTATTTGTTACCTGTAGGGCAAGACTGTGGTTCTTATGCAATTTCTGCTCCCTCCAAAGCCCATGTCCTATTGAGCACTACATCTCTGTGCACGAGCAAGCAGGAGTTAACTACGGCCTAAAAATACATTTTATTTCAGCTCTATTCTCCACACCTAGAGATACTCAGCAAACCGTATTGCATAATTAGGACATGTGCAGTGCTGAACTGTGGCACAAAATCACAAGGAAACAACTAGAGAAGGGAAGGGCATTCAGTAACATGAGAAAAAAGTGAGAAATAAGCAATATGTCTCTGTTTTTCTCATCACCAGATTACTTACAATATCTCATGGCTGTATTACCATTTCTTGAGATTTTATACGCTAAACAGGAAAATAATAATGTATATACAAGTGATGACGTGTGGTGAACTTAAACTAGACATAAAAGACCTATTGGACAGCCTCAATTCCATAAAGAAACATTACAGGGCTTGTCCTTCTCTAATTTTCCCCATTCTACAAAATCAAGGATTCCATTAGATAATATCTGAACAAATATTAATCAATCTAAACTCTAAGCCACCCTTGGGGTAAGCTCTCAAATGTAGGTTACTATCATGCATGGTGTTCTTGTCATAAGATGCGTGCATGGATAACCAAGCTCCCCCGCACTGTTATATCCCAAAGCACAAAAGAAAGAAGGAAAGAGAGTCTCTCATCCTGAAATTCTAGCCTGTCACGTCCACCACACCACAGCCCAAGTATTTAGTAGGCAGAGAGATGCCTTCTTGGTCTGTGATTTTTAGCAGGCACATTCTATCCTGAAAATAACATTTATTTCACAAGCATCCAAGAACACGGGAGCCCTTAGAAATCTGGAAGGGGTCTTGCTTTTTAAAAAGTATTTCCTCCGAGGAAGAAAACAGGTGCCCTTATTTTATTTCATGGGGTTCTGATAATCAGGGTAGCCTTTTCCTTAAAAAAAAAAAAAAAAAAGATTCTCCCCGGCCTTAACCAAAGTAACAAAGTAAGTGTTCTATAATCCTCCACTAACCACATTTAGTTTGAAATATTTAATAAATTTCCCACAAGCAATACCACCTAGCATGTTTGCTGCGACTAAATGGCAAAATGGCAGGGCCAGACATGGAAAAGAAAAACCAGGCATCCCCAGTGGAAATCAGGAAGTCAGCAGCCTTTGTACCCCATCATCCTGAAAAGGCACATCCAAACACCTAAAGGTCCAGGCTTCATGTGGCTTCCTCCTACTTTCCCACAAACATGTGGACTGGTCAAAGCCCTTTGCATTGAAAATGTACCTCTCTTCTGCAGGAAATCACAGCATCTGCCTCATCCGTTCTCCTCTCCCCAGGGAAGCCTTGCTGGTCCCTGCCCATCTACTCTGCCATACCACTACCGAGCGAAGCTATCGGTACTTGTTCCCTCCTATGCACACCTCTGAAACGGGAATTTTTTTGGCTTGGTGTTCCTATGTCTGCTGTCTGTGTCCCCCCACCGGCTGTGAGCTCCCTTAGGACAAGAACAAGGCTAACTTATCTCTCGTTCTGCAGAACCTAGAACAAAGCCTGAGGCAGGGTGGACAAAGGGTGACAGACAGAAAGGGAAGAGGATAGATGAGGGGAGGAAAAAGAGGGGAGGAGAGAAGTAAGTGGGAGTATCTGCTGCAGCCAGCCAGATAGGCAGAAGTCCCTACGTAGGGCTTTCTATTCCAGGTGTGCCCCACCTAGTTGTGCTAAGAGGCCTGGAGGCTTGAACAAAAGAGTCTCATGAAGCTCCCAGCATTCCAGTTTTAAAAAATGGATGGTGTTCTCTATCTCTATCCAAAGTGGAAATATTTTTGCAGGAAAGTGAATGATTTGGTTGCATCATTCTTCCCTCTTCCTCAAATCTCATTCCTCTTGGTATGAAGAGACCACTTTGAAGACATTGAAGCTCCCTGAATGCAGAGACGATAGGCAGTAGCAGGATCTGCCATAATTCTAAAAGTGTGCATGGGAGAATCTTGCTCTGCTACCTCTTTTTATGAACCCTCCTATTTTTTTCAATTCAATTAAAAAAAAAAACCTTTTCGAGAGCCTACTCTTGATTGAGAATATACATTTTTCTATTGCATTCAAAAACATCAGCATCATTTCAAGCAATTTGTCTCCAAATCATAAGCACTAATTAGTGTGGCAACCTTTTTGAAATTTCAATCACACCATTGTATAGTGGTTTCATTTCTTTTTCAAGGCCAATCACAGAATTTTCAAGGCTTTATGACAGCAAGTGACAGTGTGAGAAGCAGCTTTTTTTCCTAGTGCCAAGAGAGGCATCTGCTGTGAGGCCCCCTCCTATTCATGAGTTAGAAAGGCTTTCCCCCAAACCTTGAATGTGTTCAGCCTTCTGTGTTGCCATGGACTAGAGCTGCCACAGAAATGACGTCTCAGTATGGAGTCTTCCATATTATTGTGCTCCAAAAGACCATTGAGTGTCTTGGTTATTAATTTAACCAAAGGGATTCTGGAAGTTAGTCATAGACCCTGCAGGACTGGCTCTAAAAAGGGTAATTTGGTGAGAAGCTACTCTTCAACATCATGATTCTCGTTTTCCATCTAAAAAATGTTTTATTAAGTAGATGTGCTGAGCTCTCTATAGTAGTTTGTTTGGTTGTTTGATAGAATGTGAATTAAAATTTAAAAGCCATTTAGAAACATTTCTTGTAACCAAAGCACTAAATGTATGTTTCACTAGGGTGAGAACTGTCTATTCTACATATCTTTACCATGAGCTGTCTGATACATTTATTCAAGTGCACAGTGAATGGCGCATGGATGAACAAATGAATAATCTGAACAGCAAGAAGTCAAATAGTAGAGACTGGATAGGGCCCTTAATAAAAAGTCATTATAAACTTGTCTGACCGTTAGAGTTACCTGGCCACTTCTTAAAAATATAGATGATCTGGTCTCCACTCTTGACTGGAATCCATAATTCAAACAAGCTATTATGGTGATTCTTTTATTTTAAAATGCATGATTCAGTGGTTTTCAGTATATTCACAAGGTTGTATAACTCTCACCACTAACAAATTCAAGAACATCTTCATCACCCGCAAAAGGAAACCCTGTACTTAATAAGTAGTCATTCTCCATTCCCCCTCCCCCAGTCTCTGACAATCATTGATCTTCTTTCAGTGTCTACGTATTTGTCTATTCTGGACATTTAATATAAATGGAATCATACAGTTTGTGGCCTTCTGTTTCTGGCTTCTTTCAATAAGCGTAATTAACATCATGTATTCAAGGTTAATTTTTACCATAGCATGTATCAGTACTTCATTCCTGTTTATTGGTTGAATACGTTTTTATTATACGGACATGCTGCATTTTGATTATTCATTCACCAGTTGATGGACATTTGAGTTGTTTCTATTTTTGGACTATTATGAATAATTCTGCTATGGACATTTGTTGAGTAGATACCTGTTTTCAATTCTCCTGCAATGTGTAGTGATAGCAGGCAACAATCAAAGATCTGGAGTGGGAGAAACAGTTGCAGGATTTGGGGAAAAGCCATGTGCAAGCTCACACAAGGAATCAATGGCAGAGTTGAGTCCAGAGCCCAGACCTCCTGACTCCAAAAGGGACAGGACTTTTGGAGTCCAAAAAGGACTCTTGACTCCTCCAAAGGGACAGGACTCTGTCCCTTTGCTGAAGTGTTCATCCCAGTCAGAAATCTGTGCAAACCTTTCAGAGATGTTTCTTCCAGGGATTTGGATGAGGGTACAGGGTGAGCTACCATATCTGAATCATCTATAATCGGTGAGGTCCTGACAGCAACTGGGTTGAGTAACTGCTTCTACGCAACAGTAACAACCCATTAGAAGAGAATGTATAGCTTCTTGGGGACCCTCATTTATTTAACATGGGTTGAAGAGTGAATAATATAACTATTGACTCATCTACTTGGAGGAAGTTAAAGTCACTTCCATTTCTTTGTCAGATACCCTAGAGTAGCATTGAGCACTCTTTTTCTCAGAAACACTCTCTACTTAGCTGACTGCTATCATTGCTGAACTTGAACATTTGAAGGAGAAACAGTCTGCGAACAGGCACCAATTTTTCAGTGCAACATGACTTGCAGGGGCAAATGGCCACTGGGGACTTATTTTCTAGGCACCAAATACTGATTGAAGATGTAGTTAACTATGTATGAAATTTTAGCTCCCTCAATTAATTGGGGGCACTAAATTATGGCTGCTCCAAAAAAGCAGAAAAGACTTTATGAAAATTGAACCTGTTAAAGGGAATTCTCCCAGGTTAAGAGCAATAAACTACAGCAGCCTGCAATGATGATGACCTTTAGCAAGAACAGCTAACTTCCTTGTCAGTTGAAAAGGTATCAGAAGGCTAAATTTGAGGCTGTGCAAAAAGTGCTGGAAAAAGCCAGTTCAGTTAGGCTAGACCAACTATCAGTCCTAAAATAAAATTGCACTGTGTTTGGTTGCTTAATCAGCATTGAGAATATTAAACACTGTCCTCTTTTATTCTTTTTAAAAAGATATCTGACTGCTCTGGTCTGAATGTTTGTGTCTCCCCATAATTCATATGTTGAGACTCTAATCCCCAAGGTGATGGTATTAGGAGGTGGAGACTTTGGAGATGTGATTAGGTCATGAAGGCAGGGACCTCATGATTGGGATTAGTGTCCTTATAAAAGAAACCTCAGAGAACTAGCCAGCCCCTCCCACCATGTGAGAGCCAGGAAGCAGGCTCTCACCAGATGCTGAATCTGCGGGTCCATTGATCTTGGACTTCTTAGCTCCCAGAACTATCAGAAATAAATTTCTGTTGTTTAGTAGCTACCTAGTTTATGGTATTTTGTTACAGCAGCCTGGACAGACTAAGATGCTATTAATAAATATGTTTTCTGTGCTTATCTTTCTGAAAGCAATAAATCTATAGATTACACCAGCACCTAGAACAGATCTGGCACTCAACAGACGCTTTGAATGAGTGAATGGATGATAAGGTTTAACAAGGAAATAGACCTTGTCCTTAAAAGCTTGCAATGGGCATAAATGAATTCTAGAAAGTTTAGAAAGTGTCGGTAATTGAGGTCATGGCAATGGGACCAAAAAAAAAAAAAAAAGAATTATAAGTTCCAAAGATAAAAACTAAAACATGAGAATGATGTCAGGATCAGAAAGACATCTCAGAACCTACCGGTCTTGGGTCTTGAGCTGGGCTTCAGATAAATAATGGTAATGTGAGAATCCTGTATGACAAAAAGGTATTCAGTTATTATCTGCTTAATATGAATAAGAATAGGAATAAGGAGAAGAATAAGGAGAAGGAGAAGAACAAGAGGAGGAGGAAAAGTAGGAGGAAAAATAATAGAATGGAATTGACAGAAAGAATGGAAGAAAGAGAAGAGCAAAAGCAAAGGAACATGAAGAGGAATGAAGGGATTGTGTCCAGGAGGTCAAAATAATGCAGGTACTCTTTTTAATTTCATCATCCTCTGCTGTCAGGAACAGCTTGGCATCCAGACCTTAGTTTGTAAACTTTCCCTGAGCCAAGTTCATTTCCTGAACCCACTTGAGGGTTCTATCCCATCAACCCTTGGAGCCTTGTTCTGGCCTTAGGCAGAATGCAGAGGCTCTATGAAAAAGATATTTACTCAAATGTTACTGCCAGTTACTTGCATGCTGCTCAGCCCTCATACTTTTGTATTTCAGATCCATATTCTGGATGTGTGAAGAGGTGACTTCTTTTGTTAAGTTTATTGAGATTTGTTGGTTTGCTTCCTTCTGCCCATCTACTCTGAGCAGAGGAAGTTCTGATTGCCAGTATCTCACCTCCATGTTCCTCAGGACTTTTTCCCTACCAGCGTGCTTATTTAGGCCTCTAGAACTCACCTGTTTCCCCCATGTGATCCCTGGGAAAGTTACTACTTCACAATACTGAGTTTTTGTCTGGGTTTCAGCCCTCTGCCTCAAGACGCAGACTTCCCACCTGGACCAATGGTAACCGGCAAGACAAATTCTATACGAATTCATCTCCTAGTTAGGGTCCTTAACTGCATAGTCCTTAATGTAAAGTGAACTCGGTTGGTCTCCTTTCTGCTCAAATTGTAGCCTGCCACTTGAGCTCTCTCATAACTTATCTAAGTATGTGAGCAGTTAATCACACTTCTGAAAGTTTCATTCCTTGACTAAATATTCATCAAGCACTTACTATGTGCCAGGAACTAGGATATGGGGACAAACAGAGCTTCCAGTCTGAGGCAAAAATAAATGTTAGTTATTCAAATCATTTTATAGGTAAACTCAAGAGCAGCCCTGTGCTGTCCCATCAGCAGCTCTACCCCTGGCAGTTTCTTAGAGGATACTGAGTCCTCACTTTGGATCCCCTTCATCAGACTGAGATTACAGTTGAGGAACCTGCCTAGCAAACTGACCACATTCAAAAGAGGCAAGACAAAGGAAACCCTTTCCATTCAAAGCTTCTGCCAGGTGTTTGTGTAGCTAAGTGGTGGCTATTAAAAGTCCAAAAACCCAGTAATGGCTCCCATTTCTTATGCACCTACAGGCCTCCCGGGCACAGTCATGAAAGCATTAAAATGAACAAAGGGGAACTGACAAAGCACTGCATAGCAGAGTAAATTGCTACCTCCACTACCTCCTGGGTCAGCTGGGCTGATCGCTGTGGAGTCAGGAAGTGTTTCTCTCCTTTAAAGAGGACTCAGACAACTCTGTTTGGAGAATTTATATTTGTCCTTTGGGGCTGCACATATGTTCATACGGAGGCCTTGTCTCTTCCATATAGGAAAGGGACTTAGGAATGTCAAAGCCCTGTTCGAGGTTCTGGGGGAAGGAATGGATTCTTCTGAGGACCCTCCCTAAAGCTGAGTGGGAATCTGCACAGAGAAGATGTGAAGGTGAGGATGTTCTCTGTGAAGACTGGGGCTGTGCAGGGCTCTAGGCCCTGGACAATAAAAGTTATTAAGCACTGGAGTGAACCCATAAGTGGATTTCCTGTGAGAGCATGTGTGTTCACCCCTTGGACTACGGAAATGGTCCATAGGAATTGCAGGCTGCAAAATGAAGTGGAAATGGGAGAAGCAAGAAGGCACAAGCAAGACAGAGTAGTGGTGGCCTCTGGAATAGACTGACTCTCACCTTCCCAAATATGCCCCATAAAAGATACTGTTTACAGAGCTTGAGGCATGTGTACTGAGTATAGTGACATATCTGTGAAATGCTGTATTTAGCAGTGTGGGTGCATGTATTGCTTTCTTTAGTGGCATATTTGAAACCATGCTTCACACAGCTAGGTGCATGAATGACTCACTACAGTGATATCTGCATGAAACACTGTTTAGCAACACATACTGCATGTAGACTTCAACAGAGCAAGGTGGGTGAATAACTCACTATAGTAATATCTGTGTGACACACTATGTTTAACAGGGTATTACTTTTCTATATGTACTACATTAAATGATGAATGTTAGAACTCAGTTAACAGAGCTTGGTGTATGTGGGTGTGTATGTGTGTGTTACTGAGTATGATGATATCTTTGAATCCCCATGTTTAGCAGTGTGTGGCATATGCATTACTTTGTTTAGTTATATATGTTGAAACACTGTGTTTAACTGTTAGAGAAAGATAGAACAAGACAGCCCAGGATTGGAGGAGCTGTAATTTCAGGGTTACACGAAATTACTATAATCGTGATAAGGGAGATAGAGATATGTACAGTGGACCATGGGCACATCCACCAGGGAGACCTAACCATGTCTGGGGCAGCTGGCATCATAAAAGGACCTCTTTGAGGAAAGGACATTGAAACTGCACCTGAATGAATGAATAAGAGCACCTGTTTCCTGGGCAATTGCTCCATGCCAGGTATTATTTGAAGGGCTTTACATGACTGAACGCACTTAATCCTCACAAAAGCCATTTATCGTCATTGCACAAATGGAGAAACTGAGGCATACAGCAACTTTAGGTAATTCTCCAAGATTCTGCAGCTGCAGAGCCTGTCCTTGTTACCACTATGCTATAATGTCTATTAAAAAAAAAAAAGAAATTAACTTACACAGAAGTGGAGAAATAGTGTTTCAGGAAAAACAAACGAGGTCTGGAGGAGAGAGTTTATGGTGTGTTCAAGGAACTGAAAAAAGACTGGTGTGACAGGAGTGAGGGCACCAGGAAGAACTCTGTGAGGTATAAAATAAAGCTTGAGAGGACTACAGTGGTTCACTCATTCAAAGCCTTGTGAGTTGTGGGAAGGGTTTGGATTTATCTTCAAGCAATGAGAAGCCCTTAAATAGTTTTGAGCAGGGAAAAGACACAATTGTTTTAGTGAGAAATTGTAGGATTCAAGAGAAATTTTGCCTTTGAAATCAATTACAACTTGGTGATAAATTGGGTATTTGGGTATGAAGAGGAAAAAGTAACAATGACATGCAGGTTTTTTCACAGGAACAATCTTGTATGTGGTGATACATTCTACTGAACTAGGGATTACCGGAGGAGATACAGGTTGGAGAGAGGGTGTGGGAAGCTTGAGAGCTTGGTTTCAAGCATCCATCTTTTGGTGTGCTCATGACACATTGAGTCCCTTGGATTTATATTATCTATATGCCAATGGCTTCCACCTTATTGATATCTGTCTGTTGAAATTTAATTTATCCAAAGAAGCATAACTTAATCTTGTTCATTCCCACAGGAATGAACAGTTTCTCCTCATCTTCCCCATTACAGTAAATGGTACCACCATCTATCTGGGTGTTCCAGCAGAAAACCTATGACTCTCCTCTCTCTTTCTCTTGCTCCTCACATCCAATCTATTGGTAGTTCTGACAGCTGTTTCTTCAAAATGCACCCACGGTACAAACACTTCTGTTCACCACCTCTACTGTGATCCCTCTAGCTCTAGTCACTGTCCTCTCTCACTTGAACAACTGCCGCAGCCCCCTACTTGGGATTCCTGCTTCTACTCTCACTCCACTAGAGGTTTTTATCATCAGTGCAGCCAGAATGATCTTTCAAAAATGTATATAAAATCATATCTTCCTGCTTCTGAAAACTCTTCAAAGACTTCCCTCTGCACTCAGATTTAAATCCAAAGTCCTTAACAGAGCCAACTAGGCATAACCTGACCCTGCCTGTTTCTCCAAGCTCAGCTCCTACCACTCTACCCTCACTTACTCTTCTTGTTTTTCCTAGAACTCCTCTAGCTCATTTATCCCTTAGGGCCATTGTATTTTCTCTTCCCTTGGCCTGGAACACTCTCCCTTCCAGATATTCTCATGCATTGCTATCATATTTCATTCATGGCTCTGTTCAAATGCCACCTTTTCAGAAGTCATGTCCTTCATCATCCTATCTCAAGTAGCACTACCTATCACTCATTATTCCATTTACTTCATTTTATTTTCCTTCCTAGTATTTCTTATCACCTCAAATTATGTTATTTATTTCTTTGCTATTATACTCTATAAGAATATACCTCTTTGAGGGCAGGGGCTCTATCTCATTCAGTAATGTGTGCCCAGTGCCCAGAACAGGATTGTGTATATAATAGACTTTCATGAACTCTTGGCTAAATGTATTACTAAATTTTTTACTTGACGTCTATTGTCTTGTTTATCCCCAAATTGTCCTTAATTTCTGCAAATTGCCCTTCTGCTGCCCACTCTCCATCACTAGCTTAGCTGCAGAGCCCCTACACACAGTGATATAGCCAGGGAGCTGGCACCTATCCTAGGCTGAAACAATCAACATTCTTTCCTAGCATTTGAGACACAGGGCTGATAAAGAGGAGTCACACTCTCTTCTGCCAGATAAAACAGAGGACTTGGAAATTCAAAGGATGGTAGTGACTGTGTTCTGAAATTTTGACTAGGAGTACAAACATTCAGGTACAAGCAAAGAGAAATCATGAAGTAGATGCACACAGAGAGGAATACAGCACTAGATGGACAGAGTCCTTCTTGGGTTCTAGTTTTCTTGGTTCCAGTTCAATTCTGGCAGATATCCCAGACTCTAGCTTTCTTAAGACAATTTAATAATCTGGAAAACAAATTATGTTATATCCATAAATCATTTGAGTTAGATTTCTATTATTTGCAACCAGGAATCCCAACTTAAATAGATTTGGAAGTCAGAAGAGAGGTCTGAGATACATGTATCATTTGGCGGGTTAATTGGCATATAGATGGTTTGGTGCAAATAGTCAGAACTCACCATAATCAGCTCTCTTCTCCTTCCTTGGCACATAATATGACTTCTCAGCCTCCCTTAAAGTGAATTCAAACAATATATCTAGTTTTGGCTGTGAAAGTGACACATGTCACTGTAAAGTTGGAAGCAGTTATGGGGGGAGTGGGAGTTTTCTATGTTTTTGAGATTCCCTGATGTGGTGGACACTGAGGCCATATCATGAGATTGGGACATGATAAAATGTCATCCAGTGTCCCTGCATCAGCCACGAGTGTGAAATAAATTGGTTTTTTTTTTCAATCTCTGATATTTCAGGACTAATTTCTGACCATAATATAACAGCTCATCCTGACTAAAGCAGGTGGTAATTGAAGTTATGGGAGGGTCTAGAACAGGGCCATAAGAACATTGGTAACTAAAGTTCAGGGAGAGGTGGATTGGGCAATGAAGATTATGCAAGATCTGATAAAGTGGTAGGAGGAAAACCAAGATCACAGAAAATCCTAAAATCAATGGCAGTGGGGTTAATGGACAAGGGCATGCCCAAGAAGCCATGGAAATTCTGCTGAATCGTTAAATAATATGAAGACAGAAGAGTGTCTGTTGGATCCTGCAACATTTTAATTATTGGGGGCTTTGACAAGTTTGGAAGAATCTGAAGAATAAATGGGGAGGAAAGGAAATGACTGTAATGTGTACACATTATTTGTTCAGTTGTTATGTTGCAGCAAATACATAAGGCAATAGTTGGAAGAGTATGTGGAGCTTTTTTGTTTTTACGATGGAAGACACTTGAGAATATTAGAATTCTGATAGAAAGACTCAAGGAGCAACAGATAATATCATTAGCTAACATATACTGCACACTGGCTAAGCACTTTTCATGTATAATCTAATTGAAGCTTCACAGCAACCTTATAAGATGATACGTTTATTGTCCCCATTTTACAGTTGAGGACATGGTGGTGCTGAGAGGTTAAGAGGCTTACCCAGTGTTCCACAGCTGGTAAGTGACAAAGCCAGTGTGTAAACCCAGGCAGTAAGAGCCCTTGCTTTTACCTTCTCTGATCCAGAGATGAGGAGGTTAAAGAGACAAGTGTGGGGGTTAGAAGTGGTGCTCTCCAGGGTACTGGTCTTTGATACAGCACACCTCTTCATGGTAACAGCAGGTGAGGAGCGGATGGGAAAGAAACACACATGTGGACTGGGGTGGTGAACTGTTGAGGGAGGATCAACAGATGTTCTGATGGCATCTGTTTTCTCTGTAATGTGACAGGCTAGGTGATGCTTAGACAGAAAGTGTGAAGCAGGGCAAGGTGCTTGAGGAGGGTAAAAAGATTAAAAACAGTGGGTACAGTGGGTGAAGGAGTAAGCTGGGTTAAGGACCCATCTGAGGTTGGTAACCAGGAATTTAAAGAGGAGCCAACCTGCCTGGTTGCACAAATTTCTCTAGCAGTGAGCAGCTGTGGATAGAATAATAGCAGCTAACTTAATTGAATACTTAGCATGTGTGTGGCATTGTGCTAACCACTTTACATGTGTTACCTCATTAAGTGCACTCAATAACTATGAAATAGGTTCAAGTGCTGGTTTGAAGAAGTCTGCTAACTCATATTACTTCAACTGGAGCTAGGCTTTTATTTTTTTATCCCTCATATCCATACACCATCAGCCACCAAGTCTTGTTGGTTCTTTCTTGACACTTTCTTGGTCTTGCATCTTCTCCTTTTCATTCTCATTGGCACTCCTCTGGCCAGGCCTTTCTGACATCAAGCCTAAATGACTGCAGCTGGCCTCCTCACTGGCCCTTCCCTCGTCAGACTTGGTGATATGATTTGGCTGTGTCCCCACCGAAGTCTCATCTTGAATTCACATGTGTTGTGGAAGGGACCCAGTGGGAGGTAACTGAATCCTGGGGGCAGGTCTTTCCTGTGCTATTCTCCTGATAGAAAGTCTCACAAGATCTGATGGTTACTGTAAGTAGTAGTTTTCCTGCACAAGCTCTCTTTACTTGCTGCCATCCATGTAAGAAGTGACTTTCTCCTCCTTGTCTTCTGCCATGATTGTGAGGCTTCCCCAGCCACGTGGAATTGTAAATCCAATTAAACCTCTTTCTTTTGTAAATTGCCCAGTCTCAGGTATGTCTTTATCAGCAACATGAAAACGGACTAATACACTTGGTGTGCTCCTGTTTATTTTTCCCATGGCTACAAGAATTATCTACTTTTAAAAGTATGTTGATTTTCTTCCTCCCAAGCTCAAGAACACACAAAGCTTCCCACTATACCTCAAGTCAAATTCCAACTCTCCAGATCAAGATTTAAGACCCTCCATCAACTGATCTATTTTTTTTAACAATGTTATTCATTATTCCACACTATATTTTTGCATAAGGGTTTCTAAAAGCAAAGATCACTCATTATTCTGAATCTTATGGACTGCATGCTTTTATCTTGTTTTACAGCCTCCGTTTAAACTTGTGTGTGGAAAACAGCCTCTAATTGAAGAATCAAGTCTAGATCTCTCTCCCAAGTTTTGGTTTGATATATTTCAATGTGTTTATGTACTTACAACTCAAAATGTCCAAATTTGACGTCATCTTCTCTCTAAAACCCCTATGCCTGTCCCAATGTACTATAATTATGTTCAAACAATGTGCAAACAATCTAAGTGTAAAGTTCAATGAATATTTGCATGTGTGTACACCCATGTTACCACTCCCCCTCTCAAGATGTGGAAGATTTTTAGTGCCCCAAAGGCTCCCTAGTGCTCCTTCCCAGTCAGTACCAACATCTAAAGATAACTACTCTTTTGACATCTATAACTTTTTATTAGTCGTGCCTGCTCAGATAAATGGGATCATATTGTAGGTACTCATTTGTCGTTCATAAACATTATATCTGTGAGATGTATCTATGTGATTTTATCTGTCAGTTATTTGTTCCTTTTTATTTCTCTGTAGTATTTTATTTTATGAATATACCACAACCTGTTTGTCCATTCTACTGTTAATGGAGATTTGCATTTTTCCAGTTGGGGCTCATAAGAATGACATCAATATTTTTATACACATCTTTTGGTAAATGTAGTCCTCTATTTATCCCAGGAGTTGAACTTTTGAGTCACAGGGTAGATACATGTTTAACTTTAGTAGATGTTGCTGATCAGTTTTCCAAACTGGTTATACCAATTTATACTCCTACCATCAGTGTACGAGAGGTCTAATTGTTCCACATCTTTGCCAAAGCTTGATATTGTTAGCCTTCTTAATTTTACCCATTCTGCTGGGAGTATAGTGATATCTTATTGTGGTTTTAATGTAAATTTCCCTCATGACTAGTAATGTTGAGCACCTTTTCATATGCTTATTGACCATTTAGAAATCCTCTTGTAAAGTGATTGTTCAAGTCTTTTACCCAAATTTTAAATTGGGTTGGCTTTTTCTTCTTCATGTATATAATTTCTTTATATATTCTAGATATGAGTTCAAATCATCTTCTCCCAGTCCTTACTTTGCCTTTTCACTCTATGAGTGGTATCTTTTGACAAATAGAAGCTCCTAATTTTAATAAAGTCAATGTATGTATTTTTATTAAAATTTCATTTTCTAGTGCTTTTTGTTTTCCATTTAAGAAATTATTGCCTACCCCCATCCCTACTTTAACTTCTCCCCCTGCTTCAACTCCCAGACAACTAAATTAGTCACCAATTCCTGTAAACTACATCTCCAAAATATATTTCAAATATGTTCATGTTTTCCATATTCATCTTTAAAATCATAGATCAGGTCACCATTATCTCTCACCTAAGCTGCTGCACCAGTCTCCTAACTGCGCTCCCTATCACAGGAATCCTCTCCAATCAATTTTCCTCATTGAAGCCATAGTGACGTTTCTAAAATGCAAATTTGACCATGCCACTTCCATGTTGAAAACCCATCAATACTTATCCACTTCTCTTGAGCCAAAGTCTAAATTCGTAAAGACACATTTAATATGTTAACAGTTCTTCGTACTCTGGTTCTTTCTTGCCTCTCCTATCATCTACTACTCATCTATCTACTACTCATCTATCTACTACTCATCTATCTCCTATCATCCTACTCATCTATCTACTAACCCTATTCTCACAACTCTTTCACCAACCATACTGATTTTCTTCATTCTTTGAATGTGCTACATACATTCTGTCTTTCAGGGCTTTGTGCATGCTGTTCCCTTTTCTGGAATACCTTACTTCAATACTCTATCAAAAAGGGGCTAATTTATACTCATCCTTGCTAGATTACCACAGGATTTTCCTCCTTACATCACCATGAGGGGGCTAGATGACCCTCCAAAGGGCTCTTCTAACATTGATCTACCCTCGTTACACTGCATTGTAAACATCAGTTTATGTGTCTGTTTTTTCCACCAGACAGTGAGCATCTTCAGGGCAAGGACTGTGCCTGATTCTCTATCTCCAGCTTAGTCCATAGTGTTTGGTACACAGTAAGTGCCCAGTAAATAATAAATAAATAAATAAAGAGTAAATGGATGAGTCAGTACTTAGGCAGTTTTCTCCAGTTTATGGAGTGGTCTTGTGCCTTGCAATAGGAATTGGCTGCTGTCACTAGCACCAAGACTATAGTTGCCAATTGTATCCAGGGAATCTAATATCTTTTCCTTAAAGCTGAGAGGAAACTAATACAGCCTTAACCTCCAGGACCCCAGGAAGCCACTAAAGGCTCCTTGGTAGAAAGTAGTCATTAATGTGAGAAATTAAGGATGAAACTGGCCAGAGATGGAGAGTGGGTTGTTGAAGAACATTTGTGAAAGTGCTGAGGACACTAGATAACTCCAGGAAGGAGCCTACTCAGGGAATAAAGAGATGAGGGCAAATACACATGATGTTCTGTTCAGGGAAATGTCAGAACATGGTGACAGATGGGTTGTGAAGAACAAAGCATACTTAGGAGCCAAAAGTTACTCTCCAAAGAAAATGTTTTATCTCTTTTCCCTACCAAGAGGTCTAGCTTCTTTAACTGTTGGATAGCCCATAATTTAATACTATATATGGAAACAAGACAATACAACCTTTGGGCTTGCACGTTCAGTCCCCAGAGCATCCTGGCCTTTGTTGGCAGGAGGAAATCAGTGGGCCCTTGGTCCTGAGTAGAATGAAGAAATGTCTGCAATAACAATGCTTCAACATAGCAATCACAATAACCAGGTGAATATTTTCACTGAAATGGGCTCTTTTCTGTAGTGTACATATTTGAGAGTGCAAAACATAATAAAAGTGAGGATTCATTGCCAGCCTCACTCACTGTTAACACCACACTTTGTTTATTCATTCATCTAATTCAACCAATACTTATTGAACATTTACTATGAGCTGGGCATTGTTTTTGGTTTTGTAGATACTGAAGTAGACAAGATAACGTCTTGTAAAACTTACATTTAGATAGACAAAAAAGCCCCAAACAGGTAAACTCAAAAGACAATTTTGGAAATTGATAAGTACTTAGAGGAAAGGAGAGTAGACAAAGGAAATTAGGAAGCTTTCAGCTATATGTAGTAGAAACTCCAACTCAAAATCATTTAAGAAATAAAGTCCAGAGGTAAAGCAGTTTCCAGAATTGGTTCAATAATGACTCAACAATATCAAGGATCCATGTAGTCTCTATCACTGCTCTGTCATCTTTGAAACTGGCTTCATCCTCAGCCTGGGAGGAAGATGCTGCAGCAATT
Organism: Pongo pygmaeus; assembly: GCF_028885625.2. Taxonomy (NCBI): domain Eukaryota; kingdom Metazoa; phylum Chordata; class Mammalia; order Primates; family Hominidae; genus Pongo; species Pongo pygmaeus. The sequence goes on along the minus strand of NC_072396.2, from coordinate 153,171,020 downwards.
TTAGGTATCACCTGAAGATACAACAAAGTCATTTTTCTTTTGGGCCTCTCACAAAACAGGGGAAACTTTATTGTGATGCTAATGAAGATTAATCAAGCTTTAGGGTCCCTCACTTGAACAGGCTCCTTTCAAAGCTCTAGGTAGGGCCTAGCAATGTGTTCACAAGGTCATAGGTTTTCATAAAATTGGAAAAGATAAGATTTTAACCACTTTCAGTTAAAGCCACTCTCTCTACTCCAAAATCTCTTCTGTTACACTTTCCCTTGGGTCAGGTTGCACTGGGAATTTTAGGGAAATGAAGGTGCTGGACAGAGATCATATCACAGTATTATCCTACAATGCCCGATACCAGAAATATGTGGAATTGGAAAACAAACAAGGTTTGAAACAATCAGAGCCAGAAGCTAGTCTGTGAAAAATTCTTCCAACCATCAAACATAAAATTATAAGGGGAAATTTTGGTTTTCATTCAAACTTCTCAAAACTGAAATTTTCTCCTATATCAGCATCATAATTACAAACATCCAACGGAAAGACTTGGGTTTTTTGATATTCCACTTAATGAAGAGAAGTGAATCACATAAACATACTGGAGAAAAAACTTAAATTTTTTTGTAATTTGCTATGAACTAATGACAGTGACAATGAATATAAAACTGTTTGCCATTTGTAGGAGGCCATTCCACAAACTGGTTTATAAGTGTCTTAATTCAAAGAGTAATCTTTGCACAAGAAGACCTGAAAAACCTTTCTTTCAACATTTATGAAAGAAATTTGATAAAGGTTTTCCCCAAATTTGACAATTCTAAAAATCTATCTGATAGTACTAACATCAAGTTCCGATGCTCAAAGTAATGCTTCTAAATTACCAATGATAAAAAAACAAAATTTTAATCAACCATGTTAGAGGAAACACTAATTTATCATTCTGTAGAAAATATTACAAAATCATTGCCATTAAAAGAGGTGATCAAAGAGTATCAGCCAAAAAAAGCCTAGGGGAAAAAAAATTTAACAGTCTGCAAGGCAGCTGATAAAAACAATGTGTTGCTTTGCTGAACCTGTGATGTCAGATTTTTAAAGTTATAACTTGTGATTTATGTTCTCATTTTAAATATGAAATCCCATAAACAATTTTATGCTTGCAATTTTGAATTGCTTTTATCAAAGAGTACTCCCCTCAAACTGTAAAAGCTTTAGTTCCCACATGATCTGGATCTACTCCTACTCAAATAAATGACAGGAAAGTCTTACCAGAAATTCTGCAACAGACTTCTCCTCACGTCTCATTTTATCCATCTTTTACTCATGTCTCTACCCATTCAGCTGAATGTGCCAAGAGAAAACCTTACCACGGTAACGACTGGTCTCACTTGAAATTAATGGCCATTGCCTTAGGTGAACTCTTAATGCTGCGGTGCAATCATATTTCCTGACTCCATTCTTTCTTCTACTCTTCTGGAAAACTCTTTTATACCTTCTCTGATGATTAATTGTATGTGACAACTTGACTGGTCTAAGGTATGTCCAGATAGCTGGTGAAATATTATTTCTGGGTGTGTCTGTGAGAGTGTTTCTGGAAGATATTAGCCTTTGAATCATTAGACTGAGTAAAGACCTGCCCTCCCCGGTGTGGGTGGTCATCATGCAACCTGTTGAGTGCCTGAACAGAACACAAAGGTCGTGGAAGGAGGAATTTATTCTTTCCCTTTTTGAGCTGAAATGTTCATCTTCTCCTATTCTCAGTCATTGGAGCTTTTGGTCCTCAGGCCTTCAGACTCTAGAACTTAAACCAGCAGGCCCCCTGGTTCTCAGGCCTTTGGAATCAGACTAAATTACACCACTGACTTTCTTGGTTCTCCAGCCTGCAGATGGCAGATCATGGACTTCTAGACTCCATAACTGTATCAGCCAATTCCCATAATAAATCTCTAAATCTCCTCTCTCCACCACACACATATACTATATAATACATAATATATATATGTACACACATATATTATTTATAAATGGACATTATATATATAAAATTTATATATTATATGTTAATATTATATTTTATGTATATTATATATAACATGTTATATATAATATTATTATATATAACATGCTATATATAATAATATTATATATAGCATGTTATATATAATAATATTATATATTATATATAGCATGTTATATATAATATTATTATATATAGCATGTTATATATAATATTGTTATGTATTACATATAATATATAATGTATTATATATAATGTTATTATATATTAATATTATACATAATTATATTACATAATATATATTATATGTATTATATAATACTACTATATATTATGTTATATATAATAATATAATCTATAATATAGATTATATATTATACATATTATATATTGTATATGATATATAATATATATAATATGTATATTATCTATATAATCTATAATGTATAATCTAATTATATATTATATATACTATATAATATAATTATATATTATATACACTATATAAATATAATTATATATTATGTATACTATATAATAAAATTATATAGTATATATACTATATAATATAATTATATAGTATATATAATTACATTATATTTATTATATACATTATATTATATATTATATTATATTATATTATATTATATTATATAAATTATATATTATATATATAATTTATTATATTATATATTATATTATATTATATATATTATATTATATTATATATATATAATATACATATATAATCTAATATATACTATATATTATATAATATAATATGATATATACTATATATATATATAATATAATATATACTATATATTATATATAATATAATATATACTATATATTATATGTGATATAATATAATATATACTATATATTATATGTGATATAATATAATATATACTATATATTATATGTGATATAATATAATATATACTATATATTATATGTGATATAATATAATATATACTATATATTGTATGTGATATAATATAATATATACTATATATTGTATATAATATAATATATACTATATATAATGTATAATATATGATATATATTATATAATATATAATATATATTATATAATATATAATATATAATATTGTATACTATATAATGTATATAATATATAATATTATATAATATATATTATACAATATTATATAATATATAATATATAATATTGTCTAATATAAATATATAACATATAATATATAATATTATATCATATTATATAATATATAATGTATAATGTATCATATTATATAGTATATAATATATCATATTATATCATATATAATATATAATATCATATCATATATAATATATAATATTATATCATATATAATATACAATATTATATCATATATAATATATCATATTATATCATATATAAGATATCATATTGTATAATATACAATATATCGTATTGTATAATATATATAATATATCACATTGTATAATATGTAATATATGACATTATATAATATATAATATGGTATAATATATAATATATAATCTTATATATATTATATAATAAAATATATAATATATAATCTTATATATATTCTCTAATATAATATATAATATATAACATTATATATTATATAATATAATATATAATATATAATCTTATATATATAATATAATATATAATCTATAATCTTATATATAATGTAATGTAATATATAATATATAATCTTTAATATAATATAATGTAATATAATATATAGATTATATATAATATAATTTATATAATATAATTTATATGATATAATTTATATAATATAATGTATATGATATAATTTATATAATATAATGTATATGATATAATTCATATAATATAATGTATATGATATAATTTATATAATATAATATATATTATATAATTCATATAACATATATCATATAATTCATATAATATATATTATATAATTCATATAATACATATATTATATAATTTATATAATATAATACATTATGTAATTTATGTAATATAATATGTTATATGATTTATATAAGATAATGTATAGTATATAATTTATATAATGTAATCTATATCATATAATTTATATGATATATATTATATAATTGATATGATATATATTATATAAATTATATTATATATGATATAATTGATAAAATATATATTATATAATTGATATATATTATATAATTGATATAATATATATTATATAATTTATATTATATATAATATATTTTATATAATATATAATATAATTTATATTATATTATATATTTTATAATATAATATTTATATATTTATATATTTATATATTTATATATTATATAATATAATATATATTATAATATTGTATAATATATCTAATATTATATAATATTATATATATTTTATAATTTATATTATATATAATATAAATTATATTATATATAATATAAATTATATAATATATAATATAAATTATATTATATATAATGTAAATTATATTATATATTATATAAAATATATTATATAATATATATTATATAATATATAATATCAATTATATAATATATATCAATTATATAATATATATTATATAAATTATATAATATATAATATAATTTATATAATATATATCATATCCATTATATAATATATATCATATAAATTATATGATATAGATTACATTATATAAATTATATACTATACATTATCTTATATAAATCATATAACATATTATATTACATAAATTACATAATATATTATATTATATAAATTATATAATATATGTATTATATGAATTATATAATATATATTATATGAATTATATGATATATGTTATATGAATTATATAATATATTATATTATATAAATTATATCATATACATTATATTATATGAATTATATCATATACATTATATTATATAAATTATATCATATACATTATATTATATAAATTATATCATATAAATTATATTATATAAATTATATTATATATAATCTATATATTATATTACATTATATTATATTAAAGATTATATATTATATATTATATTACATTATATATAAGATTATAGATTATATATTATATTATATATATAAGATTATATATTATATATTATATTATATTATATATAATGTTATATATTATATATTATATTAGAGAATATATATAAGATTATATATTATATATTGTATTATATAATATATATAAGATCATATATTATATATTATACCATATTATATATTATATAATGTTATATATTATATATTATACAATGTGATATATTATATATATTATACAATATGACATATTATATATGATACAATATGATATCTTATATATGATATAATATGATATATTATATATGATATAATATTGTATATTATATATGATATAATATTATATATTATATATGATATAATATGATATATTATATACTATATAATATGATACATTATATATTATATATTATATAATATGATATAATATTATATATTATATGTTATATATTATAAAATATTATATATTAGACAAAATTATATATTATATATTATATAATATTGTATAATATATATTATATAATATTATATATTATATACATTATATAGTATACAATATTATATATTATATATTATATAATATATATCATATATATTATATAATATATATCATATATATTATACATTATATATAGTATATATCATATTATATACAATATATAGTATATATTATATTATATCACATACAATATATAGTATATATTATATTATATCACATACAATATATAGTATATATTATATTATATCACATACAATATATAGTATATATTATATTATATCACATACAATATATAGTATATATTATATTATATCACATACAATATATAGTATATATTATATTATATCACATACAATATATAGTATATATTATATTATATCACATAGAATATATAGTATATATTATATTATATATAATATATAGTGTATATTATATTATATATAATATATAGTGTATATTATATTATATATTACATATAGTGTATATCATATTATATTATATAATATATAGTATATATTAGATTATATTATATATAATATATAGTATATATCATATTATATTATATAATATATAGTACATATTATATTATATTATATATAATATATGGTATATGATAGAATATATATATTATATAAAGTATATATTATATTATAGAATATATATTATATAAAGTATATATTACATTATATAATATATATATTAAATAAAGTATATATTACATATAATGTATTCTATGTAATATATAATATATAGTATATAATATATAGTATATATTATATATCATATATCTTATAGAATTTAGATTATATATATTATACATCATATATGATGTATAATATATAATATATTATACATCATATATATTATATATGCTATATATTATACATTATATATTATATATATTATATATGGTATATATTATATATTATATGTTATATAATACAAAATCATATAACATTATATATTATACAATCTATAATATATAATAGATCATATTATATATTATAGATTATATATCTCAGATTATGTATAATATATTATATATTATATCATATATCATATATTATTTAATATATTTTATACATTATATATTATACATTATATAGAAATATATATCAATATGATATATAAATATTATATATTAATATATTATAAATTACATATAAATTATATATTATAATTTGTATATAATATGTAATATATTATATATTATATATTATATATGATACATATATTATATATTATATATTATATATGATACATATATTAGATATTATATATTATATATGATGCATATATTACATATTATATGTCATATATTATACATATATTATATATTATATATTATACATATATTATACATTATATATTATGCATATATCATATATTATATATGAAATATTATATATAATACATATATCATACATTATATATGAAATATTATATATAATACATATATTATATATTATACATTATATATGATATATAATACATATATGATACATTATACATTATATATTATAAATTATATATAAAGATAATTCATGTTATATGTATATATTTTATACATATTATATATATTAATATAATATATATCAATAATATATTATATTTATGTATAATATATAATACATATTTATATAATATTTACCTATAATATATGATATATTATATGTAATATATCATATATTAATTATCATATATGATATATTATATAGTAATTATATAAATAGTATATATAATTAATATTATATATGAATGAATACATTATATATTATATATTATATATAGACATAAGATACTTTATATATATTATATATAGATATAAGATATATTATATATTATATATAGACATAAGATATATTATGTATCATATATAAATATAATATATCTTGTATATAAGATATATTATATTTATATGTAAGATAATATATATTATATATAGAAAATATATTTATGATATATATATATATAAATTATTGGTACTCTCTGGAGAACCCTGACTAATATGCCTTTGTTTCTTTTCTCATACTTTGAACTCTTCCTCCCCTACCTTACTATCAGTTGATGACCTTACTTCCTATTTCAATAAGAAAATAGATGAAAGCTTCCATGAGCTCACACCTACTTGCATTTGCACACAGCCTGCCTTCCCTCTAACTTCTATGAATGTACCACACAGTACACTTCATCACCTCTCACTTAACCAAGGACTTTGTTCTAATAAATCTCTTTCTTCTCCATCATCAAGTTTTTCTTCTGCAATGGATCATTCTCATGAGCGTATAAATGTGCTGTTATTTCTTTTATCTTGACACAGTTAAATGAAAGAAACCCCAATCAGGATCACACTGCCTGCAATCCCAAATGATCATGATTTCCATGTGACCAAATCCAGTGCTCATTACTCCATTTTGGTTCGCCCTTATGTAGCCATTGGCACGAATGATCACTCTATCCTCCCTAACACACTTTCTTCTTTTCACTTTCATGAAGCCATATTTTTAGGGTTTTCTTCCTACTTTTCTGACTATTCCTCGCCTGTCACCTTTGCTGGTTCTCCTCTTCTTCTGCAGATTTCAGCTTAATATCTTATTTCTCATTTCACTTTTCTCTTTTTTTCTCTACAGTAAGTCTCATGATTATATCATCCAGTCTCAAGACTTAGATCATCTATATGCTTATGACTCTCTCAAATTTATAATTCCAATCTGGACCTCTCCCTTGAACTTTTATAATCAACTGCCTATTTGATATCTCCATCTGTATGTCTAGCAGCCATCTCAAACTTAAATGTTCCAAATTCAACTCCTGACCACCCCCCTAACCAGCTTATCCTGCCATCTGTCTAATCCAGTTAACAGCAACTCCATTCTTTCAGTTTCTCAGGAAGAATAATCTTTGTATCTTCCAGGATTTCTCCCTCTTTTGTTTATACTTCATATTCAATTTACCAAGAAATTCTATCAGTTGTACCTGAAAAGTATACTCAGAATCATACAACTTCTCACCACTTCACTGTCACCATCTCTCACCCTGATTGTGCCTCAAAAATATATTCAGAAACATACCACTTCTCACTAATTCACTGTCACCATCTCTCACCTGGATTATTGCAATAATTAAGCTGCTCTCCCTATTTCTGCCTTAGCTCCTTGCCTGTTCCCCCTACTACAGTGTAAACTACATGAGGGCAGATTTTTAAAATTTGCTTTGTTTATTGCTGTATCCCCAGGACATAGAAGTGTATGGTTTATAGAAGGTGCTAGGATTTGAATGTGTCCCTGCAAAATTCATGTGCTGCCAATATGATAGCATTAAAAGATGTGGCATTTAAGGGGTGATTAGGCCATGAGGGCTTCTCCCTTGTGAGTGGGATTAGGTACTCTTTATAAAAAGGCTTGATGGAGGGAGTTTACCCCCTTTACCTTTCTACCTTTTGCCATGTGAAGACATAGCTTTCCTCCCCTCCAGAGGATGCAGCATTCAGGGCACCATCTTGGAAACAGAGACCAGACCCTCACCAGACAACTACACCTGCTGGTACCTTGATCTTGAACTTCCCGGCATCTAGAACTGTGAGAAATAAATGTCTATTGTTTATAAATCACCCTGTCTGTAGTATTTTGTTATAGCAGCACAAACAAAGGCAGAAGGTGTGCAGAACACATCTGTTGCATGAATGAATGCATTGTCTAGAGTTCGGTCTCATGTCCATTCCTCAACCAACAGTTAGCAAGTAAAGTACAGTTACCTGTATACTAAGCATGCCCATTCTTGGAACTATGGCAGCATCAGATTCCTTTAAGACGCAGAGTTGAATGGGAGACAGTTAAACACATGAACACAAGCAGTGTCCCATTTAGGCAGGAAGAGGGAATTCACGCTATGTAGTCAATTAACAGTGTCCACCATGTAGGATGAGGAGATAGGGTAATAGAAAGGACGCTTTAAATAAAGTGATAAAGTAAAGACCTCTCTGAGTAGAAGACATTTTATCTCAGATCTGAAAGATTAGGATGATAACAAGATCTGGGGAAAAGCTTTCCAAGCTGAAGATAAAAGTCCACGCAAAGGTCTTAAAGCAGATAAGAGCTTTTTGTGTTTCAAGTGCTGAAAAGAAACCAGTTTGACTAAATCCCAGAAAATAAAAGGGAAGAGTCGGATGGGGTGAACTGGAAGAGGGAGGCTATGCCATCTCCAAGCCTTGAATGCCAAGATCAGTGATGTGAGGAGGTAATAAGAAGCCACTGACCGGGTATATGCAGAGGAATGACATGATTTGTCTTATGCTTGAAAACACTGACTTTATCTGCTGGGTTGAAAATAGGTTGTAGCAGGACTAGATAAGGAGTGTGAAGACCAAGCTACTGACCTGGTCAGAAATGACAGCATCCTCCTCTTCCTGAACCTTTATAATAGCCTCTAACTGGCTTCACTGCTTCCACACTCTTCCCCTTCCATTGTTCTTTGTATTGATACCTTGGCAACCTTTCTAATGTTACTACTTTAATACTCTGCCCAGTACAGTCAAGGCAATTCCCCACTCCCCACTGGCAGAATCAGGTCCAAACTTCTTATATTCCATTTGAAAGGCTGCACACACCTAGACAAAGGGGTACTTTGTCTAATTTGCAGAACAGTATGAACTGGGGGTGGATCTGTTCTCCGTATGTTATTGGCTGACTCTAATTCACTGTTTAATCAGCTAAGGCAGCAGCACCTTCCCCCAGAACCAGGACCCTTGTATTGCAAGTTATGTGACTAATGTTCCTCAGAATCATGCAATGTGGTGGTCCTGCCCGAAGTTCCAGGCTGTGCTAGTTGCACCTTGTCTGTCTTCCCACAGGCCTGAATATGCTGAATTATGTGAGCCTTCCTACTTGCCTTCCCCCTTTCACTAGAAATTGAATGCCCCCGTGATGTTTTCTCCTCCTCCACCTCCTCCTTCTTCTTTCCCTTTTCATCACCTTTATATCACCAGTATCTTTACCGTGCCTTGCACAAAGTAGGTTGCCAGTATTATTTTTACTTGAACAACTAGGCTAGATTCCCTGGAGTGTAATGATCGACTCCTCTCTGTGTCCAACATAATAAAGAACCTTGCAAAGAGTAACTGCTCACTAAATGCTCCTTACATTGAACCCATTATTTACTCAAAGGCCTCCTGCAAGCCCTGTTGTTATGAATGTAATAGGGATTTGTGTTACAAAGCACTGAACAAGGTCACACCCCAAAGCTAAACTTACACTCTTGCCCCAGTTGAAAGGAAATGCCTTCTGATTACTCCTCTCTAATCACAAAATCTCTCTAAGTACCCTCCAAAAGCAACTGCTCCTGAGAATCACATTCAAACATGGATCCCTTCCAGCTTTGTGGTATCCAGATCCACATTACGAAAGACACAGATATATGCCTGAAGATATTTTCCAAAAATTTCCACCCTTAGTAATCTCCCCTCCCCTTAGGAGCTAAGAGGTTTTGGTATCCCTCAAAAATGAGAGATTATTTATGGGAGAACACATGTCTACTTACAAGAAAATGCTTCAAAAGTACACACAAAAAACTCAACCCACCAGCCATTTGTAGTATAGATAGAAATCATCAAATACTATACCACTGATTAAGATATTTTTGTGTGTTTTTGTCAATATTTATATATACGTTTTGATGCTTGGTGTGATAACATGTCTTTTTTTTTTGTTTTTTAGTGTAATTTATCAAATTATGCCCAGGAAAAGAAAGTCATGGCTCGTACTTGTTATAGGTTGAATTGTGCCAAAAATAATTTGTTAAAACCCTAATCCCAAGTACCTCAGGAATGTCATCTTATTTGGAAATAGGGTCATTGTAGATGTAATTAGTTAAGATGAGGTCATACTGGAGTAGAGTGGGCCCTAATCTAATATGGCTGGTATCCTCATGAGAAGACAGAAATTTGGACAAAGACACAGAGACACACAGTGAGAAGGCCACGTGACAATGAAGATAGGGATTGGAGTAATGCAACTACATGCCAAGAAACACCAAGGATTGATGGGCTAAGAGGCAAAGAAGGATTCTCCTCTAGCACCTTCAGAGGAAGCATGGCTCTACTGATCCCTTTATTTCAGACTCTGGCTTCCAGAATTATGTGAGAATAAATTGCTGTTGCTTTAAGCCACCAAGTTTGTGGTACTTTGTTACAGCAGCTGCAGGAAACTAATAGAGTTCTTCATGCCATTTTAAAGGAATAAAAAGGAAACAAAGAATGACTGAGTAGTAGGGCGGTACATTTGGAAGAACAATGAGTTAAGTAATCAGACGACCTACGTATGATCCTGAACTACTATTAAGACTCAGTTTCTTCATCTATACAGTGGGAACGTGGACTGGCCAGCTTACCTTATAAGACTGTTATCTGTTGTAAAGACCAAGGAAAATAATGTGTGGAAGTCATTTGAAATCTGTAAAATCAATCCAAATGTGAAATATCATTACTACCATTAAAACTAGTAATTTATTTGATTTAAATAAATCCTCAAATAGTATCAGTAAATTTGTTTTTTTTAAAAAATAGCATTTAGAAAAGAAAACCTTCAAAATTGAGGAATGTAGGTCTACTATGAAAGAGAGGAGCCCCAGAGTTCTGATTAAGATGAAGGAAAAATATTTAATTGGTCCCAGGTGTGGGTGCATGTCTGCCTACAAAATTTTTTTTTGTTTTTGTTCTTTTGTTAACAATCCAGGATGTAAAAAAATTAAGCCCATCAATTTTTAAAAATATCTGAGATAATTCTTTCAACCCCTTGGCATCGTTAGATGAGGTAAATTGCTACTACATATAAAAGGTTTCTTTTTTTTCCATTTTGGTGACATTTTCACAAAGATCTTTGATTTTATAGTGAGTTTTAGTCACTTTTACTATTAAGAAAACATATATCAAAATTGCATTTGTATAAGGTTTCAAGTCTAAATTTATAACACAAAATAGAAAAGTGAGTCATAATTGGCTAAAGGTACCCCTTAGTTATGGTAAGGGCCCCAAAATGGAAAGGTGAATCATTTTCTTAAATGACAAAGAAAGAAGACAATCTAGCCCATTTTCAGTCTCAAGATCTCTTACTTCCACAACCCCACTCAACACACATGTGCATACAAAAGAGAGGGGTGAAAACACTTTAATGTAGGAACTAAGAATACATCGCAACTGCTTCAGGACCTTCAAACACTCTACCTTCCCCTGTGACTCTGGGAATACTCCTATGTCTGAGGACATAGAACTTTTAGGGACTTTCTAAATTTAGTATGTTGTGTATACTGATAAATGATGACTAGATGTTACCACCAAAACCATAGCTTTGGCTTCCACTATTCAAGGCTATTCAACATTTAAGTAACAACTGGGGTAACAAACAGAGGATATCTGTTTGGATAGAATAAGCACCAAATAAATGTTTGTTGCTGCTGTTGATGCCAAAACTAGAAAAGCAAACATGTCCATTGATGATGATGATAATGATGATGATGATAACAATGGCTAAAAATTACTGAAGCCCTATATGATGGTTAATTTTATGTGTCAACTTGACTGGGCCATGGGGTGCCCAGATTGAACTTTATTTCTCAGTATGTCTTCGAGGGCATTTCTGGATAAGATTAGCAGTTAAATACAGGGATTCAGTAATAAAGAGGATTGCTCTCCTCAGTGTGGGTGGGTATAATCCAATCCACTGAGGGTCTGAATAGAACAAAAGGTGGAGGAAGGAGGAATTTCCTAGCCCCCCCTTGCATTTTGTCTTCTGTATCACAGCTTGAGCTGGGACATCTCATCTCATCTTCTGCTCTTGGACTAGGAATTATACTATTAGCTCCCATGGTTCTCAAGCCTTTAGGCTCAGACTGGAATTATACTATTAGCTTTCTTGGGTTTTTAACTTGCAGACAGCAGATTGGAGGGCTTCTCATCCTCCATAATCATGTGAACCAATTCTTCATAAGAAATATATATATATATATACACACATATATATATTTATATATGCTATTAGTTCTGTTTCTTTGAAGATCTCTGACTAAAACAGCCTATTATGTTTCAGAAACTGCACTAGGCACGTCATGTGCACTTTACATTGACTTTAATTCAATTTAAGAAATTTAACACTCAGGACACCATTGAGGTTTAGAAATGCAAGGTGACTTCCTCAGTGTCACACAAGCCAGGACTCCAGCTCAGGTCTGGGTGGGTCCTAAATCCATTGTGCTCTCAATTAGACAACTTCTGGGTCTGGTTTTGCTTTTTAAGAAGTTTCTTTATAAAAAGATTAAAAAAAATCCATAGTTTTTTATATGTTTATTTGCTCATGCACATGAAATGGTATTGGCTTCATTTTACAGATGAACTAAAGCTCAGAAAGATTAACCAGCCCCACACTACAGACCCCTAAAGTGAGGAAGGCAAGGCTATACCTAGATTTGTCTGTCTCCAAAATCTACATTTTTATTGGCTGATCTCTTTTTAAAAAGGCACAGTAAATTGTTCCCTCCCCTCTCCTCCCCTCCTCTCCCCTCCCCTCCCCTCTTCTACCCTCCCTTCCCTTCATCTCTTCCCTTACCAGAGCAGGGACTCTCTCCACATAAACAAAAGGAAAACCATCGGCCAGGGTATGGTCAATACCTCAACATATCCAGACATCACAGCACCAGAACACCAGTACGTATATTCCACAAGAAATTAAGATACCAGCCAAAGCCTCAGAAAGGCCTTCCCAAGAAGATACATGGGGGCAATGGGTACATCATTGAGGGCCTTAGATCATAACAGAAGATAGTGGAGGTCTTTTCCTATCTTCATTGCGAAGCAGCTGTTCAATGATAAGAGCCATATAGAGTCTTCCAGGAAGAAAGTGGTCCAAAGTAATTAGGAGAGCATCAGATTATCAATGTTGGAAACAAAGTTATCAGAAAGAGCATCTGGGAGAAATCATATTATGAGTCATTTGGGATCTATTTTTTTATATTTGTCTCAGAAGGAACCTTTAGGTAGTTCCAAGGCTTTGGATTGTCAAAGCACCCGGAACAGCTGGTCACCTTGAACCTTGACTGGCATCTGTGGTGATTCCACACTTGGCATCCCTCCTATGACTCACCACCATTGACCACATTTTTGCCTCAGCCTGTTAGGGAAACTTGTTCTCCAGAGTAGGAGAGTTGAGGGTTTCCAGGTACAATATCACATGTAACTTTCAGTGAAAATCTTAAACATTTCCTCTGCAGTTATCATTGCCTTAACCAAAACACGATTTTCCCTTAAAATGTCATTGTTTAGCATTACTCTTCAGTGAAGGCTGCTCACTTTTCCACAGTACTCACTCCTCAGGATAACATACAAGCTATCTCTCTCCCTGCTCCCCAGCATAACTTCCAGAAATCTTCTTTAGCAACCCCTCTGTCCCTGAAGCCTATGCCATCTGGTTAGTCTTACCTCTTCTCATCTTCTGCATTGTTAAATAAAAAATATACTGAGTATCTACTGCGTGCCTTGCACTAGGCTATGTACTTTGCACACATTGTCCTAAATAATCCTCACAATTTCCCCATGAAGTATCTATTATTATCCACAAGGGATCATATACCCTTCCCAAGGTTACACAAATAGCAAGTGGTTGCATGAGCTATGAACTTGGATCTGTCTGGTTCTAAAGGCCATCTTAACTACTAACCTGTGTAGAGAAACAATGAGAATCCTGCATGGTAAGGGCAATACTGGGGACATATAAATGGTACAGTGTGGAAACACAGTGAATGGCATGGAGAAGCTGCCTGGAGAACTCAAAAGTCTTCAGAGAAGAGCTGAGGAGCTGAGATATGAAGGGTCATTCCCCAGGAAGAAAGGGAATAAGGCAGAAATGCATTCTATTCATAGGATGCAATAAGTGTTAAGGCATGAATGTTCACACCGCATTATAATAAATAAGAGTAGTTAGTATGGCTAGGATATTCTATCCATGTGGGTGAGTAGCAAGACACACTGTTTAAAAGGTAGGTAAATCAGTCTGGGTCACAAGGAGACCTGGAAACCTTGTGAGGGGGCATAAATGTTTCCAAAAGGCAATGGGCATAAATCCCCTTAAGGGTTTAAAGCAAGTATGAGATTTGTACTTTTGAAAGCTCACTGTGGTAACAGTGTGAGACAAATTTTAGCAGGGAAGCTAGGAGGTAAAAAGGTGTTAGGAGACTGGTCATCCAGGTAAGAGAGGATGGTTGTCTTGTGACGGAAAGAAGGAAACAGATTCAAGAGACAGAAAGAATTTAGTATAATGAATAAGTACAAAATTAAAGTACTCAAATCAATACTTTTCTATATGCAAATAGTAGCTATTTAGATTATATAATGGAAAACAATTCCATCACATTAGCAACACAAAGATAAAAACCCAAAGGATAAACGTTATTAAGTCCTTGGAATTATCATTTTGAATAATCTTGTAAATAAATATATAAAACTCTATAAAGGGGTTAAAAGAATAATTAATGGAGAAACACACCTTGATTTTAGATAGGAAGACTCAATAGTGTAAAGATATTGATTCCCCATGTATTAATCTATAAATTTAATGTAATCCAAATTAAAATTCCACCAGGATTTTTTTTGGAGAAACTTGTGTCTAAAAAGTTATCTGGAATACAAACATGCAAAACAATATAGCGCAGTGGTTAAAAACATATCCCCTGGAGTCCAAAAGACGATAGTCAAATCCTGATACCCCTCCCCCCATACATGCTTACCACTAGCTTCATGAACTTCAGCAAATTTTGTAACCTCTCAGTTTCCTCATCTGTAGAATGCAGATGATAGCATGTACACTCTAGAGTAGTTGTCAGAATTAAATGAGGAGATATATGTAAATAAAACACAGTGCTTCGCATGTGTTAAATAAATATCACTTACTATTATGACTAATGAATACATTACATTGAACCATATGAAATTGACATTTTTATAGACCAAAAATGGTCAAATATTGGCAATTTTATGTGATTCAACCTAATATATGACAAAGATGCAGGGCTCCTCGTATATAAATAGTTCTACAATGTCGAAAAAACATCCTAATAAGGAAATGATCAAATAAACAAGCAGAACAAATTTTAAATGGCCAATAAGTATACAAAAGTGGTTCTATCACTAACATAAACATATAAATTAAAATAATTATGAGGTATTATTTTGGACTTACATTGGCAATAATTTATGATAAAATCTTAAGTATTTGCAAGGCTATATGGTTACAGGTACACCCAAATCCTATTGGCTTTTGAGGGTGGTGGTTAAAAAACATGGATTTCAAAAGCCAAAGTGCCTGGATTTCAATCCCATCTTTAACATAGAGCTAGCTGTGTGAATTTGGGCAGAAAATCATATTTCTCTTTCCCTGAGTTTCTTAATGTTCAAAGTTGACAGTCTCTATCTTAAAAGTTTTTGTGAGGATTAAATAAGTTAATTTATGTAAAACCCTTAGAACAAGGTGTGTGTTAAGTGTTATGTAACAGTTAAGTGTTATGTAAGTTATTTACTTATTTATTTATTTTTGGCTTTTTAAAAACATTTATTTTAGGTTCGGAGGTACATGTGAAGGTTTGTTACATAGGTAAACTCATGTCATGGGGGGTTGTTGTACAGATCACTTCATCACCCAGGTATTAAGCCGAGTACCCAATAGTTATTTTTTCTTCTCCTTTCCCTCCTCCCACCCTCCACTCTTTGATAGGCCTCCGTGTGTGTGTTGTTCCCCTCTATGTGTTTATGTGTTCTCATCATTTAGTTCCCTCTTATAAGTGAGAACATGTGGTATTTGGTTTTCTGCTCTTGAGTTAGTTTGCTAAGGATGATGGCCTCCAGCTCCATCCATGTGCCTGCAAAGGACATCATCTCATTCTTTTTTGTGGCTGCATAGTATTCCACGGTGTATATGTACCACATTTTCTTTATGCAGTCTATGGGTATTGAGATTGATTCCATGTCTTTGCTATTGCGAATAGTGCTGCAATGAACATTTGCATGCATGTGTTTTTGAGGGAGAATGATTTATATTCCTCTGGGTATATACCCAGTAATGAGATTGCTGGGTTGAATGGTAGTTCTGCTTTTAGCTCTCTGAGCAATTGCTGTACTGCTTTCCACAATGGTTGGACTGATTTACACACCCCATCAGCAATGTATAAGTATTCCTTTTCTCCACAACCTTGCCAGCACCTGTTTTTTTTTTAACTTTTTAATAATATCCATTTTGATTGGTGCATGATGGTATCTAATTGTGGTTTTGGTTTGCATTTCTCTGATGATTAGTGATGTTGAGTATTTTTTCACATGTTTGTTGGCTCCTTGTATGTCTTCTTTTGAGCAGTGTCTGTTCATGTCTTTTGCCTATTTTAATGGGGTTATTGCATTTTGTTTGTTGAATTAAGTTCCTTATAGATTCTGGATATTAGACCTTTCTCAGATGCATAGTTTGCAGGTATTTTCTCCTATTCTGTAGGTTGTTTACTCTGCTGATAGTTTTGTTTGCTGTGCAGAGCCTCTTTAGTTTAGTTAGATTCCATTTGTCAATTGTTGTTGTTGCTTTTGGTGTCTTTGTCATGAAACCTTTGCCCATTCCTATGTCCAGGATGGTATTTCCTAGTTCGTCTTCCAGGGATTTTATAATTTTGGATTTTATATTTAGGTATTTAATCTATCTTGAGTTGACTTTTTGGTGTAAGGAAGGGGTCCAGCTTCAATCTTCTGCATATGGTTAGCCAGTTATACAAGCACCATTTATTGAATAGGGAGTCTTTTTTCCCATTGCCTGTTTTTGTCAGCTTTATTGAAGATCAGATGGTCACGTCTTTCTTCATCATCTCCATATCCAACTGATCAGGTTCTCCCTCTTTGGTGTGGAAACACAAAAAAAATTGCATTCATGTCTTCATTTCCATCATCACCACCATTCAGGCTCTCAATATCTTGTCATTTCATAACCTCATGATTACCTCCAATTTATCCTGTATCTCCTCTGTCCCCCCCATCCATCCTTCCATACCACCACCTACTTTTTCTTACTTAACCTCCAGACAGATCACATCTATCTCCTACCCCAAAATGTGCAACGCCTCCTTAATGCCAACAGAATAAAGCACGGAATTCAAGACAATCTAAATGTCAGTATAAAAATTCATGCCTTTGTGACTTTCCACATGCTGCTTTCTCAGCCTGGGATGCTGTTTCTTCAGTTCTCCATCTCTTGCAATCACACCCTTCCTTAAGTTACAGCTCAAGTGCCACTTCCTCTGTGAAGCCTTCCTTGATCATTTGATCATCAATTCCATTCCCTGCCCCTACCAAGCCAGATTTATTTTATTCTATGCTCTGAGCTTCCATAGCCCATCCATTGTTCCTATTCATTTACTGCATCCTGTGTGGATTAGTAATTATGGTTTACTTGTCTCCCCCACTTGTATGGAAGCTCCTTATGAATAAGAACCATCAGTCTTTATTCATTCTTCTTATTTCCCACATGGCACAGAGCTTGCCTTCTAGGAGATCGGTTCAGGCTTATTGAGTCAGAAACTAAACAGGATCATTTAAAGCCATAGACCACATCAAGTAATAAAAAGGATGACTTATCAGTTTTCTGCTTCTGAGAAGATGGAATGCCCCTACTGAAACCCAGCCAAAAGTCCATCTGGGTGTTTTTCTAGTTAGGTCTACTTCCTCCAGGGCTCAGCCACAAGGTGTAGTTGATCTCAGACTTGTGTGTGGATAGAGATGTTGTGAATGGTTGAGAAGCAGGTCTTGGATGGCCTTTCAGAAGGATACATTATTTTGGAGATTTATTGGTTTCTGAGTAAGTTTAAGCCCTAAATACAATGGCATATTAATAAATTTTATTTATTCAAGAAACTATTTACTTTCTCCATTACCCCTGTCATAAAAGATTATTCTTCCTTACAATTTATCATGTTTCTTTAGTTGGAAGTCAGCCAACTAAAGTAATGTGTGGCCATTTAGGAAAAGAATCTATACACACAACTAAATCAACTGTTGAGATTGTCATGTCAATCAATAAGATACAGACAAATGTTTAACACATAGAGTAAGCAAATGTAGATGTGGGGTAGTGAACAGAAGATTAAGTTCAGGATCAAAGATATATGAGTTTGATTCCTGGCTCCACCACTTCTAGCTGTATGACCTTGGATCAGTCACTTAGGCTCTCGAGTCCTGGTCTTTCTCTCATCTGTAAAATGAAGAAAGACAAATGGTTCCCTTGCCAGCATGTAATGATGAGTAAATGCAATAAGTCTCATAGAAGTGGTTCATGAGGCCCTCTGCAAAACTTAGCTATCATTATTTTTCAAGTAAAAAGGCATTTATAGATGAGTTAGTGTGACATTCTCCTTTTGCCAATGAGGAGACTTAGGCTTAGAGAAGGGAAGCGGTCCCACAGCTAGTTAGTGGTCGAGATCAGTTTAGAACCCAATTTTCTGGCCTCCTACGTTCTTGCCATTATATCATACTTCCTTATAGACAAGGGAAGCAAAGTAGCTAACTGCTTCCCAGAACTTAGGACAAAATGGACTAGTTCCGATGAGGTGTTGACACCATGACTCATCTTGGAGGCAAACGTAATTTTCTTAGTACCTGCTCTTTTCTTCCCTAAGATCACTTTTCTAGACTTCCATGAGAACACATTTATTCTACTGAGTCACTCCCGCCTTGCAGCTCAGTGAGTCAGAATCTTATCTGTCCACATCAGAAGTTCAATTTGTTGTCAGGAATAAGATGAAATGAAAAAGAGACACAGATGCACAGAGAGGCCATCACTTTTCTATCCTTGGGGCATAAAGCAATTTGAATAGAAGAGCACTAAAGAGGGACACAATCATTAATTTTACTGCAGTATTAGTGCCTGCTGTGGAAATAAATTGGTAAAACAAACGTAAATAGTGTCATCTGGGGGTATATAGTGGTCAATCACTAGTATTTGTAAGGTGCAGTAGAGAGTAAGGGTATCTGATGGGAGGAGAGATAACCTAGGTTCTGGTATTCATCCTACTAGCAGTGTGACCTTAGACATGTCTCTTAGCCTCAAAGAACCATAGATATGGATGCTAGTTTTGCCAGCTTCCCAGGACTGAGTAAGTTTTAAATGCAACACATGATACATGTGTGGGGACTCAAGGAGTTAAGGAATCAAAAGCCCCTAGTCAGTGCCAGACACAGTCAGTTTAGCTCAATAAATATTAGCAACTACTGTTATTATTGTTATTGTTATGATCATCATTGTTTAGCAGCTCTATCTTATATAACTACTTCCCCATAGTAACTACCAATAAAGGTTTTAAACAATATGGGACCACACGTAAGTAAGAGGTGGAAATGAAACAAGAAGAAAGGGAAGGCAAAGTTCAGAAGCCACAAGGGATGATGGCAAAGAGCTTGGGCTCCAGGTAACTTGGATCTGAGGTAGAAGCCAGGCTCCATATTCTAATATGAAGGTGCATCAGCAGGCACAAGGTACTTACTCAATCCAAGCCTCAGGCTGCTCATCCACAAGCTGAGATCACAGGCCCTTCTGTATGAAGCTCTTGTGAAGGCTAAATGAGATAGATTGTAGAACGTGTCAAATGCCTAGCACAGAGGAACTGTTGGGTAACTTGTTAAAGCAAGAGGATATACATCAAAGAACACTACAAACTCTAAAGTGATATAAACATGTAAGAAATTATTATAACAAGGACAAAATTCTATGCAAAACACTAACGCTTAGCTAATTGCTTAAGTATTATGGGAAAATTCATTATACTGTCCAAATGTAAAACATGCTCATTTACAGCAGTTTCCCCTACAGCTGTGCCAGTGGTGAGGTAGAGAATATTTGAAGATTTATTTTAAACACAGCTGCTTTACGTATTATTGTCAATTTTCTCCATTTTCTTCAGTTTGAACCTTCGAACTCCATCTTTTATGTTTCTAAAATGGTCAGAACAGTAGACATTTGATGAAGGTAACTCACAAATGTGCAAGTGAACACTCCAAAGTGAGATCGAATCCATATGAATTCCTTTTCTCTAAAAGTCCATGGTTTGTTCCAGATAATTGCTCTAAAATCATTAGCCTTAATTTATGGAATATTGCAGAAAAGAAAGATAATTTGCCTTCAGAACTTATTTGGGGATATCTTTTTACAAACAGCTACTGCTATAACTAAGTTTCCTGATAATTAATATTTGGGGAGAAATACAGTGTTATAGATAACTATTTTAATAGTTGTAATATTGTAAAACTCAGATCTCAGTGAAATGTACATATATATACGTATGCAAACACACACATACATATTCAGCACAAACATACACATACATACATAAACAGTATATATACATACATATATACAGAATATCTATATACTTCATATATACATACATATATACTGTATATATGTATGTGCATGTTTGCATATGTATATATGTACATTCATGTTTTAACTATATGCTGACATACATATATAGTTAAAACCCGAATGAGTTAAAGGTATCTTTGGTAGCTATTTGGGGTTCAACCTTATTGCAAAGCTTGGAATTTAAGAATTTATAGTTAAATGCACCTAGAAGATCATATTAGTCTGAACTTCTATTGAAACTAGAAACTCCTTCTACAGTCTCTCGAGCAGATTCCCCTACAGTACCTTCCAGTCACAAAGCAGCCTGTCCCAGCTTCATTTTGAGAAATGACTATCTTATGCAGAGCTCCAGCATTTCTTCTTATTCATTTCTATAGAGCACAGACTTGAGGATTGCAAACTGATTGGAAGAAGAGGTTAGAAAACTTGTCTTGAAGTTGTATTTGCCAAGCAAATATACGTTTTTTTTCCCTGAGAGACGGTCTCACTCTGTTACCCAGGCTGGAATGCGGTGGCGCAATCATGGTTCACTACAGCCCCAACCTCCTGGGCTCAAGCAATCTTCCTACCTCAACCTCCCAAGTAGCTGGAACTACAGGCATGCACCATTACACTTGGCTAATTTTTACATTTTTTGTAGAGGTGGGGTCTTGCTATGTTGACTAGGTTGGTCTCAAACTCCTGGGCTCAAGCGATCCTCCCACCTCAGCCTGCCAAGGTGTTAGGATTACAGGCGCGAGCCACTGCACTTGACCAAGCCCATAGTTTTTACCTAGAGTATATGTTTACCTGAAGTAGCTTCGGAGTGGGAGAAAGCTATGGATACTAAGAGGGTGGGGGGTGCTAAAAATCTTGTCCAAACTACTCATTGGTACCTCTACTGCTCCTAGAAACTTTCGTCCTTTCAGTTTGGCCCTTGGTAGCATGCCACACATACGTGTGAATGTGCTAGCTTACACAGAGTGTCAGTAAAACGCCAAATGCCAGGGTATTTTGTATGTTAAAACTAAATTACACAAATGATCATTTGCTAAATCATCATGATTTCAATAGATCAATTGTGCTGAGGACATTCTGATGAAAGAGTAAATTCAAGAGGCAAGATATTGTCAATCAAAATTAATTAAGAAATTATGTATCAATCAATAATGTTCTAAAAAGTATTGTAATGACCTCTGTTATTCTGTTTAAGCATAAACAAGATAATCAACCATGTTACCTATCTGGAGATTAGATCTTTTCCAATTAACTTGACTTAATTAACTCTCTAAGGCACTGAACTTTAGATGCCTCAGATACTGTACTTTAAGATTATTAGAATTGGAGGGCTCACTGGGTTTACTGTTATTTTAATGTTATAAATATATTTACTCATTAGACAAATGGAATTCAAAATTTAAATTCATGTGTGCGGTGGGGAGTGAGGAGTTATAGAATTTTTTTTAAATGAGCCCAATATAGACAACTGAAATAAATTAAAATGAAAGACTCTTGAGAACAGTCTTTGTTCCCTCATTAAGGGTTATAGGAAAGGAAAAGTCAGTCAATTTCTGGTAATCACACGGGGGCTATTTCAACTAGCCAGTTTTAATCATTCCTCTATATATTGCCTTTGCTTTCGATCTCATAGAGAGAATGTGAACAGATTGGAAAATCTTCAACTTCCTCTACATACCCTCATCTGCCTTAGCATCATTTTTCCCTGCCTCCCATAGGAGGCATAGTCCATCTTTTATTTAAAGTGAACCTCTTTACCTCTGGCTCCCATCCCAATTGCCTCTGTAGAAAACTCACTCTATTTGCCAGCCAGTGTCTCTCCTGTATTCTCAGCCCCTCTCTCTCCACTAGTTGCCTCTCCTTAGTAAATACAACGGCCTAAGTCTCCTGCATTGTTGAGTGAATAAACAATATCTTCCTTTAACCCTCCAACTCTAACTTTATCTTTCTACTTCTGGAAAGATTTCTGTATACTCCTTGCATCCCCTTTCTCAATATCCAGTCATTACTCAACTGACTAGAGTCTGACATCTTCCTCACCACACCACTGACACTGCTCTTATGGAAATCTTAATGACCTCTTAACCCAAGGGCCATGCTCAGTCCCTGTCTTTTTTTATCGAGGTAAAATTCACATTAACATAAAATTAACATTTTAAAGTGTATAATTCAATGACATTTAGTACATTCACTTGTTGTGCAATGATCACCTCTAGTCCTAAAATATTGCCATCACCCCAAAAGGAGACCCTGCTCTCATTAATCAGGGTCTCTCCCCATTTCCCCTCAATCCCCTCAGCCCCTAGCAATTATTAATCTGCTTTCAGTCTCTATGGATTTGCTTTTTCTAGACATCTCATGAAAGTGGGATTATACAATGTATGGTCTTTTGTAACTGGCTTCCTTTATTTAGCATATTTTTTATCCATGTTGTAGCACGTATCAGTACTTTATTCCTTTTGAAGGTTGAATAATATTGCATTGTATGGATTTACCACACTTTGCTTATCCATTTATCAGTTGATAGGCATTTAGGTTGCTTCCACCTTGGGGTTAGTTCTCATCTGATTTGACCTCTCAGAGGCATGTGACATTGCAGACCTCTATCATAAATCCTTTCTTTCCTTCACTACTGAAATGGACCACTATTCCAACTTCTCTGACTACCACCCTTACATTCTCTCTTTCATGGGCTCCTTCAAAGTAGGGATTCCAAAGAGCCCAGCCTTGATCTGGTTTTCTCATTCTCTGCACTCCGTTTAGTTGAGTGAGCATACCTACTCCATAGTACCAATTACTAATGGCCCCTATGATGACTTTGTCTGCTTCTAGTACAGATCAAAATGTACTATTCCCTGGAATGTGAAGAAAAATGAAACAGGAGTATTTGGAACCAAAGTATGCAAACTATGTTTGGGATAGCTGCGGAACAGTTTATGCTGACTCTCAATCATTCACCACCCAGAAAAAGTCAGATTATGAGAAAGAGAATGATGTGGAACCAAATGCTTCTCAAAATACCCTCCCCTCCACTGCCCCATTTTCTACTCTTCAAACCACACATACACAGTATCAATTCAGTGGGTAAAGAAGTCAAAGCATCTATCTCATGTGGGCAGAACAATTGGTTGACTCACTTTTTCATTTCCCAATCTATTGCTTTGTTGTCAGACACAGTGTCAGTGCAAAGTTTTAGCAGCAGGGGGAAGGTTCATTTCAGCAATTCATGCTTTTGTTATTTTATTTTTACCCCTCAAACTGACTCACCTTTGGCTAAAGGAAATATACAATTGGCAAATATTGACTCAAAGGACTATGCAATTTACATCTTAATGCAGAGTAATAAGTCTCATTTGAATCCTCTTGGGTACTACCTATCCTGGCACCTTTTTGCCATTTGCTTTCAGTTTAACACCATTTTTACTTTGTGATTTTAACAAGTAACAAAGATCAATGCTTTACATTTCCAATGGTAAAGCTAGACACTGTAATATCAACAGTTTCTCTTTAGTTTCCAGTCCTTCCTCAGGGATTGTAAAGGACAGGAGTCATTAGGAGACTGTCAGTGTCTCAAGAGAAGTGTTTCTCTTCTTAGTAAAACTAACTGGAAATCATTCATTAAAACTGTGGTAAGCATTTATTATCTACCATGTGTTCCCATAGCCTTCTTGACATTCATACCTAGGACTGCAATCAACATATTGAATAGAAATTCTGTTAACTTTTATATTTCTCTACTTTCCACCATGGACTTTTTGGGGCAAGGACCATGTCTTGTTGTTTAGTGTGTCTCCTATACCTGTATAAGAATAAGTTTTCATTTATTCATTCATTCAAGTAATCAACAATATTACTGAGTGCCTACCATGTGTCCAGGATTGTTTTATATACTAGGTATTCAACAATGAATAAAACAGACAACAATCCCTGATTCTCTTTAGTGTTTATATTCTCTGGGTGAGCAGCAGAGGGGTAGACAATAAACAAGAAAGTAAAATACACAATATGTTAAATGATGACAAAGTGCTATGGATAAAAACAAAATAGGTGAGAGGTAGGGTGTGGAGAATAGAGCAGTTGGGGAAGGTCTTACTGAGAAGGTGATATTTGAGCAAGGAGCCACAGGAGGGGCAGGAGCAAGCCATGTGGATATCTGTGAGAAGACTATTTCAGGCAAAAGGAATAAGTTTAGGGGGTCTTATAGGTGGCTGTAGGAATTTGACTTTTACACTAAAAGAAATAGAAAGCTATTGGAAAGCTCTAAAGAGGGCAATGACAGGAGCTGACTTGTATTCTAACGTAATTACTCAGGCTGCTATGAAGAAAATAGACTGTAGAGGGCAAGAGTAGAGGCAGAGAAATCACATAGGAGGCTACTGTAGAGAACATTCAATCAAGAAATGACGGTGGCTTGAACCAAGATGGGATCAGTAGATGTTAGGAGAAATTACTCTGTTCTGGATAAATTTTGAAGGTAAAGCTGAAAGGACTTGCTAGAGGATAGCATGTAGGGTGAAAAAAAGATAGAGTAGTGAAGCATGGCTTGAGATTTTTTGATCGGGAAAATGGGAGGTTAGAGTTGCCATTTACTGAGATAGAGAACACTCTAGAAGGAGCATATTTGGGGACTGAAGAATCAGGAGATCAGTTTGGGTTATGTGAACTTTAAGATGCCAAGTAGAGATGTTGAGTAGGCAGGTGGATGTAGGAGCCTAGAGTTCAGGAAAGAGATCTGGGCTGGGGAGAGACATTTGGCAGTGATTGGCATATAGATAGTAAAGCCAGGCAATTTGGCAATAGCAACATAGGGGTGAGTGTAGATGGAGTAAAGATAAAAGATGGAAGAAAGAGGGAGAACCAGCAAAGGAGATTGAGAAGGAATGGCTTGTGAGGCAAGAGGAAGCTCAGGAGAATGTGCTGCTCACACGTTTTTCAAAGAGAAGAAATTGCTCAACTGAGATAAATGCTTCTGACAGGTTAGGCAACATAAGTACTAGGAGTCAATCATTAGGTTTAACAAAGTAGAGGTCATAGGTAACTTTGACAAAAGCCATACTGGTGGAAGGGAATGTTTGATATGAACAGGTTCCAGAGAGAATGAAAGGAGATAAAATGACCATTTATGGGGAGAGAAAGTAAAGAAAATCAATACAGGCAAATTTTTAAAGGAGTTTTTACTCTATAAAGGGGCAAAGAAGTAGAGTGGTAACTAGAGAGAAATGTGGGGTCAAGAGCATTTTTTCTTTTTTTGGCTTATTCTGCTGTAACTTCTTTTTTTTTAAAATTATTATTGTACTTTAAGTTTTAGGGTACATGTGCACAATGTGCAGGTTAGTTACATATGTATACATGTGCCATGCTGGTGTGCTGCACCCATTAACTCACCATTTAGCATTAGGTATATCTCCTAATGCTATCCCTCCCCCCTCCCCCCACCCCACAACAGTCCCCAGAGTGTGATGTTCCACTTCCTGTGTCCATGTGTTCTCATTGTTCAATTCCCATCTATGAGTGAGAACATGCGGAGTTTGGTTTTTTGTCCTTGCGATAGTTTACTGAGAATGATGATTTCCAATTTCATCCATGTCCCTACAAAGGACATGAACTCATCATTTTTTTTGGCTGCATAGTATTCCATGGTGTATATGTGCCACATTTTCTTAATCCAGTCTATCATTGTTGGACACTTACGTTGGTTCCAAGTCTTTGCTATTGCAAATAGTGCCACAATAAACATACGTGTGCATGTGTCTTTATAGCAGCATGATTTATAGTCCTTTGGGTATATACCCAGTAATGGGATGGCTGGGTCAAATGGTATTTCTTGTTCTAGATCCCTGAGGAATTGCCACACTCACTTCCACAAGGGTTGAACTAGTTTACAGTCCCACCAAAAGTGTAAAAGTGTTCCTATTTCTCCACATCCTCTCCAGCACCTGTTGTTTCCTGACTTTTTAATGATCGCCATTCTAACTGGTGTGAGATGGTATCTCAATGTGGTTTTGATTTGCATTTCTCTGATGGCCAGTGATAATGAGCATTTTTTCATGTGTCTTTTGGCTGCATAAATGTCTTCTTTTGAGAAGTGTCTGTTCATATCCTTTGCCCACTTGTTGATGGGGTTGTTTGTTTTTTTGTTGTAAATTTGTTGGAGTTCATTGTAGATTCCAGATATTAGCCCTTTGTCAGATGAGTAGGTTGCAAAAATTTTCTCCCATTTTGTAGGTTGCCTGTTCACTCTGATGGTAGTTTCTTTTGCTGTGCAGAAGCTCTTTAGTTTACTTAGATTCCACTTGTCAATTTTGGCTTTTGTTGCCATTGCTTTTGGTGTTTTAGACATGAAATCCTTGCCCATGCCTATGTCCTGAATGGTAATGCCTGGGTCTTCTTCTAGGGTTTTTATGGTTTTAGGTCTAACATTTAAGTCTTTAATCCATCTTGAATGAATTTTTGTATAAGGTGTAAGGAAGGGATCTAGTTTCAGCTTTCTACATATGGCTAGCCAGTTTTCCCAGCACCATTTATTAAATAGGGAATCCTTTCCCCATTGCTTGTTTTTGTCAGGTTTGTCAAAGATCAGATAGTTGTAGATATGTGGCATTATTTCTGAGGGCTCTGTTCTGTTTCATTGATCTATATCTCTCTTTTGGTACTAGTACCATGCTGTTTTGGTTACTGTAGCCTTATAGCATAGTTTGAAATCAGGTAGCGTGATGCCTCCAGCTTTGTGCTTTTGGCTTAGGATTGACTTGGCGATGCGGGCTCTTTTTTGGTTCCATATGAAGTTTAAAGTAGTTTTTTCCAATTGTGTGAAGAAAGTCATTGGTAGCTTGATGGGAATGGCAATGAATCTATAAATTACCTTGGGCAATATGGCCATTTTCATGATACTGATTCTTCCTACCCATGAGCATGGAATGCTCTTCCATTTGTTTGTATCCTCTTTTATTTCCTTGAGCAGTGGTTTGTAGTTCTCCTTGAAGAGGTCCTTCACATCCCTTGTAAGTTGGATTCCTAGGTATTTTATTCTCTTTGAAGCAATTGTGAATGGGAGTTCACTCATGATTTGGCTCTCTGTCTGTTATTGCTGTATAAGAATACTTGTGATTTTTGTACATTGATTTTATATCCTGAGACTTTGCTGAAGTTGCTTATCAGCTTAAGGAGATTTTGGGCTGAGACGATGGGGTTTTCTAGATATACAATCATGTCATCTGCAAACAGGGACAGTTTGACTTCCTCTTTTCCTAATTGAATACCCTTTATTTCCTTCTCCTGCCTGATTGCCCTGGCCAGAACTTCCAACACTATGTTGAATAGGCGTGGTGAGAGAGGGCATCCCTGTTTTGTGCCACTTTTCAAAGGGAATGCTTCCAGTTTTTGCCCATTCAGTATGATATTGGCTGTGGGTTTGTCATAGATAGCTCTTATTATTTTGAGATACGTCCCATCAATACCTAATTTCTTGAGAGTTTTTAACATGAAGGGTTGTTGAATTTTGTCAAAGGCCTTTTCTCCGTCTATTGAGATAATCATGTGGTTTTTGTCTTTGGTTCTGTTTAGATGCTGGATTACATTTCTTGATTTGTGTATATTGAACCAGCTTTGCATCCCAGGGATGAAGCCCACTTGATCATGGTGGATGAGCTTTTTGATGTGCTGCTGGATTAGGTTTGCCAGTATTTTATTGAGGATTTTTGCATCAATGTTCATCAGGGATATTGGTCTAAAATTCTTTTTTTTTTGGTTGTGTCTCTGCCCAGCTTTGGTATCAGGATGATGCTGGCCTCATAAAATGAGTTAGGGAGGATTCCCTCTTTTTCTATTGATTGGAATAATTTCAGAAGGAACGGTACCTGTTCCTCCTTGTACCTCTGGTAGAATTCAGCTGTGAATCCATCTGGTCCTGGACTCTTTTTGGATGGTAAGCTATTGATTATTGCCACAATTTCAGATCCTGTTATTGGTCTATTCAGAGATTCAACTTCTTCCTGGTTTAGTCTTGGGAGAGTGTATGTGTCGAGGAATTTATCCATTTCTTCTAGATTTTCTGGTTTATTTGCGTAGAGTTGTTTGTAGTATTCTCTGATGGTAGTTTGTATTTCTGTGGGATCGGTAGTGATATCCCCTTTATCATTTTTTAGTGCATCTATTTGATTCTTCTCTGTTTTTTTCTTTATTAGTCTTGCTAGCGGTCTATCAATTTTGTTGATCCTTTCAAAAAACCAGCTCCTGGATTCATTAATTTTTTGAAGGGTTTTTTGTGTCTCTATTTCCTTCAGTTCTGCTCTGATTTTAGTTATTTCTTGACTTCTGCTAGCTTTCGAATGTGTTTGCTCTTGCTTTTCTAGTTCTTTTAATTGTGATGTTAAGGTGTCAATTTTGGATCTTTCCTGCTTTCTCTTGTGGGCATTTAGTGCTATAAATTTCCCTCTACACACTGCTTTGAATGTGTCCCAGAGATTCTGGTATGTTGTGTCTTTGTTCTCGTTGGTTTCAAAGAACATCTTTATTTCTGCCTTCATTTCATTATGTACTCAGTAGTCATTCAGGAGCAGGTTGTTCAGTTTCCATGTAGTTGAGTGGTTTTGAGTGAGTTTCTTAATCCTGAGTTCTAGTTTGATTGCACTGTGGTCTGAGAGACAGTTTGTTATAATTTCTGTTCTTTTATATTTGCTGAGGAGAGCTTTATTTCCAAGTATGTGGTCAATTTTGGAATAGGTGTGGTGTGGTGCTGAAAAAAATGTATATTCTGTTGATTTGGGGTGGAGAGTTCTGTAGTTGTCTATTAGGTCCACTTGGTGCTGAGCTGAGTTCAATTCCTGAGTATCCTTGTTAACTTTCTGTCTCGTTGATCTGTCTAATGTTGACAGTGGGGTGTTAAAGTCTCCCATTATTATTGTGTGGGAGTCTAAGTATCTTTGTAGGTCACTCAGGACTTGCTTTATGAATCTGGGTGCTCCTGTATTGGGTGCATATATATTTAGAATAGTTAGCTCTTCTTGTTGAATTGATCCCTTTACCATTATGTAATGGCCTTCTTTGTCTCTTTTGATCTTTGTTGGTTTAAAGTCTGTTTTATCAGAGACTAGGATTGCAACCCCTGCCTTTTTTTGTTTTCCATTTGCTTGGTAGATCTTCCTCCATCCTTTTATTTTGAGCCTATGTGTGTCTCTGCACGTGAGATGGGTTTCCTGAATACAGCACACTGATGGGTCTTGAATCTTTATCCAATTTGCCAGTCTGTGTCTTTTAATTGGAGCATTTAGCCCATGTACATTTAAAGTTAATATTGTTATGTGTGAATTTGATCCTGTCATTGTGATGCTAGCTGGTTATTATGCTCGTTAGTTGATGCAGTTTCTTCCTAGTCTCGATGGTCTTTACATTTTGGCATGATTTTGCAGTGGCTGGTACTGGTTTTTCCTTTCCATGTTTAGTGCTTCCTTCAGGAGCTCTTTTAGGGCAGGCCTGGTGGTGACAAAAATCTCTCAGCATTTGCTTGTCTGTAAAGTATTTTATTTCTCCTTCACTTATGAAGCTTAGTTTGGCTGGATATGAAATTCTGGGTTGAAAATTCTTTTCTTTAAGAATGTTGAATATTGGCCCCCACTCTCTTCTGGCTTGTAGGGTTTCTGCCGAGAGATCCGCTGTTAGTCTGATGGGCTTCCCTTTGTGGGTAACCCGACCTTTCCCTCTGGCTGCCCTTAACATTTTTTCCTTCATTTCAACTTTGGTGAATCTGACAATTATGTGGCTTGGAGTTGCTCTTCTCGAGGAGTATCTTTGTGGCATTCTCTGTATTTCCTGAATCTGAATGTTGACCTTCCTTGCTAGATTGGGGAAGTTCTCCTGGATAGTATCCTGCGGAGTGTTTTCCAACTTGGTTCCATTCTCCCAGTCACTTTCAGGTACACCAATCAGACGTAGATTTGGTCTTTTCACATAGTCCCATATTTCTTGGAGGCTTTGTTCGTTTCTTTTTATTCTTTTTTCTCTAAACTTTCCTTCTTGCTTCATTTCATTCATTTCATCTTCCATCACTGATACCCTTTCTTCCAGTTGATCACATCGGCTCCTGAGGCTTCTGCATTCTTCATGTATTTCTCGAGCCTTGGTTTTCAGTTCCATCAGCTCCTTTAAGCACTTCTCTGTATTGGTTATTCTAGTTATACATTCGTCTAAATTTTTTTCAAAGTTTTCAACTTCTTTGCCTTTGGTTTGAATTTCCTCCTGTAGCTCGGAGTAGTTTGATTGTCTGAAGACTTCTTCTCTCAACTCGTCAAAGTCATTCTCCGTCTAGCTTTTTTCCATTGCTGGTGAGGAACTGCGCTCCTTTGGAGGAGGAGAGGCGCTCTGCTTTTTAGAGTTTGCAGTTTTTCTGCTGTGTTTTTTCCCCATCTTTGTGGTTTTATCTACTTTTGGTCTTTGATGATGGTGACGTACAGATGGGTTTTTGGTGTGGATGTCCTTTCTGTTTGTTAGTTTTCCTTCTAACAGACAGGACCCTGAGCTGCAGGTCTGTCAGAGTTTGCTAGAGGTTCACTCTAGACACTGTTTGCCTGGGTATCAGCAGCAGTGTCTGCAGAACTGCGGATTTTCGTGAACCGTGAATGCTGCTGTCTGATCGTTCCTCTGGAAGTTTTGTCTCAGAGGAGTACCTGTCCGTGTGAGGTGTCAGGCCGCCCCTACTGGGGCGTGCCTCCCAGTGAGGCTGCTCGGGGGTCAGGGGTCAGGGATCCACTTGAGGAGGCAGTCTGCCCATTCTCAGATCTCCAGCTGCATTCTGGGAGAACCACTGCTCTCTTCAAAGCTGTCAGACAGGGACATTTAAGTCTGCAGAGGTTACTGCTCTCTTTTTGTTTGTCTGTGCCCTGCCCCCAGAGGTGGAGCCTCAGAGGCAGGCAGGCCTCCTTGAGCTGTGGTGGGCTCCACCCAGTTGGAGCTTCCCAGCTGCTTTGTTTACCTAAGCGAGCTTGGGCAATGGTGGGAGCCCCTCCACCAGCCTCGCTGCTGCCTTGCAGTTTGATCTCAGACTGCTGTGATAGCAATCAGTGAGACTCCGTGGGCATAGGACCCTCCGAGCCAGGTGCGGGATATAATCTCCTGGTGCGCCATTTCCTAAGCCCGTTGGAAAAGCACAGTATTCAGGCGGGAGTGACCCGATTTTCCAGGTGCCGTCTGTCACCCCTTTCCTTGACCAGGAAAGGGAACTCCCTGACCCCTTGCACTTCCTGAGTGAGGCAATGCCTAGCCCTGCTTCAGCTCGTGCATGGTGCGCTGGACCCACTGTCCTGTGCCCACTGTCTGGTACTCCCTAGTGAGATGAACCCGGTACCTCAGATGGAAATGCAGAAATCGCCCATCTTCTGCGTCACTCACATTGGGAGCTATAGACCAGAACTATTCCTATTCGGCCATTCTGGCTCCGGAACTCTCAAGAGCATTTTTTCTTAATTGGGATACATTATGTGTATACATTTGTGAAAATGATCTAGTAGAGAAAATAACATTGATGACTCAGGAGACAGATAGGAGAATGATTAGAACAAGGTCCTTGACTAGTAGATGAGATGGAAGGAGTGTAGTGCAACAAGCTCCTCAGTGAATAGCTTCCAGTGAGAACTTCCTACACTAGTTGTTTGCATCTCTAACATGGGACTAGTGGAATTCTCTAAAATGTAAACTCCATGATGGCAGGAGTGTTTACGTGGTTTGTTCTTCAATGTATTCCCAGTGCCTAAAAGATGGTTTGGCATGTATGAAAAGATCATAACAGACATTTATTGAATGGGTGACTAACTTGCCTCTAATTACTTAATGATGAATGGCCCCAGTGCTTCAAGATGGGCTGAATAGTGCTACGGATTTTTTTTTTTTAACACATACATTTGTTTGTTTATTTTAACTGACAAATACAAATTGTGTATATTTATTGTGCACAACATGTTGTTCTGAAATATGCATACACTGTGGAATACCCAAAATAAGCTAGTTAACACATGTATTACTTCACATATTTATTTTTTGTGGTAAGAATAGTTAAAATCTACTGTCTTAGCAATTTTTAAAAGACAATACGTTGTTATTAGCTATAGTCACCATGTTGTACAATAGATCTCTTGAACGTATTCCTCCTATTTAACTAAAATTTTGTATCATTTAACCAACATCTCCCTAAACTCCCCTCACCCCTGCCATGTTATGAAGCTTTGACAATTAAGTGGGATGTATGCTAACATCACATTTTGATCTTCAGAAACATACCATATTTTCTAAAAATATGTTCTTACCTGTATACACAATGTAAAAGTGACAGGAAAGTAAATGTTTTGGAGACAGGAGCAGTACCATCAATGCTATCATAAATATATCTTAAATATATACTCAAAAACATCTTTATATTTATTTAGATCATGATAGTTTTGGAGGCTACTGGCATTACTGGGGAACTGTTAAGGAAGTGTTACGCACACATTTGTTAAGTCAAAGTTACAGCTTAAAGCTGTTGGGAGAAAGTGAATGTTGCATTCTTTGGACAAAGTGGAAATTCACCTCTTTCTAACTAAAGACAATTAGTGACAGAGAGTTTTTGACTCTTAGCATAAGCATGTGTTACAATGGCTTTTCTCTTTAATTAGTTCCAAGAGCCAGTGCCTGATATAGGACAGAACTCTCAGCACCTAAGACTGCTTTAGGAAGGTCCTGATAACAAGCTCCTTGGAGAACAAGCCTTCAAAGCATGAAAGAGGCATTCTAAATAAAATGTTTATTTAACTCAATGAATATTTTTTTCATAGTGTTCATCTTACATTTATATGTTTTGCTTCAGGTGTGGCGATACATAAATTACTAATACACAGATTCTTACCTTCAAGGATTTCATGGTCTAATAATGGGGACCATCCAGGGAACAGATAATTAGGGTAGCAGTAATGGGATAATATAATACTGCTGTTAAGGATTATCTAGGAGGGACACCTAAATAAGCTGAATAGGGGATTTAAGGAAGATTTTTATTTCTAATATATCTTAAATATATACTCAAAAACATCTTTACATTTATTCAGATAATGATAGTTTTGGAGGCTACAGTCATTACTGGGGATCTGTATATAAATATACCCTAAAGTAAAGAGAATTCTATATTAAACCCCTGTGTACCCATATCCCAGCTTCAATAGTTACCAGCATCTTGCCAACCTCATTTCATTTATTTTCTTCTTCCCATTTTCTCCTGAACTATTATTTCAAAGCAAATCAGATGTTATTTCATTTCACCTATACATACTTTACTGCACATCTTTAAATTACAAACTTGTTTTCAACATAACTGTTATCACACTTAACAGAATTAACAGTAAGAAAGACTTCTTAAGGAAAGTCACATCTGAATACATGCCTGGAAGACATGCAGGAGAGAGCCAAGAGAAGGCAATGGACATGGCAGGTTGTGTTTCTGGCCAAGTGAAGGGGACTATAAGCTCTTAAAAGAGACCAGAGAGAGCCTGGCTTTTCTGGAAAACCACAGGATTAATACAGCCTAGCTTATCAAAGGGAGAATGTAGATGGCTCTGGGCCAAGCTCTTCAGCCTTGCTGTCTTGCTTAATCTTTATAACAGTGGTACTATGAAATAGGAACCTATCATTAACCCCAAACAAGGGAAGGAGCCTTTGAGATGTTAGGTAACTGACCTATGGTTCTGCAGCTAAATAACTGGAAGAGCTGGGTTATAAAGCCAGGTCTATTTGAATACCTGGGTGCTTAACTACTGCACCATCCTACCTGCACAGAGGTTTGTGATTGGCTCTATATTCAAGCGTTAATCCCTTCAATCTTGTTCTATTTAATTATCTACCATATCAATTAATGATCAATTAATTTGCTTCTTAAAGTGTTAAAAATGAATTTTGGGGGTGGAGGGGTTAGTTGGGCTTAAAGAAGTAGAAATTCACAGCAGGACACTCCTCTAGGAATCTTTTGTAGCTCAAGTAACATGAATTTTTTTTTTAATTTTTATTATTATTATACTTTAAGTTTTAGGGTACATGTGCACAACGTGCAAGTTTGTTACATATGTATACATGTGCCATGTTGGTGTGCTGCACCCATTAACTCATCATTTAGCATTAGGTATATCTCCTGATGCTATCCCTGCCCCCTCCCCCCACACAACAGTCCCTGGTGTGTGATGTTCCCCTTCCTGTGTCCATGTGTTCTCATTGTTCAATTCCCACCTATGAGTGAGAACATGCAGTGTTTGGTTTTTTGTCCTTGCGATAGTTTGCTGAGAATGATGTTTTCCAGTTTAATCCATGTCCCTAGAAGGGACATGAACTCATCATTTTTTATGACTGCATAGTATTCCATGGTGTATATGTGCCACATTTTCTTAATCCAGTCTATCGTTGTTGGACATTTGGGTTGGTTCCAAGTCTTTGCTATTGTGAATAGTGCCGCAATAAACATGTGTGCATGTGTCTTTATAGCAGCATGATTTATAATCCTTTGGGTATATCCCATTACTGGGTATATACCCAAAGTAACATGAATTTAACTGAATAATCTACTGTTGCCAGATAGTAGCATACACTAATTGTAATAAATTAAAAACATCTAAAAATTAAAACAAAAGTCTCCTGAGTGCTGAACTTGCAAATCTATAGCAGCAAAGCAATAGTGAGCATTACAGACATAAGTACCCCCTTATTTCCTTTCTTGAGAAATTCCAGTATTTACTGATGCAGCTATCCTAAAGTAAGAAAAGGTTAATTATTATGTTTTTATGCGAACTGAATTTTGTATTTAATTAACAGATTAAGTTATTCCCTGTTGCAAACAGGCTCTGTTCTCGATGAAACCAAATATTATGACAATTGCCAAGTTTATTAGTTTATTGTGTGAATGCAAGAAGTTACTGAATCCCCACCCCTCTTTATTAGATTCTGCCTCAAGCTGATTTTAGATATTACAATTTCCCTGCCATTTTAGTTTGGTAGTTCTGTAATTCTCATGGTATGCATTTAGTTTCAGGTTTCTCCTTTACAAAGTGATACCCCAAAGCCTGAATATCTACAACTGTTGATTGTGTTTCTCCTGCCCCACTTCAATTATTACAGCATCAGAATCACAAGAAAGAAGGCATATCATGGTCAGCCTGCTTCATAACCCCACCATGTCTCCACAGGACATACTGGCTGAGGATGTGGGCTCTATCCCCAGACAGACATGGGTTCTTTTTCTAGTCCCACCACTGACTGGCTGTGGAACTGGGGAAAAGAAAATGTGAACATGGTAGAGTGGTTAAGTACCTATGCTTTCATCCAGGCTACCTTGGTTTGATACTCAGCTCAGCTCCTTGCTTAACTGTATATGTTCTGGCAAATTGCATAACATCTCCATGCCTCAATTTCCTCAGCTGCAGAATAGGGATGTTAATAATAGCATCTACCCCATGGAGTCATGGTGAGGAGGGACTGAGCACTTGGCAAATAGACACTAGCTTATACTAATTTCGCAATGTCCCAGATCAGAGGCAAAGGAATATTTTGTGATTGTGGAGGACCTAAAGGGCTGCAGATATCTTCTGTGCAAATTATAAAACAAATAAGAATGTGATTTACTCTACATGTACATGAGAGATGGAGCATTTCAAGTTGTTCAAATAGTGGCCACACAAGGCTAGAAGGGCCACCTTGTGGAGAGGTCCACCATGACTGTTTGAGTGGGTCCTGGCAAAGTAACTTACAGCTGTACTCTCTTCAAGTTAGAGCATCTTGGTTTCCAGAAGGGCCACATACAATCAGGTTGTCTCTCTAGCCCTAGGAAACTCCTTGGGGTAGGGGTAACAATGAGATTAGGGGAACTGCTGAATGCAGACAAGATGTCAGCAGCCTGGTGAAAGAGTCCCTGAGTGCCAGATGGAAACAGCATTACTGCAGGATCTCTACAATGCCTCATCATAACCTGTGGGTATTAAGAGCTTCTTGCATATATTTTGAAATTTGATTTAAAATAAAAAAGCCTGGTTTGTTAAGAGAACAGAGGTTAGTAGCTTTGTTAACATCTAAATGCCACTTGAACACTAAAAAGATCCCAAAGGGAATTTACTTAATCCTAATGTAGGGTGAGGGGAAAGGGAAGAAATAGGGTTAGAGAAACAAAGAGAAAAAGAAAAATGATGAGTGAGGTACAGAGGAAGGGAGTAAATAGAAATGTATAGTGCAGAAGTATGGAAAAAGCCTGGACACAGAAATGGATCCCAAAAGCCACACTGGGACACAGCTGCATAGTGTGTAGGGAACCACCTCAACTTTAGCACAGGAAAGCTCCTTAGATTTCACTTAGTCAAACCTGTTCATATTAGAGATGGGGAAATTGCAGGCTGCCTGCTTATGGTCATATAGTTTGTGTGACAGCTGGGTCAGGAACCCTGGCCACTTGCCTCCTTATCTGGGGCTCTGAAAATTTGTCCCTTCCTGGGTGCACGTTTTGGTTGTAAATGAGAACTATTTTCCTCCTAGAATACTTGCATCAAACTGCAGGTATATTCATGCCACTTCCTGCCCTAGAAGTTAAGCCTTCATTGCATGTTGTGCTTTATAAGTGATATATGATTGCCTGGGTGTAGCTTGGGTTCTTTGGGAGGCCAAGAGGTAAAGGGCTCCATCAAAGCCCTAGAAATAATAGTTAAGGAGCCTTACTTACCTGAGAAAAATGGAAGTCCTGAATCTTGTACAACTTTATCAGTTGTAAGATTAAAAATGAAAATTGCAATTTCTCCTGAGAAAATATTGGTGTTTTCTAGCTTTATTAAAGAGTGACTTTCTCTTTCTTGATATACACACTAATGCCATGGAGTGATTATTTGTCCCATTGATGCCCAGTGACCTGGGAGAAGAGAGAAAGCTTGTAGCCTGGCAGAATTCCCTTGAGAAGCAGATGGAAGCAAGTGATTTTCAAAATTGTTCAGAATAATTTTACAATATAGACAAAAACAAACATATACTGCTTCTGACTATAAATTCTTACACCCTCATTCCATCCATAAAT
Organism: Pongo pygmaeus; assembly: GCF_028885625.2. Lineage (NCBI taxonomy): Eukaryota > Metazoa > Chordata > Mammalia > Primates > Hominidae > Pongo > Pongo pygmaeus. Next base: position 153,132,005 of record NC_072396.2, on the reverse strand, counting down.
ACATTTCTCCTGTGAGTTTACTGACCAGCCATCTTGTCTTTGAATTCTCATCTTGCACTAATGTACAACCCAGACCTGCACAGAATGGCCCTTTCATCTGGTCCAGACTTTAGGCTCTTCAGCTTTAGTTCATCCTTATGAATTTCAGTACTATCTTGCACGATAAACAAGATCACTACCAATTTGTTTGATGTCCTTTGCGAGCAGCAATAGGACATTATTAATTCTCTCCCAAGACCTTTCCCCTCTCACCAAGGGATATAAACAGAGTTATTCTAAACCGTTTGCTGTGTTTTGACATTCTTTTCAGAAAAACCACCCCAACCCATCCACAAGAGCAAAGGAAGACATAAAAGATAAAACTGCCAGGGTTTAAGTCAAAGATCAGTTAAAACATCCAGCATTTGTCAAAAATAATATTTAGAAAAAAGAATTCCCAGAACATATTTTATGCTGATTTCCACAAGATCATAAAGGTCAAAGGAGCAAATCCCACGATGAGCATTAGGTTCAAAATGAAGAGCTAGATATCTAGTTATGTATGAATAAAATAATGTAATGCATTGAGAAGGATATTTTTCTTTTAATGAAAACATTAAAAAAAGATTTTCAAAGTTAATAGGGTTGTGGCAGGGAGTTTGACATCAAATGATGGAATTCACTAAGCAACTTCACTGTAAGAAACTCAGCTAAAGAAATGGTGACAGCTCCTTCAATTTGTGTGTTAGTTGGTACTGAGGGATGAAGCCAGTTGGTAAGTTACGGTCCGGTGGGGGGGGGGGGGCAGGTAGCTGAAATTTGAATGTAAATAATAAGATTCTAAAGCCTGTGCTCTTAATCAAGTATGATGTGAGAATGGGGTTCAGATGAAGCTCAGGGATGGGATGTATGGTCACTTTGAAGATACCACCCACCCTCCCCACTAACTCTAGGGATATATTGGGAAGCAGAGGTGGTAGATAGGAAAAGGGCGTCCCAGAATGATATGGTTTGGATATTGTATTAGTCTGTTCTCATGCTGCTAATAAATACATACTAAAGACTGGGTAATTTATAAAGGAAAGAGGTTTAATAGACTCACAGTTCTACATGGCTGGGGAGGCCTCACAGTCATGGTGGAAGATGATGGAAGAGCAAAGGGATGTCTTACATGGCAGCAGGCAAGAGAGCTTGTGCAGGGGAACTCCCATTTACAAAACCATCAGATCTCGTGAGACTTATTCACTGCCATGAGAACAATGCGGGGGAAACTGCCCCCATGATTCAATTAACTTCACCTGGCCCCACCCTTGACACATGAAGATTATTACAATTCAAGGTGAGATTTGGGTGGGGACACAGCCAAACCATATCAGCTGTGTCCTCACCTAAATCCCATATTGAATTGTAAGTTCCCATAATCCCCACATGCCATGGGAGAGACCTAGTGGGAGGTAATTGAATCATGGGGCCAGTTACCTCCATGCTTCTGTTCTTATGATAGTGAGTGAGTTCTCATGAGATCTGATGGCTTTATAAGGGGCTTTTCCTTCTTTGCTTAGCACTTCTCCTTCCTGCCACCATGTGAAGAAGGACATGTTTGCTTCCCCTTTTGCCATGATTGTAAGTTTCCTGAGGCCTACCCAGCCATGCTGAACTGTGAGTCAATTAAACCTCTTTCCTTTATAAATTTCCCAGTCTTGGGTATGTTTTTATTAGCAGTGTGAGAACAGACTAATACCCAGAATTAAAAAGAGTATTTGAGTTTTTTGTTTTGTCCATTGTTAGTTTCTCATTCAAGTTTCTACACTCGGTACTAAAGATATAGCATCGTTGAAGTGTAGTTGGTTGGAATCTCTTCCTTTAATCAAGAGATTTTTAAAAATTTAGTGCTTTTTATAGGACACTCTTATGAATTGAATTGTGTCCTCCATAAAGGTATGTTAAAGTCTTAATAAAGATACATGTGAATGTAACCTTATTCACAAGCAGGATCATTGCAGGTGTAATCAAGTTAAGATAATGTCATACTGGATTAGGCTGGTGATATGGTTTGGCTCTGTGTCCCCACCCAAATATTATCTTGTAGCTCCCATAATTCCCATGTGTTGTAGGAGGGACCTGGTGGGAGATGATTGAATCATGGAGGTGGGTCTTACCTGTGCTGTTCTCATGACAGTGAATGGGCCTCAAGAAATCTGATGGTTTTAAAAATGGGAGTTTCCCTGCAGAAGCTCCTCTCTTTGCCTGCTGCCATCCATGTAAGGTGTGACTTGCTCCTCCTTGCCCTACACCGTGATTGTGAGGCCTCCCCAGCCATGTGGAACTGTAAGTCCAATAAACCTCTTTCTTTTGTAAATTGCACAGCCTTGGGTATGTCTTTATCAGCAGTATGTAAACGGGCTAACACAGTTGGATTAGTGATTGGAATGATGCTTCTACAAACCAAGGAATGCCAAGGATTGCTGGCAACCACCAGAAGCTGGAAGAAATAATGAAGGATAGACCACCAGAGCTTTTAGAGAGAGCATGGTCCTGCCAACATTTTGAGTCCAGACTCCTAGCCTCTGGAACAATGTGACAATACATTCCTGTTGTTGTAAGCCACCAAATTTGTGGTCATTTGTTATGATAGTCCCAGGAAACTAATAAAGACAGTATTACTTTGGGTTACCTTATGGAATAAAGTTAGTCCTCCAAGGAACAAACTCTTTGGTTCTTCTGTCTCAGAATTGAGTACTAATAATAATCCATTCTGGATGGATACTTCCAAATGAGTAACTACACCATTTTTCAAAAACACTATGGTGAAACTTTCATTATGGTATATTGTTTATTCATAATAAGCTATCTATAGATATCCACCGTGCAAAATGGACACTCAAGCTAACATATTTGCTATTTGCTAAATTAATTCCATCTGCCCCACTGATTTATCATTTTCACATTGCTTGGTTTCTTTTGATTCCTGGCTTCTACATTTCCCTCTATGCTCACTTTGGAACAATATGAGAACAATTCCTGGAAGACAGTTCTCTACATGGGATCAATTGCAAAAATTAACCTTTAACCTTCTGAAGCAGATCCTTGATATCAAAGAGTTCCAAACAGCAAATTATTTCCTTTAAAAAGTTATCTCTTAATTAACATTAAGTAGATCTTTTTATTATTCCAATAGATTTGCATTTTTCATTGCTGTTGATAAAAAGTATGTGCTTATCTCTTTCATGCATTACAACGGAAAATTAGAAAGCAATATTTAGTATGTCACTTTATAGCCAAGAGACTCTAGAATTTTGTGACAGTAATTTGATTATCTTATCTGAAATGCACTTAAACACACACACACACACACACACACACACACACACACACACACACCAGCTTATCTTTGACATTGCTGCCAAGAATCTAGTATTACTATTCAGTAAAACTTCTTGTGTTAGGAAACCAAAGCACCTGATTAACCTAATTACATGGCTTAATCAGGGGTTTTACTGCAGATGAAAACATTGCCCCCACTCTGCCTATGAAGTGTACGTTCTTATGCAAAGCAAATGTAATATTTGAATTGTTAACTGGCGGCCTTCATAATGCATCTATAGAATTAACTCTGCAGAGAGCTGCAATCAATGAAGTTCGCCAAGGCTATACCTTATCCAACATGTGTTTTCCACCTACTTATCTAGGAGTTTCTCTGAAACCCCCATTATTTCAGTGATTCTTCAAGGTTTGACAGCTAATGCAGAAGAATGCATACAGAAGTCTTTCATTAAATGAGAACATGTTATAATAATAGAGAGATAAAGGAATAGTCTGGGGCATAGGTGCTCTAGTCTTGTTTTATTCACATATTGAGATGAATTTGTTTATCCTATCAGATATTTGACACCTTGGAATCCAGAGATAACTCTTTTGCTGTGAAGGATGAGGTTCAAGAATCAGGGGGAGGGATTGGAAAGGAGGCCTTGGCCACTCCTGGATAATGATATTAAGCATAAATATGGAGGGATAAATAATAATAGATGAATAGCATCTCTGCTGAAGTGGCCTACTTACCTACCAGAACTCTTCAACTTCTAACCTCACCACATGGGGCATATCTTCATTCTCTAGACTTGCATGATGAGCACTAAGCCTGATGTTACAACTACAGAGCTTTAGACCAATAATATTATGACCAAGGGCTTGGGCTTTTGCAGTGAGACAGATTTGTATTTGAATCACATCTCCACTATTTACTGTCTGTGTAACCCAGGGCAAGTCACTTGAGCTCTATTGGATGTTCAGTTTTTCATCTGTAAAATGTGGATAATGAAACTTCCCTAATGAAGTTATTATGAGGATTAAATTACATAATGCTTAACACACTGTCTTACATATAATAAGCAATAAATATCAGGTATTATTATTACTATTACTATTATTTTTGAGACAGAGTCTCTCTCTGTCGCCCAGGCTGGAGTGCAGTGGTGTGATCTCAGCTCACTGCAACCTCTGGCTCCTGGGCTCAAGCAATTCTCCTGTCTCAGCCTCCCAAGTAGCTGGGACTACAGGCGCCTGCCACCATACCCGGCCAATTTTTATGTTTTTAGTAGAGATGGGATTTCACTGTGTGGATCAGGCTGGTCTCAAACTCCTGACCTCAGGTGATCCACCTGCCTCGGCCTCCCAAAGTGCTGGGATTACAGGCATGAGCCACCATGCCCAGCCAATACTAGGTAATATTAATGATCCCAATCCAGGCAAATAAGCATTTGCTTCTGGTGGTCAGCCATTGAACAGTAGATCAAATAGTTGATTAATTGACCTAGTTAGGTCCCTGAGAAATCCAAAGTAATCTTACTCTATCTGTGAGCCAGTTATATCACCTTACTAATCAAATGGGGGCATTTAGTGGTCTAATTCACTACAATCCAATGTACCTGCTAGCAACTAATCAGTTAAATTATTGGGAGACAGAATGAATAGTGAGGTTTCAGTAGAACCCAACAAATTCTTTTGGCTGATTATACTTAGGGAGCAGGACGGTGTAGCATGACCCCCAAATTTTATGATGTTTGCATTTTTTGGCCTCCTTACCACACTTGAAGAGTGTCCTGTATAACTCTGAGAGAGTCTGTCATCCAGATGGTTGGGCTGTCTCCCCTTCTAGCACTCCTTTTCAGACCCAGAAACATTGTGAATTCTTTTTCTTGTTAAAGTAAATGACAAGCTGAGACAGAAATCTCAAGAGACTCCAGGAAAGGCCCAGCTGGGGTGCCAAAGTGTTTGGTATTCAGAACCAAGGATGTCAAAAGTGAGGAAGAATATGGACATCCAGAGGAAGAAAACCAGACCAGGGAAAGATATAGGGGACAGGGACAGGGACAGTGGGATTCAAGTATTTGAAGGGCTCTCAAGTGGAAGAAGGAGTAGATCGGTTCTGATTTATTCCAGTGGGACCAGTAGGTAGAAGGGCTGGAGAGACAGATTTGATAAAACTGGGTTGTTCCAAAATGAAGGAGCTCCCCATTGATGAAACTGTCTGAGCAGAGGCTCGATAACCAATTCTTAGGGAGATGGGGGAGAGAATTTCCTCCTTTAAAAGATAGGGATCCTTCTACCTCTAAGATTATATTACCCAATGACTTTATAACAAGCTAGAAGATCTATATTTACTATTCATTTCAGGAGGCTTCCATTAGGTTATAACTCACATTATGGATAATCCCATGCCAAAAAATGATAAACTAATCAAAGAAATAACTTCAACCTGCTTTATATCAATTAGGGCATAGTTACTCATTCCAGTCTAAATTACTTTTTAAAACAAGTGAACAGTCTATTACTAGTACTGGGATTATACTGAGGGTATATGCTATTTGTAGATATGTGCAGTAGGAGGAATAAAATATGCCCTAATAAAATAACAGCTCATAAGTTTCAACATTAAAAACCCTGAGTTAATTTTTAATCCATCCTTATGAAGCCACTGAAGATTTATAAGTTTTGCCTAATGAAGATCTACAGCATAATGGCCATAGTACTCTGAGGATGGAGGGCAATGTACCTCGAAAAACACTTGAAAATCCATTTAATTATATCAGGCCCCATGACAAACACTTATGAATGCACACATCAAAAACTAGAAGTGTGATTTGGGATCACATATTATTGGCTAAGCGGAAGAAACAACACCAAGTAAAAATCTGCTTCTCTTTCCCAATCAACAAGACTGACAGTTTAATTGAAGTTTTGGTTTTCTTAAGGAATAAACCTACCGTGCAGTACTATTTCATCTGTATCAAATTCCCCAATGCCTAATACTGAGTTCTTATAACTTTTGCAAAGCTGGTAGATATGCCATACATATTTATGTGGAGACTTATTGTAGACAATAAAGAGTGTTCATCCATGCAAAGAGGATAGGTCCAACAGCATCCTAGGCTTCCCACACACTGCTGTTTGCACCTTAGGTGTTATAAACTGAATACTAATTAGATTTTAACACTTGTAATTAGATGGTTTATACATGCTGTTGTAATGTATTTTTCTTTTCCAAATTTGGTTTCACAGTTGTCACTTTCCAGATAACTGCCTGAGATTTTGGTGGCATCATTGATAACTTCCCACAACCTCCACCATTGCTCAATGCTTATTTGTTGAATGAGCAAATTCTTTAGAATACAACCACTTCTGGTTTACTACATAGTCACCTAAGCTGGACTGGCTTCTTCTATCTTTGATCACTCATAGTCTGTTCTCAACATAGCTGCCAGAGGGGTTCTCTTAAAATCAAAACAGGATGATGGCCCTTCTCTGCACACTTTCCTCTAGTAGCTCACCATTTCACTCAGGATAAAAGCCAAAGTCTTGTGTAAGGCCTGATCTACAAGGTCCTATACAGCCTTGTCCATCTATTCTGTCTTTCTTACTCCTCTCCTATTACTCTCCCCTTCATTTGCCCTACACCAGTCAACTAGCCTCCTTCCTCTTCCTATGCCTAGAATGCTCCTGCATTAAAGGCTTTTCACTGATAGAGCTTTGGCAGTACTGGAAATTATCTTCTCCAAGATATTAGCATGACTAACCCCCTCATGTCTTTTAGGTCTTTTCTCAACTATCACCTTGACTACCCTACTTGAAATTACAATCCCTGCCTCCATTATCCTGCTCTTTTTCATACTTAGGTATACATTTGATCTAAAGAATACACAAAGGCCTGGAATCATGGCTCCTGCCTGTAATCTCAGCACTTTGTCTGTTCAAGGTGGGAGGATTGCTGGAGGCCAGAGTTTGAGACCAGGCTGTGCAACACAGTGAGACCCCACCTCTACAGAAAAACAATTGAAAAATGCACAGGATCTGTAATCTGAAAGCCACAAAATGATGATGAAAGAAATCAAAGACCTAAATAAATGGAGGGACATACTATGTTCATGGATAAAAAGATTCTACATAGCAAATATGTCAATGCTCCCCAAATTGATATACAGGTTTAACACAATCCCTATCAAAATCCTAGCAGGATCATTTTGCAGATATAGACAGTTTGGTTCTAAAATATATATTGAAAGGTAAAGGAATTAGAATAGCAAAAAAAAAAAAAAACTTAAAGAAGACTAAATTTGGAAAAATTATTTTGCCTGATTTTAAGACTTATTATAATGCTACAGTATTTGAGACAGTTTACTATTGTCTGAGGGCTAAACACATAGATGAATGGAACAGAATAAGAAACCCAGAAATAGACCCAAACAATTATTACCAATTGACTTTTAACAAAGGTACAAAAACAATTCAATGGAGAAAGAACAGTCTTCAACAAATGATGCTGGAGCAATTGGATATCCCTAAACAACAATAACAACAACAACAACAACAAAATGACTCTTTATCTAAACTTCACACCTTATATAAAATTAACTCAAAATGGATGATAGATTTACATGTAAGACATACAATTGTAAGATATTAAGTAGATAAGGTAGGAGAAAATCTTCATGACATGGGGTTAGGATATAGGTTCTCAGATATGGCATCCAAAGCATAATTCTGCAAAAGAAGATAAATGGGTCCTTAAAAAAGTTTTTAAAGTGTTGTTCTGTTAAAGACATTGTCAAATAAATAAAAAGACAAATCACAGATTAAGAGAAAATATTTGTAAACCATGTATCTGACAAATGGCTTGTATCTAGAATATATAAAATCTCTCAAAACTCCATAGTAAGAAAACAATAGCCCAATTTTAAAAAGAGCAACAAACTCGAACTAAAACTTCACCAAAGAAGATATAAACAAATATGTGCAAGAAAAGATGTTCAACATCACGAGCCATTAGAGAGATGCAAATCAAACCTTGGTAAGAATCACTACATGCCTATTTAGAAGGGCTAAAGTAAATTTAAAAAGACAACACCAATTGCTGGCAATGATTCAGAGCAACAATACTTCTCATTCGTTGCTGGTGGGAATGCAAAATGATATAGCCATTTTGTAATATAGTTTGGTGGTTTCTTATAAATTTAAACATATGCCTGCCATATAATGCAATAATGCCACTCCAAGGTATTTTCAAGTGAATTGAAAAAAACTATGTTTACACAAAAACCTGTATAAAGATGTTTATGGGCAGCTTTATTTATAATTACCCCAAAGTTGAAGCAATAAAGATATCATTCAATAGCTGAATAAATAAATAAACTATGGTTTATTCGTTCAATGAAATACCACTCGGTGATTAAAAGGAATAAGCTATTAATCCACACAACACCATGAATGAAATTATTTCACCTTTCTATAAGTTTATAATATAAATACAGTAAAAGTATGAAGTGCTCTAATTTTTGATGTAGGTATTTTATTTATTTATTTTAAGAATTATCATATAGTAAATTTTACTTTTTGGTGTGTAGTTCCATGAATTCTACCCCATGTATAAATTCATATAACCACCAGGACAATAAAAATACAGAATTGTCCCATCACCCTACCACTAAACCCTGACAACTATTGATTAGTTATCTATCACTATAGCTTTAGTCTTGTCTTTTCAGAATGCCATCAACATATCATTAAAATGCACATACGACATGTAACCTTTGGATATTGGTGTTTTACATAGCATAAATCCCTCTAAGTCCATGTAAGTTGTTTTGTGCATCAACAATTCATTATTTTTTATTGCTGACTAGCAGTGTGTGGTATGGATATATCACAGGACTTTTATTTAATGATTTGCTTGTTGAAGGACATCTAAATTTTATTTTTAGTTTTGGTTCTTATTAATGAGGTTTATATAAACATTCCTATACATTTGTTTGTGCAGGTATAAGTTTTCATTTCCCTAGGGTAAATGCCCATGAGTGCAAGTGATGATTTGCCTGATTAGTGCATGCTTTGTGTATGATTAGTTTTATGAGAAACTGTCAAACTTATTTCCAGAGTGTCAAACTGATTCCCACCAGCAATATATGAGTGATCCAGTTGTTCTGTATCCTTGCCAACCCTTGGTATTATCAATGTTTAAAAAATATTTTATTTTGAAATAGTTTTAGAATTATAAAAGAGTTGCAAACATAGTTCAGAAATGTTTTGTATACACTTCACCCACTTCTCCTAATGTTAACATCTTACATAATCATAATAAATTAATTAAAATTGAGAAATTAACATCAAGGCCACAGGGATCATGAATAAGCATGAAAACGTACACCATCAAAGAAAGTAAATAAATCATCAGTAACACACCCTGAAAAAATGGAGATTGATGAACTACCTAACAAAGAATTCTCAATAATTATATTAAAGAAGCTCAATGAGCTACAAGAGAACACAGCCAGACAACTATACAAAATCAGGAAAACAATACTTAAAGCAAAACAAGTTTGACGGTGAAATTTCAAAAGAGTACAAAAAGTGTGCCATATTTTAAGGTCTATATTTTCAATTAAAGTTAAGCAATGAAAAAATAAAAAAGACAAACAAATGGGGCTGTGTTAGCTGTATTTTTTGTATTAATTTTTATTTACTGCAGAGAGCTGATTATTATACTTTAAAAGGTGTTAGGCTTGCTTTTGGCCCAAGGTGTTGTCAAAGCTTTAAAGTTTTCCACATGTGCTTTAGAAGAATGTACATTCTATATAGCTGTGGACTTCTTTTACTGATGCATAATATTTATATATATTTATCAGGTACATGAGATATTTTGTTACATGTATAGACTGTGTAATGATCAAGTCAGGGTATTTGGGGTGTTGACCACATTGAGTATTTATCATTTCTATGTATTGGGAACATTTCAAGCCCTCTCTTTTAACTATTTAGAAACATACAATGCATTGTTGCTAAGTATAATCACTCTACTCTGCTACCTAACATTTGAAATTATATCTTCTATTTAACTATGTTTGTACCCATTGGCTGACCACTCTTCATTCCCTCATTCCACCCATGCACTGTTCCCAGCCTCTGGTATCTACTTTTCTACTCTCTACACGCACAAAAATCAACTTTTTAAGATCCCACATATAAGTAAGAACATGAGAAAGTTGTCTTTCTGTGTTTGGCTTATTTCATTAGACATAATGACATCCAGTTCCATCCATATTGCTGCAAATAACATGATTTCATTCTTTTTATAGCTGTATATATACCCACATATGTATGTATATATATATATATACATTTGTATATAGATATATGTGTGTGTGCATATATACATGTATGTGTGTGTATATATATGCATACACACATATACATATGCATACACACATATACATATGCATACACACATATGTATATGCATATACACGTATACATATGCATATACACGTATACATATGCATATACACATATACATATGCATATACACGTATACATATGCATATACACGTATACATATGCATATACACGTATACATATGCATATATATACGTATATATATGCATATATATACGTATATATACACATATATACACACACACATATATACACACACATACACACATACATATATACACATATACACATATATACATATATACACATATACACATATATACATATATACACATATACACATATATATATATACACATATACACATATATACACATATATACATATATACACATATACACATATATACATATATACATATATACACATATATACATATATACATATATACATATATACACATATATATACATATATATACACACACACACACATACATTTTCTTTATTCATTTAACCATTGTTGGACATTTATATAGTTTGATTCTATATCTTTGCTATTGTGATTGCTGCTGCAATAAACATGCAAGTACAGGTATCCCTTTGATATATTGGTTTCTTGTCTTTGGATAGGTACCTAGTAGGGGGATTACTGGACCATACGGTAGTTCTATTTGTACTTTCTTTGAGAAATTTCCTACTGTTTTTCATAGTGGCTGTACTAATTTAAAATCCTACTAACAGTGCACAAGAATTTCCTTTACACCACATCTTCACCAGCAACTGTTGTTGTTTTTTAATAATAGCCATTCTAACTCAAATAAAATGTTATTTCATGTGGTTTTGATTTCCATTTCCTTGGTTAGTACTGCTGAACATTTTTTTCACATACCTTCTGGCCATTTGTATACCTTCTTCTGAGAAATGTCCGTTCATGTCCTTTGCCCACTTTTTAATAGGATTATTTGGGTTTTTGTTGTTGTTGTTTTCTACCGTTGAGTGGTTTGAGTTCCTTGTGTATTCTGGATATTAGTCCTTTGTCAGATGAATAATTTGAAGTTATTTTTCCCATTCTACAGGTTGTATCTGCACTCTATTGATTGTTTCCTTTGGTGTGTAGAAGCTTTTTAGTTTAATATAGTCCCATTTGTCCATTTTTGTTTTGGCTGTTTGTGCTTTTGGAGTTTTAGACATAAAATTTTTGCCTAGACCAATGTTCTGAAGTGTTTTCCCTATTTTCTTTTAGTAGTTTTACAATTTCAGTTCTTACATTCAAGTCTTTAGTCTATCTTGAGTGTATTTTTGATAGGGGTCCAGTTTCATTTTTCTGCATATGGGCACTCAATTTTCTCAGAACCATTTATTGAACAGAGTATTCTTTCTCCAATGTTTGCTCTCTATGCCTTTGTTGAAAATCAATTGGCTGTAAATAAATGGATTTATTTATGGGTTCTCTATTCTATTCCATTGGTCTATGCATCTGTTTTTCTACCAATACCATGCTGTTTTGGTTAGCATAGCCTTGTAATATATTTTGAAGTCAGATGGTACAATGCCTCCAGCTTTGATATTTTTGTTCAGGATTGCTTTGGATATTTTGGCTCTTTTTTATTTTTTGTTTCTATACAAATTTTTGGAGTGTTTTTTCTATTTCTGTGAAAAATGACGCTAGTATTTTGGATAGGAATTACATTGAATCTTTAGATTGCCTTGGGCATTTTGGTCATTTTAATCATATTAATTCTTCTGATTCATGAGTTTGGGATGTCTTTCCATTTGTTTGTGTCCTCTTCAATTTCTTTTATCAGTGTTTTGTCATTTTCCTTGTAGAGACCTTTCACCTCCTTGGTTAAATTTATTCTTAAGTATTTTACTTTTTTGTAGCTATTATAAATGGAGTTGCCTTCTTGATTTCTTTCTCAGCTATTTCATTGTTGCTATATAGAAGTGTTGCTGATTTTCATATGTTGATTTGTATCCTGCAACTTAATTTATTTAACAGATCTAAGTGTTTTTTGGTGGAGTCTCTAGGTTTTTCTAGATATAAGATCATATAATCAACAAAGAGGAACAATTTGACTTCTTTTCCAATTTGGATGTCTTTTATTTTTTCTGTTGCCAATTCCTCTGGCTAGGACCTCCAGTACTATGCTGAATAAGAGTGGTGAAAATGGGCATTCTTGTCTTGTTTCAGTTCTTAGGGAAAAGGTTTTCAGCTTTTCCTTATTTAGTATGATGGTAGCTGTAGGTTTGTCATATATGGTCATTAATATGTTGAGGCATATTCTTTCTATGCCTAGTGGGTTGAGAGTTTTTATTATGAAGAGATGTTGAATTTTATCAAATGCTTTTTCTGTTTCTGTTGAGATGATCCTATAGTTTATGTCCTTCATTCTTTTGGTGTGACATATATTGTTTATTGATTTGTGTATGTTGAACCCTCCTTGCATCCTTGGGCTAACTCTCACTTGATTATGGTATATTATTTTTTGATGTGCTGTTGGGGTTAATTTGCTAGTTTTTTGTTGAGAATTTTTACATCTATGTTTATCAGGAATATTGGCTTGTAGTTTTCTTTTTTGTGTTCTTGTCTGTTTTGTCAATTCAGAGTATTGCTGGCTTTGTAAAATTAGTTAGAGAGAATTTCCTCCTCTTCAGTTTTTTGGAATAGTTTGAGAATTGGTGTAAGTTCTTCTTTGGATGTTTGGTAGAATTTGGCAGTGAAGACACCAGGTTCTGAACTTATCTTTGTTGAGAGGCCTTTTATTACCGATTCGATCTCATTACTCATTAGTGGTCTGTTCAGTTTTCATATCTTTTTCTGATTCAATCTTGGTAGGTTGTGTGTACCTCGGAATTTATCTATTTTCTCCAGGTGTTCTAGTTTCTTAGTGTATACTTGCTGATTATAGACTCCGATGATTTTTTTGTATTTCCATGGTATTAGTTGTTATGTCTTCTTTTCCATTTCAGATTTTATTTTTTTGGTCTTCTCTTTTTTTAATCTTGGTTAGCCTAGCAAATGGTTTATCAATGTTGTTTTTTTTAGAAAAAAACTTTTTATTTAATGAAACCTATGCATTATTCTTTTAATCTCTATTTTTGTCTAGTTCTGCTCTGATTTTTATTATTTTTTTCCTTCTAATTTGGGGTTTTGTTTTCTCTTGCTTTTCTAGTTCCTTGGGTTGTATTGACAGATTGTTTATTTGAAATCATTCTACTTTTTTGATGTAGGCATTTATTGTTATAAAATTCCTTTTTACCATTGCTTTTGCTATATCCTATAGATTTGGGGATGTTGTGTTTTTATTTTCATTTTTTTCCAAAAAATTTTTTTATTTCCTCCTTAATTTCTTGCTTTACCCAATGATTGTTCAGGAGCATGTTGTTTACTTTCCATGAACGTGTACAATTTTCAAAGTTCCTCTTGTTATTAATATTTGGTTTTATTCCATTATTGTCTGAGAAGATACTCGTTATGATTCCATTTTTTTAAATTGGTTGAGATTTGTTTAGTGTCCTAACATATGATCTATCCTGAAGAACTTTCCATGTTCTGATGAGAAAAATGCTTATTTTGTAGCTGTTGAATAAACTGTTCTATAAATGTCTGTTAAGTTAGTTTTATGTAATGTGCAGTTTAAATCTAAACTTCCTTTGTCTATTTTTCTGTCTGGATAATCTTCCTAATGCTGAGAGTGGGGTGTTGAAGTCCCCAAGTATTATTGTATTGAAGTCTATCACTTCTTTATTTATTTATTTATTTTTTTGGTGTCTGGAAGTATTTTTTTTATTATTATTATTATACTTTAAGTTTTAGGGTACATGTGCACAATGTGCAAGTTAGTTACATATGTATACATGTGCCATGCTGGTGTGCTGCACCCATTAACTCGTCATTTAGCATTAGGTATATCTCCTCATGCTATCCCTCCCCCCTTCCCCCACCCCACAACAGTCCCCAGAGTGTGATGTTCCCCTTCCTGTGTCCATGTGTTCTCATTGTTCAATTCCCATCTATAAGTGAGAATATGCGGTGTTTGGTTTCTTGTTCTTGCGATAGTTTACTGAGAATGATGATTTCCAATTTCATCCATGTCCCTACAAAGGACATGAACTCATCATTTATTATGGCTGCATAGTATTCCATGGTGTATATGTGCCACATTTTCTTAATCCAGTCTATCATTGTTGGACATTTAGGTTGGTTCCAAGTCTTTGCTATTGTGAATAGTGCCGCAATAAACATACGCGTGCTTGTGTCTTTATAGCAGCATGATTTATGGTCTTTTGGGTGTATACCCAGTAATGGGATGGCTGGGTTAAATGGTATTTCTAGTTCTAGATCCCTGAGGAATCACCACACTTCTTTAGATATAATAATATTTGCTTCATATTTCTGGGTGTTTCAGTGTAGGGTGCATATATGTTTAGCATTGTTTTATCATCTTGATGAATTAATTTATCATTATACAATAATCTTTTTGTCTCTTGTTACTGTTTTTGACTTATTATTCATTTTTATCATTCAATGTAAGTTTAGTTACTACTGCTTGCTTTTGGTTTCTATTTGCATGGAATATCTTTTTCCATTGCTTTAGACTGTATGTGTCTTTACAGGTAAGATGAGTTTTTGTAGGCAACGTATAGTTAGGTCATATTTTTTATCCATTTAGCCAATCTATATCTTTTAAGAGAAAAGTTTTATCGGTTTACATTCAAGGTTATTATTGCTATTTGAGAGCTTATTCCTTTCATTTTACTAATTAATTTCTGGTTGTTTTGTATTTCCGTCTTTCCTTTCTTTCTCTCTTTTGTTTATCATTGTGGTTCGGTGGTATTCTGTCATAGTAACATTTGAGTTGTTTCTCTTCCTTCTTTTAGTGGTTGCTGTACCAATGTTTTTATATTTTCATGATTGTTCTTTCATTTCTTGCTTTAAGATTCTCTTAAACACTTTTTGTAGAATCAGTCTAGCTGTGATGAATTCCCTCAGCTTTTGCTTGTCTGGAAAGCACTTTCTTTTTCCTTCATTTATGAAAGATAGTATTGCTGGGTATAGGATCGCTGACTGGTGGGTGTCTTTTTTTTTTTTTCAGTACTTTGAATATATCACACTATTCTCTTCTGGCTTATAAGGTTTCTGCTGAGAAATCTTCTGTTATTTTGAGGGAGATTCCTTTATTTTCTTTTCTCTCTCTCTCTCTTTTTTTTTTTTTTTTTAGACACAGTCTCACTCTGTCACCTAGGCTGGAGTGCAGTGGCGCAATCTCGGCTCACTGCAACTTCTGCCTCCTGGGTTCAAGCGATTACTCCTGCCTCAGCTTTCTGAGGCGCACACCACCATGCCCAGCTAATTTTTGTATTTTTAGTAGAGATGGGGTTTCACCATGTTGGTCAGGCTGGTCTTGAACTCTTAACCTTGTGATCCACTCGCCTTGGCCTCCCAAAGTGCTGGGATTACAGGCGTGAGCCACCGTGCCCAGCCGCTTTTCTCTTAAAGTTATACATTTTTTTCTCTTTGACTTTTGACTGTTTGACTAATGTGCTGTGGAGAAGATCTTTTTGACATGTATCTACTTCTGTATGTGAATGTCTGAATCCCTTGCTAGGCTTGGCAATTTTTAAATCTATTATTGCATTAAATAGCTTTTCTAATCCTTTTGCTTTCTCTTTGCCTTCAAAATTTGAATGCTTGGTCTCTTCATGGTATTTTATATGTTATGAGGGCTTTGGTCACTTTGTATTTTTTTTAATTTCTTTCTTACAGGGTTATTTAAAATGAAGTGTCTTCAAGTTCCGAGATTATTTTTTTCTACTTGAGCTAGTCTATTGTCGAAGCAAATGTATTTTGTATTTCATCCGATGAATTCTTTACTTCTGGTATTTCTGGTTCATTTTTGATGTGTATATATATTTGGTAAATTTCTCATTTATATCATGAATTGTTTTTCTAATTTATTTGTGTTTTCCAGAATTGTCTTGTATCTCACTGAGCTTCTTTACTATGAATATTTTGATTTTTTCCTTAAATTTTGTAAGTTTCTTTTTGATTGGAATCTGTTGCTGAAGAATTATTACTTTCCTTTGGAGATGATATATTTCTTTGCTGTTTCATGTTTCCTGTGTCCTTACATTAATATATTCATATCTGGTATAACAGTCACTTCTTCCTATTTTTTAAAATTTATTTTTATATGGGAGGACTTTTTCCTGAAGATGTATCTATGGTATTGGTTTGGGAGGGCACTTTGGCTTTGATTCTACATGCATACAGTAGTGTGTTCTTTGTATGATTTCTTCAGCTGTAAACACTGCCAATAGTGTCTGTGATTTACTTCCTGGCTTAGGGCATGGTTGTTAATGAAGGGGGTGGTAAAGTTTTCCTGTGGACTGGGACACCAGCTGGGCTAGTCTTTGGGCCCCAGTGGTGGCACTAGTAGGTTACGCATTCCTGTTCTTGGGTCCCAGGGTGGCATATGCTGCCACCTGTGCTAGCAAGTCTAGGAGGGCTGATTTGGGGGCCTCTGGATGGCTTGATCATGTGCCAGGAGTGGCTGTAGGGGGCTAAGTAGGTGAGAGAGATTTCCAGCTCCTGGGCAGCAGGTGCAGCCTGAGCAATGGCAGTGGCAGTAGTAAGACACCTTCTGGGACCCAAGCGGTCCATGTTGGGGTTGGTGGTTGCCTGTGTTGGTGTTGGGTGGGCCAGTCCCCAGCCCTCCATATGGCCTGTGCAGTTGAGTTTCAGCTGTGATGGTACCAGCAGGTTGGATGGGCCTGACGTCAGATCCCAGGAGGAGTGCTCAGGTGCCACCAGTGGTGAACTGGGCTTGGCCATCGCCAAACCCCCAGATGGTTTGTTTGAATACTGGGAGTGCGTAAAGCTGGTCCAAACAGACCTTCCCTCAGAGTCCCTGTTGGTGTGTACAGGCACTGGTTATGGTTGGCAAGGGTGGGTGATCCACAGGCCCCCAGAAGAATTCTCAGGTAGAGGCAGCAGCAGCTGTATAGTGGCCCTGCTACTGGGGAGGGCAGTGTTACTTTAAGTGAAAACAGAGGTAGGCAGGTAGCTGGGGCTATGGGCGTTGCCACCAGTGCAGAGCCAAGGCATGAGCAAAGCCCAGTCATATTTGTCCTTTGGGTGAGTGAAAATGTGTGGCCACCCCTTTGCTGGGGTGTTTGGAGTCGTTGACTGTGGCTCTCATCTCAATCCTGGTGGTGGTGGCTATGAGTAGGTTATGTCAGTGGGGCTCCAGGTATGTGGAGATGCAGGGGCTGTTGAGCCCCAGGGAAGGACACTGTCTGGTGAGGGCTGATCTCTCAAAATGGTGCCATGCTGGAGCTTCTTGGGACTCAGGTGTTTGTGGGACCCAGTATGAGCCCTCTCTCTGGAGCAATGCCTTCACAAGGTCTCCAGGCAGATCCCTGTGTGTGTCTCAGGGCCTGTGAGGGTCAAGGTGCTTTCCTGTGGCTAGGATTATCTGCAAAGGAAATGTGGACTGCTGGGGGTCTCTCACTTACCCTTTCCCCACATTGAGGAACCTCTCCAGACTCTCTGCTAATTCCAGCCAAACAGGCTTCCTGGCTTTCTTCTCCTTCCTTGTTTTCAGTGCTTCCCATCACTTCTCTGTTGAACTACAGTGTTCTTTCTTAGATGATATATTCAAAGTGTGATTATCTAGTGGCTATTTTGATTCCTCTCTGCTGGAAAGGCAAGTACCAGATGAATCTAGTCAGCTATCCTGAGGCCCCTTCCTTATCCAGAGTATTGAATTGTCATCAGAGTGTTTATTCTGATGAAACTTAAATGAAAGTCCTCACCGCATACTTTGTCACAGCTCTAACGTAACCAACCTCGGCCGCAATTTCCCTTATCTCCCTCTCCTTTCCCTCTGGATCACTTATTCCTCTGTGTCCCTAGCACCTAGCTCAGCACTTGACACACTGTAAATAAATACCTAATATATTCCAGAACAATGAATTGCCAGAATAATTTGAAACCAGGAATGTGAGTTCAGACTTCCTTACTGGAAGCCCAATGTCCTTTTCACTGTAACCATGCTTCTTCTTCCAGCTCAACACTAACCATCTCAGAACTTGTTCGTGCATATACAGAAAGAATATAAGAAAACCACTTGCAAAAGCAGAAATCACTGTCTGAATCAGGTTCACATCTTGGCATTTGATCCATTTACTTGAGCTTAGATTTATTATCAGCCTGTATTATGGCCCTTCTGTGTGCCGTGGCTCCTGACACTTTGCTGTCTCTTTAACCTGTGCTTTGCATCCTTAGGTTTCTGAACTCCTGACTGTACTCTGGTGTCCCATGCCTGACTTCTGTTTGGAAATTCCAGCTCTTCTGTTACCTGAGAGGCAGGCCTTTAGACAGGGCCTTCTGGGTGTTTTGACAGCTTTGCTCCTCACTCATTGAGTCAATGAGGTGGAAGGATACACATATATGAACTTACTATGATTCCCTGCCTCAGCTGAGGGGATCAAGTCATCAATGACTGGGCTTATATATGGGTTTGTTCAGGCTGCCATAACAAAGCACCACAGATTGGTTGGCGTAAACAATGGAAATTTATTTCCTAACAGTTATGGAGACTAGAAGTCTAAGACCAAACTATCAGCAGTGTTGGTTTCTTCTGAAGCCTCTCTCCTTGGCTTGTAGATGGCTACCTTTTCCCTGCTTCTTTAAATGGTCTTCCCTGTGTGTCTGTGTCCAAATCTCCTCTTCTTATCAAGACACCAGTCACATTGGATTAGGAACCCACCCTTATGACTTCATTTAACCTTAATTATCTCTTTGAAGATCCTACCTTCAAATACAGTCACATCCTGAGGTAGTTGGGCTTAGGACTTCAACACAGGAATTTTAGGGTAACACATTTCTGCCCATAATTGCTTATGCCAAAACCAAAAATTTCTGTGGCCTGCCCATGCTACCACACAAATCTCACCGACACAAATGAGATTGCCTCTGTGTTACCTAGGTTTTGGCAACAAGCAACATTACCTTCCACAAACATGCTGTACCATCTGCTTCCTAAGGCAAATCTTGTCTGTTATGAGAGAATTGGCAAGCATGAGTGTGAAAGTTTGAGTTCCAGATATTAAATATTTAAATATTAATTTGTTCTTTGAAATGCTTAACAAAGTTATTAGTATGTTCATTATAAGCCTCATAATTATATTTAATATTCACTAATAAAATCAACAGGGTAGGATTCTATCCCCAGTTCTTTGGTGAAAGCAGAATGTCTTATTTTGTTCCCCATGTCATTATTTCTCTTTCCCGCAATTAGTTCAGTGAACCATACAAGACTGTAAATATTAAATTCTATGACATGCTTAATTGACAAAATATGGAAGAAATGTGTGTGCCAGTGGCTATAAATGACATCACATGCTCTGGAGGAAAAACGGTTCAGTGGGAAATAATGTAGCATTAATAAAACATACCAGTTACATTCAAAATGGGAAAGCATTTGGGTGACAGAAAAAATTTTCTCACAGCATGGAATTTTTGATGGAGAAATTGAGTTTAAGTTGGTTTAACATAGAAGGTGCGTGTATGTCAGCACTAACAATTGGCATTTCTGCATTTTTATTTAACATTATTCATGACTTCAAAATAAATATTTCACATTTTTATCCTGCATCGTAGAATGTAAGTGGTATAAACTTCCCAGGTTCCTCAAGGAAATAATGGCTAACACTTATTGAGCACATCTTTGCCAAGCATACTTGCATTAGCTCATTTCACCTGGAACTCAATCCTAGGAGGCAGGTACCATTATTTTCCCTATTTATTGATGAGAAAACTGAGGATGGAGAGTTTGGGTAATTATCCCATGATCATACAACTAGAATATAAAGGAGCTATGGGTTGAATCTCACTGACTCCAAATCCCATGTTTTTATTGTTATATTTAAGCTCTCCTTGCCCCAATGTTTCCTCATGTGTACAATGCATAAGATAAAATTAAATACCTTGGCAATGTTGAGGAAATACCTTGCCTGAAAACATTATAAAAATACAAAACTCTCTGCAAATAGGTGCAGATATCTAAAAGCTAATTAAGGAAAAAATAACTCTCACATCCAGGGACCCAGAGGTTTTGTTGTTTGAGGTTTTCCTAGACTGGCAAAGTTAAAATATTTTATTTTTTGGTAACTTTAAGGGTAAAATTTACAAAATATTTATTAGGAGATAGTACACAGTGGTTGGGTCTAGATATTATTAGTAAAGGAGAGCTTTAAAAAAGTTGTCTTGGCCAGGCATGGTGGCTCATGCCTGTATCCCAGCACTTTGGGAGGCCAAGGCGGGTGGATCACCTTAGGTTAGGAGTTCAAGACCAGCCTGGCCAACATGGTGAAACCCTGTCTGTACTAAAAATACAAAAATCAGCCAGGTGTGGTGGCACACACTTATAATCCCAGCTACTCAGGAGGCTGAGGCAGGAGAATCGCTTGAACCTGGGAGGCAGAGGTTTCAGTGAGCCGAGATCGCACCACTGCACTCCCACCTGGGTGACAGAGCGAGATTCCATCTCAAAAAAAAAAAAAAAAAAAAAAAAAAAGAAAGAAAGAAAAAAAGTTGTCTTACAATAGATACCACTTGTTCTCTTAAAACATACTGAAAATCAGTATTAACTATTTACAATGTGACTCTAAGTAATAATGACTAGAACTAAGAGAAAAGAGCAAGCTACTGACTGTCACCTAATTTTTTAAATTATTGCATGGGAAAATGGAGGTGTAGAGGGCCTTGTTCCTTATGCTTTGGAATGAAGGAGGCCAAATAATTGGCTTTGAACTGAAGATTTGCAAAAATAATCAGCAAGGAAATTCTTGCCTTGGGCTTATTTGCCAATATCAGGGTATTTCAATGAAAGTAACGGTAATACATATCAGTGTATTGAAGCAGACATTTCAAATTCCAAATATGGGACGACTCACTGGGCAAAAGAGTCAGGTCTTGTGCAGGTTCTAGTGCAGGTCTTGCTATTTACATCTAAGGACCTTCAGCTGGCCACCTCTTGGGTCTTTTTCCCTACTGGAAGCATGAAAAGTTGGACCAAATACTCTGTACAGGCCATTTCAGCTTGAGTGACTCGTCCTCCTTGCAGCCTCTTTCTACAGGTGGAAGTTTCTGGGATTAGTTGGAAAGTTCCTTCTCGGTGCCCAGATGTGAGAGCACTGAAAAGCCCCTTGTCAGGAAGAAGTATATTATTTAACTGTTAAATGGTGTCACAAACACGTGCTTCAACAAGGCAAGAGCTCTCTCTCACGCAATGTAAACAATCCCTATCACTGAGAGAGACAGTACGTTATCAACATCAGCAGTTTATTTGGGTATCAGCATTAGCCACTCAAGCTGAGCTTAACCGACAATTCTTGCAATTCCATATCTTGTCTGATTTTCCCTTTCTAGTTTGCTGTCTTCCCATTGTTCTGTTGCACAGCATGGGAGCTGCTTCTGATTCTGTTTGTTGCCATAGGAATCGAGTTTCACAGGAGTATGCAAGTGCCCCTGACTCACCTGCTTCTGCAGAAAAGCTATGGGGTATCTGCTCCTTCCAAAGACACCAGGGCTCCAGGTAACCACTCCCTGGTATAAGGAAAAGTAAGCACATAAGATTTACATGGCAATTACATTTATCAAGGTGCAGGCCATCCATGTTTTCCCTATCTTCCTGAAAACACATATTCCAGTGAGGTACACAGAAGAGTAAGTCTCATTTTTATTTGTAAATAGAGAAACTAAGGCACAAAGGCATTTCATAACATGCCCAAGTTCCCACAAAAAGTGACACTATTGAGGCTCGAACCGAAACCTTTAAGCTCAGTTCCCTTTCCTTCCAATAGACCACTGTCTCTGATTACAGGGCACTTAAGTGTAAGACCAGAGCAAATTGTTGCTTCAGACAACTAGGGAAGCGTTATAGCCTAGTTCAGGGGTCAGCAAACTATGGTGAAATGTGGCCCACTGCCTGTGTTTTATAATAAAGATTTATTGGAACACAGTCATGCACATTTATTTATGTATTGTTCTTTGCTGCTTTTGCACTATGACAGCAGAATAGTCATTGTGAGAGAGACCACGTAGTCTGTAAGCCTGAAAATATTTATATGGCTCTTTACAGGAAAAGTTTGCTATTCCCTGGTCTAGTCGGTAAACACATGGACTTAGAATTTACACATACTGAGATTAGAATTCTAGCCCTGCTGCTTTGAAATTGTGTCACCTTGGAGAGTTCCTTAATCTTCCTGAGCCTCAGTTTCCCTCCATGCAAAATGGGGTTGCTGTGTATCCCTTCACAAAATCAAATGAGATAACATACACTTAGAATAGTATCTGGCGTGTAGTTAGTTATCACTCAGTGACCATCATTGTTATTTCTGAAGAAAATCGGGTCACATTTTCTGCCACTAAACTTTCAGCCAGCGGTTTTCTTCTAGCTGGCTGAGATGCATTTTGCTGGACTGAGATTTCCACGGATCTGGTGCAAAATTCTAAAAGATGGGGCCTGCTTGCCCTTCCTTGCTAGTTCTACTCCACATCATTTCTGCTACAGTGGAACCCACTTTGATTTGGCTTCTGAGTTGATTATTGGTACACAGGCCTTCCCTCTGATGGTTAAAAACATTTGACTGCTGCTTCTGCTTGGACACTGTTGCTATGCTTGGGATTTTTACCCCCAATGGATCTGACCATTCTAGCAAAGTGCAGCCAGTGACAATAAGTAGAACAAAAGGCAAGAGTGATGTATTTTAGAGTATAAATGGGGCCCAAGCCACAGATTTATCATACACGTGTGTCCCTTTTTGCATGTTTTTGGGTTTTTGAGTTATCTTAGTGTTACAAGATGATTGATTTCTTGTGTTCAAAGACTTTACATATGAAATGGGTCATTCCGATGACCCAGCCCAGAGACTCTAGCAATGAATTTGAGCAAGAATGGTTACTGATCTTCCTGAGATGGGCCCCCAAAGGTTAGGGTTTACATTAGACTGCCTGGAATTCTCTGAGAGCCCAGTAAGATTATCACTCATTATATGATCTAAGCCAATCGACAGCCCAAAGCTTCTCATCATCAAGGCCACCTTTATAAAGAACTCTCCTCACTGGAGACTACACATTTTGAAATATTTTGCTATATCAAACAGCATTTATTTATTTGAATAGCCTTCTTTACCACCTGCATTTATGAGGTAGTAATTAAATAAATTTTCCCTTTTAAAGAATTAATTGAAAGGATTGGGTAACTCCCAATCAGTTTCTTGTCAGCATGGGATGCCCTCAAGTTTCTCCTCTGCAAAATAGAGGTGATACTAGTCATAACCTCAGGGTTGTTACGAAGAGTAAAGGAAGTGGAACAGTGGCTGGCACACAGAAAGTGTTCAGTCAGGGTTAGCTATCATGGCTGTGAAGGTGAGGTTAAAGGATTGATGGACTTGACAGAATCCTTAGCCCAAAGTCAAAGCACTTGTGACTTTGTCTGCCTGCCCAGTCTGAAAGGGAGCATATGTAAATTCTCTGTCTGGTTGGGAGGATTATTGTTTGTTTCACATTGAGAAAAACTTGTGAACCTCTATCATGCCCTCTAGACCTCTAGGTGTCCAGGGAATGATCTAGGCTCCTTCTCAAGCCAGTTTTTTCAGGCTCTACAATTTGAGGTTAAAAATACAATCAGTATGTTTGTTCCCTAAGACACAGAAGACAACTGCCTTTAATTTGTTCTAAAGTGCTTTCTTTCAGTTTCAGGATGTGTACAAGGCATACTGGGAAGGAAGTTTTTCTTTCACTTTAGCAACCCAGGACTTAATGAGTAAAGCCAGCATGACCTATTTATAACTTGCAAAGGCCACGGGGTAGTATGTAGGGTAATTAGAGACATAAGCTTTGAGTCATGCAGACATGACTTCTCTCCCTGACCCTGTGACTCACTGGCTCTGTGACTTTGGTCAAGTCCCTTTCACTCTCTGAGCCTGTTTCCTCACCTACGAAGTGTAGGTTATATTAATACCTATCTCTTACGAATGTACAACAGGTAGAGGACACACATAGAAGGGGGAGAGAGAGGTATCCGTGCCATCCTTGTTTTCTTTCTTCTCATTAGCATACCCAGGATCATTTCCCCTCTCAGCCTTTCCCATCCCAGGTTAACAAATCCAAACCTCTGCAATGTGTCTAGTCAAAAGACAAAAGGTAGGATGGCATTTTGGTTAACCTGAGTCTCATTTCATCTGAGAAAAGGAAGGTAAGCTGGGAACAGATTAAAGCAAACTAGCTATGAGACAGGCAGGCTGGTTGGTTCCCTGTTCTAATATGGTCTGGAGTAAAAGAATGAAAGTGCCCTACTCAAGCTGTAACTTACCTAACTCTCAACCAATCAGTAATAAAAGACCCAAGAAGCTGTTAACCACAAATTCCTGCTTCAGGGGGCTAGGGACTTCCCCAGGGCCCTGCATGTGCAGTTAGAGTTAAACTTCAAACTATAGTTACCCCTTCCTTATTTTAATGTTAAAAATCATGCCCAGAGGTGGAGACGTAAAATGCTAATTCTACATATGATGTATGATGAAGCATGTTGAGCCAATGCACAAGCACTAGAAAAATCCCTCCTACTCCTATACATGCCCCGATGTAATACTTTCTTGTAGAAAACGCCTATAAAGCTAACTCGCAGACTACCTTCGATAAGCAACCCATTTCTTTTCCCTTCTTGGTGCTGACTCCCCTGTGCACAAGTGGAATAAACTTTCCTTTGCTGCTATGTTTGGTTATCTCTTTTGGTTTCTATCCTGGGCAATCACAAGAATCCATGATGCTGGTAACATTCTGTGGCACCCCAGGTGAGGCTCTCCTTTTAGGTCCCAGGAGAGTGAGTGAGATTGCCCAGAGGAAGGAGGTGTCTGACCAGACATGAACAAAAGCTGGCACTCTGGACCACTGTTTTAGTGTTAGCGCCTTGGTGAATCAGATCCAGACTCTGAGTGTGTCCCCGTTCCCTTTCATTCATCTTCTATCTTCCCTTTCCTTTCCTTTTTTTCCCTTCACCTTCTTCCTTTTCAGTCTGTTTTGACTCTTCAGGAGTCCTGGTGTTTAATTAATCAGCTCTTGGAACGCTGGTTTCAGTTTCTGTTTGGCCAATGGGAGTGATTCCTATTTACCCATCTGGTATTTTGTTTGGGTAGCTGGAGTGAATCTGGCTCAGCTTTCTGGTATTGAACTGAAAAATTGTCCCCTGTTCTTGAGCTGGCTAAAAAGCAGTCAGCAACCTGGAGTTCCCTTTTGTCTCAGACTTTGAAATTTCTCAGTACTTTCCTCAATTTTTGTCATCTTTATGGGGTCTGGAAACTGGAAATTTGTTTTGTCATTTGTCTAAGTGAAAATGTACTTCCCTTGATGGTCTTTGTTGCATGTGAGCCTGACCCTTCACAATTCCTGGGAGAAGGGCTTACTCACTAGACCAGATCACCACTTTACTCTTTTTGTTTGTCTAGTCCATCACCTTATCTTTTGATAGAGTCAGTGGCAATGAATGTAAATATACAGTAGGTTCTACTCAGAGCTGGTGCAAAATCTACAACCTATTAGATTTTGAGGGCTGTGGCCAGAAAATTTGAGAGCTAGAGTCTCTCAAGCTCCCTCAGTCAGCTCCCTTCCCTCTGTCCTCCTTGTCTTGCCTGGTTCTCACCGGGTTTCTGAGGGTCTGGGTTGGGTGGGAAGAGGAGTGGTTCGTCAGAGCCAAGGGTTCCATCCCTCACCAGGCTACTTAATCATAGGACACCAGGTCTACCATGGAAAACACTGCAAGCATACCAAAAGATTTCTCCCCAGGATGCATCCTGAGTAATTGAGATGAATTTGAATTGGATAATCTAAAGAAAAAGAAGCTGATGTTTCTCTGTAATGTTGCTTGGCTTTGGAATCCCCAGGGGGACAAAGAGACACAGCCTAGGAATGGGGTCTTTGAGTTATAACACTATTTACAATTGAATTTGTATTGCAGAAATTCTAATAAATGCGTTGAGATCCCATATGTGCTGGCTTTATAAAATTAAACCAGGATCCAAAACTCTGGGACTCCTGCAGTCTGTGTGGCATCTCTCAAACAATTGAAAAAGGAGCCAATTTCTGCTTTAGACTTTGACCCTGTAGATGCTGTCTTCTCAACACCTCTCCAGAGGTAGGCAGGAGCAACGAGTCCTTCTGCCCTGGTGGGTCCTCCTTCCTCTCACTCTGAGCCTCCTCCATACTGGGCTGGATCAGGGAGGACTTACCCTTCCACTTCCCAACAACCCCCAGTGCTATTCCCAATGGGGCTCTGATCAGGTTCCAAGCTTGTACCTTCCTTTACTTCTCCACCAGCACAGAGTTACTTTCCCCTCTGAGAGGTAACAGATGGCGCTGGAAGGACAGTTTGGATACATGTACCCTTTTCTTTTTTTTTTTTTTAAATAGATTTTAACTTTTATTATTATTGAGTTGAATGAGTTTTTTATACATTCTAAATACAATTCTTAGCAAGTTCATAATACACAAATATTTTCTACCGGTCTGTAGTGTGTCTTTTAATATCATTTTTTTTTTTTTTTTTTTTTTAGACAGAGTCTCGCTCTATCTCCCAGGCTAGAGTGCAGTGGCGCAATCTCGGCTCACTGCAAGCTCTGCCTCCCGGGTTCACACCATTCTCCTGCCTCAGCTTCCTGAGTAGCTGGGACTACAGGTGCCCGCCACCACATCCGGTAATTTTTTTTGTATTTTTAGTAGAGACGGGGTTTCACCGTGTTAGCCAGGATGGTCTCGATCTCCTGACCTCGTGATCCACCCGCCTCAGCCTCCCAAAGTGCTGGGATTACAGGTGTGAACCACTGCACCCGGCCTTTTTTTTTTAACTTTTATTTTAGGTTTGGGAGTACATATGAAAGTTTGTTACATAGGTAAACACATGTCATGGGGGTTTGATATACATATTATTTCATCACTCAGGTATTAAGCCTAGTACACGATAGTTAATTGTTCTTTTCCTTTCCCTCCTCCCACCCTCCACTCTTTGATAGGCCCCAGGGCATGTTGTTCACATCTATGTGTCCATGTGTTTTCATTATTAAGCTCCCACTTATAAGTGAGAACATGTGGTATTCGGTTTTCTGTTCCTGTGTTTTTTTGCTAAGGATAATGGCCTCCAGCTCCATCTATGTCCCTGCAAAGGATATGATCTCATTCCTTTTTTCATGGCTGCATAGTATTCCAAGGTGTATATGCACCACATTTTCTTTATCCAATCCGGTCATTGATGGGCATTTAAGTTGCTTCCATGTCTTTGCTATTGTGAATAGCACTGCAATGAACATACCCATGCATATATCTTTGTAATAGAATGATTTATATTCCTTTGGGTATACACTCAGTAATGGGATTGCTGGGTCAAATGGTATTTCTGCTTCTAGGTCTTTGTGAAATCACCACGTTGTCTTCCACAATGGTTGAAATAATGTACACTCCCACCAACAATGTAAAAGTGTTCCTTATTCTTTTGGTAACCTTGCCAGTATCTGTTATTTTTTGACTTTTTAATAATCACCATTCTGACTGACATGAGATGGTATTTCATTGTGGATTTCATTTGCATTTCTCTAATGATCAATAATGTTGAGCTTTCTTTCATATGTTTTTTGGCCACATGAATGTCTTCTTTTGAGAAGTGTCTGTTCATGTCCTTTGCCCACTTTTTAATGGGGTTGTTTTTGTCTTGTAAATTTGTTTAAGTCCCTTATAGATGCTGCATATTAGACTTTTGTCACATGCATAGTTTGCAAATATTTTCTGCCACTCTCTAGGTTGTCTGTTCACTCTGTTGATAGTTTCTTTTGCTGTGCAGAAGTTCTTAAGTTTAATTAGATCCCACTTTTCAATTTTTGCTTTTGTCATGATTGCTTTTGGTGTCTTCATCATGAAATCTTTGCCCATGCCTGTGTCCAGGATGGTATTGCCTGGGTTGTCTTCCAAGTTTTTAGAGTTTTTGGTTTTACATTTAAGTCTTTAATTCATCTTGAGTTGATTATTGTGTATGGTATAAGGAAGGCATCCAGCTTCAATCTTCTGCACATCGCTAGCCAGTTATCCCAGCACCATTTATTGAATAGGGAGTCTTTTCTCCATTGCTAGTTTTTGTCAGCTTTGTCGAAGGGCAGATGGTCATAGATGTGTGGCCTTATTTCTAGGCTATTCTGTTCCATTAGTCTACAAGACTGTTTTTGTACCAATATCATGCTGTTTTGGTTACTGTAGCCTTGTAGTATAGTTTGAAGTCGGGTAACATTATGCCTCCAGCTTTGTTCTTTTTCCTTAGCAGTGCCTTGGCTATTCCGGCTCTTTTTTGGTTCCACATGAATTTTAAAATAGTTTTTTTTTTCTAGTTCTATGAAGAATGGCCTTGGTAGTTTAATAGGAATAGCACTAAATCTGTAAATTGCTTTGGGCAGTATAGACATTTTAATGATATTTATTCTACCTAACCATGATCATGAGATGATTTTCCATTTGTTTATGTCTTCTCTGATTTCTTTCAGCAGTGTTTCATAATTTTCATTATAGAGACATTTCACCCCCCTGGTTAGCTGTATTCCTAGGTATTTTATTCTTTTTGTGGCAATTGTGAGTGGGAGTGCTTTTCTGATTTGGCTCTTGGTTTGGCTGTTGTTGGTGTATAGGAATGCCAGTAATTTTTGTACATTGATATTGTACCCTGCAACTTTGCTGAAATTATTTATCAGCTGGAGGAGATCTTCAACTTAGACTATGTGATTTTCTAGATATAAAATTATATCATCTGCAAACAGAGATAGTTTGACTTCCTCTCATCATATTTAGATGCCCTTTATCTCTTTCTCTTGCCTGATTGCTGTGGCTAGGACTTCCAATACTATGTTGAATAGAAGTGGTGAGAGAGGGCATCCTTGTCTTGTGCTGGTTTTCAAGGGGAATGTTTTTAGCTTTTGCCCATTTAGTATGAATATTGACTGTGGGTTTGTCATAGATGGCCCTTATTATTTTGAGGCATGTTCCCTCAATACCTAATTTTTTGAGAGTTTTAACATGAAACAGTGTTGAATTTTATTTAAAGCCTTTTCTGCATCTATTGACATACTCATGCAATTTTTGTCTTTAGTTCTGTTTATGGGGTGAATCACATTTATTGATTTGAGTATGTTGAACCAAACTTGCATCCCGGGGATGAGGCCTACTTGATCATGGTGGATCAGCTTTTTAATGTGCTGATGAATTTGTTTTGTAGGTATTTTGCTGAGGATTTTTGCATCAATGTTCATCAAGGATATTGGCCTGAAGTTTTCTTTTTTTGTTGTGTCTCTGCCATGTTTTGGTATCAAGATGATTCTGGCTTCATAGAATGAGTTGAGGAGGAGTCCATCCTCCTCAATTTTCTTGGAATAGTTTCTGTAGGAATTATACAAGCTCTTCTTTGTAAATCTTGTAGAATTCAGCTGTGAATCCATCAGGTCCCAGGTTTTTTTTTTTTTTTTTTTTCTTTTTTTTTTTTTTTTTTTAGTTGGTAAGCTATTTATTATTGATTCAATTTCAGAGCTCATTATTGGTTTGTTTAGGGAATCAATTTCTTCCTGGCTCAGTCTTGAAAGGGTGTATGCAAGATGGGGACAATTTGCTTATTCTTAGTGAGGACTTCCATGATTCTCAACAAAATACTATTAAAATCTTAAGTTTCTTGGCTGACTAGGGATATAAGAGCTCCTATTCCAAGACTCAGATCTCCAAGATACAGGTTCACTATCTAGGATTCATACTTACTGCAGGAGCCAGAATGCTCACCCCAGACTGAAAGAAGGCAATTGCTTCCTACTGGTCCCTGGTAATAGAAGAGAGCTATGGGGATTTCTGGGGATGGCCAGCTTCTGCCAGATTTGGGTCCCAAACTTTGACCTCATAGTAAAACCCCTTTATGAGGTACTCAAGGGTGGAGAAAAAGAACTGTCCCACTGGGAAAAAGGTCTCCAGCAAGCATATGAGACTCTAAAATCTGAGTTTTGGCAGGCTCCTGCCTGGGAATGTGTGGAACTTGCCCAGATTTGTGGAAGACTTCCTTTCTTTTTGTACATGAGAGGTATGGATAAGCCCTGGAAGTCCTAATTCAGAAGCTAGGGCCTGTTCAAAGGCCAGTGGCTTACTTTTCAAAGCTATTACACCCAGTAGCCCAGGGGTGGCCCAGCTGCCTTAGAGCACTGGCAGCCCCTAGCCTCCTGGTTAGAGAGGTCTCCAAACTCACACAGGCCAACTCCTTGATGTTTACACTCCCCACCAGGTCCAGGATGTGTTAGAAATAAAAGGGCACCACTGGTTGACTGGGGGGAGGTTAACTCAATAGCAGGCCCTGCTACTGGACACTCTAGACCTTAAAGGTATGTTAGACCTTGAAATCTGCCACCCTGCTTCCCTCATTCACTTTCGGGACACCAGAACACACCTGTTTGGAGACTTTAGAGAAGACCTATTCTAGCTGAATGGACCTGCAGGACACCCTCTTAGAAAATCCAGATGAAGAATGGTTTACATGGGAGTACCTTTGTAGAGAATGGAGTCTGGAAGGCAGGACATGCTGTCAGCCTAAACTAAGCCATAGAAACAAAAGCACTTCCCCTAAGCACTTCAGCTCAGGAAAAGAGCTCAGAGCCCTACTCAGGGCTCTTCAGCTTGGGGAAGGAAGAAGTCTTAATGTATCTACTGACTCTTAAGTATAGATTCCTGGTGCTCCATGCTCATGCAGCCGTCTGGAAAGAGAGGTTAATATTGATTGCTAGGAGTTCCCCAATAAAAGATAAGGAAGTGATTCTATCCTTTTTTGAGTCAGTTCAACTCCCTGACCAAATAGCTGTTATACACTGTAAAGGGCACCAAAAGGACAGTTCTTTAATCAACCAAGGAAACAACCAGGCTGATAAAGTGCCAAACAGGCAGCATGGATAGGGTAACTTGACACTTTGGCCCTTGTAATAAGACCCTCCACTTTGCCTTCAAATCCCCAATACAGCCAATTAAAACAGAAATTGCCAGAGGAGGAGGGATACAATTTAAATGGTCAGGGATGTCTAGAAGATTAGCAAGGATGCCTCTTCTTACCAGAAGCTGACCAGTGGAAAATCATAAAGGGCCTTCATGAGGCAACTTATTATAGGAGGTGCTCACTATGAAATTTAATTCAAAATCTCCTACTGGGCAAGGCTTTAAAAACCACAGTGGATCAGGTAATTCAGGCATATGAAATTTGTCTTAGAAATAATCCCCAAGACCATCTACCGGCTCCACCTCTGACTGCTCTAGTGCAACACTGGGGGACCTGTCTTGGAGAGGATTGCAAACTGATTTTTCACAGATGCTCCCAAAGGGTGATTCAAATATCTTTTATTTTTGGCAGACACTTTCACAGGCTGGGGGAAAGCTTTTCCCATGTGAACAGAGAAAGCAACCAAAGTTTGTAAATGGCTGCTTAAAAAAAATAATTCCTAGGTTAAGGCTCTCAGCCTCCCTACAAAGTGACAACAGGCCATCTTTTATCACCTGGGTCACCCAAGGACTGTCTAGCAGTCTTGGCATCCAGTACAAACTTCACTCCACCTGACATTCTCAGTATTCCAGGAAGCTTGAAAGAATAAACCAAACTCTTTAAGAAACAAACAAACAAACAAACAAACAAACAAAACCTTGGCTAAACTATGCCAAAACACCGAGGAATCACAGATTAAGTTTCTTCCTATTGCCTTACTAAGATTAAAGGCTGTCCCGAAGGGAAACACAAAGCTCAGCCCCTTTGAAATGATCTATGGGTGGCCTTTTCTCAAAACAAGCTTTCTACTAGATGAAGATTTAAATCAGGCTCTAAAATACATCATTAACTTGGGACAAGTTCAGCAGTCAATCATTCAATATAGTAATAAGATTACCTCAGCTAGGAAAGGGGATTTCAGATCATTTCCATGTTAGCCCAGGTTCACAGGTCCTACTCAAGACATGGTGAGAAGGAAACCCGGAGGATCAGTTAACTGAAAAATAGAAGGGTCCTTACCAGGTTATCTTGTCCACTCCAACAGTCATAACGTTGGAAGGACTTCCGACTTGAGTTCATGTCTCTAGAATAAAACCTTTTGCTTCTCCTGACGAACAGGCCTTTTCAGAGGAAACAGTCTACTCCTGGAAGCCTACAGAGGACCTCAAGTATTTGTTCAGGAAGCTGCCTCTGGAAGGCAGCAATAAAACTAAGCAATACTCTTAAATAAATAACTGATACGAGTGTGCTTACTCTTCCTGTTAATTGTTAGTGTTTTCTTAATAATCTACTGGTTGGCATCACTCTGTCTGCTCCCTATTGGCTAGAATCAAGTCACTTACAAGTGCATAATTATTAACCAAACTGGCATCCTGACTTGAATATTAATCATGCTCTCATTATACCCTCTTCCTTTTAGTCTGGGTGCAAGGCCCCTGGAATTGCAATAGCCTAGTCAGCTTCTCCAAAATCATCAGTAGAGGAGAATCCCTTTCTAACTGCTGGATCTGCCACAGGCACCGCCAATTCTCTTTGGGTGTTCCTTTTGCAGATCCTTAAACCTGTCTACCCTAAACCTGATCATATATCACTTAAATAGAGGCCAGCTATCTAAACCCTATCCTTTAGCTGCCAGACTGCTTCCTACCCATCAAGTTCCTTGTTATACCCTTCCCCCAGCTAAAAACTATTCTCTCGCTATAGGAAATGAGGAATTAAACTACACCTGAGCAGGATGTATTCCTTGCAATTTTCCTTCTCATTACAACTTTACTTGGTACCCCACCTCTAATTTAAAATTCTGCACATATAAGTTAACTCATTGGTGCCCTATAGAAATACTAAAAATATATGGGCCCAAACCTGCTAGCAAAACGCTTTCTGATTACTCAGAGCAATGTGAATACTGGCAGGGTAACATCCCACCACTTTAGAAATATGGCTTTACACTGCCCCAAGGGTTCACAGCAATTTACAAGCTCAGTTACGGGGGCAGATCTGCCATACTCCAAGGTAACTCAAAGGTCATCCCTGACCACCTAGTACATTAAATCATGGAGCAATACACAGACAATTATCAAGGCCCCAGTTGCACAATTAATAACCTGAACCTCACAATTCTCAATAACACCCAGGAGGACATTTGCATTTGCACTCCTCCCAGAATTGTTTTTCTTTATGGCCACCCTAATAACCACCTCCCATGGGTCACGTCCTACTTCTCTTATACATTTTCTCCACTGGCTCAGGCCTATTCTTGCATAGACAATATACAATTCGTGGGTAAATGTGCCTTGGAAATGATAAATGAAGTAATCTTCTGTAACTCTACCTGCCAACATCAGGCCCCTAGTTGAACAAGGTGAGGCCTCAGCATGGTCACAGTGGGAATAGGCCTAAATATTGGACTAGTGGCCTTTTGCGGAGTCTTCACTTACTGTGAGGTAACCTTATGTAATCTGACATGACAGACTGGTCATATAGTAGACAAGACAGGAAAGGCTCTGAAAGTTCTGAAGACCTCCATCAATTTTCTTGCTAATGTGGTGTTGGATAACCACTTAGACCTAGACTATCTATTGGCAGAACAAGGAGGCATACACACAGTCGCCAACACCTCCTGCTGTACTTGGATAAATACAACAGGGCAAGTAGAAGTTAACATCCAAACAATCTGTAATCAGGCAAAGTGGCTACACTCTTTAGGCAAAGGGAATCCAACAGCTGACTCGATATGGAATGCTGTAAAATCAGCCTTACCCTATACAACTTGGTTTCTTCCCTTCTTGGGGCCCTTATTGGCCATGCTTTTTCTATTAATTTCTGGGCTGTTGTTTGTTTAATGTTTGTTTAACCTACTAGTAAAATTTTTGTGTTCCAGATAATAATTTTATGTCAAGTTAGTTGTCATACAAGGCTTCCAGCCAATTCTGGAGGCCGCCAGTCCAGACCATATTGGCCCCTCTACCAAGTTGTGAGAGATGACTGTTCCTCCCAGGGATAAAGATAGGGAGTATGCCCATGCTCGGCATAAAGTAGCTACAGAAAAAAAGACCTTCACCCAGAACCCCTTAAGAATAAGGAGGATACAATCTCTCATGGAGGAATGAAATAGGCAGGCTGGTTGCTTCCCTGATTTATTTTATTTTTTACTTTTAATTTAGAAAGTTTTTGAGGAACAGGTAATTTTTGGTTACATGGATAAGTTCTTTAGTGGTGATTTCCGAGATTTTGATGCACTCATTACCTGAGCAGTGTACACTATACCCAGTATGTACTCTTGTCCCTCACCCCCTCCCACCCTTCTCCCGGAGTCCCCAAAGACCATTATATCATTCTTGTGCTTTTGTGTCCTCATAGCTTAGCTTCCACTTATAAGTGATAACGTATGATATTTGGTTTTCCATTCCTAAGTTACTTCGCTTAGATTACTGACCTCAAGCTCCATCCAAGTTTCTACAAAGGCCATCATTTTGTTCCATTTTATGGCTAAGTAGTATTCCATGGTGTATGTATACCACACTTTGTTTATTCACTTGTTGGTTGATGGTTATTTAGGTTGGCTCCATATTTTTGCAATTGCAAATTGCACTGCTATAAAGATGTGTGTACATGTGTCTTTTCCATATAATGACTTCATTTCCTTTGGGTAGATACCCAGTAATGGGATTGCTGGATTGAATGGTAGTTCTACTTTTAGTTCTTTAAGGAATTTCCATTCTGTTTTCCATAGTGGTTGTACTAGTTTACATGCCCACCAGCAGTGTAAAAGTGTTCCCTTTTCATCACATCCATGCCAACATTTACTATTTTTTGATCTTTTAGTTATAACAATTCTTAAAGAAATAAGGTGGTATCTCATTGTGGTTTTAATTTGCATTTTTAGTGATGTTGAGCATTGTTTTCATATGTTTCTTGGCCATTTGTGTATCTTCTTTTGAGAATTGTCTATTTATGTCCTTTGGCCACTTTTTGATGGGATTATTTGTTTTTTCTTGTGGATTTGTTTGAGTTCCCTGTAGACTCTGGGTATGAGACGTTTGTCAGATGCGTAATTTGTGAAGATTTTCTCCCACTCCGTGGGTTGTTCCTTTACTCTGCTGATTATTTCTTTTGTTGTGCAGAAGCTCTTTAATTAGTTCCCATTTATTTATTTTTGTTTTCATTGCATTTGCTTTTGGGTTCTTGGTCATGAATTTTTTGCCTAAGGGTTTCATGTTTTAATATGGTCTAGAGGAAAATAACAAGAATCTACTACTCAAGCTGTAGCTTACCTAACTTTCAGCCAATCAGTAACAAAAGACCCAAGAAGCTATTAATAGAAAGTTTCTACTTCAGGAGGCTAGGGATTTCCCTGGGGCCCCTCATGTACACTTAGTCTTAAACTCCAAACTATGGTTAACCCCTTCTCATTTTAATGCCAAAAGTTATGACTAGGGTGGAGATTTAAAATGCTAATGCTACATATGATGTATGAAGGAGCATGTTGAGCTAATGCACAAGCACTAGAAAAACCCCTCCTACCTGCCCTGATGTAATAGTTTCCTCTAGAAAATCCCTATTGCCCTAACCCACAGACTACCTTTAAGAAGCAGTCCATTTCTTTTCCCCTTCTTGGTGCTGAATCCCTCTGCACAAGCTGAATAAACTTTCCTTTGCTGCTATGTTTGGTGATCTCTCTTGATTTCTATCTTGGGAGATGGCAATAACCCAGGGCACTGTTAACAACTACAACCAAATACTGTCCTTGCACGTGATCAAATTCAAATAGCTATTGAGGTATCAGTTGAAGATGATGCCATCTCATGACATTGTAACTCTCTTTGGGGGAACTAGAGGGTAACATCCATCAGTGCTATCATGAGGAATCTTTTTGATGGTACCAGCCTTCTCAGTGTCTTTGCAAGCTGATTTCATACAAGTACTGGTAAAGCCTCACACTGGTTATGTGATGCCCAAATCACTCTGAAAAGGCTGGAAACAGGGGTAGAAAATTCACAACGATAGGTCTCAGAGTGTGTCACATTTTCTAAGTTTCTATTTGGGCCTTTCTCCAAGAACCAGAGAAATAAAACGCCAAGGGCAAGAAATTTCCAGAGGACCTATTCCCTTCCAGGTCCACATGGCTCCCTTCCTGTTGGAGTCCCTGATGTGCATCAACATTACGTTGGTGTGCTGGTTTGGCAGGCTGCTGTAATAAAGTACAGTCGTCCCTTGGTATCCGTGGGTATTGGTTGCACAATACCAAAATCCTTGGAGGCTCAAGTCCCTAACTTAAAATGGTATAGTATTTGCATATAACCTACACACATCTTCTCATATACTTTAAATCATCTCCAGATTACTTATCCCTAATGTAATGTAAATGCTATGTAAATAGTTGTTATACTGTATTTTTTAAAATTTTGTGTTATTGTTACTGTTGTATTGCTATTTTTAGAAATTTTGAATCCATGATTGATTGAATTTGCACATGCTGAACCCATGGAAAAGAGGACTGACTGTACCACAGACTGGGTGTCTTAGACAACAGAAATTTACTGTGTCACAGTTTTGGAGGTTAGAAGTCTGCAGGTTTGGTTTCTTTTGTGTCTTGTCTCCTTGGCTTGTAGATGGCCATCTTCTCCATGTGTCTTCACATGGTCTTCCATGAGTGTGTGTCTGTGTCCTAATCTTCTCTTCTTATAAGGACACCAATCCGATTGGATTATGTCACACCCAATTAAACTCATTTAACATAACTACCTCTTTAAACATCCTATTTCTAAATACAGTCACATTCTATTGTACTTGGAGTTAGGATTTCAACATATAAGTTTTGGGGTATATAATTCAGCCCATCACAGCTTTTATGCTCACACACAGTGAGGCCAGGGTCCAAGTCCCCAGTCTAAGAGAGAATCCTCCCAGGGTACTACTGCCTGCCCTTCAAAATGCTAGTTTCTTTTTCTCTTTTTACTCCAATGCCAAATGCAGACCTTGTTTTTTTTGTTTTTTTTTGTTTTGTTTTGTTTTTTTTCTTAGAGCTTTTGCTGTTAACCTTCCTCACTCCTCCCAGCTGCAAAAGAGATATGACCAAATGGCTCCAAGGTCACCCACCCATGACCTTCTTCTGACCTTTTTCCTCTGAACAACAGGCCTATTCTGCCTTGCTTTATTAAAAGGTGCATGCATATTCGACACAGATATTGCCAAGGGATATTTGAGCTTTTTCAGGACAGCCCAGATTTCAAAAAATCCAATCTCCTTGTTAAATCATGCTGATTATGCTTCTTGGTTTGGGATTTGGGAACTGTGGTCACTGTAGGTAAAAACCATACCTCTTTAGAGGCATATGCATAATTATGTATAATAATGTACTTCTGAAGATGGATAATGAATGATAATTAAGATATTTACATTATGCACATGTGCTTTCAGCCCCAGGACTCCAATTCAAAAATGCCAATTGTCCCTTAACATAAAATGAGATTCATAACAAACCTTCATAGAATTTTGTCTCAAATGTTTTCCTTCAGTTCTATGGAGTACAAAGAAAGAGACCAGAATCAGACTGCTGGATATATCACACATTCTGAATTTTCTAGGCAGTCCCAGTTTCAAAGTGTATGTCCCAGTTTGGGTTTGGAAAATACAATCCTCATAATTGCAACAGTAATTGAACAATAAGATTTGGTTACTTCACTTTTTAAATAGTCAATCCACATTTTTTTAAAGAACCTACAGGGTATACCACATAATGAAGACCACTGCTTTTTTCTTTTCTTTTCTTTTACTGTGAACTATTTCCCTGTGTACCTCTTGGTCTGTCACCTCCAAAGAGGAAAACCTCAGATCACCTCTGGCTACTTGGGTATTAATAATGTGTGTGTATGGGTCTGTTATTACCACCTTTTCTATGTCCTGTATGATTCAATGTATTTAAAGACCTCTTACTATAGTTTGGCTCTGATAATATTATTGTCGTCTCCTTAGGTGATGAGAGAGGAATGCCTAAATTTCACCTTAGAATGGCAAAGAACATTCTAGAATATATAATTTACAAAGTAATTAGATAGATTCACTGAGCTCTGATTCTGTGTGCTTGATGCCTGAAGTAGGGAGGGGTGGTAGTGGAATAGGAGTAAAGAGACATTTCTATTTTTTTCTCTGACATTTTATTGTAGAAAATTCAAATCCACAGCAAAGTTAAAAGAATTATACAGTGGAGAGTATTCAAGTGTTTTTGAACTATAAAAATGGTAATTTTTTTCTTTTCCCTAGCACACCCTGAGCAAGTGAGCTTGGGCAGAAACATTTTGTTCTCTGTCCTTCTGAACAGTATGTTCTTAAGTGGGACATTCCTTTGTAATCTGAACAAATTGTATCTACATTCTCAGCAAATGAATGAAAATACAGTATACTTCTAAAAAGTTCCACAGGTTTTTGTTGCTTAATGAATACTGGTCACTCCTTTGCCCTGCCCCATGAGTTCTTCCAACTGTCTGCCCCCCATCTCAGCCCATTTACTCGTATATCCCTTTTTCCCTTCTAACTCTAATGACAATCATTTAGGAATGTGAAAAACTAGACTACAGGGAATATTTGGTTGATATCTATCAAAGACAGTTTAATGAAACCGGAAGAATGTTTTTAAAGCAAATGTCACAGAGAACGTCCAGTCATCTGAAGTAACCTTGCTAAATGTAGAAATATCTCTCCTCCCTCTTATTTGGCTCCTGATTTCTGTGAAGCTCGAATAAATAACACAGGGTTATTTAAGTCTTTCCTGCCATGAATGCAAGGCAGATTACTAAAATTATAAAATACAGGTGGCAGGGCCGGGTGCGGTGGCTCACGCCTGTAATCCCAGCACTTTTGGACGCCGAGGCTGGTGGATCACCTGAGGTCAGGAGTTCGAGACCAGCCTGACCGACGTGGTAAAACCCCCTCTCTACTAAAAATACAAAAATTAGCCAGGCATGGTGACGCGTGCCTGTAATCTCAGCTACTTCAGAGGCTGAGCAGGAGAATCGCTTGAACCTGGGAGGCGGAGACTGCGGTGAGCCGAGATCACTCCATTGCACTCCAGCCTGGGAAACAAGAGTGAAACTCCATCTCAAAAAAAAAAAAAAAAAAAAAAAAAAAAATACAGGTGGCAGAATGTACTTGGGTGAGACTAGAATCTGTATAAGTTTGTGCCCACCCAAATGAGTTAGAACTCTAGAGAGAATAGAGACTACCTCCCCAAATATTAATTTTAAAGGGTTTGTTCAATTTAAACAAGTCCTAGCTATGAATCTGAATTGAACAATGTGTGTGTGTATTAATTATAACTTTCATAATAAGGAAGGTCATCATACCTTACACATTTTAGACTCTTTAATTCAAAGACTTCAAGAAAGCTTATAAACATCAATTGCTTCTTTCAGTCCCCCTATGATGCAGATAAGTTCAGTATATTCATTTATATTTATTAACTGACACTCCAGAAACTGTATTCATTTTAGTTTTAAAATGTATCTTGGCTGAAAAGTATCTGTTTTGTATATGATAATACTTTTCATATATATATACCCTTCTTCTAAGAGCTCAGTGTCCTGAAGGGCTATCATTACAAAAACCTTTGGGGTAGATAGGAGGAGGCACCATTGCTTTGAACATCTAGATGGGAAAACAGTAAAGAAAATTTTCAGTTACACTGGGACACAGCAGCTTAGTAAAAGGCCAAAGTCCACTTTCTCATTCCAGAGAGCAAGTTGGGCAAGAACAAATTCCCTGCCAGGAACAAAGTATAAGAGCTCACTTCTCTGTGAGCAAAACTCTGAACCTGAGGATCAGCCATTACTTTTCTGATTATGGCCAGGCATTACTGGGAAAAGTCTAATTTTCTCATTCTAAAACACAATGCTTAAAAAGAAAATCTTATTCAACTACTACATATTTATTTCCTACTATGCATTCTAGAAACTGTAAAAAATATCTAGACGGGTTGTATATAGTTTTCTGCTCTCAAGAAGCTTCTAAAATATCCCTTAAAAGAAGATAATCTTGTTGATAGGATATGCTTCATGTCATTAGGTGAAGGTGACATGACCCAGTTTCCCTACAAGCTTCCTCCAGAGCCTTTTCATTTCAAGTAAAGAAAATCAGCCAAATATGACCCTTCTCATGTCCTGGCTTTAATAAACAGGACTGCAAGCTTCCTTCAAAGCTCTAGACAAGTCACAATTTACTTGCCTCAGTTTCCATACCATCTTAAAAGGGAAACAGTCTCCCAGGGTATTTTGTGAAGACAGATTTATGACTACCAAGCAGTTGAAAGATTATGAGTGTCATGTATTATTGCACACCCTTAGTCAGAAATCCTAACAGACCTAAATCTTTATAGAATTTCTTATCTTTTCTAGTGCATCAATTACTTTTAGGGTGACTTAAAATAAAATGTATATTTGAATCGCATCCAATTTTTGACATAGTATTTCTCATTACGATTGTATATATAACGTAAATATTTGTTTTCACTTGTATGCTAAATTTAAATTTTTTGGTATTGACTCAGAACCATCAAACTGGATGAGACCTTGAGATAAATTCCCACTCCTCTCATTTTATAAATAAGCAAATTGAAGCCCAGACAGGGAAAACGATTTGTCAAGTGTCAAATAGTAAGTCAATACCAGGGCTGGTACTAAAACCCTGGTTTCTTGATTCTCTCCAATTTTCAGGCTTTTTCCACCACACCATACAGCCACAATGCTTAAAATAAAATACAATTTTATCTGAAGACACAAATTACTGACGTTTCACATACACATATCATAAATGTGTCCCCCTTCTTCCATTCTCAACTCTATCTCTTCATTGTCAGCAGATGGCCTTGCTTCCTTTTTCACAAGGGAAATAGGGGCAAAGAGTGAGAGTGTCTTCAAGCTCCCCTCCACCCACCACACCTACAGAAACAAACATTTTTACCTTTCACACCCCCATGTCTTCCTGTCCAAGGGGAGCAATTCCTCTGGATACATCCCCATTAAATCTTCCTTTCCCCAGCCTATCAAAATGCATAAGTCTCATTCATCTAATTTTGAGAAACCCTCCCTTAGTACCAATTTCCCCCTTTAAACTCAACCTTCAATATTCAACTACCCACTGGTCTACACCTAAACGTCCCCATCGGCACCACAAATTTAGCTTATCCAAGACTAAACTCAGCATCTCCATCTTCAAACGTTATTGGTCCCCAGTATTCTCATCCCAGTGAGTGGCATTACCTGGTTGCTCAAGTTAGAAATTTGGAATCATCCTTTATTCCTTCTTCCCCCGCCCATGCCTCTTATCCAACCACTCAGCATGGCTTCCTATTCGAAATGTGATCTGAAGACATACCACTTAGGTGTCCCCTGATCCTTGCTTAAAATGCAGCATCACAGGCCCCATCCCAGACCTATTGAATCAGAATCTGCATTTTAACAGGTGTTTTTATTTTAACACATAATAAAGTTTTGGAAGCACTGGTTTATGCAATATTTGTGAGGTGCACAACTGCCCCCACCATTAATCAGCCTTGTTTGGTATGTTGAACCCATTCTCCAGGCATATTAGCTTTCCATTAGGTGCTCTGATTCCCCATGCTCCCTTCCCTCTCAACGTTTGTACAGTGCAGTTCTAGTGCCTTGAAATGCTCTTGTCTCTGCTTTGCCTGGATGACTCCTATTCATATTTCTGACCTCAATTCAAATATCTTGTGTTCCTTGATCTCCCAGCCAGGGGTCAACAAACTTCTGGGCCAAACAGTAAATATTTTCAGGTTTGCTGGCTGTATAATCTCTGTCACAAAGATTCAACTCTGCCATTGTAGTATAAAAAGCAGCCTTATAGTACACAAATGGGTGGAGCTCTGTTCCAATAAGACTTTATTGGCAAAAACAGATTGCAAGCTGAATATTGGTCTACAGGCCAAAGTTTGTAAACACCTGTTTTAGATTGAGACAAGAACCCCTGGCATATGATCTCATAGCACAGTGTATCTTTCTTTCATTGGATTGATTCCAGCGTGCAGTTACACATTTATTGGAGTAACTTTGAGGTCATTAGTATATCCAAAGTATTTAAAGCCATGGGGCCACATTAGATCACCTAGCAGGTGAACATAAATAGAAAAGATGAGAGAGCCAAGGACTAAGCCAAAGGGTACTCTGATATTTAGAAATCAGGAGGATGAGAAGAAACCAGCAAAGAAGACTGATACATTAGTGGCCAATGAGGTAGAGCAAAACCCAGAGTGTGGTGTACTGAGAGACAACTGAAGAACATATTTGAAGAAAAATGAAGAAACCAAGTGTGCCAAATGCTGCTGCTTGATGAGTACTGAACAACATCCATTGGATTTGACACCAACAGAGTGACTAGTAGCCTTGACAAGTGTAGTTTTAGGGATGAAAGCCTGACTGCTTTCACTTAAGGCCTTCACCTAAGGCATTCAACTGAACTCACTGCAGTGAGTTCAATGGAGAATTGGAGGAGTAAGAATTGAGAGAGCAGTTATAGACAACTCTCTGGAGAAGATTTGCTGTAAAGGGGAGCAGAGCCACTGGGAAGTAGCTAGAGGAGGATATGGGGGTCAAGGGAAAATTTATAACGATGAGAGATATTATAGCTGATGAGAAAGATCAAGTAGAAAAAAATGATCAGGAAGGAAAACAAGGACAGATGGCAGGAAAGAAGTTCATGAATGTGTGAGGGGCATGGGATCTAGGTAGGACACCATTGCAAGGACTGGCCCAGGAAAGAACATGACCAATTAACCCAGTGTGATGGTTAATTTTATGTGTCAACTTGGCTGGGCTGCATTACCCAGATATTTGGTTAAACATTATCCTGAATATTTCTGTGAGGGTGTTTTGGATGTGATTAACATTTAAATCAGTAGAGTCTGAGTAAAGCAGATTCCCTTCTATAATATGGTGGGCCTCAGGCAATCAGTTGAAGGCCTTAAGGAAAACCGAGGTACCCCAAAGAAGAGGGAATTCTGCTTCCAGAGTGCCTTTGGACTTGAACTGCAACATCAACTCTTTCCTGGGTCTCCAGCCTGCCAACCTACCCTGCAGATTTTAGACTTGCCAGCCCTAACAATTGTGTGAGCCAATTCCTTAAAGTCTATCTGTCTGTCTGTCTGTCTGTCTATGTATGTATGTATGTATGTATGTATGTATGTATCTATCTATCTATCTATCTATCTATCTATCTATCTGTCTATCATCTATGCATATACGTACACACACATCCTGTTGGTTCCGTTTCTCTGGAGAACTCGAATTAACCCAGTGTAATGGAATAGAAGACCAAATACATGGCTCAGGTGAAGGTGGTTGGAGAGATGTGGAAGCTTGTGAAAATTCTCTTTGGATTGTTTTGGTGTTTTTGATGAAGTAAAATGTAAGTTCATCCCCTAAATGAGAATGGAGCAAGACGTGTTGGGTGATTGTGGAGAGGGAGTGTGGGAAATTGTCATATTGGAGAATAGGAGGTGAATGAAACTGAGAAGTGTAGTTGTATTAGGAGTTGTACCTCTTGTATGCACATAGCATTGTCAACTTAGATTCTCATCCAGTGTGCACATTTCATCATACCTTCTGGACTGTAATCTTCTCTGCTGCAGTTCCCATGACTGATATGTCTCCAATGAATCCATGAATGCAAGTGAGACCCTGGGGAGAGGGATACTGAGGAGAGCTGATAGCTCTTGAAGCCCACTCACCCCTGGACCCAGTTCTCTCTCCATGTCATGAGGTAAAAATGACAACTTATTGGGCTTCTTCTCGTGATTAGCCATTTGTTCCTGAGGTTCCTGCAGTGGCACTTCTATGGCTTGAAGGTCCCCTCCAAAATTCATGTTGAATGTTAATAGCCATTTTGATAATATTAAGAGGTA
The DNA here is from genome assembly GCF_028885625.2 of Pongo pygmaeus. Classification (NCBI taxonomy): domain Eukaryota; kingdom Metazoa; phylum Chordata; class Mammalia; order Primates; family Hominidae; genus Pongo; species Pongo pygmaeus. The sequence goes on along the minus strand of NC_072396.2, from coordinate 153,087,300 downwards.
GGACTGTTAAGATGTGATTAGGCCATGTGGGCTCCACTCTCAAGAATGGGTTAATGTCCTTATCTCAGAAGTGGGTTCGTTATTGTGAGAATTGGTTGTTATAAAAGTTTTTACTCTTGCCTTCTCTTGCCCCTCCTCCCCCCACCATGGAATGGTGCAGCATGAGGGCCCTCACTGGATGCTGACTCAGCCTCCAGAACCATAAGCCAAATAAATGTCTACTGTTTATCAATTATCCAGTCTCGGGTATTCTGTTATAGTAGCAGAAAACAGACTAAGATGTCCACCCTTTCTCTAAGCCAGTGATTCTCAAAGAGTGTCCCCGCAAAGGAATAGCATCACATCAGAACTTGTTAGAAATACAAATTATTGAGCCCAATCCTAGGCCTACTGAATGAGAAGCACTGGGAATGGGTCTCAGTCCTCTGTGCTTTAACAAGCTTTCCAGGGGATTCTGAGTCATGCTCAACTTGAGAAACAAGTGGTCCACGATAAGTATGACTTGCCTGGTTTGGTCTTACAGGTTTGGGTCTGACATAATAAATCTCTATCAATCAGGAATTCCTTGAAACCTGAGCTATTGGCATGCCTAGCTGAAGGGGGGAAAGCCCTGAGTCCTTCTGAGATATGGCTCTAGGGGCTCTCAAAAAGGTCTGGTCACTTTTCTTTAACACTCTCTTCAACATCCTCTGTCCCTAGAAATGTTTGACTGGCTTTCTAGAGTCACACTAATTATAGCCATTTATAGAAACCACTTAATATTTTGGCCCAATTACCACACAAATCATTAGACATGTCTCATTTTAACTTCATAACAAGTTTTATTTGATTCTAATACTATTTTTTCTTCTAAGCTCAATTTTCACAATTTATCATTCATGTAACAGGGCCATCTGCTCCCAACTTAAAAGAATTAGAGAGACCCTGTAAAAATATTGACCCAGTCAACCTGAACACATGAAGACTGCAATTACTAGTTCCCTGGGCTTACATATGAATAGGTTTCACTTCTAAAGAAGCTGAATATGCCAGAAACCATGCTTATAAAACCAGTGATGATATTCACATTACAAAAAGATATTTCGCTTTGCAAAAACTTGTTCTTCAATAGTGACAATATACTGTTAATTTAAAGCTTCATTATTTATGTATGTGGATGTGTTTACACAGTGATTTTCAGAAGCACACCTATGACATAAATGGGGGCATACCTGCAAAAACCTCGGCCTCTTGCTGGGAATAAATTGGGGAGCTCAAGAGCACCATTTGTATTCTAGAATATTCTGAGGCTGTCCTATCACAGATCCAGTCTGTTCCTGGAGATTTCCCACTGATGCCAAAGACAGCTTCCTTTATAAAATCTAAAAACCCTGGCAAAATATGAATTATAGCACAGTAACTCATGCCTCATGGATTATTCTTGAGAAGGCTAAAGCCTAAGTGTCACCCACACAACTAGGTGAGAATCAATTGCTAGCAGCTTAGGGAGGGAAGAAACTTATTACCATACTGTGTTCAATTCCAAAATGTTATGTTAAATAAACATTTATATTGTTAATGAAGACAGGGACTATATAAATTTGATGCACTGAATTATCATTTAATGAAGCTTTTGCTCAGAATTCTGATTAAGCCACCAGGTCAGTCAATATCTTCTGCCCACTTTATAATGATAAATAGTCCATGAAGTTTTCTGTCTGGCAATGACCTTCCTCATTTATAGAGTCTTACACAATCAAAAAGGAAATACCTTGTCTTGCATGTGAATGCAATGCTCAATTGTGTGGTCATCCAAAGCTCTCTTGTCCATGCCTTTCTGCCCAAGCAGCCTTGTTCCTGCATGCCAGCTCAAGAATCAAGTGCTAAACAGACCTGCTAGATCTCACTTTAAGAGAGACCTCTTCTGGGGGAGTCTTCTTGGAGTAATCCCTTCAGATACACTCCTTTCAGCTTTCCCCTTTCAGCTCTTATGTATTCAGATTGGACTGCATTATTCTGAACTTAATGCACTACTGTGTCAAATAAACAAAAAAGAGAGAGATGGAAAGGAATGTAAATCTGAGAGTCTGACATAGGAAGGAGGCTGAATCACTGTTATTGTCAGAGTTCAAAGCTTCACAAATGTTTCTTCCACTGTAGTGATTCTTTTAAAAAAATTATTTTACTTTCAATATTTGTGAGTACATAGATGTATATGTTTATGGGGTACATGAGATATCTTGGTACAGGAACACAATGTGTAATAATCATATTATAAAAAATTGGGTATCCATCCCTCAAGCATGCAACCTTTGTATTACAAATAATCCAATTATACCCTTAGTTATTTTTAAATGTACAAGGAAATTATTATTGACTGTAGTCTCCCTGTTGTGCTATCAAATACTAGATTTATACATTCTTGTTAACTATTTTTTGTACCCAATAACCATTACTGCCTGATCCCCACTACCATTCCCGGCCTCTGGCAACCATCCATCTACACTCTGTGTTCATGAATTCAACTGTTTTGATTTTTAGATCTGACAAATAAGTCAGAATATCCAGTTTGTCTTTCTGTGCCTGGCTTATTTCACTTAACATAATGATCTCCAGTTCCTTCCATGTTGTTGAAAATGATAGAATCTCATCCATTTTTATGACTGAATAGTACTCCATTGTGTATAAGCACCTCATTTTCTTTTTTTTATAACTGTTAAGTTCAGGGGTACATGTGGAGGATGTACAGGTTTGTTACATAGTCAAATTTGTCTCATGGGGGTATATTATACAGATTATTTCATCACCCAGGTATTAAGCCTATTATTCATTATTGTTTCTGATCCTTTCCTTCCTCTCACCCTCTGCCATTCAGTAGGCCCCAGTATCCATTGTTTCCTTCTATGTGTCCATCTGTTCTCATCATTTACCTCCCTCTTATAAGTGAGAACATGCAGTATTTGTTTGTCTGTTCCTGCATTATTTGCTAATAATGGACTCCAGCTTCATCCATGTCCCTGCAAAGGACACAATCTTATTCTTTTATATAGCTGCATAGTATTCTATGCTGTATATGTACCACATTTTCACTTGTCCTTTACTTCCCTTTCTGGCTCTATTCCTACGTATTTTATTCTTTTTGCAGCAATTGTGAGTGGTAGTTCATTCACGATTTGGCTATTGGCTTGACTGTTTTTGGTGTGTAGGAATACTAGTGACTTCTACACATACATTTCATATCCTGAAACTTTGCTGAAGTTGCTTATCAGCTTGAGAAGCTTTTGGGCTGAGAAGATGGAGTTCTCTAGATATAGGACTATGTCATCTGCAAACAGGCATACTTTGACCTCCTGTCCTCCTATTTGAATACTATTTATTTCTTCCTCTTGCCTGATCTATCTAGCCAGAACCTCATATATATATATATATATATATATGTACACACACACATATATATATATACATACACACACACACACATACACACATAAATACATATATATATACACACACACATACATGTATATATATACATATATATGTATTGGTTCTGAGTAAATTTAATGAATAAAGTTTTCAAAAATCTTCTTATAATAATTGGATAGTTATATTAAAAATGAAACAATGTATCTCAATTACTATTTTGGTCCATTCACAAAAAATTAATTTAATATGGTCTATATACATGAATATAAAAGGTAAAGGAAAACTTTAAGAAAAGTTGTAAGAGAATATCTTTCAACCTCGGAGGTAGACAATGATTTCTTATAGAGAACACACAAAAAATATTATTAATCATTTTAAAAACTGGTAAATTTGACTTCATCAGAATTCAAACTTTCTCTTCCTCAAAGACATTCTTAAGAAAATAAAAAGTCAAGCTATAGATTGGAGTAAAGAATCACAATATGGCAGTTCAAAGATGGCCGAATAGGAACAGCTCCAGGCTACAGCTCCTAGCATGAGCGACTCAGAAGACGGGTGATTTCTGCATTTCCAACTAAGGTACCAGGTTCATCTCACTGGTGATTGTTGGACAGTGGGTGCAGGACAGTGGGTGCAGGACACTGAGCGTGAGCCGAAGCAGGGCGAGGCATCGCCTCACTCGGGAAGTGCAAGGGGTCAGGGAATTCCCTTTCCTAGCCAAAGGAAGGGGTGACAAATGGCACCTGGAAAATCGGGTCACTCCCACCCTAATACTGTGCTTTTCTGACGGTCTTAGCAAACGGCACACCAAGAGATTATATCCCGCGTCTGGCTCGGAGGGTCCTATGCCCACGGAACCTCGCTCATTGCTAGCATGGCAGTCTGAACTTGAACTGCAATGTGGCAGTGAGGCAGGGAGAGGGGCGCCCACCATTGCTGAGGCTTGAGTAGGTAAACAAAGCAGGCCGGTAAGCTTGAACTGGGTGGAGCCCACCACAGCTCAAGGAGGCCTGCCTGCCTCTGTAGACTCCACCTCTCGGGGCAGGGCATAGCCAAACAAAAGGCAGCAGAAACCTCTGCAGACTTAAATGTCCCTGTCTGACAGCTTGGAAGAGAGTAGTGGTTCCCCTAGCATGCAGCTTGAGATCTGAGAACAGACAGACTGCCTCCTCAAGTGGGTCCCTGAACCCCAAGTAGCCTAACTGGGAGGCACCCCCCAGTAGGGGCAGATTGATACCTCACATGGCTGGGTACCCCTATGAAAAGAAACTTCCAGAGGAACGATCAGGCAGCAACATTTGCTGTTCACCAATATTCGCTGTTCTGCAGCCTCCGCTGCTGATACCCAGGAAAACAGGGTCTGGAGTAGATGTCCAGCAAACTCCAACAGACCTGCATCTGAGGGTCCTGACTGTTAGAAGGAAAACTAACAAACAGAAAGGACATCCACACCAAAACCCCATCTGTACGTCACCATCATCAAAGACCAAAGGTAGATAAAACCACAAAGATGGGGAAAAAACAGAGCAGAAAAACTGAAAATTCTAAAAATCAGAGCGCCTCTCCTCCTCCAAAGGAATGCAGCTCTTCACCAGCAATGGAACAAAGCTGGATGGAGAATGACTTTGATGAGAAGAAGGCTTCAGATGATCAAATTTCTCTAAGCAAAAGGAGGAAGTTCGAACCCATTGCAAAGAGGTTAAAAACCTAGAAAAAAGAATAGTTGAATGGCTAACTAGAATAACCAATGCACAGAAGTCCTTAAAGGACCTGATGGAGCTGAAAGCCATGGCACGAGATCTGTGTGACGAATGTACAAGCCTCAGTAGCTGATTCAATCAACTGGAAGAAAGGGTATCAGTGATGGAAGATGAATGAAATGAAGCGAGAAGAGAAGTTTAGAGAAAAAATAATAAAAAGAAATGAACAAAGCCTCCAAGAAATATGGGACTATGTGAAAAGACCAAATCTACGTCCGATTGGTGTACCTGAAATTGATGGGGAGAATGGAACCAAGTTGGAAAACACTCTGCAGGATATTATCCAGGAGAACTTCCCCAATCTAGCAAGGCAGGCCAACATTCAAATTCAGGAAATACAGAGAACACCACAAAGATACTCCTCGAGAAGAGCAACTCCAAGACACATAATTGTCAGATTCACCGAAGTTGAAATGAAGGAAAAAATGTTAAGGGCAGCCAGAGAGAAAGGTCGGGTTACCCACAAAGGGAAGCCCATCAGACTAAGAGCTGATCTCTCGGCAGAAACTCTACAAGCCAGAAGAGAGTGGGGGCCAATATTCAACATTCTTAAAGAAAATAATTTTCAACCCAGAATTTCATATCCAGCCAAACTAAGCTTCATAAAGTGAAGGAGAAATAAAATACTTTACAGACAAGCAAATGCTGAGATTTTGTCACCACCAGGCCTGCCCTAAAAGAGCTCCTGAAGGAAGTGCTAAACATGGAAAGGAAAAACCAGTACCAGCCACTGCAAAAACGTAAAATTGTAAAGACCATCGAGGCTAGGAAGAAACTGCATCAACTAACGAGCAAAATAACCAGCTGACATCATAATGACAGGATCAAATTCATACATAACAATATTAACCTTAAATGTAAATGGGCTAAATGCTCCAATTAAAAGACACAGACTGGCAAATTGGATAAAGAGTCAAGACCCATCAGTGTGCTGTTTTCAGGAAACCCATCTCACGTGCAGAGACACACATAGGCTCAAAATAAAGGGATTGAAGAAGATCTACCAAGCAAATGCAAAACAAAAAAAGGCAGGGATTGCAATCCTAGTCTCTGATAAAACAGACTTTAAACCAACAAAGAACAAAAGAGACAAAGAAGGCCATTACATAATGGTAAAGGGATCAATTCAACAAGAAGAGCTAACTATCCTAAATATATATGCACCCAATACAGGAGCACCCAGATTCATAAAGCAAGTCCTTAGAGACCTACAAAGAGACTTAGACTCCCACACAACAATAACAGGAGACTTTAACACCCCACTGTCAACATTAGACAGATCAACGAGACAGAAAGTTAACAAGGATATCCAGGAATTGAACTCAGCTCTGCACCAAACGGACCTAATAGACATCTACAGAACTCTCCACCCCAAATCAACAGAATATACATTCTTCTCAGCACCACAATGCACTTATTCCAAAACTGACCAAAGAGTTGGAAGTAAAGCACTCCTCAGCAAATGTAAAAGAACAGAAATTATAACAAACTGTCACTCAGACCACAGTGCAATCAAACTAGAACTCAGGATTAAGAAACTCACTCAAAACCTCTCAACTACATGGAAACTGAACAACCTGCTCCTGAATGACTACTGAGTAGATAACGAAATGAAGGCAGAAATAAAGATGTTCTTTGAAACCAACAAGAACAAAGACACAACCTACCGGAATCTCTGGGACACATTTAAAGTAGTGTGTAGAGGGAAATTTATAGCACTAAATGCCCACAAGAGAAAGCAGGAAAGATCTAAAATTGACACCCTAACATCACAATTAAAAGAACTAGAAAAGCAAGAGCAAACACATTCAAAAGCTAGAAGAAGGTAAGAAATAACTAAGATCAGAGCAGAATTGAAGGAGATAGAGACACAAAAAACCCTTCAAGAAATCAATGAATCCAGGAGCTAGTTTTTTGAAAAGATCAACAAAACTGATAGACTGCTAGCAAGACTAATAAAGAAGAAAAGAGAGAACAATCAAATAGATGCAATAAAAAATGATAAAGGGGATATCACCAACGATCCCACAAAAATACAAACTACCATCAGAGAATACTATAAACACCTCTACGCAAATAAACCAGAAAATCTAGAAGAAACGGATAAATTCCTTGACACATACACCCTCCCAAGACTAAACCAGGAAGAAGATGAATCTCTGAATAGACCAATAATAGGCTCTGAAATTGAGGCAATAATTAATAGCTTCCCATCCAAAAAAAGTCCAGGACCAGATGGATTCACAGCCGAATTCTCTCAGAGGTACAAGAAGGAGCTGGTACCATTCCTTCTGAAACTATTCCAATCAATAGAAAAAGAGGGAATCCTCCCTAACTCATTTTATGAGGCCAGCATCATCCTGATACCAAAGCCTGGCAGAGACACAACAAAAAAGAGAATCTTAGACCAATATCCCTGATGAACATTGATGCAAAAATCCTCAATAAAATACTGGCAAACCGAATCCAGCAGCACATCAAAAAGCTTATCCAGCATGATCAAGTGGGCTTCATCCCTGGGATGCAAGGCTGGTTCAACATACGCAAATCAATAAATATAATCCAGCATATAAACAGAACCAAAGAAAAAAACCACATGATTATCTCAACAGATGCAGAAAAGGCCTTCGACAAAATTCAACAACACTTCACGCTAAAAACTCTCAATAAACTAGCTATTGATGGAACGTATCTCCAAATAATAAGAGCTATTTATGACAAACCCGCAGCCAATGTCATACTGAATGGGCAAAAACTGGAAGCATTCCCTTTGAAAAGTGGCACAAGATAGGGATGCCCTCTCTCACCACTCCTATTCAACATAGTGTTGGAAGTTCTGGCCAGGGCAATTAGGCAGGAGAAGGAAATAAAGGGTATTCAATTAGGAAAAGAGGAAGTCAAATTGTCCCTGTTTGCAGATGACATGATTGTATATCTAGAAAACCCCATTGTCTCAGCCCAAAATCTCCTTAAGCTTATAAGCAACTTCAGCAAAGTCTCAGGATACAAAATCAATGTGCAAAAATAACAAGCATTCTTATACACCAATAACAGACAAACAGGGAGCCAAATCATGAATGAACTCCCATTCACAATTGCTTCAAAGAGAATAAAATACCTAGGAATCCAACTTACAAGGGATGTCAAGGACCTCTTCAAGGAGAATCACAAACCACAGCTCAATGAAATAAAAGAGGATACAAACAAATAGAAGAACATTCCATGCTCATGGGTAGGAAGAATCAATACCGTGAAAATGGCCATACTGCCTAAGGTAATTTATAGATTCAATGCCATCCCCATCAAGCTACCAATGACTTTCTTCACACAATTGGAAAAAAGTACTTTAAAGTTCATATGGAACCAAAAAAGAGCCCGCATCGCCAAGTCAATCCTAAGCCAAAAGAACAAAGCTGGAGGCATCACACTACCTGACTTCAAACTATACTACAAGCTACAGTAATGAAAACAGCATGGTACTGGTACCAAAACAGAGATATAGACCAATGGAACAGAACAGAGCCCTCAGAAAAAATACCACACATCTACAACTATCTGATCTTTGACAGACCTGACAAAAACAAGAAATGGGGAAACGATTCCCTGTTTAATAAATGGTGCTGGGAAAACTGGCGAGCCATATGTAGAAAGCTGAAACTGGATCCCTTCCTTACACCTTATACAAAAATTCATTCAAGATGGATTAAAGACTTAAATGTTAGACCTAAAACCATAAAAACCCTAGAAGAAAACCTAGGCAATACCATTCGGGACATAGGCATGGGCAAGGACTTCATGTCTAAAACACCAAAAGCAATGGCAACAAAAGCCAAAATTGACAAATGGGATCTAATTAAACCAAAGAGCTTCTGCACAGCAAAAGAAACTACCATCAGAGTGAACAGGAAACCTATAGAATGGGAGAAAATTTTTGCAATCTACTCATCTGACAAAGGGCTAATATGCAGAATCTACAATGAACTCAAACAAATTTACAAGAAAAAAACAACCCCATCAACAAGTGGGCAAAGGATACGAACAGACACTTCTCAAAAGAAGACATTTATGCAGCCAAGAGACACATGAAAAAATGCTCATCATCACTGGCCATCAGAGAGATGCAAATCAAAACCACAATGAGATACCATCTCACACCAGTTAGAGTGGTGATCATTGAAAAGTCAGGAAACAACAGGTGCTGGAGAGGATGTGGAGAAATAGGAACACTTTTACACTGTTGGTGGGACTGTAAACTGGTTCAACCATTGTGGAAGACAGTGTGGCGATTCCTCAGGGTTCTAGAACTAGAAATACCATTTGACCCATCCATCCCATTACTGAGTATGTACCCAAAGGATTATAAATCATGCTGCTATAAATACACATGCACACGTGTGTTTAATGTGGCACTATTCACAATAGCAAAGACTTGGAGCCAAGCCAAATGTCCAACAATGATAGAGTGAATTAAGAAAATGTGGCACATATACACCATGGAATACTATGTAGCCATAAAAAAGGATGACTTCATCTCCTTTGTAGGGACATGGATGAAGCTGGAAACCATCATTCTGACCAAACTATCACAAGTACAAAAAACCAAATATCACATGTTCTCACTCGTCGGTGGGAATTGAACAATGAGAACAGTTGGACAGAGGAAGGGGGACATCACACACTGGGGTCTGTTGTGGGGTGGGGGGAGGGGGAAGGGATAGCATTAGGAGATATACCTTATGTAAATGATGAGTTAATCAGTGCAGCACACCAACATGGCACTTGTATACATATGTAACAAACTTGCACATTGTGCACATGTACCCTAGAACTTAAAGTATAATAAAAAATATATATATATAAAAAGAGTCACAATACATTTATCTATGAATCAAAGGACTTGTATCTAGAATATGCAATGAACTCCGACAAATAAATATAAAATGGCAAAAACTCAATTTAAAACAAAATAGACAAAAGATTTGTAAATAGATTCCACAAAGGAAGATTTACAAATGATAATTAAACGCAATGAAAAGTTTTCAACATTATTAGTAATCATGAAATAATAATTAAAAACCCAATGGGATACCATGACTAATTGCCAGTAGCTAAAATTTTAAAAAGAGTTATGATGAGTATATGGAGAAACCAGAGCACTCTTACTTTGCTAGTGGGAGTATGAAGAGGTAAAACTACTTTTGACAATAATTTGGTAATTTTCTATAAAGATTAATATACAGATATTATATGATCCAGCAGTTCTACTCATTTTTTTATTTTTTATTTTTTTGAGATGGAGTTTCACTCTTATTGCCCAGGCTGGAATGCAATGGCTCAATCTCAGCTCACCACAACTTCCGCCTACCAGGTTTAAGTAGGCCTCAGCCTCCCGAGTAGCTGAGATTACAGGCATGCGCCACCAAGCCCAGCTAATTTTTGTATTTTTAGTAGAGATGGGTTTCTTCATGTTGGTCAGGCTGGTCTTGAACTCCCGACCTCAGGTAATCTGCCCACCTTGGCCTCCCAAAGAGCTGGGATTACAGGCGTGAGCCACTGCGCCTGGCCTGTCAGCAGTTCTACTCCTAATACTTACCCATGAGAAGTGAAAATAACTATTTTGATTGTTCCTGTGTAAAAAATTATCTCAAAACGTAGTGGGTTAAAACAATAACTATTTATTGTCTCAGGATTATCTGGGTTGACAGAGGACTGGACTCATCTCTGTGAACCTTTTGCTCAATGTGCTTGGAGTTGCAGACATCTGAAATTTGACTGGGCAGGAAAGTACAAGATGATCACTTATACTGCTGTAGGTTGGTGCTGGCTGTCAGCTGGGAGCTCAGCGAGGCCCATCAGCTGGAATGCCTTGCAGAACCTCTAATATTATGTTGAATAGAAGTGGTGAGAGAAGGCATCCTTGTTTTGTGCAAGTTTTCAAGGCGGATGCTTCCAGCTGTTTCCCATTCAGTATGATATTGGCTGTGGGTTTGTCACATATGGCTCTTGTTATTCTGAGGTATGTTCCTTCAGTACCTGGTTTATTGAGAGTTTTTAACACGAAAGGATGAATTTTTCAGAGAGCCTTTTCTGCATTTATTGAGATAATCATGTGGTTTTTGTCTTTAGTTTTGTTTATGTGATGAATCACATTTATTGATTTATGTATGTTGAACCAACCTTGCATCCCAGGGAAGAACCCTATTTGCTTGTGGTGGATAAGCTTTCTGATGTGCTGCTGGATTCAGTTTGCTAGTATTTTCTTGAGGATTTTTGCACCGATGTTCATCAAGGATATTAGCCTGAAGTTTTCTTTTTTTGTTGTATCTCTGCCAGGTTTTGCTATCATGATGATTCTGGCCTCATAGAATGAGTTAGGGAGGAGTCCCTCTTTTTCAATATTTTGGAATCATTTCAGTAGGAATGGCACCAGTTCATTTTCATACATCTGGTAGAATTCAGCTGTGAATCCATCTGGTCCTGGGCCTTTTGTTGTTGGTGGTGGTGGTAAGCTATTTATTACTGCCTCAATTTCAGAACTCATTATTGGTATATTCAGGGATTCAACTTCTTCCTCGTTCAGTCTTGTGAGAGTGTATGTGTTCAGGTATGTATTCATTTCTTCTAGATTTTCCAGTTTATGTGCATAGAGGGGTTTATAATATCCTCTGGTGGTTGGTTGAATTTCTGTGGGCTCAGTGGTAATATCCCCCTTATCATTTCTGATGGTGTTTATTTGAATCTTCTCTCTTTTCTTTATTCGTCTAGCTAGCGGTCTATTTTATTAATTTTCTCAAAAAACCAGCTCTTGGATTAATTGATCTTTTGAATGTTTTATTGTATCTCTATCTCCTTCAGTTCAGCTCTGATTTTATTTTTTGTCTTCTGCTAGCTTAGGAGTACCCCGTTTTCTATGTTAATGGACACTTAGGTTATTTCCAAATCTTGGATATTACTGCTGTAATAATAATGGAAGTGCAAACACCTCTTTGATATACTGATCTTCTTTCTATTGAGTATATACCCAGCAGTGGGAATGCTTCATATAGTATCTCTATTTTTAGTTTTTTGAGGAACCTCCAAAATGTTCTCCATATTGGTTGTACTAATTTATATTTCCACCAATGATGTACAAAGGTTCTCTTTTCTTTACATACTTGCTAGCATCTGTTATTTACTTTCTTTTGGATATGAGCCATTTTAACTTGACTGAGATGATCTCTCATTGTGGTTTCAATTTGCATTTCTCTAATGATAGTGATGTTGAGCACCTTTTCCTATGCCTGTTTGCCATTTGTATGTTTTTTTTTTTTTTGAGAAATGTCCATTCAAATCTTTTGCTCATCTTTTGATCAGAATATTACTTTTTTCCCTATAGAGTTGTTTGTGTTTCTTATATATTCTGGTTATTAATCCCTTGTTAGATGGGTAGCTGGCAAATATTTTCTCCGATTTTGTGGGTTGTCTCTTCATTTTGTTGATTGTTTCCTTTATTGTGCAAAAGCTTTGTAACTTGATGTGATTCCATTTGTGCATTTTTGCCCTGGTTGCCTGTGCTTGTGGGGTATCACTCAAGAAATTTTTGGCTAGACCAATAACCTGGAGATGTTCCCCAATGTTTTCTTGCAGTAGTCACATAATTTTAGATTTTAGAGTGAAGTCTTTAACACATCTTGATTCGACTTTTGTATGTGGTGAAATATAGGGGTCTAGTTTCATTCTTCTGCATATGGATATCCAGTTTTCACAGCACCACCATTTATTGAAGAGACCCTAATGTATTTTCCCTAACGTATGTTCTTCACACATTTCTCAAAAATGAGTTAACTGTAGGCAGTGGATTTCTTTCTGGGTTCTGCCTTCTACTCCATTGGTCTATGTGTCTGTTTTTATACCAGTACCACATTGTTTTGGTTACTATAGTTCTCTAGTATAATTTGAAGTCAGGTAATGTGATTCCTCCAGTTTTGTTCTTTATGCTTAGGATAGCTTTGGCTTTTCTTAGTCTTCTGTGATTCCATGTAAATTTTAGGATGGTTTCTTTTAAATCTGTGAAGAATGTCATTTGTATTTTGATAGGGACAGCATTGAATTGAATCCGTAGACTGCTTTGGGTGGTACAGTCTTTTTAACGATATTGAGTCTTCCAATACGTGAACATGGTATATCTTTTCATGTTTTGTGTTTGTCCTCTTCAATTTCTTTTATCAGCTTTGTGTAGTTATCCTTGTAGGGATTATTTACTTCTTTGGTTAAGTTAATTAACAGTTATTTAGTTTTATTTGTTGCTATTGCAAATAGGCTTACTTTCAATTTTTTTTTTTTTAGATTGTTCACTGTTGGCATACAGAAATACTACTGATTTTTGTATGTTGATTTTGTATCCTGCAACTTTACTGAATTCATTTTTCAGTTCTAATAGTTTTTTTGTGTGGAGTCTTTAGGTTTTTCCTAATATGAGATAATATCATCTGCAAACAAGGACAATTTGACTTCTTCCTTTCCAATTTGGATGTTCTTTATATCTTTCTCTTGTCTGATTGCTCTAGCTAGGCCTTCCAGTACTATGTTAAATAACAGTGGTGAAAGTTGGCACCCTTGTCATGTCTCAGGTCTTAGAGGAATGGGTTTCAGTTTTTCCCATTCAGTATGATACTAGCTGTGGGTCTGTCATATACAGCTTTTATTATGTTGAGGTATGTTCCTTCTATACCCATTTTTTGAGGGTTTTTATCATGAAGGAATGTTGAAGTTTATCAAATGCTTTTTCAGCATCAATTGAAATGATCATATGATTTTTGTCTTCCGCTCTGTTGATATGATGTATCATATTGATTAATTTGTGTATGTTGAACTACCGTTGCCTCCCTATGATAAATATCACTTGGTCATGATTAATGATCTTTTTAATGTATTGCTGAATTTTGTTTGCTAGTATTTTGTTAAGGACTTCTGCATCAATATTTATCAGACATACTGGCCTGTGGTTTTCTTTCCCTTTCTTTCTTTCTTTTCTTTCCTTCTTTCTTTCTTTCTTCCTTCCTTCCTTTCTTCCTTTCTTCCTTCCTTCCTTTCTTCCTTTCTTTCTTTTTGATGTGTCTTTGCTCTGATTTTGGTATCAGGGTAATACTGGCCTCATAGAATGAGTTTGGAAGTACTCCCTCCTCCTCCATTTCACAACAGTTATAGTAGGATTGGTATCAGTTCTTCTTTAAATGTTAGGTAGAATTCAGCAGTGAAGCCGTTGGGTCTCAGGCTTTTCTTTATTGGGAGACTTTTTATTACAGCTTAGATCTCATTTCTTGTTATTGGTTTGCTCAGATTTTGGGTTTCTTTATGGTTCAATCTTAGTAGGTTGTGTGTGTCTAGGAATTTATCCATTTCTTCTTGATTTTCTAATTTATTGGCACATAATTGTTCATAGGGGCCACTAATGATCCTTTGAGTTTCAGTTGTAATATCTCCTTTTTTAAAATCTCCGATTGTATCTATTTGGGTCTTCTCTCTTTTTTCTGTAGTCTGGCTAAAGGTTTGTCAATTTTATCTTTTCATAAAACCAACTTTTTGTTTCATTGATCTTTTGTATTGTTTTCTTCATTTCAAATTCATTTTTTTCTGCTCTGATCCTTTTTATTTTCTTCTCCTAATTTAGGGTTTGGCTTCCTTTTGCTTTTCTAATTCTTTAAGATTCATTATTAGATTATCTATTTGATGTTTTTTTTTTATTTTGATGTAGGCATTTATAGCAATAAGATTCCCTCTTAGTACTGGTTTTCCTGTATCCCATAGGTTTTGGTATGTTGTATTTCCTTTTTCATTTGTTTTAAGAAACTTTTCAATTTCCTTCTTATCTTTTTCATTGACCCACTGATCACTCAAGAGCATATTGTTTAATTTCTGTGTGTTCATATAGCTTCTAAAATTTCTCTTGTTATTGATTTCTAGTTCTATTCCATTGTGGTTACAGAATGAGAATAATCCATGTGCTGAGGAGAAGAGTGTGTATTCTGCCATTGGATTAAATGTTCTGTAAATATCTATTAGGTCCATTTGTTCCATAGTGCACATTAAATTTGATATTTCTTTATTGATCTTCTGACTGGACTTCTGTCTAATGCTGAAAGTGTGTGTTGAAGTCTCCAGTTACTGTTGTATTGCTGTCTACCTCTCCCTTTAACTCTACTAATATTTGCTTTATATATCTGGGTGTTGTGCTCCAGTGTTGTGTGCACATATATTTATAATCATTATATCCTCCTGCTAAATTAACCCTTTTATCATCATATGATAACCTTCTTTGTCTCTTCTTTGCAGTTTTTTTCTTGAAACCTATTTTGTCTGATATTGGTATAGCTACTCCTGCTCCATTTTGATTTCCATTGGCATAGAATATCTTTTTCCCTTCCTTTATTTTGAGTTTATATGCATATTTATAGGTGAAGTGTGTTTCTTGTAGGCAAAAGATTATTGGGTCTTGTTTTTTCATCTATTTAGCCTCTCAGTATCTTTTCATTGGAGAATTTAGTCTACTTACATTCAATGTTATTGTTGATAAGTAGGGACTTACTCCTGACATTTTTTTTAGTGGTTTTGAAGGTTTCTCTACCTTCCTGTCTTCCTTTTAGCAAAGGTTGTTTTCTTTGGTGATATGCTTTAATTTCTTGCTCTGTGTTTGTGTGTGTGTGTGTGTGTGTGTGTGTGTGTGTATCTGTTGCACATTTTTTAAATTTGAGGTTACCATAAGATTTGCAAATACCATTGTAACCAATTGTTTTAAACTGATGACAACACTGATTGCATATACAAATAAAGATACAAACACACAAAAAGAAAACTAATAAAATATCTACATTTTAACTTCATCCCTCTGCTTTTTAATTTGTTTCTCTTTATGTCTTATTTTACTATCTATGTCTTTAAAAGTTGTTTTAGTTATTATTTTTATTGGTTCATCATTTAGTCTTTCTACTTAAGACAAAAGTAGTTTACACACCACCATTACAGTGTTATACTATTCTGTGCTTTTCTGTGTGCTTACTATTACCATTGAATTTCGTACCTTCAGATGGTTTCTTCTTGCTCATTAACATCCTTTTCTTTTTGACTGAAGAAGTCCCTTTAGCATTTCTTGTAGGAAAGGTCTGGTATTGACAAAGTCTCACAGCTTTTGTTTGTCTGGTGTATTAATCTGTTCTCACACTATAAAAATATACCTGAGACTGGGTAATTTATGGAGAAAAGAGGTTTAATTCAGTCACAGTTCTGCTTGCTGTACAGGAGGCATGGCTCGGGAGGCCTCAGGAAACTTACAATCTTGGCAGAAGGGGAAACAGATGCAATCTTCACATGGTGGAGCAGAAGAGAGAGAGTAAAGGGGGTGGTGTTATATACTTTTAAATAACCAGATCTCATGAGAGCTTAATCATGAGATAGCACTAAGGATATGGTGCTAAATAATTAGAAACCACCCCTGTGATCCAATTACCTCCCACCAGGCCCCACCTTCAACACTAGGAATTATAATTCAACATGAGATTTGAGTGGGGACACAGAGCCAATCCATATCATCTGGAAAGGTCTTTATTTCTCTTTCATGTTTGAAGGATATTTTGCAGGATATACTATTCTAGGGTAAAACTTTTTTCCTTCAACACTTTAAATATGTCATGCCACTGTCTCCTGGCCTGTAAGCCTTCCACTTAAAAGTATGCTGCCAGACATATTGGAACTCCATTGTATGTTATTTGCTTCTTTTCTCTCGCTGCTTTTATGATCTGTTATTTTTGACCTTTTGGAGGTTGATTATTAAATGCCTTGATGTCATCTTCTTTGGGTTAAATCTACTTGGTGTTGTATAACCTTCTTGTACTTGAACGTTGATATCTTTGTCTAGGTTTGGGAAGTCCTCTGATATTATCCCTTTGAATAAACTTTCTATATCTATCTCTCTACCTCCTCTTTAAGGCCAATAACATTTAGATTTGCCCTCTTGCGTTTATTTTCTACATCCTGTAGGCATGCTTCATTGTTTTTTATTATTTTTTATTTTGTCTTCTCTGTGTTTTTTTCAAATAGCCTGCCTTCAATCTCAGTAATTCTTTCTACTGCTTGATCACTTCTGCTATTAAGAGACTGATGCATTCTTTCGCATGTCAATTGCATTTTTCAACTCTAGAATTTCTGCTTTATTTTGTTGTTGTTATTTCAATCTCTTTGTTAAATTTATCTGACAGGATTCTGAATTCCTTCTCTGTTTTTCCTTGAAATTCTTTGAGTTTCCTCTAGACAGCTATTTTGAATTTTTTGTCTGAAAGGTCACATATCTGTTTCTGCAGGATTGTTCCCTGGTGCCTTATTTAGTTCATTTGGTGAGGTCATGTTTTCCTGGATGATGTTGATGCTTGTAGATGTTTGTTGGTGTCTGGGCATTCAAGAGTTAGATATTTATTGTATTCTTCACAGTCTGGGCTTGTTTATACCTGTCCTTCTTGGAAAGGCTTTCCAGGTATTTGAAGGAAATTGGGCCCAAGTCCACTAACACTGTGGTTTTTGCAGACTTGTAGAGGTACTGCCTTGGTGGTCTGGTATAGGATCTGGAAGAATTCTCTGGATTTCTGGGAAAAGACTCTTGTTCTTTTCCCTTACTTTCTCCCAAACAAATAGAGTCTCTCTCTGTGCTGATCCACTTGGAGCTGAGGGTGTGGTGATACAAGTACCCCTGTGGCTTCAGGATGAGACCTGAGGCCAGCACAGCACTGGATCTTGCCCAAGGCCCTGTTCTTCAGGGTGGTGCATTCCCTCAGGCCCTGGGCATGTCCAGGGATGCTGTCTGGGAGCCAGGTATTGGAGTTTACCTAGTGTTTACCTCAGCAGTTTACCTCAGCAGTTTACCTAGTGTTCTATTCTGAGGTTAAGCTGGTACTTACACCAGAAGGCAAAGTCCTTCCCACTTTGCCTTCCCCTTTCCACAGGTAGAGGAGCCTCTCCCTGTGGCCACCACCACTGGTCAATGGAGGTTCTGCCAGGCTACTGCTGATGTTTACCTAAAGCCCAAGAGTTCTTCCATCAGCTTGTGGTGAATGCTACCAGTCCTGGGACTCATCGTTTATGGCAGTGGGCTCCCCTCTGGCCAAGGTCAGGTCTAGAAATGTGGGCCAAGGGCTTAGGTCTGGACTCGGGTACTCTAAGAGCCTGCTTGTTTCTCTACCCTATTGTGGCTGAGCTGGTACCCAAGGTGCATGACAAAGTCTCCTTTACTTTTCCCTCTGCTCTTCTCAAACAGAAGGAGTCTTTCACCATAGTCACCACAGCTCAGAATATGCTGGGTCACACCTGTAGTCAGCAGGTCTTAAAGCCCAAGGCCCATGGTGTACTTCCTGGGCATCACTGCTGCTTATTCAGGGCCCAAGGGCTCTTTAGTCAGTGGGTGATAAATCCTGCCAGTACTGGGTCCTTTCCTTCAAGGCAGTAGATTCCCTTTTGGCCCTGGGTGTGACTAGAAATTTCATCTGTGAACTTGGTCCTGAAATGGGGGCCTCAGAACTCTGCCTAGTGCCCTATCCTACTATGGTTGAGCTGGTATCCAAGGCAGAAACCAAAGTCCCCTTTACCCTTTGCTCTCCTCTCTTTAAGCAGAAGGAAGGAGTCACTTTTGTTGCTCTGAGTTGCACTGCCTGAGGGCTGGGGGAGGGCTGGGGGAGGGATGGTGCAAGCCCTCCCTTAGCCACACCAGCTGGTGTCTCCCTAGATCATGTGCCACCCTAGTTCGCTGGCTCTAAGCCCTGCCTAGCACTAGCAGTTGTCTAGAAATTGTAGTCCTTGTGTCCTAGACTGCCTTTAAGTTTGCCTAGGACCCCAAAGCACTTCAGCCCATGGTGGCGAGGCTTGCTGAGAAACTCATGTTCGAACCCCTGGGATGGGTGATGCCCCTCTGGGCCAGGTCTTTTCCAAATGATCCTTCTATGCACAGGTGCTAGTTGAACCCAGCATGGCTTTATTCTCCCCTGTGACAGAGCAATACTGATTTTAATGTAAAGTTCCCCAGTCTCTGTGCTCTCCCTCCCCACAGTGCAGATTCTCTCTCCATGCAGCATGGCCACTGCTGCAGGATGGGGAAGGGGTGGTTTTGGCAATTCAAGATTGTTTCTCCTGCTCTCCTCAATGTCTCTTATAGTAATATGAAGTGAAATCTAGGTACTGTGATTACTCACCTAATTTTCGGTTCTTGTGACATTGGTTTTCTGTGTGCAGATAATTGTTAAAATTTGTTGTTCCAGTTGGGAGGAATAATGATGGAGGCTTCTAGTCTGCCATCTTGCTCCATCCCCACAGTGATTCCTAACCTTCAAAGGGGTCAAGTACCCTCTCTAAGACTTTGAGGAAATCTAGAGCTCCTCTCCCTAGACATGCTTATATGCACATATACACAAAGTTTTGCATCCAATTTGAAGGGGTTTATGCATCACATATGATACATCCATAGGCCCAAAATCAAAAGTCACCAGGAATCACCACCACCTTTATCATTGTGATGTCCAATCACACCATCTGTAATTCATGTGACACTGATTTGAGAATAATTTTATTAAAATGTCTGATATGTATTATAGTTGGTCGATTTTCTAGGTTCTGCCTGGGACCTTCCTCTATTCCCACTCCCTCCAGGTGGGCTTACTCACTCCCAATGCATCAACTGCCCTCTTTGTCAGTGGCTAACCAATCCCTGCCCTCTTTGTGAAACTCATGGAAGTTACGAAATCTCTATCCAGAAACGTGTACATAAGCATCTACCCCCTCATTGTGTCACCTGGCCTTCTGGGCATGTACATGCCATCTGGTCCATCCACAAACTCAAAACTGAAAGGGAACTTCATCTCCCTATACAAAATGAATTCAGGCATGTAACCTTTTAACTTGGGGATTAAATCTATTCTAATAATTCACAGAAACAGAGTTTGAATTTTCAACGAGCTGTATAATCTAGTCTCAGATCTTCCTGTCTTCTAACTTCATTATGGAAATCCTGATCAAGCCCCCAATGCTGAAAATGCAGGTGCCTCACATGCAGGTCTGCAAAGCCCAGTTTGTTTTCCCCATACCCTGTCACAGGCCTTTAGAGCACTGTGAGTGAGCAATCAGGCGAGCCTTGGCCCACTGTGCTCAAGTGGGGACTAAATCAACTTGTTTAATTACCCTAATAAACCCAACTCCTTTATTTTGGTGCTATTTACAAAATAATAAGATCTAGCAAAGCCTAGTCATGAAAAAGATCTATTGCCTGTAATGAATTTTATTTCTGCAAGTGGCATCATCTCATATCAATAGCTAAACATAATATTACTGATTTGCCTTACATTGTTTGTCTGTAAATTTGACGCATTTCTACTCTTGAAAATAAATATTCATAAACTAAGCTAAATGGGTTTTAGAAGCACAGCCCCTTCATGTGTGAAGTAAAATGCTCAAACTGAAAGGGCATGAGCTTTGAAATCAGGAAGAAAAGTTTCCAACTCAAGGTTCTGTCATTTCCTAGCTGAGTGTCTTGCATTAAATTATTGAAGTTTTCTGAGCCTCAGTTTCATGATCTGTAAAATAGGGTTAACAATGCACTCTTTGCAAGATTGTTTTGAGGATGCAAATGAAACAATGGGTTATAAAATGACTTTGTAAATTTGAAGTGCTATAAAATTGTAGTTACTGTTTCCTGTTTATGTACATAAATAATTTTTGAAATAACAAATGACAAATATGGAGATAAAACACTAATGATTTTGAACACTGCTCTATAGAAGTATTAGACTAATATGAATCCTTTCTTCATTATGGGTAACAACCTTTAACGATAAAAACACAACATACCTTAGATTTTGTAGAGATTGGTAATGTCCACTGACACTCTGTTTGAAGTCAATATGGTTTTGACAAAGTGAAAAATCCACAGGCTCAGAGGTGGGACCTTCACGTCTAATCTGGATTCCAGCAGTGCTGTGCTATTCTATCACTTGAACAATGGTGGTAATGTGCCACTCTGACTTTCCTCATCTGTCAACGGTTCTAATACCACCTGCTCAATTTATCCAGCAGGATTAAATTCAGTTTAATAATCAGAGGGAAAAGAAAAAAGTCTGAAGAATGGCAGCAGGGTGGAGGAAAGAGGAATAAAATAATGGGGAGCAAGGAGGAGGTAAAAAGGAGGCAATTAATGTCAGTGGCATCTCTCCTTAGCCCTCCATGAGAGATACAGGCAGAAGAGAAGCTGACAAAGGAGAAAAGATAAGAAATTTTTTCCACATTGAGGAGGAGGAGAGCAGGGAGAGTCCTCCAAGGGAAGATTTGGCATGTGGATCTGCTTCAAAAGCTGCACAGAGATTATGTGCAGGGGATCCTGATTACTAATCCAATTGGCATGTACCCTAGGGACAAATTTGTCGTGATTAAATTCCCATAAAGTTTGATATAAGCTTCAAATCAGCAGAAAAATAATGAGTTTACTTTGTAGGGTACACTAGGAGAAGAGTCAGTAAGAATAGTTTGGGAAGGATTCTGTGTAGTAGGTTCAGGTAGCATCTTTGCTTTCTTGAGGAATCAAATTATAGACATAGGAGAAGTTTCAATCTGAAGAAGAAAAGACTGTGACTTATGAAGAAAGTAAGGTTTGGCTTTGAGGTCTGGACCATCAAATCTAATATCGAAAAGAGAGTTTGATTCAGTTCAGGTGAAGAATATTTTTACTTTGAGCATTCACTATGTGCCAGGTCTTGGGCTGCATATCATGCAAAATTTTAGCCATTTGACAAACATTCACTGCATATCCACTAGATATCAGGGTATACAGTTTAGAATGTACTAAACATTGTACACTGCAAACTCATTGAATCCTTCAGTGCCCCTATGGATTAGGGACTCTTATTACCCATATTTTACACAGCTGAGAAATGTATAAGTTCCAAGATCTATGTCCCTGTCTGAATGACTGACTCCCAGCACTGTGGGCATCTTCTTCACTAGGCTGTCCACCCCACTGCTGTTCTTCACGTGACAAAGGGAAGACCACAGACATGTCACAAATGTGGGAAAGGGTGAGATGAGGAACATAAGGAAGAGGCTGAATTTTACCTTGCAGTGGACAAGAAACAAAGAATAAAAACAGAGACAGAAGCTATGGAGGAAAAAGAGGGGCTAGGGAAAGGAATATGGGGTGGGGAATGGAAGGTTAAGCCTTTCCTCATTCAGTAGCAATGGCTCATCGGATTCTACAGAGGAGGTCAGCAGGGTGGAGGTGGAGCAGGTAGGGGATGGGCACCTCCCAGAATCCATTGGAAAATAAACCAAGGGTAAAAGGGCTGAGTAGAGCCAAGAGAGATGGACCCAACTCAAAAAAGAAGAAATAAAGAAGAGTGCTGAGGTAAGAGTAGCCGCTATGGGAGGCAGTGTAGGAGGGGGAAAAATGCAGGAGGGCAAAGGAAACCTGGAAGGATGAATTAAAATCACACTAGTGGCAGAAAGCACATCTCAGAACAGGTAATACAACATATCAGAACACAGGAAGTTCGAGACACAGCCTGTGGGGCTCTGAGAGCAAAGAAACAGGATGTAATTTTAGTATAAGAAACAAAGCCGAATACAAAGAAGGGCATGTATTATGCAGGAAAGGGCATGGCTTTCAGGCTCTTTGCATTGTTCAACAGGAGGAAGAAGTCACACAGGAGAGGAAGTTTGCTTGTCTCACATCATGTAGAATATTTGAGGCCTGAGCTAGAACATGTAGGTAGAGAGAGGGGTGGAAAAATGAGCCCTCTGTCCTCAGATGTGTATAGAATGCATAAAATGAAATGTTTCTTGGCTGGGGGCAATTTTACTCTTGAAAGGTGAGGTTTTTGTGACTTCTGGAATGGAGGGTAGAGTGACTACTGGCATCTAATGGGTAGAGGGCTTAGATGCTGCTGAACGTCTTGCAATGCCCAGGACAATCCTGCATAACAAAGGATTATCTTACCCAGAGTGTCAATGATTGGTCAAGAAACTCTGATAAGTGTTCTTATCTCTATCTGAAGTCCCTATTACAATAAATAATGGTGATGAGAGGTATCTTAAAATCTTCTAATTAGTGGGTATGCAGTCTCCTTCAATCAAAAATAGTCTCTTCTGGGTTAACTTAGTCCCTTTAGGTAAATGCTGAGTGTTCCAGAGTTTCACCACCCATCCCTGTATACTTTTTTTCCAAGATAGCAACAGAGGTTGGCAAGGAGATCCTTGTGGGGATGCTCATGGCCTCTATGGTAATGTCCTCAGATACTCCACTTTCCTGGCATCCAACAATGAGGTACAGGGCTAACGAAATACCGCTTGTCCTGTCATCTCAATCCAGGCATGATGTTGCTCTCCATCCTGTCTAGTAGGCCCTGCCTTATCCTATGACTGCCTTTGAGGCCCTCTGTGTCTCAGCCACATGATTCTACCAGCCCTGGATTAGGCTGGCCACCTGTAGCCTCTGCCATGGAGTCACCTTGGCTCTCAACATTCAGCTGCCTTCCATGTCCCTCACTGGGAGCATGTAGAGACTTCTGGATCCCTCTATGCCAGGTAGGAGCTATGGAAGAAGTGGCCTTCTTTTTGTATCCATTCCTCCTCTGTTATGATCACTCCTTATTGGTGAGGGACACTCTTAAAGGTGGTCTTCCAGAGTCTCAGACAGTGAAGATGGCATACATCTGCTCTGTTGGCAACTTCCCCAAAAATCTGGTTGGAATATTTTTGTCAAACCTCCATTTTCCCACAAAGTCCACCCTTATGGGGTGGGTGGGGGAGATGAAACACTTACTCATCCTCTTTCTTTCACTCACTCTCCCACCTCTCAGTGTGCTCCATGTTTTCTCCTAAAGAGTGGGCCTGTCACATGTATCACATGCTGAGTTTTCACAATCTATTACTTGAAGTAAAGCTCTAGAGGCCCTGTTGGCCAGGCCTTCCTCTTTATTTTACAACTTTATTGAGATGTAATTCACATAACATAAAATTCATCCCTATAAAGTACAAAATTCAGTGGTTTTTAGTACATTATCATAGAGTTGTGCAACCATTACCACTATCCAATTTTTAAAATTTTTCTTTCATTTCATTTTTAAATTTTAAGTTTTAGGATACATGTGCAGGATGTGCAGGTTTGTTACATAGGAAAATTTATGCCTTGGTGGTTTGCTGCACCTATCAACCCATCACCTAGGTATTAAACCCCAAATACATTAGCTATTTATCCTGATGCTCTCCCGTCCACCATACCCCCACCCTAACAGGCTACAGTGTGTGTTGTTCCCCTCACTGTGTCCATGTGTTCTCATTGTTCCGCTCCTACTTATAAGCGAGAACATGCAGTGTTTGGTTTTCTGTTCCTCTGTTAGTTTGCTGAGGATAATGGTTTCGAGCTCCATCCATATCCCTGCAAAGAACATGATCTCCTTACTTTTTATGGCTACATTGTGTTCCATGGTGTATGTGTACCACATATTCTTTATCCAGTCTATCATTGATGGGCATTTGGGTTGGTTCTATGTCTTTGCTATTGTGAATAGTGCTGCAATAAACATATGTGTGCATGTATCTTTATAACAGAATGATTTATATTCCTTTCGGTATATACCCAGTAATGGGATTGCTGGGTCAAATGGTATTTCTGGTTCTAGGTCTTTGAGGAATTGCACGCTGTCTTCCACAATGGTTGAACTAATTTATATTCTCACCAACAGTGTAAAAGCATTCCTATTTATCTGCAGCCTCACCAGCATCTGCTGTTTCTTGATTTTTTAATAATTGCCATTCTGACTGGCATGAGATGGTATCTCATTGTGGTTTGGATTTGCATTTCCCTAATGATCAGTGATGTTAAGCTTTTTTTCATATGCTTGTTGGCCACGTGTATGTCTTCTTTTGAGAAGTGTCTGTTCATGTCCTTTGCCGACTTTTTAATGGAGTTGTTTGTTGTTTTCTTATAAATTTGTTCAAGTTTCTGTTTGAAGTGGCCATTAGCACTGCTTATCCCCATTCCCTGCTTGGTACCTCTTGCGATCTAATATTCTGCCTAATGTCAGCATTACCAGGGCAGAGTTTCTATCTCTATTGTTCACTGTTGTATATTCAGTGCTCAGAACAGCACCTGGCACATAGTGGGAGCTTAAATAAATTCTTGGAGTTTAGCCAAGATGGCCGATTAGGAACAGCTCCAGTCTACAACTCCCAGCGTGAGCGATGCAGAAGACGAATGATTTCTGCATTTCCAACTGAGGTACAGGGTTTATCTCATGGGGGATTGTCAGACAGTGGGTGCAGGACAGTGGGTGCAGTGCACCAAGCGTGATCTGAAGCAGGGCGAGCTATCGCCTCACCCTGGAAGTGAAAGGGGTCAGGGAATTCCCTTTCCTAGCCAAAGAAAGGGGTGACAGACGGCACCTGTAAAATCGGGTCACTCCATCTTAATACTGCGCTTTTCTGACGGTGTTAGCAAACGGCACACCAGGAGATTAGATCCTGCACCTGGCTGAGAGGGTCCTACGCCCACAGAGCCTCACTCATTGCTAGCACAGCAGTCTGAGATCAAACCGCAAGGCGGCAGCGAGGCTGGGGAGGGGCGCCCTCCATTCCTCAGGCTTGAGTAGGTAAACAAAGCGGGCGGGAAGCTCGAACTGGGTTGGAGTCCACCACAGCTCAAGGAGGCCTGCCTGCCTCTGTAGACTCCACCTCTGGGGACAGGGCACAGCCAAACAAAAGGCAGCAGAAACCTCTGCAGACTTAAATGTCCCTGTTTAACAGGTTTGAAGAGAGTAGTGATTCTCCCAGTACACAGCTTGAGATCTGAGAACAGACAGACTGCCTCCTCAAGTGGGTCCCTGAACCCCAAGTAGCCTAACTGGGAGGCAGCCCCAGTAGGGGCAGACTGACACCTCACACAGCCGGGTACTCCTCTGAGACAAAACTTCCAGAGGAATGATCAGGCAGCAACATTTGCTGTTCACCAATATTCACTGTTCTGCAGCCTCCGCTGCTGATACCCAGGCAAACAGGGTCTGGATTGGACCTCCAGCAAACTCCAACAGACCTGCAGCTGAGGGTCCTGACTGTTAGAAGGAAAACTAACAAACAGAAAGGACATCCATACCAAAACCCCATATGTACGTCACCATCATCAAAGACCAAAGGTAGATAAAACCACAAAGATGGGGAAAAAACAGAGCAGAAAAACTGAAATTTCTAAAAATCAGAGCGCCTCTCCTCCTCCAAAGGAATGCAGCTCCTCACCAGCAGTGGAACAAAGCTGGACAGAGAATGACTTTGACGAGTTGAGAGAAGAAGGCTTCAGACGATCAAACTACTCCAAGCTAAAGGAGGAAGTTTGAACCTATGGCAAAGAAGTTAAAAACCTTGAAAAACGATTAGACGAATGGCTAACTAGAATAACCAATGCAGAGAAGTCCTTAAAGGACCTGATGGAGCTGAAAGCCATGGCACGAGATCTATGTGACGAATGCACAAGCTTCAGTAGCCGATTCGATCAACTGGAAGAAAGGGTATCAGTGATGGAAGATCAAATGAATGAAATGAAGTGAGAAGAGAAGTTTAGAGAAAAAAAAGAATAAAAAGAAATGAACAAAGCCTCCAAGAAATATGGGACTATGTGAAAAGACCAAATCTACGTCCGATTGGTGTACCTGAAAGTGACGGGGAGAATGGAACCAAGTTGGAAAACACTCTGCAGGATATTATCCAGGAGAACTTCCCCAATCTAGCAAGGCAGGCCAACATTCAAATTCAGGAAATACAGAGAATTCCACAAAGATACTCCTCGAGAAGGGCAACTCCAAGACACATAATTGTCAGATTCACCAAAGTTGAAATGAAGGAAAAAATGTTAAGGGCAGCCAGAGAGAAAGGTCATGATACCCACAAAGGGAAGCCCATCAGACTAACAGCGGATCTCTTGGCAGAAACTCTACAAGCCAGAAGACAGTGGGGGCCAATATTCAACATTCTTAAAGAAAAGAATTTTCAACCCAGAATTTCATATCCAGCCAAACTAAGCTTCATAAGTGAAGGAGAAATAAAATCCTTTACAGACAAGCAAATGCTGAGAGATTTTGTCACCACCAGGCCTGCCCTATGAGAGCTCCTGAAGGAAGCACTAAACATGGAAAGGAACAACCAGTACCAGCCACTGCAAAAACATGCCAAATTGTAAAGAACATTGATGCTAGCGACAAATTGCATCAACTAATGAGCAAAATAACCAGCTGACATCATAATGACAGGATCAAATTCACACATAACAATATTAACCTTAAATGTAAATGGGCTAAATGCTCCAATTAAAAGACACAGACTGGCAAATTGGATACAGATTCAAGACCCATCAGTGTGCTGTATTCAGGAAACCCATCTCATGTGCAGACACACAAATAGGCTCAAAATAAAGGGATGGAGGAAGATCTACCAAGCAAATGGAAAAAAAAAAAAAAAAGCAGGGGTTGGAATCCTAGTCTCTGATAAAACAGACTTGAAACCAACAAAGATCAAAAGAGACAAAGAAGGTCATTACATAATGGTAAAGGGATCAATTCAACAAGAAGAGCTAACTATCCTAAATATATATGCACCCAATACAGGAGCACCCAGACTCATAAAGCAAGTCCTTAGAGACCTACAAAGAGACTTAGACTCCCACACAATAATAATGGGAGACATTAACATCCCACTGTCAACATTAGACAGATCAATGAGACAGAAAGTTAACAAGGATATCCAGGAATTGAACTCAGCTCTGCACCAAGCTGACCTAATAGACATCTACAGAACTCACCACCTCAAATCAACAGAATATACATTCTTCTCAGCACCACACCACACCTATTCTAAAATTGACCACATAGTTGGAAGTAAAGCTCTCCTCAGCAAATGGAAAAGAACAGGAATTATAACAAACTGTCTCTCAGACCACAGTACAATCAAACTAGAACTCAGGATTAAGAAACTCAATCAAAACCACTCAAATACATGGAAACTGAACAACCTGCTCCTGAATGACTACTGGGTACATAATGAAATGAAGGCAGAAATATAGATGTTCTTTGAAACCAACGAGAACAAAGACACAACATACCAGAATCTCTGGGACACATTTAAAGCAGTGTGTGGAGGGAAATTTATAGCACTAAATGCCCACAAGAGAAAGCAGGAAAGATCTAAAGCTGACACCCTAACATCACAATTAAAACAACTAGAGAAGCAAGAGCAAACACATTCAAAAGCTAGAAGAAGGTAAGAAATAACTAAGATCAGAGCAGAACTGAAGGAAATAGAGACACAAAAATCCCTTCCAAAAATCAGTAAATCCAGGAGCTTGTTTTCTGAAAAGATCAACAAAATTGATAGACTGCTAGCAAGCCTAATAAAGAAGAAAAGAGAGAAGAATCAAATAGACGCAATAAAAAATGATAAAGGGGATATCACCACCAATCCCACAAAAATACAAACAACCATCAGAGAATACTATAAACACCTCTACGCAAATAAACTAGAAAATCTAGAAGAAATGGATAAATTCCTCGACACATACACCCTCCCAAGACTAAATCAGGAAGAAGTTGAATCTCTTAGTAGACCAATAACAGGCTCTGAAATTGAGGCAATAATTAATAGCTTACCAACCAAAAGAAGTCCAGGACCAGATGGATTCACAGCCGAATTCTCCCAGAGGTACAAGGAGGAGCTGGTACCATTCCTTCTGAAATTATTCCAATTAATAGAAAAAGAGGGAATCCTCCCTAACTCATTTTATGAGGCCAGCATCATCCTGATACCAAAGCCTGGCAGAGACACAACAAAAAAAGAGAATTTTAGACCAATATCCCTGATGAACATCGATGCAAAAATCCTCAAGAAAACACTGGCAAACCGAATCCAGCAGCATCTCAAAAAGCTTATCCACCATGATCATGTGGGTTTCATCCTTGGGATACAAGGCTGGTTCAACATACACAAATCAATAAACGTAATCCAGCATATAAACAGAACCAATGACAAAACCCACATGATTATCTCAATAGATGCAGAAAAGGCCTTTGACAAAATTCAGCAACGCTTCATGCTAAAAACTCTCAACAAATTAGGTATTGATGGGATGTATCTCAAAATAATAAGAGCTATCTAAACTGGAAGCATTCCCTTTGAAAAGTGGCACAAAACAGGTTTGTCCTCTCTCACCACTCCTATTCAACACACTGTTGGAAGTTCTGGCCAGGGCAACCAGGCAGGAGAAGGAAATAAAGGGTATTCAATTAGGAAAAGAGGAAGTCAAATTGTCCCTGTTTGCAGATGACATAATTGTATATCTAGAAAACCCCATCGTCTCAGCCTAAAATCTCCTTAAGCTGGTAAACAACTTCAGGAAAGTCTCAGGATACAAAATCAATGTGCAAAAATCACAAGCATTCTTATACACCAATAACAGACAAACAGAGAGCCAAATCATGAGTGAACTCCCATTCACAATTGCTTCAAAGAGAATAAAATACCTAGGAATCCAACTCACAAGGGATGTGAAGGACCTCTTCAAGGAGAACTACAAACCACTGCTCAATGAAATAAAAGAGGATACAAACAAATGGAAGAACATTCCATGCTCATGGGTAGGAAGAATCAATATCGTGAAAATGGCCATACTGCCTAAGGTAATTTATAGATTCAGTGCCATTCCCATCAAGCTACCAATGACTTTCTTCACACAATTGGATAAAAACTACTTTAAAGTTCATATGGAACCAAAAAAGAGCCCGCATTTCCAAGTCAATCCTAAGCAAAAAGAACAAAGCTGGAGGCATCACACTACCTGACTTCAAACTATGCTACAAGGCTACAGTAACGAAAACAGCATGGTACTGGTACCAAAACAGAGATATATACCAATGGAACAGAACAGAGCCCTCAGAAATAATGCCACATATCTACAACTATCTGATCTTTGACAAACCTGACAAAAACAAGCAATGGGGAAAGGATTCCCTATTTAATAAATGGTGCTGGGAAAACTGGCTAGCCATATGTAAAAAGCTGAAACTGGATCCCTTCCTTACACCTTATACAAAAATTCATTCAAGATGGATTAAAGACTTAAATGTTAGACCTAAAACCATAAAAACCCTAGAAGAAAACCTAGGCAATACCATTCAGGACATAGGCATGGGCAAGGACTTCATATCTAAAACACCAAAAGCAATGGCAACAAAAGCCAAAATTGACAAATGGGATCTAATTAAACTCAAGAGCTTCTGCACAGCAAAAGAAACTACCATCAGAGTGAACAGGCAACCTACAGAATGGAAGAAAATTTTTGCAATCTACTCTTCTGACAATTGGCTAATATCCAGAATCTACAAAGAGCTCAAACAAATTTACAAGAAAAAAACAAACAACCCCATCAAAAAGTGGGCAAAGGATATGAACAGACACTTCTCAAAAGAAGACATTTATGCAGCCAAGAGACACATGAAAAAATGCTCATCATCACTGGCCATCAGAGAAATGCAAATCAAAACCACATTGAGATACCATCCCACACCAGTTAGAATGGCGATCATTAAAAAGTCAGGAAACAACAGGTGCCGGAGAGGATGTAGAGAAATAGGAACACTTTTACACTGTTGGTGGGACTGTAAACTAGTTCAACCCTTGTGGAAGTCAGTGTGGCGATTCCTCAGGGATCTAGAACTAGAAATACCATTTGACCCAGCCATCCCATTACTGGGTATATACCCAAAGGATTATAAATCATGCTGCTATAAAGACACATGCACACGTATGTTTAATGAGGCACTATTCACAATAGCAAAGACTTGGAGCCAAGCCAAATGTCCAACAATGATAGAGTGAATTAAGAAAATGTAGCACATATACACCATGGAATACTATGCAGCCATAAAAAAGGATGACTTCATGTCCTTTGTAGGGACATGGGTAAGCTGGAAACCATCATTCTCAGCAATCTATCGCAAGGACAAAAAAACCAAACACCGCATGTTCTCACTCATAGGTGGGAATTGAACAATGAGAACACATGCACACAGGAAGGGGAACATCACACACTGGGGCCTTTGTGGGGTAGGGGAAGGGGGAAGGGATAGCATTAGGAGATATTCCTGATGTTAAATGACGAGTTAATGGATGCAGCACACCAACATGGCACATGTATACATATGTAACAAACCTGCACGTTGTGCACATGTACGCTAAAACTTTAAGTATAATAATAATAATAATAATAAAAGGTCTACGTGATGAGATTCCATGACCATCAATCTGATAACTGAGACAGCTACTGAGTGACTAGTGGTGGGCGGCGCCTACAGCATGGATATGCAGGACAAGGGGATGACGTCCATCCTCCGTGGGACAGAGCCGGTGGTGCGAGATTTCATCGCACTATGCTGAACTCCCAGCAACTTAACACTTATGGATTTTTTGTTTCGGAAACTTTTTTTTTTTTTTTTGAGACAGAGTTTTGCCATTGTTGCCCACATTTGAGTGCGTGCTATGGCACAATCTCAGCTCACCGCAACCTCTGCCTCCCGGTTTTGAGTGATTCTCCTACCTCAGTCCCCCAAGTAGCTGGGATTACAGGCACCCGCCACCACGCCCGGCTAATTTTTTTATTTTTTAGTAGAGATGGGCTTTCACCATGTTGGCCAGGCTGGTCTCGAACTCCTGACCTCAGGTGATCCACCTGTCTCGGCCTCCCAGAGTGTGGGATTACAGGCGTGAGCCACCACGCCTGGCCTAAAACTTTCTATTTAGAATTTTTGGACCAAGATTGACCACAGGTAATGGACACCGTGGAGAATGAAACCATGGATGGGGGGGTGCAACTGTGGTGTTTTAAAAATTGAATGAATGCCTGTGTGAGTCCATTTCTTGGTTCCTCCTCTTCTTTTTAAAATGTATGTCTCAAACATGAGATGCCATTTTTAATGCGTTGAAACTATTCATTTCTTTTGTAAATGTTCTTGGAAAAGATGAATTTTTGTTTTGTGTATGTGTCTTTATACAAATGATGTTGCACTATACATCTTATGGTGTTAACTGCTGACCTATTAAAATAAGATATATATGATATCTACATGTCTTTATCTATATCTAGCTATCAATTGATGGGTCTATTGATCAGTTGATCTATCTATCTCTTTTAATGAGCCATTGACATTGCCATGAGCTAACACTTTCTTTCTTTTTTCTTTTTTTTTTTTTGAAACAGGGTCTTGTTCTATTACCCGGACTAGAGTGCAGTGGCATGATCTCAGTTCATTGCAACCCCTGTCTCCTGGGTTCAAGCTATTCTCCTGTCTCAGCCTCCCAAGTGACTGGGATTACAGGCATACCCCCATGATGCCCAGTTAATTTTTGTATATTTGGTAGAGATGGGGTCTCACCATGTTGGTCAGGCTGGTCTGGAACTCCTGGCCTCAAGTGATCTGCCTGCCTTGTCCTCCCAAATTTCTGGGATTACAGGTGTGAGCCACTGCACCAACCTGAGCTAATACTCTTGTGTCAGGGTAATGCTGTTTTGTGTATCATGTCTCAACTCTCTAATCTCTCAGTGGTGGACATTTGCTCACCTCCAACTTTCTACTACCAAAATCAGTGCTGCAGTAACATGGCCAGAAATATTCTGTCGACCTAAATGAAAATTCCTTTGAGGTAGAAACCCAGCGGCAGAGATTCTGGTTAGGATGTAGAAGACAGCATTTTCTAAAAATGGTGACCATACCTATCCCATCCTCACACACTTTCTACAATGTGAGTTTCACACTCTTCATTGAGAGGTAAGGTTCCCATTCTCTTTTCTTGATCAGGAGTTGAAGCCAGTTGAAACAGTGCTACATAATGCCAAGGCTAGGTCATTGAAATATCATGCATCTTTTTCTTGATCTGTGGGGCCCGTCACTCTTGGGACCCAGCCACCATGCTGAGTGGCAGCCAAACAGCCACAAGATGAAGTCACCTGGAAGAATCCTGGCCAACAGCCTCAACTAGGATGCTAGCCTATGGCCAGCAAGCAAGTGCCAGGCATGGGAGTGAGTTTCTGATGGTTCCAGCCCCCAGTTATCAAGTCACTCCCCAGCCTTTGAGCTACCCTGGCCACAAGGAGCAGAGATGAGCTTTCCCTATTAAGCACTGCCCAATTTGAAGACTAATGAGCAGAATAAGAATTGATTTTTTAAAGCCACTGAGTAGACAGTTGCTTGCTATGCAGCAAAAGAGAGCTGGAACGTATGAATTCAGGGTATGAATCTCCAAGAAATATTAGAGGCGGCCCCTTTGCAGGGCTTCAAAGTCTATTCTCCCATCATCAGTGCCCCAGGCCCCTCTGCCTTCATGTCTCTGCTGTTTACTTAGCATTGCCTCTTACTAATTTTGCCTAATAGTTGCCAAGTAACAGCTCATCCATTAAAATTGTGTTTTTCTGACTAATAATGATTTTGAACACTTCTTCGCAGGCTTCTAAGCTTTTTGGGTTTTCCCTTCTGAGAACTGCCTGTTCATATGTTTCCCCCATATTTATATTAGGCTGCTGTCTTTCTGTTTGTTTTGCAGGAAGACCTTCTCTAGTCTTGATATTAGTCCCTTGTCAGTTTCAGTCATTGTAAATATCTTTTTGCATTCAGTCACCTGCCTTTGACAGTTGTGTCCTAGCCACAGCAGACAAACGACAGAATGAGAGATTCCATGGAGAAAGAGCCCCATCTGTTCCATCATTGTCCTAAGCTCTTTAAAGCAGTTCTCAATAACATTTTCTCACATTTTTGTACAATGCCCTGACATCTAAAAATATGCGCATATTTATGAGTTCAATTATTAATACAACTCTGAAAGATAAAAAAAGGAAATTCTTTAAAGAATGATTTCATTCAATGTCAATGCAATCACATGGTCAGGATCAATAACCAGTAAAGTTAGAAAAAGCAGGTTGGGGAATAGAAGTGAATATAAAGCAAAGAATGAGGCAAAGCCTCTCCCAGAGCCTCTTCCTCTATGTGTTGCCTGTGGACCTGCTGATAAGGTCTACAGAGCAGTGGAGATAAAAAAGTAACAGTTGATTACAGTTGCACGAGACTAAACTATGAAGTTTGATCCAGGTTTGAGGTCACTTTTACTTTGGTTTATTATCAAAGCAGTAGATCAGCAGTACCAAAGATCAAATGAAATAAGGATGCAGGGATGGGCTCAGCTGCCCAGGCTTCCCTTGCATCTTTCAAAGGCATGCCCTGAATTCTGTAGTGTTGGCAGCTCACATGGAGATGTCCACCAGGCCAGAGATATTGGAAATGGGTTTACTGTCTTTCACACCCTTTGTGTCATGGACTGAATGTTTGTGTACCCTTCTCCAAAATTTGTATGTGGAAGCACTAATGTGATGGTCTTTGGAGATGGTACATTTAAGAGGTACTTAGGGTTAGATGAGGTCATGAAGGTGGGACCCTCATGATGGGAATTTTCCTTATAATAAGAGACAAGAGAAAGCTTGCATTCATATTCTATCTTTTGCTCTTCCTCCCTGTCATTCAAATACACACAAGAAAATAGCTATCTACAAGCCAGGCAGAGAGGCCTCAATGAAATCGAACCATGTTTGCACACTGATCTTGGATTTCCAGCCTCCAGAATTGTGATAAATACATTCCTATTGTTTAAGCCACCCAGCCTGTTGCATTTTGTCATAGCAGTGTGAACTGACTAAGATACTTAGTATTCGGCACCCAGGAACAGCTTACATGAGAAGTAATATAGTATTCAGACAGCCATATCATCTGGGCCAAATGTTTGTGATTTTTTTTTTTTACACTTGAAACTCTTGCTTTTCTGAATTTGATGGGACAGTCTCCATCTTTCTGCATCTGTATTATCTGGACTAAAGGTGTTCAGTTTGGTCCACTTTGGGGCTTTCTTCTGTCAGGCCTAGTATGGCCAACCACACCAGTCACAGCTGATACAGCTGATGTATTGTATCACCTTGGCAAAAGCAGCAGATGAATGCCAGCATGGATTAAAAATCTCTAAAGGGTAAGCTTAAGAAGCGGGAGCCAAAATTGGTGAAACAAAGCATAAAGCTACAAACATGTGGGCTCAACATGAAAAAAAAAATGCCAGGGTTCAAAATACAAAGGTCAAAGAAGGGCTCATCAGTGTTCTTGACAATTGTTTGAAGGGGAAGATGTTAAAATAAATTGGTCCATGGGAATAAAGACACCAATAAAGGAAGGGACCATCTGAAGGATTTGAGAGTTTTTCATTAGGAAATTATATGTTTGATCAAGAACGTTTTGGCACTAGTTTCTTGTTCATTTCATGGCTCCCTTCAAAATGTATAGGGCTGCCAGGAGGTGACTGTTGGCATAGCCCCCTTGATTTATAGTCAGAAGGCAGCTTGTCACCAGAGGAGGGAGGGCTGAACATGATCAATACAGAATTATGTGGTAGTTTCGTGTTTTAGCACTTCAAGTTTACAAAGGCAGAAGAAAATAATTAGAGCCTAGCTCCAACCCACCAGTCCCTGTAGCAACATAGGTTCACGGTGTGCCACAAAAGAGCTTTTCAGGCAAGATTATGTAAGGAAGAATGAAGAAACAAGTTAATGGCCACAGAGAGCTTAAAAAGTCTTATTCAACAGAGTGAAGGGATGAGGATCAAGAACAAAGAATTACAATTTTGAGGATGAAACAAAAAGTGAGCACCTGAATGGGTGATTCACATCTTAGAAAGTGGTAGATGAAGTAGGACAACAACGTGTATGGGAGAATACTGACTTAATGAGGAAATGTTGAATACTGTTTATGGGCTTATTGTGTTTACACATGCACAATAGCATAGATATGTGTAAGATGCAAATACATTTTAAAATAATAAAGGATAATAATGATAAAATAATATGTACAAAACTGAGGATGTTTTCAAAGGGTTACAGATGCAAAGCTGTGTCCCAGTAATATCTCAATTATGCAGCATATTTATTGAATAAATATTTCATTAGATGATTCTATATTAGTGAAGGCTCAAACTAAAGAAAGGAAGCACTTGAGGTGTCTTAAACTTTGACATGTTAAAACTTTAAAAAAACTTTCCACAAAATATATTCTATTATCTTCTACCCTTTAATAGTACCCTGCATTAAAGACCATTTTCTTAATGAGGCAGGCTTACCCTTACACTGAATGTCTCTATATTACTGAATTATTTTAGTGCATGTTTCTTCCTTTAGTAAAAGGATTGGTCATCTAAGAGTAGAAAAAGTTGGATTTCAGATCATTTAACTTCCTATAACTTTAGTGTACTCATTTTTAAAATGAGGAAAAACAATATCTACCTAATCTATCTTCTAAGATCATATGAGAAGCAAAAAGAAAAATGCAGTGAAAATGCTCTATATTTACAAAACGTGGTTTTTGTTGCTAGTACTAGTCATGCTATCTCTCTTGCGGGGTTTCTCAAACTGTGGGCTGGGAACCATTTGCATCTGGGTGAGACCATGTAAAAATTCAGATTCTAGAGCCTCACCCTATATCTGCTGGACTCAATTCTAGTGGTGGGACTAGAGATCTGTGTTTTTAATAAGGACTAAGGTCAGGTTGATAAGCACAAAGGTTTGGAAGTGGTGATCTATTGCCTTGTGAGTCTGTGAGCTGCCACTTCTAATCTGCATTTCGGTAGCTCTACCACCCCTACCACCTTCTCTGTGTTCCTCTTTCTCTTATTCTTTCTTGTCATCTTTCCTGACCATTTTGCTCCTGTGGAGTCTATAGTCATCACGAGCCAATAAGAAAGCTCTTGTCTACTATAATCATGTTCTAAATGCTGAAGTAACAGGAGGCAGAGAAGCACAAGAACATTAGTCAACATCTGAAATGATAAGAATTTGTAGTCAGTAATTGGATAATTCAGCCTTGTCATCTAAATTTCAGGTTGTGAAACATGAAGTGGGGTGGTGAGTCTAACTCATATCAAATTTCCTAATTCTCCCCTTGAGCAAATTGCCATTTTCTGTTGCAAAAATAATCAAAATTAAAGGGCTTTTGACTAGTGTTGGTTTCGTATTTTAAAGTAACTTTGAGAACAGCACAAATGGAGGCTAACATGTAAGAAATTTCCTTTGTAAACTGTACTGATTCTGTATATCTACCGTCTTACCAGCTATGAGGTAGAAAATTACCAAAGTTTAGAAAGCTCTCTGATCAAGGAGTGACTCTTTTATGATCCCAAGCTATTCAAAATTTGTTATGTTCACTGGCTTTATCCACTCCCTTGTGAAATTCCAAAAACTTTACTACATCAGGGTCAGAATGCATATTTAAGCAGAATATATATGACTGCTTAGATATGGAAAAATAAAATTCCATATTCTATATTTGAAGGTAAGAAATCTCACCTGCTTCACCACCTAGAAGCCATAGTGACAATGCTCCATAAATATAGTAGTCCTCCCTTATCTCTGATGGATATGTTTCTAGACCCCTAATGGATGCCTGAAACCATGGATGGTACTGAAACCTACACATACTATGTTTTTTTCCCTCTAAAGTACATACATATCTATTATAAAGTTTAATTTATAAATTAAGCAAAGCCAGTGATTAACAATATGCCAGCATCACTACTCTTGTGCTTTGGGGCTATTATTAATTAAAATAAGGGTTACTTGAACACAAGCATTACTATACTACAACAGTCAATCTGATCACCGAGATAGCTACTAAGTGGCTAACAGGAGAGTAGCATCCCTAGCATGGCTATGCTGGACAAAAGGATGATTCATGTCCCAGGCAGGATGGAGCAGGATGGCTCAAGATTTGTTCACACAACTCAGAATGGTGTTTGCAATTTAAAACATAGGAATTGTTTATTTCTGGAATTTTACATTTAATATTGTTGTACCATGGTTGACTGCAGGTAACTGAAACCTTGAAAAGTGACACTGCAGATAAAAGGGACTATGTTAAATTAGTGCTTAGATATTGACAAAATCTTGGCAAATTAGCAATAATAGACTATTTCTATGTCGACTCAAGTCTTAGTCACACCTATGAAAGTCAAATGACTTGTTTAACTTTTAATTCTATCTTCTGCCACTGGAAAACTTTCTAATTCTCCTGAACAGGGTTGATCCCTGCCTTCTCTTACCTACCACTGTAGTCAGACCAGTGGTCCTCAACCTAGGTCCCAAGAGATGCCTCTGAAAACCTCAATGCCCACAGTACATTCCAGACTGATTAAATCAGAATCTTTAGAAGTGAAAGTCAGGCATCAGAATTTTTAAAAAAATTGTATTGATATATAATTCACATACCATATAATGCACTCATTTAGTATAAAATTGAATTTTTTAGTATATTTTCAAGGTTATGCAACTATTACCACTATCCAATTCTAGAACATAGAAAACCAACATTAACAGTCACTCCTCATTTCTTCTCTTCCTCCACCCCTCAGCCCTCAGTATCTACTAATCTCCTTTCTCTCTCTATGCATTTGCTTATTTTAAATTTTCACGTAACTGGAATCAAATAATACGTGGCCTTTTGTCTCTGACTTCTTTCAGGCATCAGTATTTTTTAAATATCCCTTTATGACTCCAGTGAAGCCAGGGTGGAGGGGGAAGAGATGATTTATATAGACTTTGAATGTAGTGTTTTTTTACTCAATATTTCTATTTTTGTTTACATGTCTGTTTTGTTTTTTTTTTATTAGACTATACGTTCTTTGAAGGCAGGAGCCATGTCTCATTTTTACTGTACTCTAAACACCCAGCCCAGTGCACAGCCCAAATAGTAATTTGGTAAATATTTGATCAAAAAAGAATGAATAAACACATACTACCTTATTGCAGATACTCCATTTAATGAGTTTATTATTTATCTATTTATTTGTTACAAATTATGTTTTTGAGGAAAGGACAAATATGAACTTCTTACAAACTTCTAGAATGGCCTTATCCAAGGGCTTCTATGTGATAATCACTGTTTGGAACTTGGGGTATGGTTCTAGTACCAGAACAAAGAAATTTTATATCTTCAAGGAGCTCAAAGTCCAGTTGGGGAGTTAATTAGATCATAAAAAATTAAACAACCTAAAGAGATATTTTCAAATGGTAATAAGTAGTATAAGACTGTAGAACCAGTGATGAGAGGGATATGAGAAGAGGAGTGGGAGAGGAGGGCTGCATTAGACATCTGGGCAAGGAGGACCCACTCTCTCAGATTTACTTCATATGCAGAAACCAGCTCTAAATAAAACCAGTAGACAAAATGTACGAAGTACAGAGAAAATCATTAACCAGCAATTAAAATAATGAAGATATAATTTTTAAAAACACTATGTTCAACAACAAAAGCATAATGTAGGGAAAGAATATCGGCCTGGGAATCCAAGCCAGTTCTATTCCTAAGTGTGTTGCTATGGACGGTAGAGAACCAATATATGATGCCTTCTCTTAAACCTAAATGGTCATGACAAGATCAACTTAGGGGAAGATATGCATTCCTACAGAATCCAGGAGGAAGAGATCTTCCAAGTGACAAAGACTTTGTAGGATTCCTGCACCAGTATTCTAGAACCCTGCTTGCGGCCTAGTAATATTATGGATAGAGTGTCCCTCTTCCTACTTTATCAGGAATTTTACACTATTGACCATCCCTTCCTTTTAAAATTTTCAACTTTTCCTAACTTGGTGCCTCTTAAGTACCAACATTTAAGTCAACTCCAGTCCCTTTCATTCTACAAACTCTGCCAGGACTCCACCTGCCTCTTTCCAAATCACTGAAATTTTCAGCATGAGAAAAAAAAAGATACATGTGTAAGATTAATTAAAAATCTGGTAATCATGAATCTGAATGTGAGAATATGAAGTTTCCCATCTCCAAATTCAAGAAAGAAAAAAAATTGCCTGTTCCTTTGTTCAAGAAATGAACAATAAGTGGTTCTAAACTACTGATCCCAAGGAGAACCATGTCCAAGTTGGGAGGTGGAGCTGTTTAGATTAGCATTGTTCTTGGTTTCCTCTGTACTTCCCATGAGTCAGTGGTGCTGAAAGAGCAGTCTTCCTGTCATCTTCAAGTTCTCCTAATGTAAAAGAGATCTTGATATAATGCTGAACTCCCACATAGAACATGAATAAATAACCAAGTAATTATCACAAAGTTCTTTGTACTCAAAGAGTTTGTGAAAACAAAGTCACATATAAATGTCAAGTGATTTGGGGTATTGGACAGAATTCCATATTAAAAAGATGACAGGTGTCATAATTCATTTGTATTTTCTATTTTTTTTAAAATTATACTCAAGTCTAGTCATTGCTTTTCTATTCATTTCTTCTTTGGCCTAGTTCTTGGGATTTGTAATAATAGTTGCTTCATTGGCCCCAATCACATGTCATTTTTCTATCATGGGCACCAGTTTGGGAAGGGAAAAAATGTACTGAAAGAAGGGAACTACATTTCAAATGAGAGAGAGAGAGAGAGAGAGAGAGAGAGACGGGGGGAGGGGTGCAGGGGATCGGTAACCAGAGGACACAACAGAACCGTGCTTCTAGGTAAAAATATAGGGTACTGGAGTTCACAGCAGGAGAAACGTGAAAAAGTTGGAGCTTACTGTGTCTTGGATAAAAGCAGGAGTATTAGAGATGAAGAAACAGCCTATACCAAAAGAGTCAATTGTTCATTAATTTCTTTAAGGACATTTTGGAAAAACCTCAAAATATGTGGTATCCAAAATGGTTACAATACTAAACACGAATAAAAATATTGCAACAGAGTGAGTCTAAATATTAAATTGTGATCATTTTACTCAAATAGAAGGCCTTTTAATAACTGTAATTTTCTTGCTAGTCTTTATATTGAACTCAACATTCTCTCTTAAAATTTTAAGTCTCCTTTGTTTTTCTTTTTAAAAAGCAAATAAGTTTGATATTGACAGGAGTATAACCCTCCTGTAAGGAACATAATCTACTGTAATATATATATACATTTTCCCTCTGTGGGCCCCAAACCTTAATTTATTAATATATCAAGTCGTTAAAAACATGACAGATTGGCTTAAGCAATTAAGAAAATACAGGAGGGAAAAATTTTGCATTGATAGAGAATGGACTACAAAATTCAATAAGTCATTTTCATTTCCAAGTCAATGATATATTTACAAGTGATGCTACTAACATTTGTAGTAATACATAAGCTATGACTAAATTAATTACGAATAGTTAAACTTTTATTTATAGCTGTTGTCATCTTCACACTTTTTAGGAAAATCCTTAATCACCCTAATTACAAACTGCCAATCCATGTGATTTCTGCACAGAAATCCATTGTTCCCTGGTGAAAAGTGAAAAGGAAAATGTCAAGCAATTGAATCAGCACAACCTGATGAAGCCTTCCTCCTCAAAGCAAACAAAACCTTTACCTTCCAATGCCACAATAAGCTTCCCATTGAATGCTAAAGCTATTAGATACTATTTCAAAGCCAAAGGGAGTGCTATAAATTGGGGCAGGACTATGACTTCTTCATCTTTGTGCCCCCAGGGCCTACCTCAGGGCCTGGCACAGAGCACGTACTATGTGAATGGCTATTGAATGGTGCTGAATGATGTCACTGTCCCTCCCCACAACATCCCTATGATGACTACTTCTGCATCAGAGACTGCATGTTACAGAAATGCATTCTGCCAAGCTAATGGAATATATTCATAAGTCTAGTGGCTTCTCTTAAACAGCAAGACTATAGCAAGTTTTGGCAACTACTATCCAAGAAGATTATTCAACTCTTGCTGTTTTTGTCTATCAAATTGATGCATAGAACACCCCATGTCAGAATCGACTGATCTAATAACTTAATTATATTGGGACACAGGTGGCCACAATGACAGACTGTATCACAAAACTTAGGTAGCAATCTACTGGACATATAGTTCACTGTTGTCTTCATATATTTAACAAAAAGTATTAAACTGTCTAAGAATGTACTTATTCCAGTGAGCTATGAAGAAAGATTTATGTAAGACCACAATGTTTTCATTGTACTTTTGTCAATAGAGACGTGCAGCTGAGTATATATTATGTGATCTTATTGACTCAATTTTCACTGAGATTTTAATGTTTTTACTAGCTGAAAGGAACAGGGTAATAGGAATATAGCTTTTAAATCCCATATGCTAAATTAGGTAACCTAAAGATAACAATATCAAACTGCTCTAAGTCTCTTCATCATTCTAATAATAGTGATATGTGTTTAAAAGGCTTTGAATATATATAATGAATATATATGAATATATGTATGAATATATATATTCATATATAGAAGGTCTTTTATATATATATATATGTATACACACACACATCTT
Source organism: Pongo pygmaeus (assembly GCF_028885625.2). Classification (NCBI taxonomy): domain Eukaryota; kingdom Metazoa; phylum Chordata; class Mammalia; order Primates; family Hominidae; genus Pongo; species Pongo pygmaeus. Next base: position 153,044,721 of record NC_072396.2, on the reverse strand, counting down.
GTTAGCCTATCTCCCCAGGATGCTCAAAGAACAGTAATCAAAATGAAAACAACACTGATTTCTGCTTGCTTGGCATAAATATGTACCCATCTTGGCAGAGTTCTTTACTGTAGAACAAGTCCGTAGAAATTTATTCTTTGGTTCTCAAAGTAGTTTTCAAGGTCACATAACTTCTGTTCTTTTCCTTTGATAGATGGCATTCTAGCCTAGGTCAAAGTCACCCCAATCCATGCCCCAGCCATGATATTTTTAGTAGAGCACATGAGCAAAACCTTTTATTTTTATATTATTTGAACAATATCTTTTCTGGGCTAAAAGCTAGTTTCAAAAATGAAGCATACGAGGTTCTGGTCTTGAGGGGCAACCCCTAACTCATTTGTAATCATTATCCTAAAGCTGACTCACGTAGGTATGCAAACTCATAAATCACATTGAGCTTTTAAAAAACAAGAAGAATAATAATCTAAGATATGACTTGTTAAACATTAGTCAATAAGGTAGTCTAAAATTTTGGTCTAATAAAGGTTCAAAAACAGTGGAAAATAGTGAATTCTAGTAGTATTATTCTCTCCTTAATCATCTCTCCAGGGCTCAGCATATTAAAATAAACATTTATAATAATCTTAAATTTTAGATTTGGTATAATGTGGGAGATAAAAACATAGACTTGGGATCAGATTGCCTGGGTTCAAATCTCAGCTTTAAATTTAAGTAGCTGTGTGGTCATGGTCAAGCTATTTAACTTCAAAGTATTTCTGTTTCCTCATTGGAAAAATGGGGAAATATATACCTCAGAAGGTTACATGAAAAGTACATGAGTTAATATGTATAAAATATTTAGAATAGTGTCAGACATGGAGTAAACGCTACACACTGTTTGCTATTATCATCATTAAGGATGTTTATTCTCTCTCTCACCAGCGTTTTTATCTGTAGTTAATAATTCCCCTTTCTGTTCATGGGATCACCCATCATTTCTTCATGTACTCTATAAACATTTTATTCAGCATTCACTATACCTTAATAGCTAGTAGCTAGAGTTTCAAAAATGAAGCATACAGGTCCCTGCCCTTGAGAGGCAACTGTTAATCCTGTCTCTAATCATTATCCTAAGCATGATTTACTCAAGTATGCAAACCTATAAATTACAATGCCCTGGGGGCAGGGACTAAGGTCTCAGCATGAATTGAATGACTTGGTGTCCTTAGTTCCTCATCTCTGACATTCACTGGCTTTCTATCTCCACCTTTCTATGTTCAATAGATATCCATCCAACAAAATGTCTTCAGCCACTACTTTGTGGGAGTTGTTGGGGGGGTAGCCCTGATGATATCTGGGTGAAGAGGGTACATGGTCCAGGCAGAGGAACCAGCTAAGACAAAGGCCTTGAGGTAGGAACAGTCTGGTTTGTTCCTGGAACAGCTAGGTGGGAAGTGAAATTTGAGTGAAGAGAATAGCCAAGTGTTGAGCTTCAAGTCAGTGACAGATTTAAAAAAAAAAAAAAAAAAAAAAAGAAGAAGAAAAAGAGAGAAGCCAAAGGAAAGTAATAAGAGAGAAGGTCTAAGAAGTTATAGGGTGTCTGGGCTGGGCGCGGTGGCTCACGCCTGTAATCCCAGCACTTTGGGAGGCCGAGGCGGGTGGATCACGAGGTCAGGAGATAGAGACCATCCTGGCTACACGGTGAAAGCCTGTCTCTACTAAAAAAAAAAATACAAAACATTAGCCGGGACTGGTGGTGGGCGCCTGTAGTCCCAGCTGCTCGCGAGGCTGAGGCAGGAGAATGGCGTGAACCCGGGAGGCGGAGCTTGCAGTGAGCCTAGATCGCGCCACTTCACTCCAGCCTGGGCGACAGAGTGAGACTCTGTCTCAAAAAAAAAAAAAAAAAAAGAAGTTAGAGGGTGTCTGGATCATGCAAGGCCTCAGAAGCCACTGTGGAGACTTTTACTCTGAGTGAGTTGGGGGGCCATGGGAAGGTTTTGAGAAGAGGAGGGCTATGCTGTGACTCACATGTGATCAGGCTGCCTCTGGGAGGAATAAAGTGTTGAGGGGAAAAGGAAAGAACCAGTAGGAACAGAGAGATGATTGTAGTGATGCAGAGGAGAGATGAGATCCACTCAGACCCGGCTGGTAGCAGTGGGAGGGGACAAAATGGTTAGATTGGAGAATATATTTTGCTGATAGCTCAGACATAGGGTATAAGAGGAGAGATGTCAAAGGTGACTCCAGGGCTTCTGGCCAGAGCAGCTGGAAGAATGGCCTGTCTGGACAGGGGGTAGGGAAATATCAGGATTTCAGTTTGGAACCTCCTAAGTTCAAAATATCTCCTAGCAATCCCAGAGGAGACTCCAAGTAGTCAGTTGGATAGATGAGGCTAGAGTTCAAAAGAGGCCATGCTGGAGATGCAAATGCATCTGTGCATATTTAAAGCCACAAGATCATCAGGGACTAAGTGTAGACAAAGAGAATTTCAGCTCCATTTCCTCACAGGTGTCATGAAGGGAAAACAGCTGCATTATTATTTCAAATCTAGGGAAAGATCTGGCAGTAAGGTGGGGAGATAATGAAAAAGCACTGAGTTTATGATTAGTAAAGCTCGTCTTATGGATTGGACTCTTGCATCTAAGAGCAAGTCCCTTCAACTCTCTGAGTCTCAGTTTTTTAATCTGTAAAAATGGACGTAGAGTAACAACTGTCCTGCCCACCTCACACATGAGTAGAAAGCTTGAATGCAATTGTGGATGGTAAAATGTTTTATAAACTGAAAAGCACCATCCAGAAGTTCAGAATATCACATTACCCAAGATGCCCAGGCTACAGCTTGAGCACCCACATTTGCCTGTGGGACTCTTTCCTTGGGCCACTTGAGGCAGCACCCTTCTCCCAAAGGCTGGTCCTTCAGTCCCTGCAAGGTCTTAGGTGGCCTGTATTCTGGCCAAAGGACTTGAAATGTGCCTAAGGATTCCCATGGGGTTAATCAGGGAGAATGTGGCCCATCAGCTCTCTGTTCTCACCTGCGGCTTTCTGCTTTCCCATTATCCGGAAACAGCACTTAAGTGCATCTATGATGGGAAAACAACTCACCACCAAACCAGAGGACCTGCACTGGGGAAAATGAGGGCCAATGCAAGTGGAAAGGAAGGAAATGCCATTTACCTCATTTATAAATGAGAACCCTGTGGCTCAGAGAGCTGAAGTTACTTGCTTGTGGTCATGAGGCAGTTAAGTGGCAAAGCCTTAAGATTTGCTTGACAGTTTCTAGATAAAGTTCTTGCAACTTTTGCTCACAGGGGACACTTTATGCCCTTTAATTTGGGCAACAGCTGGCCATGTATCTGTGAGCATTTGCCAGAAAATACATGTGAATCACCAGGATGCTTATTTGCTAGCAATAAATAGTAGAGATTTACAGTCTTTAAAAAAATATTGTTAAGTCTACACACCAGAGTTTCATCTTCTTTCCTGGATGTTGGCTGGGGAGCAGGTTGGGGTGAGGGTGAGGGGCAGCATGGCTACCCAACCCACAGAATGAAGCTTTGGAGATGGGACGCTGCCTATCTCTCAACCAGAGACCAACAGAAATAACTGCCTTCAGTGCTGAGATGTCATACTGAGATTTCAGATGAAAGACCAGGCCAGGAAGTGGCTTCTGAAGCAATAGAAAGTCTATAAAGACAGCTTGCAGCCTTTCCTGTGTGTGTGTGTATGTGTGTGTGTGTGTGTGTCTGTGTGTGTATGCGCATGAGTGTGCACACATGTTTAGGAGAGCATGGAAGGGATGAAAGGGTAGTATCACTGAGTTAAATGGACCTATTAGATTTGTTTTACCCAGAACTAAAATATATTTTCTCTGTTTAAGTTACTCTAGCATTTCCAAGGTAATATGATCCTAACAATTACAGCAATGACTTTGTCTTTTGGCTACTAAATTGAATTTACCAAATGCAGTGGGTTCACTATAAAGTTCTTAAAAAATTGCAGTTAATTCCATGAGCATATGATCCATAGTAGAAGCTTTTCTAACACCAGGGTTGAAAAGCAATATAAACCTTGTTTTGCCTTTAAAACCTTGTTTTGCCTTAAGTGCCACTTCACAGAGGCAAGACATCCTAAACAACCAAGCACGTAAGACGGCCTCCAGCATAAACTAATCAGCAGTGTCTAGCAGGGAGAGTGACCTGTTCCCCTTAATACAAGTAGCTGATGAAATTATCAGAATTAGAGGAAAAGAGGCTCAAAAATGAGTTTGTCTCAAAAAGCTTTGGAAAGCTGATAGGTCAGCTAAGAACAGACTTCTTATCTCCTTTGCCAAGAGAGTCATCTGATAAAATTGGACCCAGTTTCTCAGCCTAGGATCTTATACTCATTATGTTATTTTGCATTGCTCCAAATTAAAGGTTGGTCATAAAGCCATGGAATAGCACAATTTTGTTAGCATATTGATAAAGACAGAATAAAGATAAATTACAGTTGACAGTAGTTTTGATCTGTCTTTAATTGTGATCCTTATGATTATGGGAAGGATAGTATTGTGAAATTAGAGACTTAAGCTTGAATCCTGATTTTGTCCTTTTTTTGGCTATGTGATCGTGAGCAAGTGGCTTAACCTCTCTGCACCTTGGTTTCCTTCTCTGAAAATGGCCATGACCTACTTGATAGGGTTGTGGTGAGGATTCAGTGAGATCACACCATGTGAAACCATTATCTGAGTGCCTGAAATAGAGTAGATCCTTGGTCAATGGTAGTTTTTGCCATCCTTATTGCTGATCCTTTGGACAGAGTTCAACCCTGCAAACTTGTCAGTGGTTAAATGCTTACTTACATCATAACATACCGTAAAGCAAATATTTCCAACCTCCTAACTGGTGTATGTTCCATTTCTACCTGACCCTAACCCCTCCCCCTCATTATTCTTTATGCAGAAGCCAGAGTCATCTTGTAAAAACTCCTCTGCTCAAAATTCTGCCATTGATCCCATCTCATGAAAGTAAAAGCCCAAGTTCTTCCACAGCTCTCTAAGGTACTCCCTAGCCAGTGCCACCCCATGACTTCTCCAAACTTAACTCTTGCTACCTCCTACTCTCTGACTTCCACAATCTCCTCCTGGTTTTTCTCCAAATATTTGCTTAGAATATTCTTTCCCCAGAGAGACACATGGTATTGTCTCATTTTCCTGAGGGCTGTGTTTAAGGGACACATTATTTGTGTGGCCTTCCCTAGATACTCTACAGAAAAAAAGCATCTCCTATTCTCACCCCTCACCACCCCCAACCTTCTCCCTGCCCGGCTGCCTGGATTTACTTGTCTCTATTGTAATTTATCAATAACTTGCTATCTGGTATTCTTACTTATTTTTCTCTTTATCCTCCCTCTAACAGGTTTTCAACTCCCTGAGGATAAGCTGCCTGTTTTTGTTCATTTTTCTATGCTGAGTGTCCAAAACAGTGCCTGGCCGATGGTAGGGAGGTAATACATATTTATTGAATGGATGGTTAGGAAAAGAACCAAAGAAAATACATTACCTTTCATAAAAGTAAAAAGGTAATAATTAACAATAAGAAACTGGCATTTCAGAAATTGATTTGATAAGCACTAAAAGCGATTTAACTGGCAAAGCTAGGATAACTTGGTGAGTATTTTTGTATTGCTGATTCAAATGACATGTCTGAAAATGATGACAAGTTATAGGATAAACTAAATTGAATTCTGTGAGACTCATATCTAAGGTGAAAAAAAAAAAAACCCTGAAAGCCAATGTTCTAAACTCAATGAGGAGAGTGTTGAGAAATTCAGACAGACATTCTTAAGAAGAATCTCCTTAGTGTGAAGACCTAGGTCTCTAATAGAAAGGTAATAGAACCTTCCTCCTGAAAATGTGGCCAAGGATCAGCAACCCAGCATCCCCCGGTGGCTCCTTAGAAGTGTAGAATCTCAGGCCCCATTCCATATCTGCAGACTTAAAGGTCTGCACTTTAATAGGATGCTCTGGTGATCCATCTGCAAGTGGAAGATGGAGAAGCCCTGGAGTAGAGTGTTTAAGAACTCTCACTTGGGATCCAAAACCTGTTCCTCTAACATACTCTCTGTGACAATTTAGACAAGTCATGCAAACTCCCTAAGCCTCTATTTCATCATCTGTAATATGGCGATCATAATAGCACCCAAGTCATAGGCAAAGAAATTATGATAACAAAGATAATGATGGCTAACATTTATTATGTGAGTGCTGAGCAATGCTCTAAGCACATTATAAGTATTTAACCCTCACCAGAAATCTGTGATGGCTGTGTCATTATTATTCCCAGTGTATAAATGAGGAAAGGGAGACTCAGATAGGTTTAGTGACTTAGCTGAAGCTGCTCAGCTAGGAAGGGGAAGGACAAGTATTGGTTTAACTAAGTAAGCAGGTAAGCATTTAACCTAGTGCCCAGCTCATAGGAAGTATTCAACAACTGGTGGCTTTTCTTTTTGCTCTTGTTCAGATTAATGACACAATCTTTTCCATGTGCTTGGTCTTCCCATTCCACCTTGTCTGTAGTACTGCCAATGGCTTCTTATCCCCCTTTCTGCCCCAGAACAAACCATTGATTTATGGGATCGGGTCTCTCTACTAGGCTAGCCTTCTCTAGAGAGGCTCCAGTCTCCTGTTTCCTCCACATCTGGGCGTCCCACTTCCAACTTGGTTTCCTTTCCTGCTGTTCACTCCACCGAATATTCTTCCTACCTTCAAGCTCATAGATCTGTCAAAGCCACTACATCTCACCTTTTTATTTTTTTGGAGGTATACTATCGCTCTGTCCTTTAGGCTGGCATGCAGTGGCATCATCTCAGCTCACTGCATCCTCAAAGTCCTGGGCTCAAGCCATCCTCCTGCCTCAGCCTCCTGAGTAGCCTAGACTACAGGCACATACCATGACAACCAGCTCTTTTTTTCATATTTTTGTTTTTGTAGAAATGAGGTCTCACTATGCTGCCCAGGCTGGTCTCAAACTCCTTGCTCAAGCAATCTTTACACCTCAGCCTCTCAAAGTGAGGGAATTACAGGTAAGATCCACTGTGCCAGGCCACACTTCTTAAACCTTTCTTTCCCTCAGTGGACCTGAGGACTGTGGCACCTCCTAGGATAAGGTGAATGAGAAAGCCAAAATAAGCACAAGCCTGCTAATGCTGATGGCATGATATTACTCATTTCACATTGTATTTTGTGCATGTATGAGTGTGTGTGTGTGTGTGTGTGAATGAGTGAATATGAATGTGAATGTACATATGAATGTATTTACGAGTGTGTAAGTATGTGTGCTGGCATATATGGGTTTTAGATGGACAGGGGCACATTATAGCAAGCCAAAATACTGAATAAAACAGTATGGTATTAGGTGTTGCCTTTTCACTTTTTAGAAGAACTCTTCATTAGAACAAATCACTTGGTGTAATACTTCTTTAATTAGCAAACTGAGGTCATTGAAATTATTCTTCAATTGACATGTGATATTTCAGGAATGAGACTACCACATAGGATGAAATTTGTAGGACACATACATACATACATGAACACACAGAAACATTCACCACCCCTCCCCCGACACACACACAATTGCCCAAATAAGGCAATCTGTGCCTTGCTTAATTTGGGTGGTTGTTATAAGACAGGGTTAGAAAACTTTTTTTCTGTAGAATCAGGTAGTAGATAGTAAATACGTTCAGTTTTGAAGGCCAGATGGTCTCTGTGGCAACTACTCATCTCTGCAATTGTGACACAAAAATAGCCATAGATAATAATACGTAAGCAAACAAGCATGGTTGTCTTTTAGTAAAACTTTATTTGTAAAAATAGGAGGTGGGCTGGATTTGGCTGGTGGGCTATAACTTGCAGATCTCTGTTATAAGGATTAAAGAGTATCTCTTCAATGGCATACAGTTGACACTTGAACAACTTAGGGGTTAGGGGCACCAATTCCCGCACAGTTGAAAATCCATATATAAGTTTGACTCTCTCAAAACTTAACTGCTAATAGTCTACTGTTGACTGGAAGCCTTACCAATAACATAAACAATTGATTACCACTATACTGTATTCTTACAATAAAGTAAGCTAGGAAAAAGAAAATATTATTAAGAAAATCATAAGGAGGAGAAAATACATTTACTATCCAATAAATGCAAGTAAATCATCATAAAGGTTTTCATCCTCTTCATCCTCATCATGTTGAGTAGTCAAAGGAGAAGGAGGAAGAGAAAGAGTTGGTCTTGCTGTCTCAGGGCTGGCAGAAGTAGAAGAAACTCCATGTATAAGTGGACCTACACAGTTCAAACCCATGTTGTTCTAGGGTCAACTGTACTACATATCCATTAAACAATAAGATACAGGGGTGGAGCTAAGATGGCCGAACAGGAACAGCTCCAGTCTACAGCTCCCAGCATGAGCGACGCAGAAGATAGGTGATTTCTGCATTTCCAACTGAGGTACTGGGTTCATCTCACTGGGGAGTGTCGGACAGTGGGTGCAGGACAGTGGGTGCAGCACACCGAGTGTGAGCCAAAGCAGGGTGAGGCATCACCTCACCTGGCAAGTGCAAGGGGTCAGGGAATTCCCTTTCCTAGTCAAAGAAAGGGGTGACAGATGGCACCTGGAAAATCGGGTCACTCCCACCCTAATACTGCGCTTTTCTGATGGTCTTAGCAAATGGCACACTAGGAGATTATATCCCGTGCCTGGCTCGGAGAGTCCTACGCCCACGGAGACTCGCTCATTGCTAGCACAGCAGTCTGAGATCAAACTGCAAGGCAGCAGTGAGGCTGGGGGAGGGGCGCCTGCCATTGCCGAGGCTTGAGTAGGTAAACAAGCAGGCTGCGAAGCTCGAAGTGGGGGGAGCCCACCACAGCTCAAGGAGGCCCACCTGCCTCTGTAGACTCCACCTCTGGGGGCAGGGCATAGCCAAACAAAAGGCAGCAGAAACCTCTGCAGACTTAAATGTCCCTGTCTGACAACGTTGAAGAGAGTAGTGGTCCTCCCAGCATGCAGCTTGAGATCTAGAATGGACAGACAGCCTCCTCAAGTAGGTCTCTGACACCCGAGTAGCCTAACTGGGAGGCACCCCACAGTAGGGGCAGACTGACACCTCACACGGCCAGGTACTCCTCTGAGACAAAACTTCCAGAGGAAAGATCAGGCAGCAACATTTGCTGTTCACCAATATTCACTGTTCTGCAGACTCCGCTGCTGATACCCAGGCAAACAGCGTCTGGAGTGGACCTCCAGCAAACTCCAACAGAGCTGCAGCTGAGGGTCCTTACTGTTAGAAGGAAAACTAACAAACAGAAAGGACATCCACGTCAAAACCCCATCTGTATGTCACCGTCATCAAAGACCAAAGGCAGATAAAACCACAAAGATGGGGAAAAAAACAGAGCAGAAAAACTGAAAACTCTAAAAATCAGAGCACCTCTCCTCCAAAGGAATGCAGCTCCTCACCAGCAATGGAACAAAGCTGGACAGAGAATGACTTTGATGAGTTGGGAGAAGAAGGCTTCAGATGATGAAACTACACCCAGCAAAAAGACAAAGTTTGAGCACGTGGCAAAGAAGTTAAAAACCTTGAAAAACAAATTAGACAAGTGGCTAACTAGAATAACCAATGCACAGAAGTCCTTAAAGGACCTGATGGAGCTGAAAACCATGGCACGAGAACTATGTGACGAATGCACAAGCCTCAGTAGCCGATTCGATCAACTGGAAGAAAGGGTATCAGTGATGGAAGATCAAATGAATGAAATGAAGTGAGAAGAGAAGTTTAGAGAAAAAAGAACAAAAAGAAATGAACAAAGCCTCCAAGAAACGTGGGACTATGTGAAAAGACCAAATCTACCTCTGATTGGTGTACCTGAAAGTGATGGGGAGAATGGAACCAAGTTTGAAAACACTCTGCAGGATATTATCCAGGAGAACTTCCCGAATCTAGCAAGGCAGGCCAACATTCAAATTCAGGAAATACAGAGAATGCCACAAAGATGCTCCTCGAGAAGAGCAACTCCAAGACACATAATTGTCAGATTCACCAAAGTTGAAATGAAGGAAAAAATGTTAAGGGCAGCCAGAGAGAAAGGTCGGGTTGCCCACAAAGGGTAGCCCATCAGACTAAAAGCAGATCTCTTGGCAGAAACTCTACAAGTCAGAAGAGAGTGGGGGCCAATATTCAACATTCTTAAAGAAAAGAATTTTCAACCCAGAATTTCATATCCAGCCAAACTAAGCTTCATAAGTGAAGGAGAAATAAAATCCTTTACAGACAAGCAAATGCTGAAAGATTTTGTCACCACCAGGCCTGCCCTAAAAGAGCTCATGAAGGAAGCATTAAACATGGAAAGGAACAACCGGTACCAGCCACTGCAAAAACATGCCAAATTGTAAAGACCATCAAGGCTAGGAAGAAACTGCATCAACTAACGAGCAAAATAACCAGGTGACATCATAATGACAGGATCAAATTCACACATAACAATATTAACCTTAAATGTAAATGGGCTAAATGCTCCAATTAAAAGACACAGACTGGCAAATTGGATAAAAACTCAAGACCCATCAGTGTGCTGTATTCAGGAAACCCATCTCATGTGCAGAGACACACATAGGCTCAAAATAAAAGGATGGAGGAAGATCTACCAAGCAAATGCAAAACAAAAAAAGGCAGGGATTGCAATCCTAGTCTCTGATAAAACAGACTTTAAGCCAACAAAGATCAAAAGAGACAAAGAAGGCCATTACATAATGGTAAAGGGATCAATTCAACAAGCAGAGCTAACTATCCTAAATATATATGCACCCAATACAGGAGCACCCAGATTCATAAAGCAAGTCCTTAGTGACCTACAAAGAGACTTAGACTCCCACACAACAATAATGGGAGATTTTAACACCCCACTGTCAACATTAGACAGATCAACGAGACAGAAAGTCAACAAGGATATCCAGGAATTGAACTCAGCTCTGTACTAAGTGGACCTAATAGACATCTACAGAACTCTCCACCCCAAATCAACAGAATATACATTTTTCTCAGCCCCACACCACACCTATTCTAAAATTGACCACATAGTTGGAAGTAAAGCACTCCTTAGCAAATATAAAAGAACAGAAATTATAACAAACTGTCTCTCAGACCACACTGCAATCAAACTAGAACTCAGGATTAAGAAACTCACTCAAAACCGCTCAACTACATGGAAACTGAACAACCTGCTCCTGAATGACTACTGGGTACATAATGAAATGAAGGCAGAAATAAAGATGTTCTTTGAAACCAATGAGAACAAAGACACAACATACCAGAATCTCTTGGACACATTCAAAGCAGTGTGTGGAGGGAAATTTATAGCACTAAATGCCCACAAGAGAAAGCAGGAAAGATCCAAAATTGACACCCTAACATCACAATTAAAAGAACTAGAAAAGCAAGAGCAAACACATTCAAAAGCTAGCAGAAGGCAAGAAATAACTAAGATCAGAGCAGAACTGAAGGAGATAGAGACACAAAAAACCCTTCAAAAAATCAATGAATCCAGGAGCCTGTTTTTTGAAAAGATCAACAAAATTGATAGACCGCTAGCAAGACTAATAAAGAAGAAAAGGGAGAAGAATCAAATAGATGCAATAAAAAAATGATAAAGGGGACATCACCACCGATCCCACAGAAATACAAACTACCATCAGAGAATACTATAAACACCTCTACGCAAATAAACTAGAAAATCTAGAAGAAATGGATGAATTCCTTGACACATACACCCTCCCAAGACTAAACCAGGAAGAAGATGAATCTCTGAATAGACCAATAATAGGCTCTGAAATTGAGGCAATAATTAATAGCTTACCAACCAAAAAAATTCCAGGACCAGACAGATTCACAGCCAAATTCTCCCAGAGGTACAAGGAGGAGCTGATACAATTCCTTATGAAATTATTCTGATCAATAGAAAAAGAGGGAATCCTCCCTAACTCATTTTATGAGGCCAGCATCATCCTGATACCAAAGCCTGGCAGAGACACAACAAAAAAAGAGAATTTTAGACCAATATCCCTGATGAACATTGATGCAAAAATCCTCAAGAAAATACTGGCAAACCGAATCCAGCAGCACATCAAAAAGCTTATCCACCATGATCAAGTGGGCTTCATCCCTGGGATGCGAGGCTGGTTCAACATATGCAAATCAATAAATGTAATCCAGCACATAAACAGAACCAATGACAAAAACCACATGATTATCTCAATAGATGCAGAAAAGGCCTTTGACAAAATTCAACAACACTTCATGCTAAAAACTCTCAATAAATTAGGTATTGATGGGATATATCTCAAAATAATAATAGCTATTTATGACAAACCCACAGCCAATATCATACTGAATGGGCAAAAACTGGAAGCATTCCCTTTGAAAAGTTGCACAAGACAGGGATGCCCTCTCTCACCACTCCTATTCAACATAGTTCTGGCCAGGGCAACCAGGCAGGAGAAGAAAATAAAGGGTATTCAATTAGGAAAAGAGGAAGTCAAACTGTCCCTGTTTGCAGATGACATGATTGTATATCTAGAAAACCCCATCGTCTCAGCCCAAAATCTCCTTAAGCTGATAAGCAACTTCAGCAAAGTCTCAGGATACAAAATCAATGTGCAAAAATCACAAGCATTCTTATACACCAATAACAGACAAACAGAGAGCCAAATCATGAGTGAACTCCCATTCTCAATTGCTTCAAAAAGAATAAAATACCTAGGAATCCAACTTACAAGGGATGTGAAGGACCTCTTCAAGGAGAACCACAAACCACTGCTCAATGAAATAAAAGAGGTTACAAACAAATGGAAGAACATTCCATGCTCATGGGTAGGAAGAATCAATATCATGAAAATGGCCATACTGCCTAAGGTAATTTATAGATTCAATGCCATCCCCATCAAGCTACCAACAACTTTCTTCACAGAATTGGAAAAAACTACTTTAAAGTTCATATGGAACCAAAAAAGAGCCTGCATGGCCAAGTCAATCCTAAGCCAAAAGCACAAAGCTGGAGGCATCCTGCTACCTGACTTCCAACCATCCTACAAGGCTACAGTAACCAAAACGGCATGGTACTGGTGCCAAAACAGAGATATAGACCAATGGAATGGAACAGAGCCCTCAGAAATAATGCCGCATATCTACAACTATCTGATCTTTGACAAACCTGACAAAAACAAGAAATGGGGAAACGATTCCCTATTTAATAAATGGTGCTGGGAAAACTGGCTAGCCATATGGAGAAAGCTGAAACTGGACCCCTTCCTTACACCTCATACAAAAATTCATTCAAGGTGGATTGAAGACTTAAATGTTAGACCTAAAACTATAAAAGCCCTAGAAGAAAACCTAGGCAATACCATTCAGGACATAGGCATGGGCAAGGACTCCATGTCTAAAACACCAAAAACAATGGCAACAAAAGCCAAAATTGACAAATGGGAGCTAATTAAAATAAAGAGCTCTGCACAGCAAAAGAAACTACCATCAGAGTGAGCAGGAAACCTACAGAATGGGAGAAAATTTTTGCAATCTACTCATCCGACAAAGGGCTAATATCCAGAATCTAAAATGAACTCAAACAAATTTACAAGAAAAAAACAAACAACCCCATCAACAATTGGGCGAAGGACATGAGCAGACACTTCTCAAAACAAGACATTTATTCAGCCAACAGACACATGAAAAAATGCTCATCATCACTGGCCATCAGAGAAATGCAGATCAAAACCACAATGAGATACCATCTCCCACCAGTTAGAATGGTGATCATTAAAAAGTCAGAAAACAACAGGTGCTGGAGAGGATGTGGAGAAATAGGAACAGTTTTACACTGTTGGTGGGACTATAAACTAGTTCAACCATTGTGGAAGTCAGTGTGGTGATTCCTCAGGGATCTAGAACTAGAAATACCATTTGACCCAGCCATCCCATTACTGGGTATATACCCAAAGGATTATAAATCATGCTGCTATAAAGACACATGCACACGTATGTTTAATGAGGCACTATTCACAATAGCAAAGACTTGGAACCAACCCAAATGTCCGACAATGATAGACTGGATTAAGAAAATGTGGCACATATACACCATGGAATACTATGCAGCCATATAAAATGGTGAGTTCATGTCCTTTGTAGGGACACGGATGAAGCTGGAAACCACCATTCTCAGCACACTATCGCAAGGACAAAAAACCAAACACCACATGTTCTCACTCATAGGTGGGAATTGAACAATGAGAACACGTGGACACAGGAAGGGGAACATCACACACTGGGGCCTGTTGTGGGGTGGGGGGAGGGATAGCATTAGGAGATATACCTAATGCTAAATGATGAGTTAATGGGTGCAGCACACCAACATGGCACATGTATACATATGTAACAAGCCTGCATGTTATGCACATGTACCGTAAAACTTAAAGTATAATAAGAAAAAATAAGATACATAGATCAGGATGGAAAGCTATCCAGGACACATTGAGAGTTGAAAAAATATCAAGGGCAAAATTCTTTATATTGGGTGCTCCCTTTTGTAATAGTGAGAAACTATACATCTACATATGTAAAGAACATGGTCTACAGGAAACAGAGGCTAAATGGTTAACAGCTATAACTATCTCCAGTGGTGTAAGATTATGGAACATACTGTCTATATTGTATGTTTCTATAGTTTTGATTTTTTTAAAGAGCAAGAACATGTGTATAATCAGAAACATAATATAGCTTTTTAAAATAATATGTATGCATTTTGAAAGCTGCAAAGGGTTCTGTAAGTGTTATTATCATTGTTATTACATACTTTGAGGAAAACTAGTGTTCTATAGATGTAAGCCATTTTCCCATGGGATCCCTAGAAGGGAAGCAGAATTGGCACAGCCTATCTTGAACACCTTGCCCAGATAGGCCGGCCTTTGAGGCTATGAAGTGATAATGTTTAAATTTTTAAAAATCTTTTCAGAAATACCTCTAGAGGGAAAAAGATAAAAATACAATTTAACTTCTGGAAAATATTCTTTCCTTCTCCATGTGTGGTCTGTATTATGTTCCCATCAACCTAGTCCCCCACGGAAAGAAAATCACGTTGGTAAGTTTTTATAAAACATATCCTACATGCACTAGAAGGTCCCAGAGCAAAGGATGAGTATATGCCAAGAGACAGATGTCCTAGGGGGTTTCCAAAAATAGGCAGAATCTGTGTTATGGTGAAAAGAAGGGCGCTGTGAATCAGGAGATCCCAGTGTCAGTTGTAGCTCTGCCAACCAGCTCGCCACACAACTGTACATGAGTCATTTCCCTCCTATGGGCCTTAGTGATGCTATCTGTCAAATGAAGCCCTTCGATTAGTTGGTCTTGAAGGCCTTTTACAGAACTAATGTTAGAGTATGCCATGATACTCCAGAATATCTAGAATATCTTATATTTAATAATGGACCTTGTATCTAAAAATATCTGTATTAGTCTGTTTTCACACTGCTGATAAAGACATACCTGAGACTGGGTAATTTATAAAGAAAAAGAGGTTTAATGGACTCACAGTTCCACATGGCTGGGGAGGCCTCATAATTATGACAGAAGGTGAAAGGCGCATCTTACCTGGCACCAGACAAGAGAGAATGAGAGCCAAGCAAAAGGGGTTTCCCCTTATAAAACCATCAGATCTCATGAGACTTATTCACTACCACGAGAACAGTATGGGGAAACTGCCCCCATTATTCAATTATTTCCTACTGGGTTCCTCCCACAACACATGGAAATCGTGAGAGCTACAATTCAAGATGAGATGTGGGTAGGGACACAGCCAAGCCATATCATTCTGTCCCTGGACCCTCCCAAATCTCATGTCCTCACATTTCAAAACCAATCACGCCTTCCCAACAGTCCCCCAAGGTCTTTACTCATTTCAGCATTAACTCAACAGTCCACAGCCCAAAGTCTCATCCGAGACAAGGCAAGTCCCTTCTGCCTATGAGCCTGTACAGGCATTGGCTAAATACACCCATTCCAAAAGGGAGAAATTGGCCAAAATGAAGGGGATACAACCCCATGCAAGTCCAAAATCCAGCAGGGCAATCAAATCTTAAAGCTCTAAAATTATCTCCTTTGACTCCATGTCTTATATTCAGCTCACACTGACGCAAGAGGTGGGTTCTCATGGTCTTGGGCAGCTCTGCCCCTGTGGCTTTGCGGGTTATAACCTGCCTCTTGGTTGCTTTCATGGGCTGGCATTGAGTGTCTGCAGCTTTTCTGGGCACACAGTGCCAGCTGTTGGTGAATCTACCATTCTGGGGTCTGGAGGATGGTGGCCCTCTTCTCATAACTCAACTAGGCAGTGCCTCAGTAGGCACTCTGTGTGGGGGCTTCAACCCCACAATTCCCTTCTGCACTGCCCTAGCAGAGGTACTCCATGAGGGCCCTCGCCCTGCAGCAAACTTTTGCCTGGACATCCATACATTTCCATACATCCTCTGAAATCTACATAGAGATTTATAAGCCTCAATTCTTGACTTCTGCACACCTGCAGGCTCAACAGTGGAAACTGCCAAGTCTTGGGGCTTGCACCCTCTGAAGCAACATCTCAAGCTGTACCTTGGCCCCCTTTTAGCCATGGCTAGAGTGGCTGGGAAGCAGAGTACCAAGTCTTTAGGCTGCATGTAGCAGTGGGGCCCTGGGCCTGGTCCATGAAACCATTTTTTCCTCCTAAGCCTCTGGGGAGCAGCCTGTGATGGGAGGGGCTGCCACAAAGGTCTCTGGCTTGCCCTGGAGACATTTTTCCCATTGTCTTGGGGATTAACATTTGACTCCTCATTACTTATGCAAATGTCTGCAGCTGACTTGAATTTCTCCTCAGAAAATGGGTTTTTCTTTTCTGTCACATCAACAGGCTGCAAATTTTCTGAATTTTAATGCTCTGTTTCCCTTTTAAAACTGAATGCTTTTAACAGCACCCGAGTCACATCTTGAATGTTCAGCTGCTTAGAAATTTCTTCCACCAGAAACCGTAAGTCATCTCCCTCAAGTGAAAAGTTCCACAAAACTTTAGGGCAGGGGCAAAATGCTGCCAGTCTCTTTGCTAAAACATAGCAAGAGTCACTTTTACTATGTCTGCAACTAACTCCAATTCCCAAGAAGTTCCTCATCTCCACCTGAGACCACCTCAACCCAGATTTCATTGTTCCATATCATTATCAGCATTTTGGTAAAAGTCATTCAATGAGTCTCTAGGAAGTTCCAAACTTTCCCGTATTTTCCTGTCTTCTTCTGAGCTCTCCAAACTGTTCCAAGTTCTGCCTGTTACCCATTTCCAAAGTCGCTTTCACATTTTTGGGTATCTTTACAGAATCGTCCGACTTTACTGGTACCGATTTAATGTATTAGTCTGTTTTCATGCTGCTGATAAAGACATACTCGAGACTGGGTAATTTATAAAGAAAAAGGGGTTTAATGAACTCACAGTTCTATGTGGCTGGGGAGGCCTCACAACCCTGGTGGAAGGTGAAAAACACGTCTTACATGGTGACAAACCAGACAGAATGAGAGCCAAGTGAAAGGAGTTTCCCCTTATGAAACGATCAGATCTTGTGAGACTTATTCATTACCATGAGAACAGTATGGGGGAAACCACACCCATGATTCAATTATCTCCCACCAGGTCCCTCCTACAACAAGTGGGAATATGGGAGCTACAATTCAAGATGAGATTTGGGTGGGGACACAGTCAAACCATATCAATATCATTGCTGAGTTGCATCTTGGGGATATTAATGGGAATAGAAAGGAGTTGGAACAGGAACCATTAGGCAACATGACACTTTCCCATATTCTCTTTACAGGGCTCCTCAGCCTTCAGCTTCCTGTTTGTACTTCAGATTAAATTAAGGATGCTAATTTGATTTTTCCGCAAACAAGATTACACACAATAAATGAAGTTTCCTCCTTGCAGTTGACCATGCCAAAACACCTCTAGATTAAAATTCAAACTCTGCTGTTCATATGGCATAATTAAGTATACATTTGTGTAAGCATTCACATACAAGAACCAACCTCTCTTCTATTTCCCTTCCTCCCTCCCTTCCATTCTCCCCATTCTCTACTCCATGCTTGTACACATTTAAAAAGTGATCTATCCTTCTAGTTGAATGCTACTGACATTCTCAAACAAAATATGCTGTGATTAATAAAATGATGAATCAAATCTATGGCATATCATTGCTTCCCCTTCCCTCTCCTTGGCTTCTGGTAGTTTCCCTAGTGTAGTTCTTATTGCTACTTCCTATAATGATACAGCCTTTTTCCATATTCTTCAAACCAGAAAAGAGAGTCTTATAACTCCCTAACACAAGCACCTATTCTTTTCTAACTTTCCTCTCCCTGTTTACATTCACTTTCCTTTGGGTATTTTTCCTTTTCATTTTCCTGTGATTTTTGGCTATCAGAATTTTCAAGATAGTTCTATTTCCAATTCTTCTCTGTTGTCACCATTAATCAGCACGGCCATCTTAGCTCACATTTATTGAGCACTTATTATGTCCGAAGCACCATGTTAAGCTTTCACTTTCATTATCCTGCAAGTTCCTTACCACACCCCTATGAGGAGAGGTACTGTTAGTATCCCTGTTCTCTAGATGAAGCAGCTGAAACAGAGTTTACATAATTTGCCCAAGGTCACATAGTCAATAAGTGACAACCAGGATTCAGAATCACATCTATCTAGACACCAAAGCCTATGAACATAACCACTACACTATATGGCCTCAATTGCCATCAGACCACGTGGCCTAAAAAATATCAGCCCCAACATTCTGGTTTAGATTTATCAGTGGGTTGCATGGTCATTTTCAGTCATACCAGAGAAGTTTTCTGAATGCAATTCAAAAGCCTAGGAGTAATCTTAATTGGAACCATATGAGACCTACAATAGAGAACTCTAAAACTTTACTGAGAAATATATTTAAAAAAGACTTGAATAAGTAGGGGATAACACCATGTTTCTGAGTTGGAAGACTAAATGTGGTAAAGGAAGATTAATTCTCTTTTAAATTACTTATAATTTCAGCTGAATTCCAAACAAAATAATAGCAGTACTCCTTTGGGAACTCAATAAAGTAATCCTAAGATTTAATTGAGAAAAAAATGGAAAAACATTGCATAGAAAACTTTGAAAAACAAGAGTAATGAATGGAAATTCATCATATCAGATATTAACAATTTCATTTATACCTTACTGCATTTGAAATACAGGTTATAGATCTATAATTATTAAAGCATTAGGGTACCGGAACAAATGCAGACATACAAATGAATGAAGTCATGTATATTGCCCATGCTGATCTTACTATGTATATGAAACAAATATATGATAAAGAAGGTATCTCAAATCAAGGGGGAAAAAGGTTTATTAATAAATGATATTGGGACAAGTAGTTAATTAACTAGGGAAAAATAAATGAAATACTTATTATACATCATTAAGTAAATTCCAGATGGATTATTGAGTTAAATTTTTTTTTTTTTTTTTTTTTTTTGAGACGGAGACTCACTCTGTCACCCAGGCTGGAGTGCAGCGGTGTAGTCTCGGCTCATGGCAAGCTCCGCCTCCCGGGTTCATACCATTCTCCTGCCTCAGCTTCCCGAGTAGCTGGGACTACAGGCGCCCACCACCATGCCCGGCTAATTTTTTTTGTATTTTTTTTAGTAGAGACAGGGTTTCACCATGTTAGCCAGGATGGTCTTGATCTCCTGACCTCGTGATCTGCCAGCCTTGGCCTCCCAAAGTGCTGGGATTACAGGCATGAGCCACTGCACCCAGCCGAGTTAAATGTTTAAAACATGCAAACAATAAAACTAGAAGAAAACAGAGATAAATATTTATCAAATCTCTAATGGGAATAGGAATTTCTAAACTTAGAAATAATGAAAAATAATTTAGAACATTAATAAATTTGACTTTATACAGATTTAACACTCCTATAAAGCAACCAACTTATTCAAGCATATTATAATCAAACTTAAACAATTTGTAAGCTGATGAAAATATTCATAAGTAAAACAAAGAATTATTATGTTTAACATATAAATCACTCATATAAATCTATAAGGAAATACTAATACTCAAATAATGGCAAATACCTTCAATACATATTCATTGGCTATAGACTACATGTTTCAAGAAATGTGCTAGGCACTAGGGAAGGTAAAGTTTATAAGAAATGGTCTCTTAAAGTAGTTAAAATCTACTAGGAATTGAACTTGAAAAAAGGAGCACAACCAAGTATTACAGTTGCTATGATAAAAATCTGAAGTATAAGAGTAACATGAGGAAGGTAGTGGTCAGTTTTACCAAGACTGGGAGACTCAGTCTTCATAGAAGAACTGACCCTTGATCTAATCTTGAAAGATGAGCAGATGTTTCCCAGCTGGATGAAAGATGGGATACAAGGGTGTTCCCAGAGAGAGTAATTAACTAGACATGAACATGACGTGTGTGTGTGGCAGGGGGTTGGGTATGAGTATGTGATGTTGGATGGGGGTAAGACTTTTAGCTGGATCCGTTGAAGCTATAATTGTGGGGTAAAACATGACAGATCTTAGTCTTTATCTTCTAGGCAATGGGATCAAGAGTTCTAAGCAATACTGTAAATACTATAAACAAATGTTCATTTTAGAAAAAAAAAAAAAAAAGACACTCTGGCTTTAGGAGAAAGGATACATTCTCCTGAAAGGAAGGCAGTGAGGCTAGAGATCACAAGACTAGTAGGAAAGCTGTTAAACAATCTAGGCCAGAAATGATAAGACCTGGATTTAAGACATTAGCATTGGAGTAAGAGAAGGATATAATTCAAAAGATGTTTAGGACAATCCATAAAAAAGAAATCCAAGTGGTTCATATGGAAAGCATGTAATACTGTATCAGCAAAGAAAGAAAAATTAAAATTTTTAAAGGTATCACTTTTCAAACTATCACATAAATAAAAAATTAAACATGACTATATGCAATATTGACAATGCTGAGGTTAAGCATATTTTCATACATTTTTGATAACCACCTAAATGTCAACATGAAAATGGCTGCATTAACTATTGTGTAGCCACTGGATGGAATATTACACAATTATTACAAAGGTATTCTAAAAAAATTACAGTGATGTGGCTTAAATGCTTATGACATGCATCTGCATTTACACATGCAGTTAACATTTACTGATTACCTACTATGTATCAGGCAGAGAGGGCAGAAGCTGGTTATACAACAGTGAAAAAGATATATGTGGTTCCCATCCTCATGAAGTTTGGTGTCTAGTGAAAGATATAGATGATGAGCAACCAAATAAATTATTTATTTAAACAAAATAATGAAAAATGGTGGCACGTGCTAGGAAGGAAGAGACCAAGGTACCGTGATTGAGATGAATAAAAGGTAGGATGCAGCAAACCTACCAAGTCACCTCAGGGACAAGATCTCTGATGTGACCTTTTTTTTCTTGGTCGGGGGGAGTCTAACTCTGTCCCACAGGCTGGAGTGCAGTGGTGCGATTATGGTTCACTGAAGCCTCAAACTCCTGGGATCAAGAGATCCTCCTGCCTCAGCTTCCCCAACAGCTAGGACTACAGGCACACACCACCACACCTGAACAATTTTTTATTGTTTAGAGATGGGGTCTCACTATATTTACCAGCCTGGTTTTAAAGTCCTAGGTTCTAGTGATCCTCCTGCTTCAGCCTCCCAAAGTGCTTAGATTACAGGCATGAACTACTGTGCCTGGCCTGAAGTCATGTTTTAACAGAGATTTCATGGAGTTAGCCATGTGAAGACCAGGAGAAATGGCAGTCAAGGCAAAGAAAAAAGGAAGCACAAAGGCACTGAGATGGAAAAATGCATGGTGTATAGGATTAACTAAGGAAGATCATTTGAACTGAGAAGCGGTGAGAGAGTGATAGGAATGGTAGGGAAGTGGTGGTGGGTGAGCAGAGGCCTTGTAGACCATGGCAAGGAAAATTAATTTTATTCTATGTGCAATGGGAAGCTATTTCTAGTTTTATTTTTTGAATAGGAAATACATCCACATGGTTCAAAAATCCAAACAATATAAAAAAGGTTTACTGTGCATGTCTTGCCCCCACCCCTTTACCTGTCTACCACATATTTCCCTTACCCATCCACAAATAACCATTTTATTAGTTTATTATGAAGGCTTTTAGAGTTATGATGGAGATACAAATGGATATTGTTTTATCTATATTTCTTACGCCAAAACTTACTACTTTTGCTATTATATGCTACTCTCTATATTGACTTTTTTTTCATTTAATAACATATCTTGGAGATCTTTCCATTTCAGTCATGGCTGCCTGCTTCATTTGTTTTTATAAGAGTATAGTATTCCATCATATGTTTATACCATAATTCATTTATCAGGTCAATAGCTAGATATTTAAGAATTTTTATCACATAATATAATTTATTTTATAAAAGATGATTATGGATATTACATAAAGAATTGATTAGAAGAGACAAGAGTTAGAGACTGTTGTCATAGTCAGGTAGCCCAAGGGATAGCAATGGTGATAGAAAGAAATGGGTCAATTCAAAGCCTAATATGGGATAGGCTAAGCAGGACTTGGTGATGGATTGGATGTGAGAGGCAAGGGAAATGGAGGTGATGCCTTCATTTGGGACTGAGCCACAGGTGGAACATGGTAACATTTGCTGAAACAGGCAAGATTGGAGAGGCAGGTGTAGGAAGGGGAAGTCAAGAGCTCTGTGTAGACCTGTTGAGTGTGAGATGCCTGTGAAACATTCTAGTAGAGATGTCAAGTAAGGCAGCTGGGTGTGTAAACCTGGATTTTAAAGAAGAGGTTCGTACTAGAGATCAAAATATGAGAGGCATCTGCATCCAAATAGTATTTAAAATCATGACAATGGGAGAAACCACCTGGAGCAGAAATACAAAGCCAGAAGAAAAGAGGAGCAGGTCTTAGCTCTGAAGAATTCCAACATTCAGTAGTCAAAGGAAGCCATGATGACAAAGGACTCTCAGAACAAATGGGAAGTGAATCAGATGAAAATTAGGAGTTCAGTGATAGAAAAGCCCAGAGAAGTAAGTGTTTTGAGAAGGAAGTGGTTGACTGTGTGGGCTGATGCTGATCATCAGGTCAAAATAGATGAGAACAAAAAATGGTAAGAAATAATCAGAGTAAAAAGTTGTAAAAACTCTTAATCATATATGTGTATATATGTGTGTGTGTGTATATATATGTGTATATGATGTGTGTATCCTGTATAGACAGACACACATATATATACATATATACTATTTCTACATCTATACACACACACACATATATATACCCACATGCATGTATATAACTAAGCATAGAAAAGTCACTATGCATTGAAAACAACTGAAAGAAAATATACTTCAATAATTAGTTTTTCAGGGGTCTGATTACATGATTTCTCCCCTTATCTCATTTTTCTATACTTTCCCAGTTTCTTTAGAATGAATATTTATTACACTTATAATAAAAAAAGACATTAAAAACAAGATATATTTCTTAGCTGACCATGATGTAACCCTGACTTGGAAATAGAAATATGACTAAAGATCTACTGGAAGACTATGAAAATTGCTTCTGTTTGAGAAATGAAACATGTACCTTCTGGGAGGATTCTGTAACAGGTAGATGCTATGTGGATGAAATGTGGGGGCAGGAGAGGAGAGGTATAATGTGGGCTAGTAAACCTGGCCCTTCTTGTACTTTCTGTTCCTAAGTATTCTATTTCTTTTTCTGCATTAACTTAATCAAGATTCACACTGCCCTGGCTCTTATCTTGAAATTGAAGCAGGCTAGGACAAATTCTTTCCAATGCAAGCAAGATATGCTTAGAGATTTCAACTTGATCTGCTGCCTATTAGGAGCTGCCTCTAACATTTGCATCACACTAACTCTTTTGTCCATTGTGACCCTCAGTAAGTTGGTGAAACATTCCAAGAATGTCATCCTGAAGGCATCAGCTCTCATCGACTCACACATTTCAAGCTTGCTAGCTTCAGACACCACAGCGGTCAATGCATTGACCAATCCAAAAAAATATTCCCTCCAGCACATATGGAACCTACATCACTAGTCATCTCTCCAGATGGCCATAATGCCAAGTTTGGCTAGCACCCTGTCAAGGTGGAACATGTCTATTCAAACTCCTGCTTTGATTTCCCAGAGCAGTGATTGCCAAAGTTGATCAGGCCTAGTCTATTTTGGCAAGACAAAAGATCCTACAGACTTCCAACCAAAGCTCAGCTACTGCCAGCACCCCCCAAACACTTACAAGAATCAATGTGAAGACAGGTAACTATCTGTAAGTGTGGGTGGTGGACTCACTTCTGCCACTCCCTTCCCAGCTTCCCCTTTTACAGGCACTGCCCCACAAAGTATTATGCTCATTCACATGTTAGTACCTGTGGTAGGATGAATAATGCCCCTTCCCCAAAGATATTCATGACTCAATTCTTGAAACCTGTCAATATGTTACCTTACATGGCAAAAGAAGGCACTTTTGTTCATCATGGATTTTTTCCCATTAATTTTTTTCAAAGTATTGCAGTAAAATATTAATTACCTTGAATACTGAGATTTTGGAGACTCCTTAAATTTTGTGCCCCACGTGTATACCTCACTCGCCTCACCCTGATCCCAGGATTGCATAGTCTAATAGCAACAATCACTCTATTCTTTAATTACTCATATCTAAATCTGTCTACTCCCTAAACTGTGATCCATGTAAGAGTGCAGACCACAGGAGATTCACCTCTGTATCCCTAACCCCAAGCAAAGGGGCCTGGCATGGAGGAGGTTCTCAGTAAATGAATGCATGAGAACCACTGAGTGGTATTATTTGAGTTGTCATGTGAATTAGAATATACAAATAAAGTACTTTGATGAAAAGTATAGGATATATCTATAAGTATATGCATATATCCTATACTTTTCATCAAAATACTTCATCCTATGTGTGTATCTATGACTATATTATATATACACACATACACACATGTGCATACATACATGTATGTTGTGTGTGTATGTGTATGTGTGTATTTCAATAAGCATCAGTAAAATTATACAGGGGCTTACAGAGCAGCCAGCACCGGCCACGGAGCAGTAGCCTTCTCCAGAACTTCCTCAAAGCACCATTATCCTAGAGAAGATACCCAGGGTTGTAGGCCCTGAAATCCTTGACTCACATCCTAGCCAATCTGAGTGCATCAGAGCCTTCCACCACTATCCCCTTCTCTAACTGTAGAATGTAGATCAACCCTTGTTGAATGAGATGGAATTAACCTGACTTTTGGAGGTATTCCCTGGGCGTATAGGTCATACGTTGGGGAGAGGCATGAAAAACCAGTAAGGGTCAGATCCAAGCAGAAAGGCAATTGTGGATCTTGAGGATGAAGCTGGAATCAGACTTTTGAAGTTCTAGGCTCATGCAAAAGCAGGCTAAGGGACCAGATTGGCTGGCAAGGCTCCAGATGTCTAAGCCAGCAGGAGAATAGAGATGGATTTGCATTTGAATAAACTGGCATGGGTAGAAACCAAGCTAGGTGCAGGTTGCCCAGACAAATTTTTCCATACTAGCTGTGGTAGACTCAATAACTGGCTCTCAAAAGATATCCATGTCTTAATCCCTGTAATATGTCTCTGTTACCTTATATGGTCAAAAAGGACTTTGCAGATGTGATGAAGTTAAAGATCTCAGGATGATGAATTTACACTAGATTATCCAGGTGGGCCGTAAATGTAATCGCAAGTAGCCTTATAAAAGTGAAGCAGTGGAGATTTGACACCCACAGAAAAAGATAAGGCAATGTGTCCACAGAGATAGAGATTTGAGTGATGCAGCCACAAGCAAAGGAAGGTAAGCAGCCACCAGAGGCTGAAGAGGCAAGGAATGGATTTTCCTGTAGAGCCTCTGGAAGAATTGGGTCTTGCTGACACCTTAATTTCAGCCCAGTGAAACGGATTTTGTATTTCTGGCCTCAAGAACTGTGAGAGAATAAATTTATGTTGTTTTAAGCTACCAAGTTTGTGGTAATTGGTTACAGAAGTCATAGGAAATAAATACACTCGTTAACCAGTCGTGGTATGGGAACTGGAGTACACTCTAAACTTGAATAAGTGAATAAGAAGACTTGAGTTCAAATCCTTTTTTTCTGCTGATTTGGCCAGTCATTTCACCTCCCCAAGCCTTGGATTCATGAATTGCAGTTTAGAAATAATCATGTCTAATTTATAGGGTCTTTGGTATATTAATAACAATGAGAGCTCATGTTTGCTAGGGCTTCCTTCTGTGCCAGGACAGCACCAGGCATTTGGCATGTGTTTCTTTATTTCTCACAATCCCCCTCACAAGTAGGTACTGCGATCCCCTTAGGACAAGTGAAGACATGGGGGCTCAGCCAGGCACTATATTTTTCCAGGGGCACACAGCTACTAGGCAGATAACCAGAGCCGAAACTCTCTACTGTGCTACCTTCCTGCCTCTCAGATATTAAATGATGGGAGATCAAAGTGCTTTGTAAACTGTAAAGCAGTGTGAAAAATGGGATTGCTTTAATGGATATTTATAGTATTTATTTTATTCCTAAATTTGGACATAGAAACAGAAATGAACACCTTTAAGAAATGGCTTCCTTAAAACAGCAATTGATATAAAGTCAAATGGCTGACTCTCATCCTCACCTTTCGAATGCTCCTAGGCAATCCCATATGAAAGAGGACAGAAAAGCATCATGCTTCTGCAGACAAAAACTTGAGCTACCCCAATTGAGGTGCAAGCTTTATTTTGTACCTTTAGGTCAACCACACACACTCTGTTGAATACCTTCCCCAATAAAAAAACACTGAGTTTAATTTCTTACACTGGATTTTGATTTTTTTCCTATTTTACTATGATCTAATCTGTAATTTTCTAGGCTTGTCTCAAATTCCAGCTTTGGTTTGTTAATTCACAGGAATTGAATATCTCCAGGAGTCAGTAACACCTGTACTACACTGTATTTATAAAAACATAGTTTCTTTATTCCTTTTTTCCTAGACTACCTGCAAAGCACTCCAAGTCAGGATATGTGTAGCTTATTGAATTAGTTATGTGCCTTTAATTAAATTAGAAGATAACTTCAGGGTAGTTCAAAGGCCAGAGTTGAACACTAAGTCTTAACTTGTAAATTCTAAATCTTTGCCACTTTGACATCATCTTCTAATAACTGTAAGATAGGCTGAAACTGAACAGCATCTATGGTTGGCTTAACGAGGTTTAGGGAAATAGGCTCATTAATGCAGCTTTGGAAGAAACTTCCATTTTCTACATCACAAGACATGATTTTTACCATCTTTCAGGACTAACATTAAAATCTTTTAGATTCTATCATGATGCCAAGTCACAGAGTGTGTAGAAATCCAGAAATTCCTCTAATTGCTTGTAAAATACAATTGCCATCTTATCCTTTCTCAGTTGGGACTGTAAAAGGCATCTCCATAAATGTGATGGGGAGCTAAGCACTGTGTTTCTCTTTGTTTTGTGTTCTAAGTAAATGGTAATTAAGAAAAGAAAGGAAGGCTGGAAAGTTAAACCAAATACTCCCCAATAGCAGGTCACATTCTTTCTGCTTAGAGTGACACTTGCAGCATATGTTTGCTGCCTTATTGTTTTCTATATGACTTAGGGGAAAAAGGGTCAAATTAGTGTAAATCTTTAGTGAGTCAAAGACTTAGCCAGACTTAGTTACATAGTCATATTTTGCATTTATATCACTCTTAAGACCTTTTGAACACATTTTTATACTTCTCATTTGAAGTGATAAAAAGCAAAACAGCAATTCTGAGATTTTTTTCTTGCCCTTGTTTCAAATGTTAAGAAAATATTTTGGTGAGAGCTGATGCAACACTTGCAAGGCTCATCTCTCTTACCTCTCCCAAATTCCAGCCCTATCGGATTCTATCTTCATAAACATTTTAGTATTATTTTTAAAATGGAAGGTTTTTTTGCATTTAGTAATAACCAAATAAACATTTGTTTGGGGGAAAGTCCAATCAGCCTTGAAAGAATCAGGCCTGAGAAACTCTGGTCTAAGAATGGGTATCAGGCCATCACACAAGGGATGAGCAGCTGAATGTTTTTATAATAAGGTGACCCAGCACATAGACAAGAACATCACACTTGAGCTCTGCAGTCCCCAGGAACAAGGGCAAACTCATTGAAGGACAGAAAAGCTGGGGTGGAAAAGTGAGTTACAGAGGTTAAGAGGGTCAGATGCACTATCCCCAGGACCCAAGTGCACTTTTTCAGTAGCTAGAAGTGAATCTATTGTAACTATAATGTGCTTTCCTGTGTTCTGTGTGTTCCTGCATGTTGAACTGCGGATTATATGGTATGCTATGGTTTGAGTTTGCCCCCATCAAAACTCATATTGAAATTTGATCCCCAATGTGGTAGTGTTTGGAGGTGGAACCTCGTGGGAGGTGTTTGGGTCGTGGGGGCATATCCCTCATGAAGGACTTGTTGCTATTCTTAGAGTAGTGAGTGAGTTCTCACTCTCATAGGACTCTCCTGGGAATGGATTAGTTCTCTTGAGAGTGGGTTGTTATAAAGCCAAGATGACCCTCAGATTTTCTCTCTTTGCATGTATCCACTTCCCCTTTGACCTCATCTACCATGTTTTGACCTAGCACCTGGCCCTACCAGAAGCCAAGTAAATGCCAGTGCCATGCTTCTCAGACTTCCCAGCCTGCAGAACTGCGAGTGAAATAAAACTGTTTTCTTTATAAATTACCCAGTCAGGTATTCCTTTATAGCAACACAAAATGGACTAAGACAGTCAGTGGAGAAGAGGCTGCAAAATGAAGAGAGTGATGAACTTCTCACTATGGCCTGGTTTGAGGGGTCTATCCTGCTACAGCCAGTCTGCTCCTTGAGTTCTCCAATATACTTCCCTCAATCTATTCATATCATTGCTGATTGGGTGCATTCACAGCTCTACAACTGAGTAAGTACCTGTGGGATTTAGCTGTTACAGCTGGACAGTAACAGTCAACTGCATTCAGGATAGCTGCTCTTCTATTCTATTAAAGCTGCCAGATTGAAAAAAATGAGCAACCGCCTGCAATGCAAACTCAGACCATGAACAACAAAAATTACTCACACAACCACTACCTCCAGCAGAATTTTACTGGTTATTCATTAAACTTATGACAGAAATAAAAGGCACAAACTATCAGCCTTCCCACTGAGAAAGAATTCTTAACATTTGAAAAACAATGTGTTTCGCAAAGAAAAAATATTATAAATCACTAAACCACTTCATCACCAATTAAATCCTATAACTACAATGCTTCTCATACATACCATGTTGAAATTTTAATTTTTAATTTTTAATGCCTACAAATATTATTCATTAAGTTGGGCAGAGTTCTTTTCTATGGTAGAGGACAATGTCAGGAAGGTGGGGAGGGAGCTTGTTGTAACACAAGTATAGGTTTACAGTAAAATAGACTTGGATTCCAATACCAGGTCTACTACTGACAATGCAAATGGCATTGGGCTAGTTCCTGTATTCACTAAGCCACTGCTTCATCATTTGTAAGATGGGGATATTATCCACCTCATAAAGCTGTAAAGGATATTAAATGAAATACCTTAGTTCTTCTTCCCTTCCCTAGCCACCATTTCCAACCACCAGGTAAAAGAAGAAAATGTAAGCATGTGGTAGGATATCTGGAGGCTAAGAACAGTTTGTTGAAAGCAGTATATCATACATATATATCATACATAAAAAGTTTAATGCTGTAAACATTTTATGAGATGAACCAAAAAGTGAGGAAAGTACTGTAGTTAGTGTTTAAAGTTGGAAAATAGCCGCAGGATTTCTGGTTCCAGATGACTGAGCACTTTTGTTTACTTCCCCATTCTTCATGGACCCAACCAAATCAAAGTAAAGATATATTGTGAAGCATCATAGTGTATTGATTAGAACCACACGGCCTGGTGTCATCCAAAATACATATGGAAGAAGGCTCAGGGAGGTGGAGATACTTTGTAAGAGCCCCTGAAAGGTACCAAGCTCATAGTCATTAGGTGCTAAGTGCAGAAATGGGGTGTGGGAGAGATATCAGGGTAGTCACATTGGAAACTGTCCATGGGTAATAAGGCCAGCTGTTCCCTCCCCCTATTCTATGCATACAAAGTAGCTAGCTATAATATTTATTCCTTTCTGGAGTTCTAAGTACAGTTTCTTAAACAGAGTAGAATATTTTCCTAGAGAAGGCCAATACTATGAATATTGTAGCAAAGTAAAGAGGCAGAGTACAGAGTATTATGACACTACACCTCATATGAAGTGGAAAAAAACCAAAAAACAAACAAACAAACAAAAAAAACAAGGAAATCCTGGCACAGTGGCTCACTCCTGTAATCCCAGCACTTTAGGAGGCCAAGGTGGGCAGATCACCTGAGGTCAGGAGTTCCAGACCAGCCTGGCCTGTCATGGTGAAACACTGTCTCTACTAAAAATACAAAAATTAGCTGGGGGCAGTGGCGTGCACCTGTAGCCCCAGCTACTTGGGAGGCTGAGGCACCAGAATCACTTGAACCTGGGAGGCAGAGGTTGCAGTGAGCCTAGATCATGCCATTGAACTCGTGACAGTGAGGCTCTGTCTCAAAAACAAAACAAAACAAACAAAAAACACAACAAGGAAAGTTAACTTCATCAAGGAATGAAATACATGAAAGTCTTCTACTTCTAAAATGAACTCTGAATTACCCTACTCCCAAAGTAAAGACTTCCTTACTTTAGCACTTACATGGAGGAGTCTTGAGGCAGCCTGCCTACTTCCCACTAAGAAATCCTAAAAAGAAGCCTGTCAACCCATTTCCACAGAGTCTATATTTAGTATTCAGCATTTTCCATCTAGAGAGTAGCCTTTTGGAGTTACGTACATGTATAACTGTAAAAGAAACCCATGCCAGTGACTGTTCTAGTCAATATAGTTCTTCATCCATAAATTAAAATGACCAATAATAGATAATTAGATGTTTGAGGAAAAACAACAACATGAAAGAGAAGGACTAGCCTGAATTGGGAAAAAAATGACACTAGAGGAAATAGATAATCCTGGGAACATTAATAAGTGGTAGCTACACACTGAGTGCATATGGACACAAAGAAGAGAACAACAGACACCATGGCCTACTTAAGTGTGAAGGGTGGGAGGAGGGTGAGATCAAAAAACTCCTTATCAAGTACTATGCTGATTACCTAGGTGATAAAATAAAAAGGGCCCTTTGAGTGCCAAACAGGATTTAAAAAAATGGCCCATACCTACTCATGTTGAAATTTCAGTTCATGAAAGATAAAGAGAAAAATCACTTAGCTTCCAGGAAACATCATTCACTGTAGATTTCCCCTCTTGATAACAAGTCATTCCTTTCTAGTCTCTTTGCTGGTTTCTCATTTCCACAGACTGTAAACATTGAAGTAACTCACGACTTGGTTCTTGGTACTCTTTTCTATCTCTTCTTACTTCCTAAGAGGAATTATCCAGTGTCATGAATTTAAATACCAGTTATAGGCTGATGAGTCTTAACTTTAAATCTTCATCCTGGATTTTTCTCCTGAATCCAGATTGGTATATCCAACTGCCTACTTGACATCTCAAAATTGATACATGAAACTGAGCTTCTGATATCCCACCCACCCCACCCAAAGGAAACATCTCCCTATAATTTCCCTCACATACTTTAATTATGGCATATTTTCAGTTGCTTAGGAAAAAATACTTTGATTTATCCTTGACTCTTGTTTCTCCTATATTTCACATGCAGAAAACCTTGTTGTCTCTGTCTGAAAATATATCCAGAATCTAGACACTCCTCACCACTTCAGCTGCCACCACCCTAATCCAAACCATCATCATTCTTACCTGGATTATTGCAGTACCCTTCTCACTAGTCTCCTTGCTTCTGCCTTTGCCCATATTTAGTCTATTTCAATCCAGAAGACTTTCTTTGAAACCTGATAGTGGTTTCATATCTCACTCAGAGTAAATACCAAATTCTTTATTCTAACCTATCACATCTTCCATGACTTGCCCATGACTTCATCTCACACTACTCATTCATTTATTCCACTGGTCTACCTGCCCTCCCCACTATTTCTGAAATGAACTTGCCTGGCTTTAAAATCAGGGCTTTTGTGACTATTCGTTTTCTTTGGAAATATTTCCCATCAGATATTGGCATGATTTATCCTTATGATTCCTTCAAATCTTTACTCAAAAGTCATTTTCCTAGTGAAGAGTTCTGAGACCACCTTATCTAAGTGTAATCCCCTCCCCTAGTACTTCTTATCCCTCCATGCTTTATTTGTCTACCGAGGATTTATCACCACCTTATATACCACAAATTTTATATACTTATACTTTTTATTCTCTTTACCCACTAGAAAATAAGCTTCATGAGGCAGGGATTTTAGCCTACAAAACAATGAACAATGTTTTATTCATTTCTATACATCTAGTTACTAAAATACTACCTGACATATAGTAGATACACCATAAACATTTGTGGAATAAGCGAACAAATGAAAAGATTCCTGGTGTAAAAGAAAACCAATTAAATCAGTCATCTCTAAAGGAGTGGGATCAGATTGATGTTACTCTCCTTATTAAAACTGTAAAGAACAATATCTTTAAAGTTCTAATGGGAAATAAATTAAAACCTGTAATTTTATTTCTAGAAAAAACAATCAACTGAGAGGGCAAAATAAAGCCATTTTCTGCATAAAAAGACTTAGAAATTTTAATTTTCATTTTTTTTTTGGGAAAAACATTCAAGGATGTACTTTTAAAGTGGGAAATAAAAATGTATCCCAGAATGTTAGAAGGTAATTGATTCAATCCGGACATGAAGTTAGAGGAATGCTTGAAAAATATCTTTAAGAAGAAAATAAATCTATCCCACAAACTGCATGTGTAAGAACTTTGAGGTTCTTAGTGATGAAATAGTAGCAAGTGCCTCTTCTGTCAGAGACAGGAAGGAAGAAAGGAAGGAAGGAAGGG
Organism: Pongo pygmaeus; assembly: GCF_028885625.2. Taxonomy (NCBI): domain Eukaryota; kingdom Metazoa; phylum Chordata; class Mammalia; order Primates; family Hominidae; genus Pongo; species Pongo pygmaeus. Next base: position 153,011,557 of record NC_072396.2, on the reverse strand, counting down.
AGGGGGAGACGGAGGGAAGAAAAGGCAATTAGAAACTCTGGCAAAAAAAAAAAGCTGCACAAAAGAAAAGCTGCACAAAAGAGCTATGTTTCAAATGATGAAGCAAACTGAATGTGGCATCTTTCTTTAGAAAGTGTATTGTTTAATAAATATTTTTTGAGTGCATATTACATGCTGGACATTGGTCCTAGGTGCTCAGGGGATACATGACTGAACAAAAACAGAAAAAATACTCTGTCATAATGGAGCAAACATTCAGATAGTGGAAGATAAATAAGGAACAAATAAAGAAACAAGAAAATTTCAACTTCTAAGTATTATGAAGAAAATAAAACTGGGTAGGTGGTAGAGCAGGTTATGAGTGACCATTGATGGGGCAGTATGTTCTATTTAAGATTGAGTGATCAGGCAAGGAGGTGATATTTGCACTGAGACCTGAATGACAGCAAAGAGCCAGCCATGGAAAGATCTGAAAACAGAGTATTGCAGGCAGAGGAAACAGCACATTTTAAGGCCTTAATGTAGGAAGCATCATGGTATGGGGCAGAAACAGCAAGGCCACTGTAGCTGAAAGACCACAGATGAGGGACATGAGTGATGGAACACATGATCAGAGAGGTTTGTTTGCGGCTGAATTATGCAGAGCCTTGCAGGCCATGCAAAAGGTTTTCTTCTTTCATTCTAAATACAACAGAACCATTGGAGGGTTTTAAGGAGGGGAGGGAAATGATCGGATTCTGCTTTAAAATCATTCTGCTTACCCTCTGGAAAATAGACTGTAGGTATGAGACCAAGAATATAAACAGGGAGACCAGTTACTATTTGCTAGACTATGATTCAAGAGACGATAATGGCTTGAATGAGGTTGGTAATATTAGAGGGGTTGAGAATTGATCAATTTAGGATATGTTTTGGAGGAAGAGACAATAGGAGATATTATTGGAAGTAGAGTAGGGAGTGAAAGACAGGTAGGAATCTGAGATGACTCCCAGGTTTGGGGTTTCAGCAACTGATGGGTAGTGGTGTCTTTTACTAGAAACAGGCAGAGAGATGGTTTTTCAAGCTAGGAATTAATAAGATCTACTACCTGATAGCACAACAGGGTGACTATTGTCAATACTAATTTAATTGTACATTTTAAAATAAAAGTATAGATTGTAACACAAAGGATAAATAGTTGAGGAGATGGATACCCCATTTCACATACACACACATTTAAATATATGTTAATTTTAAGTTCAGGGGTACATGCACAAGTTTGTTACATAGGTAAATATGTGTCATGGGGGTTTGTCGCACAGATTATTTCATCACCGAGGTATTAGGCCTAGTACATATTAGCTTTTCTGATCCACTCCCTCCTCCCACACTCCAGCTTCCAACAGGCCCCAGTGTATGTTGTTCCTGTTTCTGTGTCCATGCGTTCTCGTCATTTAGCTCCCGCTTATAAGTGAGAATATGCAATATTTGGTTTTCTGTTCCTGTGTTAGTTTACTAAGCATAATGGCCTCCAGCTTCATCCATGTCCCTGCAAAGGACATGATCCTGTTGTTTTTTATGGCTGCATAGTATGCCATGGCATATGGGTAGCACATTTTCTTTATCCAGTCTATCATTGATGGGCATTTAGGTTGACTCCATGTGTTTGCTATTGTGAATAGTGCTGCAGTGAACATACCTGTGTGTGTGTCTTTATAATAGATTTGTTTATATTCCTTTGGGTATATACCCAATAATAGGACTGCTGAGTCAAATGGTAGTTCTGTTTTTAGCTCTTTGAGCAATCGCCATACTGCTTTCCACAATGGTAGAACTAATTTACACTCCCCAAAACAGTGTGTAAGTGTTCCCTTTTCTCCACAACCTCACCAGCAGCTGTTATTTTTTGACTTTTTAATACTAGCCATTCTGACTGGTGTGAAATGATATCACATTGTGGTTTGGATTTGCATTTCTCTAATGACAAGTGATGTTAAGCTTTTTTTTTATATGACTGTTAGCCGCGTGTATGTCTTCTTTAGAAGTGTTCATGTCCTTTGTCCACTTTTTAATGAGGTTGTTGGTTTTTCTCTTGCAAATTTAAGTTCCTTATAAATGCTGGATATTAGACCTTTGTCAGATGCACAGTTTGCAAAAATTTTCTCCCATTCTGTAGGTTGTCTGTTTACTCTGTTGATAGTTTATTTTTGCAGTGCAGGGGCTGTTTAGTTTAATTAGATCGCATTTGTCAATTTGTTCTACTGTTGCAATTGCTTTCGCCATCTTCATCATGAAATCTTTGCCATGCTTATATTCTGAATGGTATTTCCTAGGTTGTATTCCAGGGTTTTTATAGTTTTGGGTTTTGTATTTAAGTCCTTATTCCATCTTCAGTTGATTTTTATGTATGTTGTAAGGAAGGGGTCCAGTTTCAATCTTCTGCATATGGCTAGCCAGTTATCCTAGTACTATTTATTGAATAGGGAATCGTTTGACAAACCTGCTTTTTTCAGGTTTGTCAAAGATTAGATAGGTGTAGGTGTGCAGTCTTATTTCTGGGTTCTCTATTCTGTTCCATTTGTCTATGTATCTGTTCTTATACCAGTACTATGCTCTTTTGGTTACTGTATCCCTGTAGTATAGTCTGAAGTCAGGTAGCGTGATACCTCCAGCTTTGTTCTTATTGCTTAGGATTGCCTTGGCTATTTGGGCTTTTTTTTTTTTTTTGGTTCCATATGAATTCTAAAATAATTTTTTCTAGTTCTGTGAAGAATGCCAATGGTAATTTAATGGGAATAGCATTGAATCTATAGATTGCTTAGGGCAGTAGGGCCATTTTCACAATATTGATTCTTCCTATCCATGAGCATGGAAAGTTTTTACATTTGTTTGTGCCATCTCTGATTTCTTTGAACAGTGGTTTGTAGTTCTCTTTCTAGAGATCTTTCACCTCCCTAGTTAGCTGTAATTCTAGGTATTTTATTCTTTTTGTGACAATTATGAATGGGAGTTCATTTCTGATTTGGCTCTCAGTATGGTTGTTGGTGGTGTATAGGGATGCTAGTGATTTTTGCATATATATTTTGTATCCTGAGACTTTGCTGAAGTTGCTTATTAGTTTAAGTGGCTTTTGGGCTGAGACAGGGCTTTCTAGATATAGGATCACGTCATCTGCAAACAGGCATAGCTGGACTTCCTGTCTTCCTATTTGAATGCCCTTTATTTCTTTCTCTTGCCTGATTGCCCTGGCCAGAACTTCCAATACTATGTGAAATAAGAGTGATGAGGGCATCCTTGTCTTGCGCCAGTTTTCAGGGAAAATGCTTCCAGCCTTTGCCCATTCACTATGATATTGGCTGTCAGTTTGACACATATGGTTCTTATGGTTCTGGAGTATGTTCCTTTAATACCATGTTTATTGAGAGTTTTTAACAAAAAGGAATGTTGAATTTTATTGAAGGCCTTTCTGTTTCTATTGATACAATCATGTGGTTTTTGTCTTTAGTTCTATTTATGTGATGAATCACATTTTTTGATTTGCATATTTTGAACCAAACTTGCATCCTGGGGATAATGTCTGTTTGATAGTGGTGGATAAGCTTTTTGATGTACTGCTGGGTTCGGTTTGCCAGTATTTTATTGAAGATTTTTGCAACGATGTTCATCAAGGATATTGGCCTGAAGTTTTCTTTCTTTTTTGTTTTTGTTTTTGTTTTATCTCTGCCAGGTTTTGGTATCAGGATGATTCTGGCCTCATAGAACGAGTTAGAAAGAGTCCCTCCTTTTCAATTTTTTGGAATAGTTTCAGTAGGACTGGTACTAGCTCTTCTTTGTACTTCTGGTAGAATTCAGCTGTGAATCCATCAGGTCCTGGGATTTTTTTGGTTGGTAGGCTATTTATTACTGACTCAACTTCAGAACACATTATTGATCTGCTCAGGGAATCAATTTCTTCCTTGTTCAGTCTTGGGAGAGTGTATGTGTTCAGGAATTTATCCATCTCTTCTAGGTTTTCTAGTTTGTGTGTATAGGGGTATTTATAGTATTCTCTGATGGTTGTATTTCTGTGGGGTCAGTGGTAATATCCCCTTTTTCGTTTCCGATTGTGTTTATTTGAATCTTCTCTCTTTTCTTCTTTATTAGTCTAGCTTGCAGACTATTTATTTTATTATATTTTTTAAAAAACCATCTCCAAGATTCACTGCTCTTTTGAATGGCTTTTCATGTCTCTATCCCCTTCAGTTCTGCTCTGATTTTGGTTATTGTCTTCTGCTAGCTTTGGGATTTGTTTGCTCTTGGTTCTTTAATTCTTTTACTTGTGATGTTAGGTTGTTATCTTGAGATCTTTTTGATGTGGGCATTTAGTGCTATAAATTTCCCTCTTAACACTGCCTTCACTGTGTCCTGGAGATTCTGGTATGTTGCATCTTTCATCTCATTAGTTTCAAAAACTTCTTGATTTCTGACAATTTCTTTATTTACCACAAAGTCATTCAAGAGTAGGTTATTCAATTTCCATGCAATTGTGTGGTTTTGAGTGAATTCCTTAGTCTTGAGTTCTAATTTGTTATGCTGTAGTCCAAGAGGCTGTTATGATTTCAGTTCTTTTGCATTTGCTGCGGAGGTTTTACTTACAATTATGTGATCAATTTTAGAGTAAGTGCCACGTGGCAATGAGAAGAATATATATTCTGTTGTTTTTGGGTGGACAGTTCTGAAGATATCCATCAGGTCCATTTGATCCCAAGCTGAGTTCAGGTCCTGACTATCTTTGTTAATTTTCTGTCTTGATGATGATATTGTCAGTGGGTGTTACAGTCTCCCACTATTATTATTTAGGAGTCTAGTTCTCTTTGAACATCTCTAAGAACTTGCTTTATGAATCTGGGTGCTCTTGTATTGGGTGCATATATACTTAGGGTAGTTAGCTCTTTTTGTTGAATTGAACCCTTTACTATTATGTACTGCCATTCTTTGTCTTTTTTGATATTGTTGGTTTAAAGTTTGTTTCATCAGAAACTAGGATTGTGACCCCAGCTTTTTTCTGTTTTCCATTTGCTTGGTAGATTTTCCTCCATCTCTTTATTTAGAGTCTGTGTGTGTCTGTCATTGCATGTGAGATGGTTCTCTTGAAGACAGCGTACTAATGGGTCTTGGTTCTTGATTCAGCTTGCCATTGTGTGTCTTTTAATTGGGGGCATTTAGTCCATTTACATTTAAGGTTAGTATTGATATGTGTGGATTTGATCCTGTCATCATGCTGTTAGCTGGTTATTTTTCAGACTTGTTTATGTGGTTGCTTTATAGTGTCACCAGTCTATGTACTTCAGTGTGTTTTTGTAGTGGCTGGTAGTGGTCTTTCCCCTCTAGGTTTAGTGCTCCTTTCAAGATCTCTTTTAAGGCAGGTCTGGTGGTAATGAATTCCCTCAGCATTTGCTTGTCTGAAAAAGATCTTATCTGTCCTTTGCTTATGAAGTTTAGTTTGTCTGGACAAGAAATTCTGGGTTGGAATTTCTTTTCTTTAAGAATTTTGAATATTGGCTCCCAATCTCTTCTGACTTGAAAGGTTTCTCCTGAGAGGTCTGCTGTTCGTCTAATGAGTTTCCCTTTGTAGATGACCTGATCTTTCTCTCTAGATGCCCTTAATGTTTTTTCTTTCATTTCAACCTTAAAGAATCTGATGATTATGTGTCTTTGGAATGATCTTCTCATGGAGTATCTTACTTGGGTTCTCTGAATTTCCTGAATTTGAGTGTTGATCTATCTAGCTAGGTTGGGGACGTTCTCCTGGATGATATTCTGAACTATGTTCTCCAAATTGGTTCCATTCTCCTCATCTCTTTCAGGCACACCAATTAGTTGTAGATCCAGTCTCTTTACACAATCCCACATTTCCTGGAGGTTTTGTTCATTCCTTTTCATTCTTTTTTCTCTATTCTCGTCTGTCTGTCTTATTTCAGAAACACAGTCCTCAAACTTTGAGATTCTTTCCTCCACTTGGTCTTTTCTGCTATTAATACTTGTGATTGCATTATGAAATTCTTGTATTGTGTTTTTCAGCTCCATCAGGTTCGTTACATTCTTCTCTATACTGGCTATTTTGTCTGTCACTTCCTGCAATATTTTATGATTTTTAGCTTTCCTGCATTGGGTTACAATGTGCTCCTTAAGCTCAGTGAAGATTGTGTTTATCCACATTCTGAATTCTACTTTTGTCATTTCAGCCATCTCAGCCTCAGCCCAGTTCTGAACCCTTACTGGAGAGGTGATCCAGTCATTGGAGAAAAGAGGGCACTCTGGCTTTTTGAGTTTTCAGCATTCTTGCACTGAGTCTTTCTCATCTTTGTGGGCTGACCTACCTTTAATCTTTGAGGTTGTTGACCTTTGGATGGCTTTTTTTTTTCTTTTAGTAGTCTGGCCACTTTTCCATAGTGCTGCTGCCATTTGCTGGGGTTCCACTACAGTCCCTAATTGCCTCGCATTTTCTAGTACCTGGAAGTATCACTAGTGAAGTCTGCAAAACAAGAAAGATGGAAGCCCATCCCTTCCTCTGAGAGCTTCATCCCAGGGAGGTATGAACCTATTGCTGGCCTGAATGCACCTGTCGGAGTGACTGGAGACTCCCTTTGGGAGGTCTTGCCCAGTCAGGAGGAAGGGGATCAGGGATCTGCTTAAAGCAGCAGTCTGGCTGTGCCTTCATAGAGCAGCTGCACTATGCTGGGGTACTGCCTCTGCCAGTTGGCTTTGGCTCTCCAAAGTGTGGAGGCTGGAATGGCTGAGTTCCCAAAACAGCAAAGATGGTGGTCTGCCCCTCTCTCTGGGAGCCCTGTCCATGAAGTTTTCAAATCTCTGTCAGCCAGAGAACACCAGTGGGGGTGGCTGGAGGCCCCAGTTGAGAGGTCCCACACAGTGAGCAGGAATGGATTGGGGACAGGCTTAAAGAAGTAGTCTGACCATGTTTTGGTAGAGCAGCTGTGCTGGGCTGGGGGATTCCTTCCACCCCTGGTCAGTTTGGACTCTCCAAAGCCTGCAGACTGGAATATCTGGGTTGCCCAAACAGCAAAGGTGGTGGCCCACCCCTCCCCCAGAAACTCAATCCCATAGAGAACACTGGCAGGGGAGGCTGGAGGCCCTGATTAGGAGATCCTCTTGGTGAGGAGAAACGGCATCAGGGATCCTTTTAATGAAGGAGTCTGGCCACATTTTCATAGAGCAGCTGTGCTATGCTGAGGTATCACTTCTACGGTGGTTGGCTTGGGCTCTCCAAATCCCACAGGCTGGAATGTCTAAGTTGCCCAAATAGCAAAGATGGCAGCCTACCTCCACCTCTGGGAACTCCATCCCAGAAAGAATTCAAATCTCTGTCAGCCAGAGAACATCAATGGGGGTGACTGGAGGCCCCAGTTGGGAGGTCCTGCCCAGTGAGGAGGAACAGGTCAGGTATCCACTTAAATAAGCAGTCTGGCTATGTTGTGGTAGAGCAGCTGTGCTGTGCTGTGAGATACGTTTGGTTCACAGTTGGTTTGGACTCTCTAAAGCCCACAGGGTAGAATGGCTGAGTTGCCCAAACAGCAAAGATGGCTGCCCGCCCCTCCTCCTCCTCCGCGCCTTAGAACTCCATCCCAGGTAGGCTCAATACTGTTGCTGGTGGGGCTGGAATTCTAAAGCAGTGGGTCTTATCTTGTGGGACACAGTGGAAGTGGGGCCCGCAGACCATCGCTGCTCTGCCTCCTGGATTCAGTCCCCTCTGTAGGGGTATGTATGGAGGTCCCACCTCCCACCTTACCAGAGTGGCAGTCTTTTTTGCCGGAAAGCCCAGTGCCACAGTAGGTAAAGCTCCTGGGCCTCCATGCATGCCTGAGTGTCCTGGGCCTCCATGCATGCCTGAGTGGCTGTTCTGCCAAGACTCCATGCAGCTCTGTGTGTCAGACTGAAGGCCCTAGAGGAGTGGGTTCATGAGGGGATCTCCTGACCCAAGGGTTGCAAGGATCCATGGGAGAAGCATGGTTTCCCTGGGTTGCACATTCACTCACTGCTTCTCTGGGCAGGGGAAATTCCCTTGGTTCCATGTCACTCCCAGGTGGGCTGTCGCCCTGCCTTGCTTTTCTCCATTCCCTGTGGGTCAAGCTGTTTCCCTGATCAGTCCCAATGTGAGTCCCTGGGTGTTTCAGTTGAAGGTGCCATATTTACTCGCCCTTTTCATTTCTCTCCATGAGAGTCACGCACCATAGCTGCTTGTAGTCAGTCATCTTGGCCCCAGATGGTGATTATTATATTTTATATGCCTGTATCAAAACATTTCATGTATCCCATAAATATATATATCTACTATGTACCCACAAAAATTATAAATAAAAAATTAAAGAGAAAAAGATGTTTTGGACAAGTTAAGTTTGAGATAGCATGTTAGAATGCACACGTAAGTAGGAAGTTAGATATCAGTCTGTACTACAGGGAACAGGTTGAGACTGGGAATTTATTTATGAAAGTCATTAAATGCTATTTAAAACCATGGATCTTATGAAACTTTGTTGTCATGAGAAACATACATATACCTAATATTATGAATGTCTATTGGCTTTCAACTTTTAGAATCAAGCTATAGGCAAGCACAGAAAACATAATTGTATTAGTATACTGCAACTTTACTGAATTTGTTTATCAGTTCTAATAGTTTTTTGGTGGACCCTGGGTTTTTCCAAATATAAGATTATATCATCTGCAAACATGGAATGAACCACATAAAACTGCTGATATTTAACTATTTTTGACCAACATAAATGACAATTTCATATGGTTCAAATCAGTAGTTACAGAATACGTTGTAAATGTTACAAACCTTGACAACGTAAGAGTAATGATGTAGGAGACAACAGGAGGCAGGAGAGAAGGAGACGTGGGATATGTGTGTATGTGTTAGTTTATTTTGTTTACAAAGTAGGGAGTAAATAAATAGTGTCAAAATTTGATGAAACAAGAAATAGAGCTGGATATACATTGTTCAAATTTGAAAATGAAATCACTGGCGATTTTAAAAATAATATATCTAATAAAATCAGGAAGTTGAGATGAAATCTGGAAAACAGTGAGTGTAGTTTCCTGAATTCCTCATATATAAGAGCAACAGAAAATACTGTCAATATGTACTATTTAACAATGAAAAAGCAAGAAAGAACATTATATTTTTAGTATTATGGTACTCTAGAATCATTAAAAAAGCTAAAAGTAGCTTCTCTAGGAAATGGGACTGGGGTTGAGGGGAGAGAGAAGAAAACTTTACTTTTAATTTTATACTATTTATTAGATTTTTATGTGAATTATTTTATAACAATGACAATGATAATAATAACAAGGACAATAACAGCTTCCACTGGCTATGTTCACCCTTTCCAAAATTCAACAGTAGGTTGCTGGCTGTGCTCTCTTTGGCTGGCTGTACTAACAATCAACCAATCCATATAGCCTCTTATTTTGTCTATTCAGATGAACCAGATCACCAAATGTGCATTTTAATAGGGATGCTATTATTTAAGAACTAGACCACAAAATTCCCCTGAGACTGAGATGTCTCTTGCATCAGTAAGAATAGATAAGAATCTGAAGTTTCCTGTGGGACTTATCAGTCTCCACCTCAAAACAGATGGCCACAGAGTTGGAAGAGCTGTGGTAAAAGGTGAAATTGGTAAAAACCCAGAGGAAGTTTGTCCTCATGATTTCTAAACATACTTATTACACATTTGAAAGTTGCCAACTCTTTAAACCAAATTTAACGGAAGAGTTAGTTTAGTTTCCCAATATTGGTTTTGTGACACCTCAGAATGCCTCCAGTGATCTTAAGGAGCACTGTAAAATTGTATTATCCCTCATTAAAAATAATTTTATCCTCGCTTTAATCTGAAATATAACAAACAAATGTCATTCACTACTTTTATTTAGAGAAATGGGGCCGGAACAGAAGATTGTTAAGTAAGGGAGCACCGCCACTAAAGGAGAGTTGGGAATCCCTAGCTCATATTCTGAATTGGATTTACATGAACCCATAAGTGTCCTGACAATCTAGAAAACTGTTTATTTGTGCTACCAGTTCCTCTTTTCTATTAAGATTCACATCACACTTCCTCACATTTATTTCATTCAGGAGCTGCTTTGTTAAATTATATGAGTTACTAAAGATATATCTTTACTCTTCACATTGAGACTTAACTTATTCTTGGCTGTAGACTAAACAGAAGCCTCCATAGATTCTTTGATGGTTTTCATATTTGCTATATACTCCATCTCACAGAAGGAAATGAAAACTGGACTTCCTTCCTTCTCTTGATAGTGAATGGGGATTACCCAGTCCTGTTGACAACAATGGTGTCTATCTTGATGTTTCCTGTCTATCCTTCAACAAGAACATAACAACCCATAGTCAAGTGGAAAGTCTGATTATAATCAACGTCTAACCCCAAAAGTAACAGTTTCTAAGGGGACTCAACCTATGAAGGATAAAAGAGGAAGCACCAACATCCAACTCTCCCTCCAGGGTTATCAAGGTCAGCTTCTCAGTTGTAATATTAGCAACTCACTTGTACTGATGAGTCTATTTTTCTATCACTTCTATGCTCAGATGTTTCAAGGTGGAACAAAAGCAAAGTGAATGCAAGTATTGATAAATTTGCCTGGTTCCAAGCAAATTTTCCTCCTAACTCCTCATTTTTAATTCCATAATACTCTGAAACTCATTTTAATAGGTTCCCAAGGCTGTAAATTCTAGCTCCCAGAATGCTAGGAAAGACTGGAAAGAAACCAGAGGAAGGAGGCATTATGCTCATCAGGTTTGGAACCAGATTTGCTTCTCCTGCCCTCTTGGATTTCATGCACATGTTTAGTCAGTATATAATGCTTCCAGTTTTACAGGGAACAGTTCTGATATCCCATCTCTGTGGCTTTCAATAGCAAACCCTAAATCTGCACACTGTGACAACCAAATCCATCCATAGCATTCAAGTCAAGGGTAATCCATCTGAAGTCTTAATCACTAAAATAAGGCTCCTTTGGGCCAGTCACATTTTAGAATCAATGGGTCTGAGGTGGGAGCAGGCTTTTAACCGGTGCCTCCTGTTAGAAAGGGAACTAAGCCAGTGCATTAGTGAGCTGCAAGTGCCAGGCCCCTGGAGAGACACACTGAGCTCTTAAAACACAGTGTCACTGTGTAAATGGCTTTAAAAATACATGTTTGGAAAAGCACCGCAATGTTTTAGTCACCTGATTATGGCAAAACTAAGTCATTTTATAGCCCTAATAGAGGAAGGAAGCAGCAAGACACAAGCAAGGATCCACTCGGGACATAGAAGCAAGCAGAAAGCAAACACCACTGTTAGGTGTCGGGAATGGGCTCTCATGCAATGCTAACCATCAGCCCCTACTCTTTCACAACGAGGAGCATTTCATCTATTGTTTAGAGCCCTAGACTGTTTCTACCATGATTACTCCCTGAATTAAATGCTTATGCCATTTACCATTTTGCCCATTAACAAGGGTTCTTCAGTATCCACATGAGGAATGGCCAACAAAACCTCAAGAGCTTTAGAGAGATATATAGGCACAAATACACATTTTAGGGCAAAAGTTGCAGCATATACTCAGGGGTGGGGGTTGGGAAAGGGATAGAAGAAAACAGCATGCCTCTATTTTATTCCTTCTCAAGATAGAATTTTAGTACACTCTGTGTTCTCTAACTACAACTTTCAACAAGGACAAACTATTTTTGCAGTAAAATGACATTCTGACTATTTGCTAGTCCAGGGTTTAGTAACATAAATTGCAGCAGTCAATAGCAGGAAAAATCAATCTCCTGAAATTTAAGCGGCATACCCACATGCCCCCCTCCCGACACACACTGCAATAGAGCCTTATCCATTATATGAGCTCAAACATTTTAATCTAAATTAAATCCAATTAGAGGTAATCATAGTGGATCATATTAAACTAATTCTGAGACAGGAAAGATTATAATTTTAAATGGCTCCATAAAGCACTAATGAAAAAAAATCATTTATTTCCATTAAGTAGGCCAATAACCAATACCTAAAGGTTAGCGAAAAACTGCCAGGATGGCTATTTCTCTCTTCTGCCTGAACCTCAGCTGAGCCATAAGAGCCCAGGGTTCTGAAGCAAGATCTGCCTGTGATGGGATTGAGCACAAAGCCATCTATCATGCTAGACTGAATGATTGCAGAGCTTAGCAATGACAGGAGTGATTACCTCTCAGGATGGATGTAATACTACATTTCAGGACTTAGGTGCATAACTACTTTTCTATTATTGCATATCCCTTTTGTACTTGATGTATTCTAGTCAATGGTTCTGTAATTTCCCAAGCAACTTCGGCTTCTGTAAGAAGCCCTCCTAATGACTGTGCCTAGCCTCTTCCTTTCCTCCATGGAATTGAGAGCTACCAAGCACTAGACAAAAGCTGTTTTGCCTTTTACTCTTAAGCCATCTATCTAATGGGAGGAAAATTAATGTAACTTTCTCTTTCGTGTTAATTATTTCTAAAAATTGCCACAAAGTGATAGTTTTGAGAGGCCTGATGAGGTAAGCCACCTTTTACCATCCAGTGGGTGGCTATAAACATCTTGACTTTAGCCCAGCTTGGAAGACCTAAATACTACCTCTGCCTTCTTGGTTGTGTGACCTTGGCCAAGTCACTTTATTACCTCCGAGCCTTAGTTTTATTATTTGTGAAATTTATGTGTTTTCTAATCACACCTACTATTCTAGGGATCCTCTAATGTGCCTTAGGAGTGGCTGCTGCAGAGATGGCAGGGACAGCTGGTGGGGCCAGCTCCTTTCCCCACTTTTACCCAAGCAGCTCTGTTTTCATCCATAGATATATTGGGCTTTCACATAAGATTTCATTTTAAAAATAATTCCGCAGCTAAAAGTTTTAAACTACTGGATTTCTAAGGTCTAATAACCTATGATTAAATGAATCTATAACCTCTACTCCAATAGAAGAATCAAACCAGGTAAATCTTCTGAAGAAAAAATATCAATAAACATAGATGTACATGTGTTTCTATAGTAGAATGGTTTATAATCCTTTGGGCATATACCCAGTAATGGGACTGCTGGGTCAAATGGTAGTTCTGGTTCTAGATCCTTGAGGAATTGCCACACTCTCTCCCACAAGGGTTGAACTAATTTACACTCCCACCAACAGTGTAAAAGCATTCCTATTTCTCCACAGCCTCACCAGCATCTATTATTTCCTGACTTTTTAATAATCACCATTTTGACTGGCGTGAGATGGTATCTCATTGTGGTTTTGATTTGCATTTCTCTAATGATCAGTGATGATGAGCTTTTTTTCACATATTTGTTGGCCACATAAATGTCTTCTTTTGAGAAGTGTCTGTACATATCCTTTGCCCACTTTTTGATGGGGTTGTTTTTTTTCTTGTAAATTTGCACTATTTACAATAGCAAAGACTTGGAACCAACCCAAATGCCCATCAATGATAGACTGGATAAAGAAAATGTGGCACATATACATCATGGAATACTATGCAGCCATAAAAAAGAATGAGATCATGTTCTTTGCAGGGACATGGATGAAGCTAGAAGCCATCATTCTCAACAAACTAACACAGGAACAGAAAACCAAATGCCACATGTTTTCACCCATGAGTGGGAGTTGAACAAGGAGAACACATGGACACGGAGGGGAACAACACACACAGGGGCCTGTCAGGGGTTGGAGGCCAAGAGCAGGGAGAGTAATAAGACACATACCTAATGCATGCTGTGCTTAAAACCTAGGTGATGGGTTGATAGGTGCAGCAAACCACCATGGCACATGTATACCTATGTAACAAACCTGCACATTCTGCACACGTATCCAGGAACTTAAAGTAAAAAAAAAAAAATCAACTTGCAAATTAAAAAAGCATCCCATATTCTATGGAAAAACTTAATATTTTAAACAATGACAGTCTGTTTTTTCTCCATATACTATTATTAGGTGACTTTTAATCAGTTTGTATACCCAATATAGATATTTTTCACTGAATAAGCTGAAGCTGCAGTGATACTTCCTCAGCAACATCTTTAGCTCTTCATCAGTTGGGCTCATATTTTTACCTCTTGTTTTACTCTTTTCTAAAGAGGCCATATGTATATGCTATTTTGATTTTTAAAAAATTTTTATTTACCTATTTTTGAGATGGAGTCTTGCTCTGTCACCCAGGCTGGAGAGCAGTGGCATAATCTTGGCTCAGGGCAATCTCCACCTCCCAAGTTCAAGCGATTCTCCTGCCTCAGCCTCCCGAGTAGCTGGGACTACAGGCACCTGCCACCACACCTGGCTAATTTTTGTATTTTAAGTAGAGATGGGGTTTCACCATGTTGGCTAGGCTGGTCTTGAACTCCTGACCTCAAGTGATCCACCAGCCTCAGCCTCCCAAAGTGCTGGGATTACAGGTGTGAGCCACCGTGCCTGGCCTGTACTTGCTATTTTGTAATGGACCAGTCTCTTTTCTCTGTCTGGTTTATGAGCCAGAAAAGGTGGATACGAACACTGATGATTGACATTGGGTAGTATCCGTACTGGTGCTGAGAAAGAGCTTGAAGGAGAAAGTTTCTATTTGACTAAGACATTACAGGTGAGCCGTTTAATTTCTTGGAGAGCCTCCATTAAATCTCAGGGAAAACTGAAGTACATTCACCTTTAAAAAGTCTACTTCACTAGTATCTTACACTCTGAATGAATCAGGGATATTCACAAAGTCATTGTATTTTATTCATCTCTGAATTCACACACAAATATTTAAAGATGTACTTAAATTTCCTACTTCTGCGTATGATTCCTTTAAATAAAGTAACATAATAACTCTTGTGCAGAAAGGACTGATTAAAGGGTTTTCTTTTCAGTGTAACTGTTAAATCAGCAGCTTATCCAATGATCTGATGCAGAATGTAACAAGTTCCTGATAGAGTTGTGTTCCCTTCAAGAACAAGTGTTTTTTTCATCACCCTCTTAGTCACCTAATTTGACTGAAATCTAAGATCTTAGTGCATCAGTCTTGTTAATTCTCTTGCCAGTATGTAGGAAATTGAAGCAATAAACCACAACTTGTTTGTAGTGGTGTTAACATTATTAAGTACTCAGCTAGCTGACAAGAGCCCCATTTTTCCATTAAACTTCAATAGCAGCTTCATGCATATTTAGCTCTTTGCCACTTTTCTTATTTTCCCCCTGATGACTTGTTTGAAAAGTTGACCTCAAATTCACTACACTCCACTTCACTTTTTGCATAATCAAAGTTATGACATATTGGCTTAGTAAATTGCTATTGTATTTTATTACTATTTTTTTAAACACCATTCAACTCCTGTTCTCTGCAAGGACATACATATCATTATTTTTTCAGTATACTAGTTAATGAAACAGGACTTTGAAATTGCGGTACTGAATTTAAAAAGATAGTATTTCAATAGTTAGGTATTTCAAAAATTCTGTTATGATTTATTATTATTATTATTGAGTTGCTGTTGAAGTCACTTACACTTTCATTTGATTGATTCATTTGCTCCATGCTGTGGTTTGAATGTGTTCCCCAGAATTCATGTGTTGGAAACTTAATTCTCAATGCAACAAATGTTGGGAGGTAAGGCTTAATGGGAGGTGTTTAGGTCATTAGGGCTCCACCTTCATGAATGGATTGATGCTGACATAAAAAGTACTCATAGGAGTGGGTTCATTTCTTGTGCTTTTGCCCTTCTGCCTTCAGCCATGTGATAATGCAGCAAGAAGGCTCTTGCCAAGGTCCTTTAAGTAGGATCTTGACTTTGGAATTCCCAACCTCCAGAACTGTGTGCCAGTAAATTTCTATTTATTATAAATTACCTAGTCTCAGGTATTCTGTTATAACAGCACAAAACAGACTAAGACACTCCACACTCAAAAAGCTTCCATCTTAAAAGGCATAGTGGACTTCCTGCCTATTGATGTGTGTGGAAAATATTATAGCCTTGGCATAAGACCATTACTATAACTGATGGCTTGAACATAACCACTGTGTAGTATAACAACAGACAAAACTAGTTGTCTACAATCTCTTAGATACTTGGTCTATTGGAAATTAGTTGACAATTTTTGGACTAGTGTATTTGTATTTTTAAAGCCCATACTCATAATTTTTCTCCCCAAATTAGTTTCTCTGCTAGACTACCCTATTTCTGCCAACAGCCCTTTGCTATTATCCTCTTAAAACCTTAGAATAACCCTTGTTTCCAACATTTGCCTTGCTCATTAACCTATCCGGTCATTAAGAGCTACCCACTTCTTCCTTGCAAGCATTTCCTCATTCTGTTTCCAATATTCTCTCTATAGCCCAGACATTCATTACTTTACTCAAGAACAGCCAGACTTTTTTTTCATTTGACTCTAGTCTGCCACCTAATACTTGCTGTTAACCACAGCCAGTTATCTTTTTTTTTTTTTTTTGAAACGGAGTCTCGCTCTGTTGCCCAGGGTGGAGTGCAGTGGTGCAATCTCAGCTCACTGCAAGCTCCGCCTCCCAGGTTCACGGCATTCTCCTGCCTCAGCCTCACTAGTAGCTGGGACTACAGGCACCTGCCACCACACCCAGCTAATTTTTTTGTATTTTCAGTAGAGACGGGGTTTCACTGTGTTAGCTAGGATGGTCTCCATCTCCTGACCTTGTGATTCACCCACCTCGGCCCTCCAAAGTGCTGGGATTACAGGCATGAGCCACCACACCCGGCCAGCCAGAGTTATCTTTCTAAGGCAGCACTTTGTATATAGGCTGTTGGTCAATATACATTTATTGAGTACATGCTGTAGGACAAAAATTGAGCTAGGCTCTGGATTGACAGTGCCAAACATGGGACACACAGTTCCTGGATTCTTTGAGCTTATATTATAGCAGAGAAGTTAGACATATTCATTCATCCCTTCTTAAAATCCTTCAATGCCCTTTTTTACTCATTAGTACATTGAATAAATTATAAAACCTCTTACTATAGCATTCAGGGACCTTTATAACATGGCTCTAAACTACCTCTTCAACTTTATTTCCTACTCCTGTCCTACAACAATTCTGTCTTCTTGTTATTCCCTAAATATGTAAATATTCCTTCTCACCAATTTGATCTTAAGCCCACTGAGGTCATATACCTCTTGAATACTCAGAATTCAGCATGAAACCCTCCTTGTGATAGAAACTGAGCCAATGTATATCATTGATAAACATGCCTTTTACATTCTAGTCCATCACTCTAAGTAAGATATCTCTACTATGTGCTCTACTGGCACCATGTAGCCATTTCTGTCCTTGTACTTATTGTACAATTTTATAATTACCTGTAGACTCCACTGGAGTATTACTAGCTCATAGAAAACAAAGCCTCTTCTACTCTTTTTGTTATTATTTATCCAGAAGCTAGTACAATACTTGATACACAACAGATTCTCAATAAAAGAGTGAATGAGTGAAAGAATGAATGAGTATTGAAACAACTTTCTCACAGTAAAGTTTATGTTCTTGGAAATTATGGACAATTGGCCAAGTAACTAAAGATATCCATTTACATGAAAATAAGAATGGTTTCATTGGGTACTTGCTCAGTACTAAGATATCATTTGACTAGTAAATGGTAACTTTGAGAAGGGACAGAGCAAGATGATGGAGTAGTACTCTCTAGTAATTGCCCCCCTGCAGAAACATCAATTTAAGCAACTATTCAAACAACAACAACAAAAATACCTTCACAAGAGTTAAGGAAAACAGGTGAGATATCAGAGTACCTGGTTTTAGCACAATAATAAGAAAAGACACATTGAAGAGGACAGGGAGGACAGTTTTACCTTAGCCAGGTCACCCTCTGCCAACACCAGGCAGCACAATACAAAGAAAGATACCCTTTATGTGGGGGAAAGAGACGTCAGTGAGTGCAGGACTTTTTCTGGGATCCCAACACTGGGACTGCTGCAGTAGAACCTAGCCCTGGGCAGATCCTCATGGCCCCAAATACCAGGCCAGTACCCACAAATTGAGACTCTAGACCTGTCCCAGTGCCAGACAGTGCCACAGAGCTCCTCTAGACATCAGCCTTGTATGGCAAACCCAATCTCTAGCCTGTACCACGTCCAGGCCATCATCAACAGCCCTCAGTTTCAGGCAGCCCTCGCAGTAGGCAGGCCTCACTGGCCCCTGGCTTCATTTGTGTCCCAGTCTAATGCTGGCTGCATCTTCCTTGGGCTTCTGGTCCAACCCATTGCTGTGCCTTCCACAGGGTACCCCAAGTTTCTGGCAGTGCCATGATGGTTGCAGCTGCCCCAGGCTTCTGATGCACATAAGTGACATATTTGCAACTGGACTTTCCCAGGCAAAGCCAGTTGGTGAAGACTGGAATGAGCACATTCTTCTTCCAATGCACAGACATCAATGCACAACCACAAGGATCAAGGAAACATGACATCACAATCGGATCAAATAAGGTGCTAGTGACTGACTCTAATGAAATTCAGATGTATGAAGTGCTGAAAAAGTGTTGAAAACAACAGTTTTAAGGAAGCTCATCAAACTTCAAGAAAATAAAGAGAAACAATTCAACAAAAAAGGAAAGCAATAAGTGACCAGAACAAAAGATTTAATAGACTGAAACAATGAAAAACATCAAACAGAAATCCTGATAATGAAAAACACAATGAACAAAATGAAAAATGCTATTGAGAGCATCAACTGCAAAATTGACCAAGCAGAAGAATGAATTTGTGAACTCAGAGACAGGTTATTTGAAACTATATAGTCAGAGAAAAAAGCGGAAAGGAATAAAGAAAGGGTAAAAGATTTATGGGAGAACATCAAAAGAACAAATATTTGAGTCATAGGTGTCATAAAAAGAGAAGAGAAAAATCAAGTGGTAGAAAGCTTATTTGAAGTAATAATAGAAAAAATACTTTCCAAACATGCATAAAAATATAAACTTTTTTTTATAAAAAGTCAAAGGTCTCCAATAAGATTCAATCTAAATAAGACTCTCATGACATTATAACTAAAATGTAAAAAATCAAAGACAAAGGAAGGATCCTAAAAGCAGCAAGAGAAAAGAAGCCAATGACATAAGGGATATCCAATATATCTAACAGTAGACTTCTCAACAGAGACCTTACAGGCCATTAAAGAGTGGGATGATATACTGAAAGTGCTGAAGGGGAGAAAAACTTGTCAATCAAGAATACTATACCCAGCAAAGCTGTTCTTAAGAAATGAAAGAGAGATAAATATTTTCCTAGATGAAAAAAAGCTAAAGGAGTTCACTACCGCCAGACCTGTCTTACAAAAATATGCTAAAAGAAGTTCTTCAAGCTACAAGAAAAATAACACTAATGAATAAGAAAACATCTAAAAGTATAAAACTCACTAGTAAAAGTAAGCACACATTCAATTCAGAATATTCTAATACCGTAACAGTGGTGTTTAAATCATTGATATTTTTAGTATGAAGATTAACAGACTAAGCTATTAAACATAACAATAATAGCTACAATAATTTGTTATGATATATGAAATATAGAAAGATATAAATTGTGACATCAAAAATCCAAAATGTGGAAAGGGAGTGCACTAAAAGTATAAAGGTGGGTTTTCTTTTTGCAGTCAGTGTTAAATTGTCACAAGCTTAAAATAATCAGTTATAACAATAAGATGTTTTCTATAAGCCTCATGGTAATGACAAAGCAAAAAACTATAGTAGATACACAAAGAATCAAAACACACTACAAGAGAATATCATTTAGCCACAAAGGAATACAGCAAGAGAGGAAGAAAGAAACAAAGAATCTATAAAACAACTAGAAAACAATTAACAAAATAGTAGTTGTAATTCCTGTCAATAATTACTTTGAATATAAATAGATGAAATTCTCCAATCAAAAGCCACAGAGTGGTTAAATACATTTTTTAAAACATGACCCAGCTATATGTTGCTTACAAGAAACTCATTTCACCTATATGGATACACATACACAAAATAGTATATAAATAAATAATATAAATAAATAAAATAGACATAGTAAAGGGATAAGAAAAGATATTACAATATTGGATGCATAGATATTTACAATTACAAGAGTAGTTCTACTTAAACAGGCTGAGTATTCCTTATCCAAAATGCTTGGGACCAGTTTTGGAGTATTCACATTATGCTTATTGGTTGTATATCTTAAATCTGAAAAATTCAGCTCCCAGCAAGATCAACGCAGAAGGTGGGTGATTTCTGCATTTCCAACTGAGGTACCCAGCTCATCTCATTGGGACTGGTTAGACAGTGGGTGCAGCCCACGGAGGGCGAGCCAAAGCAGGGTGGGGCATCACCTCACCCAGGAAGCACAAGGGGTCGGGGAACTCCCTCCCCTAGCCAAGGGAAGCCATGAGGGACTGTGCCATGAGGAGCAGTGCATTCCAGCCCAGATACTACACCCTTCCCACGGTCTTCGCAACCTGTAGACCAGGAGATTCATTTGGTTGTATACACCACCAGGGCCCAGGGTTTCAAGCACAAAACTGGGCAGCCCTTTGGGCAGACACCAAGCTAGCTGCAGGAGTTTTTTTTTTTTCCATACCCCAGTGGTGCCTGGAATGCCAGCGAGACAGAACCATTCACTCCCCTGGAAAGGGGGCTGAAGCCGTGGAGCCAAGTGCTCTAGTTCAGTGGATCCCATCCCCATGGAGCCCGAAAACATAAGGTCCACTAGCTTGAAATTCTCACTGGCAGCAAAGCAGTCTGAAGTGGACCTCGGATGCTCGACCTTGGTGGGGAGGAGGGGTGTCTACCATTACTGAGGCTTTATTAGGTGGGTTTTCCCCTCACAGTGTAAACAAAGCCACCAGGAAGTTCAAACTGGGCAGAGCCCACTGCAGCTTTGCCACTGTAGCCAGATTGCCTCTCTAGATTCCTCCTCTCTGGGCAGGGCATCTCTGAAAGAAAGGCAGTAGCCCCAATCAGGGTCTTATAGATAAAACGCCCATCTCCATGGGAAAGAGCAACTGGGAGAAGGGGCAGCTGTGGGTGCAGCTTCAGCAGACTTAAATGTTCCTGCCTGCCATCACTGAAGAGAGCAGCAGATCTCAAAGCACAGTGCTCGAGCTCTGTTAGGGGAAAGACTGCCTCCTCAAGTGGATCCCTGACCCTTGTGCCTCCTGACTGGGAGACACCTCCCAACAGGGGTCATCAGACACCTCATACAGGAGAGCTCTGGCTGGCATCTGGCGGGTGCCCCTCTGGGATGAAGCTTCCAGAGGAAGGAACAGATAGCAATCTTTGCTGTTCTGCAGCCTCTGCTGGTGATACCTAGGCAAACAAGGTCTGGAGTGGACCTCCAGCAAACTCCAGCAGACCTGTGGCAGAGAGGCCTGACTGTTAGAAGGAAAACTAACAAACAGAAAGAAATTGCATCAACATCAACAAAAAGGACATCCACACAAAAACTCCCTCTGAAGGTCGCCAACATCAAAGACCAAAGGTAGATAAATCCACAAAAATGAGGAAAAACCAGTGCAAAAAGGCTGAAAATCCTTCAAAAAAATCAATGAATCCAGGAGCTTGTTTTTTGAAAAGATTAACGAAATAGCCCAGTAGCCAGACTAATAAAGAAGAAAAGAGAGAAGAATCAAATAGAAACAATAAAAAATGATAAACTGTATATCACCACTGATCCCACAGAAATACAAACTACCATCAGAGAATAATGTAAACACCTCTACACAAATAAACTAGAAAATCTAGAAGAAATGGATAAATTCCTGGACACATACACCCTCCCAAGACTGAACCAATAAGAAGTCGAATCCCTGAAGAGACCAATAACAAGTTCTGAAATTGAGGCAGTAATTAATACCCTAACAACCAAAAAAAGCCCAGGATCAGAGAGATTCACAGCCAAATTCCACCAGAGGTACAAAGAGGAGTTAGTATCATTCCTTACGAAACTGTTCCAAACAATAGAAAAAGAGGGATTCCTCCCTAACTCATGAGTCCAGCATCATCCTGATACCACAACCTTGCTGAGACACACCAAAAAAGAAAGTTTCAGGCCAATATCCCTGATGAACATCAATGCAAAAATCCTCAATAAAATACTGGCAAACCTAATTCAGCAGCACATCAAAAAGCTTATCCACCATGATCAAGTCGGCTTCATCCCTGGGATGCAAGGCTGGTTCAACATATGCAAATCAATAAATGTAATCCCTATTTAATAAATGGTGTTGAGAAATCTGGCTAGCCATATGGAGAAAACTGAAACTGGACGCCTTCCTTACACCTTATACAAAAATTAACTCAAGATGGATTAATTACTTAAACCCAAGACCTAAAACAATAAAAACTCTAGAAGAAAACCTAGGCAATACCATTCAGGACATAGGCATGGTCAAAGACTTCATGGCTAAAACGTCAAAAGCAATGGCAACAAAAGCCAAAATTGACAAATGAGATTTAAATAATCTAAAGAGTTTCTGCACAGCAAAAGAAACTCATCAGAGTGAACAGTCAACCTACAGAATGGGTGAAAGTTTTTGAAATCTATCCATCTGACAAAGGGCTAATATCCAGACTCTATAAGAAACTTAAATTTATAAGAGAAAAAACAAACAACCCCATCAAAAAGTGGCTGAAGGATATGAACAGATGCTTCTCAAAAGAAGACATTTTTGCGGCCAGGAAACATATGAAAAAAAGCTAAGCATCACCTCATTAGAGAAATGCAAATCAAAACCACAATGAGATACCATTTCACGCCTATTAGAATGGCGATCATTAAAAAGTCAGGAAACAGATGCTGGAGAGGTTGTGGAGAAATAGGAGGCGCTTTTACACTGTTTGTGGGAGTGTACATTAGTTTAACCATTGTGGAAGACTGTGGCAATTCCTCAAGGACCTAGAACCAGAAATACCATTTGACCCAGCAATCCCATTACTGAGTATATACCCAAAGCATTATAAATCATTCTACTGTAAAGAAACATGCACACGTATGTTTATTGCAGCACTATTCACAATAGCAAAGACTTGGAACCAACACAAATGCCCATCAATAATAAACTGGATAAGTAAATGTGGCACATATATACCATGGAATACTATGCAGCCATAAAAAGGATGAGTTCATGTCCTTTGTGGGGACATGGATGAAGCTGGAAACCATCATTCTCAGCAAGTTAACAAAAGAAGAGAAAAACTAAATACCACATGTTCTCCCTCATAAATAGGAGTTGAACAATGAGAACACATGGACACAGGGAGGGGAACATCACACACTGGGGCCTGTTTGGGGGGTGGGGGCCTAGGGGAGGGATAGCATTAGGAGAAATACTTAATGTAGATAATGCGTTCATGGGTGCAGCAAACCACCATGGCACATGTATACTTATGTAGATGTTGCGGGAAGTCAGGGACCCCAAACGGAGGGACCGGCTGAAGCCATGGCAGAAGAACATAAATTGTGAAGATTTCATGGACATTTATTCGTTCCCCAAATTAATACTTTTATAATAATACTTTTATAATTTCTTACACCTGTCTTTACTGCAATCTCTGAACATAAATTGTGAAGATTTCATGGACACTTATCACTTCCCCAATCAATACCCTTGTGATTTCCTATGCCTGTCTTTACTTCAATCTCTTAATCCCATCATCTTTGTAAGCTGAGGAGGATGTATGTCACCTCAGGACCCTGTGATGATTGCATTAACTGCACAAATTGCTTGTAGACCATGTGTGTTTGAACAATATGAAATCTGGGCACCTTGAAAAAAGAACAGTGTCACAGCAATGTTCAGGGAACAAGAGAGATGACCTTAAACTCTGACCACTGATGAGCTGGGCGGAACAGAGCCATATTTCTCTTCTTTCAAAAGCAAATGGGAGAAATATCTCTGAATTATTTTTCTCAGCAAGGAACATCCCTGAGAAAGAGAATGCATCCCTGTGGGTAGGCCTCTGAAATGGCCGCTTCAGGGGTGGCTGTCTTTTACGGTCGCAGCTGTAGGGATGAAATAAGCCCCTGTCTCCCGTAGTGCTCCCAGGCTTATTAGGACGAGGAAATTCCGCCTAATAAATTTTGGTCAGACCAGTTGTCTGCTCTCAAACACTGTCTCCTGATAAGATGTTATCAATGACAATGCGTGCCCGAAACTTCATTAGCAATTTAATTTTAATTTCTCCCCAGTCCTGTGGTCCTGTAATCTCACCCTGCCTCCATTTGCCTTGTGATATCTTATTACCTTGTGAAGCATGTGATCTCTGTGACCCACACCCTATTCGTACACTCCCTCCCCTTTTCAAAATCACTAATCAAAACTTGCTGGTTTTAAGGCTCGGGGGGCATCATGGAACCTGCTGACTTGTGATGTCTCCCCCGGACACCCAGCTTTAAAATTTCTCTCTTTTGTACTCTGTCCCTTTATTTCTCAGACCAGCTAACACTTAGGGAAAATAGAAAAGAACCTACATGAAATATCGGGGCTGAATTTCTCCCGATATGTAACCAACCTGTACATTCTGCACATGTATCCCAGAACTTAAAGTATAATGAAAAAAAAAAGAGAGAGTAAAAAAGAAAAAGGAGACATTACATCTGATAACATGGAAATGCAAAGGATCATAAGAGATTATTTTGAAGGCTTATACACCAATGCATGAGATAACCCAGTAGACATGGATAAATTCCTTGATGCATACAACCTATGAAGACTTAATTGTGAAGAAATAAAAAATCTTAGCATACCAATGAGTAAAGCAATTGAATCAATAATACAAAGTTTCTCATCAAAGTGAAGCCCAGGAAATGACGGCTTCACTGATGAATCCTTCCGAATTTTTTTAAATCCAATTTTTCCCAAATCATCTAAAAGCATCAAAAAGGAGGGAATGCTTCCAAAATCATTTTACAAGGCCAGCATCACCCTGATACCAAAGTCAAAAGAAGACATTGAAAAAAAAAAAAAAAAACTACAGGCCAAAACCCCTAAGAAACATAGATGCAAAAATATTCTGCAAAATACTATTATAGCAAACTGACTTCAATAGCACATTTAAAATAAAAAGCACTGTAATTAAGTGGGATTCATACCAGGGATGCAAAATGGTTCAACATATGCAAATAAATAAATGTGACACATCACACTAACGGAATGAAGGAAAAAACATTTCAGTAGATGCAGAAAAAGTACTTGAAAAAATTCAACATCCTTTTATAGTAAAAACTCTTTACAAATTAGATATAAAAGCAGTATATCTCAATACCATAAAGGTCATATATCATATGCTAACATCACACTCATATAGGAAAATTTGAAAGCTTTTCCCCAGAGATTCAAAATAAGAAACTGTATTAGTCCATTCTCATGCTGCTATGAATGCCCAAGACTGGGTAATTTATAAAGAAAGGAGGTTTAATTGATTCACAGATTCACATGGCTGGGAAGCCTCAGGAAACTTAAAATCATGGCAGAAGGGGAAGCAAACACATCCTTCTTCATATGGTGGTAGGAGAGAGACATGCTAGAAGTGGAAATGCCAGATACTTATAAAACTAACAGATTTCATGAGAACTCACTCACTATCATGAGAATATCATGGGGGAAACTGGCTCTATGATTCAATTACCTCCTGCCAGGTTCTACACGTGGGGATTGTGGCGATTACAATTCAGATGAGATTTGGGTGGGGACACAGCCAAACCACATCATTGTGCCCTTGGCCCCTACCAAATCTCATGTTCTCACATTTTAAAACACAATCATGCCTTTCCAACAGTCCCCCAAAGTCTTAACTCATTCTGGCATTAACTCAAAAGTCCAAGTCCAAGGTCTCATCTCAGACAAGGCAAGTCCCGTACACCTGTGAGCCTGTAAAATAAAAAGCAGGTTACTTCCTAGATACAATGGGGGTACAGGCATTCGGTAAATACACCCATTACAAATGGGAGAAATTGGTGAAAACAAAGGGGCTACAGGCCCCATGCAAGTCCAAAATCCAATAGGGTAGTCATTAAACTTTTAAGTTCCAAAATGATCTCCTTTGACTCCATGTCTCACATCCAGATCACCCTGATACAAGAGGTGGGCTCCCATGGTCTTGGGCAGCTCTGCCCCTGTGGCTTTGCAGGGTACAGCCCCCCCAGCCAGCTGCTTTCATGGGCTTGCATTGATTATCTGCTGCTTTTCCAGATGCGTGGTATAAGCTGTCAGAGGATCTACCATTCTGGGGTCTGGAGGACAGTGTCCCTCTTCTCACAGTTCCACTAGGCAATGCTTTAGTGGGGACTCTGTGTGGCGGCTTCAACCCCACATTTCCCTTCTGCACTGCCCTACCAGAGGTTCTCCATGAGGGCTCTACCCCTGCAGCAACCTTCTGCCTGGACATCCAGGCATTTACATACAACCTTTGAAATCTAGGTGGAGGTTACCAAACCTCAGTTCTTTACCTCTGTGTACCCACAAGCTCAACATCACATGGAAGCCACCATGACTTGGGGCTTGTACCCTCCAAA
Source organism: Pongo pygmaeus (assembly GCF_028885625.2). Taxonomy (NCBI): domain Eukaryota; kingdom Metazoa; phylum Chordata; class Mammalia; order Primates; family Hominidae; genus Pongo; species Pongo pygmaeus. The sequence continues at coordinate 152,985,006 of NC_072396.2, read as the reverse complement.
GCAATGGCTAAAGCTGTACCTTGCCCCCTTTTATCCACCACTGGAGCTGAAGCAGCTGGGATGCAAGGCACCATGTCCTGAGGCTGCGCAGGGCAGAGGAGCCCTGGGCCTGGCCAGGAAACCATTTTTCTCTCCTAGGCCTCTGGGCTTTTGATAAGAGGGACTGCTGTAAAGGTCTCTGATGTGCCCTGGAGACATTTTCCCCATTGTCTTGTTGATTAACATTCAGCTCCTCATTATGTATGCAAATTTCTACCACCAGCTTGAATTTCTCCTCAGAAAATGGGTTTTTCTTTTCTATTGCATTGTTGGGCTGCAAATTTTCCAAACTATTATGCTCTGCTTCCTTTTGAACACTTCACTGCTTAGAAACTTCTTCTGCCAGATACCCTAAATCATCTCTTTCAAGTTTAAAGTTCCACAGATCTCTAGGGCAGGGGCAAAATGCCTCCAGTCTCTTAAAGCATAGAAAAAGTGACCTTTACTCTGGTTCCCAACAAGTTCCTCATCTCCATCTGAGACCACCTCAGCCTGGATTTCATTGTCCATATCACTATCAGCATTTTGGTCAAAACCATTCAACAAGTCTGTAGGAAGTTCCAAACTTTCCCACATTTTCTGGTCTTCTTTTGAGCCCTCCAAAGTGTTCCAACCGCTGCCTGTTACCCAGTTCCAAAGTCACTTCCACATTTTTTGATATCCTTATAGCAGCACCCCACTACCTTGATACCAACTTACTATATTAGTTCATTCGCATGCTGGGATGAAGAAATACTTGAAATTGGGTAATTTATAAATAAAAGAGGTTTAATTGACTCACAGTTCCATGTGTCTGGGGAGGCTTCAGGAAACTTACAATCATGGCGGAAGGGGAAGAAAACATGTCCTTATTCCCATGGTGGCAAGAGAGAGAAGTGCCAGCAGGGGAAATGCCAGACATGTGTAAAACCATCAGACCTCATGAGAACTCACTCACTACCATGAGAACAGCATGGGGGAAACTGCCCCCATGATTCAATTACTCCCACCAGGTTCCTCCCAGGACACTTGAAGATTATAATTCAAGATGAGATTTGGGTGGAGACACGGCCAAGCCATATCAGAAAAGGAAGCCCACCCTTGCCATTTTTATTCAATATAGTAACAGAGGTCTGAGGCCAGAGCAATAAAACAAGAAAAAGAAATAAAAGGCATTCAAATTAGGAAGAATTTAAATTATCCCTGTTTGCAGATGACATGACCTTATATATAGAAAACCCTAAAGACTCTACCAAAATACTGTTATAACTAATAAACAAATTCAGTAAAGTTACAGGATACAAAATAACATACAAAATTCAGTAGCATTTATACACACTACCAGCAAACAATATGAAAAAGAAATCAGGAAAACAATCTCATTTCTAAAACTCCACAAATACTTAGGAATAAATTTAACCAAGGAGGTAAGACATCTGTACACTGAAAGCAATAACATATTGATGAAAGAAAAAGACACGAATAAATGCAGAGATATCACCTGTACACAAATTGGAAGAAAAATATTTTTAAAACATTTGTACTACCCAAAGTTATCCACAGTTTCAACACTACTTCTATCAACATAACAATGATATTCTTCACAGAAATACAAAGAACTATCCTTAAAGTCATAGGGAGCCACAAAGGTCCTGATTAGCCATAGGAATCTTCACTGTAAAGAGCAAAACTTGAGGCATCACACTACCTGACTTCAAAATATATGACAAACCTATTGTAACCAAAACAGCAAAGGAGTGGCATAAAAACAGACACATGGAACAGAATAGACAACTCAGAAATAAATTCACACATTTATAGCCAATTAATTTTCCACAAAGGTATCAAGAACATAAAACAAGGAAAGGGCAGTCTCATAAATGGTGTTAGGAAAACTGGATATTCACATGCAGAAGAATGAAATTAGGCCCTATCTCACACCATATATAAACATCAACTTAACCTGCATGAAAGACTTAAATGAAAGACCCAAAACTATGAAACCACTTAAAGAAACCATAGGAAAAATGCTCCATGACATTGTTGTGACTGATAATTTTTGGATATGACCTCGAAAGCACACGCAACAAAACCAAAAATAGACAAATGGCATTGCATCAAATTAAAAAGTTTTGCACAGCAAAGGAAAAAATCAGCAGAGTAAAGAGACAATCTATAGAATGGGAGAAAATATTTGCAAATTATGTATGTGATGAAAAGTTAATATACAAAATATATGAGGAACTCAACTCCATAGCAAAAGAAAAAAAAAGTAATCTAATTTAGAAATGGGCAAAAGACCTGAGTAGATATTTCTTAAAGGGAGACATAGAACTGGCCAACGGTTATTTGAAAAAATGCTCAGCATTGTTAATGATGAGGAAAATGAAAATTAAAACCACAATGAGATATCCCCTCACATCTGTTAGAATGGCTATAATCAAAAAGACAAAAGATAACAAGTGTTGGAAAGGATGTGGAGAAAAGGACACACTTGCATACTCTTGGGGGAAATGTAAATTAGTAGAGCCATTATGGAAAATGGTATGGAGATTCCTCAAAAAATTAAAAATAAAACTATCATATGATCTAGCAATCCTACTACTGGGTATATAGCCAAAGGAAATGAAATTGGTATGTCAAAGGGATACCTACACTCCCATATTCATTGCAGCATTATTCACAATAGCCAAGATATAGAATCAACCTAAGTGTCTGCCAATTAATGACTGTATAAAGAAAATGTGGTATATACACAAACAAATACTATTCAGTCATAAAAAAGAAGGAATCGTGTAACTTGCAACAACATGGATGAACCTAGAGGACATTACCTAAGTGAAATAAGCCAGACACAGAAAAACAAATACCACACCATCCCCCTCATATGTGGAAGCTAAAAAAGTTGACCTCATAGAAATATAGTAGAATGGTAATTACCAGAGGCGGAGGTGGCTATAGTGTGGCTGGGGAAATGTTGGTCAAAGGATATAAAACTTCAGTTCAATAAGAGGAATAAGTTCAAGAGATCTATTGTACAACATGGTGAATATAGTTAACAATGTATTCTTGAAAAATATGGAGAGTGGATGCAAAATGTTTTCAGCACAAAAATGATAACTATGTGAGGTAGTGCATATGTTAATTCACTAGATTTAGTCATTCTTCAATGTAGGTATACGCCAAAGCATCATGTTGCACATGTCAAATATGTACAGTTGTATCTGTTAATTTAAAAAAATTAAAAAGAAAAGTTTGCATTTTTCTTGAAAATATGCATTATTTATATAGGCATTTCACATTTACAGTCACATCTGTAACTGCATACATACACATTTATATTTGAAAGGACTTATTAATATTCCTACTAATTGCTGCTCCAACTAATAGTCCTTCAGAATAGAACATGGGATCTATTCTTTTAAAAGAAAGGAATATGAACAAAAACCATAAGCTTTACAGAGTTCCAAAGGGAGTTCCAAGGTTGGAGCTAGATGCTATTACCAGCCACTATATATCATTCAAATACAGCTTTTAAGGAGGAAACCATAACCCATAGGGATAAAGTAGAAGGAATTTGCAATTCATCATCTGTATTTTGGAGTCTGGAAATCCAGTCTGTCCAACCCCATTAAATGCTCCCTCTATCATAAACATGCAGGCATTTCAGATAGTTAGAAACATGTACAACATCTGATTTTTAAATGGATAGTTGAACTACATATTCTTTGAGCCTTGCATAACTGTATTTCCTAAGTATTTAGCAGTTTCTGAGAGTTACCAGGCAAAAGATTTTCTTCCTTTTCTAAGAGCCTGGACATTATCTTAAGAATTTCAAAAAATGAATAAAACAGCACCTACGTGTCTAACTACTTCTTTCCTAGGCGGTATAATTTAGTTCCATCAGTTTCTCCCTAGAAATTGAACCATTATCACCTACATCATTTTTCCCTTCTATGAACTTCTTTCAAAACATGTGACCTGCTTCTATATTGCCTGAGTTTTTATAGAGTATGTATTACTTTTGTGATCAGAAAAAAATGTTATCTTCATTTTGAAGGAAATAAAATTAATGACCAAAATTTAATGTAGTGTTTTAATTGAGCTATTAGCAGATGTATATAAAGTGCTACATTTACTAAGAGACATGGTAAAGAGACATGGAAAGAATAGGAAAACATCAAGAACATGGAGAGGAAAAATGAGTTTTAGTTATGCATTTTTTAATTTAAAAATAAGAATCAACATAAAGTACTACAATTTACAGAAAAGGACTGTGAACATAGTTACAAAATATGGGAGACCTATCCAGGTTATGGCTAATGCAGTTGCAGTAAATGTATGTTGGTGCTTTTAAAGACATGCTAACAATATTCACAGAATTCAGCATTTATGTTGTGTTTAAATGCATACATCTGTCCTCCAGGAAGACAATGAGATGGGTGAGGTCACCAGAAAACCTCCCAAATTGCCTTTAATACAGGTATGAGACAATCAGAAAAAAAATGAGGTTTATCTGCAATAAAAGTGAAAATAAAGGAGCAAACACATTCCATGATCATTTAGGAATGTATACAATCATCCATCCCAGATTCCTGTGATGCAACCAAACAGAAAAATACAATAATCAAGATGAAAGAATAAATCAAAAGGAGTAAGTAGACTTGACACAACAGAAAGCTGAATCATTGAAACAGAGAACTATATCAAAAAACATCTCTAAAATGCTTGGTAGGGATTAGAGAACAAAATAACCATTGTGGAAGATAGGTGACATATTCTACCTACCAGTACCAGTTGCTTCTGAGGAAATAAATGGAGCAAACAGATTAGAAACAACAATCAAAGTTATAATCGAAGAAAATTTTCAGTTCAGAAAAATTATCTGAAATTGGATTTGGAGAGGATTGCCATTTTCCACATTTCAGACAAAATTGAACTAAGATCGATATATAATCCAGATATATCCTGTTAAATTATTATTAAAAAGATTCCTGCTAGCCCTCAAGCAGCAAACAAAGACTCAAATCAAGTTATCTATTATTTGTCCATTTCAACAAAAAAACACCAAAAGACAAAGGAGCAATGCCTACAAGGTTTTGAGGGACAATGACAGTGGCCTAAGGATTTAGACCCAGCAAAGCTGTCTTTCACATGTAAAAGCAACAGAAGAGTAGCCTGAGATCTGCAAGGTCTCAGATAATGCCCATCACAGAGGTAGCCTAGATTACTAAACATGAAAAGAAGACGAGGCAAGAGATGAGATCAGAAGGGTAGTGTTGACCCTCTCTTAGGGAAAATGAAGAAATAAAAATTTTAAAGGGTTTTAAATGGTAGTGGATTAAGATAGTGAGCAGGGAGACCAGTGGGGATAACCCAGAGGAGGGAGACTAATGGATAGAAGTAAGGCTACTATGGTGGTAGTTTGCTTTTTTGGTTTTATTTGATTTGTAAAAACTCATTCAGGTACATGTATATCCATTCTGTAATCAGGCTGACAGAAAAGATTTAGCGAGAGAAAGAAACTATTAAATGAGTGGTTTTCTTATGAGAACCACAACTGTCTTGAGGGCAGCACCATGAGACTAGACTGAAAACTCTGGAAAGTCAGAGGCCAAGCCTTGCTCTCCACTCTGTCTCCAGGATGTACCATAGTGTCTGGCACAGACACTTACGGAATAAATGAATGAAGAGAGTAGCAACAAAAACGATTTGAACAATTGGGACATCATTGGAATGAGTGTATTTTCAGTGAGGAGACTAGTCTGAAGGATAATACTCATTTAGAAAGAAAATAATACTGGTACATTTGTTTAAAATTAAAAAGAGAAAGAAAGAAAAATAAAATAGCCATTTCAGTTTGCAGTAAAAATTGGAATTGATAACTTTACAATGAATGTACCAAATGTCAAATATTAGCCACAGCAGGAAAAAAATGCTCAAATTATCTTGTTTTTTTTTTAATTAATTCACGGTGTTTGTGAGTATATTCTTAGTCCAAAAGCCAATCATTGTTTAATTATATCCTCCTGCCTTATGAAATGTCTTAAACCAAAGAAAAATGGGATGATCCTGGCTTTATTATGAATGTCTGATTTGTGATTATCAAACTTACTTAGGAAATAAAGCAGCTATCATTGTTAAGAGGCTGTCCTCAGCACAGGCTGTCATTTGCACAGGATAGAAATTTATCACTTTGCCAAACATAGGAAGAGAAAACCAAACACTGCATGTTCTCACTTATAAGTGGGAGCTGAACAATGAGGACACACAGAAACATGGGGGTGAACAACACATACTGGGGTTCACACAAGGCCTGTAGGAAGGGGCATGTTGTGGGAGGGAGAGCATCAGGAAGAATAGCTAATGGATGCTGGGCTTAATACCTACGTGATGGGTTGATATGTGCAGCAAACCACCATGGCACATGTCAACCTACGTAATGAACCTGCACATCCTGTACATGTACCCTGAGACTTGAAATAAAAGTTGAAGAAAAAAACAAAAGAAATTTATTACTCTGCTACTTATTCTGCCTTTATTCTGTCTTTAGCTAGGAAGCAAATTTGTTTAAAACTTTTAAAATATTCCAATTTCTGTAACATATGTAATAAACACATTTCTATGATAGCTTCATTTGTTCTTCAAAAATTGAGTGCCCCCATATGTACTAGGTGTTTTTTAAAAAAAAATTAAGACACCAGCCCTGCCAAGAAACACACATTACAGTGGTCTGTTTCACAAATGGGAAGTCCCTGTGCGGTCAGACAAGTCATCTATCCAGTATGGTATTTGGGCTTTCCCCCTAGTAATTTCGTCAAATATATGATATTTCATTGGAAACACACTAAATTGAGCCTTTGATTTCAGCTGTGGGTTGCATCAAAAAAAAATGTTCTTTCAAAAAAAAAGTACCAGGCAGCACTAAGAGTATATAATTAAGTCTAAATTATGAAGGCCCACTGAAGAAGGTCTTGAGACTCCTCATAGCTCAGCTCTGCCATCAATGAACAGCATCTGCTGTGCAGTAATGAGAGAATGGGAATTTTTTTTGCTCCTAGGCAACTTGAATCCCCTGAGAGCTAAGAATACCAGCTGATATGGTTTAGCTGCGTCCTCACCCAAATCTCATCTTGAATTCCCATGTGTCATGGGAAGGACCCGGTGGGAGGTAACTGAATCATGGGGGCGGGTCTTTCCCATGCTATTCTCATGATAGTGAATAAGTCTCATGAGATCTGATAGTTGTATAAAGGAGAGTTTCCCTGTACAAGTTCTCTTCTATTGTCTGCTGTCATGTGGGACATGCCTTTCACCTTGTGCCATGATTGCGAGGCCTCCCCAGCTGCATGGAACTGTGAGTCCATTAAACCTCTTCCTTTTGTAAATTTCCAAGTCTCGAGTATGTCTTTATCAGCAGTGTGAAAATGGACTGATATACCAGCACATTTTCCAGAGTAGCTATTGTCTTACAGGGAGAGTCCATATAGGTATGCAGCACTAAACTTGTACAACTGACTTCTCCCGATTTTGTATCTTCTCTTAGCCATGCCCAGTGCCATACATTTTATGGAAAAGTGTAGAGCCTGCACATCATTTCCAAGTACAGACTCTGAGTTTTTCTATAATTCCCTTCTCCCATTACTAGTTAGCCTTGGATTTTGTGATGGTAGCATTTAGTGCCTGTTGCGTAGTAGTTGTGTATGTATCACATCGTTGTCACAGTGTGAATTCAAAAGAGCAATATATCACAGTTATTTTCTTAGAAGAGGTAACAACCCATATTCAAAGGTCTCAGAAACATCTAATTGAGAGGTATTGATCTTGATCTTAAAGCCAAAGCATTTTAGGTCTTCTTTAGGTTCTTCCCCTGAAAGAAAGAGGGAAAAGAATAAAATACCACTAGAAGCCTGTGTTAAGGAGAGTGAGAATAAACATGAGATCAAATATTTCCCATGGATAATTAGCAAATTGGAAAATCAAGTGTGGCATGCATATGAGACTGCAGAAGTAAGAGAGTAAATGGGAAGGGAAAATGCAAGCACACATTTTCATTGTATAGTTGTGGAAGAGGAATTGCTACTGGCATTTAAAATGTTAAAGCAATTCTAAGAAAATTAATGAAGCAAAAACTAAATTAGTAAATGAAGTAAGCACCACAAAATTAATGAAGTAGGGACTACTAGAGCTCATTTTCAAAGAGTAACTCTGTACATGCAAATTTGTAGCCTGGCCTCCATGTACTTTGAGAACCTGTCTACTATTTCCCAAGATGGGACTGGATACTACAATACCAATGACACTTCCTTTCAAATAATATCAATAAGCAACATATCTTCAGATCTCTAAGCCATGGCTTACTTTCATCCTGTTAGAAAAGTTGGCATAAGATTGAATCAGACCAAAAGACTGAACTAATAAAAGAGGGGAGCAGGTGAGAGAAATACCAATTAAGATAATGACAGTGCCACTTTAAGGGGTTTGCCTCACTTGGCTTACACCACCCGAGAGATTTTAAACACAGGTGGCCTTCCCATGTTCGAAAATATGGAGAGAAACTAAAAATGAGGCTGGGGCAACAGCTCAGCCTCATGTTGAGAGCCCCTTGGATTTATGCTCCTTGTTCTCATCTGAACTGCGTTCCCATTTCCTAGCTCCACACTCTGGCTCCTGGTAGATGCTCCTGGCTGGCTCTCTTTCCTGCTTTAGCTGTCTTCTAAAGTTTACTGATCTCTTCTGCCATACTCCAGGAACCCTGCAAGCTGCTGCCTCCCCACCAGGTAGCAAAAGCACACATGGCTTTTAACCATACCTTCCATTCATTGAGTGCTTCCTAACTAATAGCCATGTGCATTATATATGCTATCACACTTACCTCACGACATTTCTCACAACAACCCTATCAGGTCGATTTTCATATTCCATTTTATGCAGGAGGAAACAGAGGCCCAGTGAGATGTGGTACCTTGCCCAAGTTCATAGAGCTAGTAAGTGGCAGAGGGAGGATCTAAACCTAGGTGAATCTGACTCCAGAAGCCTTATGTGGGCTTTATTGTTGTTGTTTGTTTTAAATAAACTTTTCTACTTCAGAACGTTTTCAGATTTACAGAAAAGTTGCAAGGATAGCATGAAGAGTTCCTGTGTATACCCACCCTCAACACCCAGTTTGCCAATTACATTAGTATAATCCAGTTGTTGCAACTAATGAACTCGTATAAACACATCATTATTATTAAGTCAGATTTCCTTAGATTTTTCCCAAAAGTTCTTTTTCAGTTCCAGGATCCCATCCAAGATACCAAATAACATTTAGTGGTCATGTCTCTTGAGGATCTTCTTGGCTGTGACAGTTTCTCAAGCTTTCCTTTTTTTTTTTTTTTTTTTTTAATTATCTTGACATTTTTGAAGAGTACTGATCAGGTATTTTGCAGGATGTCTCTCAATTGGGATTTTTCTGATGCTCTTCTCATGAGTAGACTGGGGTTATGGGTTTTTGGGTAGAAGACCACAGAGGCAAAGTGCCATTCTTGTCACATCATATCAATGGAACATATTATCAACATGATTTATCACTGTCGATGTTAACCTTGATGACCTGGCTGATGTAGCATATATCAAGTTTTTCCACTGTAAAGCCGCTCCTCACCCACTGCAGGAGTGCATAGTCATGCTCCACCTCTTGGAGAACACAGTATCCAGATAATTCTTCTGAATGGGAGAATTGTCTCTCTCCCTAACTTATTTATTTATACAACTTTTAATTTTTATCAGTATGGACTCATAGATATTTACTTTACACTTTGAGTTATAATACAATATTACTTTATTTTGTTGGCTATATTGTTCTGGCTTTAGCTATTAGGGGTGCTTTCATTTGGCCCCTGTACCCCTTTGTAATATACCTATCAAATTTGTTTAAGTATTTCCTTAATTTCTGTTACTATGAAATGCCCCAGGCTCACCTTAGATATTTCCTGACCCAGTTCTAGAATCAGCTGTCTCTCAAAGGAGTTCTGGTTTCCTTGTGTTGGAGGGTGGTATTAGAAACTGAAATATGAGTACTAAGTATGCTCATTGCTACTGGCACTCTCAGCCAACAGAGCAAGGAGGTGTATATCTCTACTAATGCCTGTATATATACATATCTACATATAGTTCTATATGTAACCATTTGTATCTAAATTAAGCTAAACATGAGTTCATACCATGTCTCCAACTCCATTTCATTATCAGATGGATCATTCTAGCTTCTTCCCCTTGCTTATCTGTAAGCTCCCATTTCAACAGTGAAAATCCTGGTTCCCATCATCTACCATAAATTTACTTAGTTGTTCAAGTATACATGTATAGCAGTGTCATAATTGTTAATCTATACCTCTATGGGGAACGACTTTATTAACTAGAAGTTAGTGCTTAGGTGCAGTTTATTTGGCCTTTATTCTTAAAGACTCCATTTCCACTGTTACTTAGGGCAGCACATTTTCCCCCATTCCCTTCAGTGAGGTTATTTCATACATTTATAATACAGTTGGGTTCTTCTGTCCTGTTCTGTATTCCATTCTGGGATTCTCTGATCTCCAAAATGATTTTTAAAAATTTGTATACATTAACGTTTACTATTCATACCATAAAGTTCTGTGGGTTTTGACAAATGCATAGTGTGAAATGCACCAATACAATTCACACACATTAATTTTACCACCCTAATAAAATCTCTTGTGCTTCACCTATACAACCCTCCCTACTTCCCCAATCCCTGGAAACCAAGAATCTGTTTTCTTTTTCTAAAATTTTGCCTTTTCCAGAGTATAATATAAATGGAAGCATGCCTGTTCAGACTGATTTAATAGTATGTCATTGTATGGGTGGACCATATTTGTTTATTCATTCATCTATTGAAGGACACCTGCGTTGCTTCCAGTTTTTAGTGATTATAAATGAAACTGTTAGGAACATTCACGAGTTTTTCTGTGGATATGTGTTTTCAATTCACTTGGATTATACCTAGCAGTGTGATTGCTGAAGTAACATTAAAGTGACTAAAGTTTAGCTTTGTAAGACACTGCCAAACTACTTTCCAACATGGCTATACCATTTTGCATTCCCACCAGCAATGAATGAAAGTTCCTGCTGCTCTGCATCCTTATCCAAATTTGGTGTTGTCAGTGCTGGGGATTTTTAGCCAATCTAATAGGTATGTATGGTATTTCATAGTGATTTTGATTTACAATTCTATAATGATAAATGGTGGTGAGCATAATTTTATGTGCTTCTTTGCCATCTGCATATGTTAATTGGTGAGGTGTCAGTTTAAATATTTTGCCCTCTTAAATTTTTTGTTAATTGGTGAGGTGTCTGTTTAAATATTTTGCCTTCTTAATTTTTTTTTTATATTGTTGAATTTCTGTGTGTTTCTTTACAAGCTCTTTGTCAAATATGTGACTTGCAAATATATTCTCCTAGTCTTGGCTTTTCTCTTCATCCTCTTAACAGTGTCTTCTTCAGAGCAACTTAAAAAATTACAAAGCCTTTGGTTTTCACCCCAATTTTCTATATATGTTCCCTTTAACTATCACCCGTGATCTCTAGAGTCCTCCATCTCTCACCCACTGAGGGCCTCCTCAGAGGGTGCCACTGACAGCAATGAAAAGTAGTTTGGCCAAAGGTTTTTCCTGCTTGGCAGCACTCTCATCTACCTCAATAATGCCTGGGGGACATAACATACTGGCCTCTTTACTGTTCCTCAAATGCCAGTCAAATTTCTGTCTCAGGACCTTTGTACCTACTGGTCTCTCTGTCTCAGATATTCATCTACAGATAACCCCTTAGCTCACTTCCTTACTTGCTGTAAGTCTTTTCTCAAATGTCACCTACTCTATGAGGTCTAATTTCCAGAGCTCTGGAAATCACTGCATGTCCCAGCATCTGGTCAGGAACCATTTTAGAGTATATCCATCACTCCTTCTAGTATACCCAAGAGATGAGCAACTCAGGACTGGTAGGCCAATGGTGGGCTTCTGTCCTTACTATGACATGTTCTCTCATCTCAGGAGAAATATTAGAAGATTGCCTCCCAGTGTGCTATTTCTCAAATATGTCCAGATGTTTTTTTAAAAATCATCAACATTTAATATTCTGATAATCAAGGAAAGAATAGATAAGGTCCCAGAAATTTATGATTTGAGTTTCTTTTATAAATCCCTAGATATGCGTGTATATGAAAGTGAGTTTATTTTTAAAAATAAAAACACAAAAAAGAAATTGCTAGATATTTTCTCCTGGGGGATATGGAAGAAATATGTGTTAAATAAAATAATGCTCAAGATTTTTTATATAGAGACCGAATCTTAACTTGATAATTAATATAAACCCATAAATTTCCATAGAAAACTACTTCAGAGGTAAAAGTGCTGAAAAGAAATTCATTGTCAATCAATTCATTTTTGAAACTCTCCTTCCTGTCAAGGTTGGTTAAGACTTCTTGCTACAGAGGATGCTAATTAGGGTGAACATAGATTCCAGTTTCTGAAACAGTGCTAGTTGATTTTGGCCCTGCGCATCTATTAATTGCACTCCTTTTTACCTTTAGCAGTTTGAAACTTCTAATTTTAATAGGTCAGTCACTCCTTTTCACATATTTCTCTTCATTGTGTCTCCTGATGTACACTTCTCTTAGAAATTAAGAATAAATGAAGAGTTGAAGAACGCAGAAGCACTATACTTATCTACCTTGGTCATTCACCCAGGGCACGTGCTAAGGCTCACTCAGGGCTACCATACTGCCCAATTTTCAGGGATGCCGTCCCCATCAGAATCTGTATGGGTGGTGCTCTCCATTCCTTTTATTGTACTTATGCTGTTGTATATTAACCTGTGGCCATTTTTTTGTACATTATCCTGTAGCCAATGAAACACTTGAATGTTTAAACCTAACCCCAATGAAATTAGGTTAAAATTTTAGACCCAACCCCACTGAAATTAGGTTCTCTTTTGTGTGTGTGTGTGTCTGTGTGTGTATTTATACTTTAAAACGACTTTTAAAAAGTATTTTTTTAATATGAGTAGTTAATTTTTTTTATTATACTTTAAGTTCTAGGTACATGTACACAATATGCAGGTTTGTTACATATGTATACGTGTGCCGTGTTGGTTTGCTGCACCCATTAACTCATCATTTACATTAGCTATTTCTCCTGATGCTATCCCTCTCCCATCCCCCCACCCCAGGACAGGCCCTGGTGTGTGATATTCCCCGCCCCGTGTCCAAGTGTTCTCATTGTTCAATTCCCACCTTTAAGTGAGAACATGCAGTGTATGGTTTTCTGTATTTGCGATAGTTTGCTGAGAATGATGGTTTCCAGCTTCATCCATGTCCCTGCAAAGGACAGGAACTCATCCTTTTTTATGGCTGCATAGTATTCCATGGTGTATATCTGCCATATTTTCTTAATCCAGTCTATCATTGATGGACATTTGGGTCGGGTCCAAGTCTTTGCTATTGTGAGTAGTGCTGCAATAAACATACATATGGATGTGTCTTTATAGTAGCATGATTTATAATCCTTTGGGTATATAGCCCATAATGGGATTGCTGGGTCAAATGGTATTTCTAGTTCCAGATCCTTGAGGAATCGCCACACTGTCTTCCACAATGGTTGAACTAGTTTGCACTACCACCAACAGTGTAAAAGCATTCCTATTTCTCCACATCCTCTCCAGCACCTGTTGTTTCCTGACTTTTTAATGATCGTCATTCCAACTGGTGTGAGATGGTATCTCATTGGGGTTTTGATTTGCATTTCTCTGATGACCAGTGATGATGAGCATTTTTTCATGTGTCTGTTGGCTGCATAAATGTCTTCTTTTGAAAAGGGTCTGTTCATATCCTTTGCCCACTTTTTCATAGGGTTGTTTGATTTTTTCTTGTAAATTTGTTTAAGTTCTTTGTAGATTCTGGATATTAGCCCTTTGTCAGATGGGTAGACTGCAAAAATTCTCTCCCATTCTGTAGGTTGCCTGTTCACTCTGATGGTAGTTTCTTTTGCTGTGCAGAAGCTCTTTAGTTTAATTAGATCCCATTTGTCAGTTTTGGCTTTTGTTGCCATTGCTTTTGGTGTTTTAGACATGAAGCCCTTTCCCATGCCTATGTCCTGAATGGTATTGCCCAGGTTTTCTTCTGGGGTTTTTATGGTTTTAGGTCTAACATTTAAATCTTTAATCCATCTTGAATGAATTTTTGTATAAGGTGTAAGGAAGGGATCCAGTTTCAGCTTTCTACATATGGCTAGCCAGTTTTCCCAGCACCATTTATTAAATAGGGAATCCTTTCCCCATTGTTTGTTTTTGTCAGGCTTGTCAAAGATCAGATAGTTGTAGATATGCGGCGTTATTTCTGAGGGCTCTGTTCTGTTCCATTGGTCTATATCTCTGTTTTGGTACCAGTGCCATGCTGTTTTTGTTGCTGTGTCCTTGTAGTATAGTTTGAAGTCAGGTAGCGTGATGCCTCCAGCTTTGTTCTTTTGGCTTAGGATTGTCTTGGCAATGTGGGCTCTTTTTTGGTTCCATATGAACTTTAAAATAGTTTTTTCCAATTCTGTGAAGAAAGTCATTGGTAGCTTGATGGGAATGGCATTGAATCTATAAATTACCTTGGGCAGTATGGCCATTTTCACGATATTGATTCTTCCTATCCATGAGCATGGAATGTTCTGTTCTTCCATTTGTTTGTATCCTCTTATTTCATTGAGCAGTGGTTTGTAGTTCTCCTTGAAGAGGTCCTTCACACCCCTTGTAAGTTGGATTCCTAGGTATTTTATTCTCTTTGTAGCAATTGTGAATGGGAGTTCACTCATGATTTGGCTTTCTGTTTGTCTGTTACAGGCGTATAGGAATGCTTGCGATTTTTGCACATTGATTTTTTATCCTGAGACTTTGCTGCAGTTGCTTATCAGCTTAAGGAGATTTTGGGCTGAGACGATGGGGTTTTCTAAATATACAATCATGTCATCTGCAAACAGGGACAATTTAACTTCCTCTTTTCCTAATTGAATACCTTTTATTTCTTCCTCTTGCCCAAACGCCCTGGCCAGAACTTCCAACACTATGTTGAATAGGAGTGGTGAGAGAGGGAATCCCTGTCTTGTGCCAGTTTTCAAAGGGAACGCTTATGTCTAGATATTAATTTCAGTGACTAAAAGTAATGCCAATTTTCTCATTGAAGCTCTTCAATAAAGTAGGTAATCTAAGTTGTAAGTATTTGCATTTTTGCCATGAGACGATATAGCAATTTTCATTTTTAATGGGGAAATGATGTTGATGAATATCTTTATTTTCCACAATAATTCTTCCCTATGCACAAAAGTTTGCTCATCATACGAAGAAGGCATGTTTTTGCCATGTCCAGGATATAGTTGATCAGGTTCTCCCATGCAAATAACAAGGAATTCAAATAAAAAGCCACATGCGAGTCATAGCCCAGTACCTCTGCCACAAAGAATGTTCCCAGGCCCACCCATTCACTTAGGTTTCAACCCATGGCCTCTAATCCTCTTCTCCTCAGCTCTATTCTTCTCTGTCTCTACAGTAGAATCTCAACCTTTCTCCCCTTTTGGTAACCTGTTTACTCTCTTTTGGTGTACTGACCTCAGCTACCCTTCCTTGACTTCCCTAATCCCAGATACTCTGGGTATGAAACATTCCTCCCACTAACCTCAGACCTGCAGAGGCCCCTATAGCTACAGCCAGGCCAGGCTGTCTCCTGACTGCAAGGATATACGCACATTATAAAAGAGGATTTCTTATTCACAGCAATAAGGCATTTGGCTTAAGGATATACAACAAGATTGGGGTTAAGAGGAAACAGTGAAGAGAGATTTCGTGGCAAATAGATCAGAACAGCTTGCTTTAGCAAAGATTCAGATTTTTGTTTCCCTGAACCTCAGAATCTTTATAGCGAGGCAGCAGTTTCCAGTTTAGTGCACACTTTCTCTTTCATGAGGGACATTTATTTCTCTAGTGAAGACTGGCAGAATGCTAACTATGGTAATCCCTAAAATTAACAGTGAAAAGGCAAGAGATGATTGCAAATATGTTGACTGAGAAGCCCAAACCCAATCGGCTCTCAGAATAAATGATGTCATTTGTCAGTCTCTTCAGATAGAGAATAGGATTTTTAAATGTTTAAGTTCGTAGGAGTCTTAATTGATTTGACAATGTCATCTGAAAAGTGATAAACAATGCAAAATGCAAAAGACCATAATTAAGGTTATAAGAAATTTGTAGCTGTAAGCTCACATCATGGGCTGCCTGAGTTTTATGGTATTCTCTGCTTTTATTTCATTGAAAATGAACACAATCCTGCAACTGATATCACGTCTTTCTGTAAGGATTACCATGGGTAACAAAACAAACACCAAAGGAATCAGGCAAAAGAAAATCTAATTCCTGAGAGACACATCTAAATTCAAACAAATGAGACAATATATCTATAGAGATGTAAACAGAAATTCAAGGCCAACAAGAAAAATAATCTTGTTCCCTGGGCAGCAAACACCTGAGCGCTGGAAATTAGGATTTCTAGATTTTTCTCACAGTCAAAGGTTAGAAGAGGCTTTAGGAAATATGCAATTAGTTTCCCTTATTGATACACTGTGCAGGCAGAAAATAGGCCAGCTATCGTTTTCTGGAGGCAGCTTCTTCAAACTGTCCTTGAGGAAATCCAGTTCATGGGAAAGCTTTGGAAAGCACATGAGATTCTCTGTGATACTGATGACATGGCACTGTCACTGTTACCACTGTGATGATGTTGAGTCTACCAGGCAGCCCAGCCTCCCTCATTACCTTTCAAGACAGCAGCAGCCATCGTCTCAACCAGCACCTTTAGGTATGAGGTTAGGAATTGGCTTGGCTGGAAAAGCTAAGGTAAGAGTTACTATTTGGAGAGGCCCATGGCAGGTGACTCAGCAACCAATTGGAAGTACTTGATTCCATGCTTTGGGGAAGGACACAATTGGGAGGCATAAGCAGCACCCTTGGGAGAAGAGCCCTAGGATTTTTAATATTTATTCAAACAAAGATGATAGCGGTTTGTCTTTAAGCTGCTCTCTGAAAGACCCTCTCTTACAGAGAGAATCAACTGGTCACTCTATCTACCATGGAAGAAAAAAGGGCTCTGTTGACACAGTTCATCTTAAAATTTGTAGTTTATGGGCCTCAGGCATCTCTAAACCAGCTTACCTAGAAAAGGGACAGAAAATCACTGTGAATGGATAAACCAACTATCTCCTAAAGTAAATTATAATTTTTTCCCCTAATAATTCAGGCTTTACAGTGTTCAAAAATATAAAATGGGCTGATGGATCATTAAGCCAAAATAAATGCTGGATATGCTGAGGCCCAGAAGCAGCAACTACTGAAAATTCACCAAACAAATTAACAGCATGTGTGGCCAATGCATAAGGCAGAGACCAGTAGCAAAGAATTGACCATTCTCCATCTTCCGTGGAGAGGAGTTCTGGAGAATAAGCAGTGCAAGGATTATAATGGAACAAAGAAAAACAACTGCAAAATATGGAACTCTACAGTTTACAGATGATTTCATCCTCTATTATTTCACTTGATCCTCACAAAATTTTATTCATCTTACTCATTTGTATTCATTCATTCATTTCTAACCAACATGTATACAGTACCTCCTATGTGTCAAGCACCATTCTAGATGCCGGAAAAGCCATGGGAATAAGACAGTTAAGGTCCCTGTTGTTATACAGCATATGGTCTGAGGAGAAGCCAGCAATAAACATGAAAATCACACAAATAAAAATGGGTACAAAGGATAAGTCCTATGAATATAACTGACATAGGGTGATGCCATAGATTGTGTCAAGGGACAAGTGCTCCTTTCAATAGAGTGTATACGGATGAGGGTTATATTTGAGTCAAGGCCTGAAAGAGCCAGTCATGCAAAGACGGGAGGTGGGTTGGTGTAGGGACAAGAGTGTTTTAGGTGGAGGGAACAGCCAGGCAAATGCTTTCATGTAGGGAAGAGTCACCTGTGTTCTTGCAACTGGACGAATATTACCAGGGTGGCTGGAACTTAGCGAGCCAGATGGAAGTGTGCATGAGATGAAACCAGACAGACAGGCAGGAACTGATTGGTGAGGGCCTTGAAACCAGTAGAAAGGAGTGGGGAGTATGGATTGTACTCTAAGTGCAATGGCAAGCCACTGGAGGATTGTAAATCAATTTGAATTCTTAGAAGGTTACTCTGGGAAATAGATTGGAGGGGGGGGATAAGAGTGGGTGAATGGAGAACAGTTAGGGTGGAGACCTGGTGAGATATGTCCAGGAACTAGAGAGTGCATGGCTAGAGGAGATGAAGAAAAGTAGGTAAACTTTTGTCTACAACAATAATTTTTTTTTTAATTTTTAAAATTTTTATTGTTGTGAATACATAGTAGGCATATATATTTATGGGGTACATGAGATGTTTTGATACACACATGCAATTCATAATAATCACATTATGGAGAATGGAGTATCCATCTTCTCAAGCACTTATCCTCTGTGTTAAAAACAATCCAGTTATACTCTTTTACTTATTTTTAAATGTACAATTAAATTATTATTGACTATAGTCACCCTGTTGTGCTATCAAATATTACGTTTTATTCACTCTAACTACTTTTTTTGTACCCATTAATTATCCCCACCTTCACCCCCGAACACTACTACCCTTCCCAACCTCTGGTAACCATCCTTCTACTCTTCACCTCCATGAGTTCAATGTATTCATTTTTAGCTCCCCAAAATAAGTGAGAATATGTGAAGTTTATCTTTCTGTGCCTGGCTTATTTGATGCAATATAACGCCCTCCAGTTTCATCCAAGTTGTTCCAAATGACTAGATTCTGTTCTTTTATATGGCTGAATAGTACTCCATTGTGTGTAAGTATCACATTTTCTTTCCCCATTCATCTGTTGATGGACACTTAGGTTGCTTCCAAATCTTAGCTATTGTAAACGGTGCTGCAACAGACATGGGAGTGCAGATATCTTTTTGATATGCTGATTTCCTTTCTTTTGGGTGTATACCCAGCAGTGGGATGGCTGGATCATATGGTAGCTCTATTTTCAGGTTTTGAGGAACTTCCAAACTGTTCTCCATAGTGGTTGTACTAATTTACATTCCTACCAACATTGTAAAAGGGCTACCTTTTCTCCACATCCTCGCCAGCATTTGCTATTGCCTTTCTTTTGGGTAGAAGTCAGTTAACTGGGGTGAGATGATTTCTCATTGTAGTTTTGATTTGCATTTCTCTGATGATCAGTGATATCGAGCACCTTTTCATATGCCTGTTTGTCATTTGTATGTCTTCTTTTGAGAAATGTCTATTCAAATCTTTTGCCAGTTTTTAAATCAGATTATTAGTTTTCCTTTAAAGTTGTTTGAGCTCCTTATATATTCTCACTATTAATTCCTTGTCAGATGGGTAGTTGACAAATATTTTCTCCCATTCTGTAGTTTGTCTCTTCACTTTGTTGATTGTTTCCTTTGATGCGTGGAAGCTTTTTAACTTGAAGTGAGCCCATTTGTCCATTTTTGCTTCAGTTGCCTCTGCTTGTGAGCTATTACTCAAGAAATTTTTGCCTAGTCAATGTCCTGGAGTTTCCCTGATGTTTTCTTGTAGTAGTTTCATAATCTTAGATGTATGTATTTAATCCATTTTGATTTGATTTTTGTATATCACAAGAGATAGGGGTCTAATTTCATTCTTCTGCAGATGGATATCCAGTTTTCCCAGGACCATTGATAGAAGAGGCTTTTTTCCCAGTGTATGTTCTTGACACCTCTGTCAGAAATGAATTCACCATAGGTGTGTGGATTTGCTTATGGGTTTTCTACTCTGTTCCATTAGTCTGTGTCTGTTTTTATGCCAGTACCATGCTGTTTTGGTAACTATAGCTCTGTAGTATTACTTGAAGTCAGGTAATGTGATTCCTTTGGTTTTGTTCTTTTTGCTTAGGATAGTTTTGGCTATTCTGGGTCTTTTGTGTATGGTTCCATATAAATTTTAGGATTGTTTTTTCTATTTCTGTGAAGAATGTCATTAGTATTTTTATAGGGAGTGCACTGAATCTGTAGATTGCTCTGAGTGGTATAGAAATTTTTAGGATACATGAACATGAAATATCTTTCCATTTTTTGATGTCCTCTTCAATTTCTTTCATCAGTGTTTTATAGTTTTCATTATACAGATCTTTTACAAGAAGTAGGTAAACTTGGGCTATGCTTTGGAGGTGGGATTTGAAGGACTTGCTGATGAATTAGATGTGGGCAGAGGGACAAGAAAGGAGTAAATCGTTTTGGGATTGAGCAACTGATTGGACAGCAGTACCATTTTCTGAGATGGGAAGCAATGAGGCACTGAGGGAAGAATAAGTTTGTGATGGAATGGGGGAATCTAAGAACTCTGTGAGAAAATGTTTTATTGATAAGAAAACTGATTCTCTGGTCACGCCATCAGAATTCCAATACTGGCTTGCCTGGCTCCCAGTCTTTGAAATGTCCAGGATCAAGGAACAAACATCCTTTTGAGAAGTGTCTGTTCATGTCCTTTGCCCACTTTTTGATTTATGCAGCCAAAAAACACATGAAAAAATGCTCACCATCACTGGCCATCAGAGAAATGCAAATCAAAACCACAATGAGATACCATCTCACACCAGTTAGAATGGCAATCATTTAAAAGTCAGGAAACAACAGGTGCTGGAGAGGATGTGGAGAAATAGGAACACTTTTACACTGTTGGTGGGACTGTAAACTAGTTCAACCCTTGTGAAAGTCAGTGTGGCGATTCCTCAGGGATCTAGAACTAGAAATACCATTTGACCCAGCCATCCCATTACTGGGTATATACCCAAAGGACTATAAATCATGCTGCTATAAAGACACATGCACACGTATGTTTATTGCAGCATTATTCACAATAGCAAAGACTTGGAACCAACCCAAATGTCCAACAATGATAGACTGGATTAAGAAAATGTGGCACATATACACCATGGAATACTATGCAGCCATAAAAAATGATGAGTTCACGTCCTTTGTAGGGACATGGATGAAATTGGAAATCATCATTCTCAGTAAACTATCGCAAGAACAAAAAACCAAACACCGCATATTCTCACTCATAGGTGGGAATTGAACAATGAGAACACATGGACACAGGAAGGGGAACATCACAGTTCGGGGACTGTTTTGGGGTGGGGGGAGGGGGGAGGGATAGCATTGGGAGATATACCTAATGCTAGATGACGAGTTGGTGGGTGCAGCGCACCAGCATGGCACATGTATACATATGTAACTTACCTGCACGTTGCGCACATGTACCATAGAGCCTAAAGTATAATAATAATAATAAGAAGAAGAATAAGAATAAGAATAAGAAAAAAAAAAAAGAAACAAACATCCATATACAGGCCGCCTTTTGCTCCCAACTCCTGCTGAGGAGAAAATTTCCACTAATATTGCTTGCTGCCAAGCTCCTCCTTTCTTCTCATTGCTCCCTGGTTATTACCCTTGGACTAACACCAGCCAGTCCAAGGCTTGGCTTTAGGATATACTAAAGATTACTTGGTGACTATCTCCAATGTTTAACATGATATTGGAAAAGGTAAACTTTCATACAGTAGTTACCATTCAAGGACAGAATTTGAGGGATATCCCCTCTAACTCCCAGTTAGAACCATGGTCTGAAACAGCGGAGAATTAAAGCTGGCTTGGCATTGGTTCATTTTATATCCAATTTCATTATTATGAAGTCCTAGATGTAGTCCAAGTGCTTTCTTTTTGTCCTGAGAGTAATCACATCAACTGCTACTTGGAATAAGTGTGCCATTGATTAGGCTTGGGAATCCTGTCATATAAATATTTCCACTGCAATGGTAGTTTTACTATGAGAATCAGAGGTGTAAAGCTTGTACTTTGAATTATAAACAGTGACAATAGGCACAAATCTTTCTTCAGGTAAAGAGAACATTGTCACTGGGTTACCTGTGAAAACAACGGACAAAAAGCTTTTCTTGAATTGTCCACGGAAGTTAGCATGTAGCTCCCAAAGCCAGCGAGATACAAATGGAAGACAAGGTGTTTTGTGCTGGAGATTGCTCTAATCAAAGACCCCTCTTTTCCCCAGCTGAGGCTTTCTGGGCCTCTCCAGGGCACAGCCCCAAGGAAATGACATCAAGAGGTTAGAAAACTATGTGAAGCGAGGTCTTGGGGTAAGTTTTGGAAAAAACAAAACACAAAGGGGAAAAGGTTGTTGCCCACTACAGAAGAGACTGACGTTTGGAAACACATCTGCTCCTGAAGAGTTCAGAGGAAAATGGGGTTCAAAGATTGCCCATTGCCTGTGATCTCTGACAGTCACAGACCACAACTGAGAAAGAGTAATTACCCCAAATCACTCCATTCTGGTGCCATGGTTCCCAGATTTTGTCTGAAGCTGACCCTTTTTGGCATCAAATAAATGTATCAGAGGCCTTCTTTCTAAAATTTCATTCTTAAATTTCTTTTCCCCTCATGTCACTCAGCATCTATCTTCACAATTGCCTTCCACCTTTGAGGTTCTCCATTTCCATCATCAATACACTAGCCTCAGGTCCCCATCATCTCTCACCAAAACTGTCACCAATAGTTCCCCAAGTTGTTCTACCTGCACCCATTGTTATCTTTCCTCCAATTTATTTCTCAGAGTAATCTTCTATAAATGACTCATTCTCTAAGAAAAACTATGTCCAGGGCCAGATCATTCTCATAGTCTTTTCCCAGTATCACCTCCAAAAGGTTGATAGCAAGAAATAAAGCAATTATTTAACTGCCTCCTGAACAGTATCCATGCCCACCCAATGCCTCTCACTACACCATAGGCCCTCATCATCCACAGCACACTATATCCAATCCATTCTTCTCCAGTTCTTATCCACTCTACCTCTAGAACATCCACTCCAATCTTTCCCATTGCCTCTTCTGAATATCCTCAGGTATCCCTGTTCCAACCCACCCAGCATTTTCAAAGCTCCCCCTGCAACTGAAAAGAAACATTGCCACACACTCTTCTCACCCCCCAAGATGAATGTAAATTCCACGTACAAACATCAGCAAGTTTAATCACAACCATCTTTAATCGGTGTCAGTAGCAGCCTTATCTCCATTATATTTCAAGATGGAAGACTATAGGGAGCTTTCTTTTCTAAGAAATCTCAGAAGTGAGGTGTTGAACTTGGTGTTTTTAAGGGTAGGGTGTCTGATGTGCCAACTTCAAGTCTGCTGAAGTCCAACCATGAGTTTTCTAAACCACAACTTTGCAAAGCTTTCAGGCACTTTTTGAAACAACTGAGAAACCCGGGTTTTCAATAAAGAACAGGGGATGGGGAGAGGGGAAAGACAGAAAAATTGGGGCTGGGTGTGGCTTACACCTATGATCCCAGTGCTTTGGGAGGCCAAGGCAGGAGGATTGCCTCAGGCCAGGAGTTCGAGACTAGCCTGGGCAAAATAGTAAGACCTCATCTCTATGAAAAATTTTAAAATTACCTGGTTGTAGTGGCATGCCTGTAGTCCTCGCTACTCGTGAGGCTGAGGTGGGAGGGTTGCTTTAGCCCAGGAGTTTGAGGCTGCCAGCTATGATGGTGTCACTGCACTCCAGCCTGAGTGAGAGAGAAAGAGACCCTGTCTCTAAATGATCCTTCCTAGATTGAAGTATTTCATACTGGATGCTGGTCTCCCTCTCAGACTGTGGTGAGGAAACCAAACTTCTCTCCTGGAATTCCATGTCTCCACAGCAAAATTTCATGAGTATTGCTAATGAAAAAACTATTTATTTAATTTTTGGAGATAAGGAGAGAGGGAGAGAGAAGGGGAGTGGGGAGAGGAGGAGAGAGAGAGAGGAAGAGAGAGGGAAGAGGGAGAGGGAGAGAGAGGGGGGAGAGGGAGAGAGAGAGAGGAAGAGGGGGGAGAGAGAGAGAAGAAGAGAGAGGGAAGAGGGAGAGGAAGGGAGAGAGGGAAGAAGGAGAGGGAGGGAGAGAGGTGGAGAGAGGGAGGGGGAGGGGGGAGGGAGAGAGAGAGAGGGAGAGAGAGAGAGATTTTTTTCCTGGCCTCAGTTTAATCTTTTTCCATACTAATTTTCTAGAGGTCAAGCTATGAAACCATTGTCGTAGAAGCTGCCTACTACACTGCTACATTGGCTATTGGCTCCTATAATTAGATTAACCATATGAAACATTTAAAATATTGTTATTTATCCTCCTGAATCCACATTGAAGATATCAGGCACATCCTTAGGGAGTTGAATCAGAAAATAACTAGTGAAACACTTGTCCATTGTTGCCATTAAAAGCATGAATTTTATATCTACCTATATATTTTTTCTTTTATCACATGGCTAAGAGACCACTCAGATAACAGTAGAAAGTTATACGAAAGCTAGCGTTGGAAACATTCAAAGATAGAAACAACACTTTAGCCAAGATTTGTGAAATACACATTCAAAATGTCTCTTGCATCAGAAGCCTCCTTTCTCCTTCCTGAGTCAGAATCCCACTTTAGGTCCTTGTTAGCTCCACAGTACAGAGGCAGTGACTTCCTAATCAGCCTCCTGCTTCTGGCCCTATTGCATGCTCCTGGTAACACAGCTCTCAAGATGCTTTGCTTCCACTCTAAAGTCTCCCCTGGCCCCCTATTTTCCTCTGAATTTTATTCAAGCTCCTAACTGCAGCTTTCAAACCCTCTACATTTAGTCTTTGACTGGCTTTCTCATCCTCATTTTCCTACTGCCTTACACAGGCCATGTATGTCAGCCAGATACATTCCTGGCTATTGCTCAGGTATGTCCAATGCTTTATCCCTGCCATGACCTTGCTCATTATTCTGTGTTTCAAGGATACCATACCTATCAATCTCTGCCAGATAAAATGTAATTCATCCTTCAAGGTCTTTCTCAAATATCATCACCATTTTGAAGCATTTTCCCAACAGAAACAGAGAACTTGCTTGAGCTTCTATTATTGCACTCAGTCATTACTAAGGCATTCTCTCCCTGCCCAACCAGGGGTGACACTGTCAATGTTGAATAACTGACTTTCTGGAAAAAAGTCCTGATTTACAGTGTTTGCTGATTTCAATGTTGTAAATACTCCTACCATGACTCCATGGTCAATTTCAAGCTACCAATATGGTGTCACTGAATGGAGGGTTGTGAGGATTGCACAGTAGTTAATGACTATATACTGTTCCCGCTACACCAATAGATGGAAATAATCCCAGTTGCACAAATAATATCATAAAATAATTAGAAAGTGATGAATTTACTTTGTTTTCAATAAAATGCATTTCATTACATGTTTATATGATTGAATTTTTAATAGTGATTGCATTTAACAAACAGCTCTCAGAACTCTTAAAAATGTAATGATTAGCTCTTGTAATCTCTTTAAGGCAGTTCCAGCATGCTACCGTCTTCACTCTCCACATCACTATGTAAACTCCCTGAAGGATTCTGTGTCCTCGATCATCTCTGTGCACCCAGCTCAGGACTTTGCACAAGGTAAATCCTAACCTCAACACAGACACTTAAATCCATATCCTGGAGTGAAGCTCTAAAAGGAGCTTCCATGAAGCCCCAGAATGCTGAAGTCCTGTTCTTGGCAGGATGAATGGAAGGGGGAGGGTGAATTAAATGCCAGGGGAACAACCTTCCAAGTTGGTCTCAGATGCCTGATGCTACTGCCTCAGGGATTCTTTGGGTCAATTTTGTCCTATTTGTTGGAATGTCCCCATGTGTGAGTCAAGGAATGGGGACAGCAAGGGATGAGGCAAGATTATACAATGAAAATGCCATGGGCTGTTTCAAAATGCCACTTACAGTAGTAAAGGTGGGACAAAGGGACAGAGGATGGCATTGTGGCCCTTCGTTGCTCACATGGCATTGAAAACTGTTTGGACTCCAACATTCCCACTTCTCTTTCCATCAGTACAATGAGGTTGCAAAATGAAGAAACTATCTTTCTTTGGAAGTTTTTCAAACACGACCTGGGAAAACCTACTGATGGAGTTAAAGTTATTTTCAAACAGAACTGCCATTTTCTAACCATGTTTATTTTTCTCCTCTCATAAAAAGGACAGACTAAGCAGCCCATTTAGATTCAAAGTATTTGAATCCTTACCCAAGTTCTGCTGGTATTCAAATATCACACAGTTCAGCTTCATTGTTTTGTATTTTAATGGGACAAACTTGCTACTTTCCTCTATAGTATAATGGGAATGTAAATGCTCCTTATAAAAATGTAAATACTCCTTATAAAAAGTACATTAGGAAAGATTAAAACTACTAAGAATATCTAAAGCCTACAGACAGTGTAGGCTAAGATATGGGTGGGGTCAAGATTTCTGATGTATAAAACCTCCAGATAGTTCAGATTCCCGGAGTTGGAGTTCTGTACCACAAAATAAAAAATGCAATACATAGTTGGCAACAGGTAAATGGATTATTGGAGTGCTAGGCCACTTCTGAACAGGGAAGACAGTGAAGTCAGAGAGGGCTAACTGGACCAGAGATCAAATTGAGATCATAAAAGCAGGAAGAAGGAAGTAAGGACATGAGAAACCAGAATAGTTTGGTAGTTGTGGCAAGAGAATGAGATACTGAAGTTTCAAATTTCAAAGGAGAAATTAACCATGAAGATGGAAGCCTCTGGAGTACAGAGGTCATGAGAACAAAAGGGGTCTGAGAGCTGTGAGACCAGGGTAATGGGTAGGCTTTCTGCAAGAACACTGAGGCCACCCGGGAAGGATGCTGGCAGACCTTATAATGGAGAGGAAGACCCCAAACAATGAGCTGTGAGGGCATGAGCAGGGCACCACAGATGACTGCAGCCAGCAGGTGGTCCACTACTAAGGTGAAGACATCTTCCATAAAGGAGGAGAGGAGGGTCGGAAGGATTGTAGGAAGCTGAGAATGGAACCCAAAGACATGCCCACATCTGAATCCACAGAATTTGTGATTGTGACTTTATTTGGCAAAAGGGATTTTGCAAATGTAATTAAAGTAAGGATTTTGAGATGAGGGGATGATCCTGGATTATCCAGATGGGCCCCAAATGTCACTGCAAATGTCTTTATAAGAGAGGAAGAGGGAGAGACACAGAAGATGAGCAGGCAATGCGCCCAACAGGCAGAGGTTGGGATGATGTGGCCACAAACCAAGGAATGCCAGCAGCCACCAGAAGCTGGAAGGGGCAAGGAAGGATTCTCCCTGAATGCCTCCAGAGGGAATCCAGCCTTGATTTTGGCCCAGTAAAACCTATTTCAAACTTCTCACTTCCAGAACTGTGGAAAAGTAAATTTCTTTTGTTTTAAGCCCGTAATTTGTGCAACTTTGTTACAGCTGCCATAGGAAACAAGTGTCAATGGGGGTCTGAGGAAAGAGCTCCCATCCTCATGGAAAACCAGCAGCCTGCACTGGAAACAGATTTGAAGCAAGGCAGGAGTTGGGCAGACATTCTGTGAAAGATGTTAGTTAAGGATGTTAGATAAGGAAAATAGTTAAGCTCAGGACCAGGCTTCTAAAGGTCCTAAGGAAGAAACGTTGGAAGGAAAGTTACCATGGAAGGATAAGCAGAGAAGGGAACACACAGCAGGATTGCTGAGAAGAGGGCAGCCAACCTCTGGCCAGAGAGGCCTGCAAGTTGGGCCCTGGCAGGGATAGTGAGGTAACAGGGGAAGCAGCTGGCCTCAGGTCACCACATGGCACTCTGGCCTCTCTCACCCTCACTGGGATGAATTTGTTACAGGCCTCTCTTGTAGCATCTGACAGTTGCTGGCAATCCTTGGAATTCCTTGGTTTATAGATGTATTACTTGAATCTCTGACGCTGTCTTCAGACGGCCTTCATCTCTGTGTGCCTGTGTCTTCTCCTCTTCTTATAATAACACCAACCATTGAATGCAAGGCTTATCCTAAATCCAGGATGATTTCATCTCGAGGTTCTTAACTAGCTACATCAGCAAAAAACCCTATTTCCAAATAACATCACATTCTGAGGTTCTAGGAGGACTTGATTTTTCTGATGGATACTATGCATTACAAACAGAAGTTACATAGCACTTACCATGTGCCAGGCATGTTTCTAAGCATTTTACTTGTATTAAATCACTTCATCCTTACAACTTTTCTATGAGACAGATACTATTATTATTGTCCCCAGTTTACAGATGAGGAAAGTAAGGTACAGTGAGGTTTAAGTAACTTGTCTGAGGTCACATATCGCTTGATTCAAACCAAGACAGCTTGGCTCCAAAAACTGTGCTCCAGACCACTGTACTAATCTACTATGAATAACTTTAAAAGGTAAACTTTATTTCAACTTCTCATGCAGAAAACGTAACTCAGCCAATGCTACTTACATTCATACTTCTAATCAGGCAGAACCTAATCCTAAAACTATCAGCTTGTTTGCTAGAGTATAAATGGGAGGATGAATCATAAATTTGCTCATTGCTCTTCCCTGTTGCAGAAACCAGTTGTGTGATTATGGGCAAGTCAATAGTTTCTCTGATCAGCCTGTCAATTTATGTTTATTGAGAACTTACTGTGTGCCAGGAAATGCACTAGGTACAAGGGTGTGGTGAAGCACAAGGTAAACAAAACCCCCTGCCTTATTACAGTTATAATGCTAATGCGGGAAACAAACTAACATCTAAAGAGTCACTCAGATACTTCAATACTTACATGTCTGCAAAGGACTGGGAATGAATATTGAGCATGAACTTTCTGGAAGCAGGTAGAGGATAGGCCTAACTCCATCTGAGGAACCAGAGAAGGGCTTTGACAACAGTCATTTTGAATGGAAACTTAAAGGATCTCCGCAAGATGGGAACAGCCTTCCAGGCAGAGGAAAGCACAGGTCTAAAGCTAAGAACTGAAAATAAACAGAGTGCACTGAAGAACTGAGAATTCTGAAGCAGCCGAAAATGGGGAAAGGGTAGAATGAGAGTGATAGAGAGAAATTTGGTCAGGGCACAAGCCACAGTGTCCCTCCCTCCAAAAGGTGCTCTGAGTCTCAGTTGCCTCAACTATAAAACCAGAGCTAAGGATACTGATCACCAACAGTTTGTTAGGAAGATTAATTAAGCAAACGTGAGGTAAAAATGCCTAGTATGGTGCCGGGGACAGGAAAGGTACCAAATAAATATAACCTGATTCTGAATCTACTGAGAATTTCTCTTGAACCATAACCTAAGAAAATACAATAACCTTAAACTCTCAGCTCTCTTCTTCTTGAGGGCTTGGTAAAGTTCACATTCATAACTGAAAGCACTAAGAGAGTGGAACAGATTATATGAATTGTCATTTTTCCATGTTATCTGACAAGACCATCTTAATGAAACAAAGAAAGCTGCCTATATCTGAATTTCAATAGCTCTTGGCCTTGTTTCATTCACAAGCATAATATTTTCCAGTGACTGTGCTACATATGACATCAGTCACATTAAAATCATTGATCCCTTTAAATAATGATTGCATAGTACTGTAATTATTGTAATAAGGGCAGACTCAATCTGAATATAGAGAAAGTGGGCCTACTCCACATTTGATTTTTTTATAGCATCCTTAAATTTAAATTACAACATAGGCAATTTTCAGCATAACGTGTACTGTATATTTTTGCATTTCAATAAATCCATTTTCCCCCTACACACAACACTTGGTAGTTCAGAGAAATGTCTTCGTGGCTCCCAACTGCTGCTTCCTCAAGTTGGCTCTTGGTTAGTACTTTTCCTTTTTTTCTTTTTGAGTTAAGTGAAAACTATGAGTTCTCTGGGAGTAAGAATAAACCTGATTGTCTTTGAGAAAAAGGAATTTCTTTTATTTACTTTCCCTTCTACCAGAATCATATCACATGCTGTGGAGACATCAGCTGTATTTATCTGTAATAAAGTGACCATGGGAGGAAACCAAATGAATAATTTCAGTGAAAATTGCCATATGCAGTTAGCTTTGTACCATACCAATGAGACATCTTTCTACACATCCCATTTTTCCCCAGAGTAAGGAGAAAGACTCATTCCAAATACAAACTCTGCTGACAAACAGACCTGGGTTCAAATCCTGGCTTAATTACTTACAAGCTCTGTGGCAGAAGTGACATTGCAAGACTTCCAATACTAAGTCATAGAATGCCATGTGGCTTCTGCCCATCCACTGGGGCATTTGCATTAGGAGCCCTGAATTTCCATGGAAGGAGGCTGACTACCCCGAGTCTCCCATGGGGTAAGGAAGCCCAAGCCACAAGGACAGGCCAGGTGAAAGTCCTCTGCTGGTAGTCCTGATCTTTGAGTCATCCCCAGGAGCCACCAGATATGGGAATAAAGGTATCTCGAATTCTTCATACTAGCCCATATACAAGTTGAATATTACTGAATGACATTAATTGATGCCACAGGGAGCAAATGAGTCTAATGAAATGGTTGTTATTTTAAGTCACTATGTTTTGGCGTCACTTGTTATGTAACAGTAATAGAAATAAGAAGCAACCCATCATTCCTCTGGGCCAACAGGCCCTTGGAAAGACCCTCAGCTACAAGACAAGAGGACAATAGTAATAACAGCAACATTGAACCTGTATAGGACTTATACTGTGCCAGGTACTGTTCCTACTATCTTACATATATGGACTCATTTAATTCTCATAACAGCCCTGTGAGGTAGGGGTTGTTATTAGTTACTTCACAGATGAGGAAATTGAGGCACAGATAAAGTCACTTGCCCAACCTCCCACAGTGAGTAAGTGGTAAAGCAGGGTTAAATGCAAGTGGTCGTGTGTGAGGGTTCCTACCATTAGTCACTGCACTATACAACCTCACTCCTATCAAGTATGTAAGAGAAACCTCACCAATGTGTCTGGACCTCCTGAAACACTGGTTTGCTGGGAGGAAGCCTTTATGATGGCTATAGAGTTGGCTTCCTGGCCCTTTCATGCCCACAAAATCCATCTGGAGTGGTGCTTCCAGACAGTTTAGTTGTGGGCTGTTCTGCCCCTGGGTCAGCCTGACTCTGAGTCATGCATGTCTTTCCAAATGTCAGTCTCTAAGCTTAGAAGATGCTTACTTTAGTTTCTGTAATTATTTCTGAAGACTCTCACCCTTTTCTGGACTCAATGACAACTCATACACCACAGAGCTCATTGTTAATATCACTTTGAACTAGGCTTTATCAGTAATATTCTAGGTGCTTCAGGAGAGGCTAATAGTAATAGCAGCTAGAACCTTCTCAGCACTATGTGCTAGGCAAGTCTTATGCTCAGCACATCACATGTAATATTTCCTTTAATCTTCACAACAACAGTGATCATGATATAGCTACTATTGTTTTCATCGCCATTCCACAGAAAAGAAAACCAAGCTTCATGGAGATTAACTGACTTACCAAAGGTCACAGTGATTAAGTGGCAAAGGCAGAATTTGAACCCACATCAGTGTGACTTTAAAGCCACTATGCTCAACTAGATCAGCTGACTGAATGCCTTGACTTGCTGATGAAATAGAGACATATGATCTCAGTGGTTATGTTCCTTCTCCTGTAAAATGAAGACAATAAATATACTGTCTCTTCCACTCCTAGGTCTATACCAAAAAGAAATAAGGACATATGTTTACACAAAAACTTGTATACTAATGTTTATGGCAGTATTATTGATAATAGCTCCAAACTGGAAAGAATCCAAATGCCCTTCAATGGATGGGTAGATAAACAATATGAAATCTACCAACACAATGGAATATTATTGAGTCTTAAAAACAATGAAGTACTGATCCATGCAACAATATGGAAAACCTCCAAAACATGATGCTAAGTACAAGAAGCCACTCAGAAATAGCCATATATTGTATGATTCCATTTATATGAAATGCCCAGAAAAGGCAAATCCATAAATACAGAAAATAGACCAGAGGTTTCCAGGGGTGGAGGGGAGAAGGAATAGGAAATGACTGCTAATGGGTATGGGGTTTCTTTTTGGAGTGATGGATTACTTTAAAATTCATTGCAGTGATCATTGCACATATCTGTAAATACAGTAAAAACCATTGAATTGTAGACTTTAAATGGGTGGATCTTATGGTATGTGAATTATGCCTCAATAAATCTGTTTCTTAAAATACTGTCTCAGGCCATAAAAAAGAACTAGATCATGTCTTTTGCAGGAACATGGATGGATCTGGAGGCTATTATCCTTAGCAAACTAATGCAGGAACACAAAACCAAACACCACATGTTCTCACTTATATGTGGGAACTAAATGATGAGAACTCAGGGACAGAAAGAGTGGAACGATACACACTGGGGTCTACTTGAGGGTGAAGGGTGGGAGGAGGGAGAGGAGTGGAAAACTATTGAGTACTGGTCTTAATACCTGGGTGATGAAATAATATGTACAACAAACCCCCATGACATGAATTTACCTATGTAACAAACCTTCACATGTACTCCCGAACCTAAAAGTTTTTAAAAAATAAAAAATTACTGCCTCACCACATGAGGTGGTTGTGTGGCATAAATTAATAAAATGCCAAGTACTGTGCCTGGCACATGGTCAGCACAAATACAAGTTAGTTATTTTTATGTTTTAAAAAGTTAGAAAAAAAATGTACCAGAATGGACTAACGATATTGGTTCTTGGTTGAGCACCACAAGAAATCACATTCAATTTTCATTCTGATTTCACTGTATTTTCCCAAAAGTCGTTAAGTTCTCTGCATCCTGTCATCTGAAACACAAAGTGAGTCATGACAAATTGCATCAGAAAATAAGAGGAAAAAGCAAAATAAAACCAATATTTTGGTGGGCAATACCACCTGTGGTGGGAAAATACAGAATTCTGTCTGCATTTGGGGGATTGATCAATCATCAGGAAGATATTTCTGCTCATGTCTTTTCTGTGCTGCCCCTCTTCTATGTCCTGCCTTCCCTTTCCCTTAAAAAGTCTATCTATTTCAAACAAACACTTACCTTTAAAGTTGTGCAACAGAAGGATAAATATAGGATAGCTGTGGTCAGGTTGTGGCAACTTACAGCAGCAAATTTTCCTAGTGCCTAGTCCAAGCAGAGGCACTGAAGAATCCCCAAGACTCAGCTGTTTATGAGCTGAGGAACGGCTGTGGCCATGGGATAAAGAAGGACAGCTCTGGGGCCTCCTTTTTCCACACACCACTGAGCTTCTCTACCAACTATGGCTGCAAAAGAGAAAGAGAAATGTGAAAGCACTTCAAGGAGTTGGGGAATGGAACTATGCTTCTCACCTTTCCCAAATGTCTCATTTAATGTTAATCATGGAAATTAGAGTGTATTGTTTGCAGCTGTTCTCAAGTTAGGTTTCCTTGTCCTTAGCCTTGCATCCTTCTAGGCGCTTCCCCCAAATAGCACCGGCATATCACAGAGGGCAGGGCTTTGACAATTTCTCTTCCTTGGGTTTTATAGGCAGAAGCTTAGAGAAGGGCTGTGTTGCAGAAGTCCATTAGTAAGTCAATCCCTTCCATGGTGAGCCTACCAGTCAAACTCACAAATGGTTAATCAATGCACATGTGACTTAAATATGGATATTTTCAACAGCAGGGTTGTGATTCCTCACCCAAAACACTTGGTGCCTAATGTTTCAAAAATCAGAATTGTTTAGGTCTTACAAATGCAATCCAATGTACGTAACTGTATGTGATGTAACACCACTAGTGGAGTCAGGAGTAGCACCCTGGAATCAAGACAGTAATTTTTCTGACGTGAAGCAGATGAATGGTCAGATTAAGTAGAATAAATAGGCTGCAAATAGCTATACAGTCTGTTCAGAAGGAGTTAGGACACCAAAGAAGTTTGCTGGAAACTTGCAAAAAGAAATTCAGTTTCTAATCCATATTGGATTTCAGAATTGCAGACAAGGGATTGTGAACCCATACTTTCATGTACATATCAGTTGTGTAGTCCCGGGCAACTTCCCAATCTCATTAAGCCTCATTTTCTTCATCTGTAAAACGGAGTCAACAATAGTTACTTCATATTAAAGAGCCAACGCATGGAAAGCTTTGAGCAGTACCTGACATGTGGTAAGAGCTCAAGAAATGTCATCTCCATAGCTGCTGCTGTGCAGGTCATCATTAGTATCATTTTTACTGTCTGCAACAGTAGGAGCCAGAAGGGACTGAGTGGTGGCAGAGAATCTCAGATATCTGGATTTGTTAATTCTCCACATTTTTCCAAAAATTGCATTGTCTTTAGGTAAATCACTTTTCAGGCATTCTGGATCAGCAAACACAAGACAGCTGCCATTTTGGGGAATGTCAGCTGCCCATTCACGATTACATACTACTCATTTATATGTATGAAGTGCCTGGGAGTCAGGGGCTTATAAATCATACTGGCAGTATATCAGTAATAGTTGCCCTTTGTTGAGCCCCTAAATGTGCCCAGTACTGCTCTGCACTAGGCACTTAAAAGGTGTTATCTTAGCGATCATGGCCACAGCTCTATACGGAAGGCATTATTATCATGACTTAGAGCACTTTGTCCATGATCATGGGGCAGCTAGGGAATGGCAGCTCCAGGATTGACCCCTGTTCTGACTCCCAAGCCCATTTGCTTTCCCCACACTGCCTCTGTTGAGAGGTCTGAGATTTGACCACTTGGTCAACACAAAATGAGGGTAAATCTAACAGAGATAAACAACATCACCCAAAGACACACATACATGCACACACACAGACACACACACACAGACACACACACACAGCACTATGCTGAGACACATGGAAGAACAAACAACCCACACTAATTCTCCTGGTTTTGAGAAATATTAAATATAGTGTGTGTGTGTGTGTGTGTGTGTGTGTGTGTGTGTGTGGTCTTTGGGAATGGGGGTAAGGAGGCTGATTATTCTTATGAAATTTCATTATGGTTTAATTATTTTTTTCATGAGATAAGCCCAGAAGGCCTTTGTTTCAAATATTATTTCTAATTATTCATGGCTTATGAATGCAATCACAAATAAGGGTGAGAAGGTAGGTTTATTATTTAATCAACTGCATAAAAATGATGTACTATTCAAATTTAAAAGGAAAAAAGTCATCTTATAATTAAAGCCCTAGTCATATAATGAGGTCTCTTTGGCTATATCTATTCTCCAGTTGCTCAAACTTTTAAAGAATAAAGTAACTTCCAGAATCACAACCTGACATGGTTAGGGCAGACATTGGGGTCCAATCAGGGGGCTTCTGAGAGCCGTGCCCCTCGGGAGGAAAATTTGAGGTCAGATAGCTTAAACTCCCAACCTTTGCAGTGAGCCTGATATGGTTTGGCTCTGTGTCCCCCTCCAAATCTCATCTCGAATTGTAATCCCCACGTGTTGGAGGAGGAGCCCCTCACTCCCCGCCGCTGTCATGCTCCGACGTGTAAAGATGTGCTTGCTTTCTCTTCGCCCTCCACCATGATTGGAATTTTCCTGAGGCCTGCCTCCCCAGCCATGTAGAACTGAGTCAATTAAACCTCTTTTCTTTATAAATTTCCCAGTCTCAGGTAGTTCTTTATAGCAGTGCGAGAATGGACTAATACAGAGCCTTTTGAAACCCAGCCAGCAGACCAGCACTTAGCTTCTGCATGTACACTTTGACAGGTGGGGAACTCACTACTCTGTCGGAGAGATTGTTCCTTTACTGGACAGCCCAATAGGTCAGAAAGCACAAACTTGTGCTAAAGTGAAAAGCTGAAATCAAGTTAATCTGTAGCTTTCATCCTTCAGCCCTAGCTGTATCCTCTGCAACAATCAGACTCAGTCTACTTATCTGCCATCAAATATAAGAACACAGAGACCTTATATACACACATGCACACACATATTTCTCTTAATCTGGGCTAAATAATCTGGTTTGTTTTCAGCTGTCTCTTATGTGGAATGATTTCTAGACCTCTTGCCACCCCTCTATTCACCTACTTCTGGGTGCTTTCTCTAAAGCAGTGCTTCTCATACTTGGCTGCATAATAAAAATCACCCTGAGAGCTTTTACAAACCATGATGCCTAGCTCAGGCTCCATATCAATTAGATCAGAATCTCAGAAGGTGGGCCCAAGTCATAAGTATTTTTTAAATCTTTCCATGGGATTCAAATATGTAGCCAAATTTGAGAACCAGAGTTCTAATCCCTTCCTACTCAAAGAGTGGTCTGCAGACCAATAGCATGGCATAACCTGGAAGCTTAGTTAGAAATGCATGATCTTAGGCCAGCCTGGTCTTGCAGAATGGCAATTTGCATTTTACACGATACACCAGGATTATCATGCATATTGCAGTGTGAGTAGACAGGCTGTAAGGTACATTCTGTCTCAGTCCTGTTTAGATATACTGTTTTCTTAGATCTTGTGCTCAGTTACTTCATCCTCAAATAAGGCAAGGTCTAATCTGACTTAAGGTTTACTACAGAATGTTGGGACTTCCCTTAACCCACTTTCCTAAGCTAAGGTCCACCGCTATATTCTTGAGGTTCTGTAGTTACATAACAATGTTTTAAAGTGTGGATTTTAACTTTGATAGAAGATCTAAAATATTAATAGCAGTGAAGAATTTTAGAAACCATCTGGATGACCCCCTATAACTGGGCACTGCTTTGTGATTTTAGCGCCCATGTTGGCTTTTGTGTTTACGGCCACACTGCTGCCAATTAGAAATATTTTAAATATCTCAGGCTAATGAGAAAATAACAGAAATCAGCATAGGATGTGGAGCCAGGATTGAAATCCAGATCTGTGACTCTACAGTCCGTGCTTTTTTTTTGGCAGCCTATGCTCTGAAGCACAGTGCCACACCAGACACCAGCTGAAGGACCTGTAGTCCACTAGCCACTTTCTAGCTTCTTTACACTCTTCCCTGGGATTAAGCCTGGCCACCAGAATGGTGCCTGCTTGAACCACATTGCCTTTGCTCCATCAAAGTCACTTTTGATGTGCTCATATTGTTATGAGAAAGAACTATATAACATCAGCCTTGTTTTTGCTGTTTTCACCCTGGAAAGCCATAGGATAAACTTAACATTTCCCACCATAAAATACTTTATTTCCTTCGAATAAATAGTAGCATCTTTCATTAGAAATGTATCAATTGTGTAACTCAATGTTTCTCAAACTGGAACCAAATGACAAATTTTCAGGGATCTTGAAGTTTTATAAAAATTATTTAGTTTTATATTTTCATTTATTATTATAAAAGTATCACTTTCATCTAGTGGCCACCTTGTAACTAAATGCTAATATAACTTTCAGAACTTGCATTTTCATACAAGAGCTTTGGTACCAAGTAAAGGGCAAATGCTATCATGAAAGACCAAGAGAAAAGAGAGTCATTCAAAGAGGGGAAGAGAGGTAAGAGGACCGAGATGACATGCGGCCTTTGTTCTATAGGCATGGCAAGTTCTCAAGAGCCTGTGGCATAGCAGACAGACCAACTCATATTGCAAAAACATGTACTTACCAAGTCATTACATTAATGGTAGTTCAAATATGTAAAGATGAATTTCTCTTTTTTTGGGGGGGATGGAGTCTTACTCTGTTGCCAGGCTAGAGTGCTGTTGTGCAATCTCAGCTCACTGCAACCTCCCACTCCCTGGTTCAAGCAATTCTCCTTCCTCAGCCTCCCAAGTAGCTGGGAATACAGGCACATGCCACCACACTCAGTTAATTTTTGTATTTTTCGTAGAGACAGGTTTTCACCATGTTAGCCAGAATGGTCTCGATCTCCTGATCTCGTGATCCACTCGCCTCAGCCTCTCAAAGTGCTGGGATTACAGGCAAGAGCCACGGCACCTGGCCTAATTGGTATTTTTATATTTCAATGTTGTGTTTAGGGATATGAAATTTACTGTTTCATCAAAATAAATCAATGATCATCTAAGATCTAGTTCCCTGTCATAAATGAAAAATAGTGACAATAAATGACCAGGACCCAAATGATAGTGTGTTATGCTAAAAAGAAAAGAAAAAGACATGAAGGAAGGGGACTATAAAATAAAATTTAACTTTCGTACTATTCAATAATAAGATTTGAATTTTAGCAAAAACTATCTACCACATCATGGTTAAGATTATCAGCTCTTGATGCAGTTTTTCTCTTAAAATACATATAAAGACACTCAAGAAAAAATGAAACTCACAGAACACTAGGGCTGATGACAAACCTATTTCCAAAATAATGGGGGAATTTCTGTCAAGCGCAACCACAAAGTCATTGACACGTCAGTGGACAATGTATTCCATGCTCTAGTCTATGCTATACAGCTGGACATAGAACTTGCCTTCTGGCTATCTGCCCATTGGTTCAGTCATGTGAGATCTCCCTAATGAAAAAACTGGGTGCTTGTTCCTCTACTCTATGGGTCAACTTTTTAATATAGCCAGAATACCATTTTTCCCACAGCCCATTCATAAGGCTCCTCTTTATTCAGTTAGACAGTACAAATACCAGAGAATATCTGGACAGGGGGTATACATATGTATATAGGTGGGGTGGGTGATAAATGCAAGTGATACCTTGTATTCTGGGAGGACTAGGTTTTACTAATACCTTGTTGTAGGTAACTGTTTTTCAAACTGTGGGCTGGGACCTGTTATTGATATGTAAAATTTGTTTGGTTGTCATGTCTTATTTAAAAAAATTAAAATTAGAAAAAGAAAAGATAGAGTACAACTCACATAGTAAAAGTGAATACTGCTATATAAGTCGTGTGTGTGTGTGTGTGTGTGTGTGTGTGTGTGTGTGTTTATGTTCTAGATCACCACGGAAAAATGTGTCTCCTATGAACCCTGCTTCTGTCAGCGAACGTATTATCATTTATGGCAGCTTTGTTTTATCTGAAAATTTGGTGACCATATATGTGTTCTATGTTGAGAGTGCGGTATAATGATTGTGAGGACAGACTCTGGAACCAGGTCACCATCATGCTAGCCTTGTGACCCAGGCAGGGCACTTTATTTTGCATCTTAGTGTTTCCATAGCTTTATCAGTGATGATTATAATAGCACTTAATCATAAAGCTGTTGTGCGAATTACATGAGGGAATACATGTAAAACAATTGGAATTGTGCTTGGCTTGCAGTAAGTGCTAGGTAAGTATTAGCTATTATTAATATAATCATGATTACTTACCCAAGTCAAAGGAATTGCATATGATGGCACAGCCAAGTGCAGAACTCCATGATAGGCCACTTGGAGACCTCGCTCCATTGTTACATTGATCAATTAATCATCACTTCAGATGTAGTGGCTTCATCACCCAGGAATTCACTTACCTGTACTTCTATTCAGTTTTCATTTCTCCGTCTTCAAGATGCCAGAGGAGAACATGACATCCCATTCTGCTCCCAGTAAACCCCAAGGTCTTCACTGCAACATTATGTGTCCCTTCCTCTCATCTCCTGCCATTGTTCTTTCCTCCTCTCTCCTTTCACTCTCCTCCTGGCACGATCAGCTGTAGTCCTGCTGGCCTCCCTGCCACATTTCAAACACTAACATTTGTACTCTGGGACCTTTGCACTTGCTGTTCCTTCCACCTGGGATACTCTACCTAGACAGCCACATGACTGTCTCCCTTTCTTCCTTCAAGTCTCTGCTCATAGTCACTTTATTAGAGAGGCCTGCCCTGATTATCTTATATTAAATAATATCCCCCATCCCATCTCAGGCCCCACTGGCCAAGTATTCTCTAACCCCCAGCACTGACATCAACAGATACACTATATTATTTACTTGATTGTTTTCTCTCTTTCCCACTAGAATGTCAGCTCCAAGAAACATGGGTTTTTAACTGTTTTGTCCACTGCTGTTTCCCCAGTGCCTAGAGAAGTGCCTGGCATGGAGTAGCAGGTAGCAGCTATTTGACAAATATTTGTTGAATGAGTAAATAGCAAACACTGCAGAAAACCAGATGTATTACATCTATAACAATCTCCTGATCAAATGAGTCTAATAACAGACTTTGAAAACTGTTTAAATAGATGGTTAAGGCATTAAGCTTAGTTTAGCATGACTTGCTCTCAGTGCACAAGAATTTTACACAGAATAAGACGTCTTTATTATTTTGTACAACAAAGTGTATGAAGCCCTATTAAACACTACGCTGCTGCATTTGTAGATTTTGCTGCAGCCTCTGGCTCTGTCACAAGAAATCAGCTCTGGACAAATAGCCTTGCATCGTCACTGATAGGCGTCTCTTAGTTCTGCTTCAACAGGTTCTCACCAGCACCCCAGATGAAATAAAGGTAGGAATTGCCAGTTCTTTGACCATGAGTGAAGCAAGGGCATACCTTAGTCCTGCTTCTATTCAACCTTTATCTTAATGACACACTTAATCTGGAAATCAGATTATAGGGCATTTCATTATCTCTGCACAAATTCTAAATTGCTGCTGTGTACAAGTAATAAACTAAGTTTTTGGCCTGCTATTATTATTCTGTTTATTTACTGTGTTGGCTGTACCTAGTGACTTTTCTCCTTGTATACCTGTGTTCTCCTCCCATTCTCTGTCATTTTTAAAAAGTAAGGTAATCCTGGGCTCTGGTCTGTCCTGCCGAGGTATTATTGGATAGTGTTCCAGTTTGTTACTTGATAACAGAGTCCTAGAAATGTTTGTAATAAATACTGCTGATAATCTTTGTTTACATTTTTAACATAAAATCAATAAAGTACAGAATAAGCAGTCATGAAACTTTTTCCTTTATAGTAAATATTTTATAAAATACATGCCTTACTTTTGTTCTATAAAATTCAAGATAACAATCTAACATCAAAATTTCAAAAGCTACCTTGTGCAGTATTTTTCCTCCCTCGAGTGACCCTAGAAACCTCTATCCCTGTGGTTGCCAATATTTTATTAAAACGTATAACCATTATAACCCTGGAATTTTTTCTTAATTTTTATGTAATTTTTTGTCCTCTTACAAGTTACCTTAATTCCTTTGTGAAATGAGGTATAATATAAATACATACAAAAATACCCACCTAGGAGCCCAAATATATATCTGCATAGAATAATTCACTTAAGGAATTATCATGAAATATTAATTACCCAAAAAAAATTGACGATCGGGAGAGGGACAAATGACAATTTGATGGGCTCCATATTGTCAGTCAATTGATTGATACTGGGTATTTAAATAGCTAGGTATTTATTTTAACTAAGCACTTTCCTGGAAATGACATGCTAAGATAGTAAAGGCCAAAGTTACTAAAGCCATAGGAGCCAGACTGAAGTTCTCTTGCACCAAAAGGGGCCACTTAATCGATCTTCCTCTAAAATTCTTCCATACTGTAATTCAGTGACCCAAATTCTATCTGAATAAAGAAATGGGGCTGGGATAATGAACAGAGTGCAAACCTGGAAACATTACAAAAGAGTTTTCTAAAAGCACTCTTATATTTACCCTCACCCTCACC
This sequence comes from Pongo pygmaeus, assembly GCF_028885625.2. Taxonomy (NCBI): domain Eukaryota; kingdom Metazoa; phylum Chordata; class Mammalia; order Primates; family Hominidae; genus Pongo; species Pongo pygmaeus. Next base: position 152,943,476 of record NC_072396.2, on the reverse strand, counting down.
TCTCCAGTACCTTGCAAACATTAATGTGGTCATTTTGGACTCACATCAGAATCTGTATTTGTGAGATCATAATAAAATACCTAAAGAAACTGTCATTTTTCCCCCTGAGAACTAGATAACAAACTTATGTTGGGCTCAGCCTCATAATAGGGAGAACAAATTTCATAAATAATTTGTATTGTGTCAATATTATTCCTTTTGATGTACAGGGTTGAACTAGGCACTGGCCTATTGGTTTAATCACTTTATTGAATCTTTACAATGCATAGTGACCCACGCAGTAGGGATACAAGATGAATATGACACGGTCCTTGTCCTCAAACAGATAAAAATCCATTTGAAGCAGAGTGAGGTAGAGAAACAAACACTTCAGCAATTTTGACTAGTCTACAATGTGATCAGTGCTAGAACAAAGATTAAACAATGTACTTTGGGGATCCCAGAAGACAAGGACCCAGATGAATTATTGCTGGGCAGAGAAGGAGGAAAAGGCACTCAGGGGAGGGAGCAGTGTGAAAAAACTCCAGGGATGTGAGCTGATGAAGTAATATGCAAAAGGGACATGGTAAGGGATGGAGCATAAAAATCAGCTGGGATCAGATCTCCAAGGACCACCAATGCCTTGCAAAGGACTCTGGGCTTTACCAAAGAGATTATAGGGAACAACTGAAGGGTTTAAACAGGAATTTCATAAGATTATGTCAGCAGGTAGCAGATAACACATGTTTGGAGGCAGGAAGTTATTAAGAGAAGTCTATAAGATGCAGAGATCCCTAACTTCAGCCACATATTATAAAGCAGGGAGTTTACTTTTTAATAGTCTGTATGCTGACCCATCCCAGAACATTTGAAACCAGTATCTGAAGGTGATCTCAGACATCAGGATGTTTTCAAAGTTCCACCAGATGATTCTATTTAGCAGCCAGCATTGAAATGTCCTGAGCCTCTGGAAGGCAATAAGGGATGAGCGGTCCTTATATTAAAGTAGTGATGATGGTGATGGAGAAAAAAGGAGAAAAGGAGGGAGGAGGCATATTAAAAAGAAACTTCTAATGTAGAATTTAAAAGGCTATACATGAGTGGATGTGGGGAAGAGAGAGGAGAAGGGAGATGAGTTATGTGTCTGGTTAGATGGGTATCTTTCACTGCCAATATGGAGAACTGAGGAAGAGAAACAGGTTTTGTGAAAGACAAGCACAAGTCCAGGCCTAGGTGTATGGGAAGTGAGGTCCTCATGGGACATGTAAGGGATGTCCATTGGACAACTGGATGTTTAGACCTGGAGTTGAGGTGAGAAGTGGAGGCAAAAAAAAAATATGGAAAACTATATTTGACCAGACACTCCATTTGATGGCCTGGCTATGTTAAAGGCATATTTCTTCCAGATTCAGATTCATATTGAGCACACACTGAGTACTTATTGCATGCCCCAAACTGTTTTCATTCCCACATATAATTTCCCAGATAGTTGTGGGATGGTAAAAAGGAATCACTTGGAAAAACTTACCTTCCAGAAAAGCCTTTACAGGATAGTTCTTAACTTCGCCTGCTCATTCAGCTGCAGGACTTTAAAAAACCCCAAATTCCCAAGCCACATGCCAGGCCAATTGAGTAAGAATCCTGGGTAGTGGGACCTTTGCAACAGTATCTTCTAAAGCTCTCCCAGGTGTTTCAAATGTGCAGTCAAGGTGGAGAACCAGTCCTTTACAGCACTCTATTTCCAAGGCATGCTGACTTTCATGATTGAAGGCAGTACCAGCCAGAATCTCCTAGTTTGGGAAACACGTATATGTGGGCTAAGTCCACGGTTGTACACAAAGTCATCTGTTTCTGAATATAGCTCAAAAGCTTGGGGGCTAGTTTTAACTACCTATGGAATTTTGCAGACATATATTTCAAGTGTCTATTTGCATTGAATTATTCAAATACTGAAGCATAAGCTATTGTAGACCCTAGTTCAAACAGCGAAGAATGATTATTCCTTTTAGGAAAAAATGTGATAATGTTGACAATTCTTACACTCAGAGACTTATTCTAACTTAGTTCTGTTCTGATCTTTACAAATTCTTCTAAAAATCACAGTGAATCTACCCTTTGCTTTATAAGTCTTGCAATGGCCTTTGGCCAAAAGCAATAGAATTCTGACCTGAAGATATATAATAAGGAATGCTTTGCTGTTCTTTCCCCAGAAATCTAATAAAAGCCATAGCACTGTGAGCAAAAGTCTTTATACTCTTTTCATAATGCCAAATCAGTGGCATTTCCCCAGGTTGGTGGCAGTGGTTTTTAAAATGTAGAAAAACAAGCAGTGACAAGGAATTTTCCTCTCTCCGTATTCTCCCTCAGAAATAGTCTGTGCCTAGGTCCTTCTAAGTCTGCAGAAGGAAGGTATTTCTGAGATGCTTTCAATAAGCCTTCTCCAAACCATTTACCAAATTCATAGCCATTAAGCCAGCAACGCTGAGTCCCAAGGGCACCTAATACAAGTTACAGTTAATATTGGCTAAGCCCTCTTATAAGATGTTGGAGCTAAAATGGCCTTTTAAGATAATGAGGTCTAACCTTCTCCTTGCACACATGTCCAAATGAGGTACAGAGAAGGGCAAGGATTTGTCCAAAGTTACACAAGATCAGAACCCAATCTTCCTGGTGTTTCACTCCTTTTCTATTTGGCTGTAGTTGAAACCCAGATATCTAGAAAGATAATGAGACCTGGCTCTAGAAAACAGATAATCTTCAAAACCTGAAATCTCTTCCATGCCTGTGATGATGATGATGATAATGGTCACTGCTGAGTGTGAAGCAAAGGATTCTGGGGTAGGTCCTCAGGCTTCCGGCCGTAATTCTAGTGCTGCTTCCTTTAAAGCTTGGACAGAAACTCAGGTGTCAACATGTGAAGTAACCTACTTCCTAGATGGCCCCAAACTGATGGTCAGGCCCACTGTATTAACCTGTTTTCACACTGCTGATAAAGATATACCTGAGACTAGACAACTTCCAAAAGAAAGGTTGCACCTGCAGGCTCAACACCATGTGGAAGCTGCCAAGGCTTAGGGCTTCCACCTTCTGAAGCAACAGCCCGAACTGTACCTTGGCCCGTATCAATCACAGCTGGAGCAGCTGGGATGCAGGGCACACAGCAGAGGGACCCTGGGCCCAGCCCAGGAAACCATTTTTTCTTCCTAAACCTCCAGGCCTGTGATGGGAGGCTCTGCAGCAAAGGTCTCTCACATGCCCTGGAGACATTTTCCCCATAGTCTTGGGGATTAACATTCGGCTCCTTGTTACTTATGCAAATTTCTGCAGCTGGCTTGAATTTCTTCTCAGAAAATGGGATTTTCTTTTCTATTGCATTGTCAGGCTGCAAATTCTCTGAACTTTTATGCTTCACTTCCCTTATAAAACTGAATACCTTTAACAGCACCCAAGTCACTTCTTGAATGCTTTTCTGCTTAGAAATTTGTTTTGCCAGATACCCTAAATCATCTTTCTCAAGTTCAAAGTTCCACAAATCTCTAGGGCAGGTGCAAAATGACACCAGTCTCTTTGCTAAAACATAACAAGAGTCACCTTTGCTTCAATTCCCAACAAGTTCCTCATTTCCATCTGAGACCACCTCAACCTGGACTTTATCGTCCATAATAACTATCAGTATTTTGGTCAAAGCCATTCAACAAGTCTTTAGGGAATTCCAAACTTTCCCACATTTTCCTGTCTTCTTCTGAGCCCTCCAAACTGTTCCAACCTCTGCCCATTACCAAGTTCTAAAGTCATTTCCACATTTTCAGGTATCTTTTCAGCAACACCCCACTCTACTGGTACCAATTTACTGTATTAGTGTGTTTTCATGTTTCTGTTAAAGACATACCCGAGACTGGACAATTTACAAAGGAAAGGTTTAATTGGACTTACAGTTCCACATAGCTGGGGAAGCCTTACAATCATGGCAGAAGGCAAAAGGCATGTCTCTCATGGTGGCAGAGAAGAGAAGAGAGCTTGTGCAGGGAAATTCCTGTTTTAAAAACTATCAGATCTCGTGAGACCCATTCACTATCACGAGAACAGCATGGGAAAGACCCGCCCCCATGATTTAATTATCTGTCACTGGGTCCCTCCCACAATATGTGGGAAATTATGGGAGCTACAAGGTGAGATTTGGGTGGTGACACAGAGCCCAACCATATCATCCACTCGGCTGTTCTCATCACCTAATAGGCTGGAGACAGCACAGAAGAGAAGAAGCTGGGAGCTCTGACACACATTACTCATATGATCCGGGGCGAGTCACTACCTCTCAGTGCCTCAGGTTCCCCCATCTGTTAAATGGGAATAATGATAGCACCAGATACATAGGATTTGAGAATCACACTAAAGCAGTGGGTCTCAACTGGTGGCAAATATGTTCCTCAGTAGGGGACACTGAGCAATGTCTACAGACATTTTTGGTTGTTATTACTGGGGGGAGTGTGGTGCTACTGGCATCCAGTGAGTGAAGGTCAGGGATGACGCTAAACATCCTAAAAGGCACACTACAGCCCCTCAAGTTTTCCAGTCCCAAATGTCAATAATTCTGAGGTTGGGAAACCTTGCCCTAGTCAGATATGTATGAGGCATTGATCTCAAAGCCTAGAGCATGACAAAAATTCAATAAAGGATAGTTCCTTTTCTTTGGTAACTACAGACAAGCTCTTGGTGTTTGGGGGACGTGCTTACAGAAGCCAAACTCTGGTTTGCTGTACAGAAATTTTGTTTCTCAGTCTCAGTTTTGCTTCTCCACACAGGTGAAGATTAAAGTAGCTTTCCAAAACAAGGGGTGTAAAATACACCAACCAGATGTGTGTCCTAAAAAGCCATATTGCCCCACGCAGAACCTAATTTTTGTCCAAAGAAATACCTATACTAGTTTGCAATCAGGTAATTCTTCTGCTTTGCCACCCAGCTTCTCAGTCCAAACATGGCTTTTCCTCCAGATTTAGATGCAAGCCTCTGAAAACTTGGCTGCAAAAGAAAAGAGGACCTAGAGACTGGGGAGAGATGGGCAGAGGAAATCTTTTTCTACATAAAACATACTTGAAGGCCGACTCCATAGAGTTTCTCTATATAAAGTTCTTACCCCACTATCTCGGATTAAATACTGCAGTTGAAGCTAGAAACTTCTGTTCAACTTATCGTGAGCCACTGGTATCAATTTTGTATTTCTGTCTATGAGGGGGGTGTGTGTGTGTATGTGTGCATGTGCACACGTGTGTGAGTGCATGACAAAAGCAACAGGTCTTAATAATTCTAGTGTGAAGCCTATTATTTAGAACTGGCAAGCAGTGCTCGTCTTCACTTTCCACTATAGTAGGGAATTTTTCTAGGTATGTGGAAGGCAGGCTGCTTGGAGTTATTATAATGCTTTTTCCTGGCATGATCTCCTTCATTAAATAATCTTTTAATGCAACATTAATAGCAATTACAAGATTATAGTTCAAAATGTTTGATAACAGCCCACTATGGAGCTGAAATGTTACTGTTCTTTTCTCTAAAGAAGTCAGTAGGAAGAAGGCCTCCTGCTCAGTGCCCCCAATATAGTACCCAGATGTAGAGGAATGCAAACTGCTACTCCTCTTGAAAAAGTAGACTGCCTAAGCTCTAGGAAGTACGATATATGGATGTTTCAAGAAAACAGTCACACACACGAACTCATGGATGTAAGTAATTCTCTCCCTTTTCCCTATCTCCATGCCCACTCTACTCAACTTAAACCTTTATATTTAAAAATAGATTTAAATTTATTAAAGGAAGTTATTCCATACTGTCCTAAGAATGATTATTTTCTCTTTCAAAAGGCACAGTTTTTTGAGGAAATTAGTATAACTCAGTGAACTCAGTGCATATCCATTGTGTTCCATAACTTCTTTGTTAGTGGTTTATGCATTTGTGAGAAAAATCAAATGAGCAGTTGATCATTTAATTTTGCTGAAAATGAACTAGAAGAGGAAGAACCTCACAACACTACCAGCAGTTTGATTTCTCCTCTCTCCTTCCACTGTAGGCATTGTTCTACTTAAAGCCCTGGGCTGCACCTGTAGCTTGCCAACCCCTTGGAGTGGCCAGCTGCTTGTGTGACCACTGCCAAGACCTCACTCCTAAAGACAGATGAACTCTACACCCATCCTCATGTCCATTTCTGGAAGGAAAACAATATATCCTTTTATTTCCTTCTGGCCTATTCTTGCTCAGAGGCACTTCTTAGCCCAGGACTCACAGGAGTCCTGGGTCCTCATTTGAGGAGTGTAGAGATGAATCTTTCCTCATGTATCAAATGGATGGAAATTCAATGGGTCCTGCCCACACTGAATAAGGGATCAGGGAAGCAAAGTATCTGATACCCAACAAGAGAACTCCTCTGCTATAAAGTGATGGGGGATCAGCTACTTAGGAATGATTGGCTCCGGCACAGCTGGGTAGGAAAGATAAATACTGTGCCAATCATCATTTTGCCTCTAACAAAATGTTAGAGGCAAGATTGTTAGATTGAATCTAACAATCTCCATTAGTGCATCTCTTTTTGGAGAGGTTCGAGTCCACTCAGGGAACTTCAAGTGAACAATATCCTGGATGGTGCCCGTGATCTATGCCGGTTTCCCTGTCAGAATGCAAACCTTTCATTTCACACTGTCAACACAAGTCGTGTGGCTGCTGAAGGACACCTGAACTCTGCCAGTGTCTAGTGTTTCCCAGATGCATTGCCATAAACAATTCTGAACTCCATCCAAGTATAATCAATCAACTGGGCCATTTTAATGCTTCCTCCAGATCTTAAAGTTTCTTACAGATGAAGATACAGTTTCCCAAATGAAGGCTCATTATATTGAGCAGTCCAAACACCACAAACAGAAGTCATAGATACTAGGCTTTATTCATTTTATTAAACCATGTTCAAAGAAACAGGATTGGGCTGGGTGCGGTGGCTCACACCTATAATCCCAGCACTTTGGGAGGCCGAGGCGTTGCATCATTTGAGGTCAGGAGTTCGAGACCAGCCTGACCCACATGGTGAAACCCCGTCTCTACTAAAAGAAAAAATTAGCCAGGTGTAGTGTCGTATACCTGTAATCCCAGCTACATGGGAGGCTGAGGCAGGAGAATTGCTTGAACCCCAGAGGCAGAGGTTGCAGTGAGCCGAGATTGCATGCCACTGCACTCCAGCCTGGGTAACAGGGGAAAACTCCGCCTCAGGGGGGAAAAAAAAAAAAAGAAAGAAAAGAAACAGGATGTTTATTGGGCTCATTAATATATTTTGTTCTCCTTGATGTTCACAAGTTGATCTCGATTTAACATCAGGTTAAAGTAAAGAGGTATCATAGACATGAATGCTCTGGATCCAAGAAGAATTGAAACTCCCAAAAATGACTCCAAACATAAATTTCAAGATAACCACAATAATGTGTCTGAAGCATTTGTGTATGCAGGTATGTGTGTGTATCACTAATCTACTCTCACTAGACTCAGACATACAAAAAGTACCTTATTTCTCTATAGTTTATCAAAACATCCACATGATCTTGGCAACCCCCACACTCTTGGATATTAGGAAAAATGTCTTGCAGTTGAGTAAACCCAGTCCAATTCAATGTCTTCTGCTTTTAATGGTCTTTTTTCAATTCAGTCTCTATTGGATAAATGTTTTCTTTTTCAGAGTTTCTCCTCCTCTCCTTTTCTTCTTCGAGGTGGTCTGCAGGTATTAGCTGGACATGATGGCTCATGCCTGTAATCCCAGCACTTTGGGAGGCCGAGGTGGGCAGATCACAAGGTCAGGAGATCGAGACCATCCTGGCTAACACACTGAAACCGCGTCTCTACTAAAAATACAAAAAAAAATTAGCTGGGCATTGTGGCGGGTGCCTGTAGTCCCAGCTACTCGGGAGACTGAGGCAGGAAAATGGCGTGAACCCAGGAGGTGGAGCTTGCAATGAGCAGAGATCCAGCCACTGCACTCCAGCCTAGGTGACAGGGCGAGACTCCGTCTCACCAAAAAAAAAAAAAAAAAAAAAAAAAAAAGTGGTCTGCAGGTATACAAGGGGGCTGAGGCTTATGTGACCTTAGGTATATTTGTTTTCTATGATACATAACAAATTATCACAGGGGGAGGGATAGCATTGGGAGATATACCTAAAGTATAATAATAATAAATAAAAGAAAAAAAAACAAATTATCACAACCTTTGTGGCTTAAAACAACACATATGTATTAAAGTTTCTGTGGATCAGAGAGCTGGGCACAGCTTAACTGGGCCTTCTGCTCAGGGTCTCACGAGGCTGTAAATGAGGGTACTGAGCAAGACTGGGTTCTAATCTGTAGGTTCCACTGGGGAAAGATCCACTTTTAAGGTCACTCAGGTTGTTGACATTATTTCATTTCTCTGTGGCAGTAGGGTTCATGACAGCTTGCTTCTTCAAAGCCAGCAACAGAAAATAAGAGACTCTTGAGACAGTTTGCTAGCAAGACAGAGTGTTGTATAATATAACATAATCACAGGAGTGAGATACCTTCATATTTGACATATGACATAATGTGATCATGGGAGTAAACACCCCATCCCCTTTGGCACATTCTATTGGTTGAAAGCAAGTCACAGGTACGGCCCATAATCAACTAGAGGAGATGACACAAGGTTGTGACCACCAGCAGCTGGGAATCATAGAAGGCCACCTTAGAATCTGCTCTAAGGTGGCAGAGGAGATAGTGTCTCTGAGTCCACATGATGCTTCCTAGATCCTAGCTAGTGTCTGTAACAGAACAGCTATGATAGTTCCCGTTTATCTGCTGGGGATATGTTCCATGACCCCCAGTTGATGCCTGAAACTGCAGATAGTATAAAATCCAATACATACTACATTTTATGCATATATACCTATAATAACATTTCATGTATAAATTAGGCACACTAAGAGATTAACAACAATAACTAATAATAAAGTAGAACAATTACAATAATATACTGTAATAAAAGTTATATGAATGTGGTTTCTGTCTCTCAAAATATTGTAATATTTTTAGACTGTGGTAGATGGTGGCTAAGTTAAACCATAGAAAGTGAAACCATGGCTAAGGGAAGACTTCCGTGCTGTATTCTGCCCCCTGGACTAGTGACATCTAAGGTACAGTGAGTTCCATCTGACCTTTCGAGGCAACCAGCTGACACTCAGCACTAGGGTCCATAGCCTCAATCACTTTTCTTCAGATTGGAAGTCCTCATTCATAGAGACAATTTTTTTCCAACTACAGGCATTTTCAGCCCCTCCTCACTCCCTCATCAGGATATGTTGAATCTTCCAGCTGATCCAGTCCATGGGGATCCTTGATCACTGCCTTCAGCACAGATGGGCAGCTTCCTTACTTTGCTCTCCCGTATTATTATTACTTTTGAAGCATGCTGGATGTGGCCCTGTGCAGGCCTTTGCAAGAGTCCAAGGCCAATCCAAAATATGTCAAGAGCAGGGACAAGAAACATTCCAGCATGTGAATTCTTCCTTCTCCTTCCCTCTTCTCTCTTTTTTCCCTTACTAGCTAGGAACAGAAAAAACTGTTTCAACTTTTTTTCTCACTTCCTGAGTTTTCTCTATTTTAAGAATATAGTAAACCTCCATGATCTAGGCAGCTATGCCCAGTTTGTCATATGTTAAATGAGAACTAAAAAAAAAAAAAATTAGCAAATAATTTTATCTGTCAACAGAGTTGGTTTTTCAAGACAATGGTCTATCTATGGTCTCAAAATAGTCCATTTTTAAGACTTACAGCTGATCAACAACCTCTTTGTTTGGGGCAGGTTTTGTTCTCTCCTCCCTTGGGGCAATAAGCCTTATGACTCAGTCGTGGAAATATAAAGTTGAAAGAGAAATGATTTAACAAAAAAAATAGAAATGCTTTCACAGAAATACATACATACACACACACACACACACACACACACACACACACGTGCATACATATCCAAGAGTTTAAATCGATAAACGTGCTTATTAGAGTAATTCCATCAAAGTTGACTTTAAAATGAAGTGGTAGAATCCCATTTTGCTGAAAATGTCTAGAACAGAGATCATCTAACTAGTGGGATTACAGTGGTGGCCCTATATTCATTCCTTCAGTTCTCATATTGGTTGGGTGAGACCTGGGACAGCTGGAGCCCCCGGATCTGTAGCTTCCAATCATGAACAGACTCATGTGGTTACTCAAGGAGTTTGGATAGGCATTCTTGTTGCTGCATGGTATGAAAAAGTTTGAGATTCACTGCTCTGGCAGGGTGTTGCTACAGAGCTCTAAATTAGCAGAATATTAAGCTTGGTAAAATCCACCTGTTCTTTTATAAATGATTTTGTAAGGATAAGCTGTAATTATATATAACCTGCTGCAGCATTTGATTTGTGGTTATTGGTAGAAATCTGTACTCTGCCATTTACTCTCTGTCTTGGTTTTCTTTGTTGGTAATTAGCAGCAGTAAGAGTGCGTGGAAACTATTTTTCCTCTATACAAAGCGAAGTGGACCGTATGATAACATTACCCAAGACACTGGCCTCATTACTAGTGAGTTCTTACCAAACACATTAATTTGTCCCAAAAAGCAGACTTGTGGATCCAGATTGTCTACAGTGGGCTGGGAATGGTGCCACTGGGGGTAATGTGCTGGCAGTACTGATGTCTTATTGCCTTCCATGAGAACTTCTCCTCCCTTCTACCTCCACCACCCACCCTTTTGTTCTATATATTTTTTTTTTTGTCTTCTTCACCTCCCTGACTATTTCCTAACCTTACTATGGGGCTGCTGAGTCCCAGTCTATCCAAGCAGGCCCATGGGGAATCAGTACCATTATCTCAGCAGCAGCAGTGAACACTTTAGTAGTGCCAGGATGACAACTCTTAGTTGTGATGAGAGAGCCTTGTGAGACTAGTCTTCAAGGAATGTAGTGCACACTGCAAACACTCCTACATATGCATTTTTTTAATCTGGAAACTGGATGTTTGGGAAAAGGCAGTATTTAAGGGGAAATTAAATTATTGAATTTGTGTGCACAACCATGCATGAAAAATAAAAACATTAACAATTCCTCCCACCAAAACACACACAAACACACATGTGACCACACACACACACAATAAAATTTGTGGCAGAAACATAAAGTAGTTTTGCTCATTTATAAACAGATTATAGCAAAGAATATAAATTGACTGGAGCATGGGGAGTCCTAACTCAATAACTTGAGTCAATTCATCATGGCATGGCACTTGGTGCTGTCTAGAAAACTCTTCATAATCTCACACTCCCTAAATATAATAAAAAAACAAGATAGGGCTTTGGTGAAAAGGAAAAAAAATCCATATCAAAGAAATCCAGCTGCCCAGATCCCAGGGAGCTCATAATCGTAGTCTTTCATACAGGAAGCAGTAGTCAGAGATTCAAGAAATAAAAGATAATTTATTTGGTATATACATACCACTGAGGATGAGGAATTCTTTCTGCATGAAAACCCAGCAGTGGCACCTCATTAAACAGGACCTAGACTTAATCTAACTTGGAATAGATAAAAAATAAAGGATTCATATGAAGCTGTCCAGCCTGGGGGCTTAATCTCAGAGCCTCTGAGTATAATGAATGAATTAAGTAGGGCAAGTGATTAAAACAAAGAAGCAATCACTTATGCTTTCTTAAAAACTGAAATATTATTGAATTTAGAGTAACATGTTCATTGTGTATGGACAGAGTTGGGCTGGAACATTTTTAAAACCCTAGGAGAGACGGAGAAGGTGGGAGGGAGGCAGGGAGGGAAAGAGAGAGAGACTAGAAAAATCATAGATGGAAGCTGACTCTTAAAAGATAACATGAGTAATTTCCAATCTTTTTGGAGTACAGAACTTTATCTTATTTTATTTTATTTGATGCCCTACTTATCTCCTCTCTTAAAATATGTAGTATGTGTGTTGTGTTGTTGTTTTTTTTAAGAAACACGGCCAATGAAAATTAGTTATGTAGCATGAACATGGTAAAAACCTTCACAATGTTCCACAATCTAGTTGGAGACACTTGGGGCTATCAGGCAATGAAAGATGGAAATGTCTCTGCTAATACTGAGATAAAGAGCCATGATACTGGGGAAATAATTAGGAAGGTCGTCTTAAAAGTGAAAATAAAAACAGTAACCCAATGAACATTATTTTGATGACTGTATGAGGGCAATTATCTTAGGAAAAAAAAAATCAGTTATTTGCATATCCATTTCTACATCAAATAACTAGTTAACTTATATTTTCTCTATATTAACTGGTTATATTTATAACAAAAAACATATATTTAATACTCAAAGCTTATCTGATCTCATTATTCATCTTTGGAGCCCCAGTAATTGAGTTCTAAACACATTTTTGTTGACTACATGGATGAGTAGATAATAAATAAAGGAATGAGTAAATGAATGAATGAAGAAATATGACTTCTGCAGGCATAATCTCCAAGCATTTGCTTGTTGAGGTGAGTGACAACTATTTCAGTATGTCTTAATTTTTTCCACTAAGGTACCCCTGGCTATAGAAAAGCCTGACTGTGTTTTCGTATGGCTATACTGCCAACAAGCATGAATTGTTTTAGAAGTATCATATTTTGGCTTAAGTTTCCACACAAATTTTGCTTTCATCTATTTAACAAATATTTATTGGGAGCCTTGTATATGGTAGGCACTGCCCCACTACCAAGGGTGCATCAGTAAACAAAATGAATGCAATGTCTGCCTTCTTGGAATTAGTATTCTAGGAGCAAGAGAAACAAAGTTTCACACAACTCAGTAAAATAACAGCTGCATTAAGAGCTACATAGAGGAAAAGCAGAGTTCCACAAGACCTCCAATAGAAGGATTTGAACTAATGAGGGAAATTAGAGAAGGCATCATAAGGAAATAACTTTGAGCTGAGATCTTGAGAGTGAGTACCTGACTAAAGTAGGTGGGGAAAGAAGATTCAGAGCAAAGGTAATGTAGCATATTGATATGGTTTGGCTCTGTGTCCCCACCCAAATCTCACCGTGAATTGTAATCCCCACATATGGAGGGAGGGAAGTGATTGGATTATGGGGACAGTTTCCCCCGTGCTGTTCTCAGGATAGTGAACGAATTCTCACAAGATCTGATGGTTTTATACATGGTAGTTTTTACTGTGTTCACACATGCTTTCTCTTGCCTGCCACTATGTAAGATGTGCCTTTTCCCCTTCTGCCATGATTGTAAGTTTCCTGAGGCCTCCTCAACCATGCAGAACTGTGGGTCAATTAAACCTCTTTTCTTTATAAATTACCCAGTCTCGGTATTCTTCATAGTAGCGTGAGAACAGACTAATACAAGCAATATAACTGGATCAGAGCGAGACAGCAGAAAAGTGACACAAATGACAGAGGAGAAACAGTTTGGGGAAGGATATTGGGAGCTTAAAGGATTGATGGGAAAGTTTTCAAATGAACAGGATTTAGAAAGCTTCAAAGAGCTAGGGAGTAGGAAGTCCAGGAAGGGTATCAGCATACAAATTGCCAGGTCTGGGTGCTACCCACTTGGATGAATCAACTTTAACCAATTTCTGCCTCTTTGTCCCTCTGCTTCAGTTCCTGGAGCATCCTAATGGTCTTGTTTTCAATATGAGCTTGCCCCCACCTAGGGGAGGACAGAGTGCCTGTCTGATGGTACCCCCAGACTATATCCAATGGGAAAGAAATTATTTTCTAAAAGAAAAGCGGAATGTAGTTAGGAAGAAAGAATGAATACTGAGCTGCTCCAAACCAACAATGTCCACTACAGGTTGGCAGAGACCAGGCCATGAAGGGTCTTGTGTGTCATAAAGGATGTTAGCCCTTATCCTAAGTGCAGTAAGGAACCTGCAGAGGCTGTTGGGCAGGAAGAAGGGAATAACATGATCAGGCTTACATTTCTAGAGGATCCTCTGGCTGATTTGTAAATAATGGATTAGAATGAGGCTACAGTGGAGGGCAGAGAGCAGCTAGGTCAGAGGCAATGGGGATTTGGCCTACAGTGGTAGCAGCACGGCTGAGAAATTGTTGGATTCAGAATATATTGTAGGTGGAGTCTATAAGAGTTGGGAATAGGTTTGAAATAAGGCATAGGGGAAAGGAAGTTTCAGGTTTGGTGTGCATGGTTAATCTGCAAAATATTGGTTTCATTTTAATAGGAAATTGTGCCCTAGTTTGGGAAGAGCCTCATGAGATACAACTTCCATGGCTTAATCCTAAAAACTTATTCACTTGAAGTACTTCCTAAGGGAAACTTCCTAACTACTTCCTAAGGGAAAAATCTGTCTCTGCCTGTAGATACTATACAAGGAGGTAAAATATCTACAATTTTGAAGGCAGATCCCCAATTTCACATAAGAAAACAAGGTTTTGGTTAGATCCCTAAAGCATATGAATCTGCCCTCAACTAGCAACATAGAATTCCTTGGTTCCAGGCTTCCTCTGAGTGGACAATCTCAAGCTATCTGATATTCTGTGCTTATTGGAAGCCCAACTGCAAGAAGTGATGGTTAGAGAATAGTAATATGGGCTGACGCCTCACTCAATTTCCCACAGGGCTGTGCAGGTTTCCCCTTTCTGCGAATGGACCACTGGAGGGGTTCAAAGATTCCAGTCCTAATATGGGAATGAGCCTCTTTGATCTGTTCCGGGGCTTTTTCGGCTTTCCTGGACCTCAGAGCCACAGAGATCCCTTTTTTGGAGGGATGACTCGAGATGAAGATGATGGTGAGGAAGAAGAGGAAGAAGGGGTCTCATGGGGCTGTGGGAACCCTAGGTTCCATAGTCCTCACCACCCCACCCCTCCCCCGCCACCGAGGAATTTGGCTTTGGCTTCAGCTTCAGCCCAGGAGGAGGGATCCGTTTCCACGATAACTTCGGCTTTGATGACCTAGTACAAGATTTCAATAGTATCTTCAGCAATACGGGGGCCTGGACCTTGCCTTCCCATCCTCCTGAACTTCCTTCCAGGTTCTGAGTCAGAGACACCTGGTGAGAGACTGCGGGAGGGACAGGCACTTCGAGAATCAATGCTTAAGTATCCAGATAGTCACCATCCCAGGATCTTTGAGGGGTCTTGCAGAGTGATGCAAGAAGTGATTCCCCCAAACCAGCACCAGACTGGGGCTCCCAGAGACCATTTCATAGGTCTGATGACGTATGGCCTGTGGACCCCCATCCTAGAACCAGAGAGGACAATGATCTTGATTCCCGGGTTTCCCAGGAGGGTCTTGGCCCGGTTCTACAGCCCCAGCCCAGATCCTATTTCAAGAGCATCTCTGTGACCAAGATCACTAAGCCAGATGGGATAGTGGAGGAGCGCTGGACTGTGGTGGACAGTGAGGGCCGGAAAGAGACCGCAGTAACCCAACACGAAGCAGATAGCAGTCCTAGGATGATCCAGAATCACCAAGACCTCCAGCCCTGGATGATGCCTTCTCCATCCTGGACTTATTCCTAGGATGTTGGTTTCAGTCCCGGTAGCCTTGTTAACCCTCAGAGGCCTTCAAGTCCTTTCCACCTCTCACCCGTTGCCCACCATCAATAAGCTTAGCTTCTCCTCTTGCCCCCTCAGGGGCTTGGATATGTGGAATAGTGAATTGGGGACATGTCAGTTTGTCACTCACCCAAACTGACCAATAAAACCTTTATTTACGCTAAAAAAGAGAATAATAATATGAATATTTATGGCTAACATTTATTGAGTGCTTACTATATACATTTAAAGATCCAATGCATTATTTCATTCAATCCTTAAAAAACTATTAGTAGGTGTTATATTTTTTCTCATGCTATAGAAAAGAAGGCAGATGACCAGAGAGGTTAAGAAGAAAACAAATGGGAAAAGTGGAATTTCTACCATTGTTGAATTATTATACATTCCAAGCATTTTGCCTAATCTCATGTAACACTTACCTCACATGGTAGCTGTCAGGAGTACTATCTCACATTTATTTACAGGTGAGGAAACAAGGGCTTTGAGAGGAAATGTCATTTGCCTGAATGTATCCAGCTAGTAAATTGCTATAATAGGATTTGAATTCGGGTCTGTCCAACTCCGAATCTCATGTTTTACCCCAGGCTACTTCTCAAAACACTTCTATGTCTTGCCCATGGTCACGCAGCATTCCAACAGTATCGCTGTCTACCATCTACCAAGTAGTCACTATAAGTCATTCTCCATGTTGGGCACTGTGATAGTTTTGTATGTTGACTTGGCTAGGTTTCAGTCTCCAATTAGTCAGTCAAACACTAACCCATGAATTCCATGAAGTTGTATTGCAGATGTGACTAAAGTCCATAATCAGTTAACTTTAAGTAAAGGAGATTATCCTAGATAATATAGGTGGACCTGATTCAATTAGGTGAAAGGCTTTAAGAGCAGAGCTGAGGCTTTCCTGAAGAAGAAATTCTGCTGTCTATCGGCCACAGCTTCAGCCTATGCCCAAGGGTTCCAGGCCCTTCCTAACAGCCTGCCCTATTTATTCAGAATTGTCTAGCCAACTCCCACAGTTATGCAAACCAATTCCTTGCAGTGACTCTCTTAGTATATATATCTCCTGCTGGTTCTGGTCTCTGGTTAAATCTTGACTGACACAAGCATGTTACATGCATTATCTCATTCATTCTTTTCAACAGTCTTAATAATAGGGTATTATCATTACCCCCATTTTAACGGATGATGAAACAGAGGACCAGAAAAGTTAAGTAATTTCCCAAAAGTTGCACTGTTCATATATATTAGAGGCAGGATTCAACCCTACTCCTGAAACTTCAAACCCTGGCTTTTCAGCATTATGCCATGCCATATAGTGCAGCATATTTGGAGAATATGTACTCCATCCACTCTCTAAATTCATTCGCTGTAAGAGTTGTAAAAAATATGCAGTGAATAACTTTAATTTAAATTCTATTTTTGGTAAATCATTCGTAGATTTTTGAATGCACTGTTAAATTTCCTTGCCTGACACAAAATGGCTGGGTGGTTAAAAAAGGAATTCCTTGTTAAAGAAGAAAAATAATGACCATGATAACAATGATGACCCAAATGATGGTCCATCATGCAGAAAACCGAAAGATCAAGTCCACAAACAAGTAGAAAACAAAGGATGATAATACATCTTTTCTCTACTTGGCCCCACATTCAAAATTTAGTTTCAGCACATCATCATCTGTCCATTAAATTTATGTAATTATTTTGGATGTCATTGGTTTTGTAGTTTTGCTTTATATATGTTATATATGTAATATATAATATATATATTCAGTTTTGTAGTTGTTTAAGACCATAGACATGAGAAGTTTGTGTTCACTTTTATTTTTTCCATAGTATGATAACAGTATAGTAAAAGTAGGCTAAGAGATAAGTTTTGTAGTAATTTATTTTTCCCTTTAAAAGGCACTTTTCATTATTTGAGTTTGCAAAAACAACTGGTAGAACTGATGCCTCCCTTTTTCACTTTAGCTTCCAGGGAGCTCAGATGCAAATTTGAAATTCAACTATGACAATTCTGTTGATCTTTTTTTATCTAGGTACAAGTGTTGTTCTTTCTATAATCTTAATATTTTAAAATTTTGATTTATATTTCCCCCATATCTGATTCATGTATATATAAATGTTGTAAATGGCCTTAAATCCTCTGCAGAATGAAGTGTGATATAAATATTTTAAAATTATGATTGATAAATGATCATTTAATTCCGTCAGTGAAAGTGGGAATGGACTATATACACAAAATATATCATCAAGTATGGGATAATAAAATGTCTGCCAGATAATCATGATTCACTGACCTGTGCGCTAATTCAAGGTGGTCGCTTACATTGAAGTGACTAACAGCACTAGGCAATACTCCTCCTGACCAATCTTTCTCTCCTAGGATTCAAACTAAAAAGTCTAAATTTTCAAAAATAAAGGAACCCAAAACTCCATAAGGAGAGAGAGAAATTCTTGGGAACTGAGCAATCCTCACCGTGCTGCTGCCCCACAGGTGGTGGGGACTTTGCATTTCAGCAGAAATGTTCTACAACAAGGTTGTTATCTAGTCACTCCAAACTGAGATTATCTTCTCAGTGAGTCTGTCTAGTCTGCTGAGTTAGATTACAAATTCTTCCACAGACGTGTTCCTACTTTCTGATATCATCTCTGTGTTCCTACTCTTGTTTTCTGATTCAATCTTGACTCAGTGAATCCTATTGTTTACTGCGCAATGATACAGGATGCAATTTGATGAGCTGTATCCCTGAGGAAGGTCAGAAAAAAATATAGATCTATTCTGCTGTATTTCCTATTCTAAATGATTCAGGTCAACATATATTTGTCATGTATGATCATGTGACACTTGATGGGCCACGTTCTGAAAAATGTATCTTTAAGTGATTTCACCATTGTGCAAACATCCTAGAGTGCATTTATGCAAACCTAGATGGTGTAGCCTACTATACACCCAGGCTACAAAGCTGTACAGCAGGTACTGTCCTGAATAGGCAACTGTAACAGTATAATAAATGTTTATTTAATCATATTCAAACATAGAAAAGATACAGTAAAATACATTATAATCTTATGGGGCCACTGTCATATACATTGTCCATTATTGTCCAAAATGTCATTCTGCAGCACATAAGTGTACTTACTATTTGCCAAGCATTGTTCTAGGTACTACAGACTGCTTCTCAAGATTTAATGTGCATACAAATCACCTGCACATCCTTTAAATGTAGATTCTAATTCAACAGTTCTGGGATGGGACCTGAGATTTTTACATCGTTATTGAGCACCCAGGTGATGTCAATGCTGTTTGGCCTTGGATCACACTTTGAATAGCAAGGACATAAGGTATTATTAATAATACAATACATTCCTTCTCTTCAAGACATTTAAAATTTAGTTTGATAAATTGTGGAAGTGGTTAAGCATAAAGACTTTCACATATCTAATGTGCATCGTTTGGGCAGCCTGTGATAGTAGAAAGATTTTGGGGAGACCCTGTTGTGATACTGAATAAATGAGTTAATGAGTGAGTGAGTGTATGTATTGGCAGTTGGGGACTGAGAAAAAGGAAATATCATTGAGGGAGGTATGTGAGATAAACCTTGAAGGATAGATAGAATTTTGACAGGTGAACACATAAGCACTAGCCAGGATAACAATATGAGTAAATAGTGCTTAACATCACTAATTATCAGGAAAATGCAAACCAAAATCACTATGAGATACCACTCCCCACCTGTTAGTATAGCTATTATCAAAAAGATAAGAGATAACAAGGGTTGCTGAGGGTGTGGAGAAAAAGAAACCCTTGTACACTGGTGGTGGGAATGTAGATTGGTTCAGCCATTATAAAAATATTATAGAGGTTCCTAAAGAAATTAAAAACAGAATTACCATATGATTATGGTAATTACCATAATCAATTATCAGCATCAATTGCCAGCAATCCCTCTTCTGGGCATATACTCAAAGGAGAGGAAATTACCACTTCATATAAGATATCTGCACTCCCATGTTCATTGAAACATTATTCATGACAGGCAAGACAGGGAAACAATTTAGATGTCCATCAATGGATGAATGGGTAAAGGAACTGTATGTGTGTGTGTGTGTGTGTGTGTGTGTGTGTAATGAAATATTATTTGGCCTTAAAAAAGGAAGAGATCCTGCCATTTGCCACAACATGGCTGAATCTGGAGGATATTATGCTAAATGAAATAAGCCAGACACAGAAAGAAAAATCATATTGCATGATATCTCTTATATGTGGAATCTTTTTTTAAATAAAATGTCAAATATACAGAGACAGAATAAAACAGTCTTTCTACAGGGTCGTGGCAGGGTGGGGGGAAGAAATGGGGAGATGTCAGTTAAAGGGTACAAAATAAAAAAACATGTAGGATGAACAAGTTGAAAGATCGAATGTACAATATGAGGATTATAGTTAATAATAGTGTATTGTATTTGGGATTTTTCCTGAGTAGATTATAGCTGCTCTTGCCAGAGAGGAAAGAATGGGATGATAGATATGTTAATTTGTTCTCCTATGGTAACCATTATACTATATATATAAAAAACATCATGCCATATACCTCAAATATACACAATAAAGTTTATTTTTCAAAAACAAACAAAACAATATGAGCAAATATATGAAGGCAAGAGATAATACTAGTTGGATTTAAAAAAGAGCCAGTAGTCCCATTTGATTGATACATAGGGAAAGTAATAGAAAATATAGCAGGAATTAGGAATCTAGGAAGAGATGGTAAAGGGCTTTGAAGGCCATATAAAGAGTGACTTGTACTTATTTTGATAGTTAATAGGGAACCCTTAAAGGATTTAGAGCAGAGCAACGATATTATGAGACCTGTTGTTCAGCTACGGCTATAGAATTAGAGCTGTGGTCCCTGGTCCAGCGTCATCATTTTCACCTGAGTGCTTGTGAGACGTTCAGGCCTGCTGCAGACTTACTGAATTAGAAATTGTGGGGGTGGTGCCCAGCACTCACTTTGAATGAACCCTCCAGAGGTGTCAGATGCACTCTGAACTGTGAGAACCACTGGGTTACAACAATAAATCACAAGGTTGGCTGCATATTAGAATCACCTGGGAGCTTTAAAAAAAAATATCCTGATGCGCAAAGCCCCCTACCATATTCATCAAATCAGAAATCTTGGGGGTGAGATTTGGGTATTAACATTTTTTAAAGCATCTCAGGTCATTTTAATGGAAAACCCAGGCAGCGCATTACTGAATTGAAGATGCAGCTTTGGTGAGAATTGAGCTGGAGAGACTGGTTAGAGAAGGTTATACTAATTAACTGGGGCTGTGTCCTGGGACAGGAAAAAATGGATATGAAATATGTTCCAGAGCAAGCCCTATCATATAGGATTGGGCAACAGCCTGTATATGAAGTGAGAGAGGAGTCCAAGGGTTTCAAGTTTCAGAGAAGAAAGAGGGTTGGTGTCAAAGAATGCTGCCAGCTGCGGAGATTATTAGAAAGATAATATTTGTTTATTTGTTTTGTTTTGTTTTTTTGAGATGGAGTCTTACTCTGTAACCCAGGCTAGAGTGCAGTAGCATGATCTCGGCTCACTGCAACCTCTGTCTCCTGCGTTCAAGCGATTCTCCTGCCTCAGCCTCCAGAGTAGCTGGGATTACAGGCATGCGCCACCACACCCGGCTAATTTTTGTATTTTTAGTAGAGACGGGGTTAGCCAGGCTGATCTCGAACTCCTGACCTCAAGTGATCCACCCATCTTGGCCTCCGTAAGTGCTTGGATTACAGGTGTGAGCCGTAGAAAGATAATATTTGATTGATTAGTTACAGTAATCAGAAAGATAAAATAGTAGTTTGAGAGCTACTAGGATTGTGGGAAGATTTTCTTGGAAGGATACCCAGAGGCATTTGGATACAGAAGGGAAAAATGTTGAAGATGAAACAGACTAACAGGTTTGGGAGGAGCTGGGCAGAGATGAGATCAAGGACACACAAAAAGGTGTTATTTGCAAGAAAAAAAGACACTACAGTTTGAGAACTAGAAATTAAGAGACGGAAAACTGTTTTGGTAACATTGTGAACAAGATATTCTAAACAGCCCTACTACTTCGAAAATTCTAAATGCTGTGGATGACTTATAACAATATATTTTACAATGCATTGCCGAGCTCAGAAGAAAGTAAGAAGAATCGAAGGTAGTGGGGGAGGGAAAAGCAGAAGTTGGGGTAGGAGGTAGATAAAGAAGGAGGAACAAGCTGAAACCAGAACTGGGTAGTAAACAATGTAAAAGTAAAGAAAACCCAGTGTGAAGATATTCATGCCAGTAACGGAGAGTTTTGGAAGTTGGAAATGAAATCCCAATCGTTGGGCCTAGGCAAATAAAGAAGCTGTACCTGAGATAATCAGGTACATCTGGCTCTCTTCAAGGTGCTACATTGTCAGTGAAAAATAGGCCAGAAACAAAATCTGTCAGCCATTAGAGCAAGCCCACAAGGAAACTTTTCTTCACCACAGGTGCAGAAGGACATGAATTAATAATAATAGTAGGAATCTCTACTACACCCCAAACCCAAAAATTTGTTTCCAGAGATCTCCTTTAGAAGAAACTGGGATTTAAATTTACTCAACCAGCATGGTTGAAAAACACCAAGCCTAGAAGTTATTCCAGTATAGTAGCATCCCTTTAGGCCAGCAAAAGCACATAAAATTATCTGTGAAAAAACCATCCTCAACCCAGACCTATAAGAGCCTCACAGATTGTTTAGCCAAGTAGAAGCACACAACACATAAGGAAACAAGTGTTTAATCACTAACCACATAAGGAAACAAGTTACCATGAATAAGACTCAGAAGAAACAAGAAAGAACAGATTTAAACCTTTAAGAATTTTAAGTATTTGTTGTTGTTGTTGTTGTTTTGAGACAGGGCCTCCCTCTATCCCCCAGGCTGGAGTACAGTGACAGGATCTCAGCTCACTGCAGCTTGGACCTCCTGGGCTCAAGCAATCCTCTGGCCTCAGCAACAGTCCCCTCCTCCCCATAGCTGAGACTATGGGTGTGTGCCACCACCTCCCAACCCCCTCCCCTGCCCCTGGCCAATTTTTTTTTTTTTTTTGGTGGAAACAGGGATTTGCCATGTTGCACAGGCTGGTCTTGAACTCCTGGGCTCAAGTGATCCTCCAGCCTAGGCCTCGCCACGTGCTGGGATTACAAGTGTGAGCCACTGCACCCAACCAATAATTTTAACTGTTACTAATAAAAAAAAAATAGGATGCACAATCATCTGGATCTTCAAAGAAATAAAAGAAACAAAAATGGGCAGAAAACAAGAGATCATCAACAACGAACATAAATATTTGAGAATTAAAAATAGAAACAACTTAAATATAACCACTGATATTAAATCTTAATGGATGGCTTAAGCAACAAATTGAATACATATAGCTGAAGCCAGAAATGGTGAACTAAAGTGCGTATCTAAGGAAATTACCTAGATCGGAGCACAGATAAAAATATGAAAGGGAAGCTAAAAGATATGGATTACAGTATGTGAAGGTTTAGCATAAGTCTAATCAGACTCCCAGAAGGGAAAACTGGAAAGAATAGAGGCAATATTTGAAGAAATAATGGTTGATAATTTTCCAGAACTAACAAATTCTAATTCACAGATTCCAAAAACACAACAATTCCTAAATAGGGAAAACAACAAAAACAAAGAGAAATCTATACCCAGAGACATCATAGGAAAACAAGAAAACCTTTAAGTAAGCCAGAGAAATACTAACTATGGAAGCCAGAGGAGAGTAGAATAAAAATTTCAATGTGCTAAAAAAAAATCCTACACTCAGAAAAAAAGTGTACTATAAGAACAAAGGGGAAATAAAGACATTTAAAAATAAACAAAAAATTCGTCACCAACAGAGCCTCACTGAAGGAAATTTTAAAAGATATACTTCAAGCAGAAGGACTGTAGTCGCAGATAGAAGATCTGACATGCAAGAAGTATTAAAAAAAGTAGTAGCAAATGTGTAGGCAAATATAATGACCACTGATTTTATAAAATCATAGTAATCCCAATTACCCTGACTTAATAATTATACATTGTATGCATGTATCAAAATATCACATGTACCCCATAAATATGTACAAGTATTATGTATCAATTTTTAAGAACTGTAGTAATGATATCTGGTGGGCTTAAAAAAACTGAAATAAAATTATTTAATAGTAATAAAAGTTGGAAGGATGACAGAGTAAAACTGTCTTAAGCTCTTTGTACTCCCCAGGAGAAGGGTAAAGTTATTCCTTGCCGTTAGTTTTTAATAAGTGTGCATAGTATAACTGAAAATAATAGAAGTAAAGTATATATATTTGTAATTGAAATAACAAATAAAGCATATATAACTTCTAAACCAGTACAGGAAGGGGGATGGAATACAAACACATGTGATCACTCTAAAAGGCCACAATTAATGAAAGGAAAATTAAATAGAACAGCCAAGACTAACTGAAAATATAAGAACAGTAGATTTAAATATGTCATTAATTACATTAAGTATAAGTGAACTAAATGTTCCAGTTAAAAGACAAAGATTGTTTATCTGAATTTTTTAAAATCTGTTTACCTGCTAGCTATTAGAGACTCACCTAAAACACAGGATAACAGAAAGATTGAAGGTAACAGAAAGTGATAAACTTTATTACGCTGATACCACCTCAAAGAAAGCTGAAATTGTTTACTGATATTAGATAAAGTCAACTTTAAGGCAAAAAGTGTACTAAGATAAAGTGGGTCACTTCTAACAAGTCAGGAGGAAAACAGACAAAACATTTAACAGGCATTTCACAGAATAATAAACATGAATGGCCAATAAACATGGAAAGATGCCCACCTTCATTAGTAATAAGGGAAACACAGATTAGAAGGAATGGGGTATAGTTTTATACCACTGGATTGGCAAAAATTTTGAAGTCTGATGATACTGAGATCTAGTCAGGATGTAAAGCAAAGAGAATTATGTTCACTGCTGGTTAAAGTATTAATTAACATAGTTTTTTTCAAAAAGTTTCACATTGTCTTGAAAAGTTGAAGTTAAACAGACCCTAAATGTCAGCAGTTTCTCTCCCAGGTATATACCTAAATAATCTTTTGCACATGTACATGAAGAGACAAGCTTAAGAATGTTCATTAGTAGCAAAAAGTGGGAAACAATCCAGATAGACACCAAAAGAAGAATGAATAAATTATGTTTCATTCATTCTATGAAATACTATTTATATGAGAATGAATGAACTGCAAAAATGCATCAACATGGATGAATTGCACAAACATAATGTTGAGTGAAAAAAGCAACTTGCAGAGGGAAAAACAGGCAGTATGACACCATTCATATAATGCTCAAAAGCACTGACAATGTATTATTTAAGTATTGACACATATGTGATAAAAGTATAACAGAAAACAATGAAAAAGAAGAAAAGATAAAATCAGAATAGTGTTTGCCCTCATGGGGATGAAGGAGGCATAATGAGGGCAGGGGTGGCACACAGGAAACTTCAGTGATGTTTGTGATCTTGGATCCTTAAGCTTCAGGGTGGGTATATGCATGTTCATCACACTTTTCTTTATACTGAATAGAAAAATTATATACAATAATAGACTGGATAAAGAAAATGTGGCACATATGCACCACAGAATACTATGCAGCCATAAAAAAGAATGAGTTCATGTCCTTTGCAGGGGCGTGGATGAAGCTGGAAACCATCATTCTCAGCAAACTAACACAGGAACAGAAAACCAAACACCACATGTTCTCACTTATAAGTGGGAGTTGAACAACTAGAACATATGGGCACAGGGAGGAGAACATCACACACCAGGGCCTGTCAGGGGGCGGGGGCAAGGGTAGGGATAACATTAGGAGAAATACCTAATGCAGATATGGGTTGATGGGTGCAGCAAACCACCATGGCACATGTATACCTATGTAACGAATCTGTACGTTCTGCACATGTATCCCAGAACTTAAGTATAATAATAATAAAAAAAAGAAAACCACATGCCACAGGGCACTGGATAACCCCCCAAAAATTATATATATATATATATATATATATTTGTATGTGTTAAATATAATCCTAAAAGAGAGAAAGGTTAATTATGCAGAGAGGAAAGATGATCAGCTGTGCATGGTGAAGGCATTATGATGGGATTAGGGGCTAGGAGAGAATAATGGCACTTAGGGCAGCCACTGTGGGGAGTATGCTGGGAAATCATAATACATTTAGCTTTCCAAAATAATTCTGAAGAAGCACCTGGTGGGCCCTCTGAGTCATTACGCTGACAAAATAAAATTGTTCTTCTGCCACCCTTTCCTTTCCTTGACTCTAAACCATAATAATAGTAATCATATTGTTAATAACAACCATTTGCAGAGTGCCCACTATGTGCCAGTAGGTATGTGTGTATGTGTGTGCATGCGTGAGCGTGTGTGTGTGTATAATTGTCTTTATTTTACAGGTGAGACAAATGAGGATGAGAGAGGTTTAATGTTTTGCCCAAGCTTACACATCTGCTAGTAGTAACTGGTAGAATTAATAGGAGCTAGGAGTAGAGCTGGAATTCCAACCCAGGTCTGTGTGACCTCAATGCTTGTGCACTCACCACTCTACTCTTTTCCTCTTCCCCACCATCACCCACGTCCCTTTATGCTGTTTCCATGCTATAATTTCTGTGCCTTTGTGGGATATATCCTGCTTTGGTTACTTCTAATCTGCCTGATAATTAGGATTGGTAGATTGAACGCTCAGTACCATGAGGAGATAATACACTGGGATGGAACAGAATGCCCAGTTTTGATTTCTGTTTATGTTGGTGTTATCAAGGGAAAAGAGTGAGAGAAGGAAAACACACATGTTAAGCTAGCAATCACAAAAGTCAAGCATATATGCCAAAGTCCTCTAGGTTATTTTACATGACAAGCTATGGTATTATTAATTCTTCATGAATGTATCTGTAATCTAGGTGCATAAACATTTGGGGGAAATGAAAATGACTGATGTGAACTTCTAAACACCATCCCATATTTAAGACACTACCAGGGTCTCTATTATACAACAAGAAATCTCTCTAACCTCAGCCCTGCCTCTGTTCCCAAATCTCCAAAAACTCTTTCTGTGTTTCTATGTGGCAAAGGTAGCTGTATTTCCCTTATGTCTCATGTACCTAACCTGTAGTGTAGTTTGAAACACACAAAGGTGTAATAACACTATTCTGGAGTCAAGCCATGCACTGCAGCCCAGACATGAAAGAGAACACTGGATAATAAATTACTCGTTGTGGTCCATCTTGTCTTTGGTTGAAAATAATCCTTTAATAAAGAAATAACAGATGATACATGAGACACACACTTAACTAGGATTAAAATCTCTGTTTCCAGCGGATAAATTCTTAAAATGTTGTCGATAATCAGAGATAGAGTTAGCTGGTTGTTTCCTAAATGTCATCTTTAATAATAGAGCATCATAAGTTAGCATCATGTGTCTTTCGGTTTTCACATAATTTAGAATAAAGTTTGGAGCTGCAGAAAACTGACATCAGGGGATGACATGGGAAATACTGATTATTTTTCTGGCCAAGGAGTAATTTTGCTCCTGATTTTCTGTATTCGCATTCCAAAGTTGGAATGAATAAAGAAACAGAAAGAAAAGCCTTAATTGACAATATAATGCCCACAAGCATCAACAGATGTGATCCCTTGTAATGAAGCATGTGGGTCTAATTTGGCATCACTAACCACTTGGAGGATCTCCTTGCTGAGTTCTTGCAGGCTAGCCTTCTAAACCTATGTTTGGCTGGCACCTGTGCCCTGTTGAAACTGGCATACCACCCTATGGGTGGGCACAGTGCCATCCTAACAGATGGCCATAAGAGTCATCATGCCAGAGAACTACTATTGTTTATAGCAAGTTTAGCTTAACAGCAATTGGCATCTGCTAAAGAATGACAAAATGGTGGCCTACCTTTGTGAAAGATAAACTATCACCTAAAATGGGCATGTCTGAAATTGGTATTTCGGAGTCATTTCACATACTCAATGAAGACCTCTAAGAGAGGAAGTGGCACTGCAACAATGTTGTATCTGTACTAAGGTGCTAGCAAAAGGAAGTAACAACACTTTTCAAGGTTCTACAATAAATTCAACATCCTAGTCTCCTACAGCCAATAAATAATTCAAATTCAACATCATTAGAAGTAAAAATTTAAAACATCAACCCTTGAATGAACTTTCTGCTTGGTCACCTACCTAAAGCTACTCTCATTGGTAAGACTCACTTGTTTCATTATCAGTGCCTAAGTGATTTGTGAACATTTTTTGAGGGAGAACATTTAATTTTAAAACTCACATATTTATAAATAATGGTTGAAAATGTCAGATATAACTAGAGCCCCAAACTGGGAGGGAAACCATGATTATAGGATGGAGTATACAGAGGTTAGTAGTAGCTGAAGGACACAATGACTAACCCCAATTAACACTAAAATTTGTGTAGGCCTGTTTAGATTCATCTAAATGGAAAATAAAAGGAAGCTTAACTTTTATGAGCACCTACTTTGTGTCAAGGACTGTGGGATATACTTTGCATCCAGTTCTTACCTTTTCACAATTCTGATATACATATATTTCAGATTCCACAGTTTATTTAAAGAACACTAGCTCCCCGAGAGCACAGTTCAGATTTCAGTTCTCACGGTATACTGTGAATAATTGCATTAAGTACAAACCTCACTGCTGGCTCTTCAGTCTACAAATCTACTATGTAGTAACAATGTGCATCATGACTAGTGATCTATTTCATCACTTCTTTCAATGTCTGCCAGTGATTGGTCACTAATCATCTGTTATTCAGTTCATACACATACGGCAAGATGTGTAGCTGTGTTGTCCCCTTGTCTCTCAGTGACACATCCATGACATTTTATGAAAATAGATATATATCTATAAAAGTTATATTTTTTTCAATATGTGACACAGCCTCTTAAATTAGAGTATTTCATTAAATACAATCAATAATTACAGCCTAATATATGTGGTAATTTAGTATATGATAAAAATCACTTGGGAAAAGACAAAATAGTGTTTAATATATGATATTTGATGAACAAGATGGCAACTTTGAGAAAAATCAAGATTAGAAGTATTTAACTCCAACTAACACCAGTTTGTGTATGCAGTGAAATAAATGAATGATAACTGAAACATGCAATTGGCCAAGAAAGACAAAGAGAAGCAATGAAACAATAAATAATAACACAGAAAGTGAAATTAGAATCAAACATAAACGGACCTATAGAAGAACTATCTGACAATGGAAAGTATAACACTGCCATCAATCAAGAGACTCTAGATATGAAGCCAGAGGGAACTTCGTGAAGGTGAGCCAATCAACATAAATCAGGAAAGTCATTGTAAGAAAAGGATGGGGCGGTCCCTGAAGAAATGACACTAGTGAAAATTTTCACATTAAAGAAACTCTTGGAGATATTTCACAATATTTACAGTGCAAATGATAAGATACTGAAGCTGATTCAAACTTGGAAAAGAGTATGACAACTCACCAAGGTATAGAAAAGATTCTTGATCCATATTGAAAGTTACTGTAAGACAAGGTGAATACTATTCACACTATTCCCGATACAACAATTTTCACAACGATATAAAACACTTTAATTTTCAATATTTCTAATGTTTTAAATTATAGTGTATGAGTAAACATTAGTTTCATAATTTTATTTCATTCCCTTATACATTTATAACAAACAGTAAGAGTTTGTGATGACATTTTGACAAAATTTTTAAAAGACACAAAACAATAATTTTTCTCAATAATCAATGAGACCACCTTACATGTTTTCAGTTTACATGGTCATTTTTATGGAACTGCACTATTGTGCAAAGCATGAATTGCCTTACAGTATTTCATTTGAAACCCAGAAAAACCGTAGGGAATAGGTATACAGTTCAAATTACACAGGTGAAGAAGAAAGGAAATGGTAAGTACTTAACTAAAGGTCAGACAGCTTGGAAATAAGAGTTATATATAAGGTACTTAGCAAATAGTGGACGCTCAAGAAAGATAAGTTCTCTTCAAAATGATTTCATACACCTACGTGAATCTGGCCTCAAAGCTATACTTTTTCTATATGTGACACAGCCTCCTAAATTAAATATGAGTATTTCATTAAATATAATCTAGCAGTAGAACTTAATATATGTGGTAATTCAGTATATGATAAAAATCACTTGGGAAAAGATGAAATATTATTTAATATATGATATTTGGTCAGCAAGATATCAACTTGGGGGAAAGATTAAGATTAGAAACATTTAACCCCTACTAACACTAGTTTGTGTATAGAATGAAATCAAAAGCTACATTCCTAGTTGAAATTCTACCTTTTTATATCAAAATTGAAGTCAGGTATATCAAAAATGTAATTTAAAAAAAAATACCACAAAGGCTATAAAATATACTTTAGTTGAGTTTTTCTAAAAATCTTAGGGTAAGAAATTCCTAACATGTCATAAGAATCAGGAACCATAAACTTGAGGTCTGGAAAATTTGAATATAAAAAACTAAAAATTAAAAACTACATTTAGTCAAACAACACCTCAAACTAATTTTTTAAAAAGTGACAAACTGCGGAAAATATTTTCAGCTACATGTGATAAGAGAAAAGAATATATTATTTAATATACAATAAGCTCTTATAAACTAAAAATTTTTAAAAAGAACAAAAATAAGTTATAATAGAAAAAATGGCTGCATAGTATTCTATGGTGTATATGTGCCACATTTTAGGGACATGGATGAAATTGGAAATCATCATTCTCAGTAAACTATCGCAAGAACAAAAAACCAAACACCGCATATTCTCACTCATAGGTGGGAATTGAACAATGAGAACACATGGACACAGGAAGGGGAACATCACACTCTGGGGACTGTTGTGGGGTGGGGGGAGGGGGGAGGGATAGCACTGGGAGATATACCTAATGCTAGATGACAAGTTAGTGGGTGCAGCCCACCAGCATGGCACAGGTATACATATGTAACTAACCTGCACATTGTGCACATGTACCCTAGAACTTAAAGTATAATAATAATAAATTAAAAAAAAGAAAAAATGGCAAAGGGTACCTTCTGAAATGAGAAAATAAAAGCAAACAACACTAAGCATACAAAAGGGTACTCAACTTCAGTAACATTTGAACAACACAAATAAAAATTACAATGAGATATCATTTCACCCTTATCAGATTAGCAAAGTTGAACAAGGCCAACTCTAAGATAATCAAAACACGCCTTGGCCTAAAAGCTCCTTCAGCTGATAAACAACTTCAGCAAAGTTTCAGGATACAAACTCAATGTACAAAAATCGCTAGCATTCCTATACACCAACCACAGCCAAATAAGAAAGTCAATCCCATTCACAATTGCCACAAAAAGAATAAAATACCCGTGGCTGGCAAGATGGCCGAATAGGAATAGCTCCAGTCTGCAACTCCTGGCAAGATCAACACAGAAGGTGCGTGATTTCTGCATTTTTGACTGAGATACACAGCTCATCTCACTGGGACTGGTTAGACAGTGGGTGCAGCTCACGGAGGTTGAGCCAAAGCAGGGTGGAGTGTCACCTCACCTGGAAAGCACAAGGGGTCTGGGAACTCCCTCCCCTAGCCAAGAGAAGACGTGAGGGACTGTGCGTTCCAGCCCAGATACCACACTTTTCCCATGGTTTTCACAACCCACAGACCAGATGATTCCCTCAGGTGCCTACACCACCAGGGCCCTGGGTTTCAAGCGCAAAACTGGGGGTCCATTTGGGCAGACACCAAGCTAGCTGCAGGTGTTTTTTTGTTTTGTTTTGTTTTCTTTTGTTTTGTTTTGTTTTGTTTTTTCATACCCCAGTGGCGCCTGGAATGCCAGAGAGACAGAACCATTCACTCCTCTGGAAAGAGGGATGAAGCCAGGGAGCAAACTGGTCTAGCTCAGAGGATCCCACCCCCACGGAGCCCGGGAAGCTAAGATCCACTGGCTTGAAATTCTCGCTGCCAGCGAAACAGTGTGAAGTCAACCTGCGATGTGTGAGCGTGGTGGGGGGAGGGGTGTCTGCGATTACTGAGGCTTGATTAGGCAGTTTTTCCCTCACAGTGTAAACAAAGCTGCCAGGAAGGTCAAAATGGGCAGAGCCCACCACAGCTCAGCAAAGCCACTGTGGCCAGACTGCCTCTCTAGATTCCTCCTCTCTGGGCAGGTCATCTCTGAAAGAAAGGCAGCAGCCCCAGTCAAGTGCTTATAGATAAAACTCCCATCTCTCTGGAATAGAGGACCTGGGGGAAGGAGCAGCTGTGGGTACAGCTTCAGCAGACTTAAAACTTCCTGCCTGCTGGCTCTGAAGAGAGCAGCAGATCTCCCAGCACAGTGCTCAAGGTCTGCTAAGGGACAGACTGCCTCCTCAAGTGGGTCCCTGACCCCCATGCCTCCTGACTGGGAGACACCTCCCAGCAGGGGTCGACAGACACCTCATACAGGAGAGCTATGGCTGCCACCTGGCGGATGCCCCTCTGGGATGAAGCTTCCAGAGGAAGGAACAGACATCAGTCTTTGCTGTTCTGCAGCCTCCGCTGGTGATACCTAGGCAAACAAGGTCTGGAGTGGACCTCCAGCAAACTCCAGCAGACCTGCAGCAGAGGGGCCTGACTGAGAAGGAAAACTAACAAACAGAAAGGAATAGCATCATCATCAACAAAAAGGAGGTCCACATAAAAACCCCATCCAAAGGTCACCAACAACAAAGACGAAAGGTACATAAATCCACGAAGATCAGGAAAAAACTGCACAAAAAGGCTCAAAATTCCAAAAACCAGAACGCCTCTTCTCCTCCAAAGGATCACAACTCCTTGCCAGCAAAGGAACAAAACTGGTTGGAGAATGAGTTTGACAAGTTGACAGAGGTAGGCTTCAGAAGGTGGGTAATAACAAACTCCTCTGAGCTAAAGGAGCATGTTCTAACACAATGCAAGGAAGCTAAGAATCTTGAAAAAAGGTTAGAGGAATTGCTAACTAGAATAACCAGTTGAGAGAAGAACATAAATGACGTGATGGAGCTGAAAAATACAACACGAGAACTTCGTGAAGCATACACAAGTATCAATAGCCAAATCAATGAAACAGAAGAAAGGATATCAGAGACTGAAGATCAACCAAATGAAACAAAGTGTGAAGACAAGATTAGAGAAAAAATAATTAAAAGAAATGAATAAAGCCTCCAAGAAATATGGGACTATGCAAAAAGACCAAACCTATGTTTGATTGTTGTAACTGAAAGTGATGGGGAGAATGGAACCAAGTTGGAAAACACTCTTCAAGATATTATCCAGGAGAACTTCCCCAACCTAGCAAGACAGGCCAACATTCAAATTCAGGAAATACAAAGAACACCACTAAGATACTCCTCGAGAAGACCAACTCCAAGACATGTAATCATCAGATTCACCAAGGTTGAAATGAAGGAAAAAATGTTAAGGGCAGCCAGAGATAAAGGTCAGGTTATCCACAAAGGAAAGCCCATCAGACTAACAGCAGATCTCTCTGCAAAAACCCAACAAGCGAGAAGAGAGTGGGGGTGAATATTCAACATTCTCAAAGAAAAGAGTTTTCAACACAGAATTTCATACCTAGCCAAACTAAGCTTCATAAGTGAAGGAGAAATAAAATCCTTTACAGACAAGCAAATGCTTAGAGATTTTGTCACCACCAGGCCTGCATTACAAACCTCCTGAAGGAAGCACTAAATATGGAAAGTAAAAACCGGTACCAGCCACTGCAATAACATACCAAATTGTAAAGACCATCGATACTATGAAGAAACTGCATCAATGAATGGGCAAAATAACCAGCTAGTATCATAATGACAGGATCAAATTCACTCATTAACCTTAAATGTAAACAGGCTAAGTGTCCCAATTAAAAGACACAGACTGGCAAATTGGATAAAGAGCCAAGACCCATCGGTGTTCTGTATTCAGGAGACCCATCTCATGTGCGAAGACACACACAGAGGTTGCAGTCCTAGTCTCTGATAAAACAGACTTTAAACCAACAAAGATCACAAAATACAAAGAAGGACATTACATAATTGTAAAGGAATTGATGCAACAAGAAGAGCTAACTATCCTAAATATATATGCACCCAATACAGAAGCACCTAGATTCATAAAGCAAATTCTTAGAGACCTACAAAGAGACATACACTCCAATGCAATAATAGTGGGAGACTTTAACACCCCACTGTCAATATTGGAAAGATCAATGGGGCAGAAAATTAACAAGGATATTCAGGACTTCAACTCAGCTCTGGACCAAGAGGACCTAATAGACATCTACAGAACTCTCCACACCAAATCAAAAGAATATATCTCAGCACCACATCACACTTATTCTAAAATTGACCACGTAATTGGAAGTAACACACTCCTCAGCAAACGCAAAAGAAGGAAATCATAACAAACAGTCTCTCAGACAACAGTGCAATCAAATTAGAACTCAGGATTAAGAAACTCACTCAAAACAGCACAACTACATGGAAACTGAACAACCTGCTCCTGAATGACTACTGGGTAAATAACAAAATTAAGGCAGAAATAAAGAAGTTCTTTGAAACCAATGAGAACAAAGACACAATGAACCAGAATCTCTGGGACACAGCTAAAGCAGTGTTTAGAGGAAAATATATAGCACTAAATGCCCACAGGAGAAAGTGGGAAAGATCTAAAATTGGCACCCTAACATTATAATTAAAAGAACTAGAGAAGCAAGAGCAAACGAATTCAAAATCTAGCAGAAGACAAGAAATAACTAAGATCAGATCAGAACTGAAGGGGATAGAGACATGAAAAGCCTTCAAAAAATCAATGAATTCAGGAGCTGATTTTTTTGTAAAGATTAACAAAATAGATAGACCACTAGCCAGACTAATAAAGAAGAAAAGAGAAGAATCAAACAGATACAATAAAAAATGATAAAAGACATATCACCACTTATCCCACAGAAATACAAACCACCATCAGAGAATACTATAAACACCTCTATGCAAATAAACTAGAAAATCTAGAAGAAATGGATAAATTCCTGGACACATACACCCTCTTAAGGCTAAACCAGGAAGAAGTTGAATCTCTGGATAGACCAATAACAAGTTCTGAAATTGAGGCAGTAATTAATAGCCTACCAACCAAAAAAAGCCCGGGACCAGAAGGAATCAGAGCCATATTCTACCACAGGTACAAAGAGGAGCTGGTACTGTGCCTTCTGAAACTCTTCCTCACTCATTTTATGAGACCAGCATTATCCTGATACCCAAACCTGGCAGAGACACAACAAAAAAAGAAAATTTCAGGCCAATATCCCCGATGAACATCAATGTGAAAATCCTCAATAAAATACTGGCAAACTGAATCCAGCAGCACATCAAAAGCTTATCCACCATGCTCAAGTTGGCTTCATCCCTCGGATGCAAGGCTGGTTCAACATACGCAAATCAATAAATGAAATACATCACATAAACAGAACCAATGACAAAAACCACATCATTATCTCAATAGATGCAGAAAAGGCCTTTCATAAAATTCAACACCCTTTCATGCTAAAAACTCTCAATAAACTAGCTATTGATGGAACGTATCTCAAAATAATAAGAGCTATTTATGACAAACTCACAGCCAATATCATACTGAATGGGCAAAAGCAGGAAGCATTCCCTTTGAAAATCAGCACAAGACAAGGATGCCCTCTCTCACAACTCCTATTCAACACAGTATTGGAAGTTCTGGCCAGGGCAATCAGGCAAGAGAAAAAAAAAAGGGTGTTCAAATAGGAAGAGAGGAAGTCAAATTGTCTCTGTTTGCAGATGACATGATTATATATTTAGAAAGCCCCAATGTCTCAGCCCGAAATCTCATTAAGCTGATAAGCAACTTCAACAAAGTCTCAGGATACAAAATCAATGTGCAAAAATCACAAAGCATTCCTATACACCAATAATAGACAAACAGAAAGCCAAATCATGAGTGAACTCCCATTCACAATTGCTACAAAGAGAATGAAATACCTGGGAATCCAACTTACAAGGGATGTGAAGGACCTCTTCAAGGAGAACTACAAACCACTGCTCAGCGAAATAAGAGAGGACACAAACAAATGGAAAAACATTCCATACTCATGGATAGAAAGAATCAATATAAAATGGCCATACTGCCCAAAGTAATTTACAGATTCAACGCTATCCCTATTAAGCTACCATTGACTTTCTTCACAGAATTGGAAAAAACTACTTTAACTTTCATATGAAACCAAAAAAGAGCCCATATAGCCAAGACAATCCTAAGCAAAATGAACAAAGCTGGAGGCATCACGCTATCTGACTTCAAACTATACTACAAGGCTACAGTCACCAAAACAGCATGGTACTGGTACCAAAACAGAGATATAGACCAATGGAACAGAACAGAGGCCTCAGAAATAATGTCACACATCTACAACCATCTGATCTTTGACAAACCTGAAAAAAAAGAAATGGGGAAAGGATTCCCTATTTAATAAATGGTGTGGGAAAACTGGCTAGTGATATGCAAAAAACTGAAACTAGACCCCTTCCTTACACCTTATACAAAAGTTAACTCAAGATGGGTTAAAGACTTAAACATAAAACCTAAAACCATAAAAACCCTAGAAGAAAACCTAGGCAATACCATTCAGGACATAAGCATGGGCAAAGATTTCATGAGGAAAACACCAAAAGCAATGGCAACAAAAGCCAACATTGACAAATGGGATTTAACTAAACTAAAGAGCTTCTGCTCAGCAAAGGAAACTATCATGAGAGTGAACAGGCAACCTACAGAATGGGAGAAAATTTTTGTAATCTATCCATCTGACAAAGGACTAATATCCAGAATCTACAAGGAAGTTAAACAAATTTACAAGAAAAAAACAACCCCATCAAAAAGTGGGCAAAGGATATGAACAGACACTTCTCAAAAGAAGACATTTATGCAGCCAATAAACATATGAAAAAAAGCTCATCATCACTGGTCATTAGAGAAATGCAAATCAAAACCTCGATGAAATACCATCTCACACCAGTTAGAATGGTGATTATTAAAATGTCAGGAAACAACAGATCCTGGAGAGGATGTGGAGAAATAGGAATGCTTTTACTGTTGGTGGGAGTGTAAACTAGTTCAGCTGTTGTGGAAGACAGTGTGGCCATTCTTCAAGGATCTAGAACCAGAAATACCATTTGACCCAGCAATCCCATTACTGGGTATATACCCAAAGGATTATAAATCATTCTACTATAAAGACACATGCACACACATGTTTATTGCAGCACTATTTACAATAGCAAAGACTTGGAACCAACCCAAATGCCTATCAATAATAGACTGGATAAAGAAAATAGGGCACATATTGGGCTGGGCGCAGTGGCTCACGTCTGTAATCCCAGCACTTTGGGAGGCCAAGGCGGGCGGATCACAAGGTCAGGAGATCGAGAAAATAGGGCACATATACACCATGAAATACTATGCAGCCCTAAAAAAGGATGAGTTTATGTCCTTTGCAGGGACATGGATGAAGCTGGAAACCATCATTCTCAGCAAACTAACACAGGAACAGAAAACCAAACACCACAGGTTCTCACTCATAAGTGGGAGTTGAACAATGAGAACACATGGACACAAGGAGGGGAACATCACACACTGGGGCCTATCAGGGGGTAGGGGGCTAAGAGAGGGATAGCATTAGGATAAATACCTAATATAGATGACGGGTTGATGGGTGCAGCAAATCACCATGGCACTTGTATAACTATGTAATAAACCTGCACATTCTGCAGATGTATTCCAGAACTTATAGTAAAAAAAGGAATAAAATATTTAGGAATACAGCTAACCAGGGAGGTGAAAGATGTTTACAATGAGAATTACAAAACACTGCTGAAAGAAATCAGAGAAGACACAAACAAATGGGAAAACATCGCATGCTCATGGATAGGAAGAATCAATATTATTAAAATGGCCATACTGCCCAAAGCAATTTACAGATTCAACGCTATTTGTGTCAAGCTACCAATAACATTCTTCACAGAACTAGAAAAAAACTATTTTAAAATTCATATGGAACCAAAACTGCCCAAATGGCCAAGGCAATCCTAAGCAAAAAGAGGAAAGCTGGAGGCATCATGTTACCTGACTTCAAACTATACTACAAGGCCACAGTAAGCAAAACAGCATAGTACTGCTACAAAAACAGGCACGTAGACCAATTGAACAGGAGAGAGAGCCCAGAAATAAGGCCACACATCTATGACCACCTGATCTTTGACAAAGCTGACAAAGATGAGCAATGGAGAAAGGATTCCCTATTCAATAAATGGTGCTGGGATAACCGGCTAGCCATACATAGAAGATGGAAGCTGAACCACTTCCTTACACCATATACAAAAATCAACTCAAGATGTAGACTCAAAAAACCAAGACTTAAGTGTAAAACCCAAAACTATCAAAACCCTGGAAGACAACCTAGGCAATACTATCCTGGACATAGCAACGGGCAAAGATTTCATGGCAAAGATGCCAAAAACAATTGCAACAAAAGCAAAAATTGACAAGTGAGATCTAATTAAACTTAAAAGTGACAAATGAAATCTAATTAACTAAAGAGCTTCTGCACTGCAAAAGAAACTATCAACAGAGCAAACAGACAACCTACAAAATGGGCAAAAATTTTTGCAAACTATGAATCTGACAAAGGTCTAATATCCAGCATCTACAAGGAACATAACCAATTTACAAGAGAAAAACAAACAACCTTGTTAAAAAGTGGGCAAAGGACACGAACAGACACTTCTCAAAAGAAGACATATGTGCAGCCAACAAACATATGAAAAAAGGCTCAATACCACTGCTAATTAGAGAAATGCAAATGAAAACCACAATGAGATACCATTTCACACCTGTTAGAATGGCTATTATTAATAGATTCTGGCAAAGTTGCCTAGAGAAGAGAACACTTACACACTGTTGGTGGGAGTGTAAATTAGTTCAACCATTGTGGAAAGCAGTACAGTGGTTTCTCAAAGTGCTAAAGGCAGAATTATCATTCGACCCAGTAATCCCATTACTGGGTATATACCCAGAGAAATATAAATGATTTTACCATAAAGACACATGCATGCAAATGTTCATTGCAGCACTATTCACAATAGCAAGGACATGGAATCAACCTAAATGCCCATCAATGACAGATTCGATAAAGAATATGTGGTACCTATATACCATGTAATACTATGCAGCCATAAAAAAGAACAAGATCATACCCTTTGTGAGAACATGGATGGAGCTGGAGGCTATTATCCTTAGCAAACTAACAAAGGAACAGAAAGCCAAAACCCACATTTTCTCTTATAAGTGGGAGCTAAATAATAAGAACTTATGAACACAAAGAAGGAAACTGCAAACACTGGGGCCTACTTGAGGGTAGAGGGTGAGAGGAGGAAGAGGAGCAGAAAAGATTGGGTACTGGGCTTAATACCTGGGTGATGAAATAATATGTACAACAAACCCACATGACATGAGTTTACCTATGTAACAAACCTTCACATGTACCCTCAAATCTAAAATTAAAGTTTTTTAAAAATGCACACACGAAAAACCAGTATTTATATGAATGTTTATTGTAGCACTATCTGTAATAGTGAAAAACTGGAAGAAATCCAAATGTACCTCAATAAGGACAGGTTAAATAAATTAACGTACAGCTGCTACATCTCATAGTAAAAAACAGCCAATAAAAAAGATGCTGATGTTTTTTGACATGAAAATATGCCTGTAACCATTTTTTTCTTTTTTCAGTTTTTGAATGATGAGATTACAGAAGTAATCATGAAGTATGTAACAATTTACATAAAATATATGTACATCCTATGGTTCTCCATTGATTTGCAGATTGTACAGATTTTCATGACTTGATATTCTTTTTTTAATTCTTAAATTATAATACAATGTTTTTATTAATAACACTCTATAGACTTTCTTTAATGTTTACAGTTACAGAGAAAATGTCTCAGATTAGCCTTATTTTTGCTCTTTTATTGGTAAACTATATTACTTCCTGATAGAACACTTGCAAAATATTCTTTTATATTTGAAATGACAAACATATTGTAGTGAAAATTTTGATCTTTAAGAATAAAGGGATACTTGTAGGCCAAGCTCACTATTTAATTCAGAAAAGTTTTCTTTAATTATATCTAATTTTTATTTTTGTTCCTATTACTTTATTTTTATTTATTTATTTATTTTTTATTATACTTTAAGTTTTAGGGTACATGTGCACAATGTGCAGGTTTGTTACCTATGTACACGTGTGCCATGTTGGTGTGCTGCACCCATTAACTCATCATTTAACATTAAGTATATCTCCTAATGCTATCCCTCCCCGCTTCCCATACCCCACAACAGGCCCCAGTGTGTGATGTTCCCAGTCCTGTGTCCATGTGTTCTCATTGTTCAATTCCCACCTATGAGTGAGAACATGCAATGTTTGGTTTTTTGTCTTTGCGACAGTTTGCTGAGAATGATGGTTTCTAGCTTCATCCATGTCCCTACAAAGGACACGAAATCATCATTTTTTATGGCTGCATAGTATTCCATGGTGTATATGTGCCACATTTTCTTAATCCAGTCCATCATTGTTGGACATTTGGCTTGGTTCCAAGTCTTTGCTATTGTGAATAGTGCCGCAATAAACATATGTGTGCATGTGTCTTTATAGCAGCATGATTTGTAATCCTTTGGGTATATACCCAGTAATGGGATGGCTGGGTCAAATGGTATTTCTGGTTCTAGATCCCTGAGGAATCACCACACTGACTTCCACAATGGTTGAACTAGTTTACAGTCCAACCAACAGTGTAAAAGTGTTCCTATTTCTCCGCATCCTCTCCAGCACCTGTTGTTTCCTGACTTTTTAATGATTGCCATTCTAACTGGTGTGAGATGGTATCTCATTGTGGTTTTGATTTGCATTTCTCTGATGGCCAGTGATAATGAGCATTTTTTCATGTGTCTTTTGGCTGCATAAATGTCTTCTTTTGAGAAGTGTCTGTTCTTATCCTTTGCCCACTTGTTGATGGGGTTGTTTGTTTTTTTCTTGTAAATTTGTTTGAGCTCTTTGTAGATTCTGGATATTAGCCCTTTGTCAAATGAGTAGACTGCAAAAATTCTCTCCCATTCTGTAGGTTGCCTGTTCACTCTGATGGTAGTTTCTTTTGCTGTGCAGAAGCTCTTTAGTTTAATTAAATCCCATTTGTCACTTTTGGCTTTTGTTGCCATTGCTTTTGGTGTTTTAGACATGAAGTCCTTGCCCATGCCTATGTCCTGAATGGTATTGCCTAGGTTTTCTTCTAGGGTTTTTATGGGTTTAGGTCTAACATTTAAGTCTTTAATCCATCTTGAATGAATTTTTGTATAAGGTGTAAGGAAAGGATCCAGTTTCAGCTTTCTACATATGGCTAGCCAGTTTTCCCAGAACCATTTATTAAATAGGGACTCCTTTCCCCATTTCTTGTTTTTGTCAGGTTTGTCAAAGATCAGATAGTTGTAGATATGTGGCATTATTTCTGAGGGCTCTGTTCTGTTCCATTGTTCTATATCTCTGTTTTGGTACCAGTACCATGCTGTTTTGGTGACTGTAGCCTTGTAGTATAGTTTGAAGTCAGGTACCGTGATGCCTCCAGCTTTGTTCTTTTGGCTTAGGATTGACTTGGTGATGCGGGCTCTTTTTTGGTTCCATATGAACTTTAAAGTAGTTTTTTTCCAATTCTGTGAAGAAAGTCTTTGGTAGCTTGGTGGAGATGGCATTGAATCTATAAATTACCTTAGGCAGTATGGCCATTTTCATGATATTGATTCTTCCTACCCGTGAGCATGGAATGTTCTTCCACTGGTTTGTATCCTCTTTTATTTCATTGAGCAGTGGTTTGTAGTTCTCCTTGAAGAGGTCCTTCACACCCCTTGTAAGTTGGATTCCTAGGTATTTTATTCTCTTTGAAGCAATTGTGAATGGGAGTTCACTCATGATTTGGCTCTCTGTCTGTTATTGGTGTATAAGAATGCTTGTGATTTTTGCACGTTGATTTTGTATCCTGAGACTTTGCTGAAGTTGCTTATCAGCTTAAGGAGATTTGGGGCTGAGACGATGGGGTTTTCTAGATATACTATCATGTCATCTGCAAACAGGGACAATTTGACTTCCTCTTTTCGTAATTGAATACCCTTTATTTCCTTCTCCTGCCTGGTTGCCCTGGCCAGAACTTCCAATACTATGTTGAATAGGAGTGGTGAGAGAGGGCATCCCTATCTTGTGCCACTTTTCAAAGGGAATGCTTCCAGTTTTTGCCCATTCAGTGTGATATTGGCTGTGGGTTTGTCATAAATAGCTATTATTATTTTGAGATACGTTCCATCAATAGCTAGTTTATTGAGAGTTTTTAGCATGAAGTGTTGCTGAATTTTGTCAAAGGCCTTTTCTGCATCTATTGAGATAATCATGTAGTTTTTGTCTTTGGTTCTGTTTATATGCTGGATTACATTTATTGATTTTTGTATATTGAACCTGCCTTGCATCCCGGGGATGAAGCCCACTTGATCATGGTGGATAAGCTTTTTGATGTGCTGCTGGATTCGGTTTGCCAGTATTTTATTGAGGATTTTTGCATCAATGTTCATCAGGGATATTGGTCTAAAATTCTCTTTTTTGTTGTGTCTCTGCCAGGCTTTGGTATCAGGATGATGCTGGCCTCATAAAATGAGTTAGGGAGGATCCCCTCTTTTTCTATTGATTGGAATAGTTTCAGAAGGAATGGTACCAGCTCCTCCTTGTACCTCTGGGAGAATTCGGCTGTGAATCCATCTGGTCCTGGACTTTTTTTTGGT
Organism: Pongo pygmaeus; assembly: GCF_028885625.2. Classification (NCBI taxonomy): domain Eukaryota; kingdom Metazoa; phylum Chordata; class Mammalia; order Primates; family Hominidae; genus Pongo; species Pongo pygmaeus. Next base: position 152,900,872 of record NC_072396.2, on the reverse strand, counting down.
TGGTAGGCTATTAATTATTGCCTCAATTTCAGAACCTATTATTGGTCTATTCAGAGATTCATCTTCTTCCTGGTTTAGTCTTGGGAGGGTGTATGTGTCGAGGAATTTATCAATTTCTTCTAGATTTTCTAGTTTATTTGCATAGAGGTGTTTGTAGTATTCTCTGATGGTAGTTTGTATTTTTGTGGGATTGGTGGTGATATCCCCTTTATCATTTTTTATTGTGTCCATTAGATTCTTCTCTCTTTTCTTCTTTATTACTCTTGCTAGAAGTCTATCAATTTTGTTGATCTTTTCAGAAAACAAGCTCCTGGATTCATTGATTTTTTGAAGGGTTTTTTGTGTCTCTATCTCCTTCAGTTCTGCTCTGATCTTAGTTATTTCTTGCCTTCTGCTAGCTTTTGAATGTGTTTGCCCTTGCTTATCTAGTTCTTTTAATTGTGATGTTAGGGTGTCAGTTTTAGATCTTTCCTGCTTTCTCTTGCGGGCATTTAGTGCTATAAATTTCCCTCTACACACTGCTTTAAATGTGTCCCAGAGATTCTGGTATGTTGTGTCTTTGTTCTCGTTAGTTTCAAAGAATATCTTTATTTCTGCCTTCATTTCGTTATGTACCCAGTAGTCATTCAGGAAAAGGTTGTTCAGTTTCCATGTAGTTGAGCGGTTTTGAGTGAGTTTCTTAATCCTGAGTTCTAGTTTGATCGCACTGTGGTCTGAGAGACAGTTTGTTATAATTTCTGTTCTTTTACACATGCTGAGGAGGGCTTTACTTCCAACTATGTGGTCAATTTTGGAATAGGTGTGGTGTGGTGCTGAGAATAATCTGTCTAATCCAAATTCTGTTGATTTGGGGTGGAGAGTTCTGTAGATGTCTATTAGGTCTGCTTGGTGCAGAGCTGAATTCAATTCCTGGATATCCTTTTTAGCTTTCTGTCTCGTTGTTCTGTCTAATGTTGACAGTGGGGTGTTAAAGTCTCCTGTTATTATTGTGTGGGAGTCTAAGTCTCTTTTTAGGTCACTAAGTACTTGCTTTATGAATCTGGGTACTCCTGTATTGGGTGCATATATATTTAGGATAGTTAGCTCTTCTTGTTGAATTGATCCCTTTACCATTATGTAATGGCCTTCTTTGTCTCTTTTGATCTTTGTTGGTTTAAAGTCTGTTTTATCAGAGACTAGGATTGCAATCCCTGCCTTTTTTTGTTTTCCATTTGCTTGGTAGATCTTCCTTCATTCCTTTATTTTGAGCCTATGTGTGTCTCTGCACGTGAGATGGGTTTCCTGAATACAGCACACTGATGGGTCTTGACTCTTTATCCAATTTGCCAGTCTGTGTCTTTTAATTGGAGCATTTAGCCCATTTACATTTAAGGTTAATATTGTTATGTGTGAATTTGATCCTGTCATTATGATGCTAGCTGGTTATTTTGCTCGTTAGTTGATGCAGTTTCTTCCTAGCCTTGATGGTCTTTACAATTTGGCATGTTTTTGCAGTGGCTGGTACTGGTTGTTCCTTTCCATGTTTAGTGCTTCCTTCAGGAGCTCTTGTAGGGCAGGCCTGGTGGTGACAAAATCTCTCAGCATTTGCTTGTCTGTAAAGGATTTTATTTCTCCTTCACTTATGAAGCTTAGTTTGGCTGGATATGAAATTCTGGGTTAAAAATTCTTTTCCTTAAGAATGTTGAATATTGGCCCCCACTCTCTTCTGGCTTGTAGAGTTTCTGCCGAGAGATCAGCTCTTAGTCTGATGGGCTTCCCTTTGTGGGTAACCCGACCTTTCTCTCTGGCTGCCCTTAACATTTTTTCCTTCATTTCAACTTTGGTGAATCTGACAATTATGTGTCTTGGAGTTGCTCTTATCGAGGAGTATCTTTGTGGTGTTCTCTGTATTTCCTGAATTTGAATGTTGGCCTGTCTTGCTAGATTGGGGAAGTTCTCCTGGATAATATCCTGCAGAGTGTTTTCCAACTTGGTTCCATTCTCTCTGTCACTTTCAGGTACACCAATCAGAGGTAGATTTGGTCTTTTCACATAGTCCCATATTTCTTGGAGGCTTCCGGCCAAGAAGTCCTTGGCAAAGGAGATGGCGTGTTCCATCATGGTGGCGGGGCAGGCAGTGGAATGGGTGGACAGCCAGAGAGCGGGCACAGAGAGTGAATGGAGGGTGTTGTTGGCTCACCCCTGCCACCGCTAGGACCAAAAGGTGACTTGATATTCTTAAGTACAAGTATAAATATGTGTGTGATACATATTTGTTGTTGTTGGAAACACTGTTAAAGCCTTTGTTCCAGACCGAACGGACTAATTTGTTTCAATGGACACTAACAAAAATAACCATTAAAGATAGGATTTAGCATAGAGAAAATGTAGAAAAGCCATACTTGGTGCAAGGAAAATATTCAATCTATCTGAAGTCAGCAGAATGCAAATGAGTCATCTGAATATTTGTCTAAAATGTTGATCTACATAAGGAAATCTCTTCTACTACTGCCCACTAGTCACTATTAAGGCACAGGGATTTTGAAGGATAGTAACAGAGTAAATATAGCTATGACCTCTCACTTGTAGCACCATCTTTCTACACAGTTCAGGGTTACCTCAACCATCCCCCAGAAAAAAAGTCTCATCATAACTTAGTATATTACTCTGAGTTCTAATATCCATTTTTATGTTAAATTCTCCATCGCTTACAGTGTTCCTAGGAGCATCCTAGGCTTCCACAAGTTACTTTGAGGGAAGAAGTGATAAGATTCTTCCCAGTTACTGATTTATAAACTTTCTTATACTCATTGAGCTTAATTTTTATGTGAATATGCCCATTTTGACCAAAAAGGGATTCAAATAATTTGTTTAAATCTTTAATTTAATTTCCTCTTTCATTGTTCATTTGTCAAACCAGTCCTGATTTTGCATAAGCATTATTGTAGAGTCTGAGTTTAGCATTATGTACAGGATTAAATTATCAGAATATGAAATGAGGCTGCACTTGTTTTCCTGGGTCATCTTTGTTTCTAAGTAATTTGTTTATCTTGTAAGAAACAGTGTCTGACTGTTGACCTTGATAGAATATACATTCAGTACAATCTTCTCTCTTCCCTCCTCAGATGTTCTTCCACAAATTGTCATCTGATTTCTTATTTTAAATTAGTATATTTTATTACTTAATAAGTAGCACAATGACAAAAATCATTCTAATGATGAGTTCCAGAGAAAAGTAATTGTCCATGTGGACATAGAAAAGTCACTGTAGTTTCTAGTTGCACACTCACATGTGGGTGGATACAGTGGAAAAACTATTTTCCTATCTTGTGCTAAGGTGGTCAGTTAAAGTAAAAGTGAGAAAAAAGAAAAATGATGCTTATTTGATATTAACATGAAAAGTCATACAGGAGAAAGAATTTTGGTCTAAAAGGGATCTAAACTCTTCCTTCCCTGCCTTGGCCTGGTCCCAGTGTTCAGGGTTGGATCTCAAGGGGGTGGCCTAACGGCGTGTCCCTTTCAGGTAGCTAAAAGAAGGGAAAGCCCTTTGTATGGGCCCATGCCTTGAAAGGAAGGTCAGGCAGGATCCAAACAGCCAGAACAAATGAGATCCAAAATGCAGAAGCAAAAGAAATCTCAAGGAAAGGCAGAGTCAAAAACAGGCTCTTGTCCAAAATCTATGACTTAGCTTGCTTTGTCATTTTAAGCACATTGCTTAACTTCTCTAAACCTCAATTTTTTCATCTATAGCAAGCAGCAACCCTATCTCCTCTATTGATATTATATGGAAGTATTTTGAAAGTGTTATACAAATGTAAGATCTTGATTATTATTAAGATACAAATATTTTGTCACTTGAATTCTTCCTTTTTAAAATTCTAAGGTAGAGGGTAACCCATGGAAATCAAATGCATCTTTTTCTTTCTTCCAGTGTCAGAGGTGATTGAATCTATTGGGGGTTCTTTGAAAAAAAAAATATATATATATATATATGAAAGTGTGAGAGGTACAAGAAAAATCATGTTGAAGCCTTCAAATGTTGCCAGTTTTCCGAAGCATCCCTGTATGGCAATAGCGAGAGAGAACTTATATTCCAATTTCTCTTTTATTTAGGTGGAGAAGCCCAGAAGCCCATCCTCTCTGAACTCTGCAAAGACTTAGAGTTCCTCGAAATGTCATAGGGGTAGAAGACTGTCAAGAGAGAGATACTGTATTTCCTGCCAATGAGCATGTAGGAACTTGAGCAATTAACGGGAAAGAATGAGAGCCATAGGCATATATGCACCATGAGCTTGTATAATGGCTTGCAAAAGTTATTATTATTGCATACCTATTTGGCAATTTCAAGAATTTTAGTGTCAGAACATGAATGTCATGCCTGGTATGAGGAAACAGAAGGTGGGCAGTAGAAAGGGGATTTTACTCAGAAGCTACAGCATGTGCCAAGGCACAGTAGCACAAGGAAGCCTTGGTGTCACTTGGGTTTTGTTTTGTTTTGTTTTATTGTATTTTTTTTTATTATAACTTAAGTTCTAGGGTACATGTGCACAACATGCAGATTTGTTACATATGTATACATGTGCCATGTTGGTGTGCTGCACCCATTAACTCATCATTTACATTAGGTATATCTCCTAATGCTATCCCTCCCCCTTCCCCCCACCCCACGACAGGCCCCGGTGTGTGATGTTCCCCTTCCTGTGTCTCCTGTGTCCAAGTGTTCTCATTGTTCAATTCCCATCTATGAGTGAGAACATGCGGTGTTTGGTTTTTTGTCCTTGTGATAGTTTGCTGAGAATGGTGGTTTCCAGCTTCCTCCATGTCCCTACAAAGGACATGAACTTATTCTTTTTTATGGCTGCATAGTATTCCATGGTGTATATGTGCCACATTTTCTTAATCCAGTCTATCATTGATGGACATTTGGCTTGCTTCCAAGTCTTTACTATTGTGAATAGTGCCACAATAAACATATGTGTGCATGTGTCTTTATAACAGCATGATTTATAACCCTTTGGGTATATACCCAGTAATGGGATTGCTGGGTCAAATGGCATTTCTAGTTCTAGATCCCTGAGGAATCGCCACCCTGTCTTCCACGATGGTTGAACCAGTTTACATTCCCACCAACAGTGTGAAAGTGTTCCTATTTCTCCACATCCTCTCCAGCACCTGTTGTTTCCTGACTTTTTAATGATTGCCATTCTAACTGGTGTGAGATGGTATCTCATTGTGGTTTTGATTTGCATTTCTCATAGCCAGTGATGATGAGCATTTTTTCATGTGTCTGTTGGCTGCATAAATGTCTTCTTGGGTTTTGAGGGTTAGAGCTCAGTGTGAGAAAGGGGTAGGGAGAGCAATGGGAGACAGGACTGGATCTTAAGACATGTGAAAGACCTTGAATGTCATACAAAGATGCTTCTCTTCTAGAACTTTGAAAGTTTGTAAGCAAGGAAGTGATCTGATCAGGTTCAGGGGGATGCATGAGAAAATTCTCTGCAGCATGCTAATTAAAATTTTCTGCAATACAATGTACATATTTCTTAAAACATTTTAATCAATTTAAAATCTCAGAAGCCTGATATCTGAGATATGCCATTCAGAACATTAGATTATCTGACAATTATTTATAATAGATTTAATGTTTTAAAAATATGAAATTCGATTCCCTTTAAAAATAAGAAAACTGTTTTTAAAAAGAGCATTGAGAAAACAAGCAATATAAGGACAGAAGACAAGCAAGATTACCTTTAAGTAGATGAGAGTAAATTGAATAGGTTCTTTCTCTTCTTTTGGCTAGGCATGTTTATTTAATTACACACATATCTATTTTAACACACTAGTGTGTTACTATATCAACATTTTTAATTCAAACTGACACTTGCCAGGAGTGTGGTTTAGCACTCTACAAAACGACTGCAGATATCAACCCCTGCAGGCAAACCCAAAACGATGCTACTGGTTTCCATGTAACCCAAAGCCTCCAACACCACAAACTGCTAGGAAATGGAATAGTCTGAGTTAAGACCTTGAAGGGAAGCAAAAAGAGGAGTGCCAGAAGTAAAACCATATGTTTCCCAAGAGCCATTGAGTTGCAGGGAGACAGGAACACTTGTCCTTAACTACGATTTGCTTACAAGACATGGCAGAGAAATCGTCCTAACAGCTTCTGTAATAGGATGTATTTTTGTATGTAATTGGACTGTCTTTCTGTGTGTAAACTCGATGCTATAACATTTTGACTATTATATGTAACCTTTTATTAACAGACATCAACCTTTGAAAATAATTGCCTTCTCCCAATAAGGGTATGTTTTAATGCGATCAGGTTATATAGCTATTTCCCATTTCACTAAAACCCAGAGAAGTTGTCCTTCATATAAGGCACATGTGGTGGGATTTGGGTTCTGAGACCATGACTTTCTTTAATCGAGTCACATTAACGCTGTTTTATATAGCACTGAGGCCAAACAAGCATCATGCACACGTAGAAGCACATTCGTCACAATATATAAAGAACTTAAACCATCTAAGTCTAAAGCAATTACTTTCTTGAGGAAATACTAACTACTAATCTAACTATTGAAGAAAGATGTTAGCAAGCAAACCATTGTTCTCCTGTTTCTTTTCTTTCTTTCTTTTTTAAAAATTAACTAATTAATTTTTAAATTGACAAACTTTGTATATATTTATAATGTATTACATGATGTTTTGAAATACTTATATTTCCTGTTTCTCTCCTAATAAGGATTCCTAAAGGACTTTTTAAAAATTACTCTCAAATAACAAAAAAAAAGAGAAAATAGAAAAATAGATGAAAAGGAGGACCTCAGATAGGTTAAAACGTATCTTCCTATGGTCCATACTGAAAACATAATATTTGATAATGGACATTCATTTCGGTTTTCATTCTCTACCTCAAATTAACATGATATTCTTTCATTATGCTAGAACACGCCAATGTAAATCAAACAAGAATAGAACCTTTTCCCAAATAATAAGTAAAGAAACATGATAAAGTAGGAAAGTACCAAATTAGCTACAAATTTTCCATCGCATTGTCTTCTGTAAAATAAAATTTTATAATGAACATGCACCATACAAGCTGTGCTGGTAGGTCTCGCTTCCAAAAACACTCACAGAGCAGTAATGAAAACCAAGCATGAACTCTAGGACATCTGCTATGGCATTGTTATCAAATGCAATCATTTTGGTCACAAATCTATACTCGCTTCAACTTTTTGTTGAAATATTAGTTCGTCTGCAGCATCTCCAATCTGGCACGCGAGGACCGACAGATGCTCTGGTTTTACCTCATCTTCAACTTACATGGCTTCTCATTATACTAGCTATAGCTAGGCAAACTATTCCTCTGTTCTGGAAGGCGGACAAAATGCCATCTGTCTCAGCACGGTTATCAAAACGAATACTGCAGTGTAAAGAAACTCAGCTCCAAAACGGGAGAATGAGGAGTTGCACTCCATCCACATCTTATTACAAATTATATATATATATATTCATACTATATATGTAATATACAAGGGCTCAATACTCAAGTTTTCCAACAATTCCATGATGTGAATATTTTCAAACAACAGGCACTTCTCACCTTTCCTAGCTGTATTTGTAACCCATGCAGTTTACATCATCTGACACTAATTACTAGCTAGAAGGCAACAGAGCGATTCTCCCCCAGCAAAAGATTCCAAGGTCATTCTGCAACCGAAAGCAGGTGGGAGCCTTACTGTGAAAATCAGGCTAGATTCAGAGACAATGGAGAGAAGGAAAGGAGAAAAATTCTTTATAGAAATGGAAGAACAAGTGTATTACAACAACAGGCTATACCCTTGCAAGTCAGTGGGTGGGGAGAGGAGGAGGGGGGTGATGAGGGATAGACGCTAACACCACAGAAAACCTAAAAATGGTGCTGGCACTTTTGTTAGCACTAATACTAACAATGTCACTAGGAAAGAGCCAGAGGTAACTGCAAAGCAGCATTGTCAGATGTTCGACTCGTTATCTGCAGCAAAATATGGAACTTGAACTTTACGCATGACTTTGTCTAACTTTGATTCTTATACTTCCATAGATTTGAAGCACAGAAGTGTAAAAGAACTCTCAACCTGGAAAAAAATTTTATACATTAAGAAATTCAAGGAGTTCTTTAAAGCTAGTATTTTTCTTCAGTGGAGGCGATAGATCATATTGAGGATCTTGAGATTTGGAGACTCTGATTTAGGGGCTATTCAGCCCTTTACTCCTGAAACTCTTAACGTTTAAAGTTGCCTGCTCAGAGTCAATAGTACATTCTCTCACCAGCAATTTATAGGTACCAAAGTCCTCCTGTTGTCAATATGAGTGCCTTGTCATTTTCAAATTAAGTCTTCATTCAAACTCCTAACCCCAGACATCTGTCTAAAAAATTGGATGAGGATTACAAGTCAGAACGAATGCCATTTTTTTACTCCAAAGTCAATTGGTTTTGATCTGTTTACATAACCTTTTGTTTAATGCTATAGTTTATAAGAAATGAGATTCTGGAAGCCTTATGTGAAAGCTATCAGTCCAGTTCCCACATGGGTCAGTTAACTTGGCCATGTCACAGTCCCATGCTCTCCTCTCACCCATTGAATCATCTGGCAAATGGCCCTGTTGATCACAAGAAGAGTCAAGGAGAAAATGTGGCTAGACCAATGCAAATCCATCCTTGTGGCTGAGAAGGAATGACCAGGAGTCAGGAGGGCCATCTTGGTATAAAAAGGAGAGCCCATTTTCATTTTTGCTGTCTTCTCCACTTCCCACACTAAATTTCATCCACAAGCATCATTTCTGCCAAAGTTCTTTGAAGTTCCTGCACTTACCTGACTACCTGTTACAACAAGCTTTATTGATTTACAATGATGCTAGCGTACATTATCACAATCAAGACAATAGACACCCTTTTAAGAGAAAAGATTTGCCTTCATGCAGAGAAACATCTCAAGGAAAAGAAAGAGCCTCGCTGGAACAGAAGCCCAGCACTGCATTGACGATGCCCCAGTACAAAAACTGCCACACAGACAGGAAGCCCACTCAGGTCAGCCAGGCCATCTATAAGAGTGCTTGGCTGCACCTTGCTATGCTCCTTCAGTGGGCTCCTGATACCTGCCTGCTCCCGGCTGCTCTGAACTCTGTTTCTGCCCTGAACTCTGTTTCTGCCCTGAACTTTGGATTTTGGACTCTCCTTTAGCTCTTGGTGCCTCCTGGCCGCCTTAAAACAAAAAAAATCAGCCTCCTCTTTAAGTACACAGCACTGCCTCTTAAAGGAGCGTTCCTGTTACTCACTCAGCATGCCCCTGGCCAGGCCCATTGCACCAGACACAATAGCAGAATAAACTGGAAGAGCTTTGAGTAAAAACTCAAAAGATCTGAGCTCCAGTCCGCCTGAATTCCTAACAAGCAACATGACATGAAGCAAATACTCTAACATCTATGTACACGTGCTATTTCCTTTCTCAGATGGAGATACTTATACTTATCCTGCTTCTTTCATTGGGATAAAACAGTGCCTGGCACAGAACAAGCTCTCAATCAATATTTATTAATATGTTAAAAGATTAGAAAGTTAATGTGTCATCCAAGTATAAGGTGATACCATAGCAAATTATTTTAAATGTCTCAGGCTTCTCAATATTTGCATACAATTTAAGATGGTAGCAACTGCCAACTGATAAGGTTTTGAAAGTATATTACAATATGTAATATTGTAAATAATATTTACATAGCTTATGTTTACTGAGTACATACTAGGTATCAGGAACTATTCTAAGCATCTTATACAGATTAACTCATTGAATCCTCACAACAACCCTGCAGTATAAAGACTATTATTACCATCCTTTTACTTATGAGGAAACTGAGGTTCAGAGAGGTCAAGTGGCATGCCTCATGTCTCTAGTCACTTACATAGATAATAAATGACAGAATTGGGATTTAACACTAGCTCTATCACTGGCTCCAGAACCTTTGTATTTCCGTGGTGCTATTCTACAAGTAAAGATCAAAGTAAAATATGCAGGAGAAAATATAAATCAGCTAACCATAAACCAGACTTTTGTTGTGTCATAGAACCCAATAACTATACAGAAAAAAAAACTGGCTACACATTGACTTTCCCAGCACAAGACCTACAAAACTAAGGTTGTCATCCACATTAATATTGATGACAAAAATACCTTTATAAAGCAATCCTTCTTTTTTGCCATCTGTCCGCTCTCAGTTACATTTAGGAGACAAGTTGCTTTATGTTATGTGCAGTTTGCAGGTACATTTGCCTCATTGCTCCTTCATTCTGTAAGCAGCAGTGGGAAGGTAGAAGGAGCATTCAACTTGGAGTCAGAAAACCTGGGCTCTGCTCCTGAATGGCAATAACCGGTCTTTGCTTTCACTGGTCAGTTAAGGAGGTTGGAACAGATTCTGGATTAAGCTTCTGCAAGAGCTACAATTAAATGGTCTTATAATGTTGAAGTTAATGTTTATCTCCCAAGCTAAAATGGGCTGAAGGCAGAGTTGGGGAGGTGGGGACTCAATGTGCTGCAACACCAGAAAAGGCATTAGAAAATCCACAGAACTCACTTAAATCCAGAAGAGTCTGTAGTTTCAGCTCCAAATATCTTTCAGTGAACCAACTACTTTAAACTTCTTTTGGCAATAATGAGATTCTGATGATGATGACAATGATGATCTATTGCCTTGTTTAACTGTGCAACTACCATAAGCATAATATTTTACATACGTTGCTTCATTGAACCTCACAAGAATACTGCAAGGCAGGTATTATTATTCCCACTTTACACATGTGCAAACCAAAGATCAGAGAGAAAAAATGGCTCTTACCAAGCTTACACAGCTAGTGAGTGGCAGAGATGGTGCTCTAATCACCAGGGTCAAGCTCTAAGACAGATCAAGTAACCTTATTCATCATTGTGCATCTAGAACCTAACCCAATACCTAGCACTTACTGAATGCCTAACTCAATCAGTGCTTATTGAATGAAAGAATAACTCCAAAATGTGTGCTCCTACCACTCTACATGCTGTCTTTTCCATGACCCAATCTCCATCTCTTGCTCCCGATGTTACACATTTTATATTTGTTCCCTCACATAATTTATTTAGTAAAACTTCAAGATAATTTAATTACTGTGTTCCTATTTTAGAAATAAGGAAAGTGAAATTGGTAGAAGGTGAGCCACTCACTCAAATGTACAAACAAACATAGCTAGGAAGTGGTGAATCTGGCTTTGAATCCAGATCTGGCTAGCTCCAAATCCTGACCTGATCAGATTTTAAAGTTATCTGTAAATTATGAATTATTATTTAAGAAATAAAAATAAAAGTAATCCCTGTGGAATATTACTTATAAATGATGAAGCTATGTATTTTGAGTTTACTTTCAACTTTTCTGCTATCGTCTTCCACCCCTGCAAATGTACACACATATACCAAGGCAATTGGCCTCTTGGGTTTTGTTCTAGCATCATTGGAAACCCATACTCTAAACACGAGATGGGCACTTAACTTACAGCACTACCATCAGAACCACCTTGTGAGAACTGAAAGGCATACAAGAGACTTGCTTGTTCTTACAGTTCTTTGCACCAATTTCATATGCTTCACATTAATATAAAAATAGCCATTCTGAAAGACATTTAATATTACAAGTTTTAAAAGATACATTTTTTGGTCTTCATTGGGTAAAAAAATGGAGAAAAACAAAATGGATTTTTAATTTCCCATACACTCCAATGTTATAAAATTCAATGTTGGTTATTTAGGATTAAGCAAATGCATAATTTCCATCAAAATAATATAAAAAACAAAAGCAGCAGTAGGAGTTTCTCAGGTTTTCACTGACTAACTATATAGGGGAAAGTCCTAGACATCATATACCCTTTATAGGGGCCCTTTGGTAGGGTCTGCACTATGCTACTGACATTAGTAAATATTGCTTATAGAGGCATATGATGACAGACCACATCATATCCTCCAGTCTGATCGGGGTGCCTTCCTCTGAATGAGGCCACCTATACCACAACGACAGTGCTACTCACACACTGTAACTAGCTTTCTCACCTCAGTTCTTCTGTCCCCCACACTCACTGTCTGCTCTCCCCTCTGAATCTTACACTGTACCCCAAATGCTATGCCCTTTCAGGTCTTTACTCCTTTGCACATGCTGTTCCCCTTATTAGAATGTCTTTTAAGCTCCTGCCCTTTTAAACTATAAAGTGAGCACCTATGCATCTTTCATGACCTGGCTTGTTCTCTGGAAACTCTTTCTCAGAATGGCAGAAGTGGTTGCTCTCTACCTCCACTCCAATGCCTAAGCCTACACACATCTTTATACTACTCAGCTTGTTGGTCTATTTGTTCCATTAAACTGTAAGCTCCTTGAGGTAGGAACCCTCTTCTGTGCATCTTTGGACTTCTGTGCCTAGGCTCTATGGAGTTTAGCACCCAAGAGGTGCTCTGTAGAAGTTCAGTGAATGAATACATGCAGACTCTTGAGACATGGCTCATCCATTTTTTCCTAGTTTCCAAAGCAGAAAATTCCAAAAGGCAATTCAAAGGCATGTCTTTAATGCAGCTGCCTGGTTAAATCTGTTCACTTTCCATAGAAAGCCATCTTTTTGCTTCAGTAAGGCACATATCTGACAACATGAGTTCACCTTTCAAGTGGAGTGTCTCCATTCTGAATGACAAAGTGGGATGGCCAAGAGGAGCAGAGAATTGCAAAACAAACTGTGATCCAACATGAGAGATAAGGGTCAATCTCAGATTTGATCACATACAATGCTCTGTTTATTTCTTGTGATTTGCATTGCATTTTCAAGTGCAATGGTTTGAGTAATCTCTTCTTAACTGTTTATTCACTTGGGAGTTATTCCTTCTTCTATGTATTTATGCAATTACGGTATCTTAAAACTCTAAAGGATCTTGCACCCAATCTTCTACCCAAAGTAGGTTAGAGTAGAAATAGAAAGATCTTTTGTACCATATGACAGGCAAAATTTTAAGATGACCCCTAATGTCTCACAACCCTGTATAATCTCCTTCTCTTGAGTTTGGGTAGGACCTGTTTTGCAGATATAATTAAGGTCCCTAATCCATTGCATTTTAGTTAATCAAAAATGGATGTTATATTGGGTGGGCTTGATCTAACCTGGTGAATCCTTTAGAAGAGGATCTAGACTTTCCTGGAAGTCAGAGACTAAAGGAGCAGACCTTTATAATGGACCCTTTATCTATCTTATTTTCTCATACCAGGAATCCAGTCTCTCCACTGTTGGATATGAAGAAGCATGCTGCCACAAATTCTATGGCCACAAGAAATTCTTCCAACAATATGAGAGAGCTTGGAAGTGGCCCCTTCCCTAGGCAAGCCTCCAGACAAGAATACAATTGAACTGGTACCTTGATTGCAGCTTTGTGTCGCCCTGAACAGAGAACTCAGGAAAGCCATGCCTGGATATTTAAACTTTAGAAATTGTGAGATAATAAACGAGTGTTGTTTTAAGTTATGAAGCTTGTGGTAATTCATTATGCAGCAACAGAAGACTGATACAGCATCATATAGACTTCGGGTCCAATACCAGCATCACCGCTTCCTATATATGTATGTCACTTTACCCTTTGGACCTTAGTTTTTTTCATCTATACAATGCAGATTATGTCATTGATCTGACAAGGCCATCGCGAGAAGTAATGAATGAATATATGTTAAGTATGTTAATATACTCACTTACTATATGTTAAGTATATATATACTCTAACTTTCACTCAAAGGCCAAAATATTAATAAACATATATTTATGCAGTTCCACTAAATGCCAGGCATTGTTCTAGTTGCTGGGTTTTCAGAAATGAATAAGCCAGACAAGATCCCTGCTCTTATGGAATTCACATGCTAACAGTGGGAAGACAGATAGTAAACAGCTAAATATATGAATGAGCAAGAACATATAATGAAAATAAAACAGTATTATGTGGTAGAGAGTGCTGGGAGACACATCAAATTGCGAGGCCAGCAAACTCTCCAAAGAGGTGATATCTGACTTGAAATCCGAATGACAAGAAAAAATCAGTTTGTGTGATCAAGGATCAGGGTATTACAGAAAGAGGAAAGAGCCGGTGCAAAGCCTTCAAGTGTGAAAGAGTGTAGTGTTTTTGTGAAGCAGCAAGAAGGCCAATGAGACTGAAGCAGAGGAAGCAGAGGAGGGATGTTGAGAGATAAGGCAGAGAGGTAGGCAGGGGAAATATAATACAGAGCCTCATAGACCATGGTCAAGAATTTACTTTTATCCAATTTCTCTGGAGAGAGTTTTGACCCAGATGAATGGCATTATCTGATTTATATGTTACAAGGTCATTCCATTGCATGGATTCCATGGTACATGAATTGTAGGGAACAAGGGTTAAAGCTCAGAGGACAGTAGTATTGCAGTAGTTCAGACAAAAGAGGATTGTGACTTGGACTGGAGGGAGGAGGAGAGCACTGCATACGGTCATTCAGCTCAATATTTTCTCAATGATTAAACACAAATTTCACACAAAGTCAAATGCCATATTTTTCCACCCTTTATTCCTCTTATTTTCTCACACCAGGATCTGGTTCAATGAGAAATACTAGAATAGGGAGTTTCTTTTATAAGGCAACAAAAACACCAAAATCAAGAGAGGCACAGAGACTAGAGCATTTTGTGAAAGCCACAATATGCAAAAATGCAGAAGTGAGAAGAACATCTAGAAGGAAAAATGGCAAAACCAAAGGTGGCCAGAGAAACGTATGGAGGCAGCGTACAGAATGAGGGAGAGAAGAGCCACGATCAAGATCAAATGGGGAGCAGGCAAGTAGAAGGCCTAGGCAACAACTGGAATATCAAGAATCCTCTAAGCTTCTCCACAATTTCAGGATATGGGGCATGTAGGTGGGTTACCTGAGTTTGAAGGGCCAGGGCCAAAACAAAAGAGGTGCATGTATATGTGCACATATGCATATGCACATGAAGACTTATACACTTATGTGTGGGTTAAAATGCATGAAAAAACATATTTATTCATCATTCATTCACTTTAGACTTCATAAATTAAAGCAAAGCATATTAAAAACCAAATGCAAATTGACAAAATGAAACCTAAAAAGGAATCAGTTTCCCTGGGAAAATCTTTCTAAGAGAGTTTCAGTAAACTGAAGAGTATCACAAAATACAGCTTTCTTTGTGTTTGAAATATTTGTTTGCCAAGGTGCTCCATTAATTAGAGATATTGTTGTGATCCTATACCCAGACTGTGTTTGTAATTCCACCTTTAACACTAATCATGATCCAAAAATGGAAAGAAACCAATGAATTGTGACTAAAATCATCTCAGTAATACATCTGACATATCCAGCAGGTGAACAAAGAAAGGGCTTTGACAGCATGGAGTGCTAAACAAATGCACGGTAATAGAGACAACCATCTCCTTCAGAGGGCCAGGAGCCCAAATGACGGCTTTGCTTTTTCTAAAGAAAAATCAAGGTGACAACCAAGAACATTAGCTATTGTCATTTTCAACAACAACGGTCTCCAAATCCTCCATGCTTCTTGTTATTTTAGGTTACAATAAACTTCATCGCTTAGAATACACTTATACTCCTCAACTGGCAGACATTTTATCTTAAGTATATGGTCCATGGGGCTAAGAAAGGCTTTGTTAAACTTTGTTATAAATACTACAGAATACCAAGTGAATGCAGGAATAATTTCAATTTCATTCTAAGGCTTTATCAGCCTGTATTTTCTGTTTGTAATTCTTTATCACAAAGTAACTGTGTTCGTGTATGATATTTTCTTATTCTCTAATCCACCCCCTCCCATCCAAAACCAATCCAATACCATATTGATTTTTTTCATAGTTACAGATGAGTATAATCATAGGTGACAAAGAAAACCCCACTAAATAAGTGAACACAAAACCTACAGCCTTCTCTTGACATAAGAAACGCTCACTAAATCACCATCATATGTTTATTTTTCATTGCAAAAAGTTTATTGACTATTGAAGAGGATTTAGCGGGTCCCATCCAAGTTCATACACATGAATTAAAATATCTCAGGCCAGTTATGTGAAATTCCATTTATATTTGGTTTTAGCTCAGAAGTTATGTGATTGCTGGCTAATAGTTTTTGATCTGATTGAAATATGTTATTAATTATCAAAGAAATTACATTGCTGACCACTCTGTTGAATTTAAAAGATAGGTACAGAGTGGCAATTCTTAGGGTGAATGCGAGGAGTTATACTTGTATGACGTATAAAGTTGTTTACCTCTCTGTCTCCTCTTTTATGCTGTGAGCCCCACGAGGGCAGGAATTCTCTTTTATCTCAGTGATCCTTGTGCCTAGAAGAGTGGGTGACACACAGTATGTTCAAAAGTAATGTTAAACTAAGGACTACAAGTTTATGGTCTGCCTTAAAGTCCTTATAATCTCATAGGCAAAAATTGGCCACAAATGCAAATTGCAGTAATACAAGGCAGTTGAAAAAATTTGTCTTATGCACAAAACAAATTAAATGCATTAAAAATACATAAGATGAGAAGTCACTTTAGGTGGGATCATATGCAGAAAGAATTGGGCCAAATTTCTAAAGATGGGTAAATATGGTTGGAAAAGGCATTCTAAACACTGGAAATGGCAGCAGCAAAAGCAGGAAGGTAGAAAAGTTCAATGCATATACTAAAAAGTTACAAATACTCTTTATCCAATTGAATGTAATATCAGGCATGTAGAGGAGAAAAGGCTAGAAAGGTAGCTTGACAGCAGATTATAGAGGTCTCACATACAAAGTTAAGGAATTTGGACATTACTCAGTAGACAATTTGGTACTCAGGAGCCACTAAAGATTTGTGAGCAGAAGATCAATATTAATTACTTCAATAAACTTTTTGTGAGATATATCAACAGAATTCAAAGTTATATCTTGAAATTAGAGGAAATAAATACAGAAAACCGCAGAGGAATCTACATAGGGAATTTTACAAGATACATACATCGGGTGGCTAAAGATATAGAGCATTGATCCAAATAGAAGAAAACCCTGGTTCCGTTCAATCGAATAATACCCGGGCATCAGAGTGAGTGACAAATCAGACAGCACTAAACAAGAATGAGCACCTGCTAAAAATGCTAATAGGAATAACCACAAAAGATCAGATAAATACTGTTTTGAGACATTTAATACTTTGTCAAACACGTGAAGGCAGATTCAGTCCAACTTTCACTTCCATGGATAAGAAACAAGTTGAAATACACAATGAAACAAAATCAACGTGATGCAGGTGGACAGATTTGAACCCTGGCTCCACCATTTATTGGCCCTATGATCCAAAGCAACTTGCTTAGCTTTTCTGAGCCTTAATTTCCTTATTGGTGAAATAGTGATTACAGTAATACCCACCTACAGAGCTGGTATGTGTGAAATGAGAAGATGTGGGTGAATAGAGCTCTGTGAATTGTAGGGGTCAAGCACAGCTCTTCTCAGACCTTAGTGTGTGCCTGAGAATCCCCAGGGAGCATGTTAAAATGCACATTCCCAGTCCCTTTACCCAAGAGATTTGACCTAGCACACTTGCAGTAGTGTTCTAAAACTTGCATTAAAAAAAAAAAGTGGCAAAAAACCCATAATGTAAAATTTGCCATCTTAATCTTTTAAATTTTTAATTGATACATTATAATTGTACATATTTATGGGGAGCATATGATATTTTGACACATACATACAATGTGTAATGATCAAATCAGGATATTTAGTATATCCATCACCTCAAATATCTTTTCTCTGTTTGAGAATATTTCTTGTCTTCCAGCTATTTTAAAATACACAATAAATTGCTGTTACCCATAGTTACCCTGTTGTGCTATCAAACACTAGAACTTATTCCTCCTATTTACTTGTATGTCTGTACTCATTAACCTCCCTACTATTGTTTCAATACTAAAGAATGGTGTTTCATCATTGAAGAACCATGCTTTACCTAGTAGGAGGATATCTATCTGCCAGTCTAGGTGTTGCCAGATCAAACTTATTTAGGTTAGCTCAAATAGTAGAGATTGAATTTTCACTCTCTCACTATTGGCCCACCTATATTCATCTCTTTGTTTTGTAGTGCTTGTACAGACCTCTCCATTTGCCTTTAGTGGCAATAGCCCTATGGTTACACCCTGGCCTTCAATTAGTAATTGTGTTTATTCTATGGGATTGAAGCTCATTCCATTAAAAATAGCTCATGATAATAAGGCAGTTTACCTCATCTAAGTTAAGAGAGTATAAGGAGTCTACCTGACTTCAGGGATAAAAATATAAATATCAGCAACAACTACTTCATGAAGTCTTCTAGATTGACATGAAAGTCAAAGGAAGTTAATATGGAGAAAGGTTTTAAATAAAGACCATTCATTTAGGGGCCCAGACACAGCCTTCCTCTTCCTCAATAAAAGACAGTTCTAAATTTTAAATCAGTAAAAAAAAAAAAAAAAAAAAAAAAAAAAAAAAAAAAGATATATTTAGAAAGATCTGGCTGTTACTCAAATGGATATTTTTCCAGATAGGTGACATTAAATTACATTATTTAGCTTTAAAATGTTCTGCCAGCATAAAATGAAATATGCATTTCCTTTTGGGGAGTAAGAGGATGATCCTCTGGGGTCAAAGTTCCTAGAAACAGGGTAGGGAAAATTTCAGGCTGCTGGTATCCATGCTGTGAAGAGAGTTTTAAGCCTTAGTGTTGTCAAAAACTACTCCATAAATCAGTAACTTACCTAATGTTAGAAGGCAAGAATTTATTTTGAAATGAGAGGAGCTCTTTTTTTCATCTGAAGAAGTAATACTTCATCACTAGCCTTCATCAATTCCCTCCCTGGCATCCTAGCTCTTTTTTTTTTTTTTTTTTTTTCGCTTTTCATGTTTATTTCTTTCCTCTTCAAGTCTTACATTTGGTGCTGAAACCCAGAACATTCCAAGGAAAGGCTCCAACATTCCAAGCCACTGTCCTTACATGCAAGGTATGTAGGAAAAGTAAAATATACTTTTGGTAGAAAGATTGCAGGGAGGCATGAGAATGTGGATTTTTGCCAAGTTTAAAAGGTTAAAGGATTTTTTTTTCAGTTGGATAAATAAAAATGAAGGTTTGGGCTAGTTGTGAAAGGCTGATTTTAGAGGCAGCTCTGTGTGTAAACATATTGACTAAAAGGGGTATCCTCCAGTTTTTCTTTTTTTTTTTTTTTTTAATTTCTGAAGTATTTATTGATCATTCTTGGGTGTTTCTCGGAGAGGGGGATATGGCAGGGTCATAGGATAATAGTGGAGAGAAGGTCAGGCGATAAACACATGAACAAAGGTCTCTGGTTTTCCTAGGCAGAGGACCCTGCGGCCTTCTGCAGTGTTTGTGCCCCTGAGTACTTGAGATTAGGGAGTGGTGATGACTCTTAAAGAGCATGCTGCCTTCAAGCATCTGTTTAACAAAGCACATCTTGCACCACCCTTAATCCATTTAACCCTGAGTTGACACAGCACATGTTTCAGAGAGCAGGGGGCTGGGGAAAAGGCCATAGATCAACAGCATCCCAAGGCAGAAGAATTTCTCCTAGTCAGAACAAAATGGAGTCTCCTATGCCCACCCCTTTCTACACAGACACAGCAACAATCTGATCTCTCCTTCCTTTCCCCATACTTCCTCCCCTTCTCTTCAACAAAACCGCCATCGTCCTCATGGCCCGCTCATGATGGTCGCTGTCTCTTCGGAGCTGTTGGGTACACCTCCCAGACAGGGCAGCCGGGCAGAGGCGCTCCTCACCTCCCAGACAGGGCGGCTGGGCAGAGGCGCCCCTCGCTTCCCAGACGGGGCCGCCCGGGCAGAGGCGCTCCTCTCCTCCCAGACGGGGCGGCCGGGCAGAGGCGCTCCTCACTTCCCCGACGGGGCCGCCCGGGCAGAGGCGCTCCTCGCTTCCCAGACCGGGCCGCCCGGGCAGAGGCGCTCCTCAGTTCCTCCCAGACCGGGTGGCAGCCGGGCAGAGGCGCTCCTCACCTCCCAGACGGGGCGGCCGGGCAGAGGCGCTCCTCACTTCCCCGACGGGGCGGCCGAGCAGAGGCGCTCCTCACTTCCCAGAGGGGGCGGCCGAGCAGAGGCACTCCTCACTTCCCAGAGGGGGCGGCCGGGCAGAGGCACTCCTCACTTCCCAGACGGGGCGGCCGGGCAGAGACGCTCCTCACTTCCTCCCAGATGGGGTGGCGGCCAGGCAGAGGCGCTCCTCACCTCCCAGACAGGGCGGCCGGGCAGAGGCGCTCCTCACTTCCCAGACTGGGCGGCCGGGCAGAGGCGCTCCTCACCTCCTAGACGGGGCGACCAGGCAGAGGCGCTCCTCACTTCCCAGACGGTGTGGCGGCTGGGCAGAGGTGCTCCTCCCTTCCCAGATGGGGCAGCCAGGCAGAGGCGCTCCTCACTTCCCAGACGGTGTGGCGGCCGGGCAGAGGTGCTCCTCCCTTCCCAGATGGGGCAGCCAGGCAGAGGCGCTCCTCACTTCCTCCCAGACGGGGTGGCGGCCAGGCAGAGGCGCTCCTCACTTCCCAGAGGGGGCGGCCGGGCAGAGGTGCTCCTCACTTCCTCCCAGACGGGGTGGCAGCCGGGCAGAGGCACTCCTCACCTCCCAGACGGGGCGGCCGGGCAGAGGTGCTCCTCATCTCCCAGACGGGGCGGCCGGGCAGAGGTGCTCCTCATCTCCCAGACGGGGCAGCCGGGCAGAGGTGCTCCTCACTTCCTCCCAGACGGGGTGACGGCCGGGCAGAGGCACTCCTCACCTCCCAGACGGGGCGGCCGGGCAGAGGCGCTCCTCACCTCCCAGACGGAGTGGTCAGGCAGAGGCGCTCCTCACTTCCCATATGGGGTGGCGGCCGGGCAGAGGCGCTCCTCACTTCCCAGATGTGGCAGCCGGGCAGAGGCGCTCCTCACCTCCCAGACGGGGTGGCCGGGCAGAGGCGCTCCTCCCTTCCCAGACGGAGTGGCCAGGCAGAGGCGCTCCTCACCTCCCAGAGTGGGCGGCCGGGCAGAGGTGCTCCTCACTTCCTCCCAGACGGGGTGGCGGCCAGGCAGAGGCGCTCCTCACCTCCCAGACGGGGCGGCCGGGCAGAGGCCCTCCTCACCTCCCAGAGTGGGCGGCCGGGCAGAGGCGCTCCTCACTTCCCAGAGTGGGCGGCCGGGCAGAGGCGCTCCTCACTTCCCAGAGTGGGCGGCCGGGCAGAGGCGCTCCTCACTTCCCATAGGGGGTGGCAGCCGGGCAGAGGCGCTCCTCACTTCCCAGATGGGGCAGCTGGGCAGAGGTGCTCCTCACTTCCTCCCAGACGGGGTGGCGGCCAGGCAGAGGCGCTCCTCACTTCCTCCCAGACGGGGTGGCGGCCAGGCAGAGGCGCTCCTCACCTCCCAGACGGGGCGGCCGGGCAGAGGCACTCCTCACCTCCCAGAGTGGGCGGCCGGGCAGAGGCGCTCCTCACTTCCCAGAGTGGGCGGCCGGGCAGAGGCGCTCCTCACTTCCCAGAGTGGGCGGCCGGGCAGAGGCGCTCCTCACTTCCCATAGGGGGTGGCAGCCGGGCAGAGGCGCTCCTCACTTCCCAGATGGGGCAGCTGGGCAGAGGTGCTCCTCACTTCCTCCCAGAGGGGGTGGCGGCCAGGCAGAGGCGCTCCTCACCTCCCAGACGGGGCGGCCGGGCAGAGGCACTCCTCACCTCCCAGACGGGGCGGCTGGGCAGAGGCGCTCCTCACCTCCCAGAAGGGGCGGCTGGGCAGAGGCGCTCCTCACTTCCCATATGGGGTGGCAGCCGGGCAGAGGCGCTCCTCACTTCCCAGACGGGGTGGCGGCCAGGCAGAGGCGCTCCTCACTTCCCAGATAGGGCAACAGGGCAGAGGCGTTCCTCACTTCCTCCCATACGGGGCGGCCGGGCAGAGGTGCTCCTCATCTCCCAGACGGGGCAGCCGGGCAGAGGCGCTCCTCACTTCCTCCCAGACGGGGTGGCAGCCGGGCAGAGGCGCTCCTCACATCCCAGATGATGGGCGGCCGGGCAGAGGCGCTCCTCACTTCCCAGATAGGGCGGCCGGGCAGAGGGGCTCCTCACATCCCAGACGATGGGCGGCCAGGCAGAGACGCTCCTCACTTCCTAGACGGGGTGGCGGTGGGGCAGAGGCTGTAATCTTAGCACTTTAAGAGGCCAAGGCAGGAGGCTGGTAGGTGGAGGTTGCAGAGAGCCGAGATCACACCACTGCACTCCAGCCTGAGCACCATTGAGCATTGAGTTAGCGAGACTCCGTCTGCAGTCCCAGCACCTCGGGAGGCCGCGGCAGGCAGATCACTCGAGGCCAGGAGCTGGAGACCAGCCCGGTCAACACGGCGAAACCCCGTCTCCACCAAAAATACAAAAACCATTCAGGCGTGGCGGCGCGCGCCTGCAATCCCAGGCACTCGGCAGGCCAAGGCAGGAGAGTCACAGGAGCCCGAGGCAGGGAGGTTGCAGCAAGCCGAGATCCCGGCAGTACAGTCCAGCTTCGGCAACAGAGGGAGACCGAAAAAAGAAGGAGAGGGAGACCGAAAAAAGAGGGGAGAGGGAGAGGGAGAGGGAGAGGGAGAGGGAGAGGGAGAGGGAGAGGGAGAGCCATCCTAGCTCTTTAAAGAACCCACTATAATGGATGAGAATGAAGGTCTAGGATTTGTTTTTGTTGGTGACATCTTTGGTAATAGAATAAACACAGAGTGTGCCAGTAACCGCTATTTCTCTTTAGTTAATACTCGGCACCCTGAGGTTTCAATGAGAAACCCAGAAGCATTATCATTTTGTAGCAGAAATTAAAAAATCAAGACGCTAAGAAATGTGTTCAAATTTCACATTAGTTCACTGCTTAGGCTGGGAAAGCACATGACTAATGACTGTGTTTTCAGCTAGTGTGCTCTGACATAGTCTCTTCTATAATTGAAAAAAAACCCAAAGACACACATCTACCAATAGCTTCTGGTAGTCTATGCACTTCTAGGCTAAGAAAGAAGTTGAGGTGTATGAATACAAAGACGGGAGCTACCTGGGCAGAGCAACTGCAGAAATACTTGGTAAGCAAAGATAGAGAATGCAGCTCATTGTGATTTTAAACAGGAGATGGCTAGGTGGGCCTAGTAATTTGTAGATTGGAACGTACTTTTCCCTTTTGTCCATGCTATTACTCATGTATGAAATATCCCACACTTATTGGATTCACTTATCCAACACTTACTCTTCTTTCAAATACAGTCTCTTCTACAAAGTCCTCTTTAACTGTTTGGCCTTCAGGACAACTTCTTTCTCTAAAATAGTGTATATCTGATTTGTTGTCTGCATCTCATTTGACACTTAGCATAGTGTCTTGTTAATATGTATCTTCTGTATCTGTCGTCTTCCCTAACTGTACAATAAGCATTTTAAATGAAGAGGTCCTCTTTACTACATCCTTAAAAAGTGGTTGCCTTTCTCCGATTAAGCACCTCAAGTGAAATGGAACTCACTACTACCTTATGGAGCAAAAAGCAGCTATAATTGTTAACCACACTACCATCACCATAAACACACTCTTCCTTACACCAAGCAAAATTTGTCTTCCAATATCTCCCACTCATTGGTTTCCCAGTTCAACTAACCTATGGGGTTGCAACAGTGCATGGGCAGGGCTTCTTTTCCATGGGACACATCTTCACATGCCTGAGCCCTAGTAATTACTTCCCATCTGATGTTCTTACTTCTTCAGCCAAGTATCTGCAATTGTCTTAACTGTTCCTCACATGCCATGCTTTCCACACATCTTACCTTAATTATTGTGGCTTTGCACTAAAGATTGTAAAATTTGCTAAATGTGTCTTCACATGTGGTGCCCTGAACTAAGTTTGACATTCCAATTTATTTGTTTATTTATTCATAAATTTACTCAACAAATATTTATTTAGTGGCAAGTCTGCCTGGCATTGTCATACGCATAGAGAATATAGCAATAAAAGAGAGAGACATGGTTCCTGTCCGTAAGAAACTCATAAAATGTGGGGGATAAACATTTGATTCTGATCATGCAAATAATTATTAGATAGCAATGTTGGTTTTCTGTGATATGTAACAATTACCAAAAATTCAAAGGCTTAAAATGACACACATGTATTACCTCACAGTTTCTGTGCATCAGGAGTCTGGACTCAGCTTACCTGGGCTTCTTGCTTAGGGTTTCTCACAAAGTTGCAATCTGGGACTGGGATCTCATCTGAAATCCTGACTGGGGAGGGACCTACTTCCAGTGCGCCTCAGTTTGTTAACAGAACTCATTTCCTTGCAGTTGCCCATAGGATTTATCACAGCTTAGTTCTTCAAAGTTAGCAACAGAAAAATAGACTCGAGCAATACAGTCTAGGTTATGCAATCACATACATGTAATCATGTAGGGTCTGTCACCTTTGCCATATTCTATTGGTTAGAAGCAAGTGATAGCTCATGCTCATATTCAAGAAGAGAGGACTTGTGTAATCACCAGGGGAGGGGAAGTTACCAGTTTTTTGAGTGTGAAGTTTGTTTCATCTTAACCAGATCACAGGCTTACACAACCAGATCACAAGGTAGGTAGCATGTTCTATAAATTTGTTTTTACTTCAAGGCACTTAATGCAATACTACTCATGGGTGTTTGGCAAATAATCATTAATTTAATTTGATATCAAATGGATCAAATGTTCCTCAATTTGTCATTAAGATTAAAGTCACTCAGCAGACCCTCAAAGACTGTTGCCATTCATGGATTTAATGCCAGGTTTGAGTGGCCCAATAAACATCCAGAAATGTGTTAATATCATGAGCTATAGAAAAGCAGATCCCTTTGACTGACTGAGCATCTGCCTCTGAGGGTAGCTTTGCTGTGCTCTATTCTTCACCATGTGAAGTGATATTGCAAGTAAAGGTATAATTTTCCTCTCTGACAAATGCAACTAAGGAGATAAATGGTCCAGAAAGGCCTGACATAATCGCTAGAGCTAAGAAAGGCAGCTCTGAGGAGGTGACATTTAAGTCAAAACCATAGAGCTAGCTGGGCAAATGAGAGAATTGCCAAATAATAAGGAAGAAAAAAAGCATCAAAAACAGAGAAACAGAAAAAAAAAAAAACAGGTGTGAAAGCCTGTGGTGGGAAGATCCCTGGTGCCCAGGGTGCAGGAAATGAGAAAAGAAGAAGTTTGAGAAGCAAATTGGGACCCTATGACCCAAAGCCACGTTTGGGACAACCTACCATCTTTTTATTTCCTCCACATTCAAGTGTGTAGAAGAAATAAAGCAATGTTCAAAGTTCTCTCAATTTTTCTCCTTGTGATGACACTCACAGAGAACATTGAAAATTGTGGAAATTAACAGAGGACCGGCATGAAAAACTTCCAAAGAATTAAATTACCCACCAAGCAGCCTTGCCCATGGAAACCAATTCTAACCCTTTTGGGGGGCATTGAGGCATGTCCTAAGTCAGTAAATATATTAGAAGGTGCCAAAGGACTAATGGAATGGAAAGTCCCTAGAGCATCATTAGAAAACTGTACACAAAATGCATTCCACAGGAGTCAACATAGGCAGTACGGCATCATTATGCAGCCTTTCTGGTCCTTGTGAGAACTCCAACCCTTGCATATTCTAATGTAGTATAACGACTTTTGTGAACTCAAGCTTACAGGCTGATGCTTGCTTAGTATTGCTACCAAGTACCAATTGGTACAATTGGTATACTAATAACACTGTAAGTATCTGAAAAGATTGTCCTCTTTGGGTAAGTGCAGAGAAGTGAGGGAGGAAGGGGACAGCCTTCTAGTCAGCTAGAGCAGGTGAATCAACTCTGGTGATACATGATACAGCCCTCACATCTGAGGCTCTGTGAACAGAATATTGGCTGGTGTTTTGTAAACTCAAACAAATTAGAAGAGCAACAGTCTAATGTGATTTTCAGTGTAACACAGCAATGTCTTAGGAGTATCCACTGAACAACTGTCCAGACATTGGAATAGGCCATCAAATGTTATTATAAAATTTTCCACCCCTAGTGAGCAATCATCTATCATGGAGAATTTAGAGGAAGAAGCCTTAAAAATAGAAGCTGGGTTCAAAGCCCTCATAAATTTCCTCTAGTTCTAGGACCATACAAAAGTTAGTATATTTCAAGGAAGTTGTACATTTAGGAGAGATGATATTCTCACAAGATTTTGCTGCCATTATACCAGTATTTATTTTAAAGGACTGAAAAGTGGATAAAGCAGTGACAAAATAAGATCAAATGTTTAAAACAAATTGGTCCCTTCAATTGTTTTAAATAGACTTTTCTTACTTGGAATAATCTCAGAATCATCTTTGGATATAAAGATGAGAGACTTTAGACCCCAAGGTAGAAAGAGACAGATGTTGGCTAGTGGCCAAATTAAGAAACCAAGGGCAATGGTATTCACTTAATGAGAGGTCACTTAATCCAATCTCCTAACCAGAGTTACTGTGAGCAGAGAAAAGCCCAAGGAGATCATAAAACTTGTTAACGTTGGAATAAATAATTGGAAAATTCCTAGGACCCTCTAGGGTCCACTTCAAGGTTATGTCCAAGGAGAATCAACATTCGCCATCTGCATTCTGCACTTCCTCAAACAGAGATAAACAGAGAGTAAAGGCAACTGAATCCCATGTTAGGATAGAAGATAAAAACAAGGCCTGTTACTGGCTGCAGATAAAAGTGTTGCACTATGTTACGGCAAAAAGGCACAGGAGGGCTTCGTGATAGACTCACCAGGAAAATAAGAATCTTTCAGTTTATAATTCTACATTGTCATTCTGATATATCCATTCAGCCCAATACAGGAAAGTACATTGGGATTAATTATAAGGTTGTTTTGTTAGTAATAACATAGCAAAATTTTTAAAAAAGCTAAATGATTCTGGCTATGGTCAGAAGTGAATGGCCATCATTTCCATTCATTTCTTGCATTAAAATGTAAATGAGGTAGTTTGTCTGCAGCATTGAAAGAAAAACTGACTAGTTTCCCTTAGAGGATTTCCCAGAATGGAAAAAGTTCACTTGAACCTAGCTGCTCAATCTACTTAGGACTGCTCACTTTGAGGCAAGGGGATGGGTCAGTTGGCAGTTATTCCATCCGTGGGGCAATGGTTCACAAGTGAAGAACATTCTTTCTTCTTTTTGGTTTTCATTGTTTTTAACACAGCTTGTGTATTCAATTGCTTCTCCACAGCAGCAGTGATTTCCTGGGTGTCTATACAGAATAGGTAGAATGACCTGCCCACAGTCACACAGCTTGTATATGTCAAGGCTGGTAAATAAAAGCATCTATGACACCAGAGTCAATGTTTCTGCCATTAAATACAATTTACTGAAATTTGTAGAAGTGCATGAACACACGTGCATGCAGGCACACATGCACATGTGTGTATGTGTAAATGCACACATATATATCTAACACTGGGTTCCCTCAGGACATAAAGTTCTCTGGTTAGCTAGAAAAAAGAAATAAATGTCAGAAGGCCATTTAACAACATTAAAGCAGCAAAATATAGTAGAAAAGCATTGAAGAATAAAAATGGTAATAGAGAGAGTAAGCTGCATGTAAACCATGGGTGACAAAGATAGTGGAGCATCTGGAACTTGTTGATGAGGTCTTGTTCTTTTTCTCCAAATTTCTAAGTACTCTAGGACAGTGGCTCCCCAAGTGAAATCCATAGGGGTACTCCAGGGGACCAAAGATAGTCCAAAATGTACACAACACAAAGGTAGAAAGCAACTGGCCATAGGTCATCCATTATATTAAGAGTGATAATGTGATGTGGAGGCCAGTGTCTTAGAGGACAGTGTTCTTCCCACCACTAGACAATGCTGTCTTCTACAAAAATTAAAGGAAAATCAGGACAACAAGAACATAAATGACAAAAAAAAAAAACTTGATGGGAAAAGTACATAGCCTCATCAAAAAAGGAAACCATAGGAACAGGATTTTTTTGATTATGGGAAAGATGAGGATATGAGAAGGATGAGCAGAAGGGGAGATAGACCCCAGGGGAAAGAAGACTATGAGTGCCATATCTGACATGTTCTGACTCTCTGGAGTCAAGGGCTGGGAGGGTGAAGGGAAGAGACCATCTGCTCCACCCTCAAAACATCTGTTATAAAATAAGACTGATGGCATGTGTCATGTCAGGAGGATCTTGTGAAAGAAACTGCTGAGCCGTACATGATCTGAGCTAATAGAGAAGTCCCCAAGGTTTGGAGACCTAGATTCTAATCCCAATTCAACTGCCAATTTACTGTGGAACACTGGGAAACTGCTTAACCCTATTCTGTCTCAAGTTTTCCATTGGCAATGGGGCAGTAAAATAAGCACTCTCCGGGATACTCCAAAATCACATTCCTGTATTCTTGATAGGTACAATATGTTTACAAACTCCTAAGACAGTTCCTCTTTTTCCAGTTCAAAGGGGTCCTCCCATTTCAGCCTAAAGAAGAGAAGCTTAAATTATTTCACTCCCTGTCGACTTTCAGAGAACAATTCAACGTATCAGTCTTCTATCAAAAGAGATAATTTCAAGTAAGAAAAATTCATAAACATAATTAGATTACACGTTTATCCTTACACTGGGAGAAACAACATCCACTTTGTTATACTTATGATAACATATTCAATATTTCCTAATAAAATGAAGAGATAGAAGTACATGCTGTAGGTTGTACAGCAGAACAGTCTTCTAGTTCTTTCAACTATAAATCTCTTTGTGAAGACTAAAGAACGGACCAATACCTTCCGCTGGATTCTTTGGGCTAATAAGTTGTACTCTACTGAGATTGGTTGTATTTTTTTAATGAGCTCATAATAAAATCAAATGAATTGACTGAACGCTTATTTGGTATTTTCAATTCCAGGCAGCCAACCCTAGAGGAGCTGACAGTCTTATGAAAGAGAAACTGCTCATTATTGTCATATCTAGAACAAAGAAAGAAATAAAAGGCACATTAATTTGTTTCCAACCTTACCTCTGATTGATCATAAATATTTCACTTTACCATATGAAACTGATAAATTTACCTAAAGTCAAGGATCATTTTTCTATCAATGGCTACTTACTCAGGGAAAAGAAGATGGGGAACAGGAAGAGAATGTATGGAGGAAGACCTAAGATTTTTGTCTGTTTGTTTTGTTTATAACTAGGAAACTAGATCAAGTTTACTAGTCATAGTGTTCAAAATATCACTCTTAAATTCTTCCCTTTGAGTTAACTGTTGCTCTCTGCAGGCAGCAAATTTTAAAATGCAAATACCCTTGAGAGGAAGAACATATCAAACTAAGATCATTTTAGTGTAAATTACTCTATTGGATGATTTTGTCACTTAAGTAAAGCCTAGGGGAGCATGACTTGAGTGTATTGGAATTATAAGTGAACCTGGCCATGGACCGAAAGGGAAAAAATGTATTTAGAAAGAGGGCTGTGAGAAAGTCCCAGATGTTTCTTCATGTATTTGCCATTTGCTGGATGTCAGCCTCGAGAAGCATGGCAAGGTGATGGTGTCCTTGGGAGTTGTGATGAAAGTAGGTGGAATGCCAAAGGGGGAGTTTTACTCCAAATCTACTTGCATGTTCATTGCAGCACTAGTCACAATAGCCAGGATATAATCAAACTAAGTGTCCATCAACAGATGAAGGGATAAAGAAAGTTTAGTGTGTATATATACACACACACACACAATAGGCCCCAGTGTGTGTTGTTTCCACCCCCACCCCCCAACCCTGTCCATGTGGTCTCATCATTCATCTATAAGGGAGAACATGCGGCGTTTGGTTCTCTGTTCCTGTGTTAGTTTGCTGAGGTTAACGGCTTCCAGCTCCATCTATGTCCCTTCAAAGAATATAATATCCTTCTTTTTTATGGCCACATAGTATTTCATGACATATATATATATATATGTCATGAAATACTATGTGGCCATAAATATATATATATACTATGTGGTATATATATATATATACCACATTTTCTTTATTCAGTCTATCACTGATGGGCATTTGAGTGGATTCCATGTTTTTGCTATTGTGAATAGTGCTGGAATGAACATACACACACTTATCTTTATAATAGAATGATTTCTATTCCTTTAGGCATATACCCAGTATATGGGATTGTGGGGTCAAATGGTATTTCTGCTTCTAGATCTTTGAGGAATCACCAAACTGTCTTCCACAACGGTTGAACTAATTTACATTCCCACCAACAGTGTAAAAGTGTTCCTTTTACTCCGAATCCTCACCAGCATCTGCTGTTTCTCGACTTTTTTAAAATTATACTTTAAATTCTGGGACAAATGTGCAGAACATGCAGGTTTATTACATAGGTATACACGTGCCATGGTAGTTTGCCGCACCCATCAACCCACCATCTACATTAGGTATATCTCCTAATGCTATCCCTCCCCTAGCCCTCCACCCCCCAACAGGCCCTGGTGTGTGATGTTCCCCTCCCTGTGTCGATGTCTTCTCATTGTTCAGCTCCCACTTATGAGTGAGAACATGTGGTGTTTGGTTTTCTGTTTCTGTGTTAGTTCCTGTGGTTTCCAGGTTCAACTATGACCCTGCAAAGGACATGAACTCATCCTTTTTTAGGGCTGCATAGTATTCCATGGTGTATATGTGCCACATTTTCTTTATCCAGTCTATCATTGATGGGCATTTGGGTTGGTTCCAAATCTTTGCTATTGTGAATAGTGCTGCAGTAAACATACGTGTGCATGTGGCTTTATAGTAGAATGATTTATAATCATTTGAGTATACACCCAGTAATGGGATTGCTGGGTCAAATGGTATTTTTGGTTCTAGATCCTTGAGGAATCGCCACACTGTCTTCCACAATGGTTGAACTGATTTACACTCCCACCAACAGTGTAAAAGCATTTTTATTCCTCCATACCCTCTCCAGCATCTGTTGTTTCCTGACTTTTTAATGATCGCCATTCTAACAGGCATGAGATGGTATCTCACTGTGGTTTTGATTTGCATTTCTCTGATTACCAGTGATGATGAGCTTTTTTTTATATGTTTGTTGGCCGCATAAATGTCTTCTCAAAATAATAAGAGCTATTTATGACAAACTCACAGCCAATATCATACTGAATGGGCAAAAGCTGGAAGCATTCCCTTTGAAAACTGGCACAAGACAAGGATGCCCTCTCTCACAACTCCTATCCAACATAGTATTGGAAGTTCTGGCCAGGGCAATCAGGCAAGAGAAAAAATAAAGGGTATTCAAATAGGAAGAGAGGAAGTAAAATTGTCTCTGTTTGCAGATGACATGATTGTATATTTAGAAAACCCCATCGTCTCAGCCCAAAATCTTAAGCTGACAAGCAACTTCAGCAAAGTCTCAGGATACAAAATCAATGTGCAAAAATCACAGGCATTCCTATACACCAATAACAGACAAACAGAAAGCCAAATTATGAATGAACTCCCATTCACAATTGCTACAGAGAATAAAATACCTAGGAATCCAACTTACAAGGGATGTGAAGAACCTCTTCAAGGAGAACTACACACCACTGCTCAAGGAAATAAGAGAAGACACAAACAAATGGAAAAACATTCCATACTCATGGATAGAAAGAATCAATATGGTGAAAATGGCCATACTGCCCAAAGTAATTTATAGATTCAATGCTATCCCCATCAAGCTACCATTGACTTTCTTCACAGAATTAGAAAAAACTACTTTAAATTTCATATGGAACCGAAAAAGAGCCCGTGTAGCCAAGACAATCCTAAGCAAAAGGAACAAAGCTGGAGGCATCACGGTACCTGACTTCAAACTATACTACAAGGCTATAGTAACTGAAACAGCATGGTACTTGTAGCAAAACAGAGATATAGACCAATGGAACAGAACAGAGGCCTCAGAAATAATGCCACACATCTACAACCATCTGATCTTTGACAAACCTGGCAAAAACAAGCAATGGGGAAAGGATTCCCTATTTAATAAATGGTGTTGGGAAAACTAGCTAGCCATATGCAGAAAACTGAAACCGGACCCCTTCTTTACACTTTATACAAAAATTAACTCAAGATAGATTAAAGACTTTAACATAAGACCTAAAACCATAAAAACCCTAGAAGAAAACCTAGGTGATACCACTCAGGACATAGGCATGGGCAAAGACTTCATGAGTAAAACACCAAAAGCAATGGCAACAAAAGCCAGAATTGACAAATGGGATTTAATTAAACTAAAGGGCTTCTGCACAGCAAAAGAAACTATCATCCGAGTGAACAGGCAACCTACGGAATGGGAGAAAATTTTTGTAATCTATCCATCTGACAAAAGACTAATATCCAAAATCTACAAGGAACTTAAAGAAATTTACAAGAAAAAAAACAAACAACCCCATCAAAAAGTGGGCAAAGGATATGAACAGACACTTCTTGACTTTTTAATAATCACCATCCTGACTGGTGTGAGATGGTATCTCATTGTGGTTTTAATTTGCATTTCTCTAATGATCACTGACGTTGAGCTTTTTTTCATGTTTGTTGGCCACATATGTGTCTCCTTTTGAGAAGTGTCTGTTCATGTCCTTTGCCCACTTTTTAATTAGGTTGTTTGTTTTTTTCTTGTATATTTGTTTAAGCTCCTTTTAGACCCTGGATATTAGACCTTTGTCAGGTGGATAGATTGCAAACATTTTCTCCCATTCTGTAGGTTGTCTGTTTACTCTGATGATAGTTTCTTTTGCTGTGCAAGAGCTCTTTAGTTTAATTTCATCCCATTTGTCAATTTTTGCTTGTGTTGCAATTGCTTTAGGCGTTTTCGTCATGACATATTTGCCCGTGCCTGTGTTCTGAATGGTATTGCCTTGATTTTCTCCTAGGGTTTTTTTGTTTTGTTTTTTGTTTTTTATAGTTTTCAGTTTTACATTTAAGCCTTTAATCTAACTTGAGTTAATTTTTGTGTAAGGTGTAAGGAAGGGGTTTAGTTTCAATGTTCTGCATATAGCTAGCCAGTTATCCCAGCAACATTAATTATATAGGGAATCCTTTCCCTATTGCTTGTTTTTGTCAGGCTTGTCAAAGATCAGATGGTTGTAGGTGTTTGATCTTATTTCTGATGTCTCTATTCTGTTCTATTGGTCTATATATCTGTTTTTGTAAAACCTGGTGTGCATTTATTTCTAGCACACCCCAATTTGGATGCTAAATGTTCACTGAAAATATTTGATCTCTATTTAGAGCTAATAACATTTATAGTTGACAAAGTAGATTCATATGCCCAAGCTGTTCCAAGCAAGTGAAAGTTTTCCAATAACTGAATCAAGTACCGGTTTTAAAATATAAATCAATCAAAATTCATTTTAATAAGTTCCTCAGTTGCATTATACATTTTAGGTGTTGAAGGTCACATACGACTACTGTATTGGTCAGTTCAGGTCTAAGATGTGGGCAATAGGGGCCTAAAACGTCAGTGTATGAGTCACAGGAGCATGGTGAGTATTCCTAAGTTCATTTTGCTGTTTTCAGGAGCACAGACTATATTTGTATACCTGGTCAGCTACTGCATACATGTTGTCCAGTAGTCACAAGGTAGCCTTATCAGAGGATAATGTGGGTCCCTATAACATCAGCCCTACTGCTTGTAAACACAACTCTAACATAAGCTCCTTGAAATTAGGATGCAGTACAGATTCAACCCACAATGCCATTCCCAGTACCTAGCACAAAATAAGCATTTGACCAATTCTTATCAAATGAATGACTGACTACC
The DNA here is from genome assembly GCF_028885625.2 of Pongo pygmaeus. NCBI lineage: Eukaryota > Metazoa > Chordata > Mammalia > Primates > Hominidae > Pongo > Pongo pygmaeus. The sequence continues at coordinate 152,867,004 of NC_072396.2, read as the reverse complement.
CTCCTGAGAGTTGACCAACTGACTCCTTTTCATGTGCTTTATTATGTGAACATTAGTCACACGGCATCAGTCAGCAGACTGTGAGCTCATCCATTATCTATGATAGAGACTCATAGCAAGCCTACCCTGTGCCTCCTAAAATACATGCCTGCTAATTGCTGGAAATTTCAGAAGTTTAGTTTGTCTGTTAAAATATAAATACTCCCAACATGAGTGAGATGTTATACAGGTCTCTTGAAGTGAATAAGTCGTACCTTGACCAAGGCAGACACTAAGGACCTGAAAAAAGAAGAGGCACCACCAAAGGTGGATAAAGGAAGGATACAGAATGGGAATGTAGAGGCATGAAAGTCAAACAGCACTTCCTTCACTATTTGGCCCTCAGCCAGCACTAATAGTATATGGTACTTCATCTTTGCCCTGTACAATACCACGTATTTCCAATGTGGAATATGTCAGGAAATTTAGAGTAAGAAAATTTCACCCACTAGGGTGACTACAAGAAAAATGAGAAATAATAATTGTTGATGAGGATGTGGAGAAATTGAAACCTACCTACACTGCTGGTGGAAATGTAAAATGGTGCAGCCACTGTGGAAAACACTAGGGTAGTTCCCCCATAAGCCAAACATCTAATTATCATGTGATCCTGTATATTAGTAAGAGAGCTATCTGGGCATCCCTTTGCCTAGTCAAGTTGACACATAAAATTAACCGTCATGCCCAGCAACTCCACTCTTTATGTATATTACTCAAAAGAATATAAAATGGGTGTTCAAACTAAAACTTATACACAAATGCTCATAGCAGCACTTTTCACAATAGTCAAAAGGTAGAAACAACCCAAGTGTCCATCAAGTGATAAATGGATAAACAAAATGTTGTCTATTTAGACAATGGCATATCATTTGTCCCTGTAAAGGAATGAAGTGATGAGTATGCTACAACATGGGTGAACCTCAAAAACTTTAAGCTAAGTTAAAGAAGTCAGTCACAAAAGGCCACATATTATATGATTTCATTTATATCAAATATCCACAACAGGATAATCCATAAGGCCAGAAAGCAAATTAGTGGTTTCCCAGGGACTGGGTGAAGGGTAAAATGGGGAATGACTGCTTCATGGGCATGGGGTTTCCTTTTGGGGTAATAAACATGTTCTGGAACTAGATAGTGGTGACCATTGCACAATATTATGAGTGTACTAAATGCTACTAAATTGTACACTTTTAAATGAATAAAATGGTAAATTTTATGTTGTGTGTATTTTATCACAGTTTTTAAAATATTAAATAACAAGAATTATAAAGTCCAACATTTGTTTTTGTCCAAAATAATATTGAATTTTAATAAATAGGAGGTTTAACCAATCTTCTTCCCTCTCTTCTTTCTTCTTGGATTTTCTTCCCCTTCGCTTTTTTTTTTTTTTTTTTTTTTCGGTAGGTTAGGTTTATTAAATGTATTTTTGACACAATATTTTCACTTATGATGGGTTTATCAGGACATTCAGGACATAACCCCATCATAAGTTGAGGAGCATCTGTACTATCTTATTCTTTTTTTTAATTATTATTATTATACTTTGGGTTTTAGGGTACATGTGCACAATGTGCAGGTTAGTTACATATGTATACATGTGCCATGCTGGTGTGCTGCACCCATTAACTCGCCATTTAGCATTAGGTATATCTCCTAATACTATCCCTCCCCCCTCCCCCCACCCCACAACAGTCCCCAGAGTGTGATGTTCCCCTTCCTGTGTCCATGTGTTCTCATTGTTCAATTCCCATCTATGAGTGAGAACATGCGGTGTTTGGTTTTTTGTCCTTGCGATAGTTTACTGAGAATGATGATTTCCAATTTCATCCATGTCCCTACAAAGGACATGAACTCATCATTTTTTATGGCTGCATAGTACTCCATGGTGTATATGTGCCACATTTTCTTAATCCAGTCTATCATTGTTGGACATTTGGATTGGTTCCAAGTCTTTGCTATTGTGAGTAGTGCCGCAATAAACATACGTATGCATGTGTCTTTATAGCAGCATGATTTATAGTCCTTTGGGTATATACCCAGTAATGGGATGGCTGGGTCAAATGGTATTTCTAGTTCTTGATCCCTGAGGAATCGCCACACTGACTTCCACAATGGTTGAACTAGTTTACAGTCCCACCAACAGTGTTAAAGTGTTCCTATTTCTCCACATCCTCTCCAGCACCTGTTGTTTCCTGACTTTTTAATGATTGCCATTCTAACTGGTGTGAGATGGTATCTCATTGTGGTTTTGATTTGCATTTCTCTGATGGCCAGTGATGATGAGCATTTTTTCATGTGTCTTTTGGCTGCATAAATATCTTCTTTTGAGAGCTGTCTGTTCATATCCTTCTCCCACTTTTTGATGGGGTTGTTTGTTTTTTTCTTGTAAATTTGTTTGAGTTCATAGAAAGCTGAAACTGGATCCCTTCCTTACACCTTATACAAAAATTCATTCAAGATGGATTAAAGACTTAAACATTAGACCTAAAACCATAAAAATCCTAGAAGAAAACCTAGGCATTACCATTCAGGACATAGGCATGGGCAAGGACTTCATGTCTAAAACACCAAAAGCAATGGCAACAAAAGCCAAAATTGACAAATGGGATCTAATTAATCTCAAGAGCTTCTGCACAGCAAAAGAAACTACCATCAGAGTGAACAGGCAACCTACAAAATGGGAGAAAATTTTTGCAACCTACTCATCTGACAAAGGGCTAATATCGCTTTTTATTCTATATGGTATAAGGCTAATCTGTATCCCTACAATTCCTTTGTTTGCATTACAGCTTACAGGTGCTATAATCAGTAACCTTTGAATGTTTTCGCTTTATTTAATGCAATTGAACCTATCACACTATTTTCAACAAATTTTCATTCTAACACTGCCTGCCTACCACGTATCAAGAACCGTGCAAGACACTTCATATATACATTTTCTCAATTAATATAAGAGTCAAAGATTTTTAAATTGGAAATGGCAACAATATTGTTTACAATCAAATTTTCAAAGAACAAAAATAACTTACAGGTACCAAAGCTGAAAGATCAACAAAATGATTCTAATTTGGAAAACGTTATTTTCATCTTGACAGATGCAGTCATTCACTACTCAAATGCATACTTACTGAGTACCTATTATGTAGCCTTGCCAGTGATGGCAAAATGTAATGAATCTTTTCCTGAAATTGATTTTGAGTGGGCATTAAGAGTCACATAGTCACTGAAGAAAACAGAAATACTAGTCTGCAAATGGACAAACGGGAAGGACTAAAGAAGAGTGTGTTTTCATCATTTGTGTGTGTTTGTGTGTGTGTGTGTGTGTGCGTGTGTGTGTGTGTGTGTGTGTGGAGGGGTTAGAGATAAACAAGACTATTCCATATATTCCTATATGTATTTTTTTCTTCTTATATAATACACTGAAGTCCCACTATTACACCATCCTTAGGGAAGGACCATGAAATTGTTTGGTAATAGTGAGTCCATGATTCATCAAAGTGTTTCTAGCATTGCCAGTGATTGAATGCCATTGGACCTGGTCCAAGGTGTGTTATGCCAAGTTTCATGCTATGTACTGCACAGAGAAGGTTGGATGATGTTTGGAGGACCATATGTCATGTTCTGCTTCCAAACCATCTACTTTACTATTGTTGTGAAATACAGATCTCTCAAACAGGAAAAAAAAAATTGATTTGACTCAAGTTTCGCCTAGTGTTTCTGATGCCCAGGAGTTTTAGCTATATGTTAAGAGGACATGGCACAAGAAGAATTTTTTAAAGTCTCACACATATGTATCACTGGAATCTGAAATAAGGAAATACTGAGAAAAACAACAACAAGTTCTTGGGAGAATACAGCTGGGATGCAAAGAGAGCAAAAATTACATAAAAGAAACAAGTGGATCACATCCCAAATCTGAGAGTTTCTGCTCAGTGATGGAAGCTTCTGATAAGTTTCTCTTCTCATGCTTTCTATGTATCATTTATAAGCTCAACTATGAAAATAAGATAATACTTCAAATATAAAGCAAAAGTAATAAGTAATTGTTGAATGACTGAACAAGAGGAAAGGTGAATTATAAAAGGTTGGAAAGAGCAAGGGTTATGTAATTTGCAGAAAACTTGTGGTATTTTTTGGACTTCCTTGCCCTCTTTTTTCACACAAGCTGAGTGGGAGTGCCTAGTACATATCTGTCATTTCAGTTTATCAGTTAACCTGTGCTAAATTCCTTCACTTAAGAGACACTTATGTCTATACAAAATTAAAGCCCCAAATAATAAATTTAAAATGTATAAGATTCAAAAAATTATTATTGAAAATACTACCCTACTGTGGTGAGACTCTAGATCAAGTGGGTTCATATCTATTGTATCATTGAATATTTAACACAAGTAATGTGAAACTTTTTGTAATACATTCTTCTGATATATGTATATTCATATTTACATTTTCTAGGTAAATGTATTTCACAGATGCTGTCACTGTCAGTAAATTAATTTTGCCAGTAGCCCTAAAGTGCCAGTTCTGTACAAAAGGCAAAAATAAAAGCAATAGCCCCCAGTTGAAAGTCCTCTTTGAGGCCATACAAATCTTTGTCAATGATATATAAAATGGAATTGGTATTCAATAGCCACGGTAGGGATAGTGGCCCAGTATACTGCTGTAAGCGCATGTAGAGCCCCCTTGGGGAACTACAATGATAGAACCTATGTTTGGGAGACCCAATCCTCATGCCAGCAGTTAGCTTATTTGCATTTTGTAAATTTGAATTTTTTAACTCCATGTGCAGTGCACTTGGTTAGCTACCTAACTTACAACTGTGACAGTAAGTACACCTAATGGCACCTGTATAAATAGAAACCTCATTGTGATTTTCTTCTGAATGGGGCTCGTCCAACATGCAAGTATTACTACAGACATGTCTCTTCTTCATTTAGGCAAGCAAGTAACTGAGTCCTTAGAAGAAAGCGTTCTCACAGGCTCTTTTTGCAAGGTTGGCGGGTTGGGGGCCGGGTTCTCTCACTGTTGTGATGAGGACAGAGTAAAGGGAGAGGGCTTTTTTTCAATAAATACACAACTTATGAGAAAACTTGAATACTGAAACAAGATTGAAGAGGGAGCACATTTATCAATGGCTAGGGTTTGGGGAATAGAGGAGATTTATTCAAACATTACACCTCTCACGTTTCCTCTGTTTTCATGGGAGATATTTGTATTTTAATACCTCTGCATTCCAGCTTCTCCTCTTACTGGATGTGAAGTGAAGTTTCTACCTCGTGTTCATGATTATGCTCTCAGCTAAATGATCAATCATGCTATTGCCAATTTTGCATTGAGACTTCACGGCAGGGTGAAATCAGAGAACAAAATGGCTGTGGGGGAAGAATTTGTTTAAATACAGCTAGTTTGGGGAACTGGCAAAATGGTAAGAAAAATGATGAAAAACATATGAAGTGTAAATGCAGCTATCTTTAAGGCAGATCCATTTCAAAGCTTTCCACAGCATGAAAGTCATTGTGTGATGCATCTCAGTGCTAGAGAAGTAAAATACTGTAATTGGGGTGGAACTAAATGCCAATATTTCAGTCTGTAGACTGTGGGCAGATTTGTATTTATTGCATGTCTCTAAATAATGTGAATACACTGAAGGCTACTTATGAAATGAAGCTTGATTTTATATCTACAACCAGAAAAAAAAAGGTTTAAGAAAGCCCAACAGCCACAAATCCCAAGTAAGAAAAATAAAGGGGGTCAGCATGAAGCCCCATGATATCTTGATACCTTTGAACCTATTCTGTATGTGTGGAGTCCCATATGCAACACCGGAGTCGGGAAGAAAGAAGGAACTCTGTGTTATAAACACTGCAACAGTGGTTTGGAAGCAAGATATTCAAGTAGAAGGCACATATGCCTGGGTTATGATTCAGAATTGAACCTCTTCAATGTAACTTCAACAAGCAAGCAACGCCTACTTCTTTTAATATTGCTATTACATTTAAATGCAAGTTTTGAGTGACTGCTTTGTAAAGATTCAACTGATGGAAATGATCTACTAGTACAAGGGCATATCATGCTTGCTTAAAATCAATCATTTTAACTCCGCCTTTGTAATACATTCATGATACAAACATTATTTTCTTCATGCAAGTCCTGCTATTAATTCTAATCTTATAGTGCTCTCTACTGGTGATAAATGATTTGAAATCTCATTAGATATCAAAAGACCTAATTAACTTCTCATCTTAGGCTCACATTACCGTGTGAGTCCACCTTGACACCTCCAAATTCACTACACAGGGCGATCAGAAGCCAAGGTGCACGGAAAACCTCCCTCCTGTAAGGAGCCAGAAAGGCATGACCCCGCACCTCTGCTATAAATCATTGCATCAGGAGCACCCAGGAGAAAAGGTCCTCAGCTTTGGAACAGGAACATTTAGGCCTGTCGGCTGCGAGGCAGGTCAAGTAAAAAACTGAATGAGGAATAAAGAATTGGATTGGAATCCTTTCTGGCTTTGGGTCACAATAGCCTTGTCACTCTGAGTAAGTCACTTTTACCTCTTCGAGGCTTCATTCTCTCATCAGTAAAATATGAATGTTAATTCCGACCCTGACTGCTTTGCTGGGTTGTTGTAACAAATGAGATCATAGGTAAGATAGTACTTCATAAAAATTATATTATTATCACTATTATTACAGTAAAAGAAACACTATTTTCTTTAGATCAATGAACTTTAAACCTTTTTAGTTTTTTTTTTTTTTTAATCAGTGGGAAGGACTTTGAAAAACAATCTTACATGGAACCTTAATATATAGAACAGATTATATCAGAAGAGTTTTGTTGTTTAATTTCAAATATATAATTATTTAAGTTGGTACAAAAGTCAGTGTGGTTTTTGCAATTCAAAGTAGTGGGGGAAGAATTTGTTTATAAAATGGTAAGAAAAATGATGGAAAATATACGAAGTATGTTCAAAGTAATAGGATTAAAAGTAATGGCAAAAACTGCACTTACTATTGCACCAATCTAATATTTACATATTATCAAGTCAGTTAATGAGAAGAATGAAACTGTCTGGATATACATGAAATTTTGAAATTTGGTATAATGGTTATCAATTGCACTGGCATTTGTCTCGATGTCTAATTTATTTCTGGACTTCCTTTGCTTGCCTAGTATCAGAAAAATTATGATTCATATACACAAATGTCTGTAAATGATATATTTTTAAAATTGCTTAGAAATCTCAGCATATTCTTCAACTAAAATGATACAGAACCTTGAACAGTAAGAGGTAATAATAATATCTACTGCTCATGAATATTCTCTACATACCAGGTGTTTCTCTAAGGACTTCATGTATATTAACTCACTTTTTTTTTATTTCCATAAGTTATTGGGAAACAGATGGTGTTTAGTTACATGTGTAAGTTCTTTAGTGGTGATTTGTGAAATGTTGGTACACCCAACACCCGAGCAGTATACACTGCACCCTATTTGTAGTCTTTTATCTCTCACCCCTTTCCCACCCTTTCTTCCTGAGTCCCCAAAGTCCATTGTGTCATTCTTATGCCTTTGCATCCTCATAGCTTAGCTCCCACTTATAAGTGAGAACATACGATGTTTGGTTTTCCATTCCTGAGTTACTTCACTTAGAATAATAGTCTCCAGTCTCATCCAGGTTGCTGCAAATGCCATTAATTCATTCCTTTTTATGGCTGAGTAGTATTCCATTGTATATATATATATACCACAGTTTCTTTATCCACTCATTGACTGATGGGCATTTGGGCTCATTCCACGTTTTTGCAATTGTGAATTATGCTGCTATAAACATGCATGTGCAAGTATCTTTTTCATATAATGACATCTTTTCCTCTGGGTAGATACCCAGTAGTGGGATTGCTGGATCAATTAGTAGTTCTACTTTGAGTTCTTTAAGGAATCCCCATGCTGTTTTCCGTAGTTGTTGTACTAGTTTACATTCCCACCAGCAGTGTAGAAGTGCTTCCCTTTCACCACATCCATGTCAACATCTACTATTTTTTGATTTTTTTATTATGGCCCTTCTTGCAGGAGTAAAGTGGTATTGCATTGTGGTTTTGATTTACATTTCCCTGATCATTAGTGATGCTGAACATTTTTCCATATGCTTGTTAGCCATTTGTATATCTTCTTTTGAGAATTGTCTACTCATGCCCTAAGCCCACTTTTTGATGGGATTGTTTGCTTTTTTATTGCTGATTTGTTCATATATGTGTGTGTATGTATTAACTCATTTAATTCTCATGAGTACTCAAATAAGGTAATTGTGTCTAAAGTCACCTTTTTTTTTTAACAGATAAGGAAACTGAGACAGAAGGAGAGTAAGAAATTTACTCAAGGTGACACAGCTAAATCTGCTGCCAGAACCTGTCTGTGTTCTTAACCAATTCAGCATATTGCCTTCCACAGAGGAAATGCTTTTGTTTGTTTGTTTGTTTTTCTTGGAAATTTAATCACCAACATTTAACGACTGATATAAGGTCTTAACTAGAACATGCTAAATTTGGAGTTAAACAATAAATGGAGTTCTCAACCCTCACTATTTGGTGAAATTACTTTTCTAATATGTCTTGTTCTGATCCTATCATTTAAAAAATATGTGAGACACATCAATACCTATTTTTCAGGTAGCCTCTGGAAATTTCAAAACCACCAAATTTATTTTGTTTTCCATAATGAATCCAGCTTTAGCTTTTCATTTCATTGCTAAAACTACAACCATAATCCTAGGAACTTTAGAAGCATATATTGCCAGATAAGGTTCTTCTGCATATTAAAATTCAGAGAAAAGTATCCCAAACTTGCCTCAGCACTAACCAAGAAAATGGTATCTTGTCACCACGAGATGAATGCCGCATCCCCTTGTTTTTATTGTACAACTGCTCCTTGCCTCTGAAGGAAAGTGTGCACCTGATATTTAATTATTGAGCCCAGCACAGACGTGCTGCAGTAATGACCTCATGTGTACAATTCTATGTTCAGTAACATGTGTTAGCTTGAAATTTTAGCCCCTCTTAATTTTACCTCCTCTTAATCAACAACATGTACAAAAAGTTTAAATATATATGTATATGTATACACATATGTATATATAAATGTACATATGTGTATATATGTACATATATACACGTGTGTATATGTGTGCGTGTATATATATATGTGTATCAGAAATTTTCCAAGGTCTGCAGAAAACATATCTTGCAGATAGTACAAGTGAGTGTGTTGATGGACTTTGAGTTGTTTCACAACCTTTCCTGCTTGAAGTTCCTAAGGAGATCCCAAAGAATCAAATCTGGCAGGTTTTGAAGGTAGGACCACCCTTCCCTTCTTCTGGATATTTAGAAAACCTATTTAAGTCCCATTGTAATATTTTGGCAATTATTAACCACAAGTTATTAAACTGTGCAAAAGATAAATATATGTAACACTTTAGTGCTGATTAGATTAAAAAGTGCTTTGTTGGTTTGGCAGCATTAGGAAGTATTACTTATAATTTGTCATGCTCATAAAATTAATTTGGCTTATTTACAGTCATGAAAACCCAGAAAATAGAGAAATTACGGAAAAATGTATTATCTGATAATAAAAATTCATCATAATTAAGTTCTTTTTTCTTTATCTTTCTACACCTCACTCCCTGGTCCATACCATTTCCGAAGAACATCAATATAGAAATACTTCAAATTCTAAATTTTGGTTTATTTAAAGCCAATGTGTTTTCTACCTGTTCTATTTGATTACTTATGAATATGTGACAGATTTGAAATTATAAATATGTGACATAAAGATACATATCTCATTTTTATGTATTTGTGAGAACTCTTGCTTATGAATATTGCAATAGCTACAGTTTGTAACATACATAAAAGGAGGAATTTACTGTGTGATATTCCAAATCACCAGAATAGGACCAGAACTAGGACTAGTACTCATTAGACTTGCAATTGGTTCTTTAAAAAATGGAGACATAAGTAACTAGGTTATATATTAATTCACTAATATTACTAGTTAATACTTTCATTCATTTTGACATTTCAAAGTATTCTAAACCAAAAATGTCCCCTTTTTTGGTAAATGTATGAACTCTTGGATGTTGATTGCCATCAAACAGAAAAATCTCAGGTGAAATGGCATGCTGGATCTTCTTTAACATGTTCAAGTGAAGAGGGAAAATAAGACCACAGTAAGTCCAACACGGCTGAGGGAGGACTGATCCAGTGGTAGTTTGTTTGTTATACCAGGAGGCAGTCCAACGTCCTAAGTTTAAAGGAACTCTTGTATGCAGGTTTGGTGCAGGAAGGGGTCATGATCAGTATAAGAACCCAGCCAAGTGGGCAGGTATTCAGGACAAACCTAGTTCCAGTGAGGAACTCAAAACCAAAACATGAACTCAGGCAGAGAGACTGGATCAACATGATGGAAGTGAGGAAGGTATGATTTGGTAAGCACATGAAGGAACAAGAAACACCACCAAGCACACTAGGTGTTCATGGTCAACAGAAATGAGGCTAATTCCAGGATTCAGTAACCAATGGGATTTTTGACTCTGCTCAGATTGAAGAGGCTCAGAAACTGGACTGGACTTGGCCTTCAAACTCTCGTAGGTAGCTGCAAAAATAAATATTTCATTCCAAAAGATGATATCATCAGGACATGAGATACACACATTCCCAAACAGCCATCACACATGTGTGCATGTGCACACACATATTGGTACATATGTTATTTGAAAACTTCCAAAATCACTTTATGTTTTCATTCCCACTATTCAAACTGATTCTATGAATCACAGACACTCAGAACATCTTTTCTCAGATATGTACAACTCCATTCTTGTCCCTATCTATCTCAACCACTCTGTTTGTATTGCAATTTCTCCCTTGTCCTCTTAATGGCCCTCAAGACCCCTAAATTTGGGCCTGCTCTTTTTATTAGCAGCCAGGAAATGACCCTGTTAAGGATGGGTGACCAAAACCCAACGGGCCAATATAGGGAGAAAGCTGGCACATATTTCCTTTGCTGTTTCTGGCTCTTGGGTTGGTAGATTTGGCTTGTTTCAGAAGAGCCTGAACTTCTGCCAATAGCTTTAGACTATCCCTCCTGGTTGACAAATATAAGGCAGGCACTTAGCAGGATTTTGATCATACTTAACTTCTCAGCCATGCATCCCTTTGGCCTACACTTAATCTCGAAAAGCCCGCACTTCAAAAAAATATACTCTTTTTAAAATCCAAATTTATGTTAAGAAGTTGCATGGGGCAACGAGGACACTAAATTGATACAGGGAGACATGGTGACTTCCAATTTCAGCCATGCCAGTCTTCTGGCATCAAAATATGCACCAGCTGTGAGTATTTGTGTCTTGATAAATCAGAGGATACTGGAAAGCTAACAAGATACTGCTGTGAAAATGTTTTCCACCTCTTAATGTCTACTCTGCCCCCTTATTCTCTTATTTTGTTCTCCATGTAGGTAACTAATATGTAAAGAAATAAGTGCAAAATTCCCATAAATCTGTATACAGGTTAGCACTATTCCTTCGTAAGGCCTTTGAGATAACCTCAATAACATCACTATTGGACATGGTCATCCTTTATCAGATGCAAGCATGTTCTCTCTTAAATGGCGCTAGTCATAATGACAACTGATCATTGTAACCTATGTAGCAGAAAAAGAGGAGAGAGAAGTGAATGAATTAATAAGCAGAAGTTTCTCCAAGACTTGATCTTCTTCAAAAGTGTGTGAATCCTCCATGGATTTCAACAGGAAATTGGCCTGCCAACAGGTCATGGGTGATACTGCCCTAAATGGGACTTACAAGCTATAGTTCCAAGTCCAGAGCCATTATGCCCTTGTTCATTAGTGCTTATGAGGAAATAAAATACTTTTTAAATTTTGCTTTCATTGCATTTTTGTGAGGAAACATAATTTAAATTTGTTGGAGATAAAGTTTTTATCTTTAGTATTTATTCATGTGCATATTAAATCTCATAAATTCAAGTTGACAAATTCTAACCTGCTGTTGAGGGTGAATCTTCATGCTTTCTGTCTGTGCAAATGAGTCAACAAGATGCTCAGGCCTTGGCCTGTGTTTTCACAATCAAAAGCCAATGGGGGCTGCACATACCAATGTAGTCTCCCTTACTTATGATACTTAATTTTCTTTACACACAACAGGGAAAGAAAAGGAGGTTAAAGCTTCAGGCACAATAAAAAAATACTCAGTACAAAAATTCTTCTCTTTCACTCAAACTGACTGTGTTATGTATCAGAACCAAACCTTTTATCTAAAGAAAAAACGGATTGCTTTTAATTTCCAACTGCCTTAATGTGATTTTACAAGAATTTCATGTTGGGAATAAAAGTTGGTAGAGACAAAGATATTTTTTTCAAGCAACATACTCACAGGCCTTGAGATTCTCATCCAGGGCAGATTAATTGATTTATAGGCAGCATGATGCTGGTAATACTATCAGGAAATATAAAGAGAAGAACTAGCATTATGTCGTGGGCTCAGGCAATTCACACTGGTTAAAAAAAAATCATTTCCAGAAATGTCTGTCATCCAAAGCAGTTTTTAAATCATAAAACCAAGCCACAGAAACAAAGGTCATCCAACATAAAATTATGAGCATAACTAGGGGGAAAAAGGCCTTTACGTGTCAAGAACAGTAAGCAATTTTGTGTTTCTCTACAAAAATTTACAGTCAGCGGCTGAAGGCAGAAAAAGCAATAAATTAGAACAATTAAATACAAAGTAACTTAGCACCTCCCATTCAGGGTCACAGAGCTTGATACAAAAGTCATGGCATAATATGAATAGCAAGTAATTTGTAGAATAAACTATATGGATGTGTGTGTGTGTGTATATATATATATACTTTTAATTCTTCATATTTATTTCTTGTGTACTGTTCCTGTTTATGTCACTCATGAGGAAAAGGATCCATTGCTCCCCATCTGCTATTGGCCAGTAAAGGTGAGTTGGCCTATAAACAAGGCCACACTATTCAGAAATATTAAAGATTAGACTGACTTTACATACCCACCATTTTGGTATCACTCCTGATGACACTGCTACTATTACTAAATCCTAGTTTGTTGATCTCCTACTATGTTATGGGTACTGTTTGAAGTGCTTTTTATATGATATCTCAAGCCATCTTCACAAGAGTTTGTAAAGTAGGTATCCATACATTTTTTAAATATTAGACAAATGCACACAGTTGCGCACACATGCACACACACACACAAATACATACATAAAGAACAGGTGTCACTGGCTACAATTTGAACTGAGGTCTGCTTGAGCCTATGTTCTTATTCTCAACATCCTGTTCATCTTCTTGAACACTGTAGCAGCGAGTCTTTTTCCTGGGTCCTAACTGATAGTTCAGAACCACTGAGTTTATAACTCCCAGGTGGAATTATTTCTCCCCACCGTTGGGAGGGAAAATTCCCTTCTGGCTAGTGCTGGTCTAAGTGCTCCCTTTGTGGGCACTGGGAAGATAGAGACTATATCAAGTATCTTTCTGCCAAATGCTGCTACGACAGGGCAGCACTGAGTTCCAGTGCAGAGTCCCACAATCACTTTGCTCTCCCTCCCAGAAGGACACAGATTCTCTGCACCACACTGCCCTGCCTGAGGATAGGGAGGGGTGTTGTTAGCAGCTGAAGACTGTCTTTCCTACACTCTTCGGTGCCTCTTTCAGTGATACAAAGTTAAAATCAGGTATCACTCACCTGATTTTTGGTTCTTATGAAGGTGGTTTCTTGTGTAGATAATTGTTCAATGTTCTGTTTCTGGAGTGGGGAGGATGATCATTGGAGGGTTCTATTCAGCCATCTCGCTCTGCATTCTTTCCACTTCTTTTTTGATGTAGGCATTTATTGCTATAAACTTCCCTCTTAAAACAGTTTTTGCTGTATCCCATAGATTTTGGTATGTTGTATTTTCATTTTTATTTGTCTTAAGAAATCTTCTAATTTCCTTTTAAATTTATTCATTGACCCATTGGTTATTAAGGAACATATCGTTTAATTTCCATGTATCTTTTAAATTTCCTATGTTCCTCCTGTTCTTGATTTCTAGTTACATACTGTTGTGGTCAGAAAAGATAATTGATATGATTTCTATCTTCTTAAATTTGTTTAAACTGGTTTAGTGTCTTAACATATAATTTGTCCTGGAGAATGTCCCATGTGCAGGATATAATTTATCCTGGAGAATGTCCCATGTGCAGAAGGAATGTGTATTCTTCTGCTGTTGGGTAGAATGCTCTTTAAGTGTTTGTTTGGTTCTTTTGGTCTACAGTGCAGTTTCAATCCATTGTTTATTCATTGATTTTCTGTCTGGATGATTTGTCCATTCCTGAAAGAGGGGTGTTGAAATCCACTGCCATTATTGTTTTGCAGTCTATCTTTCCCCTTAGATCTAAAATTTGCTTTATATATTTATGTGCTCTGGTGTTGGGTGCATATATATGTACAACTGTTATATCACCTTACTGAATAGATTGCTTTATCATTATATAATAACCTTTGTCTGTTTTTATAGCTTTTACCAAATTACATTTTATGTGATATAAGTATAGCTATTCTTATTAACTTTTTGCTTCTGTTTGCTGCAATATTTTTCTCCACCCCTTCATTTTCAGCATGTATATCCTTACAGGAGAAGTAAGTCTCTTGCAGGCTGCTTATAGTTGGGTCTTATTTTTTAAAATTTGTTTACTCTATACCTTTTAATTCAAGAATTAAATTAAATTAAATTTATTTACACTCAAGGTTATTATTGATAGATAAGGACTTACTCCTGCCATTGTGTTCATTGTTTTCTGGTTGTTTTGTAGAATCTTTGGTCCTTTTTACCTCTCTTGTTGTTCACCTTTGTAGCATGGCGGTTTTCTGTGACGCCAAGTTTTGATTCTTTTCTCTTTCTTATTTGTGTATCTGCTGCAATTTCTTCCTTTGTGATTACTCTGGGGATAACATAAAGAATATTGTATTTATAAGCTGATAACAAGTTAACTTTAGTTGCATAAAAGCTGTAAATTTTTACTCTTCACCAATTTATATTTTTGTTGCCTTAATTTAGACCTTTAAATATTATGTATTCCTTAACAACTAATTTTAGCTATAGTTACTTTTAACCTTCATCTAGAGGTGTGAAATATTTACATAGCACCATTACAGTGCTGGAATATTCTGAGTCTAATTATGAATTTACCTCTACTAGTGAGTTTTATACTTTCATGTGTTTTCATGATAGTAATGATAACCCTTTCACTTCCAGTTGTAGAACTCCCTTAAGCATTTCTTCTGAGGCCAATCTAGTAGTGACAAAATCTCTCACCTTTTGCTTGTCTGAGGAGTTTCTTTTTCATTTCTGAAGGGTAGCTTCGCCGGGTATAGAATTCTTTTTTTTTCTTTTTTCTTTTTTTTGAGATGGAGTCTTGCTCTGTCGCCCAGGCTGGAGTGCAGTGGCTCAATCTCGGCTCACTGCAAGCTCTGCCTCCCGGGTTCACGCCATTCTCCTGCCTCAGCCTCCTGAGTAGCTGGGACTACAGGCGCCCGCCACCGCACCCGGCTAATTTTTTGTATTTTTAGTAGAGACGGGGTTTCACCGTGGTCTCAATCTCCTGACCTCGTGATCCGCCCGCCTCGGCCTCCCAAAGTGCTGGGATTACAGACTTGAGCCACCGCGCCCGGCTCTTTTTTTTTCTTTTTGAGACAAGGTTTCATTTGGTCACTGAGGCTGGAGTACAGTGGTACAATCATGGCTCACCACAGCCTCAACCTCACAGGCTCAAGCAATCCTCCCACCTCAGTCTTCTGAGTATCTGGAACCACAGCCACATGCCACCATGTCTGGCTAATTTTTATTTTTTATTTTTTGTAAGGACAGGGTCACATTATGTTTCCCAGGCTGGTCTTGAATTCCTGGGCTCAAGTGTTCCTCCCACGTTGGCCTCCTAAAGTGCTGGGATTACAGGCATGAGCCACTGTGCCTGGTCATATATAGTTTTTTGGCTAGCAGGCTTTTTTCTTTCAGTACTTTGATTGTATCACCCCATTGTTTCCTGGCCTATAATGTTTCTGCTAAGAAGTATGCAGAGGACCTAATGGTGATTACCTTATATGTGACTTGATGCTTTTCTCTTGCTGCTTTTAGAATTCTCTCTTTGTCTTTGACTTTTTACTGTTTGATTTTATGTGCCTTGGAGAGGACCTTTTTGGGTTAATCTATTTGGGGACCTTTAAGCTTCCTGGATCTGGATGACCATGTCTCTCCCAAGTCTTGTGAAGTTTTCAAATTATTTATATTAAATGTTTTCTGTACCTTTCTCTATCTCTTCTTCTTTGTAACTCCAATAATGCAAATTTTTATTTGTCCACTCAATTGTGTCCTATAAGTCCCATAGGCTTTCTTCATTCTTTTTTCTTATTTCTATTATTTCCTCTGACTGTGTTATTTCAAAAGATTTGCCTTCAAATTTAGAATTTTTTTCTTCTACTTTATCTAGTCTGTTGCTGAGGCTCAATAGTATTCTTTAATAGACTGTATTCTTCAGCTCCAATATTTCTATTTTATTCTTTTTTATTGTGTCTATCTCTTTGTTGAATTTCTCATTCAAATCATGAATTGTTTTCCTGATTTTATTGAATTGTTTATCTATATTCTCTGTGTCTCATTGAATTTCCTAAAGATCATTATATTAAATTGCCTTTCAGGCATTTTATAAGCTTTATTTTATTTTTGTCCTGTTAACTGGAGAATTTTTGTGCTCCTTTTGAGGTGTCATGTTTCCTGTTTTTTACATTTCTTGTGTCCCTACATTGATATCTGCACATCTGGTGGAACAGTTGTCTCTTCCAGTTTTATGGAATACCTTTCATAAGGAAAGTTTTTTCCTGTAGATAGTTCCTAGGGTATTGGTTGGATATTGTATCTTGGCTATGGCTCTGGGAAGGTACAATAGTATAGTCTATAGGTTCTTCATCTGTAATCCATGTCAGTGATGCCTGTGAGTGCTTCAGTGGCCCAGGCTGTGGGAGTTTGTTGTGGCAGTGCTGTGGCTTTGCAGGGGTGGGCTGGTCTGCTAGTTCTCAGGCCAAGGGTACACATGTGCAGCTGGCTGGCTAGTTTGGAGGCAGGCTCACCAGATATGGGGCCACTGAGATGGTTCTTAGGCCAGGGGTATGCATGCATGGTAGGTCCCTTAGGCAAGGTTGGCTTCCTCACTGTGCAGAACTCCCTGTTTCTTGAGAGGTAGGGTACCACATGGGTTCAGGCTCAAGGGTCAGGGCTGTTTCTCTGGGCCTAGGCTACAAGTAGCTGGAGTAGCAGAACTGCAGCCACATGTGTGAACATGATAGAATGGTGGCAGAGCCTCAGGGATGAAGGTATGCAGTGGTTACTGACCCTTAGGTGAGGACAAACTCTAGCAGTGGGTCCAGTTTCAAGATGTTGCTGTTCCATAGCAGCTTGGGTCATGGGGAATGGGTGATTCACAACCTGGGATCCTACTCTGGAGCAGTGCCATTGTATAAAATCTAAGATTCTCAAACTGGGTTCAGGGCTTGTAAGGACTGTAAGATTCTCCTGTAGCAAGGGATGAAGGTATGTGCAGTGGTAGTGGGGACTACTGCTTACCTTTTTCCCACAAGAAGTTCCTCTTGGCTTTGAGCTGATTCCAGTGGAGGATACAGGGTGGCAGAGACAGGATATTTTGCTTGCCTCTCTATGGTACCATTGTGGGTTTCTGTGTTCCACAGGGATTCAGCCATGCCCTTTCTGTACTCTGGCACACTTCTTCAGACACTTTAGTCCAAATGTAGTTGTTTGGGGTCTTCTTATGGGGGTAGGGATAGCACCAGGCACTTCTATTCAGCTATCTTGCTGATATCATTCCCTTGCCACTTTTCACCAAAGTTCTCTTTTTCTTTTCTTTTCTCCTTCCTTCCACCCCTTCCCTTCCCTTCCCCTCCCCTCCCCTCCCTTCCCTCCCTTTCCCTTCAATTCCCTTTTCTTGCTTGCTTGCTTGCTTCTCTCTCTCTTTTTCCCTTCCTTCCTTCCTTCCTTCCTTTCTTTCTTTCTTTTTCTTTCTTTCCCTTCCTTCCTTCCTTTCTTTCTTTTCTTTCTTTCTTTCCTTTCCTTTCTCTTTCTTTCTTTCTTTCTCTCTCTTTCTTTCTTTCTTTTCTTTCTTTCTTTCTTTCTTTCTTTCTTTCTTTCTTTCTTTCTTCCTTTCTTCCTTTCTTCCTTTCTTCCTTTCTTTCTGTGTTTCTTTCTTTGTTTCTTTCTTTCTTCTTTCTTCAGGGTCTCACTCTATTACCCAGGCTGCAGTACAGTGGCATGGTCCCAGGGTCACAGTTCACCACAGTTTTGAACTGTTATAAACCCAAGTAGCTGGGATTACAAGTGAAAGCCACCACACCTGGCTCCTAATGTACTCTTAAGGAACTGCAACCTCAGCTGGAAGTCATAGACTTAGCAAGATCAAAAAGATCTTGATCATTTTGCTGAGGAATCAAGATCTAGCTATTATTTGTAGACTCTGTTTAGGAACTATCTCAGTATGACAATGGATGTATCCACAAAAATAATATTTCATGGTATTCTTTAGTCCCCGGAAGTCCTCCAAAATAGTATTATATTTAGAAGCACAGCTCTATTCCCACCTCTAGTGGGTAGTTACCCCTTGTTATTTCTGGCTGCTAATGCATCTATTTTACTAAACTGTATACTTACCACATTCAGAACTCAAACCATTTAACTGTTTTTTTTTATTCAGTTCCATAATGAGAAAGCCACAACAATCTTACTTGTCAATAGTCTACTTAATAAAACAAATGGTTTCATATTGATGCCTTTTATTATAAGAGAAAGTCCCAATATATGCTAAAAACAACTTTAGAATACTTTCAACAATCAGGCCTTCACTGTCAACTTGTATTACAAAAGGGAGATTCAGGCTTTCAATTACAGCCAGTGCTCCAGGCTCCCACACCATCAAACAAGTGTTTAGTCTTAATAGCTATCCTGTCAGAATGAATCTCCACCAACTTCATTCAACTCCCCCCAGCTGTTTCTCACCCACTCCAAGTTTGAAGTCAATTTAGGGATGCTTCTCAGCACTTTTCAACTCTAACAAAACTGTCACAACCAAGTAACTGTCACATCTACAAAGCCTTGCATATGCATGTTTGTGGAGAATGAGGGTAATGATTATCTTTGTGTTCTTATTTAAATCATATAGAGTATTGTAAATAGAAAGGCTTGGGTGTTGCTTTTTTTGTTTGTTTTTGTTTGTTTGTTGTTGTTGTTGTTGTTGTTTTCACTGTCAGAACCAGAGAAGGAGACAGTAATACACTTCCAGGCTCTCTCCAAGGTTGATCTCTACATTCACCACTCACTAGAGACATTTTTCCTTCAAACAAAAGGGATTTCCTCCCAAAGACTACATAAAAATGGAGCAGCAAAAAAAGGAGATCCTAAATCAGTCTTCTACCCCAGTACTTTTCAAAGTTTAATGTCAGAACAAATCATCTGTCGAGGTTGTTAAAATGCAATGCAGTTTCAGTGTGCCTGGGATGGAGTCTGAGATTCTGCATTTCCAGCAAGCTTCCAGGCAAACCTCATGCGCCTGGTCTGCAGATCATGTATTGAGTAGCAAGGTGCTTACCCTATCCCCAAAATACTCTACTCCTTCCTGCAAAGGAGTCCATATTTGTCACCACAGATGCATGTGGCTTTTGTCACCTTACTTATTCCTTTTCCCCCTTACATTTATCTTCTTTTGCTAAACATTGACAGATTATGTTGTGTGCTTTTCCATATATCTGTTTATCTATTATTGCTGATTATTATCTGTGCTTTTAAAAATAACATTAATTTTATTGAAAGATAGGAAATTCCTGCACTCCAAATAAGTTGTTTAGTTGTTTTTACCCTTTGAGTCTAAAAAATATCTTCTAGTCCCAAAATACATCTGCCCATCCAGAGCTGGGGAAATCCAAAACTCTGCCCAAGAGAACAATATTCTCAATCTCCTAGGCAATTAAAAGAACTATAGCAAGAGCTTTCCTGTCTTGTCTCTAGGAACACGTAATTCCTAGATGAGAAGGTTAAAATTTTTCTCATCTTGACTAGCCTCACAGCTAGTGCACAGTGAACAGATTTTCCAGAACAGTTCCAAGTTGTCTGCCTCCTTAATCCACCAAAAATGTCCTCTTAAATTCCACTGTTTTTTCACCCAAAGGTACTGCTTCTCACATCTAGATGCATCAGAAATACCTTTGTCATGTGCTCTGAGGCTTGTTTCAGAACATTCTTAGATTTAAGAGGGAGTAAAAATTTTCAGCCAGGGCACCCTTACAATTAACCCCTTCTCTACCGTTTCATTCTCTGAAAAATCCAGGGTCAATTGAGGGAGGCATGAGGGAAGTTCCTGCCCTAACTTCTTAGATTCACACTTAGGGGGATCTGCTGCAAACAATACATTGAATTAAACTTCTCCCACTTCAAGAGAGGGCTTCCAAAGGCTTTTCAAAGAATACTTTCTTTCCCAGCTCCTTTAAGTCATCATAAAAGTGTCTACAAGTCAGTATAATAATGGGGTTATACCCATACTATTAAAAGAAAAAGCTGCTAACCTATCTTGACAGCCAGATCCCACAGACTTTTAGATCAGTGAAGACCTAGGATACTGTTCTGGTGATGCCACTGACCAGCAGCATTAACTTTGGAAAAGGACCTACCTCAATGAGGTCTTGCTGTACTCATTAAATGTTGTGAGAATTAGATGCAAGTGAGGGATTTACTAAAACTAGAACCTGGCAGAGGGTAAGTGGTCAATAAAGTTAGCTATTATTTTCTCTGTGTCTCTGTTTCTGTATCTGAAAATAATGATGGTAGGTGGTTCTGCTAAATAGGGTAAGAGAGGTAGTCCCTACCTCATAAAGTTATGGAGATTAAATGCATTGATTTATGTATGTTTATGTGATGCACTTACAACATTGCCTGGCACATAGTGCTATATAAGTGTTAACCCTTTATTAGTCCATTTTAATATTGATTTTTTTAATTAAGTATTTATTGATCATTCTTGGGTGTTTCTCGGAGAGGGGGATATGGCAGGGGCATAGGATAATAGTGGAGAGAAGGTCAGGAGATAAACACATGAACAAAGGTCTCTGGTTTTCCTAGGTTAATACTGTTAATAATGATGATAATAATCACAGAGCCCCTTGTGAGCATAGGATTGTAATCCCTGACTGCATTAAGCTCCAAATGCCCATGGAGGAGCCTCTTGAGTATTTGAACCCAGTAGAACTAGCTGATTGTTAGCGGGTAAGCATATGCCCTAGTGTAGCGGCTCTCAACCCTTATACTTCAGAATCTTACTGTAAGGTTTTGAAAAACACACCTCTCAAAGCCCCAATGCAGACCTACTGAATCAAAATCTTCAGGGTGGAGTAAAAGCATCCTTATTTGTAATAAGAGCTACAAATGATTCTGATGCACATCACATTTTGAGGAGCACTGACTTAGACTCTGTCTCATGGGCCTTTCGAAAATATGAGACCATTTATTCTTCCATTATAAAAGTCATCTAAAGGAATATTCACTCAATGGGCAAAATAGTTCTTCAGAATGTGTTAGGGGAACAGGAAAGAGGTTATTTAGGTGTAGGAAAACATGAGCTACAATGAAAGATAAAAATATTTATAATTATTGAACTTGAAGCAAGAAGCCTAGATGGGAACTTAATAATCTTGAAGTACATAAAGGGAGACTCCATAGAAATGAAGATGCCTACTCTCCCTATATAGTCAGAATAGAACAAAACAAATAAGCCAACACAGCCTGTTTACGTATGCTACAAGTCAATCAGCAGACACTTCACCAATGAGTTAGGGGATCTGGAAAATCTTTATATACAAGTTAATATTTATATCACACTTACCATGTGCCAGAGACTGTTCTAAGCCCCTTAAACAATAACCATTTAATGTTCTCAGCAATTCACTGATACATGAACTACTCTAATAACTATCACCATCAGTATCAGGCTGTGGCATGCATGCTCAAGATGGGATAGAATATGTAGAAAGGAAGACAGATCCCAGTGCAGGCTATGATTCCTTCTCTTCTTTCCTGTGTTATTTGTTATGAAACAGGAAAATCAGGGTTATCAAGCTTGTATGTTGCAAGCTTATATTTTGCTTCCCTGGACCCATACAATGAAGTGTACTTTAATTAGTCAGAATGGTCACAAAAGGATTATCTAGTTAACTGAACATTGGAGAATGTTGGGATATTCTGTTGCCAGGAATGTGTATTTTAAATGAATGTCCCAGATTATTCTGAAAGGCAATCTGATTTGTGAATCACTACTGTATGTCATATGCTAATGGATCCTCAATTTTTGAAGAATAAAAAGGAAATATCACTGAAACTATATTGAACATAAATTCACTTTAACTTTATGATTTGTGAGGTAAAACAGAATCTTACCTCATCTCTCTTAGGTAATTTTTTCCTTATCCAGTCCTGAGGGTAGAAAAGACATAGGAAGAAATAAATCCCCCATATGAACCTGAGGAAATTTCCACAAAGTTGCTTGCTTACAAAGATCCTTGGTAGCTGCATGTCCAATATCTGGCTGGACATCTTCCACCTAGATGTTCCACCACTATCACCCCTGTCAAATTCTTTCTTCCCAAACCTGCTCCTTCTATTGTGTTCCCTCTGGGTTAATGAAGGAGGGACAGGCTGACTAGATCCTGTAGAAAGAGGAGATATTAAATAGAAGTATTGCAGTAATGGTCTGGAAACAGCCACAGAATGCCAACAGAATGGCAGCTCCTCTTTGGGGTCCCTTAGAGGCTGAGGACGTGGGATATTGAGCATGTTCCATTTGAGAGAGCCACAAAAAAAAGGCTGCCCTCAGAAATCCAACCTTCAGTGAAGGCAAGGAAATGTTGAAGGTGGTTGGGAAAAGTATTGAGATGATAAAGAAACTGCGTAAGAATGAAATGGGAGTTCCCAAAAAGCAAAAAGGAAGGGCTGAAAAGAAAGGGAGAGGGCCCGGGCCCAGTGGCTCACGCCTGTAATCCCAGCACTTTGGGAGGCCGAAGCAGGCAGATCACGAAGTCAAGAGATCGAGACCATCCTGGCCAACATGGTGAAACCCCATCTCTACTAAAACTACAAAAATTAGCTGGGCATGGTGGTGCACGCCTGTAGTCCCAGCTACTTGGGAGGCTGAGGCAGGAGAATTGCTTGAACCCGGGAGGCAGAGTTTGCAGTGAGCCGAGATCATGCCACTGTACTCCAACCTGGCAACAGAGTGAGACTCTGTCTCAAAAAAATAAAAAATAAAAAAGGGAGAGGAAGAAAGGATTAGCCAGGGTGGGACTACTGAACAGAAGAACTGACAGAAGAGGTTTGGTTTCCAAAAGGGGATTGTAATTCCCAGACTGTGAGGTGCCTGAGAGAGGATTATCTCTTATCTCCTGGAGTCTACACAATAGCCAATGGTAGGCACCCAGTGGTATATGAGTAGATGTTGAACAACTGGCTCCCCAAAAGAAAGAAAAGTAAGTTCTGATTTGTAGTGTTTGCTGGTTTTATGGGGTAAATATTTCCACCATGACTGAATTCAAGTTAGCAACTTTATTTCACTTAACACAGAGCTGGGAAGAGATGTGCATAATGAGTTCTTGCAAGAAGGTATGAGCTAGCTCCAGCACACCGTTGGTGCACATGAAAAATTTCTTAGATTCACAAAATGACCTTAAGCCTGGAATTGGAAGACAAACAAGAGGAATGCCATTTCCTCTAATCAACACATGTTTACCTGTAAGATTAATCACATACATCAAACAAAAGCAGATTGGATTTGGATATGGTTCATGATACCTGAACTCTGAAAGAATAAATATGAATATTCTCTCCCCTTTACCCTCTTGCCTTTCTCATATATTTTGTATTCTCTCAAGTACAGAAGGGCAGGACTCTACAAGGTGTAGCGCCTTGTCTATGCAGCTGTTGCATTTTCATCCCTGGTCACTAATAGGTGGGGCATAGGTGCCAGCCTCATCTTCTGCCTTCAAATAGATTGAAACATGATCTTGACATTTTGCCCAGCCTCAGTTCTCCGGCATTAAAATGGCTATTTTATTAGTCTGTGCAACTACTCGTAACAAAATTTTTTGTGATTTTTCTTCAGGCTAGCAGTTACCACAGCATGTGTGTTAGAAGCCGTGACAAGAGGAGGCTCATGCAGGAGAATGGTCATTGACCTAGTGCAAGCCCTCAAGGAGAGGCTGGGAAACCAGGCTGCTAGAGGCAAGATGCAAGGCAGAAGGCTGATACTCCAAGAGACTGAGAAATAGCCAAGAGAAATAATGGAGCTGGATAAGAAGTCAAAGTCCTTCTGTGGCAGGGGCCCTTTATTTATTTCCTGCCAAAGGTAGGAATCTCAATGTAGTGGGTCCTGCAGCCAGACGCAGGAGATGGGGCCAGAGTAGGGAGGAGGAGATCAGTGTAACACCACTAAGGTGACACAAAATGTTTTCATATCTGCTTCCAGAGACTACAAAGAGCTCTCCGTTAAGCTGGTAAGCAGTGGTGCTCCTTTGTATCTGTCCACATTCCAGTTGCTACTTCTCATCTATTCTTTTCACTAAACCGTGTCGAAACTTTCATTCTGTGAAAGACAGTGTTAAGAGGATGAAAAACAACTTAACAACTGGGAGAAAATACTTGCAAAACCCATATCTGAAAAAGATAATCACTTTAATAGTAGAGTCCTCCAACTCTTATCTTAGTCTCCACTGGATTGACATATAAATTTACTACGAATGATGCCATCTTATATAACTGTATTACCAAATCAAAACCAGGAGATTTAAATTGGTACAGCACTGGTAAATAGACTCCATACCTTAAACAGAGTATATAAAGGACTCTCAAAAGTGAAAAGAAAATGATATAACTAGAAATTGTGCAAAAGACATGAATAGACATTTTGCCAAAGAGAAGCTATGATGACAAATAAGCACATGAAAATATGTTCAACATTAGCCATCAGGAAAATACACACTGAAACTATGAGACATCATTAACTACCTATCAGAATGGCCAAAATAAAAATAGTGACATCACCAAATGCTTGAGAGAACATGGAGGTGGAACCATTCATACATTGCTGGTGGGAATGTAAAATGATACAGCCACTCCAGAAGAGTATGACAAAACTATATAATCACTTACCACACAACCCAGCAATTGCACTCTTGAGCATTTATCTCAGAGAAATAAAAACTTACATCCACATAAAAACCTGTACATGAATTTTCATGGCAGCTTTATTCATAGTAGTTGAAAACTGAAAGCAACTAAAATATCCCTGGTACAAACTCTGGTACATTTCTGTAATGGAATACTACCCAGCAACAAAAAGGAGTGAAATTTTTGATACATGCATCAATTTGAATGGTACTCAGGTGCATCGTTCTGAGTGAATAAAAAGTCAATTTCAAAAGATTACATACTATATGATTGCATTTATATAATATCTTTTAAATGACAAAACCATAAAAATGGAGAATAGACTAGTGGTTGCCAGGGGACAGAGACTAGGGTAGGAGATGGATGTGAATATAAAGGGGTGGCACAGGGGAGTTCTTTTGTGGAGATAGAACAGTTTTGTGTCATGATTGTGATGGTGATTGCACAAATTTATGGATGAATCAAATGGCCTAGAGCTAGACATGTGTGTGCATGTACATGCACACACACACACACATAGTGTATATAAAAACTGGTGAAATACAAATAAGGTCTGTAGTCCAATTGTACTGCACTAATATCAGTTTCTTAGCTTTGCTATTGTGCTATAGTTATGTCAGATTGCACCATTGCGGAGATTGGATGAAGGGCTCAAGAGAGTCTATTACTACTGTTCCAACATGCCATAAATCTATAATTAATTCAACATGAAGAATTAGGAAAAAAATACTGCCCAGAAAAGATACCAAAGTAAGCATGTTTGTATACTGCTGTGAAAGGAAGATTGTTGCTATAATTAGGCCACATATATCAAGATTCCCACAATAATTCTTACTCTTTAATCCTGTAGGAACGTATCTTTGGGAGTTAATCAGATATTTGTTTAAAATGCATGTGCAAAAATGTTCACAGCATACTAGCAGTGAGTTAGAAATAATCTGACTATTTAACAGTGGAGTTATGCCTAAGCTTTATCCCTAAGGTGGATTATCATGCAGCCAATAAAAACTATGATTTTGAAAAATATTGCCAGTGCGGTGGCTCCCGCCTGTAATCCTATCACTTTGGGAGGCCGAGGCAGGCGGATCACCTGAGGTCCGGAGTTCAAGACCAGCCTGACCAACATGGAAAAACCCCATCTCTACTAAAAATACAAAATTAGCCGGGCGTGGTGGTGCATGCCTGTAATGCCAGCTACTCGGGAGGATGGGGCAGGAGAATCGCTTGAACCCGGGAGGCAGAGGTTGCGGCGAGCCGTGATTGTGCCATTGCACTCCAGCCTGGGCAACAAAAGCAAAACTCCATCTCAAAAAAAAAAAATTTAGTATGTGTGCAAATGTCGGGTAATAATCTGGATATACAAAAATACATACACTATAATGCCAAAGTAAAAAAATAAAATCCTGAATAAAATTCTAGAAAAAATCCATAATATTCACAAGTGGTTATATTCTATGTTACAATATATCATATATTAGAATATATAATATATACAGTGTATCTCTAGGTGATTGGAATTTATATAATTTTTGTTTCTTTGAACTTTAATAAAATTTCCAAATATTACACAATGAACATCCATTACTTTGCAAGAAAAAAGTATGTACGTGTGTATATAAATACATATATAGATATATACATATTATATATAAAGTATACTCTATATTAATACATACATATATACATATTATATATAATGTATACTTAATATTAAGTATACATTATAGATGTATCAATATATTATATTTATATATTAAGTGTATATACATATTATATACATATACTTAAGTATGATCTAGCTTAGTATTTCTCAGACTTTCATGGGCTCTGATTAAAATGCAGATCGGGATTCAGAAGATCTGGAGCAGGGCCTGAGATTCTGCATTTCTAACAAGCCCCCATACTATTCTGATGTTGCAGGGTTCTAGCTTAGCCAAGCCCAAAATGCTTATGAAACAATTCTGAATAAAAAATAAACATTGTATCATTTACAACCATTTTATGGAGATATGTTGTAGGAAATTGACATTATGAAGGCCTCATCACAAACCTGTACCCGCACCAGATTCAGATGCATCTGCTCCGACAAATGACTGCAGCAACATTTGAAAAAAATTATCAGATTCTCAAAACTGACTAAGAAGCTAGGGCCTCTTTTCAACTAACCAAAAACTTTTCTTTGATAAATTGTGTAGGAAAAGTGCTTCATGTAGCAGAACTAGAGTCTCATTCCAAAACAAAATCCAAGTGGATCAAAGAGGCAATTGTATTATACATATGGGAAATACAGATGAGTATTTTCTGCTGAATGAAAAAGAATCCCTATGATAAGTGCAGTAAAGGAATAATAACTAACACTGAGCACTTACTGCATCCCAGGTAC
Organism: Pongo pygmaeus; assembly: GCF_028885625.2. Lineage (NCBI taxonomy): Eukaryota > Metazoa > Chordata > Mammalia > Primates > Hominidae > Pongo > Pongo pygmaeus. The sequence continues at coordinate 152,839,239 of NC_072396.2, read as the reverse complement.
TATGTTAACTTTTTTATATGCATTATCTCATTTAATCTTCATATCAAAGTTATCAAGTAGAAATTATTATTTTCCTCATGTTACCAATGAGGACATTATTTCTAGTCCTCACAAACAATAATGTAGGTATCATTATCCACATTTTGCAGGGAATAAAACTTAGTCATAGAGAGAGAAGATAAGTGGCTCAGGTTCCCCCCGTTAGCATTTGACAGAGTCCAGTTTTCACCTGAAAGTGACACTCCTCACTGCACCGCCTCTTTGAGAGAAAGAGCTACACATTGGCTGCATGCAAATCTAACACTCCTGAATGCTGAAAATCATAAATAAAATGTAAAAAGCAAATAATAAACTAGAGAACTATTAGCAATAAGTGTGGCAAAACATTATTACCGTAATATATAAAGAGCTAATACAAATTGAAAGGAAAATGCTATGACCCTAATGGAAAAATAGATTAAGGACAGGTACAGCAATTCATGAAAGAGAAATTGTGTGTTTCTGTGTGTTTGTGTGCATACATGTGTGTGTGATATAGATACATTATACTAAAATGAAATTGGCCAAGGCATTAGTGAGTATCTCCTAGTGGTTAAAATATTAAATTCTCATTAATTTATTTGAGACAGAGTCTAGCTCTGTCACCCAGGCTGGAGTGCAGTGGCACGATCTTGGCTCACTGCCACCTCCGCTCTGGGATTCAAGTGATTCTCCTGCCTCAGCCTCCCAAGAAGCTGAGACTACAGGCATGTGCCACCACACCTGGCTAATTTTTGTATTTTCAGTAGAGACATGGTCTCATCATGTTGGCCAGGCTGGTCTCAAACTCCCGGCCTCAAGGGATCCACCCACCTTGGCCTCCCAAAGTGCTGGTATTACAGGTGTGAGCCACTGCGTGCAGCCAAAATATTAAATTATTTATACATAGTTTTATGCTTTTTGTGTTTTTCACATTGCCTGCAATGAGTATATATTACTTTTATAATACACACAAAATGAAACCTAGTTATCTTGGCCACAGACAACCTTGGTATCATTGTAATTCCTAATCCCGTGCTCCATTGTCCTCTGCAAGTTCTCATTGCATTTGACAAGTTTTTCTGGAACAATATTTGTTCATCAGTTCATTAATTTATTTATTCATCTAGTAAACATTTATTGAGCACATAGTAGTGTATAGGCAGGCAATAAATAAGTAAAATATACAGACATGGGCTTTGCACACATAAAGCTATGTTAGATAAAGTGTATTAATCCATTCTCTCATTACTGTAAAGAACTACCTGAGACTGGGTAATTTATGAAGAAAAGAGGTTTAATTGGCTCATGGTTCCACAGGCTGTACAGGAAGCATGGCTGGGGAGGTCTCAGGAAACTTACAATCATAGCGGAAGGCAAAGAGGAGAGAGGCATGTGTTACATGACCAGTGCAGGAGGAATAGAGCAAAGGGGGAGGTGCTACACACTTTCAAACAACCAGATGTCATGAGAACTCACTATCACAAGAATAGCAAGGTGGAAATCTGCCCCCATGATCCAATCACCTCCCACCAGGCCCCTCCTCCAACATTGGGGATTACAATTCAACATGAGATTTGGGCGGGGACACAAATCCAAACCATATCACAGAGCTTAAACAAATTGCATGATTAATTCATCATTGATGGTGCCTAAGATTCCCTGATCCATTACAGATAGTTATCTGTACTCTGCTTAGTCCTATCATCACTACATCTATATAGGCTGTGTTAAATATCCACAACATACTGAATTATCCATCTACCAGTCTTTAGTAAGAGGGTGATGTCTTATGGGAAAAAAGAGCAAGGCATTTAACACAGATACTGCCTCCAGTTACTTTTTTTCATTGAATTCTTATTGATACAATTGTAGATTCACATGCAGTTGTAATAAACAATACAGAGAAATTTCATGTATCTTTTGCCCAGTTTCCCCCAATGGTAATGTTTTGCAAAACTATGGCAAAATGTTACAGCCAGGATATTGATATTAATACAATCCAGCTATCTATATTTACCCAGTTTTACTTGTACTCATTTGTGCTAGTGTGCACTTGTGTGTATTTAGTTCTATGCATTTTTATCACCTTGTAGGTTTATGTGACAGTTCCATAACCCAAGGATCTTTTGTTCTGTCCATTTATAAACATCCCCATTTTTCTTCTTCATCCCCTTCCCTCACACCTCCATCCCTAACCCCTAGCAGCCACGAAGCTGTTCTTCAGGATATATAAATGGGCAAAGACATAAAGAGACATTTCAGGAAATAAGGCTTATATATAACAAACACATAAAAAGGTATTCAAAATTATTTGCCACGAGGAAAATGCAAATTAAAACCATAATGAGATATCAGAATAGCCAAAATAAAAAATAGTGACAACACCAAATACTGGCAAGGGTGCAAGAGAAGCTGGATCACTTATACAATTCACTGATGGTAGAAATGTAATATGATACAGCCACTTTGGAAAAAAGAGTGGCAGTGTCTTATAAAATTAAACATCCAGTTACCACACAGCCTAGAAATTGCACCCTTGGGAATTTACCCCAAAGAAGTGAACATTTAAATTCACACAAAAATCTGTTCATAGCAGCTTTACTTGTAATAGCCCAAAACTGAAAACCCCAGATATCCTTTAGCAAGTAAATGGATTTTAAAAACTATGGTCCATCCATACCATCGAATACTACTCAGCAATACACACATCTTGGATGAAACTTCAGGGCATTATGGTTAGTGAAAAGAAGCCAGTCCCAAAAGTTTATACAATATATTATTCCACTTATAAAACATTTTAAAAATGTAATACATCATAATTAGTTGGTTTTTTTCAGTTTGATTCTCCTCAGGCCCTTTGACAAAATCAGCTTCTTTAATCAATAATTTAGATTATTTTGGCAGTCTCTCACAGTGCCTTAGTTTCAAGCATAAGGATTGTGCCACATTTGGCTATCAAATCCAGCTTGCTGTAATCTATACACAACGTAATTGTACCATATAGTTGCAAGGAGCAGAGATAATGCTGAATAAATATTTCCAATTTACAGAAGAAACTGAGGTTCAGAGAGGTTGAAACTTTTGCCAAGATGACATGTGCCTGGTTCCTAGTGCAGAGCCAGGATCAAGACAATGAGATGTCCTCACTCTCTGCCCAGAGTTCTCTACTGTTTCACTCCACCACTTCTCATTGGGTGTGGTGCCATTGTTTTCACTGCTTTCCTCACATTACCAAAGACATTTCCTTACTTTTTCACGGAAGCCTCTGCTACTGTCAATTAGGAACCCTGCTGGAGATGCCAATTAAAAAAATATACGTAAAGTACAGCCTTGTTCACTGTGCTTAGTTAGCCAAGGTGATGATGATAATAATCATGATGATAATGATGATTATCACAATGATGGCCACAAGAACAGCTAACATTTATGGGGGCTTACTATGTGCCAGGCACTATTCAAAATGCTTCACATATATTAGCTCATTCAATCCTCAACTGTATGAAGTGAATGCACGCAGTTTTCTATTTATGGTGCTTTTTTCACCTTTATCTATATGCTATGTGGCACTGGTGTTCCCCACTGTGTAGGGACAAGAGGTTAGGAAAAGCTTCCTTGGGGTCAAGGGGTTTTAATCTGGTGTTTGCTCCCACACCCTCTGAATCACCACATAAGACCTGTGTGTCTTCAAAAGGGAGTAGAAGTTCATGACAATTATAACCATACATTTGGTTTGCTGATCCCCAGAAATCTGTATAAGGTAAATACATGAGGTGATTCCAGCTATTTCTATTCCTTCTTGGAGGGACAACTGTCTGGATATAAGGCAGGAGCACAGTGCTGTATTTGAGAGCCCAAGCTCTAACAGTTCTGAGTACAAGACCTTAGGCAAGACATTTATTCCTTCTGAGCCTCCATTTCTCCAGCTGTATAACAGGGATAATGACACTCACCTTGGAGGACTGCTGAGAGAATTAGAAATAATGTATGTAAAGGCTTGACACATCAAAAGCAGTAGCTGATATTGATATGATCCTCTTTGGTTGCTGGAAAGCCAGTAGCATGCAGCCACTCATTCATTTGTCAACACAAGTTGGTACCTTTTCTCCTCAGTATAAGACTTCTCACTGGAGAGTGCTCTTCCTTAAGAACACCAACTCCAAAGTTCCAGGAGATTATTTTTAAATTAATTAATTAATTAATTAACTTTTTAGTTTCAGGGGTACATGTGCAGGTAGGTTCTATAGATAAATTCCATGTCATGGGAGTTTGGTGTACATATTATTTCATCACTCAGGTAACAACCATAATGTCCAATATGTAGTTTACAATCCTCACCCTCCTCTGACTCTGCATCCTCAAGTAGACCCCAGTGTCTATTGTTCCTTTCTGTGTTTCCATGTTGTATTAGGCTGTTTTCACACAGTTATAAAGCACTGCCTGAGACTGCGCAATTTCCAAAGGAAAGAAGTTTAATAGACTCACAGTTCAGCATGACTGGGGAGGCATCAGGAAACTCATAATCATAGCAGAAGACAAAGGGGAAGCAAGGCACCTTCTTCACAAGGCAGAAGGAGATCAAGAGAGTGAGGGTGGAACTGCCAGATGCTTACAAAACCATCAGATCTTGTGAGAACTCACTCACTGTCACCAGAACAGCATGAGGGAAACCGCCCCCATGATCCAATTACCTCCACCTGGTCCTACTCTTGACATGTGGAGATTATGGGGATTAGAATACAAGATAATATTTTAGTTGGGGACACAGGAAAACCATATCATTCTACCCCTGGCCCCTCCAAAATGTCTTGTCCTCACATTTTAAAACACAGTAATGCCTTTCCAACAGTCCCCCAAAGTCTTAACTCATTCCAGCATTAACCCAAAAGTCCAAGTCCAAAGTCTCATCTCAGACAAGGCAAGTCCCTTCTGCCTATGAGCCCGTAAAATCAAAAGCAAGTTAGTTACTTCCTAGATACAATGGGGGCACAGGTATTGGGTAAATACACCCATTCCAAATGGGAGAAATTGGCCAAAATGAAGGGGCTACAGGCCCCGTGCAAGTCCAAAATCCAGAGAGGTAGTCAAATCTTAAAGCTCCAAAATGATCTCCTTTGACTCTACATCTTACATCCAAGTCACCCTCAGGAAGGAGGTGTGCTTCCACAGCCTTGGGCAGCTCCGCCCTGTGGCTTTGCAGGGTATAGCCCTTCTCCCGGCTGCTTTCATGGGCTGGCCTTGAGTGTCTGTGGCTTTTCCAGGCACATGGTGCAAGCTGTCGGTGGATCTACCATTCTGGGGTCTAGAGGATGGTAGCCCTCTTCTCACAGTTCCACTAGGCAGTGCCCCCCTGAGGACTCTGTATGGGCACTCTGACCCCACATTTCCCTTCCACACTGCCCTAGCAGAGGTTCTCCACAAGGGCTCTGCCCCTTTAGCAGACTTCTGCCTACACAACCAGCCATTTCTATACATCCTCTGAAATTTAGGAAGAGGTTTCCAAAGCTCAGTTCTTGTCTTCTGCACACGCTCAGGCCCAACACCATGTGAAAGCTGCCAAGGCTCGAAGCAATGGCCCTCTGAAGCAATGGCCTGAACTGTACCTTGGTTCCTTTTAGCCATGGCTGGAGCCAGAGAGGTTGGGATGCAGAGCACCAGGTCCCAAGGCTGCTCTTGCACAGAGGAACAGAGCTCTGGGCCTGGCCCAGGAAACCATTTTCCTGCCCTGGGCCTCCAGGCCTGTGATGGGAGGGGCTGCCACAAAGGTCTCTGACATGACCTGGAGACATTTCCCCATTGTACTGGCCATTAACATTTGGCTCCTCATTACTTATGCAAATTTCTGCAGCTGGCTTGAATTTCTCCCCAGAAAATGGGTTTTTCTTTTCTATCACATCATTAGGCTGCAAATTTTCCAAGCTTTTATGCTCGGCTTCCCTTTTAAACATAAGTTGCAATTCCAAACCATCTATTTGCGAATGAATAAAACTGAATGCTTTTAAGAGCACCCAGGTAACTTCTTGAACACTTTGCTGTTTAGAAATTTATCCTGCCAGATACCTTAAATCATCTCTCTCAAGTTCAAAGTTCCACAGATCTCTAGGACATGGGCAAAATGCTTTCAGTCCTTTTGCTTAAACAAAGCAAAAATCACCTTTCTTCCAGTTCCCAACAAGTTCCTCATCTCCATCTGACATTACCTCCACCTAGACTTCGTTGTCCATATCACTACCAGCATATTGGTCAAAGCCACTCAACAAGTCTCTAGGAAGTTCCAAACTTTCCCATGTCTTCCTGTCCTCTTCTGAGCCCTCCAAACTGTTCCAACCTCTGCCTGTTACCCAGTTCTGAAGTCTCTCCCACATTTTTGGGTATCTTTATGGCAGTGCCCCACTACCTCAGTGTCAGTTTACTGTATTCATTCATTTTCACACTGTTATAAAGAACTGCCCAAGACTTTGGGTAGTTTATAAAGCAAAAGAGGTTTAATTGACTCACAGTTCAGCATGGCTGTGGAGGCCTCAGGAAACTCACATTCATGGCAGAAAGTGAAGGGGAAGCAAGGCACCTTCTTCACAAGCTGGCAGGAAGGAGAATGAACAAATAGGGGAAATGCCATATGCTTATAAAACCATCAGATCTTGTGAAAACTCACTATCACAAGAACAGCATGGGGCAACCTCCCCCATGATCCAATTACCTCCACCTGATCCCACTCTTGACACACGGTGATTATGGGGATTACAATTCAAGATGAGATTTTGGGCAGTGACACAGGCAAACCATATCACATGTGTACTCGTCATTTAGTTCCCACTTACAAGTGAAACCATGTGGTGTTTGGTTTTCTGTTTCTGTGTTGGTTTGGTTAGGATAATGGCCTCCAGGTCCACACATGTTGCTCCAAAGGACATGATCTCATTCTTTTTTATGGCTGTGTATTATTCCATTGTGTATACGTACCACATTTTCTTTATGCAAGCCACTGTTGATCGGCATTTAGATTGATTCCATGCCTTTATTATTGTGAATAGTACTGCGATGAACACACATATGCATTTGTCTTTATGGTAGAATGATTTATATTCCTTTGGGTATATACCCCATAATGAGATTTCTAGATTGAATGGTAGTTCTAAATTCTTTGAGAAATTTCCAAACTGCTTTCCACAGTGAGTGAACTAGTTTATATTCTCACCTATTACAATAGCCAACATCATACTGAATGGGAAAAATCTGGAAACTTTCCCCTTGAGAACTGGGAAAAGAGGATACCCACTGTCACCACTCCTATTCATCATAGTACTGGAAGTCTTAGCCAGAGCAACTAGGCTAAAGGAGATTACTTTGTAAAAGCCCTACAGTCCTGCTGCATCAGTTCCATGATGGTACTTGAAATATGCAAAGTTTACTGGAGAGGGCTGGATGTTGGGTACTTCTTTTTGCTTTGGCTGCATCATTTCCTTTTCACGTTCTATCTAGTCTGTTTTAGGCTGCTGTTGCTGCTCCTAGTCTTAAGCTGTTCCAGAAGACTCTACCATTGCCTGTTCCTGAACTTAAACTCTACCTTCTTCCACAGCATCCTTCTGAAGACTTTGCTATAGTTGTTTGTTGCTCACCTATATCTTCAGCATCAGTTGGTCCATCTTGACATTACTTCCTCAAATTCCCTTTCTTAATTTTAAAGAGACTCAGCCATGTTGCTGATTCATGTGACATTTGTTAAACGCCTACTTGGAGCCACGTAATATTCCTAGCAGTGAGGACACAGTGGTGACCCAGGTGGGCAAAAACTATTCCCTCATGGAGCTGGTAGTCTATTCAGAAAATCTACCAAATTTATATTATTAATTTGGCTGAAATTCAAAGCAATAGTATATTGTTTATTATTTTGAGAATATTCAACAATTGAGGGAAATATTATAATTTAGTGGTCAAAGCTAAAGCTTTACCTGAGTCCCTAATTTCCACAGTCATGCTGCATGCCAAACATATTCTGTCCTGTAGCTTCTGCCCTAATATCTGGAGTCAGTACCTTGAGAACCAAAAAGGGAAGATCTGAGAGCGCACCTTCTATTTCAAAATCTCTTGCCAATGAGTCACTCATCACTTACCTTTCCCATCCCTACCTGGCCTGCTTCTTGCTCTGTTCTCTGACTCAGGCACCCTCAGTTAGGTTCCTGCCACACCCCTTGCTCCTGTTTGTTAGCCTTTGCTGTTTCAGCCTTTCAACCCTTCCAGTCCCCCTTGCATAGGCTGACTTGTCCTAATTTGAAACCCTGAGGCCCTTCAGTTTTGCGTGAAGAGAGCTTACCCTTGACACTACTTGCTGACTCACAACCCAGGGCCTTAAACCTTGGTTCCACTTCTGTAGCAGGCAGATCTTTTTTCCTTGTGAAGATCATCTTTTTGGTAATGAACAGTACTCTGTAGATTCCAATTCCTCCCAGCTGCTAACTCTCCCTCTTGGTTCAAGAACATTCACCATGGGGACCTCTCCTGGCCACATTGGACTACTGCCCCAAACTCAATACCAGGAGGTCCACATAAGCAACAATCACAGTTATCCTTCCCTACATCCTCCTCTAGCCATTGAAATAACATTATTCCCCTCTCCTTCTTTCCTCAAACTCCCACTTTCTCTCCACTTGAAATTAAACTTTCTAAATAAATCATCTATGTTTACTTTCTTTTCATACCTACTTCCTAATCACCAATTGAATGCAACCTGGATTCTGCAGTTAGTCTTCCTCCAAAACTAGTATCTCCAAAGCCCCTAGCCATCTCCTTCCTGAAAAATCATTTGCATGCTTCACAGGACTTAATCAGACTTGACCTTCCTGCTACATTTGATTCTACTAACTACCCTTCTGGACATTTTCTCCTCACTTTGTTCCCATGGCACCACATTTCTCTTTCTTCCTATGTCTCTGATTCTTCTTTCTAATTCTTCATAGGCTTATCTTCTACATTTCACTTTGCATCTGGAGTTCTGGTTCTTATTCTCAGCCCATTTTTCTTTGATTATACCATTACCCCTGGGCAGTCCCATACATTTCCATGGCTTCAGTTACATCTATATACCAGTGATTCCAAATCTCCACATATAACTCAGATATCTCTCTTGAGATTCAGACATGTATTAATCAAACTAGGATAAGTTACTGTTTGGTCTTAAAAATTCAAAACCTTATTGGCTCAACAAAACAAAAGTTTACTTCCTACTTATTCTGTATATAAAATCTAAATCTGGGTAACACTCCAAGACACTGTCCTCCAGTAGTCAGGCTGATGGAAGTGCTATTATCCTGTACTCATACCATATGGGACACTTAGCCTCTTTGGTCAATACAGCAGGGGAAGAGAGACTGGAGAATTATACTGCTAAATAAATGCTTTAGCCCAGAGGTGACTTATATTACTTTCACTCACAGCAAATTGGCTAGAACAAGTCACAAGACCTCATCTAATTTCAAGTACAATACTCCGATGTGCTCATAAGGTTAGAAGAGCCAGATATGAGTGAGCACTAGAAATCTCTATCAACATACCCAACAATGTACTAGATATATCTATTTCGGTGTCTCAAAGACATATAAACTTGAATATGTCCAAAACAGAATTCTCATTTACAGCATCGCTCAAGTCTCATAATTACTTTCTCTGCCTCCAGCCTTGCCCTTCTCAAATGCAGCCAAGACAGTTTTCACCATACATTCATAAAAATCTTTCTGAAACACAAATCTGATTGTGCCATTCCCATGCTTAAAACACTTCAGTGGCTCTCTGTTGTTTACAGCGTACAATTTATGCTTACAGAATAAGATTCAGCAATGACATTAAGACCATTCATGATCTGGCCCTTATAACCTCTCCAGTCTCATCTCTTTCTGCTTTCCTCATGGGTGGCTGATACCACCCATATCAGCCATTCCAAGCCCCTTATTTGACTAGGCCACATTGTGTCACATGTCCACATTGTTGCACATGCTGGTATACCCTTTCCTGCCAATCCCTAGACCATCCTTCTTACCTGACTGACTTCGTACCTTTTAAAACTCAGTTCAACAATCTACTCCTTGATGAAGACTTCCCTAAAATCCTATGCTTACTTCATTTAGTGGTTGGCATGTTATGCTGTAATGTTTACATATGCAACCCTATTAAAGCTGTGATTCCTGTAGCTCCATCACAAAGTAATGGAAAGCATAGTCAAACCACATAGAAACAATAGTATAAAAATTATATTATTTACCTTAGTCTCTCAAAAGACTTGAACCAGGATGCCATCAAAATTCTTAAGTTAGTGGTAAGGGAATATTCTTGGTTTCTATCTTTCTTTCCTCCCCACTTTTCTTGCCCACTCTACATCTCTCATTCACCAACCTCCCTCTCCCCTTGCTAGGGAACTCTGCCCTCTACCCTTGGCTTTTACTGTGTGTTTCTCCATTCTTCCCTTCTCCCAAAATTTTATCTGTAAATTGACTTTACACTTTTAGCTAAATAGGCTAAGTCCTTCCCTTCTTTTCTCTTCAGTCTTGTCTTCCTTTTCCCATTCTCTGATTCTGTATCCCCAAATCATAGGCACTGTACTAACAGAAATAAACTGTCCTCACTGGGCATGGTGGCTCACACCTGTAATCCCAGCTCTTAGGGAGGCAGAGGCAGAAGGATAGCTTGAGCTCAGGAGTTCAAGACCTGCCTGGGCAATATAGCAAGATCCCGTTCTCTACGAAAAGAGAAAAAAGAGAAATAAACTGTCCTCAAAAGACAGAGACAATTGGATTGGCATGTACAAGGCCTTCTCTGACTGGCTGGGGCAAAGGAAAAAATTGGGGAACACTCACTCCAATGTGTGTAATATTATTCCATCACATTTATTTGTGAGCTCTTTAAGAGCAGTCACAAAGTCTTATCTTTTGCTTCTTGGGGACTAGCACATAATAGACACTCAATAAGTATGTGTTAAATGCATGGATGGATGGATGACTGAATAGAGATATTAGCACATAAGTCAACAAATGACAGATTCCTGACTCCTGTTTACCTTTTCATTCCGTTGTCAGGTACTATACACTACATCTACTACAAGCCAGAAACATTTAAAAATCAGTCTCTCATGACATGAATGTAAAAACCCAAAAATATATTTCAAACAGATAAATGGTATGATTTTCCCTGAAGCCTCCATTGGGCCCTTTTACAACTTGTCATTACTGAGTGTCCACTGGGGAGACAGACAATTATAACACCTTCCTTTGATAAAAACTATTAAGCAACTTCTGGAAAAAGTCATATGAAGGCAAAGAACATTGAGTCCACAATTCAACTATTTATCACGATTGTCATACGATTTCCATATCCAAGGATGTATGCTTTGTAACATCAAGGATGCCAGGTCACAGAAGGCAGACTGATATGTGCTATAATTCAGTGATTAAAAGATTAAGTACAGACAAGTCAGGAAAGGCAGACAAGAGTAAATCAATGTATGCATGAAAAAAGTCAGTCCACAGTCAATGGAAGTAAGGACCTTAAGCTAGAAGATCTGTAATTTAGGCAAAATATCTGCACAATAATAAAACCATTCCATTTATTGAGAATTTAGCTCTGTATCTAGATCTGCACTGTCCAATATGGTAGCTAGTAGCTATATGTGGCTATTTAAGTATAAATGTAAATTAAATTAAATTAAAACTTTAGGCTATTAGTTTCACTAGCCATGTTTCAAGTGCTTAATAGCCACATGTGGTTGGTGGCTATATATTGGACAGAAGAGCCCTAGAGCATTTCCATTATTGCAGAGAGTTCCATTGGACGGTGCTACTCTTAACCATGCTAGGCACTTTACCTAATTCAGTTCTTAAGGCACCTATATGAAGTAGGCACTATTGTGAGCCCCATTTTACAGATGAGGACACTGAGATTAAGACAGTGAAGAGCTTGACAAAAGCCACACAGTCTGAGAATGCCAGAAATGAGAATTCAGCCAGGTCTATCCAATACTTTTCAGGCAATGACACTATGTGCACATCTTTCTGTAGCTGTAACTGACTTCAGAGCATAGATTTGCCTGAGTTCACAAGTAAAGAAAAAAAAAATAGGTGTTTGTTTGTTTCAAGATGGCCTACTAGATGCAGCCAGGAAGTGCCGCTCCAGCTGAGAGAGAGACCGGGTTTTTGACTAAACCAACATAATTTGAAGAGATCTTCAGAGAGAAAATGCCAAATGTGGAGGGAGAAAAGACTCAGATACAGAGGCTGAAGAGGGTGGAAGCTGGAAACTCCACATGGAGTACCTGAACACTGGGGCTGGTTTCTAGCCCTGAATGGCTCTTGAGGAAGGAATGTGTGAAGGGACTGGGGGAATGACTGCTCTTGCCATGGACCTCTGGGATCCTAGCTGCAGAGGACCCCACATCAACCACAGACATTTGAGCTGGCAGGGGGATTTCCTTGGGGCTTAGGCAGAGATAGGGCTTTAGCAGTGATTTGGTTTGGCTGTGCTCCCACCCAAATCTGATCTTTAACTATAGTGCCCATAGTCTCCACATGTCATAAGAGGGACCCAGTGGGAGATAACTGAATCATAGGGGCGGTTACCTCCATTTTGTTCTCGTGATAGTGAGTGAGTTCTCACGAGATCTGATGGTTTTATAAGGGGCTTTTCCCCCTTTGCTCGGCACTTCTTCTTCTTGCCACCATGGGAAGAAGAATGTGTTTGCTTCGCCTTCCACCATGACTGTAAGTTCCCTGAGGCCTCCCCAGCCTGCAGAACTTTGAATCAATTCAACCTCTTTCCTTTATAAACTACCCAGTCTCAGGCAGTTCTTTATAGCAGCATGAGAAGGGACTAATACAAGCAGGTCCAGAGACAGGGACCTTTGTGCACAGGAAAGCTCCATTGGAATCTGGCCACAGGCACCTATCCCCATAGGACTCCCCATCTCATCTGAGAGGCTCTGGCCCAAGCTAAACACCCAATGGGGAGAAAGCAAGGCTGGCTTTCTTGTGGGACTGGGGCATGTCTGTCTTGCAGGTCCACCTGCTCGCCAACCCTTCCCAGGGCAGGGTTGCCTGGCCACCCCACAGGAGTGTGCACACAGTGCAGCCTCTGCTGCCCAGGCTGGGTGCTTTGCTCCGCCTGAGTGCATTCTGGCAGCCTGAGAGCCCTTTGGATACCCCAGCACACTTGGAACCCAACCCCACGAGTCCAGAGGAGGAAGCCGCAAGCAGGTCCTGGTGCTCCAGAGCTGCAGCCCATGGCTTGGGAATGCCCAACCAGGATCTGTGGCCAGCGCTTGAGAAAGTAAGGAGCTCACACTCTCAGAAAACTGAGATGGATGAGTGGCACCGGTTCGTGGCCTGGTGTGAGACCTGGGTGTGCCTCTCTCCACAGGGCTGGTCAGGTAAGGGTGTGGCCTGTCTCCCTATTGGACCTCTGCCCAAGGGGACCCCATAGCCTGAAACATCTAACACACACACACACACACACACACACACACACACACATGCAAGCACAGTGCCAGTGATCGGAGGTGGTTCCCCCAACGCCCAGGAGTGGACCTGGTAAGAAGGTCACCTCTCTACTTTTTGCACTGCAGAGCACAAATGCAAATTGGGAGATACACAAAGGAGCTACGCAGCGAAGAACCTATCTACTGCCCACTATTTTCCACCGCCATCTACTGGATCACAGCCTAAACAACATCACCAAAGAACACTGTTAATTCTCCCCATTGTGATACTAAGGGTAAGAATTCAACAACAAAGACCCTGTACAGAGCCACAATAACCAGAACAGCATGGTACTGGTACACAAACAGACACATAGACCGATGGGAAGGAATAGTAAATTCAAAAATAAACTGCGCCCCTACAACCATCTGATCTTCAACAAGGCTAACAAAAATGCAACGAGGATTTTAAATTTAAAATTAAAGACTTAAAATGTAAAATCTAAAAGTATAAAAACCATGGAATTATACTTTAAGTTCTGGGTTACATGTGCAGAATGTGCAGCTTTGTTACATAGGTATACATGTGCCATGGCGGTTTGCTGCACCCATCAGCCCATCACCTACATTAGATATTTCTCCTAATGTTATCCCATCCCTAGCCTCCCACCCACTACGGACCCCGGTGTGTGATGATCCCCTCCCTGTGTCCATGTGTTCTCATTGTTCATCTCCCACTTATGAGTGAGAATATGTAGTGTTTGGTTTTCTGATCTTGTGATAGTTTGCCAAGAATGATGATTTCCAGCTTCATCCATGTCCCTGCAAAGGATGTGAACTCATCCTTTTGTATGGCTGCATAGTATTCCATGGTGTATATGTGCCACATTTTCTTTTTTTTTTTTTTTCTTTTATTATTATTATTATTATACTTTAGGTTTTATGGTACATGTGCACAATGTGCAGGTAAGTTACATATGTATACATGTGCCATGCTGGTGCGCTGCACCCACCAACTCGTCATCTAGCATTAGGTATATCTCCCAATGCTATCCCTCCCCCCTCCCCCCACCCCACAACAGTCCCCAGAGTGTGACATATATACCATGGAATACTACACAGCCATAAAAGAAAATGAGAACATGTCTTTCGCAGGGACATGTATGGAGTTAGAAGCCATTATCCTCAGCAAACTAACACAAATGTGGTACATATATACCATGGAATACTACACAGCCATAAAAGAAAATGAGAACATGTCTTTCGCAGGGACATGTATGGAGTTAGAAGCCATTATCCTCAGCAAACTAACACAGGAACAGAAAACCAAACACTGCATGTTCTCACTTATAAATGGGAGCTGAATGATGACAACACATGAATGCATGAAAGGGAACAACACACACTGGGGCCTGTCAGAAGAGGGGTGAGGGGAGGGATAGCATCAGGAAGAATCGCTAATGGATACTGGGCTTAACACCTAGGTGATGGGATGATCTGTGTATCAAACCACCAAGGCACACATTTACCTATGTAACAAAAATGTGCCTATGTGCACATCTGGCATATGTACCCCTGAACTTAAAAGTTGAGGAAAAAAAGTTTCACTAATTTTCTAATAAGTAGAAGAGCTTTGTATTTATTTGTAATTAGTATTCACTGCTAAAAAATATTACTAATTAATTTTGAGCATATATATGTTTCTGAACTTAAAATTTTACAGAATAAACCTTTTGTAATATTCTGAAAAAAAAAAAAAAAAAAAAAAAAAAAAAAAAAAACCATGGAAGATAACCTAGCAAATACCATTCTGGACATAGAACCCGGCAAAGATTTAATGATGAATATGACAAAAGCAGTTGCAACAAAACCAAAAATCACAAATGGGACCTAATTAAACTAAAGAGCTTCTGCACAGCAAAAGAAACTATCATCAATAAAGTAAACAGACAACCTACAGAATGGGAGAAAATATTTGCACACTATGCCATCTGACTAAGCTCTAATATCCAGAATCTATAAGGAACTTATTACAAGCAAAAAACAAACAACCCCATTAAAAACTGGGCAAAGGCCATGTACAGACACTTCTCAAAAGAAGACATACAAGAAGCCAATATAGAAATAGATGCTCAGCATCATTAATCATCAGAGAAACGCAAATCAAAACTGCAATGAGATCAAACCTCACACCAGTCAGAATGACAATTACTAAAACATCAAAAACAATAGATGCTAGTGAGGCTGCAGATAAATGAGAATAGTTAATACACCTTTGGTGGAAAGGTAAACTGATCCAGCCACTGTGGAAAGCAGTCTGATGATTTCTCAAGGAACTTAAAGCCAAGCTACCATTCGACCCAGCAATCCCATTACTGGGTATATACCCAAAGGAAAATAAACCGTTCTACCAAAAAGAAATATGTACTCATATGTTCATCACTGCACTATTCACAATACCAAAGACACGAAGTCAACCCAGATGCCCACCAATGGTAGACTGTATAATAAAAAAGTGGTACATATACACCATGAAATATTATGCAGCCATAAAAAAGAATACAATCATGTCCTTTGCAGCAGCTTGGATGCAGTTGGAGACTATAATCCTATGTGAATTAACATAGCAACAGAAAACCAAACACTGCATGCTCTCACTTATAAGTTGGAGCTGAACACTAAACAAACATAGACATAAATTTTGGAATAATAGACACTGCAAACTACTAGAGCAGGGAGGGTGGGAAAGGGGCGTGAGCTGAAAAACTAACTATTGAGTACTATGCTCACTACCTGGGTGATGGGATCTATACCTCAGCATCATTCAATATTCCCATGTACATTAACTCCCATATCTAAAATAAAAGATGAAATTAAAAATAAAAACTAGGCACACTGATCTGCAGTTCGAGAGTTTCTAACATAATTAATGCTTATGAATTTTAATGAATTATATTTTTGAAATAATATTATCTTTAATTTTTTTTCTGTTCGTTAGGGCCAAGACCACCTAAGTTCAATTTCCTGCTCTGCTACATACTAGCTATGAGACATGGGGTAAGTTAATATCTGAAAAATCTATAAAATTGGGATAATAATAGTGTCTACTTCATAAGGTTATTATGAAGATTAAATGAAATAATTCTGGCCAAGTGTCCAGCACGCATGGACGACAGGTATTATTGTTCCAAAGCAACATATTCCCACATTGGCACATTATTTCCAGGAGGAATCCCTGGAAATAACAGCTAGATTTTAACTAATTATTTTTTTAATCCAGATAATTAGAAGCAAGGACTTGGAGGATACAGATCTATAACTCTTCCTGTTCACCCACCACCTCATTTTCAAAAGTACATTTACCAAAGGCATATCACGCTATCCTACATATTCTTCCATATGAATTAGGCCGGCAATATATCTGCCATCTGAGAGAATAGACTATTGAGGTACATGTGAAAAAGCCATAGCATCCCCCAGACATACTCTTCTATGAAAAGGGTGTCTTCTGAGTCCAGAAACCCAGGACCCACCACAAAAAACAGACCTTTACTCCTCTAGCCTCATCACTCTCTCATTGTTCCTATCCCTACTCTACACTCAATCATACTGGGCCACCTTTCAGTGCCTCCAAGAATTCAAGTTCTTTTCTTTCTCACCAATGGGTCTTCATACACACACACACACACACACACACACACACACACACACACACACACACAGAGAGAGAGAGACACAATTCATGCGTGTCATATAGTATATGTAATGTAAATATTTCCTCAATTAATAAATGAATAAAGTAGAGTTGTTTTGATTGCTCTAGAATAGGGGATCAAGTCCCCTCTGTAGTGGCCCAGAGAGGTCTCTCCAGAGCATAACTGGAAAACCACTGGATTAGGATACCCCAATATTAGTCATGGTTCTCCAGAGAAACAGAACCAATTGTACATATACAGATATATAGAAGTAAATTTATTATGAAGAATTTGCTCACACAATCATGGAGGCTGAGAAGTACCACTACCTGTCACCTACAAACTGGAGAACTAGGAAAGTAAGTGCAGTAGTTCCAGTCCAAGCCAAAAGCCCTGAGAACAAGGAGAGCCAATGGTGTATAGCCCCAGTTCAAATCTGAAAGCCCAACTACTAGGACCTCTTATGTCCAAGGGTAGGAGAAGATAAATGTCCCAGCTCCAGCAGAAAGCAAATTCGCCCATCCTCTGCTTTTTGGTTCTATTCAGGCCCTTGATGAAGTGGACAATAAACACCCACATAGTTGAAGGTGATCTTTTCACAGTCTACTGATTCAAATGCTAATCTCTTCCTGAAACATCCTCATAGACACACCCAGAAATAATGTATTACCAACTATATGGGCATCCTTTAGCCTAGTCAAGTCGACACATAAAATTAACCATCATTCTCAGCAAACTATCACAAGATCAGACAACCAATCACCACATGTTCTCACTCATAATTGGGAGTTAAGCAATGAGAACACACGGACACAGGGAGGGAACATTACACACCGGGGCCTGTCGGGGGGTGGGGGGCTAGGAGAGGGATAACATTAGGAGAAATACCTAATGTAGATGACGGGTTGATGGGTGCAGCAAACCATCATGGCACGTGTATACCTATGTAACAAAACTGTGCGTTCTGCACATGTAACCCAGAACTTAAAGTATAATAAAAAAAATTAACCATCACAATCCTTATAATCCTTCTCATATCTATCACACCATAATCCTGTGGTAGATTTTAATAAGAAAGACAGAAAGCAAAGTACTAATATTAGATGCCAGCAAAGAACTTAGCACATTTTGTGTGGTGTCTCAGAGGCATTTTCATCCACTTACATTTCCCCAGAAGAAAGAAAAAAAGGAGAGAGAGTGTGACTACCCATGATGGGTGTGAGGAACATATGCTGACCCCAGAACCTGTCTTCTTTCCAGCTTGATTATTTGCATTCCATTAAGTGACTTGCATTGTGTGAGGTTAGAGGATATTCTACAAGGTGCTCGTTGATTGGCCCTCTATATCTTGTATCTGTCCATAGTCATGCCCATACCCCTGATACTTTCCATCACATACCTAATCAGTGCCTATGAGACAATCAACAGGAAAAAATCTTATGGGTGTACAGATTTTAAGGGATTAGATATGAGAGTATGAGAGTATGAGAGTATGAGATCCTTACCAACTTAACATGAACCCAGAGATAATTCTCTCTCTGGACATAAAAAGAAGGAATGATAATGAAATTATGCTCCAAAGACACTTATCTTCTGCCAGGTTGGTTACTGAGTAAATGAAGCCTGGTGAGAGGCTTCCATAGAGAAAAAAATGTGTTTTCATTTGTGTTTCAGTCTCCTGGACTGAATTACTAGCTGAAGACAAAAAACCAAAAGGCAGGCATTATCTGCAGTTGAACGTTTTACAACTATAAATGTTAGAAATGGCAAATCAGATAGCTAGTGTAAGCCAGTGTCCTTAAAATAATGCCTTTACACCAAGACATCTTCCCCCTGAGAATCCCTTGAGACTGCTGCCAAAAAATGCTAACGCTTTTTCCAGCAATCTTTCTGGCTGCCCTCAAGAGCATTTGATAAACTGTTTTAACTGTACTAGAAATCAGAAGAGTTACAAGTGGGATTCTGAGTGCAATGGTTATATGTATTAAAAATCATGATCCCTGCTGGGCACGGTGGCTCACACCTGCAATCCCAGCACTTTGGTAGGCCGAGGTGGGCGGATCGTGAGGTCAGGAGATCCAGACCATCCTGGCTAACACTGTGAAACCCCATCTCTATAAAAATACAAAAAATTAGCTGGGCGTGGTGTCACACGCCTGTATTCCCAGCTACTCAGGAGGGTGAGGCAGGAGAATCGCTTGAACTCGGGAGGCAGAGGTTGCAGTGAGCCGAGATCGCACCATTGCTAGTACCCAGTAGCCCATTATGTACCCTATCATTATAACCCCTTAAAGGATGTCACCATCTTGAATTGTACAGTGACTGTTTTCTTGTCTTTCTTTATGGTTTTACAACATATGTACGCAGTCTCCAACATTTCAGTATAGTTTTCCCTGTTTTTGAATTTTATATAAACGAAATCATTTCATGTTTCTTTGGTGCATTTATATTTTACTCTCAGTATAATGGTTGTAAGATTCATCTATGCTATGTGTGGCTGCAGTTAATTCATTTTGTGGTAGTATAATATTCCATAATTTCCTTATACATTCTACTGATGGGCATTTGGTTTATTTATAGTTATTGGCAATTTTGAATAATTCTAGTATGATTATAAGCATGCATTGATTTGGGACATATAGATAGGAGTAGACTTTCTAAGTCATTGTTATATATCATTTTTTACTTGATTAGAAAATGGCAAATTGTCTTCCAAAGTAGTCATACCTGTTTTTATTCTCACTAAAAGTGATGTCATTTGTTTGAATTCAGGATTTCTCACAGTACAACACGTTTCTGTTCTTCTAGATCTAAAACATGTATAAGAGCTTTCAAAGCCCCATATTAACATGTAGTTCCCAGATCTTCCATTTGTGTTTTTTTTTCCCATGTTCTTGCTTTTCCCAACTGGTATCACAGCCTCATGTAGCTGTGATGTTGAAGAATTGTCATTGATTATTTTCAACAAGTGTCCTAGGAAGAGGAATTTTTCTGAGGAGTAAGCACTGAGTCAGGTCAAGTAATGACAAGCCCTATTGAGTTTTTTCTAGGGATCTCAAACAATGGAAATTCTCTTGAGAATGGGATTTTTTGAGGAGCTATAAAACTGATGCGCCTCTCCAGTAGTGGCAAGGACACTAGTTTGCATAGCTCCCAGTCACTGTGAAGAAGTGACTCGTTTTCAAGGCTACCACAGAGCGGGGGAGATGGAGGTGGGAATAGGAGAAATGTAAAAGCCACAGTCCCTGCTTTTCTTACTGAGGTTTAGCAGTGCCTCTTCTGTAAATCCCCCTCAAATTTTTTTAAGCCTTTGATTAATTTATAGAAGGCTGAAAAGGTTTATTTTGACAAATTTTCTGGCCAGAATTTTCACTTATTTTATGGAGGGATAAATTTATGGAGGTTCTTATTCTTCCATTCTGGACATCTCTACTTCTACTGTATAATTCTAATAAATACCCTTTTTAGATGATAGTTTAATTTTATGAAATGATTTATTTGCATCTATTGAGAGGATCATATGATTTTTCTCTTTTAATTTGTCAATGTAGTGAATTACACTGTTTGATTTTCTGAAGGTAAAGTAATCATGCATTCCTGGGATACACTGTACCTTGTCTTTGCTATGGTTTGAATGGTTGGCCCCTCCAAAACTCATGTTGAAATAAAATTAACATTTTAACAGTATTAAGAGGTGGGACATTTAAGAGGTGACTAGGCCATGAGGACTCCATTCTCATGAATGAATTAATGCTGTTATCTCCAGAGTGGGTTTATTATAAAAGGGTAATTTGGGCCCCTTTTCTCTCCCTCTCTTGCCCTTCTACCTTCTAGCATAGAATGATGCAGCAAGAAGGCCCTTGCAAGATGCCAGCCACTTGATCTTGAAATTCCCAGTCAGAACTGTAAGAAATAAATTTCTGTTCTTTATTAATTACCCAGTCTCAGGTATTCTGTTGTACCAGCACAAAATGGACTAAGACAGTCGTAATGATTTATCCTATTTATATGTTGCTGAATTCTATTTGATAATATTTGGTTTGAATTTTTTCATTTATTGAAATAAATGATATTTTTCTATATTTTTTCTTGATTTTATTGTTTTCATCCATCAGAATCAGGATTATGTTCATCTCATGAAATAAGTCAGGGAATGTTGACTCATTTTCTGTTCTCTGGAATTTTATTCAAAACTGAAAGTATTTGTTATTTGAATGTTTGGTAGAACTTGCCAATGAAGCCATATGGGCCTGGAGTTTTCTTTGTGGGAAGACTTCTGATTAGTGACTGAATTCCTTTAATTGTTATAGAACTACTCAGGTTGCTAACTCTTGTTCAATTAATTTTGCTACATTTTCTAGGAGTTTGTCCATTTTATCTTAATTTTCAAATTTACTGGTATAAAATTGCTCATAATAATTTCATATTTAATATCTAAGGTAACTGTAGTGACATCTTTTTTACTACTGCTGATGAATATTTTACAGGACAGATATAAAAAACATATGATATTTCTTTGTTTGTAAAAAAAAACCCTTTTATTATTATAACTAAAATTTCTAAACATCTTACTTTTAAATTTCCTGATATTTTTGTACATTCTAAAGGTGAATGTTTTTGAAGTTGCTGAAATCCAAGTGCTGTTTCTCAAATAAGATATCAGATGGAAATTTTTAAGAAAATTATTACTAGTACAAGGTTTCTTGAAAGAGTGTTATTGAGTTTAAAGTTTCCCAATCATTATTTTTCACTCAATTTTCTCATGCTTCTTCTCAACCTTCTCTTTCCCTCTACAAACCCTATATTCTAGCCATATTTCTCTGGCCACCAGCCCATAAATGCATCATACTCTTTTCCAACTATGGTCTTTGTTTCTACTATTCCCTACAGTTGTAAAGTTGTTGACACTTATCACTATCTGCCAGAATCCTAATGATCCTCGCTTTCCTCCCTATACTCTTTCATCCTCCCCAAAGGAACAGCTAATGTAGTATTCTCTCTGACATGACTTTGAAGAGGCAGAGCTATACAGGGAGGCAGAATGGAAGAATCAAAATGAACACAAGCAAAATGGAGATTTGGGAGCTGCTTTCATCTGTAACAGAACACTAGAAAAATTTCATCTTCCTCCAGTTTTTGTGCTTGTGTGTTCTGCTCTGGGTATCTTGAGGCAATCTCCTTTTGGGGGAGCACTGTCTCCCTGTGACACTAACAAGAATTTGAAGGTACCAGTTATCTGTTTATCATGCTACCTGAACATCTTGCTCTTTGAGAAAGCTTTGATGCAAAAGCAATATCAACATCTGTTTCAAGGATCTCTGCTGGAATTGCAGCTTCACAAGCCAAATTGCCTATGCTTCCATCAAGGAAATGGCTATTTATTTTATGCAGCCATCTGGGCTCTAACTAGGATGTTTTGTCATTTGTGGTCTTGTTTTCTAGCTTTTCCTTTTAAGAATAAAATTTGATAACTTCATAAGTAATTCCTTCTGTCAATAGTATATATATTTTATATATATATATGTGCACACACACACATATATACAGATACACATATTATACATATATAATCAAACTAATGAGTAAATGTTTTGTAATTGGTTTACAATGTCACTGTGATAATAAATATTTTGGCCTAGTACCCTCTCTTCCCCTCCCCTCCCCTAACTGTATTTATATCTGCAACATTTACACTTTGTTGAAAAACAAGTTAATAAACTCCACAGGGCCCATATGCAGTTTACCTGAAGACTTTTGTGGGACTCTGCTTCCTTTGAAAAGAGGCAGGCTATTCAGAGACTCAATATGCTATGAACATAGTGGGGTTTTCCCCGTCTTCCTACCTCCCAACAGTATTCCAAGGAAAGAGTTTGTCTTACCACTTTAATAAACACTATCATCTCATATATCAGAAAGTTTTCTGCACCTTTTATGGTGACTTCTCAAGAGGAATATCACAAATAATTTGTGGTCTAGAGTCTAACTTCAAATGACTATCAGGGTAGGGGAGATGGAGGAGAGTGATCTGAAAACAATAAATGTGTCTTTTAAAATGCAATTTCCCTTTTCCTGGAAGTGAATTTACTCATAATTATGGCTTTTATAAGTCATCCAAGTATTATGATTTGGAAAGAAAAGTCGTGAAACTCCTACTGACAACACGTTACTTCTCATGTTCTTGGCAATCTCATTTACCTGGAATTGAGCCATAAAATAGAAAGAACATCAAAAGACCTGTAAGCAGCCCAAATAAATGTTGCAGAGTTCACACCCCAAAGCTTATAGATTTTATTCATAGAAGAGTACTTCACCCATACTCTATTTACTCTTACATTACAAACAATTATATCTGGTTTTCCAGCCCATTGCAGATTAGAATCAGCCAATTAAAATGGAGAGAGGAGCTGCCAAGGGAGAGTCAGAAATGCTATCAATAGAAGACACAAAACTAAAAATTCACAGCAGTTCCAGGGCATTTAGAATTGGGCAAAAAGCTCTTTACACTTCCATACCCATGAGAGCACACTGTGTCACAACCCAGTGCAATCACTGATGTTCAGAATGATAACTTGGAGTCATCGAAAGGATGCATTATGTTCAGGGTTCCCTCTGCAGGAAAGCAGAGAGTGTGTAATATATTTTAAGAAGATTTCCATTCAAAAATGATTAACATTTTAAAAGGTAAATCTCAGCAATATAGAATGGTTTATTGAAACCTGGAATATTTGACTCACTTCCTAACTGGCCTTCTGCCTGCAATCTCTCCATCCAACCCCCAACTACCCATCTCCATAAAGCCATCTTTTTGGCCACTGAAAGATTAATTTTTCTAAAGAAATAGCTCTGATTAATGGGAGAAAATTTTTGCAATCTATCCATCTGACAAAGGGCTAATATCCAGAATCCACAGGGAATTTAAACAAATTTACAAGAAAAAAAACCCATCAAAAAGTGGGCGAAGGATATGTACAGACAATTCTCAAAAGAAGACATTTATGCGGCCAACAAACATGAAAAAAAGATCATCACTGGTCGTTAGAGAAATGCAAATAAAAACCTCAATGAGATGCCATTTCACACCAGTTAGAATGGTGATCATTAAAAAGTCAGGAAACAACAGATGCTGGAGAGGATTTGGAGAAATAGGAATCCTTTTACACTGTTGGTGGGTGTGTAAATTAGTTCAATGATTGTGGAAGACAGTGTGGCAATTCCTCGAGGATCTAGAACCAGAAATACCATTTGATCCAGCAATCCCATTACTGGGTATATACTCAAAGGATTATAAATCATTCTACTATAAAGACACATGCACACATATGTTTACTGCAGCACTATTCACAATAGCAAAGACTTGGAACCAACCCAAATGCCATCAATGATAGACTGGATAAAGAAAATATGGCACATATACACCATGGAATACTATGCAGTCATAAAAAGGATGAGTTCATGTTCTTTGCAGGGACATGGATGAAGCTGGAAGCCATCATTCTCAGCAAACTAACACAGGGACAGAAAAACAAACACCACATGTTCTCACTCATAAGTGGGAGTTGAACAACGAGAACACATGGACACAGGGAGGGGAACATCACACATTGGGGCCTGTCGGGGGTTGGGGGGCTAGGGGAGGGATAGCATTAGGAAAAATACCTAATGTAGATGACGGGTTGATGGGTGTAGCAAAACACCATGGCACATGTATACCTATGTAACAAACCTGCACGTTCTGCACATGTATCCCAGAACTTAACATGTAATTTTAAAAAAGAGAGAAAGAAATAGCTTGGATTAAATTGCTTCCACATTCAAGACTCTCTGGTAACTCTCCTGCACCTACCAATAACACAAAATATTCAACTTATCATTTAAAGACCTTCCACAGTTTAGCCCCAGTCTATCTTTCCATCTTTACTTACTACCACTCCTTTCAAATACACTATGCTGCAGCTCAATAGTTCTCAAAGTCTCTGGGCCAGCATCATCTGGGAACTTGTTAGAAATGCAACTTATTGGGGCTCACAAAAGACCTACTGAATCAGTAACTTTAGGATTTTAATAAGCCTTTCAAGTGATTCTAATGTGTGTCGAGTTTGAGAATCACAGATATAGCCAATCTGAACTGGCCATTATATAGGTATACTTTACTGCTCCTGTGTCTGTGGTTTACTCATGATGTTTCCTTTGCTTTGTCTGGAATTCTTCTTGCCTTTTCCCCTTTATGAAACTCTATATATTTTTAAACACATCTCTAATGATATATCTTTTAGAGAGTATCTTATATTTCACCCAATCAGATGCAAATTCTTTCTTCTACAAACCCTCACAAAAATTTACGTACATTCTTTCATTCATTCTTCCATTCAACTAATAATCACTGAAGTCTGCTATGTGCCAGGTGCAGGGTACTGGGGATATTGATGGACAAGTAAATAAGCAATTACATCATAGTGTATAATGTAGGAAACTGTAAGCACAGGAAAGGGACATCTCTCATGATATGAAGGTTTGATAACTTCCTATGAGAAGTGTCATCTAAGCTAAGTATGAGAAAAATGAATAGTCAGCAAGGAGGATTTTTTAAAAGAATAAGCACATATAATCAAGATCTGTTTTAAGTAAAAATTCATACATGATATAAAAACGTACAGTTAAATTGAATAGTGTAAGCAAATCCTTTTATCAGAATGTCAATTTCTTTTGTGGAGTCTTTTCTTTCCTCCAACAAGCTGTTATTAATATGAAGATAACAGACAATTTAATTATCTCCAAAATGTGCCAGTCATATTTCTGGCATCTTGGAGCACCCCTTTCCTGAAATCCCTGAAGATAAATCCGCATGTGGCCTATTTCTAAGTTCTGTAGTCAGCTTTCTGGCCTCAAGCCAGCAGAAACTATTGCTACAACCACCATATTCTCACTGTTATTTTGATTGCCTAAGGCCCCAACTAGTTTCTCGCTCTACTCTCTGAAAAATGTCAACTCTCTTATTAAAAATTTCAAGGCTACCCTGCTTTAGTGTTATACCAAATAAGTGACCTACATCCACAAAGACACATAAACTTAAAAGGATTTTCTGTTGAAAATTAATCAACAGTCTTGGGTTACTCCAAGGTCAGATGAGCCCTAGTCAGACAAGGGCCTGAGACCTCTGAGAGCTAGTGTTTGAAGTGACTCCTGGGAGAAAGGAAACTACTTCACAGTTCACTAGAGGCTCCCCTCATAGTGGATTGAAAGTCATGAAGTTGGAATCTCTAACTGCCTAATCTGCTCAGAGATCCTGAGTTAATCCTCCTTCAGGTGCCTATAGACCAAGGACAAATAACCCAGTAATCCACAGACAGGTGCCTGACATCAGATCCAAATGCTATCCTCTAACTAAACACCCTTGTTGCAAAGAGTTATGAATGGAAAATAACTGCTGTAACAACAAAGAGATTACATGGACCTGGGGAAAGAATACTAAACTCAGAGTCAGTAAAACGAAACTCTTGCCCCTTCACTGTCAGCCATCAGCGTTGTGACCTCTCTGAGCCTCATCCTTCCCAGCTACAATTTGATGTAAGTATACAGCTGTGAGAGAAAGTTCTAGGTTTCTAACCCAATATCCATTCTTCCATTTAGCTTTAGTTATAGAACAATGAGGATGAAGTGCTAGACTAGCTGCAACATAAGCACAACTGCCCAGCTCAGCTTAAAGCCATGCCCAGGGTTCAAAGGGCAGCTGGTCGCATAAGTCCTCCGTATTTTCTATCGTTTCAACACATAGCAACAGACAGTAGTTCCAAACTGCAGTTCAGCAGTTCAGATATTCCTCTATTTGGACTATTAAGTCCAGAAAGCATAGGGGTCAAGGGCTCACACTAGTTCAAAATGCTAAATGATATCATTGTCCAATATTTTATTTCTGGACTATTTTTAACCTCATAAATTAGAAATTGTTTTTATTGTTTTTTATCATTCGTGTCTCTTCAGATTTAGACACATATTAACCGATATCTTCACTCACATTTTTATGTTTCATTTTAGCTGGAATCCTTTTTCTCTTATCTGAAGTGTAGCATTGAAAATTTCCATTAGTGTTCTTTTTTATTTTTTGGTAATAGATACCCAATTTTTATTTATCTGAAAATATCTTTAATTGCCTCACTTTGAGAAATATTTTTGTTGTGTGTACAATCTAGGCTGACAATTGTTTTCTCTCAGTCTACTGGAGATATTACTCCACTGTCTTCTCACTTCAATTGTTGCTGTTTAAATGTCATTCATCATTGCTATTCCTATTTTTTTTTTTTTTTTTGGTACTCTGTCTTTTTTCTCTGACTGCTTCTGAGATATCTTGTTTCTTGAACACAGATATTCTTTGGGTTCACTACAGTACCTCTAGATGAAGATTTATTTTTTTCTACTTTGGATTCATTTTGACTTCCTGGATCTGAGGATTGGTTTCTTTGAGTAATTTTGGAAAATTGTCAGCAATTACTTCTTTAATGTTGCTTTTCCTCTGTTATCTTCAACAGACGCATCAATGACATTAGACCTATCACTCAATCTTTCATGTTTCTTGTGCTTGCTTTTATATTTCCCATCTCTGTCTTTTTGAACTATGTGCTGGATAATTTCTTCTGGTACATTCTCCAATACATGAATTCATTTTTCAGCTGTGTTTAATCTGCTAACTAGTACAGTCATTGAGTTTTGAATTTCAATTATCATATGTTGATGTCTATAAACTACATATAATTCTTTTAAAAATCTGCTATTCCCTCCTCTTAGTTTCAATCTTCAATTTTATTACCTTAAACATTAAACACAGTATGTTAATACCAGTGTTTAAACCCTTTAGGGGTTGTTTCTATTGTTTCTTTTTCTTCTCTTGGTCTTTGTTTACAGTGCATTCTTTCCTTCTGTGTTTTATGATTTTCTTGTTTTTTTGTTGTTGCTTCATGTTTGTTTACTGTGAGCTGCTCATTTAGGTTGTAGCTTTATCTATGGGAATTCATTGACACTTTATGCTCCATAAAGGATTTGTATTTGGTTCTACCATTTGCCTTGGAGTGCTACCAAATTGGAGGCACATTAAATAAAATTATCTGCTTGAAATTTTTTAGACCACACATCTGGAGTGAATTCGACCTGAAAACCCAAAGGAGCTACCAGATTAAAAATTCTCACGAGGTATTTTCCCCTGTACCTATTGTCAGAATTAAGATAGTTTCATTTCAGTTTTTCTCTTTTGTGTAAAATACAAATAAAATTAAGTATAGTTTTTGCTTAAAAACAGCATGTAGGGTATGAGCCCATTTTGTAAGGGGTTTCTATGTATCTGTATCTTCATCCTTCAATGTTTAGGAGAGCCATTTCAGACGATGTTCATCTCATATTCATGTGGTTATTTTGAAATATTGAACTTTTAAGGAAATTTTCTAACTTTCTTTTTGTACTTTGTTGTATCCTTAAATTATTTATAATTAGAAATTATCATTTACACCACAACTATTCAAGTAATCTTTATATTTTTTTTACAACAATGAAGAAGTGACTGCTGTGCCTATGGAGTAGTCATTCTTTTATTCCTTTACTTTGTTAATGAACTTGCTTTCATTTTACAAAAAAAAAAAAATGAAGAAATAACATTGGGGACTATCTACTATCATCATTTCATTTTCATGTTAAAAAATGAGACCCTGATCAGAGAAGACACCAACTCCAAGTGACACAGTGAGTTAGGGTAAAGATAGATTTTAACTCAATTATCCCATCCATCAATTCCAGGCTCATTTCATCATATTCCAATTCTGAAACAATGCTGGGTTCATTACACAGAGAAAAGGCATTGCCACCTTTCCAAACCTGCTGGTTTTTCTTTTCACTATACCTATTTCACAATAGTCTAATTTTGCTTAGATTCAGCTCAATCTCTTTTAAGCCTTTAGCTCAAAGGCCTCATTTTAACTGGTTTCCTTTTTGTTTACATTCAAATTATAATTTTCAAGAAAAACATGGAATGTTCCTTAGAAAAGAGATGATTTAAATTTTTTTTTTTTTTTTTTTTTGAGACGGAGTCTCACTCTGTCGCCCAGGCTGGAGTGCAGTGGCACGATCTCTGCTCACTGCAAGCTCCACCTCCCGGGTTCACACCATTCTCCTGCCTCAGCCTCCCGAGTAGCTGGTACTACAGGCACCCACCACAACGCCTGGCTAATTTTTTTTTGTATTTTTAGTAGAGATGGGGTTTCACCATGTTAGCCAGGATGGTCTCGATCTCCTGACCTCGTGATCCGCCCACCTTGGCCTCCCAAAGTGCTGGGATTATAGGCGTGAGCCACCACGCCCAGCCTAAATTTTCTTACATGCAGTTACTTAAACCAAGAATGTCTATATAGCACATCAAATTGACCATTCTAAAGTTGGTTCCAATTTTGTAGCCGTATCACTTCACAGTTTACAAAACACTCTCACATCCATTACCTCTGAGCTCCTCACCAATTCTGAGGCTGGTATTCAGAGGTTGTTATGGCCCCAGAGTTGGATTAGCTGGGTGCTAGTTAAGCACAGATTCCTTCTTATACCTAATTCTGTTTTTGTAATTTTCTTCTAGAGGGTCCCCCAAATGGTATAAATTTTGGACCCCACAAAACTGGATCTGATCCTAATTCCCATTTTATAAACAGCAACTGAGGCTAAGTGAAATTAAGTAACTTCTCTAAGATGTAACAGTCATTAAATTATGTGTGTGAAACATAACCTACTTAGTTATTCTGAGATTCATATTTTTTTCACATGTAGTCACGGCAAAATTTTCCAAATTCTAATGCACTTCCACATAATTGATAATTGAGTTAAGATGACTTGGTGGGAGAATATTTTGAATTATTCATTGATGTTTTCCCACACCAACACAATCTTGTACCTCAAACCCAAAGAGCTAGAGCATTCCACATGCACTGCCTTCAGGTTAGGACTGTTACTGAAGAGATGTAGAGAAGAGAAACATGTGAATGTTCTCCTCTTGTATTTCAGCTTGTGAATACAAGGAAGAAATAATGACAGTAAGGTGATCCTGACAGGAGTTCCTTGCACCACCACCTTATGGAAACAGTACAGATAACTGCTGGAGATGTCAGGGACAAAATTGGACTCTGAGACAGCCCCAAATAGTTTGGGAGAAAGAGACAGCAGGAAGATTTCCCCTTACTCCTGAAAGTATGAGCTGGTAGGCCCAAAAGAGTCATGTGGTTGTGAGGGGGGGACAAGGCTGGATAAAGTAATATGGCCCACATGGCATGAGGCCAGGTGGGAATACAACTGTCTCAGAGGATGCTCCATGGAGGTGAGAGTGAACAGCAACCATAGTGGATGGTGTACTTTGCAGCAGAGGCTGTCATCATCCTCCTTTTCCCCATACCATAAAGTTTTATAAACCCTGTATAACTGAGGGGACAGTACATGGAAGAGAATGGGGGAGGATTCTGATGTGAGCCAAGACCTTAAATCACTTTTGTGACCTGAAAATGACCAAGAGTACACTTTGTGCCATCCAGCAGATTCAGGACTGAAGAAAAAAAAAAGCTAAATTCAGTTATAGAAACAGTGAAGTAACTTGTACAACTGAGTTTTATGGGCTATGACATTTGTATCTAGTATACACTCATTTTTAAAACAAACATTAATATATTATTGTGAGAAGGCATAAATTAGTAGGACAGGCTTCTACTTAGAATCAGAACCTCTGTTTTCAAGCCACAGCTCTGCCACTTACTACCTTTGTGACTTTGAAAATGTAATTTAACCTCTCAGAAACTGTTTTCTCATCCGTGAGATCGATCGCTGTCCTTTCTCTTTGTGCCCTTATGAAAATGAAATGAAATGTAATCAAACAAGAAAGTATTTTAGAGCCAGGTACAGGGGCCCATGCCTGGAATCCCAGCACTTTGGGAGGCTGAGGAGGAAGGATTGCTGGAGGAAGGATTGCTTGAGGCCAAGAGTTCAAGTCCAGCCTAGGAAACAGAGCAAGACCCCCATCTCTACAAAAATAAAAAAAAATTATCTGGGCATTGTGATATCCTCCTATAATCCTAGCTACTCAGAAGGCTGAGGCAGGAGGATAGCTTGAGCCCAGGAGGCTGCAATGAGCTATGATCACCCCACTGTACTCCAGCCTTGGCAAAAGAACAAGACCCTGTCTCAAAAAAGTAAGTATTTTGTAAAATGTAAAGCTCTTTACACATATTAGGTTTTACTAACAATGACACATTTGTTTTCATTCATCTTGTACTGTCCTTTCTTTTCTCACATTTTTTGATATTAATATCAGTGTCTGAAGAAACATCTGATTTGGAAACATATTTGATTCTTTTTGATAGTATATACCCAGAGTCAAGTGAGTGAAATAGTGGAGGTCCTCATTCTAACCTTAGTGTCCAAGAGAGCAGCCGGATGCTGGATGCTATTCATAGGTGAGGCTGCCAGGTTTTCAAGTGTATTCGTCGCTTATGGCTGCTGTAACAAATTTCCACAGATTTAATAGCTTATGGCAATACAAATTTATTAGCTTACAGCTCTGGAGTCAGGAGTCCAAATGGTTCTCAGTGGGTAAAATCAAGGTGTTGACAAGGCTGTGTTCTTTCTGGAGGCTATAGAGAAGAATCCATTTTCTTGCTTTTGTTAGCCTCTAAAGGCCACCCATAGTCTTTGGCTCACAGCCCCTTCCTTTGTTTTCAAAGCCAGCAGAATAGCATCTTCAAATTTCTCTGGCTCTGACCCTCTGGTCTCCCTCTTATGAGGACCCCTGTGATTACATTGGGACCACCCTGATAAACTTGGTTAATCTCTCTGTCTCAAGGTTTATACCATTAATCATATCACCAAAGTCCCTTTTGCCATGTGTTTTAGTTTCCTAAGGCTGCCATTAAAAAGTACCACAAACTGGGAGACTTAAAACAACAGAAATTTATTCTCTTATGCTTCTGAAGGCTAGGACTCCAAAACCAAGGTATCAGTATGACTGTGCTCCCTCCAAAGGTTCTAGGGGAGGATCCTTCCTTGCCTTTTCCAGTTTCTGATAGTCACAGGTGTTTCTTGGCTTGAAGCTGCAGTATTTCAATCTCTGCCTCCATATTCACATGGCCTTCTCTCTAAATGTCCCTGTGTCCAAATTTCTCTCTTCTTATCAAAAGACCAGTCATGTTGGATTAAGTCCCACTTTACTCCAGTATAACCTCATCTGAACTTAACTATATCTGCAATAATCCTATTACCAAATAAGTTCACTTTCTAAGGTACCTGGGCTTAGACACCAACATATCTTTTTGGAGGACACAATTCAACTCCTTATACCATGTAAGGCAACATGTTTTTAGGTTCTGGGAATTAGGATGTGGACATCTCTGGTGGGGTTATTGTTCTGCCTTCCACATCCAGGTACCCTGTAGGCTTCCCATACCACACCTACCACACTGTAGAGACATCCAGGCCTTGTAGGAGAGGCAAGGGCTCACTGGAGAGGAGCAGTGTGATAACAGAGAAAAATTTGGACTCAAATTGGCTTCTGTTCCTTATAGTTATGAGAACTTCAGGAAAACTCCTTTACCTCTTTGAGGCTCAGTTACATCTCCTGAAAACAGGTCTAATAAAACTCCATCTCCCAAGGATAGTTGCCAGGATTCTGTGAGGTAAGTTTTGAAGCACCTGGCACATCAAAAGGACATATGAAATGATAGCTGTTAGGTGTTCACACTCTCCAATTTTTATGGAAAAAAGTAAAGCTTTTGATCCACATAATTTCTTCCACCACCATTTCTATTCCACTTTGAAACAGCAAAATTTGGCTATGTGCCCAGCAGGCCCTGCCAAGGCAGACTAAGGGTTAAATTAACAAAGCAGCAGGACTTGGGCCACAGGCTGGGTGGGGACAGGGAACATTTGTCAGCTCCAAGGGTCCAATGCCTCCCACTTCTTCCCTTTTCCTCTGCCTGCCTTCCCTGGACTTGGCACTCAAAGCTGCAGAGACCTCCAACCTCTAGAGAGACCTGGGGAGACATTGAAGCCAAGGGCTAAGGGAGCTCTGAACATACCCAAGTCCCTAAACATATTTTTCTTCTTTTGTTTCATTTGTCTTTATTAAAAATTTGTTTCAGCTTTGAGACAAAATTGACAAATAAGATTGTATATACTTAACATGTAAAATGTGCTGTTAGTATAAATACATGTTGTGAAATGATTAACACAATCAAGCTGATTAACATATTCATCACCTCACATAGTTAACTATTTTTCGTGGTGAGAACAATTAAGATTTATTCTCTTAGCAAATTAAAGTATACAATGCAGTATTATTAACTATACTTGCTGGGCTGTACATCAGGTCTGTAGAAATTATTCATCTTAGAACTGAAGTTTATACCCTTTGACCAACATCTCCCCATTTCTCCAACCCCTGGGCCTGGTAACCACCATTCTACTCTGTTTCTATGAATTCAACTTTTTTGATTCCACATATAAGTGAGATCATGTTGTATTTGTCTTTCTGTCTGGCTTATTTCACTTAACATAATGTCCTCCAGATTCTTCCACATTCTTACAAATGGCAGGATTTCCTTCTTTTTAAAAGTCGAATAATATTCCACTTTTGGGTTTGTGTGTGTGTGTGTGTGTGTGTGTGTGTGTGCGCGGGCCACATTTTCTTTATCCGTTCATCTGTCAGTGGACACTTTGTTTCCATTTCTTGGCTATTGTGAATAGTGCTGCAATGAACATGGGAGTACAAATATTTCTTTTTTTATTATTATACTTTAAGTTATAGGGTACATGTGCACAACGTGCAGGTTTGTTACCTATGTATACATGTGCCATGTTGGTGTGCTGCACCCATTAACTTGTCATCTAGCATTAGGTATATCTCCCAATGCTATCCCTCCCCCCTCCCCCCACCCCACAACAGGCCCCGGTGTGTGATGTTCCCCTTCCTGTGTCCAAGTGTTCTCATTGTTCAATTCCCACTTATGAGTGAGAACATGCGGTGTTTGGTTTTTTGTTCTTGCGATAGTTTGCTGAGAATGATGGTTTCCAGCTTATCCATGTCCCTACAAAGGACATGAACTCATCCATTTTTATGGATGCATAGTATTCCATGGTGTATATGTGCCACATTTTCTTAATCCAGTCTATCATTGTTGGACATTTGAGTTGGTTCCAAGTCTTTGCTATTGTGAATAGTGCCGCAATAAACATACGGAGTACAGATATTTCTTCAACATATTGATTTCATTTCTTTGGGAAATAGATTTAGTAGTGAGATTAAAATGGGCAAAGAACATGAATAGATATTTTTCCAAAGAAGATATACAAATGGCTACATTGTACGGTGCATGAAAAGATGCTCAACATAACTAATCATCAGAAAAATGAAAATCAAAACCACAATAAGACACCACTTCACACACATTAGGATAGCTAATATCAAAATGACAAGAAATAACAAATGTTGGTGAAGATGTGGAGGAAAGGGAACCATAGTTTTTGCTGTGAGCTGCATTTCTGAGGCAAGCAGGTGAAAGAAAGAAGACGTGCCAGGAGCTCAAGATCTTAACTAACTTTGCCACTGTTTGACAAATAAGTATGGAAGAGTGGATGGGTTTTTAGTTTCTCATAGCTTAACATGGGATGTTTTCTCCACTGCCCTGAGTCTTGTTTTTAAGTGAAAGAATCAAAGAAGATCCAGGGGAAGGATGAAGGACAGTAATGGATGTATCACAGCGGTTTGGCTGTGTTTTCCACTTACCTTTAACCTGAGGTCTTTCAAAGCAGTCCTCAACCTCATTTCAGGGACTAACTGAATTAAAAAACAGGTGAGTAACCTGACTTAGCTGGTGGAGACCTGGCAGGCCTCCAATGGACTGCTCCTGAAGGCTAAATCCCTGCCTGGAGCTTAGTGTACTGGTTCTAAAAATGTCTCTCTGCAAAGTAACTGTTAACAGGTCACTTTAGCAGGGAGGATATATTTGCTTTCTAGGGCCGCCATAACAAAGTACCACAAACTCGGCAGTTTAAACAACAGAAACATATTGTCTTACAGTTCTGGAAGCTCCAAGTCCAAAATCAAGGTGTTGGCAGGGCAGTTTCTCCTACTGTGCCTTTCTCTTAACTTCTGGTGTTTCAGGCAATCCTTGGTGTTCACTACAATCTCTACCTTTGTCTTCACATGGCATTCAGGACACCAGTCATATTGAATTAGGGCCCCACCTTATACCAATATGACCTCATCTTAACTTATTACATTTGCAAATACATTATTTCGAAATAAGGTCACATTCTGAGGTAATGGTTGTTAGGACTTCAATATATTTTAGGAGAAGTCACAATTCAATGAATAACAGGTGATAAAGTCACACTTGGTGTAGCAAAATCCAAAATGCAACCTGCTAAAAGGGTCACTGTGTGCTATGCTTCTCAACCAGGGTGATTATTCTCCTCAGTAGACACTTGGCAATGTCTGCGGACATTTTTGTTGTCCTAACAGGGGGATGGATGTGCTATTTGTTTTCTGTCGGGTAAGGTCCAAGGATGCTACTAAACATCCCACAATGCACAGGACAGGCCCCCAAAAGCAAAAAGTATCTGGCCTAAAATGCCCATAGCGTCCAAGTTAAGAAACTTTATGCTAAAGTAACAAAATATTGTCTGTTTCCCATATGCTCCCTATCAGAAGAGAGTGACTCCCAACCCAACCTGCTCCCAAAGGGCTTTCTCTTTCTCTCTCTGAGGAGCCGGCATTGGCCCTTTGACTTAGAGTTCTATTTACTTCCCTCCCCTTTATACTTGCCAATTTGAGTCAGGGCCTTCAAATTGATAATTGCAAAGATTTTTTCTCTTTCTGCCATGCTGCTTGCCTCCCACCTGCCGTGCCAAGAGATGAAGTTGTGAGGGATGCTGGCCTCCCTGCATCTAATCCTGAGCCTCAATAGCAGCAGGGAAGGTGGCAAATGTTCAGTTGCAGTTGTTGGCAAAGAAACACAGCAGTGGCCGGACTCAGTGATGCCACTGCATGTACAAAAGCCACTTTAGCAAATTTCTCCTATGTGGTCAGATTTGTAACCAGGACAAAGCCCTCTGTTGTGTGTGGGTTCTAGGGACAGGGAAATGCAGAGCTCCTATTTAAATCTTTGCTGGTTAATTAGTTTGGAAGACTGGATGGGATCCTTTTTAAATTTAACTTCTGTTATTAATATCAATATATTAATCTGATTTGTGAAATGCAATGGGGCTGATTTACATGGCAATAAATATAAAGCAGAAAATTTCCATGTGAGTGTGGTTTTATCTAAAGTAAAATGGCTTCTGCATTGATTAGGCTCTAGTCAGCAAACCACAATAAACTGCTCACCAGTTTACTAAATTACAATAATTAATTAATTATTGAATAATACTTGGAAATCATTAAGTAATGAATAATATTGAAAAACCTTCTGATTAGGCACAAAATGCGATATTCGTTGCCTACTTATAGAGCCTTCAGATTTCTGCTCTTGTCTTTTAACATTATTACATTTGTTAATCAAATACCTATGCTTCAGAATTCAGTAATGCATCCTACAACTCTTGACCAGTAATACCAAATAGTGAAATCTCCCTAGATTTAATTACAGAGGAAAATGCCTTTTCTCAAAATTTAGGATTTGGTTCCTACCTCACTATTGTTTTGCACTGGCTTGAGTTTTGGATTGGGAATTCATAGGAGATTCCTGTTGCCCTTCTGTTTTCAGATCAGCCGTAAAGATGCAAGAGAGCATTTGCCCTTGCTCAAATAGCAAATGGCCTAAGAGAGGTAGTTAGATAGGCTTTTCAGACAACTCTCGTATATTTCTCCAGGGCAAAATATCTTTCCCCAGCACTCTCTTTTAGTTCCCTTTGCCTATAGCTCCCTCATGTGATTTGTCACTACAATTACCAAGAAACCACCAATAAAAAACTTCAGCATTTTTAGCTTTAGAAATATCATGCCTCCATTTTAAACCACTCGTAAGATCTTGGACTGGGCCCTCATTTCCATCAGAGAGAATGAAATGTGATTGAATAGAGGTTTATTTAAGACGTCTTTGCTCATTGTTTTGGGGGGTTTTATGGATGTTTGGGCTACATTTTGCTTTGGTGTGAACAAGCATGTCCCCTCTTGTTGGTCCATAGAGGGAGGTGGTACTACAGGAATGGACTCTGAGCTGGTTTAAAGGAAAGGGGAATCCTACACTCTTCAACTTTTATCTGAGTGAAAACTAGAGGTCAGATACTGGGGTTGGTGTCCTGAATTCCTTCAATATACCTTTTTAGTTATATAAGAGTATTTTTGTTATTGTCTATGAAATATCTATATCATATGGAAAATAATATCACCTATGTATTCACCACCAATATGTAACAGATGTTAACATCTTGCCATGTGTCCTTCTGAACTTTCTCTGCTTTATTAAAGAAATAAAATGTTACAGGACTTTCTATTTCAAAATAGTAGTATAGAAGCAAGCTTGTTTCAGTTCCCCCTTCCCCGACAGAAAACCAAAAGCAAGTATACAGTGCCAAGGTTGTCATCAGCAATACCCGAGAACTTAGATATGAGATTAAGACAGTTCCCAGGACCACAGAGAAGTGAAACATCTTCAAGCAGACAGTAGAGAATAGGACTTCCATATCTGTCATGCTCCTCACTCCAATCTACTCATCACCAAGCATGTGAAAAATTTTCCTCTGACTCACCGTTTCAATGCAGGGGAAAGTAAGATCAAGGTAGACAACCAGCTTCCCCACCATCTTTGGTTCCCTGGCAAGACACTTGTCCCTACTTCAACCCACAAGAAACATCTTGAATGCCTGAAAGGAGACATATCTCTGAAAAGAGCCAAAGACAAAGGGGAAGGTGAGACTACCATCCCCAGCCCTGGAAACTCTTCTTGATAACTTGGCCAAAGGCGACACTAAACCCAAAATGCTATTCAGCAGCATCATGTTGTGGAGGTGCAATCCACAGGTTTCCTGGTCACATATCCCTAGCTAGGCTTCCCACACTGCCAGGATACCCCCTTAGGGACCTCCCCCATTTCAGGACAGGCAGGCATCTGATTATTCACTAACGCTGAGGCAAATCTGAAATCAAGGTACCATCTAGTGAGAAAAAGGAGGCAGTGACCTAGTGGAAAATAAATAAAAAGAATATCGGCCGGGTGCAGTGGCTGACACCTATAATCCCAGTATTTTGGGAGGCCGAGGCAGGTAGATTGCCTGAGCTCAGGCGTTCGAGACCACCCTGGGCAACACAGTGCAACCCTGTCTCTACTAAAAATACGAAAATTAGGTGGGTGTGGTGGCATGTGTCTGTAGTCCCAGCTACTTGGGAGGTTGAGGCAGAAGAATCACTTGTACCTAGGAAGTGGAGGTTGCAGTGAGCCAGGATCGCACCACTGCACTCCAGCCTGGTGACAGAGCAAGACTCCATCAAAAAAAATAAAGAAAGAAAGAAGAAGAAAATCAACAGGTAAAATACAAAGACTCTCTAAGCAAACATACCTAATCAAAACTAGCCATACAAAGAATACAGAATAAAAAACTAATCCTATTGTGAATAGTACTGCAATAAACATAAGTGTGCACGTGTCTTTATAGCAGCATGATTTATAATCCTTTGGGTATATACCCAGTAATGGGATGGCTGGGTCAAATGGTATTTCTAGTTCTAGATCCTTGAGGAATCGCCACACTGTCTTCCACAATGGTTGAACTAGTTTACAGTCCCACCAACAGTGTCAAAGTGTTCCTATTTCTCCACATCCTCTCCAGCACCACCAGCCCAAATGCCCATCAATTATAGACTGGATTAAGAAAATGTGGCACATATACACCATGGAAGACTATGCAGCCATAAAAAAGGAGGAGTTCATGTCCTTTGTAGGGACATGGATGAAGCTGGAAACCATCATTCAGAACCAACTATCGCAAGGATAGAAAACCAAACACCGCATGCTCTTACTCATAGGAGGGAATCAAACAATGAGAACACTTGGACACAGGAAGGGGAACATCACACACCAGGGCCTGTCGTGGGGTGGGGAGAGGGGGGAGGATAGCATTAGGAGATATACCTAATGTAAATGATGAGTTAATGGGTGCAGCACACCAACATGGCACATGTATACATAGGTAACAAACCTGCACCTTGTGCACATGTACCCTAGAATTTAAAGTATAATAAATAAATAAATAAATAATCCTCCAACACAAAGACATAGACATACATTCTCAGGAAACAACAACAAAAGGAACCATCATTTCTCCAAACCAGTCAAAGGAACCAGTGACTGATCCTAAGGAGATGATAATATGTGAACTCCCTGATCAAGAATTAAAAAGAATAATTTTAAGGAATATCAGTAATCTCTAAGGTAAGACAAAAAGAAATTCACAAGTTTTTCAGAGAAATTTAACAAAGAGATTAAAATTAGTTAAAAAAATGGAAATCTTGGAACTTAGAAACACATTTGCTGAACTGAAAATTAATTAGAGGCTCTAAACAACAGAATGGATGAAGTAAAGGAAAGAATTAGTGAGCTCAATGATAGACAATTCTAAAATATACAACGAGGGGAAAAATTTTAAAAAAATGAAAACAAAGAAAACCCACAAGATAGAGAAAATTACCTGAAAAGACAAAATCTAAATTATTGGTGTTTAAGTGGGAGCTAAGCAAGAACAATGGCTAAAAATCTTAATCAAAGAAAAAACAACAGAAAATGTTCTAAAACTTGAGAAAGATATAAATACCCAGGAGCAGGAAGTTCAGAGAATACCAAACAGATTTGACCCAAATAAGACTACCCAAAGGAATTTAATAATAAAACTCACAAAAGTCAAGGACTAAAAGAAGATCCTGAAAGCAGCAATAGAAAAGAAGCAAATAACATATGAAGAAGTTCCAAACTGTCTGGGAACAAACTTCTCAGTGGAAACCATACAGGCCAGGTGGGAATGAAACAACATTTTCAAAGTGCTGAAAGAAAGAAAAAAAAGTCCTGCCATCCAAGAATACTGTATCCAGCAAGTCTATACTCGAAATATGAAGGAGAGATAAAGTCATTCCCAGACAAAAACAGAGAATTTACCACTACCAGACCTGTCTTACTTGAAATGCTAAAGTCAGTACTTCAATCTAAAAGAAAAAAAAACCACTAACATGCAGAAAAAAAAATATGAAGGTATAAAACACACTGGTAAAATAAATATTTAAATCGATATATAAAATAAATATATAACACATGGATACACAGACAACCCCAGGATAATCTGAAACTGTAATTGTGATGTGCAATGTACTCATAACTATTATGAAGCTCAATGGGCAAATCTGTCAAAAACAATAACAATTATAAGCACAACAGCCTGTTAAGAGATAGGCAATATAAAAATACATAAATGGAGTCAACTAAAAGTCTAAATGGGAAGGGAGATGGAGTTAAAAGTGTAACGGGTTTTTTGTTTGTTTGATTATTTGTTTCCATTCTTTTCTTTATGATCTAAGCTGCCATCTCTTTAAAATAACTTGTTATATCTAAAAGATGTTTTCTTGTAAGCCTCATGGTAAACACAGTGGAAAAACCTATAACAGATTCAGTAAAAATAAAAAGCAACAAATTAAAGCATATTACAAGAGAAAATCATTTAACCACAAGGAAAGACAGTATTAAAGACAGAAAAGAAGAGAGGAGTCTCAAAATAACCAGGAAATAAGCAACAAAATGACAGTACAAAGTCTATACTTATCAATAGTAACACTGAATATAAATGGTCTCAATTCTCCAATTAAAAGCCATGGAATGGCTGAATAGATTAAGAAACAAGACAAAACTAGATATTGCCTACAAAAAACCCACTTTGTCTATAAAGACACATGTAAATTCAAAGTGAAGGGGTGGAAAAGGATATTTCATGCAACTTGAAACCAAAACAGAGCAGGAGAAGCTAGACTTATACCAGATAAAATAAACCAAAAGTCAAAGACTACAAAAAGAGACAAAGAAAATCACTATGTAAACAAGTAAATTTAACAAGGGGATATATAACAATTATAAATATTTACACACTTGACATTAGAGTACTCAAGTATCTAAAGCGAACATGAATAGATCTAAAGGGAGAGATAGGCTGCCAAACAATAATTATAGGATACTTCAAAACTCCACTCTCAGTAGCAAACAGTTCATTCAGACAGAAAATCAACAAAGAAATATCAGAATTAAACTACACAGTAAGTCAAATAAGCATAACTGACATTTACAGAACATTTCACCAAACTGCTGCAGAACACACATTCTTTCATCAGAACATAGAACAATCTTGAGCCAACAAAAAGTCTCAACAAATTTTAAAACATAGAAATAATATGAAGTATCTTTTCTGACTGGAATAGAATTAAATTAGAAATTGATAACAAGAAGAATCTCAGAAACTACACAAACATACAGAACTTAAAGAACAAGCTCCAAAGCAATGAAAGGATCAACGAAGAAACTAAAAAGGAAAACTAAAAATTTCTTGAACAAACAAAAATGGAAATACAACATACCAGAATCAATTAAATACATTAAAAGCAGTACTAAGAGAAATATTTATAGCAATAATACCTAAATCAAAAAAGAAGGAAAACTTCAAATAAATGACCTAACAATGCACCTCAAGGAACTAGAAATCCAAAAACAGAACAATCCCAAAATTAGTAGAAGGAAAGAAATAATAAAGATTGGAGAAGAAATAAATGAAATTGAGACAAAAAAAAAAAACCCAACACAGAAGACTGACAAAATGAAAATTTGGTTTTTTGAACAGATAAACGAAATTGCCAAACCTTTAGCTAAGATTAAATACAAGAGGGAAGACCCAAATAAATAAATTCAGATAAAAAAATGAACACATAACTGAGACCTCAGATACAAAAAATCATGAGAATATTATAAGCAACTATATGCCAACAAATTGGAAAACCTAGAAGAAATGGATAAATTCTTAGATACATACCACCTACAAAGATTAAACCTTGAAGAAATGGTAAACCTCTATAAACCAATAATGAGTAGGGGGAAGAAGTTAACGTGTAGTTATTTTATTAGTTTTTTTGTTTTTTTGCTTGTTAGATTTTTTAATTTACGCAATAAGTATTAAGTTGTTATCAGTTTAAAATAATGAGTTATAAGATATTATTTACAAGCCTCATGGTAACCTCAAATCTGGACCCATACAACAGAATCACAAAAATAAAAAGCAAGAAATTAAAATATATTCTTAGAGAAAGTCACCTTCATTAGACAAGAGAAAAGGAAAGAAGAGAAGACGACAAAACCATCAGAAAACAAGTAACAATGGGGGGGAGGAGCCAAGATGGCCGAATAGGAACAGCTCCGGTCTACAGCTCCCAGCGCGAGTGACGCAGAAGACGAGTGATTTCTGCATTTCCATCTGAGGTACCGTGTTCATCTCACTAGGGAGTGCCAGAGAGTGGTCGCAGGTCAGTGGGTGAGTGCACCGTGCGCCAGCCTAAGCAGGGGCGAGGCATTGCCTCACTCGGGAAGCGCAAGGGATCAGGGAGTTCCCTTTCCAGGGGTGACAGATGGCACCTGGAAAATCGGGCCACTCCCACCCGAATACTGTGCTTTTCCGACGGGCTTAGGAAACGGTGCCCCAGGAGAATATAGCCCAAACCTGGCTCAGAGGGTCCTACGCCCACGGAGTCTCGCTGATTGCTAGCACAGCAGTCTGAGATCAAACAGCAAGTCGGCAGCGAGGCTAGGGGAGGGGCGCCCGCCATTGCCCAGGCTCTCTTAGGTAAACAAAGCAGCCTGGAAGCTTGAACTGGGTGGAGCCCACCACAGCTCAAGGAGGCCTGCCTGCCTCTGTAGGCTCCACCTCTGGGGGCAGGGCACAGACAAACAAAAAGACAGCAGTAACCTCTGCAGACTTAAATGTCCCTGTCTGACAGCTTTGAGGAGAGCAGTGGTTCTCCCAGCACGCAGCTGGAGATCTGAGAACGGGCTGACTGCCTCCTCAAGTGGGTCCCTGACCCCTGACCCCCGAGCAGCCTAACTGGGAGGCACCCCCCAGCAGGGGCAGACTGACACCTCACACGGCCGGCCAGGTACTCCAACAGACCTGCAGCTGAGGGTCCTCTCTGTTAGAAGGAAAACTAACAGAAAGGACACCCACACCAAAAACCCATCTGTACATCACCATCATCAAAGACCAAAAGTAGATAAAACCACAAAGATGGGGAAAAAACAGAGCAGAAAAACTGGAAACTCTAAAAAGCAGAGTACCTCTCCTCCTCCAAAGGAACGCAGTTCCTCACCAGCAACGGAACAAAGCTGGACGGAGAATGACTTCGACGAGCTGAGAGAAGAAGGCTTCAGACGATCAAATTACTCTGAGCTACGGGAGGATATTCAAACCAAAGGCAAAGAAGTTGAAAACTTTGAAAAAAATTTAGAAGAATGTATAACTAGAATAACCAATACAGAGAAGTGCTTAAAGGAGCTGATGGAGCTGAAAACCAAGGCTCGAGAACTACGTGAAGAATGCAGAAGCCTCAGGAGCCGATGCGATCAAATGGAAGAAAGGGTATCAGCCCTGGAAGACGAAATGAATGAAATGAAGCGAGAAGGGAAGTTTAGAGAAAAAAGAATAAAAAGAAATGAGCAAAGCCTCCAAGAAATGTGGGACTATGTGAAAAGACAAATCTACGTCTGATTGGTGTACCTGAAAGTGACGGGGAGAATGGAAACAAGTTGGAAAACACTCTGCAGGATATTATCCAGGAGAACTTCCCCAATCTAGCAAGGCAGGCCAACATTCAGATTCAGGAAATACAGAGAACGCCACAAAGATACTCCTCGAGAAGAGCAACTCCAAGACACATAAATGTCAGATTCACCAAAGTTGAAATGAAGGAAAAAATGTTAAGGGCAGCCAGAGAGAAAGGTCGGGTTACCATCAAAGGGAAGCCCATCAGACTAACAGCGGATCTCTCGGCAGAAACCCTACAAGCCAGAAGAGAGTGGGGGCCAATATTCAAC
This sequence comes from Pongo pygmaeus, assembly GCF_028885625.2. NCBI lineage: Eukaryota > Metazoa > Chordata > Mammalia > Primates > Hominidae > Pongo > Pongo pygmaeus. The sequence continues at coordinate 152,794,966 of NC_072396.2, read as the reverse complement.
ATTCTTAAAGAAAAGAATTTTCAACCCAGAATTTCATATCCTGCCAAACTAAGCTTCATAAGTGAAGGAGAAATAAAATACTTTACAGACAAGCAAATGCTGAGAGATTTTGTCACCACCAGGCCTGCCCTAAAAGAGCTCCTGAAGGAAGCGCTAAACATGGAAAGGCACAACCGGTACCAGCCACTGCAAAATCATACCAAAATGTAAAGACCATCGAGACTAGGAAGAGACTGCATCAACTAACGAGCAAAATAACCAGCTAACATCATAATGACAGGATCAAATTCACACATAACAATATTAACTTTAAATGTAAATGGACTAAATGCTCCAATTAAAAGACACAGACTGGCAAATTGGATAAAGACTCAAGACCCATCAGTGTGCTGTATTCAGGAAACCCATCTCACGTGCAGAGACACACATAGGCTCAAAATAAAAGGATGGAGGAAGATCTACCAAGCAAATGGAAAACAAAAAAAGGCAGGCGTTGCAATCCTACTCTCTGATAAAACAGACTTTAAACCAACAAAGATCAAAAGAGACAAAGAAGGCCATTACATAATGGTAAAGGGATTAATTCAACAAGAAGAGCTAACTATCCTAAATATATATGCACCCAATACAGGAGCACCCAGATTCATAAAGCAAGTCCTGAGTGACCTACAAAGAGACTTAGACTCCCACACATTAATAATGGGAGACTTTAACACCCCACTGTCAACATTAGACAGATCAACGAGACAGAAAGTCAACAAGGATACCCAGGAATTGAACTCAGCTCTGCACCAAGCCGACCTAATAGACATCTACAGAACTCTCCACCCCAAATCAACAGAATATACATTTTTTTCAGCACCACGCCACACCTATTCCAAAATTGACCATATACTTGGAAGTAAAGCTCTCCTCAATAAATGTAAAAGAACAGAAATTGTAACAGACTATCTCTCAGATCACAGTGCAATCAAGCTAGAACTCAGGATTAAGAATCTCACTCAAAACCGCTCATCTACATGGAAACTGAACAACCTGCTCCTGAATGACTACTGGGTACATAACGAAATGAAGGCAGAAATAAAGATGTTCTTTGAAACCAATGAGAACAAAGACACAACATACCAGAATCTCTGGGATGCATTCAAAGCAGTGTGTAGAGGGAAATTTATAGCACTAAATGCCCACAGGAGAAAGCAGGAAAGATCCAAAATTGACACCCTAACATCACAATTAAAAGAACTAGAAAAGCAAGAGCAAACACATTCAAAAGCTAGCAGAAGGCAAGAAATAACTAAAATCAGAGCAGAACTGCAGGAAATGGAGACACAAAAAACCCTTCAAAAAATAAATGAATCCAGGAGCTGGTTTTTTGAAAGGATCAACAAAATTGATAGACTGCTAGCAAGATTAATAAAGAAAAAAAGAGAGAAGAATCAAATAGATGCAATAAAAAATGATAAAGGGGATATCACCACCGATCCCACAGAAATACAAACTACCATCAGAGAATACTACAAATTCCTCTACGCAAATAAACTAGAAAATCTAGAAGAAATGGATAAATTCCTCAACACATACACCCTCCCAAGACTAAATCAGGAAGAAGTTGAATCTCTGAATAGACCAATAACAGGAGCTGAAATTGTGGCAATAATCAATAGCTTACCAACCAAAAAAAGTCCAGGACCAGATGGGTTCACAGCCGAATTCTACCAGAGTTACAAGGAGGAGCTGGTACCATTCCTTCTGAAACTATTCCAATCAATAGAAAAAGAGGGAATCCTCCCTAACTCATTTTATGAGGCCAGCATCATCCTGATACCAAAGCCTGGCAGAGACACAACAAAAAAGAGAATTTTAGACCAATATCCTTGATGAACATTGATGCAAAAATCCTCAATAAAATACTGGCAAACAGAATCCAGCAGCACATCAAAAAGCTTATCCACCATGATCAAGTGGGCTTCATCCCTGGGATGCAAGGCTGGTTCAATATACGCAAATCAATAAATGTAATCCAGCATATAAACAGAACCAAAGACAAAAACCACATGATTATCTCAATAGATGCAGAAAAGGCTTTTGACAAAATTCAACAACCCTTCATGCTAAAAACTCTCAATAAATTAGGTATTGATGGGACATATCTCAAAATAATAAGAGCTATTTATGACAAACCCACAGCCAATATCATACTGAATGGGCAAAAACTGGAAGCATTCCCTTTGAAAACTGGCACATGACAGGGATGCCCTCTCTCACCACTTCTATTCAACATAGTGTTGGAAGTTCTGGCCAGGGCAATTAGGCAGGAGAAGGAAATCAAGGGTATTCAAGTAGGAAAAGAGCAAATCAAATTGTCCCTGTTTGCAGATGACATGATAGTATATCTAGAAAACCCCATTGTCTCAGCCCAAAATCTCCTTGAGCTGATAAGCAACCTCAGCAAAGTCTCAGGATACAAACTCAATGTACAAAAATCACAAGCATTCTTATACATCAATAACAGACAAACAGAGAGCCAAATCATGAGTGAACTCCCATTCACAATTGCTTCAAAGAGAATAAAATACCTAGGAATCCAACTTACAAGAGATGTGAAGGACCTCTTCAAGGAGAACTATAAACCACTGCTCAAGGAAATAAAAGAGGATACAAACAAATGGAAGAACATTCCATGCTCATGGGTAGGAAGAATCAATATCATGAAAATGGCCATCCTTCCCAAGGTAATTTACAGATTCAATGCCATCCCCATCAAGTTACCAATGACTTTCTTCACAGAATTGGAAAAAACTACTTTAAAGTTCATATGGAACCAAAAAAGAGCCCGCATCGCCAAGTCAATCCTAAGCCAAAAGAACAAAGCTGGAGGCATCACGCTACCTGACTTCAAACTATACTACAAGGCTACAGTCACCAAAACAGCATGGTACTGGTACCAAAACAGAGACATAGATCAATGGAACAGAACAGAGCCGTCAGAAATAACGCCACATATCTACAACTATTTGATCTTTGACAAACCTGAGAAAAACAAGAAATGGGGAAAGGATTCCCTATTTAATAAATGGTGCTGGGAAAACTGGCTAGCCATATGGAGAAAGCTGAAACTGGATCCCTTCCTTACACCTTATACAAAAATTAATTCAAGATGGATTAAAGACTTAAATGTTAGACCTAAAACCATAAAAACCCTAGAAGAAAACCTAGGCATTACCATTCAGGACATAGGCATGGGCAAGGACTTCATGTCTAAAACACCAAAAGCAATGGCAACAAAAGCCAAAATTGACAAATGGGATCTAATTAAACTCAAGAGCTTCTGCACAGCAAAGGAAACTACCATCAGAGTGAACAGGCAACCTACAAAATGGGAGAAAATTTTTGCAACCTACTCATCTGACAAAGGGCTAATATCCAGAATCTACAATGAACTCCAACAAATTTACAAGAAAAAAACAAACAACCCCATCAAAAAGTGGGCGAAGGACATGAACAGACACTTCTCAAAAGAAGACATTTATGCAGCCAAAAAACACATGAAAAAATGCTCACCATCACTGGCCATCAGAGAAATGCAAATCAAAACCACAATGAGATACCATCTCACACCAGTTAGAATGGCAATCATTAAAAAGTCAGGAAACAACAGGTGCTGGAGAGGATGTGGAGAAATAGGAACACTTTTACACTGTTGGTGGGACTGTAAACTAGTTCAACCCTTGTGGAAGTCAGTGTGGCGATTCCTCAGGGATCTAGAACTAGAAATTCCATTTGACCCAGCCATCCCATTACTGGGTATATACCCAAAGGACTATAAATCATGCCGCTATAAAGACACATGCACACGTATGTTTATTGCGGCATTATTCACAATAGCAAAGACTTGGATCCAACCCAAATGTCCAACAATGATAGACTGGATTAAGAAAATGTGGCACATATACACCATGGAATACTATGCAGCCATAAACAATGATGAGTTCATGTCCTTTGTAGGGACATGGATGAAATTGGAAATCATCATTCTCAGTAAACTATCGCAAGAACAAAAAACCAAACACTGCATATTCTCACTCATAGGTGGGAATTGAACAATGAGAACACATGGTCACAGGAAGGGGAACATCACACTTCGGGGACTGTTGTGGGGTTGGGGGAGGGGGGAGGGATAGTATTGGGAGATATACCTAATGCTAGATGACGAGTTGGTGGGTGCAGTGCACCAGCATGGCACATGTATACATATGTAACTTACCTGCACGTTGCACACATGCACCATAGAGCCTAAAGTATAATAATAATAATAATAATAATAATAAAAAGAAAAAAAAAGAAAACAAGTAACAAAATAGCAGGAGTAAGTAATTATGTATCAATGATAACATTAAGTTTATATTAACTAAACTCCCCAATCAAAAGAAATAGAGTGGCAGAATAGATCATAAAACAAGACCCAATGTTCTTCTCCTCAGCACAAGGATCATTCTCAAGTATAGACCATATGATAGGCCAGAAAATAAGTCTTAAAGCATTCAAAAAATTTAAATCATATCAAGAAACTTCTCTGATCACAATGACCAAAATGAAACTAGAAATCAATAACAAAAAGAATTTTGGAAATTATACAAACACACGGAAATTAAACAATATGCTCCTGAATAACCAGTGGGTCAATGAATAGATTAAGAAGGAAATTGAAAAATTTCTTGAAACAAATCATAATGGAAATACACCATACCACAACATATGGGATTCAGTGAAAGCAGTACTAAGAAGGAATTTAATAGCTGTACATGTCTACATCAAAAAAAGAAAAACTCAAAATAAACAACCTAATGGTGCATCTCAAGAAAACCAAGAGCAAACTAAACACAAACTTAGTAGAAGTAAAGAAAAATTAAATATCAAAGTAGAAATAGATGAAATTGAAATGAAAAAAATATAAACGACCAACAAAACAAAAAGTTGTTTCTTGAAAAACTAAATTTGACAAAGCTTCCACCAGACTATTAATAAGAAAACAAGAGAGAAGATCAAAATAAATAAAATCAGAAATGAATAAGTAGTTATTACAACCTACACCACAGAAATTCAAAGGCTCATTAGAAGTTACTATAAGTGATGCTATGCCAATGAATAGGAAAACCTAGAAGAAATAGATAAGTTCCTAGACACAACCTACCAAGATTGAATCATGAAGAAATCCAAAATCTGAACAGACCAATAACAGTAATGAGATTAAAGCCATTTTAAAAAGTCTCCCAGCAAAGAAAAGCCTGGGACTCAATGGCTTCCCTGCTGAATATTACCAATCATTTAAAGAAGAACTGATATTATCCCTACTCAAACAATTCCAAAAAATAGACAAGAAAGGAACACTTATAAACTCATTCTATGAGGTCAATATGGCCCTACCACCAAAACCAGACAAACACACATCACAAAAAGAGAACTATAGGCCACTATCCCTGATGAACATTGATGCAAAAATTTTCAACAGAATTAAAGCAAATAGAATTCAACAACACGATAGAAAGGTCATTCATTATGACCAAGTGGGATTTACTCCAGGGATGCAAAGATGATTCAACATAGGCAAATTAACCAATGTGATACATCATATCAACAGAATGAAGGACAAAAATCATAGGATCATATCAACCGATGTTGAAAAAGCATCGGATAAAATTCAATATCCCTTTATGGTAAAAACCCTCAAAAAACTGGGTATAGAAAGAACATACCTCAATATGATAAAAGCCATATATGACAGACCCAAAGCTAGTATCATAGTGAATGGGGAAAAACTGAAAGCCTTTCCTCTAAGATTGGGACCATGACAAGGATGTCTATTTCACCATAGTTATTCACTAGTACTGGAAGTCATAACTAGATCAATCAGACAAGACAAAGAAAGGTCTCTCTGAATTGGAAAAGGAGAAGTCAAATTATTCCTCTTTGCAGATGGTATGATCTCATATTTGGAAAAACCTTAAGACTCTATCAAAAATTATTGGAACTGATAAACAAATTAAGTAAAGTTGCAGGATACAAAATCAGCATACAAAAATCAGTAGCATTTCTGTATGCCAACAGCAGACAATCTGAAAAAAAATTTAAAAGTAGGCCCATTTGCAATAGCAACAAATAAAATTAAATACTTATGAATTAACCAAAGAATTGAATGACCTCTACAAGGAAAACTATAAAAAACTGATAAAAGAAATTGAAGAGGACACACACACAAAATGGAAAGATAGGCCATGTTTATGGATTGGAAGAATCGATGTTGTTAAAATGTTCATACTATCCAAAGCAATCTGCAGATTCAATGCAATCCCTATTAAAGTACAAATGACATTCTTCACAGAATTAGAAAAAAAAAATCCTAAAATTTATATGGAATCACAAAAGACCCAGAACAGCCAAAGCTATCCTGAGCATAAGGAATGAAACTGGAAGAACCACATTGCCTGACTTCAAACTATGCTACAGAGTCATAGTAACCAAAACAGTATGATACTACAATGAAAACAGACACAGAGACCAATGGCATACAATAGAGAACCCTGAAATAAATCCATACATCTACAGCAAACTCATTTTCAGCAAAGGTGCCAAAAACATACAATGGGAAAAGGACAGTCTCTTCAGTAAATGGCACTAGGAAAATTGGATATCTGTATATAGAAGAATGGAACTAGACTCCTGTCCCTCACCATGCAAAAATCAAATCAAAGTGGATTAATGACTTAAATCTAAGACCTCAGACTATAAAAGTATTAAAAGAAAACATTGAAATAAAATAATCACACCACAATTAGAATGGCTTTTATCCAAAAGACAGGTAATAATGAACACTGGCAAAAATGTGCAGAAAAGGGAACCCTCAATACATTGCTGCTGGAAGTGTAAATTAGTACAACCACTATGGAGAACAGTTTGGAGGTTCCTCAAAAACTAAAAGTAGAACTACTATATGATCCAGAAATTCCACTGCTGGGTATTTACCCAAAAGAAAGGAAATCAGTATATCGAAGAGATATCTGCACTCCCATGTGTACTCACAATAGCAATATTCACTTGGGAGCAACCCAAGTGTCCATCAACAGACAAATTAATAAATAAAATGTGGTACATATACACAATGGACTACTATTCAGCCATAGAAAATAATGAGATTCTGTTATTTGCAACGACATGGATGCAACCAGAGGTCATTGTGTTAAGTTAAATAAGCCAAGCACAGAAAGACAAACTTTGCATATTCTCACTCATTCCTTGCAAATTGAAAGCAATTGAACTCACGGAGATGAAGAGTAGGAGGCTGGTTATCAGAAGATGGGAATGGTAGTGGGGTCCTGAGGAGGAGGTGGGGATAGTTAATGGGTACAGAAAAATAGAAAGAATAAGACCTACTATTTGATAGCAGAACAGGGCGACTATAGTCAAAAATAACTTAATTGTAGACTTTAAAATAACTTAAAATGTGGAATTGGATTGTTTGTAACACAAAGAATAAATGCTTGAGGGGATGGAAACCCCGTTCTCTATGATGTGATTATTTCACATCATATGCCTGTATCAAAACTTTTCATGTATTCCATCAATATATACACCTACTATGTACCCACAAAAATTAAAAATTAAAAAATAATGCAAATTAAAACAATTGAACTCATGGAGATAGAGAGTAGAATGATGGTTACCAGAGGCGAGAAGGATAGTTAGGGGGGTCATGGAGGGAAGGAGGCTGGTTAATAGGTACAAAAACATAGAAAGAATAAATAAGATCTAGTATTTGATAGCACAGGAGGGTAACTATAGTCAATAATAACTTAATTGTACATTTTACAACAACTAAAAGAGTATAATTAGATGGTTTGTAAAATGAATGATAAATGCTTGAGGTGATGGATACTTCACCCTGATGATTACACACTGTATGCTTATATCAAAATATTAAATATACCCCATAAATATATACACCTACTATATACTCACAAAAATTAAAAATTTAAAAAAAAACTGGGTATAGAAGGAACATACCTCAACATAATAAATGGCACATATGACAAACCCACAGTTAACATTTTACCGAATGGGAAAAAATTGAAGGCCTTTCCCCTAAGATCTGGAAGATAATGATGCCCACTTTCATCACTTTTATTCATCATAGTATTGGAAGTCCTAGTCAGAGCAGTTCAGCAAGAGAAAGAAATAAAGGGCATACAAATTGGAAAGGAAAAATCTAAATTATCCTTGTTTGCAGATGAAATGATTTTTGAAAACTTAAAGACTCCAACAAAAACTGTAAGAATTGATAAATGAATTTAGCAAAGTTGTAGGATACAAAATTGACATACAAAATCAGTAGCATTTATATATGCCAACAGCAAACAAGTTGAAAAAGAAATCAAGAAAACAATCCCATTTACAATAGCCAAAAAGAATATAAAATGCCTAGGAATCAATTTAACTAAAGAAGTGAAAGATGTTTGCAAGGAAACTATAAAACTCTGATTAAAGAAATTGATGAAGGCAGACAAAAAAAATAGAAATACATTCCATGCTCATGGGTTGGAAGAATTAATATTGTTAAAATGACAAAACTACCTGATATGGTTTGAATGTCCCCACCCAAATCTCACCTTGAAATGTAATAATCCGGATCTGTCAAGGGCGGGGCCAAGTGTGGATAATTGAATCATGAGGGTGTTTTCACCCATAGTGTTCTTGTGGTGGTGAATAAGTCTCACAAGATCTGATGGTTTTAAAAATGGGAGTTCCAGCTGGGTGCAATGGTTCACATCTGTAATCCCAGCACTTTGGGAGGCCGAGGTTGGTGGATCACTTGAGGTCAGGAGTTTGAGACCAGCCTAGCCAACATGGGGAAACCCTATCTCTACTAAAAATACAAAAACTAGCCAGGCGTGGTGGCACGTGCCTATAGTCCCAGCTACTCAGGGGGCTGAGGCAGGAGAATTGCTGGAACCTGGGAGGTGGAGAAGCAGTGAGCCGAGATTGTGCCACTGCCCTCCAGCCTTGGAGACAGAGTGAGACTCCATCTCAAAAAAAAAAAAAAAAAAAGAAAAGAAAAAGAAAAAAGAAAAATGGGAGTTCCCCTGCTCAAACTCTTTTGCCTGCTGCCATGTAAGATGCAGCTTTGCTTCTCCTTTTCCTTCCACCATGATTGTGGGGTCTCCCCAGCCATGTGGAACTGTGAGTCCATTAAACCTCTTCCCTTTGTAAATTACCCAGCCTCGGGTATGTGTTTATTAGCAGTGTGAGAACAGACTAATACAGTAAATTGGTACTGGGAAGTGGGGTGCTGCTGTAAAGATACCTGAAAATGTGGGACTGACTTTGGAACTGGGTAACAGGCAGAGCTTGGAACAGTTTGGAGGGGCCGGAAGAGGACATGAAGATGTGGGAAAGTTTGGAACTTCCTAGAGACTTGTTGAATGACTTTGACCAAAATGCTGATAGTGATATGGACAATGAAGTCCAGGTTGAGGTGGTCTTAGATGGAGATGAGGAACTTGTTGGGAACTGCAATAAAGGTGACACTTGTTGTGTTTTAGCAAACAGACTGGTGGCATGGCATTTTGCCACTACCCTAGAGATTTGTGGAACTTCGAACTTGAGAGAGATGATTTAGGGCATCTGGTAGAAGAAATTACTAAGCAGCAAAGCATTCAAGAGGTGACAGAGCATAAAAGTTTGGAAAATTTGCAGCCTGACAATGTGATAGAAAAGAATAACCCATTTTCTGGAGAGAAATTCAAGCCAGCTGCAGAAATTTGCATAAGTAACGAGGAGCCAGATGTTAATCACCAACACAATGGGGAAAATGTCTTCAGGGCTTGTCAGAGACCTTCATGGCAGCTCCTCCCATCACAGGCCTAAAGGCCTAGGAGGAAAAAAAATGATTTTGTGGGCTGGATCCAGGGCCTGCCTGCTATGTGCAGCCTTGGGACTTGGTGCCCTGTGTCTCAGCAGCTCCAGCCATGGCTAAATGGGGCCAAGGTATAGCTCGGGCTGTTGCTTCAGAGGGTGCAAACTCCAAGCCTTAGCAGCTTCTACATGGTGTTGGTCCTGCAGGTATGCAGAAGACAAGAATTGAACCTTGTCTCAAGGTTCAATTGAGGCGGAGGTTATAAATTACCCAGTCTGGGGTATGTCTTTATTAGCAGCATGAGAACAGACTAATACACTACCCAAAGCAATTTACAGATACAATGCAATCTTTATCAAAATACCAAGACATTTTTCACAGAAAGAGAGTAAACAATTCTAAGATGTATATGTAACTACAAAAGACCCCAAATAGGTAAAGCATTCCTGACCAAAAAGCGCAGAGCTGGAAACATCACACCACCTGACTTGAAAATATATTACAAAGCTATAGTAGGCAAAACAGCATGGTACTGCCAGAAAAACAGACATATAAACTAACAGAACAGAGTAAAGAACCCAGATATAAATCTATGCATTTACAGCCAACTCATTTTTTTTTATAAAGGTGCCAAGAACCTACAATGAAGAAAGGACAGTGTCTTCAATAAATGGTGTTGGAAAATTTGAATAATCATATGTAGAAGAATGAAAGTAGACCTCTATCTCTCACCATACACAAACATCAATTCAAAATGTATTAATGACTCCAATCTAAGACCTCAAACTGTGAAACCACTAGAAAGAAACATTGGAAAAGCACTCCTGGACATTGGGCTGGGCAAAGTTTTTGTGTAAGACCTCAAAAGCACAGGTAACAAAAGTAAAAATAGGCAAATGGGATCACTTTAAGCTAAAAATCTTCTGCACAACAAAGGAAACAATCAACAAAGTGAAGAGATAGCCCACTGAATGGGAGAAAATGTTTGCAAACTATCCGTTTGGCAAGGGATTAATAACCAGAATATATGAGAAACTCAAAAAACTCAATAGCAGAGAAACAAATAATATGATTAAAAAATGGGCAAAAGATCCGAACAGACATTAATCAAAAGAAGACATACAAATAGCAAACAGGTATATACAAAATTCTCAACATTGCTAATCATCAGAATAATGCAAATCAAAACCATAATGAGATATTATCTCATCCCAGTTAAAATGGCTTTTATTACAAAACAAAGAATAACAGATGATGGCGAGGATGTGAAGAAAGGGGAAACCCTCGTATGCTGTTGGTGGGAATGTAAATTAGTACACCACTATGGAAAACAGTATGGACATTCCTCAAAAAAACTAAAAAACAGAACTGTCACATGGTCCAGCAATCCCACTGCTGGGTATATCCCCCAAATAAATGAAGTTAGTATATCAAAGAAATATCTAAGCTCCATCTTCATTATAGAACTACTCACAATAGCAAAGATATGGAATCAACTTAAGTATCCATCAACGGATGAGTGGATAAAGAAAATGTGGTATCTATACACAATGGAATACTATTTAGTTATTAAAAAAAGAATGAAATCCTGTCATTTGCAGCAACGTGAATGGAACTGGTGGACATTTTAAGTGAAATAAACCAGGCACAGAAAGACAAATATTTCATTTTCTCACTCATATGTGGGAACTAAAAAAAAGTAGATATTATGAAGGCAAAAAGTAGATTATTGGTTACCAGAGGCCAGGAAGAGGAGGTTAGAGGAAGGAGGATGAATAAAATAAATAAATAAAGGGGAATAGCTGTTTGAAAAAATAAAGTAAAATGGAATAGAAATAAAATGTTAGAGCTAAAGCTCCAAACCCCTCCCATCTTTTTCCTGCCTTTCCCTCCTTAGAATAACCACTCTGCTGAAGTTGCTGTGTATCATTTCAATAAATGGTCTTTTCTAGGTTTTATTTTTTTGAGATAGGGTCTTACTGTGTCACCCAGGCTGAAGTGCAGTGGTGCAATCATGGCTTATTGCACCCTCGACCTCCCGGGCTCAAGAGATCTGCCCACCTCAGCCTCCCAAGTAGCTGGGACTACAGGTACATGCCACCATGTCTGGCTAATTTTTGTACTTTTTGTAGAGATGAGGTTTTGGCTTATTGTCCAGGCTGGTCTCAAACTCCTGAGTTCCAAAAGTGCTAGGATTACAGGAGTGAGCCACTGTGCCTGGCCTCAATGAATGTTCTTATTCTTTTCTCTGTATGTGTGTTTCATAAACAATATACAATATCATACAGGGTAATTTTTAATTTGCATAGCTAATATCAAACTGACCACTTCCAGGTATCTATCCTAGGAAAACTTTTACATATGTTCACAAGAAGACACATATGTGCATTAGAGTACTATGCACTGTTGTACCATTTGCAATAGCAAAATTGACAGTGAATATAATCTAATCATCCATCAGTAGAGGAATTGATAAATAACACTGTGGTTTATTCATATCATAGAATACCATAGAGAAGTTAAAATAAATTGGTTATATCTAAATGTATCAACACAAATAAATCTCAAAAGCAATGTCGGATAAATAAGGCAAGTTGCAAAAATATACATGAAGGATGATACCATCTACATATTTGTTTACTCCTCTGTAACTCTAAGCTTTCTGATGTCTGTTTATTCATGTTTAAAACACAGATCACAAAATATTATTTCACAGTTATTTCAATTAAATATCTTTTACAGTTTGCAAAGCACTTTTATATACACAATCTCATTAATAAAGGCAAATAGGAAGATAAATGTGTTAATGTTTAAAAGTGCTTTTTTCAGTTTTGAGAGTCCTGAGAATTTTTAGTAAAGACTTCATTAGCTCAAGAAACCTACTAGGATCTGAGCTGTATTCTTACCTTTAGGGCCGCCATGCTCAATATATGAAAGCCATTAATTAACTTAAGCTCTGACCTTGATTGAGCTTCCTGATCAGCTACCTCTTGAACCAAAGGAGAAATAAGAATAGGAAGACACATCAAGGGAGAGCCTCTCATGGTGCTTCCTTTACAGATATATCACCCTATAAAACAACCTGAAAGTTTTAACAAGACTTCTCAGAGGAAGGTATAACATATGTTCCTTGTTTAAACTTTTAAAGTTTTCCTAGAATATAAATTGATTCAACTTTCATCATATAGTAGGCCCTCAAGAAGATGGTGTTAATACGCATTTCTTCCCAAATTCTCTTTTCTTGTCCTGGAAAAGCCAAATAATTTGAAAGCATGGATTATACTTTATCTTTGTATCTTCCAGGGCATTATTTTTGTGCATGAAAGTTGCCCAAGTGTAGAAAGCAGTACAGAACAGTAGAAAGCACTCAGGGTCTGACGTCAGACTAAACAGACCTGGCTTCAAGTCATGGATCTACCACTTATTGAGTCATGGATCTGCCAATTGACTTTGGGCTAAGGTTGCCTGATTATTTGCCAGATTTAGCAAATAAAAATCCAGGACACCCAGTAAAAATCTAGGGACATATACAAAACAATTCCTCATTGTTTATCTGAAATTAAAATTTAACCAAGCATCCTGTATTTTCATCTGGTTATCCCACTTTGAGCAAATTACTTGTCTGTGTTTCAGGCAGTTTCCCTAAAGAAATGCCCATAGGAAAGCAACATTTCCTATTCAGTCATGCCATGGATGAGGCAGAGCCGTCACCTACCCTGCTTCTCCAGAAGATGGAGTTAGGCTATTGACACTTAGTGCCCTGAAGTCAGAGACTCTAAACAATTTCCCTGAGACAGCCCTGCACAATGAAAAACAGTCCCTCCCAAAATAGTAATGGTGCCTTGTTTAATAAACACTGTGCCAAATGTCTGTGTGATAAGAGCTGCTGTGCTCAGTTTATTATTGAGTTGGCCATTTTATACTGGATGGAAAGTGTTCCCTTCCCACTTACTTTTACTGTATATGATCCAGTACCACACGTAAAACTGGAATGATGCAATTGCGGGTAATAAGTTAAAGAATGAGCAGAAATCATTTCAATTCTGTTGCCATCAGTCCAGTTACAGGCAAAAAATTCCCAAAATTCAATCCTTTCTGAGAGAAGTTTCCTATGTAACTCAGAACTAGTTCACACAAGGCAGTGGACAAACGCATGTTTTTTCTCCCACATTACTATTTTTTTCACTATCTAAACTCAAAGCATTGTAGGAATTTATGTTATGTACTATAATCCCACTCCACAATTTAATACTGCTGAATAGCTTTGAAAGGAGGGAAGATGAGAGGGTTATCATCTTATGTCTGTTCTGGAACAGCTGATTCAACGACCCAGTTTTTCTTCTGTCTGCATTCGTGGGTAACTCAGCTTGTGTTAAAAATGCTCTCTTCCCCTCTTAAACTCAGTTACCCTACTAAGTATGGTCATACATTTAGCCAAAATACAGGGGCTAAGGTGATAACAGTAAAGTGGAAAAGAGGCTTCAGCAGTTCCACAAGTAATCTCCTGAGGTTCTCTTCAATGTCACCTAAGTTAGTGGAACCTTTGGCATCAAACACCTGCATTCGAATTCCGATTATATCACTTACAAGCTCTGTCAACTCAGAAAGATATTTGACCTCTTTGTGCGTATGTCCTCATCTACAAAATGGGAATAGTAATACATACTTCAAATAATTGTCATAAGGATAAGAGAAACACTACATGTAAAGCATTTAGCACAAAGTTAGGCAGAGAACAGGTACTCAATAAGTACCTATTATTACTGTGATTCCCTCAGAGAAGCACCCCTTCTGACTCCAGGCCAATAGAATCATTGTCAGGTTAAAGTTAGCCTTGAATGACCTATGTGTGGACAATCAGGGAAATAATCAGTTTATATCCTAGCTTAATAAAGCCCTCCAGAAAGTGTCCATATGCACACATACACACACACACAAACACATGGACATGCACACCCCAAGCAAAATGAATGGGATAGCATTTCACATATAATTCAGATTCAGTTGCGTATACACTGAAAGAAACTATTTTTCATAAGCAACTTATTATTTAGAAAAAATGTGATTCACAAACTCAGTTGAAGGAATTTGGCTGAAATGTCACTGCCAATAATGAATGTCATCTTTCAAGACGGAGCCATCTATAGAATAACTTCTACAAAAGAGATAAAATGTAAATTTCCATTTTAGGCTGTATGGAAGGAGTATTTCACTCAGCTTTACAAGGAGATGGCATTATCTCCATGCTTTGTGAATCTCAGTGTCCTCCCTAGCCAATTATATCAAACTTTTTAGCACTTTTGATTCATGATTGTGCTTGACAACATCGTTTGACCCTCAGCATCCTCATTACCCTCTTCCATGCACCTTCCTATTTCACAGGGGTAAAAAACCTAAAAACTCTATTTCCCAGCCTCTCTTGCAACTAAAATTCTGGATGTGAATTCCACTTGTCCAACGAGATGCACTTGCACAAGATTTGAAATGTGGGAGGGAGGAAAATGTCATCTTCCTACTGCTTTGGCCACTGTTGGTCAAG
Source organism: Pongo pygmaeus (assembly GCF_028885625.2). Lineage (NCBI taxonomy): Eukaryota > Metazoa > Chordata > Mammalia > Primates > Hominidae > Pongo > Pongo pygmaeus. The sequence continues at coordinate 152,779,520 of NC_072396.2, read as the reverse complement.
TTTACTAGTCAGCTTTGAGCTCTGTGGGGGAGAAGTAGTGGAAGTAACAGCAGTGATGGCAGAAGTTCTTGAGTGGTAGCTTCTTAGCCTTTAGGTGACAGTTATGGTGGTGGGTTTTCCAACCTCCAATCTTCTAACCTTTCCAAGGATTTTATAAGCACTGAACCCTAACTGATACAATTCCCTTGGTGCTTTAAAAAACCTTTCCACCAAAACAATTTCATAGCAGTGAATCATAAACTCTACCTCCACAGAGTCTGGGAACATAGCCCTAAGTGAGCCCTTGAGTGCATCAAATGTCTAAAGCTCATATTTTATTTCAGAAACTAATGCAAAATTAGAATTCCGTTCCATAATTCATCTGTTTGTTTTCATACAAAAATGTTTTAACTTATTTGCCTTCAAATAAAACATATGCTAGAGGAAGGCATGCTATGCCTATTATGTATCACAGATCAGTGGTTCTCGAACCAGGATTTGCATCAGAACATGTGCAGAGCATCAATAGCTAGTTTCCCAAGATCCATGCCAGACCTTTGGAATGAGAATCTCTGAAGATTCATGGTGGATTACAGACAGTAAAATTTTAAAAACTCCCCAGTTGATTCTGTTGTGCAGCCAGGTTTGAAAAAAATTTGTTTAGATTTTCAGGAAAATATGTACCTGGATTATATTCCCTCAGTTTTCCCAAAAAGATGCTTTCAGTGAGTGAGTTGTGAGTTGATGTTTTGACTGCATTTTTATAGAGGGTAAATAGTGAAAATATTCAATCAGAGGTCTCTGTGTCTTTTGTAAAAATATAATTAAAAAACCATCGTCCTAAAGATAGCAACAATAGAAACTAGGAACTACTAGAAGAGGCAGGGAGGGAGGGAGGAGGGAGGGGATAGGTTGAAAAACTATTGGGTATTATGCTCAGTACTTGGGTGATGGGATCATTCATTTACTCCAAACCTCGGCATCACACAATATACCCAGTTAACAAACTTGCATATGTACCCCCTGAATCTAAAATAAAAATTAAAAAATAAAAACCCCCATAAAAATTAAAACAAATAAAAACTTCACAATTTCAGCTTCTTATTCAAGGAAAACAACAATCTTATATTGAAATTTACTTTTTTTGGGGGGGCGGATACCAAATTCCTTTATTTGAAGGAATTGTACAAATCAAAGAACTTAAGTTGATGTTTTGGTACAACTTATAGAAAAGGTAAAGGAAACACCAACATGCGTGCACTGCCTTGGTGACCAGGGAAGTCACCCCACAGCTATGGGGAAATTAGCCAGAGGCTTAGCTTTCATTATCACTGTCTCCCAGGGTGTGCTTGTCAAAGAGATATTCTGCCAAGCCAGATTCGGGTGCTCCCATCTTGCGCAAATTGGTCACGTGGTCACCCAATTCTCTGATGGCTTTCACCTGCTCATTCAGGTAATGTGTCTCAATGAAGTCACACAAATGGGGGTCATTTTTGTCAGTGGCCAGTTTGTGCAGTTCCAGTAGTGACTGATTCACATTTTTTTCCAAATGTAATGCACACTCCATCGCATTCAGCCCGCTCTCCCAGTCATCACAGTCTGGTTTCTTGATATCCTGAAGGAAGATTCGGCCACCTCATTGGTTCTGCAGCTTCATCAGTTTCTCAGCATGTTCCCTCTCCTCATGAGATTGGTGAAGAAAGTATTTGGCAAAGTTCTTCAAAGTCACATCATCGCGGTCAAAGTAGTAAGACATGGACAGGTAAACGTAGGAGGCGTAGAGCTCCAGGTTGATCTGGCGGTTGATGGCCGCCTCTGAGTCCTGGTGGTAGTTCTGCCGCACCTGCGAGGTGGACGCGGCCGTCATGGCGGCGACTAAGGAGAGGCGGCGGCGGTGGCTGCGCGGCGCTGGAGCGGCGGCGGGGGCCTTGGGGCAGTCCGAGGGCGCGGTGAAGAGGTGACGGAGGGCTGGCTATGGGTGGCCGGCCGGGGTAGGGGACGAGCGCCGGGTTCCGTCCAAGCACCGTTGAAGCAGGAAACCTCGACGACTCTCGGCGAAGAACGTCTCTGAAATTTACTTTTAAGCAGAGCTTAAATTTATCTTTTATTTGTGCAATTTGAATTTAATTCTTTTTATTTCTAAAAAATAATTTCCTCCAAAACTTGAGAGGCATAATTCTTTGGAATATCATTTTTCTATTTCATATATGTAAAATAAATCAATGAAATAAATTATAAGCAAAATTGTTTTTAAAAAATTGTCCAATATGTCAGTGTCACATATGTGATGCCGTATGATAAATTTCTTTGTAGCATTCTTACTTTGGAAGAAATATATAGAGCCAACATATTTTCCTTTTCCCCTTGGATACCAGAAAGCTCAGAGGTAAACTTTTTGCTATATTCTGTAGAGAAGTCATTCCATATTCCAGGTCCTGTTATCTCATTCCTTCTAAAGAGTTATCTCATTCCTTCTAAATAATTTGTCTTTTTTAGTTTATACATTTGTTTTTTATTGTTTCATTTCAGTCTATTAATATTGTAAACATCTTTGAACGTGGAAGGGATATAACTTATAAGTTAACCAGCTGGCTCTCTTTGGCTGTTGTCTATTCACGATGAATGACAGAACTGATTATACTGCACAACTATATTTAGCACATGAAGGTCTCAAAGGATAGTGCCAACATACACTCCCTTTATATCATTATTTATTCAGACTACATTCTCATTTTTAAAAATCCAGACAACAGAAAAACATATAAAACACAAAACATAAGTTCCCTTGTACAATACTACTCCTTTCCCCACAACATAAATAAATCGCTTTAAGCAAATTTTATATGATCTCCCATATCTTATTTTCTGAACATATAATAGCAAATGTATACTCCAAAATAGTATTCTGCTTTACATATAGCTCTGCAACTTGCTCTGTTTCTCCTACAGTTCAGCTTGGATATCTTTCCATGTCAGTATATATGAATCTATGTCATTATTTTCAACAGTTACATACAATCTCAATATATGAATGTGTCATTATTTATTTCACCAGTTCTCTACTGAACATAAGCTCTTTTAAGGAACAACATGGCACAACATGGTATTTCCATGGGGAATGCAGTAAAGAGAAGTTAAAAGTTTATTTCTAAAGACATGACCATCTTACTATTTAGTCTCTCACTTTCAGTCACATTACTAATTGCATGTAGCTCATGGTCCCTCAATAATGAATTTTTAATACTAATAAAATTGAGAGAGCAAAAGTGGTAACAACTCAGTAAATGACACTTTAAGCCAACTACACGCTGCCAACACATTTTAAATGAGTATTTTATTTTCCCTTAGTTTACACTTTTAAAAAAATCCATTCCACCCAAGTAGCCAGATCAAGTTGCTCAACAGGGATTTTATTTTACATTCAAGTCATCATGTAAGTTTCTAAGACAACTATCTGCCCAATGAATCGAAAGACGAGCATTATGTGGCTTGGCTCTTACTGTGATCATCCAGCTGCTCACGTTGCAATTTATAGAAACCTAGTCCTGATCCAAACCAAAACTCTTGGGGTGGCAGGGGTTGAAGGTGGGAACAAGAGGCAAGGTAACACTCACAGAAGACTAGAAGCTTCCTGCAATTACAAGCTTGGCTCATGTTGCCCTAAAAATATGAACTCTTTTCACAAATGTTTATAAAGAGAAAATTTTATATTGCAGGCATCTCCACTGACCAATAAGCTGTTTCTGTTTGGGGAGTAAAAAATGAAATACAGGCAAACAACTGATTTTGTTTGGGGGGGAATTGTTTTATGTGACCACAAACATCTTGCTGGCTACAGTTTTAACTTGGTGTGTGCGTTTGGGGAAAGATGTTGGGGAAGAGGATGGCATAAGTGCTACATTCACACCCAGGTCTTCTGACTCCTATCCATCCACATCCACTAGTTCCTACATCAATCCATTTAACAAATAAGCACTGCCAGAGCACTTCACTAAACTCACTTTCAAAGCACATATTAAAGAGAAATGGCTTAAACTACTACCAGTTCTGATGTGATTAAGGCATTGATCTAGTGCCACTTTCTTGAATCCCTCAAGCTTCTAAGTTTAGGGAGCAATAATTGACCCCTTTGAGACATAGTAGAAACTGTAGATATTCTCATCATAAAAGGAAAATGCTCATACACATAACATTTTGGACACATTTCAGGAGTTTTGGACCAAATTTAACAAAATGGTATTTATTTCGATGAAAGCAATTCATAAAATGACACAACCAAACGGCATTTTGTCTTCATACCTTTGTATAACATTACATGTAAATGTATTCACAAAGCCAAAACAATCCTTTGTTGGATCTCTCATCCTGCTTTTCAAATCAGAAAATGTCACCTTACAAGAGGCCCCCAAGAAACCCATTCTGAGAGTGTTCCTCTACTGCCATCTTGTGGATTTTCGTTGAAAAAATAAAACGCTACAAGAGTTTTTTCTTCTAATTTTCAAGACCTGCATACCTCTCACCTATGTTTGCCAACTGTTAACATCTGGATACATCCACTCTATTTATCTAAATATACACCCATACCCACACATCCTTTTTTTCAAATCATACAAAAGTATGTTGCTTTCATCATGACAATTCACTGCAAAATATTTCAGGATGTATTTTCCAAGAATAAACTGATTCCTCTATTTAACCACAATATCAACACACCTAAGAAAGTCACCATGAATTCAATATCATCCAGCATCCAGTCTTTACTAAAATTCCTTTGATTATCCACCAAAATATCCTTTATGGCTTCTGTTTTTCCAATCCAAGATCCACTCAAGATTCACTCAGAGCATTTGAGTGTCTCTTTAAAGAGTCCAGGTAGGATGTCCTGCATCATGCCTCACATTCTAGAATTGCCTCTTTCCTCACTATGATAGTTAGATCAAACATTTCCAGCAAGAACATCATATAAATGACGTTGTGTACCTTCCTCTTGATCATACTGAAGGCACATCATCAAGCAAAACCACTATTGGCATTGCCAAGCTTGACCACTTGGTTAAAGTGGTGATCACCAGACTTTTCCATTGAGAAAGCATATTTTTTCTGTTTAAAAGTAGTCTATAGAGTGATATTTTGAGACTCATTTTCAACATTTTACCCAGTCATATTAGCATCCTCTGATGATCCTTACCTGAGCCAATTATTACTTTGGGTGTTAAAAAATATTGCTTTTCTAATTATTTTTATTCCTTCTACATTTAGTAGCTGACATTCTTCTGTTTTTTAAAAAAACACACTGGGAATTCTTTTTTCTCCTCTCCTTTTATTTTACTTTGAATATTACCATGAATTTGTGGATTTTTTTTCTTAACACTATTACCAAAATTTTTTTTATGTTTAAATTATCCCAGACTTGGCCAGTGGGTGTCCCCTCAAGTTGCTTCCTGTGTCCTTATGAAATGTCCCCATCATTCTCTGATCACTTTCTTACTTTCTGGTTGTATTAATCCATTTTCATATTGATACGAAGAAATACCCGAGACTGGGTAATTTATAAAGAAAAAAGAGGTTTAATGGACTCAAGTGCCACATGGCTGGTGTGGCCTCACAATCATGGTGGAAGGCAAAGGAGGAGCAAAGGTATGTCTTACATGGCAGCAGGCAAGAGAGCATGTGCAGGAGAACCGCCCTTTATACAACCATCAGATCTTATAAGTCTTATTCACTATCATGAGAACAGCAGGGAAAAAAAAAAAACCCTTCTCCATGATTCAATCACCTCCCACTGGGTCCCTCTCACAACATGTGGGGATTATGGGAGCTACAATTCAAGATGAGATTTGGGTGGGGACATAGCCAAACCGTATCACTGGCATAGCAAGATATCTATATCTAGGCTCACATTGTGCTTGTACTTTCACTGAAATCAGTAGTTTCTCCAAAGAAACCTGATTAGTTTAAGTAAGAAATGATGCATAGAAACAAATATCTTGGTGTTAGGTATGTATGCTACTACAGGGTCATTACTCCTATATCCAGTCAATCAATGAACAGAGATAGAAATACATACACACACACACTCACACACACACACACGCATGCACGAATTTTAATCATGAGTTCAGAGGTCTTCTATGATTGAGTAGCTTGTAGTAGAGATGAATATTTTAACAAGAAAAACTAGAAAAGGCAGGTTTTTATAAACATTTTTTGAGAAGAAAGAAGAAGGCTACTAAGGTAGCCAGGACTTGAGAAACTAGATCCAGAAAGAAGGGAGCTCATTAAGGTGAGCTTACTTCATGGACACTTATTTTCCTCCTTGATGTTTTTGGCATGGAGAATGAGATAAAGAATTTAGCAGAGCAGTTTTAGGTCACCTCTTGGGGCTGGGGAGATTAAAAGTGTTCAGTGGACAAGGCAGCTAGGTGTTGCGAGACCAAGCTCTCAGAGAGATAGAAGGGACAGAGAATAGAACCTAGCGCTTGGAACCAGTGTTCTTCTAGAGGCATTTACAGTTTAAACTGTGCAGAAAATTAGGGTAAGAAGTCAATCAGAAAGCATCAACAAAGCAGAGCAAGCAAGCAGGCTCACAATGTTCGAGGGTGAAAAATTGGAGTTCATGACCTTATAAGTAGGAGGAGCTCCAACAAACAACCCTGACTCTTAGCTGGAACTCCTAGAGAGCTACGCCCTAGAAGTGGGAGTAAACCAGAAGTAAACTGGGACATACAAAGACCACAAATTAGCTTTCAGTTTGCAAAGCCCCAAGTTGAATTACATTTATCTAATTCTCTGCTGCCTGACAGAGGAAAAGGCAGTATCTTCTGGAGGAAGATAACATGATCTGGAGTCTCTATATGTTTCATACACAACGTTGGGCATTCAGTCAAAAACATTTTTTATATGACAAAGAGTTGTATTCTTTTAAACTCTGAAGAAACAATAAGAGAAACATAAGCACTTTCATTTTTTAAAACAATCTTATTTTCAGGTATTAAAGCATTTCAGAGTTTAAATCAAAACTTCAATCTCATTCTGAATTCAAATCTTCTCTTCAATCTCAGTTTAGGCCTCATCTCTTGGGTCAGAAATAGGCAGAGAGGAGGACGGTCTAATCCTTCACATTCTTGATCTATTCAGTAAAAATTGCTGACATACAAATAAATAGGAGCAAGAGAAAAAGAGAGGCTAGAAACAGAAACAGGTAATATTGGAGTTATCAGACAAAGACTTTAAAGTAATTGTGATGAACAGGTTCAAGGAAATATATGGCAAAAGACAATGTCACCACAGAATTGGAATCTACAATAAAAAGCCAAATGGAAGTCTGGAACAGAAAATAAAATAGCTAAAATTAAGAGCTCAACAGATGGATTTAACAGCAGATTGGGCAAAGTTGAAAATGGAATTAGTGCACTAGATAGTATCTAGAATGAAGTGTAGAAGTAAAAAGCATTGATATTCCTGAAAAGGTTGTAAGATATATTAAGATATATATATATATATAAAATAGTGGGAAAGACTAATATAAGTGTAGTTGGGGGACCTAAGAAAAGAAGAGCAAGGGAGTTAGGGTAGAAGCAGCCTTAGAGAAAGTGGACAAATTCTTTAAGAAACACAACTCAATAAAATTGAAACAAAAATAAATAGTTCTAGATCTATGAAAGAACTGAAACCTGTTATTAAAAACCTCGCCACAAAGTAAAACTCCAGGCTTAAATGGCTTCACTGACAAAGTGTTTCAAACACTTGAAGAGTAAATAACATTAATCTTACACAAATACTTCCCAAAAAAAAAAAAGAGAGAAAACATGGAACACTTCTCATCTTGTTTTATGAAGCCACCAAAACCAAAACTTGTAAAGGACATTCCAAGAAATAAAAATCACGTTAATAATATGTGTGTGTGTGTAAACCTAACTTAGTGATATTTAACAATGCTAGTATACAACAACCACATGAAGCTTATGGAAAATTAATTCATTTAACTTATAATTTACTATATTAACAGGAAAAAAGGATAGAAAATCATATGATCACCTCACCAGATGCAGAAAAGATATTTAATAAAATTCTACTTTCGGTTGTGATTTAAAAAAAAAAAAAAGAAAGCCTCTTAGCAAACTTAGAAGACAAGGGAACTTCCTCAATCTGAAAAAATAGCAGCTACAAAAATCCCACAGCAAACATCATAATTATTGTTAAGTTATCTTAAAAATTTCCCCTGAGATCAGGAACAAAATAAGATGTCTGTTAGCAACACTTCTATTTGATGTCATACTAGAGATCCTAATCAGCATAATAAGTCAAAGAAGAAAGGAAGGAAAGGTATAAGGATTAGAAGTGAAAAAATCCAAAAGTATCTACAAAAGTTTTGAATTAATAGCTGTTTTAAGGAGGTTGGTATGAGTTCAAAATATAAAAATCAATTTCATTTATCTAGCTCAGGAGAGTAAGTACAAATTTTTAAAACTACAATATCTTCCAAAAATAGTCAAATACCTAGAAATAAATCTTTAAAAAGATGTGTAAGGTCTTTACACTAAAAACCATAAGATATTTCTGAGAAATTTTTTAAAAACCGATTTAAATATAGGAATATACTTATGAACATGAATATACATGTTCATAGGCTGGAGTCTTGATTTTGTTAACATACCATTTCCTCCCAACTTCATTTATGGAGTCAATAAAATCTCTCCCCTCAAAAAGTCACAAGGTTGTTGTGAAAATTAATAAGCTGATATTCAAATTTATATGAAACCTCAGTTGGAGGGGGAAGTAGAGCAAGATGGCTGAATAGAAGCCTCCCACAATTGTTCCCCACACAGGAATACAAAATTGAACAACGATCTACACAAAAATACACCTTCATAAGAACCAAAAATTAAGAAATCACAGTACCTGGTTTTATTATAACATCATATTAAAGAAAGAGGCACTGAAGAGGGTAGGAAAGACAGTCCCCAATCACCTACACAACCCCTCCCCCTTCCCCGGCAGAGAGAGAATCCATGCACTTGGTGGAGGGAGAGCACAGTGGTTGTGGGACTATGCATTGGAATTCAGTGCTGCCCTGTCAGAGTGGAAAGCAACATGGGGCAGAATTCAGCCAGTGCCCATAGAGGGAGCATTTAGACCAACCTTAGACAAAGGCAAATTTTCCAGCCCAGTGGTTGAAACCTAAGTTCCAGCAAGCCCCACCACTGTATGCTAAAGGGCTATAGGATCTTAAATAAACTTGAAAGGCAGTCTAGGCCACGAAGACGGCAATTCCTGGGCAAGTCCTGGTGCTCTGCCGGGCTGGGAGCCAGTGGACTAGGGGGCACACAACCTAGTGAGACAAGCTGGAGTGGCCAAGGGAGTGCTTGCATCACCCTTTCCCTCAACACCAGGCAGCACAACTTGCAGCTCTGGGAGAGACTCCTTCCCTGGGCTTGAGGAGAGAAGAGAGGAAAGTAAAGAGGATGTTGTCTTGCAACTTGTATACCAGCTTAGCCATAGTAGAATAGGGAACCGAGGAAGAGTCCTGAGGCCCTAGCTCCCAGATGACATTTCTAAACACACCCTGGGCCAGAAGGGAAACTGTTGCCTTAAAGGGAAAGACTCAGTCCTGGCAGAAATCATCACCTGTTGACTAAAGAGCCCTTGAGCCCAGAATAATCAGCAGTGGTAGCCAGTCAGCACTCACTGTAGGCCTTGGGTGAGATTCAGAGTTGTGCTGGCTTCAGGTGTGACCCAACATATTCCCAGCTATGGTGGCTATGGGGAGAGACTCCTTCTGCTTTAGGAAAGGAGAGGGAAGAGTAAAGGGGACTTCGTTTTTCAGCTTGGGTACCAGCTTGGCCACAGTGGGGTAGAGCACCAAACAGGCCCTTAGGATCCCTGTTTCCAGGCCTTGGACCATAGATGGCATTCCTGGACCTGCCCTGGGACAAAGGAGAATCTACAATGCTGAAGAGACTCAAGACTGGCAGCATTCACTGCAAGCTGACAGAAGAATCCTTGGTCTTTAGTTGAACATCTGTGGTAGCCAGGCAGCACTTACTGTGGGCCTAAGCAGTGGTGGCCATGGGAAGAGTCTCCTCTGCTTGAGGAAAGGTGAGGGTAGAGTGAGAAGGATTTTGTCTCGTGGCATGGGTACCAGCTCAGCCATAATAAAATAGAGCACCAGGTAGAATTCTAAGGTTTCCAGCTCCAGGCCCTGGCTACCAGACAGCATCACTGGACCTACCCAGAGCCAGAGAGAATTCATCATCCTTAAGGGAAGGACACAAACCTGGCTGGCTCTACCATCTGCTGATTGGGCCTTGGGCCTTGAGTGAACATAAGCAGTAGTCAGGCAGTGGTGACTGCAGGCCTTGTGTAAGACCCAGTGCTGTACTGGCTCCAGGTCTGACTCAGTACAGTCTTAGTCATGGTGGTCACAGGGGTACTTGTGTCACCCTTCCCCCAGCTCCTGGCAGCTCATCACAGTGAGAGAGAGAGAGAGAGAGAGAGAGAGACTCTGTTTCAGGGAATGTAAGGGAAGAAGACAAGAGTCTCTGCCTGGATTCTCCCAGATCTTACCCAAGACCACAAAGGTGGTAACTTTACGAGTCTTAAAGAGCCACAGCATTACTGGGCTTGGAGAACCCTCAAAGCAGATATGGTCACAGTAACCAAAGACTTAGATCACAACACTCAAGCTCCTTCAAATACCTGGAAAGATCCCAGGAAGGATACAAACAAGCCCAGACTGTGAAAACTACAATAAATACCTAACTCTTTGATGCCCACATACTGATAAACATCCACAAGCATCAACATCATCCAGAAAAACATAACTTCACCAACTGAATAAGGCGCCAGTGACTAATCCCAAAGAAAGAGAGATATGTGACCTTTAAGACAGAATTCAAAATAGCTGTTTTGAGGTAGCTCAAGGAAATGCAAGATAACACAGAGAAGGAATTCAGACTCCTATCAGATACATTTAACAAAGATATTGAAATTAAAAAAGAATCAAGCAGGCCTGGCGCAGTGGCTCATGCCTGTAATCCTAGTGCTTTGGAAGGCCAAAGCAGGCAAATCACTTTGAGGCCAGGAGTTCAAGGCCGGTCTGGCCAACATGGCAAAATCCTGTCTCTACTAAAAATACAAAAATTAGCTGGGCGCGGTGGCACATGCCTGTAATTCCAGCTACTCGGAAGGCTGAGGCACAAGAATTGCTTGAACCCAGGAGGCAGAAGTTGCAGTGAGCCAAGATCACACCACTGCAGTACAGCCTCGGTGGCAAAGTGAGACCCTGTCTCAAAAAAAAAAAAAAAAAAGAAAAAAAAGAAAAAAAAAGAATCAAGCAGAAATTCTGGAGCTGAACAAGGCAAGTGACATACTGAAGAATGCATCAAAGTCTCCTAACAGCAGAATTGATAAAGCAGAAGAAAGAAATAGTGAGCTTGAAGACAGGCTATTTGAAAATCTGCACTCAGAGGAGACGAAAGAAAAAAAAAAGAAAAGAATGAAGCATGCCTACGGTATCTACAAACTAGCCTCAAATGGCAAATCTAAGAGATAGTGACCTTAAATAGAAGGTAGAGAGAGAAATAGGAGTAGAAAGTTTATTCAAAGAGATAAAAACAGAGAATGTCCCAAACCTAGAGAAAGATACCAATATGCAAGTACAAAAACAAGTCTATAGAACATCAAGCACATTGAACACAAATAAGACTACCTCAAGACATTTATTAATCAAACTCCCAAAGGTCAAAGAAAAAGAAAGAATCCTTGGCCAGGCGCTGTGGCTCAGGCCTGTAATCCCAGCACTTTGGGAGGTCGAGGCGGGCGGATCACGAGGTCAGGAGATCGAGACCATCCTGGCTAACACAGTGAAACCCCGTCTCTACTAAAAATACAAAAAAAACTAGCCAGGCGTGATGGCGGGCGCCTGTAGTCCCAGCTGCTGGGGAGGCTGAGGCAGGAGAATGGCGTGAACCCGGGAGGCGGAGCTTGCAGTAAGCCGAGATCGCGCCACTGCATTACAGCCTGGGTGACAGAGCAAGACTCCATCTCAAAAAAAAAAAAAAAAAAAAAAAAGAAAGAATCCTAAAAGCAGCAAGAGAAAAGAAACAAATAACATACAATGGAGCTCTGATATGTCTGGGAGCAGACTTCTTGGTAGAAAGCTTACAGGCCTGGAAAGAGTGGCATGACATACTTAAAAGTGCTGAAGAAAAAAAAACCTTTTATCCTAGATTAGCATTTCCAGACAAAATATCCTTCAAACATGAAGGAGAAATAAAGACTTTCCCGGACAAACAAAAGCTGAGGGATTTCAACACGAGACCTGTCCTACAAGAAACGCTAGGGGGAGTTCTTCAATCTGAAAGAACAGGATGCTAATGAACTGTAAGAAAACATCTGCGCCTGGCGCCGTGGCTCACGCCTGTAATCCCAGCACTTTGGGAGGCCGAGGCGGGTGGATCACCTGAGATCAGGGGTTCGAAACCGTCCTGGCCAACATGGCGAAAACCCGTCACTACTAAAAATACGAAATTAGCCGGGCACGGTGGCGCATGCCTATAATACCAGCCACTTGGGAGGGTGAGGCAGGAGAATCGCTTGAACTTGGGAGGCGGAGGTTGCAGTGAGCCGAAATCACACCATTGCACTCCAGCCTGGGCAACAAGAGCAAAACTCCATCTCAAAAAACAGACAAACAAACAAACAAAAACTCACTGGTAATAGTGCACAGAAAAACAGACAAGTATAACATTGAAATTATGGTATATAAATTACTCGTAGTTTGAGTAGAAACACCAAAAGATGATCCAACCAAACTAATAACTAAAAAAACTTTTCAAGACTTAGGCAGTATAGTAAGATAGAAATAGAAACAACAAAAAGTAAAAATTGGGGGAATGAAGTTAAAGTGTGGAGATTTTATTAGTCTTCCTATCGCTAGTTGATTTTTTTAATTTATGTAATAAGTGTTGTTATCAGTTTAAAATATGGGCTATATTATTTGCAAGTCTCATGGGAACCTCAAATCTTAAAACATACAACAGATACACAAAATTAAAAAGGAAGAAATTAAAATATACCCCAGAGAAAATCACCTTCACTAAAAGGAAGACAGGAAGGAAAGAAAGAAAAAAAAAAAAAACCAGAAAACGAGTAAGAAAATGGCAGGAGAATGTCATTACTTAACAATAATGACATTGAATGTAAATGGACTAAACTCTCCAATCAAAAGACATAGAATGGCTGAAGGGGTTAAAAAGCAAGACCCAATGATCAGTTGCCTAAATGTAACACACTTCACCTATAAAGACACAGATAGACTGAAAATAAAGGGATGGAAAAAGATATTCCATGCTAATGGAAACCAAAAAAGAGTAGGAGTCACTGTACTTAGACAAAATAGAGTTCAAGAGAAAAACGATAAGAAGAGACAAATTAGGTCACTATATAATGACAAAGGAGTGAATTCATCAAGAGGATGTAATAATTTTAGATACGCATCCAACACTGGAGCACACAGATATATAAAGCAAATATTATTAGAGCTAGAGAAATAGACCCCAATACAAAAATAGCTGTGTAATTTAACACCCAACTGTCAGCACTGGACAGACCTTCCAGACAGAAAATCAACAAAGAAACATCAGACTTAATCTCCACTATAGAACAAATGAACCTAACAGATATTTACAGAAGAGAACATTTCATCATATGGTTGCAGAATACATATTATTCTCAGTACATGGATCATTCTCAAAGATAGACCATATAGTAGCCACAAAACAAGTATTAAAAATTAAAAATATTGAGATATCAAGCATTGTCTCTAACTACAATGGTATAAAACTAGAGATCAATAATAAGAGGAAATTTGGAAACTACATAAACACATGGAAATTAAGCAATATGAACCTGAATGGCCAGTGGGTCAATGAAGAGATTAAAAAGGAAATTAAAAAATGTCTTCGAACAAATGAAAATGGAAACACAACAACATACCAAAACCTATGGTATATAGTGATAGCCGTACTAAGAGAAGAATTTATAGCAATAAGCACCTACATCAAAAAAAGAAAAACTCAGAATAAACAACCTAATGATGCATCATTAGCCAGTCCTCTATAAATGATCATATAGGTTATTTCCAATATTGTTTTCCATTACAAGCAATGCTGCAATAAATAAACTCGGTACATACGTTGTTTCTTGTTTGTGGAGGGGGATCTTCTGGTTAAAATACCAGAAGTGAGATTGCTGCGTCAAAAGATAAAAATATTGCAAAATCTCTCTCCAAAGGAGTCGCTATAATTTCAAACTCCCACTAGCAATGTTTGAGTGACTATTTTCATAGAGTATTGCCCGCAGAATGCGTTGCCAAGCTTGTCAAAACTCCTCCATCCTCACTCTCAGCTAATGACTTTGATTCCTACTTAACTGAGAAAATTGAAGCAATAAGAAACTTCAGACTCCTATTGCCACTGCCTTTGTGCCTATGCTCTCTGCCATCTTGCTTATCACCATATGTGAGGCTCTACTTGCTCCTATCTAATGTCACCTATGTATTTGATCCTTCCTCTCTCACCTATTGAAGTACATGACTCCAACATTTTTACACTCTCTCTCCTATATCACTAATGTTTTACTCTCTACTGGATCATTCCCACCAACATATAAATATGCTGTTATTTCTGAGTTGGGGAGTGCGGGAGCGGGGGGGGATTTTCCTTAAGATGGAGACACCTGAACAATAGGTGGTTGAGCAAGGACAGGAAAAAAAAACATACCTTCTGCTCTTAATGAAAAAATAAACATTCTTCATTCATTCATGTTAATGATTTGGAAGTAAACTCACCTGATAACAGTGTTCTACGCCAGGAGCTCTCAAAATTTAATGTACATCAGAATCACCTGAAGGGCTTGTTGAACCACAGGATTTCTGACTTGGTAGGTTTGGGATGTGGCCTCCGAGAATTTACATTTCTCACATACGCCCAGTTGATATTGCTCTTGCTGTTATGGGGATCTCACTTTGAAAATCACTGCTCTACACCCTCGTTTTACATTTGACACATCATATCTTAATTCAACACAATCTGCATCAACTGGGCATTTGTCAATAAACTTCAAAGGTGGAAATAATCTCCTTTTTAAATTATGAAATACATTACCTTAAAAAATGTGCATTTCCCTTCACCTCACTCCTCCCACCAATTATTGTTTGATTTGTTCATTCCTGTTTGAGGCAAAAATTCTCAAAAGAGTTCCTATCTCTGCTGTCTCCAATTCCTCTAGTCTTTATTTATTTATTTATTTATTTTTTGAGACAGAATCTCACTCTTTAGCCTAGGTTAGAGTGCAGTGTCATGATCAACTTCTCAAATAGCTAGGACTACAGGCACATCCCACCATACCTGGCTAATTTTTTTTTTTTTTTAATTTGTGTAGAGATGCGGTCTCACTATGTTGCCCAGGCTGGTCTTAAACTCCTGGCCTCAAGCGACCCTCCTGCCTTCACCTCCCAAAGCACTGGGATTACAACTGCAAGCTATCACACCCAGGCATCCTCTAGTCTTTCTTAAAATCACTACAATCAGGCTTTCACTCCTACCATTCTATCACAACTGCCCTAATCAAGGTCTACAATGACCTCTATATTGATAAATCTACCTTCAAGTCTTATCTCTCACCTGACTTATCAGCAGCATTTGAGCTTGTATTACACCCTTCCCCTTTCTTCCCTTGACTTCAAAAACACCCTACACTTTGTGTTTCCCTCCTACCTCATTCAACACTCTCAGTCTCCTTTGCTGGCTTTCCTGTCTTTCCCTACGTCAATTTTGGGATTGGTCCTTGGTCCTCTTCTGTAACTATCTCATTTGCTCTACTACACAGCTTTAAATATCAGCTTTTTACTGACGATCCCCAAATTTATATCTCTAGCTCTGAATTCCTGACTCTTATATCCAGCAACTATTCAACATCTGCACTTCAGTGTCTAATACTCATCTCCAATTCAACACAGCCAACTCCTAGTTCCTCAAACCAGCTTCTATTGTGGTCTGCCCCATATCAGTATTGATAACAACTCCATCCTTCTCATGCTTTCTGGATTACTTCCTTTCTCATATACCTCATATCCAATCTGTCAGGAGATCCTACACACATCCTATACACACGTCCTTCAACTCATTCCCCAAAATCTGACCTTCTACCTGACCTTTTTTGTTTGTTTGTTTTTGGTTTTGAGACAGGGTCTCACTGGGTCACTCACCCAGGCTGGAGTGCAGTGGCATGATCATGGCTCACTGTAGCCTCAACCTCTCAGGCTCAAGCAATCCTCCCACCTCAGCCTCCCAAGTAGCTGGGACTATAGGCATGCATCACCACGCCTGGCTAATTTTTGTATTTTTTGTAGAGAAGAGGTTTTACCATGATGCCCAGGCTAGTCTCAAACTCCTGGGCTCAGGCAATCCACATACTTCGACTTCTCAAAAGTGCTGGGATTACAGGTGTGAGCCACCACACCTGGCCAAATCTGACCTTCTTAACACCACCTCTCACCTGCTAACACTCTGGTGTGAGCTCCTACATTGCTGCAACAGGCTCATCACTGGCATTCTGTTTATCTTTTTGCCATCCTACAGTCTATTCCCAGCGCCACAACCAGAGCGATTGCATTCAAACACAAGCCAGGCCCTGCCCCTCCTCTGCTCGAAACCCTGAACTGGCTCCCATCTCCTGCAGAGGCAAATCCCAGTACTCACCATGGCCTGCAAGGCCCTATATGTCATCTGGTGCAATCAACTTTCTAACTACTTACCCAGTACTCTTTCCCTTGCCCTGTCTCAATCAGTCACACAGGCCTCTTTGCCATTCCACAAACTTGCAGGCACATGCCCACCTTGGGGCTTTTGCTCTGGCTGTCTCCTCTGCTGGAATGCACCTCCCTTAGATGTCAGCTCCGTTAACTCCTTTATGTCCTTCAAATCTTCTCTGCTTAATGAAGTCTATTCTGACTATTCAGTAGTACAGCCTGTACCTCTCCTCAGCCACTCTGAACCCCTCTCCTTCTGCATTTCTACTTTTTTCCATACTACTTACAACATTCAAGTGCATTATATAATTTATTTATTCATTATGCCTGTTGTTTCTTCTCTTCTTACTCTCCATACCCCCATCACTAGAATTTAAGCTCCTTGAGAGCATTGCTGTATCACAAGCACCCAGAACAGTGCCTGGAATATAGTAAGTCCTCGACAAATATTTATTAAATAAATGACAAATTTTCTCTTTTCTTCCAGAAAAGTCACTGCCATTGCTACTGTTTTTGAAACACTGCCTTCTTGTGCTCCCAATCTGCAGCTTCCATTCAGTCCTCACTGCATTTAACACATGCTATGTTCTGAGGAGAAATGGAAAGAATGCTCTTCTTTCCATAGGACTCAGGCCTAGTCTATGGAGCCAGTCAAAGGAATAGGCATTCTGTTCACCCATTCATCACCAAGATTCTTCCCTCAAGGGCCAGAAAGTAAAACAAACTCCTCCAAGGCCCCAGTCCCAATATAATGAACCTACAGAAACAGATGCCCAGATATGTCTGAAATTTAGTTTTCACTCAGATATAAACTTCTGATACTATAAAGTGATTAGAGTAGATGAGTTCTGGTCTTTTTTATTGTTTAACTTTTATTTAAGGTTCAGGGGTACATGTGTAGGTTTGTCATGTCATGGGTGTTTGGTATACAGATTATTTCATCACCCAGGTACTAAGCATAGTACCCAATAGTTATTTTTCCTGCTCCACTCCCTCCTGTTACACTCCCCCATCAAGTAGGCCCCAGCGTCTGTTGTTCCCCCTCTTTGTGCTCATTGGTTCTCATTATTTATCTCCCACTTATAAGGTAGAACATGTGGTATTAGAAAATGTGGTAAAGAAAATGTGGTGAATATACACCATGGAATACTATGTGACCATAAAAATGAATGAGATCATGTCCTTTGCAGGAACATGGATGGAGCTGGAGGCCATTATCCTTAGCAAACTAACACAGGAACAGTTCTGGTCTTTTCTAGTTCTAAATGTTCTTGTGACATTTCAGCTTAGTTTTTACAGTTAAGTTAGCACATTGCCAAAGTTCTAATTATTTGTAATGCTTATTCCAAGTATGATTCTCTACTTTTAAAAAGCCTACGTTAAGTTACCTAAAAGCTGTTCTGGGAGCTGTTTTATCATGAACATCCATCCCACGACTGTCTGTACTGGGTGAAGGAGTTGATATTCTGAGTGTTCATTCAACTCGTTTGGTGATTTTTTTTTTCCCCTTCAGTGACTCAACTGGTCATTTGACTGGACTGTCCAAATAAACCAGTTGTAGAATAATGTTTTGGAAGGGCATTTCTCTAAAGTCAGCAAGACACTGTGGCCTATATAAGTGAAAGTGAACAAAGCTATATTTAGCTTTCCCTTATCTATCACATTATTTGGCAAGAGACACAGGCATCAGTCAGCCCAAGCGTCTTCTCCCAGCTTTGGTGCCCAATTAAGACAGAGTAGGCAGGACATAAGAGGGTCATGTTGGCTTTTCCTGGGAGAGTCTAGTCTATTTGACTTATTTTATTGTTGTTTCTATATTTTTAAAAATTTTATTTTGTAATGCAAAAGTTGTCAAAATCAAAATGCAGTTACTAATGTTAAGAACACCCTAACAAATAGAGTCAGGAAAGGCCATGAAGAGAGGGTTCTCATGCTTGTATGACCAATAACAAAAAATAAATTTCAGAATACTACAAAAAACACAACCTTACACAAGGGCCATCACAACCCAATACATAAAAATACTTCTGCAGGACTATCTGCCCAACAACTGCCTGTCTAACCTTGGACTGGTATCACCCTTGTTATTGATCTTTGTAGCCAAAGATAATTATTTCAAAACAAATATACAATTTGCCCCATTTTTTCCTTGAAAAAGCTTTGTCTTCCTTTACTTCCCTAAATATGACATGAGTATTCCCATTACAATACTCTATTCCCAAATAAACATCTTTTCTTTTAAAGAGGTTTCTCTCTGTTTGTTATTTAGGTTAACAGAAATAACAACAGATTCATGAGAAGTTGCACAGATGAAAAAGAGGGATCTGGTGTATTCTTCACCCAATTCCCCCCAATAGTTACATCTTACATAACTACAGTGCACTATCAAAACTTGGAAACTGGCATTGGAACAATATGTGTATATATAGTTCTATTCCATTTGATCACATGTGTAGATTTATTGTAACCATCACTGAAATCCAAATGCAGAAATACAGTAAGTCCTCACTTAATGTTGTTGACAGTTATTGGAAACTGTGACTTTAAAGTGAAATTATGTATAATGAAGCCAATTTGACCACAGGCTAACTGATATAAACAAGAGTCAAGTTTCTATGGTATATTTCTGGTCACAAAAACATCACCAAACTTTTAAATATAGACCTCAAACACTTCTAATATTAAACACTGAAATGAATGCAAGCTATCCCTACATTTTAAAAAGATTAATGAAAACAAGATAATTATTTACCCAATTTTTGGTGAATCACTGAATGACAGTGGCCATAGTGATAATGGATTAAATAAAGAAATAAATGTCTGCAAAGTGAACATTGTTAGGAACACCTCCTCCCACCACTGAGTTCAGAAACAAGCAATAACATATATGGGAGGCTCACTGATCACTTTCTTACCGTTTCATGTATTGTCATGTATGTGTAAGATGACTGTAGGCTTTACAAATTTTTATTTTACCATAATTTGTACTCATTCATTCATTCATTTTCCATCCTACTTATTCCAGTTTAGGGTTCTGGAGGGCCAGAGCCTATCCCTGCAGCTCAGGGTGCAAGGCAGTAACCTACCCTGGCCAGGACAGCATTCCATCACGGGGTACACTCACGCACACCTCCACACTCACTCAGACAACGAAGACAGGCCAATGAGCCTAAGGTGCACAGCTTTTGGATGTAGGAGGAAACTGGAGTATTTAGAGAAAACCCACACAGATATGGGAGGAACATGTAAACTCCACACAGACAGTGGTCCTGGCAGAAAATCAATTTTTTTCCTCATGGATGTTATGAGGAAACATTGTTGAATGAAACAATGTTATACGAGGACCTGCTGTATTCCATCACCACAAGGATCTCCCTAGTGCTAAACATTTACAGTTACACCCATCCTCCTCCTCTCTACTTAATCTATTTTTAGCTATTTAAGGAATGTGCCACAAAAGATGGGATTTTCCTGTTGTGACCTATACCTAAAAACTCCGAGAGCAGTTGTATCATTTTCATGGCAAAGAAATCTCTGACAACTTGTCAAACCTCTGTTTTGAGCCTAAGCTCACAACTACCAGTTTGCTTTATTGCCGTAAAAAAATCTGAGCTATATCAGGGCCTTTCTAGGGATATTTAATATTCAAATATATTTTAATTAACTTATTCTATTCTTGTCGTTATTGAAGCATAGATTTAAAAAAAAAAATCCCTTAGTAAGCGATTGTTTAAAATGCCTCCTCCAATGACCTAGTTACATGCTCAATAAGACAATGAAATCTAGATCTAGGGCTCTAAGGAATAACATTCGATAACTTTCTATCTCCAATGTGCAAAAGAGCCATGGGTCATAAGTATTTAAAATGCAAACCCTCTCATTATAACGGAAACATTCCCACTGTGTTACCTCTTCCAATCTGCATCATTTTTCTTCCCCTACCCCACCATCCTTCCCTTTTTCCAGCTACTCTTCCTGTAAGATTTCTTTTCCCCACCTATCCACAATAACTTTTCCCCCACAAAGACATTGAAGTCAATTATACCTGCGGAAGTTTTGGTAGCTATCACAAAAATTTCAAGGGCATGAATATGTGATATATTTTTCCAACAAAATTGGAATCCAACTATATATAGAGTTTTATAATCTGCTTTTTTCACTCTACATATGAGCATTTTCCCATGCCATTAAACATTTCATTATTATTAAGGGCTAAATAAGGAGAATTCTGGCAAAAGAGGAGATTGAGCTGATATGAATATATACTTTCTGCTTAAAAACATCTAGGAATGCTGAATAAAATATAATACCTAAACCATCCAACTTTAATGCATAGCCTAGCTTCAAAGGAAAGTAAATTTCCAGGGGTCATAAGGAAAGAAAGAAATCAGAGCCAGAACTAGGATGACTGTCTCAGGTTTCGTATGAAATGTTCCACATCTGGGATAACTCTTCCATCCTAGGCAACCCGGGTAATTGGCCATCTTTGCCCAATGCAGTTAAGTAAGGGGAAGCAGATATGCAATGGACGTGTATGTGTTTCAGGCCACATTTAGGCTCTAGGGGCTGGGTCTAGCAATTTTAATTCTCTTACTAATCCCTGATTTGGACTTTAGAGGTCATTTCTTTCTCTTATATAATTTCTTTGGCTAGATCTTCCAGTATTATGTTAAATAGTAGCTGTGATAACAAGCATCACTGCCTTGCTCTTGACCTTAAACGGAATGCTTCTAAATTTTCTCCATTAAATATTTTTATTTTGGCTTACTTTTACAAGGTTAGAGGAGTTCCCTTCCATTTCTAGTGTACTGAGTTCTTTAAATCTGAAATCACCATTGATATCTATCCATTGCTTTCTTCTATAACTTTTCAGAAAATCATGTAATTTTTCTCCTTTGTTCCATTAATGTAATTATACTCCTGCACATTCCAGCAGTGAAACAACCTTGAACTCCTAAAATAAGGTCTACCTAGTACATCGTGAGATTACAGATAGGTAGATAGATAGACAGACTTGGAAGATTTTTATATCTATGTCTGTAAGTCAAATTGGCCTCTATCACTTTTTTCTTGCACTACCTTTGGCTGGTTGTGATATCTACAGCATATTAGTTTCATAAACATGATGAGCAGCTTTTTCTGTTCTTCTACTTTGTAGAGCAACATATATAAGATTGGGATTATTTGTTCTGAAATTTCAGTAAAATTCACCTGAAAAATTTGGGGTCTGACCCTAAGAACAAGTAGGGGAAAGTAAAGATTGCAAAAAGAAACCTTTACCCTAACCACTCCACCATACACGTAGGCCCTATCTTGTACATTTCCCTTCATATACTGGCCCTGCTCAAAGATCTTTGAAAAACTTCGTTGTTAGACTTTTAGACTTTTCATTGCCGTTTGACACCAAGTTCCATTAACTCCCCTATCAATCTTTTGGCATCGGCAGAGGGGAATGTGGGGGAGGGAGCCATATATAATAACTTGATTTGCCAAATATGACAACTTCTGTTCAATATGACCCAGTATGCTGATTTAAAGGAACTTTGCAAGCAAGAGGAAACATAGGCCTTTAAAAATTTTGTCAATTGCCTTCCTTTGCTCTTACAGCACATTCAGACATTCTTTGCCTTTCCCATGTCATCTCTCTTTCCTGTTTGCTCAAAATTCCTTAGAACTTTGGAAAATGTTTCCCTGCTCTACCCACCACAAAGAATGTTAGGCACCTCTCCTCTCTGTTCCCATAGCAGTGATCTAAGTCTAAGGCACTGTTGACAAATATCTGCCTCATTAGATTGCAAGCTTCTTAAGAAGGACTGTGGCTGTTCATTTTTACCCTCTCCCAGTATTTAACACAGTGTCTAACATACAGTAGGAGGCTGTTAAATTGTGTTGAATGATTAGCGTAATTATAGAGAATGTTATGAACTAATAGCATCTCATAACAACCCAACATATACTGTCTTATTTTCAGAGAACTTTCCTCTAGGAGAAGACAGGCAACTATTTTTTTTTCTTATCATTTGGGCCAACATCACTCAAGTAGTGTGTACAAGCCATGAGTAGAAGGATTTAGGAATCCTGACTACCAAGCAATAGACCTACTCATTAGAGTTCTACCCCTCATACTTCCTCTTACCTGTCAAGTCAGTTTCAGTGCATTTGTAACACTATTCTCAACTTTTAAATTTCAAAGAGTCATTTCTGCCTATTTATTCTGCCTTCATCTACTGTATCCTGCCAGTAAGTGGGCAGTGACTTTGTGGTTCTGTCCTCATGATGCAAATAGCCAGGCTTGGCTATGCAAGAGATTATAATGCGTGAAATTAAAATAAGCCTCAATTAGGCAGCAAACACATACGCAAAATGTAGAGTTCATGAGAGCAAAAATGTTTGTCCATTTTGCCCACTGCTATATCCCCGGTACATAGAACAGTAACTGACTAAAAATAAGGGCTCTATAAATGTTTCTTGAATGAATGAATGAATGAATGAATGAACTGCTGAGTATAGTGTCCTGATAGTACTATAAACAGTGCATTCTGCTTTACATATGCACTCCTGCAAAATTGGAGCCAATGAAATATTTAAGTAGAGTTTATTATTCACAATACCCCTTGATATCCCTTGCTAAGCACTGCATCAATCCTGTGAGCTAACCTATTTCTTAAGGCTGGCTTCCTGAGTATGCAATTTATGCAGTCACATAGCATCTTGTTCTTAAAAGGGTCCCATGCTTGGTTTAATGCTCTGCTGTTGCTATCTTGAAATAGGGCCCCATATTTTCATTTTGCACTAGGCCCCACACGTCAAATAGCCAGTCCTGCTAGTCCTGAATACCTTTCCATTTGAGTTTGGCACCCTTGAAGTTATAACTCATCTACAGGTAAATTCTCTTGGCAAGTCCCCTGCCTGAGATGTGGGAAGGGCAGCCACTAACCTGGAGTGCTCACATATTACAGCTTGGACTTGGGCTCTAAATTCGGGCTGGCAATCCCGTAGTAGTATCAGTTCTCCTAGTCCCCCCAAGGGAAATTTGTGTATCATTTAGACCATAAATAGACAAAAAGCATTCCAAAATGTCACAATGAGTAAAATATTCCTTTATTACACTAAAGAGCCACTTATTTTATAGAGCTTCCATTGTCCACGATGCTGATGCTAATAGCCAAGAGAGAGCTTGTCCACATTTTCCAAGTGACTGAACTTCACATGTATCCAGATTCTCTACCGAAGTCTGCTTGTCCTAGGGCTGAAGTGAAAGATCTTTGTTTTTGACCACTTGGTGATCCTTGGTTTAAAGTCCCTGTGTCTGTGGAAGTAAGGAGATTGTCTAGCACCTCTGGCTTAAAGCAGTCACACTAGTCAAGTTAAATTCAGGCTCTTCATCAGAGATACTTCTCATTTAGCTAGTGTCTTTTCATTTGGAACAGATATGGTCATGGCTTGAGGGAAATGACTCTGCGACCACTAATGTTTGTACATTAGTGACACACTTATTATCTACCCATCTATGACTTGCAGGGCTTCAACATCCATGTCAGACATGATTTGGTACTGCATTAGGCACTGGTGTTGGAGACAGCATTCTGAACAACCTTATTTCCTTCCCACTCTTGTGAGTCCCTTTGGCATTTAATCGTTAATAATAACAACCTTCGATTGCCTCAATTTTCATCTCTGGTCCAGCATTTATTCTGCAGCACTAATTGTTCAACTATCACTCTAAGCTCACACTCTTTGACAAGTTAATGATAATCTTTGTCTGTGTACCCTGAAACCTAACTTCTAATCTGTTAAAGAATAGTTGCAGATAATTCTTCTCTATTGCTTTCAAAGTATTACTTCAGACTATGCTTATCTTCTTTATAGATTACAAATGTCTTCACTAAAATTTCAATATTAGGTTCTAAAGCAGGCGTGTCCAATCTTTTGGCTTCCCTGGGCCATACTGGAAGAAGAAGAATTGGGCCACACATAAAATACACTAACACTAAAGATAGCTGATGAGCTTAAAAAAAACATTTGCAAAAAAACTCTTGTAATGTTTTAAGAAAGTTTACAAATTTGTGTTGGGTAGCATTCAAAGCCGTCCTAGGCCACATGCAGCCCATGGGCTGCAGGTTGGACAAGCTTGTTCTAAAGGAATTGTTGTCTTATGTAGTTATTTTATTATTTATTTCTACACAACGAACTTTTTTGTTGCTCTTTTTCATTTTGTTTCTGCTGAATACAGCTCTGAAAATTTAGAGCAGCAATATCAGATTCTTGGGAAATAACTTTCAAAGCAAACACTTGTTTACTGAACTCTGGTGATCATTTGGTATACATGATGACTCCTTTCTAAGATTTCAGTTTGCCTTGGAAATGCCTGTTCATCATAGCAAAAGCGAAGAACTCCACAAGTCATTTTTGTTTCTAATTCAGTTATACACACAGATATTTGATTTGTTGAACATCAGACACTGTCCTATGCACTTTAGACTATGATGGTTAATTTTATGTGTCAACTTGACTGGGCCATGGGGTGACCAGATATTTGGTCAAACATTATTCTGGGTGTGTCAGTGAGGGTGTTTTGGGATATGATTAACACTTAAATTGGTAGACTAAGTAAAGCAGATTGTGCTCCCTCACATGAGTGGGCCTCATCCAATCAGCTGAAGGCCTGAGTAGAACAAAAAGGAGTGACCTTCCTTTGAGTAAGAAAGAATCCCCCCTGCCAGAATACCTTCAAACTGAGACACTGGCTCTTCCTGAGTCTCAAGCCCACCAGCTTTTGAATGGAAACTATACCACTGGCTCTCCTGGTTCTCAGGCCTTTGAACTCAGACTAGAACTAAACCCAGCTCTCTTGGATCTCCAGCTTGCTGACTTACCCTGCAGACCTTGGGACTTGTCCACCTACATAATCACATGAGCCAATTTCTTATAATACATTTATTTGTGTAAATATGATATATTCATATATATATGTAATACACATACATACACACCCTAATGATATCTGTACAGCTTTCTCTCCCTTCCTTCCCGAGATTCTTACTCAAATACCATATTCTCAGTGAGACCTACTCTGACCACCTTATGTAAAACTACAAACTTTCCTCATACTCCCTAGTACTTTTCCCTGCTTTATTTTTTTCCTCCTTAGCACACGTTATCTAACATACTATGTATTTTACTGATTGATTTTGTTTCTTTTCTGGCTACTTCACTGGAATGTAAACTCTATACGGGCAGATATTTTTGTATTTTTTTTTTTGCTTCTGTCTCCCCAGCACCACAGTACCTAGCTCATATTGTTGAAGAAATGAATAAATGACCACATTATTTTCATTTACATCCAAGTGAGTTGCACTAAATGTGCATTTCAGTTGCACTGAAAAATTTGGACTCCTGATTCAAAAGGGTATCTGCAACAGGTCTCCTTCTGTCTGGTGTCTATCAAACATCCCGACAGCTTCTTCAGAAGGTAATCATACTGCTGTCTTGATAAATCTTGCAATGCACATGTTGTGGATCTTACCTTCGGCAAGCATTTTCAATTGTGGGGCTTTGTGCTTTGTTGGCTCAAATGACACCTCCTGCCATAGAGCACATATGGAGATGTGCACATTTCCCAGGCATGGTGTCTTTATGAACCTCCGTTTGACAGGAACTCTTTTATTCTCATTATATCTGCAAGCTTTGGATCTATCTAAAGTTTTTGTAACAAGAGTTTTTTCTTTTCTGATCACCAAAAACCAAGACTTCTTCCCTCAAAATTGCAATCTATTCATATCATAACTGAATCCTGAGAAACTTGAGTATCCTCCCCTTTCAGTTCTTCTCATTCTCCAAGCGACTACTAGTCTGGGGCAAGGTGCCCCTGTTACGTGCTGCCATAGAACTTGGTACTCTTCTTATCATAGCCCTGTCATTACTTCTTTACCTGGCTTCCTCTCCAGCTATACTGTGAGTTCCATCAAGACAGGGCCAAGTCTGTCCTGCTCATGACTCTATCTCCAAGCACACAGAGTGCATGGCACATAACAGGAACTCAATAAATGTTTGCCACATGAATGAGTAACAAGCCCAGGTAAACTTGAGTCTCACATATTTCAAAAGAAAAAAGTGAATCCTAAGACATAATTTTTAAAAACAGCATAATAAATTCATATATATCACAGAACACAATTATTTAAAAAGAAAAGAAAACACAACAAGGTAACAGTATTTAGCACTAGTGAAATTATGATTTGATTTTTTCCTTTATTCTATATACTCTTCTTTACCAAATTTCCCATAAGTGTATTTTACTTTTATAGTGGGAAAAATAACATTATAAATTATAAAATAAAAAAACCCTACAAATTATCTTCACCTCTTTTCCTCAAAATAAACAAAGTATCACACACTGCAACATATGATCATTGGGGTTTTTCTCTCTGCTTGCTGACAGGTGAATAACAATATGGAACATCTGTCTTATTTAGTACCAACAGAAGTATACGTTGATACAATAACCCAAGTTGCAAAAATCATGTAACTTTTTAGGATCTGAATGCCACCAGTGTTTCAGGCATGTTTTTAAAGATTCTGTAGGAACTGTTTTTAATAAAAAGAATTCAGATTCTGGTTTGATGCATGAAAACAGAACTCAATTTTATTTCATGTTTGAAAGTAAACATGACAAAAATAAGAACCAATTTTTAACTTTCCAAAATGCTCCATGAGGTTTGGATGGCTGAGACAGTCCCCTCTGCTCTGAATGGTTTCTGTTGTCTTGAGGGGAAAATAATGCTATGGGAGAAAAGTAAAGTAGGGTTAAACAATTTGAAAAGACTAGTATTCACATATCGCACTTTGTCATAAAAGAAGTCCCTGCAACAAAATTATCAAATTCTATATACTGAATGTTATGATTAACATGTATTTTCAGTTTGCCAGTACATCATCTTCTGTTACTATGAGGCATACATATAAAATAGATTAGAGCAAACATCATTACAGAGATAATTTCTGAATAACAAAGTTAACTTCCATGTCTCAGTGAAAGGTCTACAGAAACCAAGTTTTGTTAGTCTAGTTATAATGTTACATATGTATATATGTGTGTGTACATGTGTACATATGGACACATGTATTGCATTAAACTAATACAAGGTAATATATTTATATGAATAATAATACACAGGCATTATTATAGTAATATATATTTATGTGTTACCATAAGTAAATATGTATCAAATATACATATATGATATCTTATATAAAGATTTTCTTTTTTTTCTTCTGAGATAAATCACTTTTCCTATTCATCAAATCAACCTTCTCATTCTGAAGATTGGTGAAATGAAGCCCAAGAAAGTTAAACGACTTGCTCAAGCAAACACTGTAAATAATGGCAGAACTGGGACTAAAGCCAGAGTCTCCTGACACGGAATTCAATGGTCTGTTATTCCATTCCTTTGCTTCTCTGTAACTTAATACCGTAATTTTGGGTACGGCATTGCAATTTTCAAAACATTTTCACATACATTATATTGTTTAAGTTACACAAAAAAATCTATGATGGTATCAAGGAACTGAAAGGTTAATTTCACTGCCCATGGAAACACTACTAGTTAATGACCTGGGTCTCCTTACTCCCAGTCCCTGAGATACAGCTTTGTTTCTCATCAACCATTTTATTCTTACTTGTCCCTTCACAGTTATTTTGGGAGGAGGAGACCCAAGTCAAGGCTAGGGATATATAAGCCTGTACAAGTATAACCCGTACAAAGTAGTCTCTAGTATATGATTCTGGGATCCCTCTCTCAACCTCTTCTAACACTACATCGTGCAGGTTTGAAGAACAGGTAGCTGAGACTAACAGATAAGATCCAGGATTTAATCTCAGCTCTGTCAGACTCCTAAGGCCATTCTCCTTCCCCTGGACATGTGATGTGGTCACATATGAGGACTGTGGCCTTCATTATTTACCAAGGGTGTCTATCAGGGAGCCACAGAGTCAGAGTGGGTAGGTTCAACTTCTTTTCTGCCTCTGAAAAGCTGACCTGTGTATACCACATAATGTGGCACTCAAAACAATTTGGCACATTTCTTATCCATTTTCCTACCATCTCAATATCTCTAGTGATAAATATTTGTTCAGAAGCCGACCCTCCTGTGATCCAAACATTTGTGTGGTTAAAAAAATGTGTCAGTCAAGCCAAGATGATGCTAGAAATATAAAGCTAACAAGAATCAGAGATTGAGCACTTCAACTTTATATTCCATTGTCAATTACCTTTGGTCTCTTGCTACTCTTCACCATGTTCCTCACCTCTTGCTGCTTTCTGTAACATTTTAGACTTCCTCTTTCGCTTCCTTCTTTGTTTCTTCGAACCCGTTACAACTCTGTTGTCCTGCGTTTGTAAATAATTGGCACATTCGCTGTAACATAAAAAGTTCAAGTGAAACCTTATTTCTCATTAGTGATAGAATAACAATTGGAGGGTTATAAGGAAAAAAATATTTGCCCAGATAACTGTACTTTCCCACCTGATATTTTTAACTCACCAGATTTAATAAATCTGATAGAAATTATTCCACTTGGCTTGCTCATATTGATTATCATAACCATCATTATTATTCTCTATACAGTTATTTTGATTATGTGACCTTCTGTAACAGAAATGCTCTCCCACTTCCCTGTGCTGACATCAATGTTACCCACTCTTTAACAGTAAGTTTAGATATTATCTTGTCTAGGAAGCCAGCTCTTCCACTCCTAGTTTAGAGGGATTCCTTCCTCCTATGAACTTCAAATCTACACAGTAATGGCTCACATTGTATTAGCATTTACAATTTTCAAAGCACTTTCACTTACTCCTGTTGTCACTGGGTATACAATCTCATACCTCCTTGTATTTGTGTGCACAGTTGGTAAAGGGGCACTTGAGAGGCTACCACATGCCAAGAACTTCACTAAGTGCTTTATATACTTTCTCATTAAATCCTCACAACAACCCTAGAAGGTGGATAGTGTGTTTCCTATTTTGCAAATGATTAATCTGGGGCTTAAAGAGGTAAAATGATTCACCCAAGGTCACAGATAACTAGTAATGGAGATGCTAGAATTTAAATGTAGGTCTGTTTGACTCTAAAGTACAAGCTTTTTCCATTAGACCACTTTGCAGTGTTCGTGAATAATGGCTAGTAGCAGGTATGATAAACTTCCTATGTGCATAATAAGCACTTCATGTGCATGATTTCATTTAATCTTCATTAACGACTTGATGAAGCAGGTACTATTTCTATCATTCCCATTTTTCATATGGGGAAACTGAGGCACCAAGACGGAAAGTAACTTGCCGAGGTCACCAAACTACTCAGTAGTAGAACCAGGATTCAAATCCAGACCTACCTAAGTCTAAAGTACAATCTCTCTCCTACTACACTAACCTGTCTCATTCTCTCCTCAAAGCTTGTAAATTCCTTCAGACTGGAACCTTACCTTATCACTTTTTATATCTCACAGAGGAAATGGAAATGTTTGTTGATTTTTATGCTTATAGGGCTTTTACTTTCTAAAGAACTAAGCATAAGCCAAGAAGAAAAAAAAAATAGTAATGTTCATGGCAGAGGTAAAGAGAAAAATTCAAAGAAAAAAAGAGAGAAAGATTTGCACACAATATTATGAAGAGGTAATGACAGATAAATAATTCTATCCTCAGCTCAAGCTAGGTAGCATACAGAAGAAGATACCAGGACCTTGTAGGTGCTACTTAGCTGTACAGAAAAACAAGGTTCTGAGCATGTGGGTCCCAGAGATAGATAAGTCTGCCTTTGAAATTATGACTTTGAAGATAAATAATACTAACTTTTCTCCCCTAAAACTGTATTACTGGGCTGACACTGATTTCCACTAGGTAAGACAAATGTGGGGCAAAGAAACAAATTCTTTCCCAATTAACCATAAAAATGTCTCCAGGCGTAAATGAAATGGTGAGTGAAGGCAAAAAATATATTTATATGATTTATCTATGGCCTGTTTATGTTGCCATGTTGTTACCTACAGTCTAAAAAAATAATAACTGAAACAACTACACAGTTCTCAGTCCCTTGGGGCCAGATGTGCTTGAGAATGCAGATTCTTTTCGATTTAGAAAGGTAATATGACACGATATATTGAATACTACATGACATTCCCATGGGGTCTGGGGTAGCATCTCATAATCAAACACAGTAACATTTCTGCAACAAATATATGAATATTCACTCTAAGAATTAAATAATGACTAGAAGGAATCTCAGTCCAGGTTTGTCGCAAAATGAATACAACAAAATTTTTAGGTTTGCAGAAATTTTTGTATTTCAGGATTTTAGAGAAGAAATTGAGAACTTATGCTTTTTTCTAATGCTGTGACGTCAATATATCCTATTTTATATAATTAAAATGACTATGTTTTCTTTATCTACAGATTTTCTTTTAAATTTGGTCATGTACATTTCACCTTAATTAACAACAAAAAAGCAACACGGCCTTATTATTTCAAAACTGACCTAGGTTTCAGAGGACTTCATTTTTGTTCAGCCTCATCACTAACTGGCTATATGACTAACATTTACTACTGAGATCCAAGGTTAGCTATTCTACCTAATAGCCAATGTAAATGCCCAAGGGAGAGAGTAGGAGTGAAATGATTTTTCAGTGTCCTAGAGGTGGTTTTCTTCTTTTCATATAAAGTGTCATATATCATGACCAGCATACGCACACTGAAAAGGTCAACTTCTTGCACGCTCATTCACTCACTGATATATTTGCTCATTTATTAAATAAACATTATTCTAAGTACTAGAGACATAAACATGAATAAGATATGGTACTTGTCCTTGAGGAGCTTAAAATTTAGAAGGGAAAGTAGATATACAGACTAACAATATTACGTTGAGATGAGTTCAAGTAGAGGTAATCAGAGATTGGTAGAAGGCAGACAAGAAGAAGCCCGACCCAATGTGCACAAGAGGTTTGGAGTAAGCTTCCTAGAAGAGGTGACATCTAAGATGAGGCCTGCAGCCTGAGTGGAGAGAGCCAGATAAAGAAAAGTGGAGGTGGGGAGATGCATAAGAGCATTTCAGTCAGCAGATACACTTTATGAGCAGATACACTTTATGAGACTCAGAGTGGCAAGGTGGCATGTTGTTTGTAAACATCTAGTAGAGTGGCATGGCTGGAAATGTTAAGTGAGCTCACTGGAAATTTCTTTTTTTTTTTTTTTTTTTTTTTGGGGTTTGAAACTTTCAGCAACTTAAGCTGGAGATAACATTTCTTTTTCTTTTTTTTCTTTTATTATTATTATTATCATTATACTTTAGGTTTTATGGTACATGTGCGCAATGTGCAGGTAAGTTACATATGTATACATGTGCCATGCTGGTGCGCTGCACCCACCAACTCGTCGTCTAGCATTAGGTATACCTCTCAATGCTATCCCTCCCCCCTCCCCCCACCCCACAACAGTCCCCAGAGTGTGATGTTCCCCTTCCTGTGTCCATGTGTTCTCATTGTTCAATTCCCACCTATGAGTGAGAATATGCGGTGTTTGGTTTTTTGTTCTCGCGATAGTTTACTGAGAATGATGATTTCCAATTTCATCCATGTCCCTACAAAGGACATGAACTCATCATTTTTTATGTCTGCATAGTATTCCATGGTGTATATGTGCCACATTTTCTTAATCCAGTCTATCATTGCTGGACATTTGGGTTGGTTCCAAGTCTTTGCTATTGTGAATAATGCGGCAATAAACATACGTGTGCATGTGTCTTTATAGCAGCATGATTTATAGTCCTTTGGGTATATACCCAGTAATGGGATGGCTGGGTCAAATGGAATTTCTAGTTCTAGATCCCTGAGGAATCGCCACACTGACTTCCACAAGGGTTGAACTAGTTTACAGTCCCACCAACAGTGTAAAAGTGTTCCTATTTCTCCACATCCTCTCCAGCACCTGTTGTTTCCTGACTTTTTAATGATTGCCATTCTAACTGGTGTGAGATGGTATCTCATTGTGGTTTTGATTTGCATTTCTCTGATGGCCAGTGATGGTGAGCATTTTTTCATGTGTGTTTTGGCTGCATAAATGTCTTCTTTTGAGAAGTGTCTGTTCATGTCCTTCGCCCACTTTTTGATGGGGTTGTTTGTTTTTTTCTTGTAAATTTGTTGGAGTTCATTGTAGATACTGGATATTAGCCCTTTGTCAGATGAGTAGGTTGCGAAAATTTTCTCCCATTTTGTAGGTTGCCTGTTCACTCTGATGGTAGTTTCTTTTGCTGTGCAGAAGCTCTTGAGTTTAATTAGATCCCATTTGTCAATTTTGGCTTTTGTTGCCATTGCTTTTGGTGTTTTAGACATGAAGTCCTTGCCCATGCCTATGTCCTGAATGGTAATGCCTAGGTTTTCTTCTAGGGTTTTTATGGTTTTAGGTCTAACATTTGAGTCTTTAATCCATCTTGAATTGATTTTTGTATAAGGTGTAAGGAAGGGATCCAGTTTCAACTTTCTAATGCTCATGGGTAGGAAGAATCAATATCATGAAAATGGCCATCCTTCCCAAGGTAATTTACAGATTCAATGCCATCCCCATCAAGCTACCAATGACTTTCTTCACAGAATTGGAAAAAACTACTTTAAAGTTCATATGGAACCAAAAAAGAGCCCGCATCGCCAAGTCAATCCTAAGCCAAAAGAACAAAGCTGGAGGCATCACACTACCTGACTTCAAACTATACTACAAGGCTACAGTAACCAAAACAGCATGGTACTGGTACCAAAACAGAGATATAGATCAATGGAACAGAACAGAGCCGTCAGAAATAATGCCACCTATCTACAAGTATCTGATCTTTGACAAACCTGACAAAAACAAGAAATGGGGAAAGGATTCCCTATTTAATAAATGGTGCTGGGAAAACTGGCTAGCCATATGTAGAAAGCTCACTGGAAATTTCTAATGACACAGATCCACACAGTTGTGGGACATTTTTTTTCTTCTAAAAATTCCCAGGAGCCTAGATCTAAGAGCAGATAAGTGGTATGGATTCAGTTTCAATGAAACAAGGGGACTAGAAACAAGAATGGATTAAAGTACTAGACAATGGGAACCAGGCTGGATAAAAAAAAGCAGATGATGTTAGGAAGATGGCAGACCGGGAGAAAAGAGAGAGTTAAAGATGCTGGAGGCCTCAATGTGTTAAAGAACAAGTTCAGCAAAAATGAAGCAGAGAAAAAGCTGGAGGACAAGGAACCTATGGTGAAAGAGTAGGATTTTGCACTTTAAGATTTCAGAGATTCAGAGGTTCAATTTTTAGTGAATAACAATGTTCAAGATGTGGGCATGAAACTGGGTGGCCAATGATGAGTAAAGGGGCAATTCCTCAGAATTGAGTACATCAGGGAACTCTGAGGCTAGGGGCTCAAACAAACAAAAACATACATCATTGAAGAAATTTGTTGGGTATTTTGGAACCTCAAGAGTTTAACATAACTGATCAGAAAGAAAGAAATGGCCTGAGGACAAAGCAAGATGGCAGAATAGAATGCTCTAACAATTATCCCCATCCTACCCCGCCATAGGAACACCAAATTTAACAACTATTTATGTAGGAAAAAAAAAAAAAAAAAAGCACCTTCATAAGAACCAAAAATCAGGGGAGCACTCAGAGTACTTGCTTTTAACTTCATACAGCTGAAAGAAGTACTGAAGAGAGTAGGAAAGACAGTCTAGAATTGCCAGTGCCACCTCTCCCCTATCCCCCAGCAGTGGCTGCATGGCACAGAAAGAGAATCTGTGCACTTGGGAGAGAAAGAGTGCAGCAATTGTGAGACATTACATTGAACTCAGAGCTGCCCTGTCAAAGCAGAAAGCAAAACCAGGCTGAACTCAGCTGATGCCCACTCACAGAGGGACTACTTAAACCAGACCTAGCCAGAGAGGAACCACCCATCCCAGTGGTCAGGATTGCATCTGGCAAGCCTTGCCACTGTGGGCCAAAAGTTCACTGGGGCCCTCAATAATCTTGAAAGGCAGTCTAGGCCACAAGGACTGCAATTCTTAGGTGAGCCCTAGTGCTGAACTGGGTTAAGAGTCAGTGGATTTAGGAAGCACACAACCTACTGACACACTAGCCAGGATGGCTAAGGGAATGTTGGTGCCACCCCTCCCCTAACTCCAGGCTGCAAAACTCATAGCTCCAAAAGAGACTCCTTCCATCTGTTTCAGAAGAGGAGAGGGAAGAGTAAAGAAGACTGTCTTACATCTTGGACATCAGCTCAGCCACAGTAGGAAAGGGCACCAGTCAGAGTCAAGAGGTCCCCTTTTCAGGCCCTAGCTCACAGATGACAGTTCTAGATACATCCTGAACCAGGAGACAATCTACTGCCTTAAAGGGAAGGATCCAGTCCTGGCAGGACCTGCTGACTGAAAATCCCTTGGGCCCTGAATAATAAGCAGTGATACCTAGGTTATGCTGTGAGCCTTGGGTAAGACTTTGAGACTTGCTGAATTCAGGTGTGACTCAGCACATCCTCAGCTGTGGTGGCTACAGGGAGAGACTCCTGCTTGAGAAAAACAGTGGGAAAAGTAAAGGGAATTTTGTCTCGAACCTTAGATACCAGCTTAGTCACAGGGGAGTAGAGCACCAAGTGGGCTTTTAGCATACCCAATCCCGGGCCTTGGCTGTTGGATGGCATTTCTGGACCTGCCCTGGGCCAGAGGGGAGCCCACTGCCCTGAAGGGTGGTGAGTCCCAGGCCAGGTAACATTCACCACAAGCTGATAGAAGAGCCCTTGGGCTTTAAGAGAACATTGGCAGTACTCCCGGTGGGCCTGCAGTGTTGATTGCCACAAGGTAGGGCTCTTCTGCCTGTAGAAAGGGGAAGAAACAGTGGGAAGAACTGCATCTTGTGGTGAGTGCCAGATCACCTGCAGTACAACAGAACACTAGGTATATTTCTAAGGTTTTGACTCTAGTTCTTGGCTCCTGGAAAGTACCTCTGGACACGCCTGGGGCCTGCAAGAACTCACCACCCTGAAGGAAAGGATACAAGGCTGGCTGGCTTTGCCACCCGCTGTTTGTAGAGTCCCAGTGCCTTGAGCAAACATAAGCAGTAGCCAGGTAGTGATTACAGTGGGCCTTGGACAAGCCCTAGTGCTGTGCTGGCTTAAGGTCTGACCTAGTGCATTCCCAGTGGTGGTGGCCTCAGTGGTGTTTGGCTCACCTCACCCCAAAGCTCCAGGCAGCTCATTCCAGAGACAGAGACTCCATTTGATTGGGGAAAAGGAAAGGAAGAGAACAAGAGCCTCTGATGGTAATTCAGAGAATTATTCTGGTTTTTTTCCCAAGATCATTAAGGAAGTACCTCTACAAGTCTGCAAGAGCCACAGCGTCACTGGATTTGGTATGCCTCCTAATGTGAATACAGCTTAGATCACAACACTCAAGTCCCTTAGAACACCTGGAAAGCTGTCCGAAGAAAGACAGGTACAAACAAGCCCAGATAGTGAACAGTACAGTGAATACCTAACTCTTCAATGCCCAGACACAGACAAACATTCACAAGCATCAAGACCATCCAGGAAAACGTGAGATCACCAAATGAACTAAATAAGGCACCAGAAACTAATCCTGGAGAAACAGAGACATATT
This sequence comes from Pongo pygmaeus, assembly GCF_028885625.2. Lineage (NCBI taxonomy): Eukaryota > Metazoa > Chordata > Mammalia > Primates > Hominidae > Pongo > Pongo pygmaeus. The sequence continues at coordinate 152,743,055 of NC_072396.2, read as the reverse complement.
ATCTTTCAGACAAAGAATTCAAAATAGCTGTTTTGAGGAAACACAAAGAAATTCAACAGAGCCCAGACAAGGAATGCATAGTTATATCAGACAAACTGAAAAAAGAGGTTGAAATAATTAAAAATAATCAGGCAGAAATTCTGGAGTTAAAAATGCAACTGACATACTGAAGAATACATCAGAGTTTTTTAATAGCAGATTGATCGAGTAGAATAAACAATTAGTGACCTTGAAGATAGGCTATTTTAAAATACATTTAATACCATTTAAAATGGTCAGAGGAGACAAAAGAAAAAAGAAAACAATGAAACATGCCTACAACATCTAGAAAATAGTCTCAAAAGGTGTCTGTTCATGTCCTTCGCCCACTTTTTGATGGGGTTGTTTTTTTCTTGTAAATTTGTTTGAGTTCATTGTAGATTCTGGATATTAGCCCTTTGTCAGATGAGTAGGTTGCAAAAATTTTCTCCCATTTTGTAGGCTGCCTGTTCACTCTGATGGTAGTTTCTTTTGCTGTGCAGAAGCTCTTTAGTTTAATTAGATCCCATTTGTCAATTTTGGCTTTTGTTGTCATTGCTTTTGGTGTTTTAGACATGAAGTCCTTGCCCATGCCTATGTCCTGAATGGTAATGCCTAGGTTTTCTTCTAGGGTTTTTATGGTTTTAGGTCTAACGTTTAAGTCTTTAATCCATCTTGAATTAATTTTTGTATAAGGTGTAAGGAAGGGATCCAGTTTCAGCTTTCTCCATATGGCTAGCCAGTTTTCCCAGCACCATTTATTAAATAGGGAATCCTTTCCCCATTGCCTTGTTTTTCTCAGGCTTGTCAAAAATCAGATAGTTGTAGATATGCGGCGTTATTTCTGAGGGCTCTGTTCTGTTCCATTGATCTATATCTCTGTTTTGGTACCAGTACCATGCTGTTTTGGTTACTGTACCTTGTAGTATAGTTTGAAGTCAGGTAGCGTGATGCCTCCAGCTTTGTTCTTTTGGCTTAGGATTGACTTGGCATGAACAGACACTTCTCCAAAGAAGACATTTATGCAGCCAAAAAACACATGAAAAAATGCTCACCATCACTGGCCTTCAGAGAAATGCAAATCAAAACCACAATGAGATACCATCTCACACCAGTTAGAATGGCAATCGTTAAAAAGTCAGGAAACAACAGGTGCTGGAGAGGATGTGGAGAAATAGGAACACTTTTACACTGTTGGTGGGACTGTAAACTAGTTCAACCATTGTGGAAGTCAGTGTGGCGATTCCACAGGGATCTAGAACTAGAAATACCATTTGACCCAGCCATCCCATTACTGGGTATATACCCAAAGGACTATAAATCATGCTGCTATAAAGACACATGCACACGTATGTTTATTGCGGCACTATTCACAATAGCAAAGACTTGGAACCAACCCAAGTGTCCAACAATGATAGACTGGATTAAGAAAATGTGGCACATATACACCGTGGAATACTATGCAGCCATAAAAAATGATGAGTTCATGTCCTTTGTAGGGACATGGATGAAATTGGAAATCATCATTCTCAGTAAACTATTGCAAGGACGAAAAACCAAACACCACATGTTCTCACTCATAGATGGGAATTGAACAATGAGAACACATGGACACAGGAAGGGGAACATCACACTCTGGGGACTGTTGTGGGGTGGGGGGAGGGGGGAGGGATAGCATTAGGAGATATACCTAATGCTAAATGACGAGTTAATGGGTGCAGCACACCAGCATGGCACATGTATACATATGTAACTAACCTGCACATTGTGCACATGTACCCTAAAACTTAAAGTATAATAATAATAAAATAAAAAAAAATTTTTTTAAAAAGAGATTAAAAAGAAAGTAGTCTCAAAGGGACAAATCTAAGAGTTAGTGGCCTTAAAAAGGAGGTAGAGAAGGTGATGGGGTAAAAGTTTGTTCAAAGCAATAATAACAGAGGATATCCCAAACCTAGACAAAGATACCAATATACAAGTACAAGAAGGTTATAGAATAGCAGGCATATTTAACCAAAAGAAGATAACTTCAAGGCATTTAATAATCAAACTCCCAAAGGTCAAGGATGAACAACGGATCCTAAAAGCACTAAGAGAAAAGAAACAAATAACATACAATGGAGCCCCAGTAAGTCTGGCAGCAGAGTTACCAGCAGAAACCTTATGGCCAGGAGAGAGTAGCATGATATATATAAGGTGCTGAAGGAAAAATAAGACATACTACTCTTTCACCCTAGAGCAGTACGTCCAATGAAAATATCCTTCAAACATGAAGAAAAACTTTCCCAGACAAACGAAAGCTGGGGGATTTCATCAATACCAGATCTGTCCTACACAAAATGCTACATTGAATACTTTAATGAGAAAGAAAAGAGTGTTAATGACCAATAATAAATCATCTGAAGGTACAAAACTCACTGGCAATAATATGTATGCAGAAAACCACAAAATATTATAACAGTGTAACTTTGTTGTATAAACTAGTCTTAAGTGGAAAGACTAAGGATGAACCAATCAAAAATATTAACTGCAACAACTCTTCAAAACATAGACTACTATAAGATATAAGCAGAAACAATAAAAAGTTTAAAAGTTGGGGGATGAAACTATGAGGTAGAGTTTTTATTAGTTTCCTTTTTGTTGATTGTTTGTTTACGCAAACAATGTTATGTTGTTATCAGCTTAAAATAATAGGTTATTAGATAGTATTTGCAAGCCTCATGGTAACCTCTAATCAAAAAACATACAATGGATTCACAGAAAATAAAAAGCAAGAAACTAAATCATATCACCAGAGAAAATCACCTTCACTAGAGGAAGACAGGAAGGAAGGAAAGTAGAAGGAGAAGACCAGAAGGCCACCAGAAAACAAATAACAAAATGGCAGAAGTAAGTCATTACTTATCAATAATAACACTGAATATAAATGGACTACACTCTCCGATCAAAAGACACAGAGTGGCTGAATGGATATAAAAATGAGACCCAATCATCAGTTGCCTATAAGAAACACACTTCACCTATAAAGACACATATAGCTTGAAAATAAAATAATGAAAAAAAAGACATTCCATACCAATGGAAACCAAGACAGAGCAGGAGTAGCTATACTTACATCAGAAAAAAATATATTTCAAAACAAAACTATATGAAGAAACACACTTCACCTATAAAGACACATATAGACTGAAAATAAAGGAATGAAAAAAAGACATTCCATACCAATGGAAACCAAGAAAGAGAAGGAGTAGCTATACTTACATCAGAAAAAAATCTATTTCAAAACAAAACTATATGAAGAGACAAAGACAGTCACCACATAATGTAGAGGCCAATTCAGCAATGGAATATAGCAATAGTAAATATATGTGCACCCAACACTGGAACACCCAGATACATAAAGCAAATAGAGCTAAAGATAGAGACAGACCCCAGTACAATAATAGCTAGTGACTTCAATACCCTACTGTCAGCACTGGACAGATATTCCAGACAGAAAATGAACAAAGTAACATCAGACTTAATCTGCACTGTACACCAAATAGACCTAATAGATATTTAGATAAAACTTCATACAATGGCTACAGAATACACCTTCTTTCCCCAGCACATGAATTATCCTCAAGGATAGACTGTGTGTTAGGCCACAAAGCAAGCCCTAAAACATTGAAAAAAATTAAAATGATAACAAGCATCTTCTCTCACCAAAAGGGAATAAAACTAGAAATCAATAACAAAAGGAAATTTGGAAACTATACAAACACATGGAAATTAAACAATATGTTCCTGAATAGCCAATGAATCAATGAAGAGATTAAGAAGGAAATTAAAACACTTCTTGAAACAACTGATAATGGAAACATGATATACCAAAACCTGGGATACAACAGAAGCAGTACTCAGAGGGAAGATGATAGCTATAAGTACCTATATCAAAAAGAGGAAAAACTTCACATAAACAGCCTAATGATACATCTTAAATAACCAGAAAAGCAAAATCAAACCAAACCCACAATTAGGAGAATAAAAATAATAAAGATGAGAGCAGAAATAAATAAATTTGAAATGAAGAAAGCAATATAAAAAATTAATGAAACAAAAAGTTGTTTTTTAAGAAAGATAAATAAAATTCACAAACCTTTAGCCAGACTAAGCAAACAAGAGAGAATACCCAAATAAGTAAAATCAGAGATGAAAAAGAAGACATTATAACTGATACCATAGAAATTCAAAGGTTCAATAGTGGCTACTCTGAGCAACTATATGCCAATAAGTTGTAAAATCTAGAAGAAATGGAAAAATGTCTAGACACATACAACCTAACAAAATTGAACCAGGAAGAAATCCAAAACCTGAACAGACCAATAACAAGTAACGAGAGCAAGGCTATAATAAAACTCTCCCAGGAAAAGAAAAGCCCAGGACCCATGGGCTGGGCATGTTGGCTTCTGTCTGTAATCCCAGCACTTTAGGAGGCCAAGGCAGGTGGATTCCTTGAGCTCAGGAGTTTGAGACCAGCCTGGGCAACATGGTGAAGCTCTGTCTCTACCAAATATACAAAAATTAGTTGGGTGTGGTGGCACACGCCTGTGGTCCTGGGTACTCGGGAGGCTGAGGTGGGAGGATTGCCAGAGCCCGGGAAGTCGAGGCTGCAGTGAGCCGTGATTGTGCCACTGCACTCCAACCTGGGTGACAGAGCGAGAACTTGTCTTAAAAAAAAAATTCCCAAGTTTACTTCCATAGAAGCCATCTACATGCTAACTTTTTATCTGTACCTCTTTTACAGACAATGATTTTCTACTTTGGATACTTGTATATGTCCCTTATTACATAGACTATGTGTGTTCCTTGAGAGCACAGAACATAATCTGATTTGCTTCTTTGTCCTTCACAGCACCTAACAGAAGGCCTAGAACACAGATATTCTTGAAAGCATTAGAAGTTCTTGAATGATATAATGAAATGAAATAGAGATATTTCAGGAAGATGAGTCTGGCAAGACATTGCAGGATGGATTGGATTAGAGGGAGAGTAGATTGGGAGTCCAGGTATATGTCCAAACTGGTTTGGCAGGTATCCTTAATTCCTCTTTACCTAAGGCCAATGCTATACATTCCTATTTAAGTACCAGGAAACCTCTCTGGAACCCACCTCCTAGCCATCCTCCAAGCCCCACTTGCAGCCACATCTCAGATAGTGTCTCTCTTATAAGAATCTCTTGGATTAGATATATCATTATGACCTCTCAGCTCTGAAACCTGCCTTTGCTCTTTAGATGCTACCCTTAGTTCCCTTTCGCTCCTCTCCTGAAGCCACTTGCCTAGAATGGGAAAAGGCACTCAAGGCTGGTACTAAATTACAACAATAAAATGGGAGAAGGGGCAAATTCCAGACTCATTCCAAAGAAGAACAAAACAAAACAAAACAAAATGACAAGGATAGTAAGTGAAAAGATTATATATTGAGGATAAATGAGAAGAAATAGTCACCAAAGACTCTAAGGTTCTAGCCTGGGAAACTAAAGAAATCACTGACAGGAATGGAGAAGGGTCAAGGGGAGATGATTTAGGAGAAAAAGAAAATGAGTTCACTTTTTCACATGTTGCATTTGAGGTGCTGATAAAACAACTAATTCACGAGAGTGACTGGAAATATGGAACAGGTAGAGGTGAGGATTTTAGGATTTGGATTTAAGAGTAATTTACCCAGAGACTCTTGGAATACTATGGTCAGAAAATACCATAGAAATTATCTAACTCAAGTCTCTACTATAATTTTGTTAGAAAATCAATACTCAAAGAATTTAAACACATCCACGAAATGTGGCGAAAGCAGAATGAGAACGCAGATCTTTTAAAATGTTCTTCCTACTATATATTTCTAACATTTTCTGATAAATGAGAGTAAGGCTTTGGGAAACAACCACATTTGGGTGAACAAAGAAAAGCAGACTGAGATGGAACAAAATTGTAAGAGGAACAATGAAATCCAAGGGGGGGAAATTTCAAGAAGGGAGCAGTCAACAGTGTACTCTGTGACAAAAAGATCAAATTGAATGGGAATTGAGAAAAGGTCACTTCATTTTGCAATGAAGTTATTAGTTACTTGGCAACAGAATGTTCTTTTTAATAGTACCTACTATGCCAGAGTTCTCTAAAATGCTGTCTTTGGAGTCCTTGCAATGAGAACACCTCAGACATATGATCCGCATAATGAGGTTCTCTTATTATTTCAGTAATTAAATTACTATGAACAGCGTCCAAGAAGAACCAGCTTTATATGAATTTCAAACCTATAGTGACTCATGTTAGAACAGAGTTCCAGTTTGCTCACATTCTCATCTGACATATTTTGTCAAAGTTCTTAGAGCCTAGTCATACTTTTCAAAATTTATAGATTTTATTTCCTTCCTCTGAATCCAGATGTATATAATCCTAGGAACTTCAAACTTTCCAGCAGTTTGCTAATTACTGCATAAAGCTTTTCAAAATAACATTACTAATTATATTGTACAGTATAATGAGATATGCAAACATGGGAAATTGAAAATGTAAATGGCTATTTTTTTTTCTTTTTTTAAATTATTATTATTATACTTTAGGTTTTATGGTACAAGTGCACAATGTGCAGGTTAGTTACATATGTATACATGTGCCATGCTGGTGCGCTGCACCCACTAACTCGTCATCTAGCATTAGGTATATCTCCCAATGCTATCCCTCCCCCCTCCCCCCACCCCACAACAGTCCCCGAAGTGTGATGTTCCCCTTCCTGTGTCCATGTGTTCTCATTGTTCAATTCCCACCTATGAGTGAGAATATGCGGTGTTTGGTTTTTTGTTCTTGCGATAGTTTACTGAGAATGATGATTTCCAATTTCATCCATGTCCCTACAAAGGACATGAACTCATCATTTTTTATGGCTGCATAGTATTCCATGGTGTATATGTGCCACATTTTCTTAATCCAGTCTATCATTGCTGGACATTTGGGTTGGTTCCAAGTCTTTGCTATTGTGAATAATGACGCAATAAACATACGTGTGCATGTGTCTTTATAGCAGCATGATTTATAGTCCTTTGGGTATATACCCAGTAATGGGATGGCTGGGTCAAATGGAATTTCTAGTTCTAGATCCCTGAGGAATCGCCACACTGACTTCCACAAGGGTTGAACTAGTTTACAGTCCCACCAACAGTGTAAAAGTGTTCCTATTTCTCCACATCCTCTCCAGCACCTGTTGTTTCCTGACTTTTTAATGATTGCCATTCTAACTGGTGTGAGATGGTATCTCATTGTGGTTTTGATTTGTATTTCTCTGATGGCCAGCATCACACTACCTGACTTCAAACTATACTACAAGGCTACAGTCACCAAAACAGCATGGTACTGGTACCAAAACAGAGACATAGATCAATGGAACAGAACAGAGCCCTCAGAAATAACGCCACATATCTACAACTATCTGATCTTTGACAAACCTGAGAAAAACAAGAAATGAGGAAAGGATTCCCTATTTAATAAATGGTGCTGGGAAAACTGGCTAGCCATATGTAGAAAGCTGAAACTGGATCCCTTCCTTACACCTTATACAAAAATTAATTCAAGATGGATTAAAGACTTAAACGTTAGACCTAAAACCATAAAAACCCTAGAAGAAAACCTAGGCATTACCATTCAGGACATAGGCATGGGCAAGGACTTCATGTCTAAAACACCAAAAGCAATGGCAACAAAAGCCAAAATTGACAAATGGGATCTAATTAAACTCAAGAGCTTCTGCACAGCAAAAGAAACTACCATCAGAGTGAACAGGCAACCTACAAAATGGGAGAAAATTTTCGCAACCTACTCATCTGACAAAGGGCTAATATCCAGAATCTACAATGAACTCCGACAAATTTACAAGAAAAAAGCAAACAACCCCATCAAAAAGTGGGCGAAGGACGTAAATGCCTATTTTTTAAATTCAAAGGGTGATGATTTTTAGGCAGTTTTTGACACATTTATTCCCAGTTCTTTACCTCCCATTGTAAGAAAATAAGTGGCACTAAGACTACCGGCATAATGAAAACCAGATTATAATACAGAGAATCATGCAGCAGGATTTGTCTAAATGTAGAAATTTTCAGTAACAGCCATCTGGCAAGTAGCAACATTGAAAGTGTATGGGGGATGTGCTTTTTACATCATCTGTGTATCAGATGATCTACAATCTTCAAAAAAAATAGACATTTTATTAGTTGAAAGAAAACACGGTTTTGTCATTTTCAGACTGAGTTCTGAATTCTTTCTTAATTCAAAGTTACAAATTCAATCTGATAGGAAGAAAAAGAACATGAAAATGCACTTCATCTGAATTTAACAGGCATGGTATTATGTTTAAATTTTCCACCTTACCAAAGCTACAGACACACTCAAGTATCATATCACTATATAATCCACAGATGTTTAAATGGCATATACACACAGATTTAAACTTTATCTAAAACCAGATAAAGATTAGAAACTGAGTTAGAAACTGCACTTGAGACTACTGTCGCTGGCTACAGTAATAGCTGTTATAAGAACAATTCAGCCACCTCCCTTTTTCTCTTCCCCTTAGAATTCCTCTCCCCTGCTTCCTTTTGTCGCTATTCACTTGATCTTTTCCTTCCTTCTCCTGTAAGCAAAGGCTTAAGCCTACTAGTGACACTTATACCTAATGAAGCTTCTGATCCCTATTAATGAGGATAAAAATAGATCTTACATAACCTTGAGGACACAATAAATTTCAAAAACACATCTTATATGTTAGTTTAATATGGCTATTAGTAAATTCTTAGAAAGTTTTTCACTGATGCTCTCCGCTTCCTTTTGTATGTGCAACCAGTTCAAACCGGCTTGAGTCCTCTGTGTACCAGGTTCATATCACACTAGAACTCAAGTCAAGTAGAAGTAAACTAGAGATTCAGTTACAGAGTTTTCCAGTGGCAAAATTAAGCTGTATCTGCTCAGAAATGAAATAAATTAAGGTGTCTATAGTGAAAAGACCACCATCTGAATGTAATTAATTCTGTGAAAAGGACCCCTCTCTATCTACTCCAAATCTGTCCCCCTTCAAAATCGACCTGAAACGGCACCTCTACCATGAAGCCTGACATGCCCTCTCCCACTTAACCTGATCCCCACTCCTTCAAAACTTTTGTAAGTTATTGCTACCATCCATTTTAGTCCTTAATTATTTTCATCTTATATTGTAATTTAAATGAGTCACACTTGGGATTTGTTTTAAAGTGGATTTAAGCTCCTTAAAAGTAGGGCCTATGTCTTAAAAATTTCTGTATCCTCCGTTATACCCGGCACAGGCAAACATTGAATGAATATGGTCAATAGTGGAAAAAATGACATAGGCGCCAAAAACTGAAGTACATATGGCTCTGGTGCGTAATTACCCTTTTCACCTACACTGCTTTTAGTTCTCCCACCAACTCAAATTGCTTCACTTTTTTTTGTTTGTTTGTTTTTGTTTTTTTTTTTTTGAGACGGAGTCTCACTCTGTCGCCCAGGCTAGAGTGCAGTGGCGCGATCTCAGCTCACTGTAACCTCCGCCTCCTGGGTTCAAGCGATTCTCCTGCCTCAGCCTCCTGAGTAGCTGGGATTACAGGCACGTGTCACCATGCCCGGCTAATTTTTGTATTGTTAGTAGAGACAGGGTTTTACCATGTTGTTCAGGCTGGTCTCGAACTCCTGACCTCGTGATCCGCCCTCCTCGGCCTCCCAAAGTGCCTCTCATTTTTTAAGCTCTCCAACTCTTGTCAGTTGCTGGCTCCTTAGGTGATCCTTAAAAAAGGCACTGTCCAAATTGCAGAGGTTGGGGAATACCAAAACATTGTTTGTTTTGGCTTGCAACCGAAGGCCCAGAGGAGAGCTATGACAGCTCTTTCTTAAAGGAATTCTCAGTTATTTAATGTTTAAGACAGGATTTAGCAGGAGGAAGAGCTTAAGGGTATCTTCCAATGATGAAAGAGCAAAAAAAGGTCTTCCAGAAGAGGCCCAAATCACATTACTGCAGGTAGTCATAATAGCTTTTGGTACCTCTGATTTAGACAAACAATTGTGTTTGGCTTCTTTCTTTTCCTTTTTAAGCCACCACATATTGATTTTACTGCTGTGTCTATTTCTCTTTTATGGGTTATTTATTTTACCTACCCTAATATTTTATCTATCTCTTTATTCTTTGAAATGGAGAACAGAAAGTGAGTTATGGAAATCGTTCTAAGGAGATATCTTGCCCTGCAAAAGCAGACTTTGGCCTGCACTTGGCTCCTTGTTTGATATCAGGGATGGGATTTCCCCGTTCTTACACAATTATTCTCCTTGCCTCTAAAATCAGCCTACCACAATAGGCTGAAAATGCCCATCCACTCTCAATCATTGTTCCTGGAAATTCAGCTAAGCAGCAAGATGAATCTGCTACCTGCTCCAAGGGTCATGATAGTCAGCTCAAGATGACAGAAGGAGCATACTGCTCTTGCACAAAACAGTAAAATAAATAAATAAAACATAGTAAACCAAAATGTATAGTATCCAATATATACACTTATTCACATTGTTTCTCAAGCAGTCTGTATTATGTAGAAAGAAGGAAATATATTAGGATCAGAGAACAATCTTTTGGATTTCATTTTAGCGAAAAAAAATCCAGGGTACCTGAACACCCCCATAAAATTCCTTTGCAGAGGTATAACACAGGGACCATATGAAGTTATCATACCAAACTTATAATCCTAGAAACTCTCTAAATTTCATGGTATATTCCTAGCCACCAATTTCTAGCAAATGTTACTTTATTGTTATTCATGGTTTTTTTTTTTTTAATACAAAATCAACCTTTGAAGAGAAGAAGGAAGGGTCAAAAATTCCACTCCTACTGCCAATCACTTTGATGATCTTTATCAAAAGTAAGGTAGTGTATATAGTCTAACTCTTCTTGCGAAATCTAAACCATATTCTGGTAACTCAACTACTACTTCCACATTAACTTCAATAAAAACATAAAACATGCTTAACCTTCAACAGGCACCTTCTCTTTATCAGAGAATTTAAGGAGGTACTTATTCTCAGGGTAGTGACAATGCTGACCTTGCACGCGCACAAACCTGAGAGTGAGTGCTTCCCTTAACTTTGTGCTCTAAGTACTTCACTCACCTCACTCTAGTCCTGACTGTGCTCTGTACCTCTATACCCACTCTGTCCCCATAGGTGGGGAGCTATAAAAAAAAAAAAAAAAAAAAGCTTGGAAGCATCGTGCTAGTAGTCCATTGACATTTTGTATAAGATGCTAAGAAGAAATTTGTTTCCAATTGGCTTGAAGACAGATCAATGCTTTATGACCCAATGGTAGATGATCATTAAAGACCAATGGCAGATGACTCAATGGAAACTAACACTTCCAGGAACTGTTCTGATTTGCAGTTAATAGCCACCCCCACCGCACACACACCAAGCTTGCTAATTTATTTTTCCTTCTAATTGTGGGTTTGTTTGATAAGGGAATGTACAGATACTATGCAAGAAGGAAATCTATGGAAAAATAAAATAGCACGCATTTTATTTTATTTTTGAGATGTATTTTCGCTCTTGTTGCTGAGACTGGAGTGCAGTGGTGTGATCTTGGCTCACTGCAACCTCTGCCTCCCAGGTTCAAGCAATTCTCCTGCCTAAGCCTCCCAAGTAGCTGGAATTACAGGTGTGTGCCACCATGCCCGACTAATTTTGTATTTTTTAAATAGAAATGGGGTTTCGCCATGTTGGCCAGGCTGGTCTTGAACTCCTGACCTCAAGTGATCTACTTGCCTCGGCCTCCCAGGTTCAAGCAATTCTCCTGCCTAAGCCTCCCAAGTAGCTGGGATTACAGGCGTTCACCACCATGCCCGGCTAATTTTGTATTTTTTTTAATAGAAGCAGGGTTTTGCCATGTTGGTCAGACTGGTCTCGAACTCCTGACCTCAAGTGATACACCCGCCTCCGCCTCCCAAAGTGCTGGGATTACAGGCGTGAGCCACCACACCTGGCCGATAACATGCATTTTAAAAACATATTATGGCAACTCTAGTTTTAGGTTTTTCCCAAGCTACCATATTTTCAACATAAAGAACCCAAACATAATCCCTGTATTTCTGAAGTATATTAATAAATACGTCTATACACAAATACTCATGTATACTTAGCAACGAGCAAATAAAAGTTTATGTTTGCCTACCTCCTCCAGAAAAGACAGCAGCAACAAATGGGCAGACATACCAGGATGATCAGGCTGATTGCACCAAGCCAAAACATTCGCATCATCTGTTTAGGCTCTGTTGGTTTAATTATATCCTGTTACTTTCATGACTTAAGCAAGAGAAGTAAATCCAAGTTCTTTCATAAAGTCTTTATAAAGAAGCTATCAGTTAATAAAGTGAAATGAGGAGGTATTCTTATGTGACAGGTAAATATCCTTGCTACTTTATAAGGAACAGGAGTTCATGAAATGTTCTTGAAATACAACTGAAGGCTACACTTTCAATATGTACCCCTTAATGAAGCCTTAACAAAATGATCCTACTCTTTTTGTACAATCATTGATTATTATGATGCATACGATATATTTCTTCCTCTGGCCCTAAATTGGCTTTTTCTCTTGGCCATATGTTGTATATCCTAGAGCACTTGGGGAGCACATTAATCTATGAACCGTTAACTTGGTAAATAAATAGCTTCTTAATCTACGGTCACACCATCCTGAATGTGCCCCATCTCATCTGATCTTGTGAGCTAAGCAAGGTCTAGCCTGGTTAGTGCTTGGATGGGAGACTGTCTGGGAATAACCAGATGCTGCAGGTTTACTTCCAAATTACAAAATACTAAATTAAACAAGGAATCAAGAATGCGCAGGTGAAATAAGCATATTTTAGTCTTATATTCATTGGAAAATGCATTCTAATGTGATTGGGGAATTGTAAGTCACAGTTAAATTTTTTCCTCTGCAAGAACCAAATGTTGCTTCATACATAATATAAAGACCAAACTGATAAATGAATTACAAATAACATGTGACAGTGTTAAAATTGTAATATTATATTCATGATCAGGTTTTAGTTTCCAGTATTAATCCTACATGTTCAACAAAAAGCCGTAAATTGAATAGGGACTATATTAACTTAAGATATTATTTTGCATGCATCCTTTTTGTAGTATTTGTTAGTGTTTCATCATATCAAATCCATGCATCATGAGAGCAACTGGAAATACATCCCCACTATCCAAATGAAGGTAGCAAAAACAGACGATGTAGTTCTCAAAACTTTGTAAAGAAAAAAATATTCAGAAGAACCTAATTCAAAAACTATAGAACAAGACTCGGTGTGGTGGCTCACACCTATAAATTCCAGCACTTTGGGAGGCCAAGGCGGAAGAACTGCTGGAACCCAAGAGTTGGAGACCAGCCTGGGAAGCCTAGGGAGACCCTGTCTCTACAAAAAAAATTAAAAATTAGTCGGGCTTGCTGGTGCACGTCTATAGTCCCAACTACTCAGGAAGCTGAGGCAGGTGGATCACTTGAGCCCCGGATGTCGAGGCTGCAGTCAGCTGTGATCACGTCACCACTGCACTCCAGCCTGGGTAACAGAGTGAGATGCTATCTCAAAAAATACCCAAGAAGGAAAAACTAATAAGCAGACCTTAACAAGAAACATTCAAGTCTACTGTTACATACTGAGATGAAGACAAGACAAATGGGAAGAATTCTACCTAGGAGGAAAAGCTGGGCAAAGAAAAGTACGCTAAGGCATGTCCAACCGGTATCTTCTCTCAGCCATTGAGGGTTCCATAGAGCCTGGAAACTTTTGGACAAAACACAGAGAGTGACTAAAGCAAAAGAAAATGTAAGACTAATTTTTGTATTACCAAAGTCGCCATCTAAAGGCTAAGCAAAAACTGCTCCTGACTAGAGTCATGACCGCCTCAGGACCTTCTAAGGAGCACTGCTCTAGGACTGGGAGTCCCATTTAAGTATTAAGCTGGGAAATCCAAATATGAACTTATGCCACTGTGATCTGTTTATTTAATATTAAAAAATAGAAATAAGTGAAAGAGGAATAACTTACCATCTCTTAATGGAGCAAAACATTTGAAGCTCGTGGTCTCCAATGATGAAAAACAGCATTTGTGGCTCAAACATTCACTCTCATTAAGATCTTGCAGCTCATTACAAGGCTTTACCACCTGATTTTCCCCCCGAATGCAAGCTTTAAAAAACAGAAATTTAAGAAAGAGAATTCAGCATGGTTAGTTACCACTTTCCCTAATTAAATAATTACTGGAAGACAAAGAAGAAAAGCAAACATTTAATGGCATATACAACTAGTGATGGGTGCTAAAAGAAAATAAGACTTAAGCTAAAAGTTACCACTAAGTTATTTAACATCACATTTTCAAATCTAGGTGAATTGCAGAAAATTACAAGTTGTTAAAAAATCTTTGGTAAGATAGTTTAAAAGGACAATAAATCATGAGCTGAGTGGTGATGATGCAAATATAACACAGAAGGAACTAAATAACAACAGGTCCAATGCTTTTAATACTAACCCCTTGTTAAAATGATCCCACATATATCCTGCGGCTTAACGTTACTAAGCTACAGAAACTCATTGAATGCATCAATGAGAATGAATGTAAGTAAAAATTACATAGTTTGCTGCTAGTGACTAAAGTAAGTGATACACTGGTATTGACCTACTTTTTGTGAACACTTATCATATGGGCACTATAATATATTTTAATATTCTTCGTTTCACCCTTAAATTATGACTGTATAATTTTAAACAGGCAATGATTTATGGCATTAACACCAAGATTCATGCAACTGCAATAAATTCGTACATACCTGAATCTAAAAGACTTGCAAACTCAAATAGCTTATTTTCTATAATATCCTGCTTTATAAGAGAAACAAATACAAACTAAAAAGCACAATATCAGATTTTCATTCAAAAAGAAAAACCTCCACAGTATGTCTATGTGTTAAGGCCAGAATAGATTCGGTTCGATCTCTTATACTATCAACAATTACAAACTTAAAAGTAGTAACTGATATTTTATAATCACTAAAGCACTTCAACATCAGCAAAGAACAATGTAATTGTTTTATGCAAATTTTAACCTCAGTATATTTTACTACATTCCTCTTTTTTAAAGATTGGCAATTGCTGAAGCCAAGGTAAAAATAATAATATCTACCATTATTTAGGCACCTGTTTGGGCCAGGAACCTTGCTTTACACACTTTATTACTAATCTTTGCAACAAACTCCCAAACTGAGTTTTACAACCTCTGTTTTAAAAATAATAAAGGATCAAAGTAACTTATGCAAGATCAAAAATTTAATGCACTACCAACTGGCCTAGATACTCATTTTCCAAACATTTTAGACATGAGAGTTTATCCTACTTGTTGTTCTATATTCTAAGTAATCTGTTCTTCAATTCTGCTAGGCCCAGACTGGCTCTTCTCCCCTAGGTTGGATTGAATCAAGTGTTCAGTTCTGGGTGTCAAACACCCAGAAAACGGTGACAATAGTCAGGACTACTCAGAGATGCGATGGATTTCCTTGCATGCTGAGTTTCTCACCATGGGTACTGTTCAAACACCACTTTCCAGAAATGCTAAAGAGAGGGTTAGGGTTAGGGTTAAATCATAGAAGAGACTAGACTATATGATCTCTAAGATCATCTGTTAATTTATGCTTTAAGTGCATCTGATGGACTTAATGCTAGATATTAAAATTAACACGGGCCAGACACGATGGCTCGCGCACTTTGGGAGCCCAAGCACTTTGGGAGCCCAAGGCGGGCGGATCACGAGGTCAAGAGATCGAGACCGTCCTGGCCAACATGGTGAAAACCTGTCTCTACTAAAAATACAAAAATTAGCTGGGCGTGGTGGCACGTGCCTGTAGTCCCAGCTACTCAGGAGGCTGAGGCAGGAGAATTGTTTGAACCTGGGAAGCAGAGGTTGCAGTGAGCCGAGACTGTGCCACTGCACTCCAGCCTGGCAACAGAGCGAGACTCTGTCTCAAAAAAACAAAAACAAATTAACTTTCAGGCTCAAATTACTAAGAGGTATTGGTAATTTTAAAGAATCAAAAAGGTAGAACAATCTTTTTTGTCAGGTTTAAGTATATAATTTTGTCCAAAGGGAGAAAGATCAGGTGATCTCTCAAGCTTCCCTGCCAGTGTGTATCCAGGTTATCATTTTAATCTGCAAGAGATAAATATTTTACAAATAGTAGCCTAATGGCAAAACAACGAACTTTTTTTTCATGCTTAAGTGGTAAGAGTGTTTATTTTCAATTATGTGGGGGAAGAAATAAATTGGTTAAGAATATTTCACGTTTTATGAAGCTGTAGTTATTGTCTTCAAAGACAGTATGTACATTTTATAAATATTTAATCACTTTTTGAATCAACCTAGGTCAGATGTTTCTGTTAAAATGGAACAACTTTATTTTGTTGGACAAAATTTTTACTTCATATAATTGATTTTGACTTACTTTCCTGCACCAGGTAGGAGAAATATTTAGGAAATGCAGATATCTTTTTCGAACCATTTTTACAGGTGGTTTCAGTGTCTGTACAATGTAGTTATTATAGGTAAGTACGTGACCGTTTACATCTGTTGTTTTCATAAGCTTTAAAGCTTAAATCATCATTAGTTGTTGTTTACGACTAACTTTGGCACTCAAACCATTCTTTCAGCCTATACGACATAACACCTTCTCAGATTTCTTTTTTATTTACTCAATTTGACCATGGCAGTACTTTGAGTTTATTTAAGGAACTTGTTTATTTTGCTATTCTCGTTGGTAGATGCCTATTTTAAACTTAATGTAACAAGTATAAAGAAACATAAAGAGGTTTTTTCAAGTTCACTAAAGAATTCAGTGGTAAGGCCTGGAATCGAAGAACAGATATAATTTTGTGCTTATAGAGTATATCAAATTTTGTTAGAATAAATTCTGCATGATTTTTCATAATAGTTTTATCTTTGTACTTCACATATTCCAATTTATATGAAGCTTCTTCTTGAAAGGGCACCACATGCTATACAAAATGAAACGTGTTTATTTGTGGTTAATAATTCTCAGGGGTCATAATGTGCTTGATAAACACATTACATACAGAATCACAAAAAGACGGTGAGACTTGAAACCTGGGATTTCTATCATTAAAACAGATGGGAAAACATCTGGCATATTCCATAACATCAGTCACACAGTACCCTCACTAATGCCACAGAAGACATCAATTTCACAATACTGGGTCAGTGACTAGATTTCAGGCAATGCCATTCAGGTAAATTGTGAAAGATTTAGATATTTGCGAAGGAAAAGTATTTTATAAACAGTAACAAGCATTTATGAAATGGCTTATGAATATTGCCTCGGTTCATCCTTATAATTCTTTGTGGTAAATATCTTCATTTCAAAGATGAGGGCACTGAGGTTCAGAGAGATTGTCTTGCCTAAGCCAAAGAGCAGAGCCAGGATTCAAACTCAGCTCTGTCCCACTCCAGTGCCAATACACCACACTGCTTCCTAAACAATTAATTATTGTTTTCAAAACAAGAACATCAGAGGCGGAAAAAAAATCAAATAAGAACTTACTTGTTGGAAAGAAAAAATTCAGCAAAGCTTCCAATGCGGAATCTTCTTCCAGAGATTGGCCATTAGCATTTTCACTGTTTCGCAGGATACATCCATTTGGAAGCACAAAATATGAGGGCCCTTAAGAAGAAGTAAAATTATTAATCCCAACATATAAAGCATTTATCACTTTCAATGACCCTTTAATAGTAATTACCTTTGCTTAAATTAATTATAGAATGTCAAATAGCTAACAAATATACTTTCATCTCATAACAGCTTAAGCATTATTAATAATCAGAATGCAATTTTGTTGTGAAACTGAAAAAGTGTTAAATTTACAAATGCTTAAGCTATAGGCTGACACATGCCATTGTTGTAAGCTGATTTACAATAGTAAACTTGCCTCTGACAAACGGCATTAAGAGGCCTAATCAACTGATGAGCTGAAAACAGTACGTATTCCAACTAAATCAGATCCCATCACAGAAAGTCTCGGAAAATATGTTGGCTTACATATATATTGACAAAAATCAAGGCCTTACATACAGTAAAACCTTCGTTATCCTTCTTTCTCACTATTTTAAAGAACTGGTTTTTAGTCTTATTTACACAATTCCCTCCTACATGAGAAAAGAGGGTAACACAGATTTGTCCATAGCATTAAATATTTCCCAAAACTATCTTTAATAATGTCACAGAATTCCATTATAAGGCTCTATTATAACTGAGTTAGCAATTTCTCCATAGGAAAACATTTAGGTTGTTTACAATTTATTGATGTTATAAAGAATACTGCAATGATTATCATTACATTATCATTAGCTTGCAGTGATTATCATGGAAGCTTTATATACTTGCAAATATTCATGAAAAATTACTTAAGATAAATTCTTCAGGCATGGTGGCTCTTGAATATGTCCAAATTACCCTCCAGCATGGCTACCCCAAAATACACTTCTACCAGTAGTACAAGCAAGTGCCAGTTTTCTGACACCTCTCCATTTTTTATTATTTGCCAATTTGATGGCCAAAATAAAACAAAATATCTTTTGTTTTAATTTGCAACTTTCATAATCAGTGAGCTTACATCTTTCATATTGTGTTGCATAGTACAGAACTTAACTCTTAATCTGCCACATATTTAAAATATTTTCTTCAAGGTAATTGGCTATCCTTACTTTTTTATGGTGTTTGGGAAGCTCAGAAGCTTAAAATTTTATATGTAATTAAATCTATTAATCTCTTCCTTTATTATTTTTACCTCTATAAAGGCATTCTATACTCTAATACTCCCAACATTTTCATGGTTGTACTTTTTAAATTTAAATATTTAATACACCTGGAGTATATTTTGGAGTGTGTTGTGGAGTAGGGATACAATTTTTCCAGCAGTCATAAGGCCCTTTATTAAATCCATCCTTTTCTATTATACTTAAGATAACATCATCACATTCTAAATCCTTACATAGTCATAGATCTGCTTCTTGACTTTCTATTCTGTTCCACCAACCTATCTATTCATGTGCCAATACTGATGTTATTGTTTATTTTATCTTTTCTTTTATTTTTTTTGAGACAGAGTATCGCTCTGTTGCCCAGGCTGGAGTGCAACGGCGCAACCTCAGCTCACTGCAACCTCCGCCTCCCTGGCTCAAGTGATTCTTGTGCTTTGGCCTCCCGAGTAGCTGAGATTACAGGCATGCGCCATCATGCTCAACTAATTTTTGTATTTTTAGTAGAGACGGGGTTTCACCATGTTTCCCAGGCTGGTATCGAACTCCTGACCCCAGGTGATCCACCCGTCTAGGCCTCCGTAAGCCACTGCGCCCGGCCTATCTTATGTCATTATGTTTTAATAACTGATCTGGTAATCCTTTCATTGTCTCTACTATCAAATTTTATTTTCAGCTCTGAGAATTTTTTAGATGAACCTTAAAATCATTTTGTCAAGTCAAAAAAAATTCTAAATTTTATGGTAATTATGTTCACTTATTTATCATTCATTCAAAAATCATTTATTGTGTGTCCCATGAGCTAGGCATGAATTCAATTAAATGTAGACTCATTTGGAGAGAATTGATAATGTTACAAAATTTTTTCACCTAAGTAGTTTTGTTTCTCTGTTCATTCAAGTCTCTTTTTATGTCCCTGAATAAGGTTTATCATTGTATTCAGATAGGCCCTGCACTTTTCTTAGTACATCTATTCCCAGGCATCATATATATTTTGTTGTTTTGTGGACATAATCCATTTCACCACATTTTCTAGTGGATTAATGGTATGTAAGAGAGCTATTGATTTTTATACATGTATTTTCTTACTCCCTTACTTAACTCTCATTAGTTCTCATTGTTCTTCAGTTTCATTCCAGATAGACAATAATATTATCACTAAATATAGATGACTTTGTCTCCTTTCTTTACAATATTAACAGCTGAATTATTTTTCTTCTTTCACTGTATTGCCTAGAAATGTTTAAACTATGTTGATTAATAACCACAATAATGGGCGTTCTTGAGTCATTCCTGACTTTAATGGGAATGTGCTAGTATTTCATAATTAAGTATAATGTTGGCTGCTGGTGTAAGATACATACACTTTATTAAATTAAGGATGTATTTCTCTAGTTGTAGTTTTCTACAAATTTTCTGTTGCTATTTTGTTTCATTTTGAATCAGGGATAGAACTGGGATTCTATCAAATCCTTTTAATATTTACTGCCATGATGATATTTCCCCCTGCCTATTAATTATTGAATATTATTAATATATTTGCCAATATTAAAATATTCTTGCATTCTTGAACAAAGTCCACAAGTGCTAATGTTTTATACAGGATTCATGATTCAACATTCCTAAGTGAAGTGTGTCTGCAGTTTTCTTTTGTGTGCTGCATCTGTAAATTTTGGCATGAGAGTTATACCTGTTTCATAAAATAACCTAGGAAGCTTCCTGTTGTTTTTTCTAGACTAAAACAGATGAAACAATATAGGAATGATTTGATCCATTAAAGGTTTGGGAAAACTCATCCAGAAAAAGTCTGAGTCTTCATTTTTTGGAGAGGGGTAGTTCTTTATCTTTTGCTTCTTCATGGTCACAGTTAATTTTGTTATTTTTATTTTGCTAGGAAATCATCTATTTACAAAGCAATTATTAGCATGGAATCATAAGACTATTCACTTGTAATATTTAAATCTCCTTTATATCAATGATAATATCTTCTTTCTCATTTTAATGAGAGCAACTTCCATACACATACATTTGAATGTGTACTCTCACAATGAACTCTATTATAAATGTTAAATCAAGCTAAATTATATTATGCAAATGCTCTGTATCTTTATTTTTCTGTCAAGGACTAAAAGACAAATATGAAAGTATCTCACCATGATTATGGTTTTGACGATTTCTACTTAAATTTCTAAAACATTTGTTTCATATATTCCAACAATGCATAAATATTCAATCATGACAATTTTATCTTCACTATATATTACACCTTGACAATATTAAACATAATCCATTTTGTCCTGCTTGTTTTCTACTAATGCTTACTCATTATTGAACACCCACTATATTCTGTGTTTTGAGGGTATATCAGTGAACAAGTCAGACAAGATCCCTGCCCTCATGGAGCTTACTACAATGCAGTGGAGAAGACAGACCACTAACAAATTAAGTAATTACAAATTGTAATAAGTGCTATGAAGAAAGTGGATACTGATACAGAATAAAGGAGGGGGGCTACTTTAAATGGGAGCCAGTCTCTCTGAGGAGATGATATTTAAGTGGAAAAAAAAAAAGGACTAGAAGTAGCTGGCTGAACAAAGGGCCTGGGAGAGTGCTTCCAGCACAAGGACAAGAAATGAGATTAATGTTGCTAGGCACACTTTGCCAGATCAGAGAACCCTCTGTCCTACATGACATAAGAAGGGAGCTACAGATGGAAGGGACCTTGACAAGACTTTAGTTCCATATTGCTGTTTGTTTGCTCAGTGTCCCCCTTTGTCAATTTGCTGTCCTTGTTGCCACTCGATTCAGCACACCATCTGAAGTAAGTGTAGACTGACAGTAGCACACTGAGGCCCGAGTCTCCATTCTAAGTTATATTCAGCAAGTTATGTGCTCTCTGGAATTCCTCTAGAATATTGATCCCCCAACTTAGAGTCCCCAACTCAGAGTGCCCCAGCCTCCAGGCCTTGCTGGACAGGCTTGCCCTTGGCTTGACATGAAACACAAGTTGCTGTGATTTCTCTCCATCATGTTTTTATCTTTCAGAGAACCCTCCAAGTTTCTGGCATATAGATGCCAGATGGAAACTTTCTAGGTTCTCCAGGTTTTCACCCTTTATAGATCTTTCGGTCATTACAATGGGCATTGAAATGAAAGTGACAATTAAACATCTTAACTAAGATAAGCAACATCAGTGGCAGTCTCAACCATAAGTCTAGAATATACCCTACCCTGCCCTCCACCTTTGGTTTCTTCCATACTCTGAAAGAAAATTATTTTTAAATTAATTTGAGCAGTATGTCTCAAAGTGTAGTCTATCACTAGTAGTACATAAGAATTTTAGGTGGAACATAGATGAATATTTATGGATATCTTAATGTTTGCTATGAGTTTATTTGAAAGTGTAAAAGAAAAAAATATGAGTATCATATCAAACCCACCATGACACCAAACACAGCTGACATCACTTGCCATATGGCAAGTCTTTATAAACTTTGTCTTTTTTAATACTTTGAGTTCTGGGATACATGTGCAGAATGTGCAGGTTTGTTACATAGGTATACACGGGTCATGGTGGTTTGCTGCACCCATCAACTCGTCATCCACATTAGGTATTTCTCTTAATGCTATCCCTCCTCTAGCCCCCCACCCCGTGACAGGCCCTGGTGTGTGATGTTCCTCTGCCTGTGTCCATATGTTCTCATTGTTCAACTCCTGAGTGAGAACATGTGGTGTTTAGTTTTCTGTTCCTTTGTTAGTTTGCTGAGAATGATGGTTTCGAGCCTCATCCATGTCCCTGCAAAGGACATGAACTCATTCTTTTTTATGGCTGCATAGTATTCCATGATGTATGTGTGCCATACTTTCTTTATCCAGTCTATCATTGATGGGCATTTGGGTTGGTTCCAAGTCTTTGCTATTGTAAATAGTGCTGCAATAAACATACGTGTGCATGTGTCTTTATAGTAGAAAGATTTATAATCCTTTGGGTACATATCCAGTAATGGGATTGCTGGGTCAAATGGTATTTCTGGTTCTAGATCCTTGAGGAATTGCCACACTGTCTTCCACAATGGTTGAACTAATTTATACTCCCATCAACAGTGTAAAAGCGTTCCTATTTCTCCACATCCTCTCCAGCATCTGTTGTTCCCATACACTTTAATGATTGCCATTCTAACAGGCAAGAGATGGTATCTCATTGTGGTTTTTATTTGCATTTCTCTAATGACCAGTGATGATGAGCTTTTTTCATATGTTTGTTGGCCTCATAAATGTCTTCTTTTGAGAAGTGTCTGTTCATATCCTTTGCCCACTTTTTGATGGGTTTTTTTTTCTTGTAAATTTGTTTAAGCTCCTTGTAGATTCTGAACATTAGCCTTTTGTCAGATGGATAGATTGCAAAAATTTTCTCCCATTCTATAGGTTGCCTGTTCACTCTGATGATAGTTTCTTTTACTGAGCAGAAGCTCTTTAGTTTAATTAGATCCCATTTGTCAATTTTGGCTTTTGTTGCCATTGCTTTTGGTGTTTTAGTCATGAAGTCTTTGCCCATGCCATTGTCCTGAATGGAACTGTCTAGGTTTTCTTCTAGGGTTTTTATGGTTTTAGGTCTTACAATTAAGTGTTTAATCCATCTTGAGTTAATTTTTGTATAAGGTGAAAGGAAGGGGTCCAATTTCTGTTTCCTGCATATGGCTAGCCAGTTTTTCCAACACCATTTATTAAATAGGAAATCCTTTCCCCATTGCTTGTTTTTGACAGGTTTGTCAAAGATCAGATGGTTGTAGATGTGTGGCATTATTTCTGAGGCCTCTGTTCTTCTCCATTGGTCTGTATGTCTGTTTTGGTACCAGTACCATGCTGTTTTGGTTACTATAGCCTTGTAGTATAGTTTGAAGTCAGGTAGTGTGATGCCTCCAGCTTTGTTCTTTTTGCTTAGGCTTTACAAACTTTTGTCCCTGTGTTTTCTTCCCTGGGACGATTGCCTCCTTTTCCTCTTTAACTCTCTCCAAAGTCTCCCACCAGCTAGCACACAAGCCTTTTTCTCAGGTCTTCCTCTCTACCCAAACAGCCTCCAGCCTTTTTCCCCTCCTCCATTATTTTTCATATGAAGAATAATGTCATCCTCTTTGCCTCTAATTTGCATCTTTACACTCATTAGCATGTTCAGCAAATAAAAGATTAGGAGTCAGCCTTTTAAACTGGTAGCAGAAAATATTAAAGAACCAATTATGTTTCCTTGTCACAAAGAATTTTTATTTTTTAATTTCCCTGTTACAAATAAAAGACTAAAAATCTAACTACATTTCAAAGGAAAAGAAACACCAGACTCAGTGCAGACAGAGATATGTGACTTGTGCAGTCAAACAGGGCCCCACACTTGGGGAGCTCCATGCTTGGTTTAATGTTTTGCTATCATCATTTTGAAATACATGAATTTTGAATGAGAGATCTTGTATTTTCATTTCACAAATTATGTTGCCCCCCCACCCCCATCCCCGCTCTGGTGTGAGGTCTAATAGATGAGAAACTGAATGACAGGGTGAGGAGACAGAAAGAGCAGTGGCTAACTGTATCAGTTTCTAAAGGATTTTGCTGAGGCTTCAAGTTGAGGGTCTACCTATGCCACTGTCTTTCTGGGTGTTGGCCTCAAACAGACCTGAGTTTGTATCCTGGCTCTGCCACATACTAGTTGGTGAACTTGAGCATGTCAGTAAACTTCTCGTTGCCTCAGTTTACTCATCTGCAAAATGGTGATATTTATTTTGAAGTGTTATGAGGATTAAATGAAGTCACATGTGAAGTGCTTAATACAATGCAAAACAAATAGTTTGTTACATGTCTTCCATTGTTTATTTTTATTGCTTACAATTTTAAATTTAATATCACTACTTTGTTTTCAGGATATTTATTTTTGCTAATAACTTTCTTAATAGCAAATATGGTCAACTTTCCATTTATAACTATGGTACAGTTCCCTTTTTAAATAAATATATTAATGTAAAAAAGTAAGGTAGCTTAAAGGAAAATATGAATGACTGGTATCATTAAGATAGCCAAGTATTTTGACTGAACAGGAAAAATGCCCACCTAGTGAAATTTTTTCATTTTTTCGACAAGATAACTGAAGCCTAAAGAGGTAAAATGACTCATCAATGGTCACACAGCAAGTTAGTGTGAACAATCAGGGCAACCTAGATCTCTTGATTCCTAGCTTAGGGCTCCTCCAACTACACCACACGTACACAGGGTTAAAGCAAAAGCTAGCCTCATGCTCAGTTAGGTACACAGCAGGCAGCCAGACTTTCTACATGTAATGCCTCATTCACTCCCCAAGGATATCAGTTAAATAAAGTATTCTAATATAATGATACAGAAACTAGTTACTGAGATTTGTCCATGCAGCTAAGGCAATTTGAAAATATTACCTACTAGTCCATCTTTATTTCTCATTTTTTAAATTTCCCTGAAAAGGATGAGCAATTAGAACTGACTGAATAGGTTACAGATTATTGGTGGAATCAAACTCCCAGTCCACAGTTTGCTTCTCTCCTCATCCTGTATGCCACTGGTCTGTACGTCTTCTGCATAAATACAACTTGAAAGGCAATGTGGCTTGGGAATGCAAATGACAACACAAACTGGAGGTATATCCCAGAGTTACCTCAGGTCACTCAACTTCAATTCCTCTCAGTAGCATTAAATCTAAGAGAACTCACTAGGGTCTGTCTAGAAATGAGAAAGGGAATTTTAATGTCAGAACCATATGTTTTGCTTTCGCTATAATTCTACAGGACCATGGACAATTATTTTACCTTCTGATGTATATTAGTTTTCTAGGGCTGTTGTAACAACATACCACAAACTGGGTGGCTTAAAACAGAAATTTATTGTCTCACACCTCTGGAGGCTAGAAGTCCAAAATCAAGGTGTTAGTAGGGCTGGTTCCTTCTGAGGATTGTGAGGAAAGGCCTCTCCTTGGCTTGCAGATTGAAATAGTCTTTCCTGTATGGGTGTCTGTCTCTGTGTCCAAGTTTCCCCTTTTTATAAGGACACCATTCATAGTGGATTAAAATACACTCCAGATGACCTCATTTTAACTTGATTATCTCTATGAAGACCTTATCTCCAAACAAGATCACAAATAAGGTATTGGGGTTATAATTGCAACTGTTTTTGGTGAAGGGACACGATTCAACCCATAACAAGTGCATTTTGTTACGTTAATTAAGTGAAATAATTTTAAATGCTAATTAAATTCAATTCATACAGTCACATATTACCTCCTGAGAATCTGGGAAATCTAACAATATAAAGAATGATTCATAGATTATTTTAGGAGAAAACATGTTAGACCTATAATGGAAAAAGTACTCCTGGAAATAAAGAAATCACACTGAATTAGACAGTATTCTTTTTTGTGTGGGAGTTCTACTCAAAATAGAAATAGAAAATGGAGAACTCACTGACTAAGAAAAAATACACAATTGTTTTGTTTTTCAGCTTACTTTTTTAGAGGATAAGAAGACTTTTAGTATTGTACTATTACAAATACAGTAATTCAGAAATACTTTGGTGTTTTAGATAAACAGTAGAAAAAAACCTGAATAATTTGTAGTAATATTATGATTTGTAAATGATCATTAAAAATATCTTAACATTTTTTCAAAGAACAGAAATCACATTTTCTAACTTATTTCAAATAATTGATAAAACACAGCATATACTTTATTTAACTTCGAATTTCATTCCTCACAAAAACCTAGAAACCCATGTAGTTGTGACATAGTGTACAGAAGTCTCTATTCTTTTTAGTTGTGATGCCACTGCCCAATCTTTGCCTCCCTCTTTGACTGTGGGTGGACCTTGGTTGAGAAGACGGAAAACCTCTAGGGAGAGCAGGGAGAAAGAAGCCACTGGGATTAGAGGTGGGGATGCTGAAGTCTTTGGGCTTGGGTCTGGAGCTCAAAGGCAGGAGACTGTGGGAAATCTAAGGCCTTTGTGCAGATGAGAACATAAAATACGTTTGTGAGGGGGTTGGGAGAAAAGGCACGCCATTGTGGGTAATACTGAGAAAGCTGTTTTGAGAAAACCATCTGAGACTTAGGAAGGTTATGGAAGGAAAGAAGGTTGTAGGAAAAGGAAAAGCAGTTCAGGTTGGGAGAATCTGGAGGAGGAGGGAAAGACTTTGAGTGAAGCAAGTGAGGCAGAAAGACCATTAAGTGGAAGGAAGAAAAGAAGGCTTTTGGGGAAGAAGTGGAAAGTATCTTTCGGTGGTGAAGGAAGGAAAACCTGAGTGGGGAGAAGAACTTTCGGAGAGCTGAAAGTAGGCTTCTGAGAGGGAGTGAGTGAAGGCCTGGAGGAGGGTAAATAAAGAGGTAAGGGAAGGAATTTGAGGGAGAGGGGAAGGCCTTAGTGAAGGTAGCTTAGAGAGGGAGAGGATGATATAAGGTAAAAGAAGAGAAGTAAGGGACTGAAGACTGTAAGAGAGGAGAAAAGGGCTCTGTGAGATAAGGAATGAAAAGCTTTTGAGAAAAGGCCTGTGAAGTGATCAAAGGACAGTCATTGTAGGGAGGTGAGAAATGAAAGGACCTTGATTGAAGAACAAGAAAAACTTCTGGAATGGTGATGAAGGAGGGAAGGCATTTGTGAGGGTAAAAGAAGGAAGGCCTTTGTGATGATAAGTGAAGGAGGGAAGTTTTTTGGGAAAGGAGGTGAGAAAGTTAGGGTTTTGTGAGGGGACTTGAGGGAAGGAGGCATTTGAGCAGGGAGGGAAGTCAATTGTGAGGGTAAAGAAAGCAGGAAAGGTAAGCATGAAAGAAGATTAGGTCTTTGTGAGGGGAGGTGAAAGAGGTTAGAATTTTGTTAGGGGAAAGCATGGAAAGAAGATTTTGGTAGAGGAGAAGATGGAGGGTATATCTTTGTGAGGAGAGATCAGGGAGGTTGGAACTATATAAGCAAAGGTGAGGCAGGGAATGTACTGGTGAGAGAAGAAAGGACTATGAAGAGGAGATGAAGGTGGTTATTATTTCATGAGGGAGGTGAAAGAAGAAAGGCCCTTGTGAGAGGAGATGAGGGAGGAAGGTCTTTGTGAAGGAAGACAAGGAATTTTAGTGGAGAGTTGAGGAATTAAAGGCCTCCACGACTGAGGTGAGAAAAGTAAGCACTTTTTCAGAAGAAGTGTGGTAGGAAGCCTTTAGAGAGAGATAAAGGAAGGCATTCGTGAGTGAACACGCAGGAGGGTAGGACTCTGTGATGGAAGGTGAGTAAAGGAAGGCTTTCATGAGGGGAAATGAGCAAGGAAAGACTTTTGTGAAGGGAGGTGATTGAAGAAATGTGTGTGGTGAAGTAAGGGAAGTTAGCAAGTGAGGTTAGGGGTGGAAAAGCTTTAAGAGAGGAGATGATGGAGGTTAGTGGTTTGAGTGGTGCGGTGAAGAAGGTTAGTCCCATGTGATGGAGGTACTGAAAAGAAGGCCTTGGGAGAGATGAGGGAGGAAAGTCATCTACGAGAGAAAGTCATTTCTGAAAGGAGGGAAAGGAAATGTAGTACTTTGTGAAGGGAGGTTAAGGAGGGAAGACCTTTCAAAGAATACCTATAACAAGTAAAGAGATTGAAACACTAAACAAAACCTCCCTTGCAACAGAGAAATTATACTTAATAATAATTTGTTTTATATTTCAAAGTAGCTAGAAGAGAAGAATTGGGATGTTCCCAACCCAAAGATAAATTTTTGAGGTAATGGATATCTCAATTACCTGGATTTGATCACTACACATTGTATATACATATTAAAATATCACATATACCCCAAAAATACATACAACTATGATATATCAATATAAAAATACAAAAACAGGGGCATCTGCTGGCAAGATGGCCGAAAAGGAACAGCTCTGGTCTGCAGCTCCCAGCAAGACCAATGCAGAAGTTGGGTGATTTCTGCATTTCCAACTGAGGTACCCTGCTCATCTCATTGGGACTGGTTAGGCAGTGGGTGAAGCCCACGGAGGGTGAGTAGAAGCAGGGTGAGGTGTCGCCTTACCTGGGAAGTGCAAGGAGCGGAGGCATTCCTTTCCCAGCCAAGCGAAGCTGTGACAGACTGTGCTATCTGGCCCAGATACTATGCTTTTCCTATGGTTTTTGCAGTCCACAGACCAGGAGATTCCCTCATGTGCCTACACCACCAGGGCCCTGGGTTTCAAGCACAAAACTGGCAGCTGTTCAGACAGACACGGAGCTAGCTGCAGGAGTTTGTTTTTTTTTCTTAGCCCAGTGGCACCTGGAACCCCAGTGAGACAGAACTGTTCACTCCCCTGGAAAGGGGGCTGAAGCCAGGGAGCCAAGCCAGTGGGTCCAACTCCCACAGAGCCCAGGAAGCTAAGAATGACTTGCTTGAAATTCTCCCTGCCAACAAGAGCAGTCTGAAGTCGACCTGGGACAATTGAGCTTGGTGTGGGGAGGGACATCCGCCATTACTGAGGCTTGAGTAGGCAGCTTTCCCCTGACTGTGCTAAGGACTGGGTGGAACTCAACACAGTGTGGCAAAGCAGCTGTGGCCAGACAGCCCCTCTAGATTCCTCTTCACTGGGCAGGGCATCTCTGAAAGAAAGGCAGCAACCCCAGTCAAGGGCTTAAAGATATAACTCCCATCTCACTGGGACAGAGCACCTGAGGAAAGGGGCGGCTGTCGGCACAGCTTCAGCAGACTTAAACGTTCCTGCCTGCCACCTCTGAAGAGAGCAGTGGACCCTGACAAGGAGGGGTCTACAAGCACAGCATTCGAGCTCTGCTAAGGGACAGACTGCATGCTCAAATGGGTCCCTGACCCCTGTGCCTCCTGACTGGGAGAGACCTCCCAACAGAGGTTGACAGGCGCCTCATACAGGAGAGCTCTGGCTGGCATCAGGCTGGTGTCTTTCTGAGATGAAGCTTCCAGAGAAAGGAGCAGAAAGCAATCTTTGCTGTTCTGCAGCCTCCACTGGTGATAACCAGGAAAACAGGGTCTGGGGTGAACCTCCAGCAAACTAGAGCAGACCTGCCACAGAGGGGCCTGACTGTTAGAAGAAAACCCAACAGACAGAAAGCAGTAACATCAACATCAGCAAAAAGAACCCCCACACAGAAATCCCATCCAAAGGTCTTCAGCCTCAAAGATCAAAGGTAGATAAATCCACAAAAATGAGAAAAAACCAGTGCAAAAGTGCTGAAAATTCCAAAAACCAGAATGTCTCTTCGCCTCCAAATGATCACAACTCCTCTCCGGCAAGGGCAGAAAACCGGATAGAGAATGAGTTTGACAAAGTAGGCTTCAGAAGGTGGGTAATAACAAACTCCTCCGAGCTAAAGGAGCATGTTCTAATCTAATGCCAGGAAGCTAAGAATCTTGACAAAAGGTTACAGGAACTGCTAATTAGAATAACCAGTTTAGAGAAGAACATAAATGAACTGATGGAGCTGAAAAACACAGCACGAGAACTTCGTGAAGCATACACAAGTATCAATAGCCAAATCAATCGAGAAGAAGAAAGGATATTAGGGATTGAAGATCAACTTAATGAAATAAGGCGTGAAGACAAGATTAGAGAAAAAAGATTGAAAAGGAATGAACAAAGCCTCCAAGAAATATGGGACTATGTGAAAAGACAAAACCTACGTTTGATTGAGGTCCCTGAAAGTGACAGGGAGAATGGAACAAAGTTGGAAAACACTTCAGCGTGTTATCCAGGAGAACTTCCCCTAACCTAGCAAGACAAGCCAACATTCAAATTCAGGAAATAGAGAGAACACCACAAAGATACTCCTCAAGAAGAGCAACCCCAAGGCACATAATCATCAGATTCACCAAGGTTGAAATGAAGGAAAAAATGTTAAGAGCAGCAAGACAGAAAGGTCAGGTTACCTACAAAGGGAAGCCCATCAGACTAACAGCAGATCTGTCTGCAGAAACCCTACAAGCCAGTGGGGGCCAATATTTAATATTCTTAAAGAAAAGAATTTTCAACCCAGAATTTCACATCCAGCCAAACTAAGCTTCATAAGCGAAGGAGAAATAAAATCCTTACAGACAAGCAAATGCTAAGGGATTTTGTCACCACCAGGCCTGCCTTACAAGAGTACCTGAAGGAAGCACTAAATATGGAAAGGAAAAACCAGTACCAGCCACTGCAAAAACACGCCAAAATATAAAGACCAATGACACTATGAAGAAACTGCATCAACTAATGTGCAAAATAAACAGCTAGCATCATGATGACAGGATCAAATTCACACACAACAATATTAACCTTAAATGTAAATGGGCTAAATGCTCCAATTAAAATACAGAGACTGGCAAATTGGATAGAGCCAAGACCCATTGGTGTCCTGTATTCAGGAGACCTATCTCACATGCAAAGACATACACAGTCTCAAAATAAAGGGATGGAGAAATTTTACCAAGCAAATGGAAAGAAAAAAAAAAAAGCAATCCTAGTCTCTGATAAAACAAATTTAAACCAAAAAAGACAAAGAAGGGCATTACATAATGGTAAAGGGAATCAATGCAAAAAGAAGAGCTAATTATCCTAAATACATATGCACCCAATACAGGAGCACTCAGATTCATAAAACAAATTCCTAGAGACCTACAAAAAGACAGACACCCACACAATAATAGTGGGAGAGTTTAACAACCCACTGTCAATATTAGACAGATCAATGAGACAGAAAATTAACAAGGATATTCAGGACTTGAACTCAGCTCTGGACCAAGCAGACCTAACAGACATCTATAGAAGACTCTACCCCAAATCAACAGAATATACATTCTTCTCAGCACAACAAAATAATAAGAGCTATTTATGACAAACCCATAGCCAACATCATACTGAATGAGCAAAAGCTGGAAGCATTCCCTTTGAAAACCGGCACAAGACAAGGATGCCCTCTCTCACCACTCCTATTCAACATAGTATTGGAAGTTCTGGCCAAAGCAATCATGCCTGAGAAAGAAATAAAGTCTATTCAAATAGGAAGAGAGGAAGTCAAATTGTCTCTGTTTGCAGAAGACATGATTTTATATATTTAGAAAACCCCATCGTCTCAGCCCCAAAACTCCTTAAGCTGATAAACAACTTCAGCAAAGTCTCAGGATACAAAATCAATGTGCAAAAATAACAAGCATTCCTATACACCAAGAATAGACAAGCAGAGAGCCAAATCATGAGTGAACTCCCATTCACAATTGTTACAAAGAAAATAGAATACTTAGGAATACAACTTACAAGGGACATGAAGGACCTCTTTAAGGAGAACGACAAACCATTGCTCAAGGAAATAAGAGACGACACAAACAAACGGAAAAAAAATTCCATGCTCATGGATAAGAAGAATCAGTATTGTGAAAATGGCCATACTGACCAAAGTAATTTACAGACTCATTGCTATTCTCATCAAGATACCATCGGCTTTCTTCACAGAACTAGAAAATACTACTTTAAATTTCATATGGAACCAAAAAAGAGCCCATGTAACCAAGACAATCCTAAGCAAAAAGAACAAAGCTGAAGGCATCACATTACCTGACTTCAAACTATACTACAAGACTACAGTAACCAAAACAGCATAGTACTGGTACCAAAACAGATATATAGAACAATGGAACAGAACAGAGGCCTCAGAAATAACACCCCACCTCTACAACCATCTGATCATTGACAAACCTGACAAAAACAAGCAATGGGGAAAGGATTCCCTATTTAATAAACGGTGTTGGGAAAACTGGCTAGCCATATGCAGGAAACAGAAACTGGACCCCTTCCTTACACCTTATGCAAAAGTAAACTCAAGATGGATTAAAGACTTAAACATAAGACCTAAAACCATAAAAACCCTGGAAGAAAATCTAGGCAATACCATTCAGGACAGAGGCATGGGCAAAGACCTCATGACTAAAACACCAAAAGCAATGGCAACAAAAGCCAAAATTGACAAATGGGATCTAATTAAACTAAAGAGCTTCTGCTCAGCAAAAGAAACTATCATCAGAGTGAACAGGCAACCTATAGAATGGGAGAAAATTTTTGCAATCTATCCATCTGACAAAGGTCTAATAACCAGAATCTACAAGGAGCTTAAACAAATTTACAAGAAATAAATAAACAACCCCATTAAAAAGTGGGTGAAGGATATAACAGACACTTCTCAAAAGAAGACATTTATGAGGCCAACAAACATATGAAAAAAAGCTCATCATCACTGGTCATTAGAGAAATGCAAATAAAAACCACAATGAGATACCATCTCAAGCCAGTTAGAATGGCAATCATTAAAATGTATGGAAACAACAGATGCTGGTGAGGATGTGAAGAAATAGAAACACTTTTACACTGTTGGTGGGAGTGTAAATTAGTTCAACCAGTGTGGAAGACAGTGTGGCAATTCCTCAAGGATCTAGAACCAGAAATACCATTTGACCCAGCGATCCCATCACTGGGTATATACCCAAAGGATTATAAGTCATTCTACTATAAAGACACATGCACATGTATGTTTATTGCAGCACTATTTACAATAGCAAAGACTTGGAACCAACCCAAATGCCCATCAATGATAGACTGGATAAAGAAAATATGGCACATATACACCATGGAATACTATGCAGCCATAAAAAAGAAAGAGTTCATGTCCTTTGCAGGGACATGGATGAAGTTGGGAACCATCATCCTCAGCAAACTAACACAGGGACAGAAAACTAAACACCGCATGTTCTCACACATAAGTGGGAGTTGAACGATGAGAAGACATGGACACAGGAAGGGGAGCATCACACACCAGGGCCTGTCGGGGGGTTGGGGGAAAGGGGAGGGAGAGCATTCAGACAAATACCACTTAAAACCTAGTTGACAGGTTGATAGGTGCAGCAAACCACCATGGCACATGTATACCTATGTAACAAACCTGCACGTTCTTCACATGTATCCCATAACTTTTTTAAAGTAAAAATAAAATCGAAAACAAAATGTTTCAACAAAAAAAAATCTAGGAACAGATGGCTTCACTGGTAATTTCTACCAAATATTTAAAGAAGAATTAACATCAATCATTCTCAAAATCTTCCAGCAACAATACTTCTTAACTCATTCTAGGAGTTCAGTAGTAACATGATCCCAAGGGCTGGCAAAGACACCACAAGAAAACTGCAGACCAATATCGCTTATGAATATAGATAACAAAATTCTCCTACAAAATACTAGCAAACCAAATGCAACAGCATATTACAAGGATTATACACAATGACTATAAAGTGGGGTTCATCCCACTAATCTAAAGATGGTTGAACATAAGAAAATCAGTCAACATAATACACAAAGGGAAACAATTTCATATCTCAGTTGATGCAAAAAAAAGCACCTGACAAAATCTAAAACCCTGTCGTAATAAAATCACTCAGCAATCTAGGAACAGAATGAATCTTACTTAACATGATGAAAAGCTGATGAACAGATAACATTATAATCGATGTTGAAAAACCAAAAGCTTCCTCTAAAACATGGATGCCTACTTTCATCACTGCTATTCAGTATTGTACTGGAAGTTCTAGCAAGAGCAATTAAGCAATAAGGAGAAATAAATGGCATGAAAATCAGAAAGTAAAAAGTAAAACTCTCTCTATTTACAGATAACATGATTCTATATCTAGAATATCCAAAAAGTCCACAAAATCTTACTAGAGCTAATAAATGAATTTCACAATTTTACAGGGTACGAGACCAACAGGTAAAAATCAGCTGTGTTTCTATACACCACCAAAGAACAATATGAAAAGAAAAAGGAAACCATTCCAT
Organism: Pongo pygmaeus; assembly: GCF_028885625.2. Taxonomy (NCBI): domain Eukaryota; kingdom Metazoa; phylum Chordata; class Mammalia; order Primates; family Hominidae; genus Pongo; species Pongo pygmaeus. The sequence goes on along the minus strand of NC_072396.2, from coordinate 152,708,310 downwards.
TTGCAATAGCATACAAAAGAATAAAATATCTAAAAATAAATTTAACCAAGGAAGTTAAAGACTTGTAAACTGAAAACTACAAAACATTACTGAAATAAATTAAAGAAGACATTAATAAATGGAATGACATTTTGTGGTCACAGATTGGAATACCTAATATTGTTAAGATGGCAGTACTTCCAAAGTGATCTACAGATTCAATGCCAACTCTATCAACATTCCAATGGCCTTTTTGCTGAAACGGAAAAGCTGACTCTCAAATTTACATAGAGTTGTTAGTGGCCATGAATATGCAAAACAGTATGGATAAAGAACGAAAATGATGGACTCACACATTCCAATTTCTAAACTTGCTATAAAGCTACAGTAATCAAAAGAATGTGGTACCAGCATAGAGATAGACACGTAGACCAGAATAAAATTGAGAGTCCAGAACTAAATCTATAAATCTATAATCAACTGATTTTTCAGAAGGCTGCCAAGAGGAAAAAATCATCTCTTCAACAAGTGGTGCTGGAACAAGTGGTTATCCACACGCAAAAGAATGAAGTTGGACCCTTAACATACACCATATGCAAAAATCAACTAAAAATGGATCAACAATCTGAATATGAGAGTTAAAACCATAAAACTCTTAGAAGCAAACCTGGGAGTAATCGTGATGACCTTGGATCTGGCAATGGATTCTTAGATATGACTCCAAAACACAAGCAACCAAAGACAAAATAGATAAATTGAACTTTCTCAAAATTAAAAACATTTTTACATCAAAGGACATTATCAAGAAAGTGAAAAGACTACCCACAGAATGGGAGGAAACATTTTCAAATCAGGTATCTGATAAGGGTCCAGTATCCAGAATATATAAAGAATTCTTGAAGCTCAACAGCAAAACCACAAACAATCCAATTAAAAATGGTCAAATAATTGAAAAGACATTTCTCCAAAGATGTACGAATGGCCAACAAGCATATAAAACATGCTCAACGTCATTAGGCATTAGGAAAATATAAATCAAAACCATAATGAGATACTATTTCACTCCTACTATAATGGCTATAATTTATAACAAGGGGGACAGATAACATATATTGGTGAAATTGAAACCTTCAAACATTGTTAGTGGAGATGTAAAACGGTTCAACCACTTTGTAAAACAGTGTGGGACTTCCTCAAAAAGATCAATGGAGTTCCCATATGACCCAGCAATTCTACTCCTAGAGAATTCAAAACATGTCTACACAACAACTTGTACACAAATGCTCACAGCAGTATTGTTCATAATAGGCCCAAAGTGGAAACAACCCAAATTAGGTAAATTTCAAAAACTAGATAAAAATATAGTATATCCCTACAATGGAATACTAGTCAGCCATAAAAAGGAATGAAGTACCCTTATGGACTGGGGAATTGGGAGTAACTGGTTCATGGGTATGGGTTTTAATTTGGGGTGGTTAAAATATTTTGGAACTACATGGGGTGACGGTTGCACAACATTTACAGGAACTAAATCCCTTTAATTGTTCACTATAAAATAGTTAATTTTACGTTATATGAATTTCACCTCAATTTTTTTTCATTTTTTTGAGATGGAGCCTCGCTCTGTCGCACAAGCTGGAGTGTAGTGGCCCGATCTCGGCTCACTGCAAGCTCCGCCTCCCGGGTCCACGCCATTCTCCTACCTCAGCCTCCCAAGTAGCTGGGAATACAGGCGCCTGCCACCACACCTGGCTAATTTTTTTGTATTTTTAGTACAGACGGGGTTTCACCGTGTTAACCAGGATGGTCTCGATCTCCAGACCTCGTGATCCACCTGCCTCGGCCTCCCAAAGTGCTGGGATTACAGGCATGAGCCATCGCGCCTGGCCTTTTTTTTTTTTTTTTTTTTTTTTTTTGAGGCGGAGTCTCGCTCTGTCGCCCAGGCTGGAGTGCAGTGGTGCGATCTCAGCTCACTGCAACATCCGCCTCCCGGGTTCAAACAATTCTCCTACCTCAGCCTCCCAAGTAGCTGGGACTACAGGTGCATGCCACCACGCCCAGCTAATTTTTTTGTATTTTAGTAGAGACGGAGTTTCACCTTGTTGCCCAGGCTGGTCTTGAACTCCTGAGCTCAGGCAATCTGCCCGCCTCGGCCTCCCAAAGTATTGGGATTACAGGCGTGAGCCACTGCGCCCGGTCCTTTTTTTTTTTTCTTTTTAGACGGAGTCTCACTCTCTCACCAGGCTCACTGCAACCTCTACCTCCCGAATTCAAGCGATTCTCCTGCCTCAGCCTCCCCGATTAACTGGCATTACAGGCGTGCACCACCATGCCCGGCTAATTTTTGTATTTTTAGTAGGGATGAGGGTTTCACCATGTTGGCCAGGCTGGTCTTGGACTCCTGACCTCAAGTGATCCACCTGCCTCGGCCTCCTAAAGTGCTGGGATTACTGATGTGAGCCACCGTGCCTTGTCCTCAATTTTTAAAAAGGGGCGACAAGGGAGGTTAGTATTTTGTGGCAGGAAGTGAGGAAGGGAAGGCTTTTGTTAGGGGAAGTCGGGGAGGGAAAGTCTTTTATAAGTGAGTTTAGGCAGGAAAGACTTCCTGCGGCCAGGCGAGAGAGGGCAGAACTTTGTAAAGACTGCTGAGGATACAGCCATAAAGGCCTTTGGGAGGAGAGAGGACAGGAAGGGGCAGGAAGGCCTGTGGTTGGTGCCGGTGCATTGCCACACCCCGCCCCCTCCCCCTCCCCCTCCCCCTCCCCCAGCATTTCTCTGCCTGGCCTGAGCCAGCACTCACCGGAGCACAGGCAGTAGCACACGAACAGCAGGATCCAAATGGAGAGCATGAGCATCCCCAAGGGTTTGCTGACCCGCATCTTTAGAGATTCCCGCCATCCTGGCTGAGGCCTGTCAGCCATGGCGGCCTCGTATCCAGGATGGCTGCTCTCGGGATTCGACCCAGTTGCCGCCAGCTCATAAGTTGCCGGCTCTAAGTGAGCCACACCCATGGCACGGCAACTTGTCCTATTCCTCCCCTTCGCTTGCCTCCCATGTGAAGGCATGGCTCCGGGTGCCACCTTGCTGAGATGCTACCTCACTGCCCAACGGTCCGGCAGTCCGTGGCCCAAAAGCTTCCGGGGCAGTCCGTGGCCCAGAAGCTTCCGGGGCAGTCCGTGGCCCAGAAGCTTCCGGGGCAGTCCGTGGCCCAGAAGCTTCCGGGGCAGTCCGTGGCCCAGAAGCTTCCGGGGCAGTCCGTGGCCCAGAAGCTTCCGGGGCAGTCCGTGACTCAGAAGCCAATGGGGCAGTGACCCTCGCGTGGCATATGCCAACTCTGGCGAGGCCTGAAACTGATTCCTTCACGATGACGTCTTCTGCTTCATTCCACAGGCCCAGACCCTTATAACCACGTGGCCAGTGGTTGCTGCACCCCCACACTCCCACTCAAAGCCTGGCACATAGGTGCTTGCTAAATGCTTGTGGAACAAGTGAACGGGGCTTCAGGCCTGCACCAGTGGCATGACTGCTTGTCATAGATCAACAAAAAGGAATAACTCGGATTCTGACTCCAACCTTAGCCGTTAATTCCTCCTCATTCCTAGATTGCACACTGTAGTGTATGGTCACTACAGTTCGTCATTACAGCGCTCACGACAGCAGCTGCTAGCCAAATGTGGCTATTTAAATGCAAATTTCAATTACTTAAAATTAAATGAAATTAAGAAAACAGTTCCTCAATCACAGTAGCCACATTAACAAGTGCTCAATAGTCGCATGTGGCTTATGGCTGCCATCCTGGACACTGGCAATATGGATTTTTTTTTCTTTGTTTTTTTTTTTTTTTTTTTTTTTTTTTGAGACAGTGTCTTGCTGTCTCCCAGGCTGGAGTGCAGTGGCGCGATCTCGGCTCACTGCAAGCTCCGCCTCCCAGGTTCACGCCATTCTCCTGCCTCAGCTTCTGGAATAGCTGGGATTACAGGCGCGTGCCACCACGCCTGGCCAGTTTTTGTATTTTTAGTAGAGATAAGGTTTCACCATGTTGGCCAGGCTGGTCTCGAACTCCTGACCTCTGGTGATGTGCCCGCCTCGGCCTCCCAAAGTGCTGGGATTACAGGTGTGAGTCACCGTGTCCGGCTGGAGCATTTTCATCATGGCAAAAAGTTGTTTTGGGCAGTATTGAATTTGAAGAGTGACTAGTGAATACCGTAGATATTCAATAGATTGTTACACTTTAGTAGAAGCTTTACGTGTTAGACAAAATGCTATTTGCCTTATGAAACCTTAAAACTGAGTTACAAATAAATAAAACAATACGATAACATGAGAACAAATTATGTGTGACGAACACTGAAAAGTGACTAAAATCATTTACGTTTTATTGCCAAAATTACCACCCATGAACTGGGTGGCTCTAAGTAAATGCCTTCCTCCCACTAGGCCTTGGTGCCTCATGTGTAAAATGGAAGGGTTGGACATTGTTTCTAGACCCCATTTTGGCTCTAAAATCTGACCCTTGGGCAAAATCCCATTATCTTCCTTGGTTTGGGCACACCAGCAAAAGGACTGTGTAGGTACTGCTTCCATAACTGTTAGCTTACCACATTCTAGTTTACAAAGGATATGAAAACCACCCCAACTGCATTTCCATCCTTATTCGTAATTATATTATACGCACTTTCCGTTTCTACTAATTTTATTCTATTGTTATTTCCAGTGTTCCTAAGCATCCCACAGAGGAAGGGAGAAGCAAGGTTTCCTATTCCAATATTTCTTGAAACTTAGCACACTCCATCCATCCCTGCCCCATGCCCAAGAGCCATTCATAATGCTGTTTAGTTTATCAAAGAGTCTAACAGGAAAAGAACCCACTTTCCTTCTATATTTTTTTAAATTCTTATTTTGGCTTCAGCTTTTCCAAAACGAATTTGATGAGAGGATTCTTATCACACAAAACATTTATTAATAGCTTCTGAAACTACTGCTTTCAACTGTGAGGAGCTGTGAAGTATCTGAGATTTTACTCTTCTTTCAAGTAACAAGGTAACTAGTTGCAGTTTTATAGATGCTGGCAGAAGATGCAAGACTACTGAGTCAGACAAAGGACAAAAGCTCTCCTGAGACATACAGAAACTCAACAAATCCATGGAAAATTGTCTCCCAACAGCAGCGTTGTTCATGTCATAGCACAGGTGGAAAATTTCATATGACCAGACACCGCACAGCCACCCTGAGGTCTCAGATCAAGCTGGAGCACGCAATTGGGAATTCAGCTCTTTGCCACCTCACAGGTTGAGCTCTATTCGCCTTAGTTTCCCCCCTTCACCAATTATGGGCTGTGGATAGCCCGATTGTGAAGATACCATCCAGCTCTGGCATGCTATGACTCATACTTGACTGTAGCATTTGAGATTGCTGCAAACCCGTGAGGCATGGCAGTTCTACTACAATGCAATCCACGTTATACCATTAGAAACCCAAATTACTAACAGGAACTCAAGGGACAAAATCCCTAAGATTACATCTCAGCACTTCCTGGTTTACACAACACTAATTAGAGATTCAGGCCACACACACACACATACACACACACAAGCCATGTGAAGTGTCCATTTTACAGATTATCAGATGTAAATTTAAAATCCTGCACTGGCTTTCCTCTTTTGTCCTATACCCTCAAGGGAGCTAAATTTGATACTAAACAACTCAGACCTAATTAGAGAGAAAAATGTGTTGCATGGTCATGAATACAAGAATTGCTTCATGAGATGGTGCACACCACTGCTCAGAATGTAACTACTGTTCTTGTGGAAAACAGAATTGACACTATTTTTTTTTCACATCTCACCACAGACATGAAAAGATGCCTGAGCTCAAGTAATCACAGGAATATAAGTTAAATCAATAATGAGATTTTTCACACTGATCAGATTAGCAAAACTAAATAAATATCCACACGAATATATACAAATAGGACTTTGGTCATTGTAGGTGGGGTTACAAATGGGTACAACCACTTTGGTGATTTTTTTTTTTTTTTTTTTTTGAGAGACAGAGTCTTGCTCTGTTGCCCAGGCTGGAGTGCAGCGCACAATCTCAGCTCACTGAAACCTCCGCCTCCCGGTTACAAGCAATTCTCCTGCCTCAGCATCTCAAGTAGCTGGGACTACAGGTGTGTGCCACTACACCAGGCTAACTTTGTATTTTTTAGTAGAGAAGGGGTTTCACTATATGTTGGCCAGACTGATCTCGAACTCCTGACCTTAGGTAATCTGCCAGTCTCGGCCTCCCGAAGTGCTGGGATTACAGGCATGAGCCACTGCCACTGCGCCTGGCCCACTTTGGTGAGTTTTTGACAACACATTGTAAAGTTAAATATTCACATATTCTGTGACCTAGGAATTCCACTTTTAGGTATCTACCCTTTCACCCATGTGTACAAGGGGACATGTACAACAATGTTCATTGTTATAGTGGAAATAACATAAATGATGTCTCAGTAGGGTAATAAAAGCAAACTAGTTCATTCCTATAATGTACAACATTTAATGATCATCAGGATCAGTTGCCTTAGCCAAGGTAGTAATTATCTTTTTTTTTTTTTTTTTCTGGTTTGCCTACCAGCATGAGGTGGCAGTCCCAGCTTCTAATTGAGGGGAATCATTGTTGTGTTCCCTGAAAGCAATATTGAATAATAATAAGCTTCTAATTCTAAAATAGCAGAAACCAAAGTTGTGAGAATAGGAAGCAAAACACAAAATTTTTTGTAGGTGGATCATGAGGTGTCAATCTTGCCATCATCCCTTGGTTCTCAGCCCCATGTGTTCTGGTTATGGAGGAAAAAACACCATATGTTGATCACCAGTCCTTGTTCAGCATGTACAGCACATTCCTGCAAGATGGTATCCCAGACTCACAGGGTGTTTTTTGCTAGGCCATGTCATAAGTACATCTATAAGAGGTGACTTCATCGTTTTATTAGGCTGATTTCTTCTAGGTGAGTTGGCATGTGGCAAAACCAGTGAAGCCAACAGGCTTCATTTCATTGCTGTACTTAGATCAGGGTAATGTGAGTTCCTTTGATAGAAGCAATGTTGTGTGAGATACAATAGTGCTGTGTAAGGTATTCAATAAATCTACAGATGGTAGGGCTAGCCGAGGTATGGTAAACAGGAAAACAAATCCAATTTGGAGTTACAATCTATTCAAGTTAAGAAAAAAGTCACTGTCCAGTTTGTAATAAAAGGGGTCCAAAGCAATCAAACTGTCCCAAGATGGCTCGTTGGTACCCATAGGATATTATACCATATCAGGGGCCCAGGGCTAATGGCTGCTGCTGGTAAATTGGGCATCCAAGCAGTAGTAAGTTTTGGTGAGAAGAAATTCATATTATTGAGTCCAGGCATATTTTCATCTCTGTCCCCAAGGCCACTTTGTATATGAGCTCATCCATCAAGCACCAGAGTGGTAGAGAGAGTCTGATTGATATCCACTGAATGGGCATTAAGCCCATCTGACTATTTAGCAGCTCTCCTACAAAGAGAACCTTTTGATAAATATTCATATGCAAGACATACATTCTAGATCAATTCACATACTTCTTGCTCAAATTTCCTTGCTCCAAACTTGCTCCAAACTTGCAATACTCGAAACTTGCTTCTTCCAAGACCCTGACCATCCAGCCGCAACATTAGTCTCTGCCATGATTCAGTATAGATCCTTGCCACAGCCTTTCTCTTCTTCCTGGCAAATAAGACAAGTTCCAGATGAAGAGGACAACCAAATATATGACTCAAAGTTCTGCCCAACAGGTTCCCTTCCCCGTCGTCCTACAGATCACCTGTGAGTGGGGCCGTAATGACACAGCAATCTACTTACTCCTGAGAGAGAATCATTCTGTTCTCTTTCTCTGATCGTTGTTGTTTCTGGATGAGCTGAAGCCATCTTGCTGCCGGTATAAGGACGAAGTCAATATGGAGTATGGCAGAAGAGAGGGACAGGAAGAACCTGAATACCTAATGGTATCATTGAGCTACCCCAAAACTTGACCCATTGTGGAACTTCCAGTTTGTAAGATAATATATTTCCTAATAGTTTTAACCACTTTGAGTTAGTGTTTCCGTTTCTGACAGCCAAATGCTTTCTAACTAATATACTTGTCCAATCCATCTCTCTTGTGCACGACTTGATCGCCTAGTCAAAATTCAATGCTCTCAGGAGAAAATACCCGAAGTTTGAATAACATATAAGCATAGCTATATATACAGAGCCACGTAAGTATTTGTTGAGTGAATGGATGGATAAAGGAATAAATGTTTTTAACAGCTATTGCTCTAAGCAAAATCCCCTGTTCTTTGCCTACTATCTGTATCAGTCAGGGTTTAGTTGCAGATAACTAGAAGAGTTAGTTAGAATACATAACTAGATAGTTTAAGCAAAGAGGAATTTTTATATAGGGAATTTGTTTATTACACAATTATAGGAAGGACTGGAGGAGGAGGCTCAGCTGGGCTTCCAGGAAAAATTTCTAGAACAACACAATAGGAAACCAGTGACATATCAAGGCCAGGGCAATGGGAGCATTTCCTTGGTTGCAGGCAGTGAGGAAGTGCACTGTCTCTAGAGAAGGAAGAAGAAGAAAGCCGATTATAATTTGGTCTGCTTTGTTATTATCACCATGTCAACAATTCTAAATCATGTCAGTGGGAACACGCTCTTCTCTGAAAACAAAATCATTTGTTGAGCTATATTCGAAACAAATTGCTGAGACTACTGTTGAGTTGCAATAATAGATAAGCATACTTCAAATCAGCACATTTAAATTACATCTCTTTTCATCAACATTGTATTCTAAATGGAAGTTAATTTGGAGAACCTCCAGTTATACATGCAATCCCCAGGTTTCCTGGACCTAACTATACATTTCTGTTTTGAGAGAAAGTTCATCACAGTTTAAAATCCACTCAAGCTTCCTTCAGGTACAGTTACTTGATGTTTCTAACACTTGTGATGCTAAACATTCCTCTGTTGAAACAATAGCACCGTTATTGTAAATATGAAGACCAAAAAACCTGAGTTTCTTCAGTTCTGTCATTCTATGATACCACTTGAAGTTTTTATTTGTGTTTAAAATTTATGGTGAAACTGTGTGACAACTGTGAGGTATAGTGCAAATGTTGTTATACTGTAATTCTATTGCTATTATTCATTAGGGCAACAGAACAATATGCAGATGTTTGTTCCCATTTTTGTTAAAAAATTATAATGTAATTAAATATTAACCAGTTGCTTTCTTAAGACTTAATATTGTTTGCTTCTTTGTTTATTCTTACGCCTTTTTGTTGAGGTAAAATATACATATAGAATTTGTCACCTTTATATCTTTAAGTGTACAGTTTAGTGGCAATAAATATATTTATATTCTTTTTTTTTTCCTTTCACCTCCCTCTCCCCTCAAACTTCCTGACTTCTGGTAACCACTGTTCTAGTCTATCTCCATGAGATTCACTTTTATAATTTCCACATGAGTAAGAACATGTGATATGTGTTGCTTTTTACTTAGTTTATTTCACTTAACATAATGACTTCCAATTCCACTTATGTTGCTGCAAATGACCAGATTTCATCCTATTTTAGGGCTGAATAATATTCCTTCCTGTATATATGCCACATTTTCTTTATCCATTCATCCTTTGTTGGGAAATTAGGTTGATTCCATATTTTGGCTATTGTGAATACTGCTGCAATAAACATGGGAGTGCAGGTATCCTTTCAATATATTGATTTCCTTTTTATTGTTGGATACATACCAAGTAGTAGAATGGCTGGATCACATGGTATTCTATGTTTAGTTTTTTTGAGGAACCTCCATACTGTTAGTGGCTATACTAATTTACATTCCTACCAACAGTGTGTGAGGATTCACCTTTCTTCTCATCCTCACCAGCATCTGCTAGGGCCTGTCTTTTTGACACAGGCCATTTTAAATGTGGTGAGATGATATCTCACTGTGGTTTTGAGTTGCATTTCTCTAATGATTTGCATTTCTCTAATCATTGGTAATGTCGAACATTTTTTCCATATACCTGTTGACCATTTTTATGTATTATTTTGAGAAATGTCTATATAGATCTTTTGCCTTTTTTTTTTTTTTTTTTTTTTTTTTTGAGACGGAGTTTCACTCTTGTTTCCCAGGCTGGAGTGCAATGGTGCGATCTCGGCTCACCGCAACCTCTGCCTCCCACGTTCAAACGATTCTCCTGCCTCAGCCTCCCGAATAGCTGGGATTATAGGCATGTGCCACCACCCTTGCTAATTTTGTGTTTTTAGTAGAGACGGGGTTTCTCAATGTTGGTCAGTCTGGTCTCGAACTCCCGACCTCAGGTGATCCGCCCACCTCGGCCTCCTAAAGTGCTGGGATTACAGGCATGAGCCAGTGCACCTGGCTCTTTTGCCCATTTTTAAATCAGATTATTTGGGACTTTTTTGCTATTGAGTATTTTGAACTCCTTATGTATTCTGGTTTTCAATCCCTTGTTAGATGGATAGTTTGCAAATATTTTCTTCCATCTGTGGATTATCTCTTCAATTTCTTGATAGGTTTTCTTTACTGTGCAGAAGCTTTTTAATCTGATGTGATCCGATTTATCTACATTTACTTTGTTGCCTGTGCTTTTGAGGTCTTACACAAAAAAAAATTTGCCCACACCAATGTCATGGGACATTTCCCCAGTGTTTCCTTCTAGTAGTTTCATAGTTTGAGGTCTTAGATTCAAGTCTTTTATCCACTTTGATTTTATTTTTGTGTAGGGTGAGAGATAGGGGTATAGATTCATTCTTCTGCATATAGTTATCCAGACTGTCCAGCACCACTTATTGAAAAGACTGTCCTTTCCCCACTGGATGTTCTTCATGCTTTTGTTGAAGATGAGTGGGCTATAAATGAATGGATTTATATCTGGGTTCTCTATTTTTTTATTGTACTTTAAGTTCTAGGGTACATATGCACAATGTGCAGGTTTGTTACATATGTATACATGTGCTGTGTTGGTTTGCTGTATCCATTAACTCGTCATTTACATTAGGTATTTCTCCTAATGCTATCCCTCACCCAACCGCCCACTCCATGACAGACCCCAGTGTATGATGTTCCCCACGCTGTGTCCAAGTGTTTTCATTGTTCAAATCCCACCTATGAGTGAGAACATGTGGTATTTGGTTTTCTGTCCTTGTGATAGTTTGCTCTGAATGATGGTTTCCAGCTTCATCCATATCCCTGCAAAGGACATGAACTCATCATTTTTATGGCTGCATAGTATTCCATGATGTATATGTGCCACATTTTCTTTATCCAGTCTATCACTGATGGACATTTGGGTTGGTTCCAAGTCTTTGCTATTGTGAATATGCCACAATAAACATATGTGTGCATGTGTCTTTATAGTAGCATGATTTATAATCCTTTGGGTATATACCCAGTAATGGGATCGGGGGGTCAAATGGTGTTTCTAGTTCTAGATCCTTGAGGAATCACCACACTGTCTTCCACAATGCTTGAACTAGTTTACACTACCACCAATAGTGTAAAAGTGTTCCTGTTTCTCCACATCCTCTCCAGCTCCTGTTGTTTCCTGACTTTTTAATGATTGCCATTCTAATTGGTGTGAGATGGTATCTCATTGTGGTTTTGATCTGCATTTTTCTGATGAGCAGTGATGATGAGCATTTTTTCTTGTGTCTGTTGGCTGCATAAATGTCTTCTTTTGAGAAGTGTCTGTTCATATCCTTTGCCCACTTTTTGATGGGGTTGTTTGATTTTTTCATGTAAATTTGTTTAAATTCTTTGTAGATTCTGGATATTAGCCCTTTGTCAGATGGGTAGATTGCAAAAATTTTCTCCTATTCTGTAGGTTGCCTGTTCACTCTAATGGTAGTTTCTTTTGCTGGGCAGAAGCTCTTTAGTTTAATTAGATCCCATTTGTCTATTTTGGCTTTTGTTGCCATTGCTTTTGGTGTTTTAGTCATGAAGTCCTTGCCCATGTGTATGTCCTGAATGGTATTGCCTAAGTTTTCTTCTAGGGTTTTTATGGTTTTAGGTCTAACATTTAAGTCTTTAATACATCTTGAATTAACTTTGTATAAGGTGTAAGGAAGGGGTCCAGTTTCAGCTTTCTACATATGGCTAGCCACTTTTCCCAGCACCATTTATTAAATAGGGAATCCTTTCCTCATTGCTTGTCTTTGTCAGGTTTGTCAAAGATCAGATGGTTGTAGATGTGGGTGTTATTTCTGAGGCCTCTGTTCTGTTCCATCAGTCTATATCTCTGATTTGGTACCAGTACCATGCTGTTTTGGTTGCTGTAGCCTTGTAGTATAGTTTGAAGTCAGGTAGCGTGATGCCTCCAGCTTTGTTCTTTTTGCTTAGGATTGTCTTGGCAATGCGGGCTCTTTTTTGGTTCCATATGAACTTTAAAGTAGTTTTTTCCAATTCTGTGAGGAAAGTCATTGGTAGCTTGATGGGGATGGCATTGAATCTATAAATTACCTTGGGCAGTATGGCCATTTTCACTATACTGATTCCTCCTCTCCGTGAGCATGGAATGTTCTTCCATTTGCCTCCTCTTTTATTTCATTGAGCAGTGGTTTGTAGCTCTCCTTGAAGAGGTCCTTCACGCCCCTTGTAAGTTGGATTCCTAGGTATTTTATTCTCTTTGTAGCAACTGCAAATGGGAGTTCACTCATGATTTGGCTCTCTGTTTGTCTGTTATTGGTGTATAAGAATGCTTGTGATTTTTGTACATTGATTTTGTATCCTGAGAGCTTGCTGAAGTTGCTTATCAGTTTAAGGAGATTTTGGGCTGAGATGATGGGGTTTTCTAAATATATAATCATGTCATCTGCAAACAGGGACAATTTGACTTCCTCTTTTCCTAATTAAATACCCTTTATTTCCTTCTCCTGCCTGATTGCCCTGGCCAGAACTTCCAACACTATGTTGAATAGGAGTGGTGAGAGAGGGCATCCCTGTCTTGTGCCAGTTTTCAAAGGGAATGCTTCCAGTTTTTGCCGATTCAGTATGATACTGGCTGTGAGTTTGTCATAAATAGCTCTTATTATTTTGAGATACGTTCCATCAATAGCTAGTTTATTAAGAATTTTTAGCATGAAGGGCTGTTGAATTTTATTGAAGGCCTTTTCTGCGTCTATTGAGATAATCATGTGGTTTTTCTCTTTGGTTCTGTTTATGTGATGGATTACGTTTATTGATTTTAGTATGTTGAACCAGCCTTGCATCCCAGGGATGAAGCCAACTTGATCATGCTGGATAAGCTTTTTGATGTGCTGCTGGATTCGGTTTGCCGGTATTTTATTGAGGATTTTTGCATCGATGTTCATCAGGGATATTGGTCTAAAATTCTCCTTTTTTTTTGTTGTGTCTCTGCCAGGCTTTGGTATCAGGATGATGCTGGCCTCATAAAATTAGTTAGGGAGGATTCCCTCTTTTTCTATTGATTGGAAGTTTCAGAAGGAATGGTACCAGCTCCTCTTTGTACCTCTGGTAAAATTCTGCTGTGAAACCATCTGGTCCTGGACTTTTTTTGGTTGGTAGGCTATTAATTATTGCCTCAATTTCAGAGCCTATTATTTGTCTATTCAGCAATTCAACTTCTTCCTGGTTTAGTCTTGGGAGGGTGTATGTGTCCAGGAATTTATCCATTTCTTTTAGATTTTCTAGTTTATTTGCATAGAGGTATTTATAGTATTCTCTGATGGTAGTTTGTATTTCGGTGGGATTGGTGGTGATATCCCCTTTATAATTTTTTATTGCATCTATTTGATTCTTCTCTCTTTTCTTCTTTATTAGTCTTGCTAGTGGTCTGTCAATTTTGTTGATCTTTTCAAAAAAACAGCTCATGGATTGATTTTTTAAAGGGTTTTTTGTGTCTCTATCTCCTTCAGTTCTGCTCTGATCCTAGTTATTTATTTCCTTCTGCTAGCTTTTGAATTTGTTTGCTCTTGCTTCTCTAGTTATTTTAATTGTGATGTTAGGGTGTCGATTTTAGATATTTCCTGCTTTCTCCTGTGGGTATTTAGTGCTATAAATTTCCCTCTACACACTGCTTTAAATGTGTCCCAGAGATTCTGGTGAGTTGTGTCTTTGTTCTCATTGGTTTCAAAGAACATATTTCTGTCTTCATTTCGTTATTTACCCAGTATTCATTCAGGAGCAGGTTGTTCAGTTTCCATGTAGTTGTACAGTTTTGAGTGAATTTCTTAATCCTGAGTTCTAATTTGATTGCACTGTGGTCTGAGAGACAGTTTGTTATGATTTCTGTTCTTTTACATTTGCTGAGGAATGCTTTACTTCCAACTATGTGGTCAATTTTGGAATAAGTGTGATGTGGTGCTGAGAAGAATGTATATTCTGTTGATTTGGGGTGGAGAGTTCTGTAGGTGTCTATTAGGTCCGCTTGGTGCAGAGCTGAGTTCAAGTCCTGGATATCCTTGTTAACTTTCTGTCTCGTTGATCTGTCTAATGTTGACAGTGGGGTGTTAAAGTCTCCCATTATTATTGTGTGGGAGTCTAAGTCTCTTTGTAGGTCTCTAAGGACTTGCTTTATGAATCTGGGTGCTCCTGTATTGGGTGCATATATATTTAGGATAGTTAGCTCTTCTTGCTGAATTGATCCCTTACCATTATGTAACGGCCTTCTTGGTCTCTTTTGTTCATTGTTGGTTTAAAGTCTGTTTTATCAGAGACTAGGATTGCAACCCCTGCTTTTTTTTTTTTCTTTGCATTTGTTTGGTAGATATTCCTCCATCCCTTTATTTTGAGCCTATGTGTGTCTCTGCACATGAGATGAGTCTCCTGAATACAGCACACTGATGGGTCTTGACTCTTTATCCAATTTGCCAGTCTGTGTCTTTTAATTGGGGCATTTAGCCCATTTACATTTAAGGTTAATATTGTTATGTGTGAATTTGATCTTGTCACTTTGATGTTAGCTGGTTATTTTGCCCATTAATTGATGCTGTTTCTTCCTAGCATCGATGGTCTTTACAATTTGGCAGGTTTTTGCAGTGGCTGGTACCGATTGTTCCTTTCCATGTTTAGTGCTTCCTTCAGGAGCTCTTTTAGGGCAGGCCTGGTGGTGACAAAATCTCTCAGCATTTGCTTGTCTGTAAAGTATTTTATTTCTCCTTCACTTATGAAGCTTAGTTTGGCTGGATATGAAATTCTGGCTTGAAAATTCTTTTCTTTATGAATATTGAATATTGGCTCCCACTCTCTTCTGGCTTGTAGGGTTTCTGCTGAGAGATCCGCTGTTAATCTGATGGGCTCCCCTTTGTGGCTAACCTGACCTTTCTCTCTGGCTGCCCTTAGCATTTTTTCCTTCATTTCAGTTTTGGTGAATCTGACAATTATGTGTCTTGGGGTTGCTCTTCTAGAGGAGTATCTTTGTGGTGTTCTCTGTGTTTCCTGAATTTGAATGTTGGCCTGCCTTGCTAGGTTGGGGAAGTTCTCCTGGATAATATCCTGAAGAGTGTTTTCCAGCTGGGTTCCATTCTCCTCATCACTTTCAGGTACACCAATCAAATGTAGATTTGGTCTTTTCACATAGTCCCATATATCTTGGAGGCTCTGTTCGTTTCTTTTTACTCTTTTTTCTCTAAACTTCTCTTCTTGCTTCGTTTCATTCATTTCATCTTCAGTCCCTGATACCCTTTCTTCCACTTAATCAAATCGGCTACTGAAGCTTGTGCATGCATCACGTAGTTCTTGTGCCATGGTTTTCAGCTCCGTGACATCATTTAAGGTCTCCTCTGCACTGTTTATTCTAGTTAGCCATTTGTCTAATCTTTTTTCAAAGTTTTTAGCTTCCTTGTGATGGGTTCGAACATCCTCCTTTAGTTCGGAGAAGTTTGCTATTACCAACTTTCTGAAGCCTACTTCTGTCAACTCGTCAAAGTCATTCTCCGTCCTGCTTTATTCCATTGCTGGTGAGGAGCTGTGATCCTTTGGAGGAGAAGGGGCACTCTGATTTTTAGAATTTTCATCTTTCCTGCTCTGGTTTCTCCCCATCTTTGTGGTTTTATCTACCTTTGGTCTTTTATAATGGTGACCTACAGATGGGGTTTTGGTGTGGATGTCCTTTTTGTTGATGTTGATACTATTCCTTTCTGTTTGTTTTCCTTCTAACAGTCAGGTCCCTCAGCTGCAAGTCTGTTGGAGTTTGCTGGAGGTCCACTCCAGACCTGTTTGCCTGGGTATCACCAGTGGAGGCTGCAGAACAACAAATATTGCAGAACAGCAAATATTGCTGCCTGATCCTTCCTCTGGAAGCTTTGTCTCAGAGGGGTACCCAGCTGTATGAGATGTCAGTCGGCCCCTACAGGGAGGTGTCTCCCAGTTAGGCTATTCAGGGGTCAAGGACCCACTTGAGGGGACAGTCTGTCCGTTCTCAGAGCTCAAACACCGTGCTGGGAGCACCACTGCTCTCTTCAGAGCTGTCAGACAGGGACATTTAAGTGTGCAGAAGTTTCTGCTGCCTTTTGTTCAGCTATGCCCTGCCCCCAGAGGTGAAGTTTACAGAGGCAGGTGGGCCTCGTTGAGCTGCGGTGGGCTCCACCCAGTTCGAGATTCCTGAGCTTTGTTTACCTACTCAAGCCTCAGCAATGGTGGATTCCCCTCTATATCTGGGTTCTCTATTATGCTCCATTGGTCTATGTGTCTGTTTTTATGCTAGTGCCATGCTGTCTTGGTTATTATAACTTTGTAGTAAATTTTGAAGTCCAATAATGTGATGCCTTCAGCTTTGTTCTTTTTACTCAGGATTGCTTTAGCTATTTGAGTCTTTCGTGTTTCCACATAATTTTTAGGAATTTTTTTCCTGTTTCTATGGAGAATATCATTGGTATTTTGATAAGGATTGCATTGAATCTGTAAGCTGCTTTGGGAGGGTACTGTAATTTTAATAATATTGTGATTCATAAGCATAGCATATCTTTCCATTCTTTTGTGTCATTTCAGTTTCTTTACCAGATTATATATTTTTAAATCAAATATGTTTATTTTTTTTTTGTTATAATTTTAACTTTTAATTTAGATTCAGGGGATACAAGTGCAGATTTGTTACATGGATATATTGCATGATACTGAGATTAGGGTTACGAGAGATCCAGTCACCCATGTAGTCAGTATAGTATCCAATAGGTAGTTTTTCAGCCCTTTCCCCTTTCCCTCTACCCACCCCCAGTAGTCCCCAGTGTTTATTGTTCACATCTTTATGTCCGTGTGTACCCAATGTTTAGCTCCCACTTATAACTGAGAACATGCAGTATTTGGTTTTCTGTTCCTGTGTTAATTTGCTTAGGATAATGGCCTTCAGTGGCATCCATGTTGCTGCAAAGGACATGAATTCATTTCTTTTTGTGGCTGCATAGTATTCCATGATTTTCTTTATCCAATCCAATGTTGATGGGTACCTAGACTGACTGCATGTCTTTGCTATTGTGAATAGTACTGCGATGAACATATGAGTACATGTGTGTTTTTGGTAGAATTATTTATATTCCTTTGGTTACATACCCAGTAATGAGATTGCTGGGTCTAATGGTAGTTTTACTTTTAGTTCTCTGAGAAATCTCCAAACTACTTTCCACAGCAGCTGAACTACTTTACATACCCACCAACAGTGTATAAGTATTCCCTTTTCTCCACAGCCCCACCAGCATCTGTTAATTTTTGACATTTTAAATAAGAGCAGTTCTGACTGGTGTGACATGGTATCTCATAGTGGGTTTGACTTGCATTTCTCTGATGATTAGTGATGTTGAGCACTTTTTCATATGTTTCTTGGCCACTTATATGCCTTCTTTTGGGAAGTATCTGTTCATGTACTTTGCCTGGGGATCAGTAAGTCATTTCTAGAACAGTTGGTTCTAGGAAAACAGTAGTTTGCTGAGATCTGGGGATTAGGAACCTGCTGCCAGAACTATTGGCTCCCGACCCTCACCAGCAAAATGGATGTCTTGCATGCCGCTTCCTTCCCATTTGGCTCAGTTTGGAAATCACACATAATGTAATTACAACTGATTGGTTGCACCAAAATCACTTCCAAAATCCTGTCTGCAAAGGAATCTGGAAAATGTGGCTTTTTAGCTTTCTAGCTTCTGCAGTATAGGAAGGCATACCTGAAGAGGTTTGGGTGGATGTTGGGCAAGCCACTACCATCTTTAATAGCCTCACATGCACCCAGTTCATGCCCTGAACTACTACCACTCAAGCACACTCCACTTCTTACACACTCTATCAGCTTCTTCCACTGTGCCTTTTAAAATCTCCATCCTAATATAAAGAAGCTGCTCTAAATCTTCACATTTTTTTCTTTTCCTCTGCTTTCCTACCCCTTGAATTAGCTTCCAACTGATTAATCCTCCCTGGGTTAACCACCGTGCTGGAAACTCCTTTCAATGGATACTGCGTCTCCTTCTACTTCCAGGGGAAAAGAAGAGGTCAGTACATTTCTTAGACGTCTTTGCTACCCCAAACCATGGTTTCAATGCTTGTGGTCCATTTCCTCTCTTTTGGAGCCCACATTATCTGATTATACCACCTGCTCCAATTTTTGCATCTCAAGGGCCTACTAAATTTTAAAAAGTCTCTATTTCTTACTTCTATACTTTTGCACCTGAATCTGCAACTTTCTTTCCTTCACAACACCCTTGGCCTTTATTCTTAGAATGAAATTGGCTACATGGTTATTTTGGCTTCCACTTTTCAAATTTGAAAGCCACTAAAGTATTTATCCTTCTCAAACACTTTGCAGCATTTGAAACAACTAACTTCCCTCTTTTTCTCAGGGAATATATGTGTCCTTACTGGCCTGTAAGTTCTACAAGAGAAGAGAACTAGTCTGCCTCATTTGTTGCTGTGTTTTCAGTGCCTAAATATTAAATAGGTCATAGTATTTCCCCAATAAATATATTTTAATGCATAATTGTCAGACAAAGCTCAATTCTCACGTTCTCCTGATCCTCATCCTGTTGGATAAATGTAAGCATTCCCTGAAATTTGGTCCTGCTGCCATCTAATATTTGTATTCTTTAGTCACTCCACAACCAGGCATGATATATTTATTTCCATTTCTTTAGAGATCGTCTCTATATCAGTGACACTATAATATTCATATATCTAGCCTTCCCCCTTTCCTGAGCTCCAAGATGGAGATCAACTAAGCAAGCTCAATGTTCTTACTTCTAGGAGAACCAGACGGATTAAGTCAGAGGCCCTTGGCTCTAGGACCTCCAGTCTAGTGTGGGAAACAGGCATGTAAAATACAATTGTAGTCCAATGTGATGAATGCTCTTAAAAACAAAGTTTTGAACACAGTGACGCAGGAACACTATGGAGGATGCAATTAATTCAGCCTGGAATCGTCAGTGAAAACTACTGAGAAGTGACATTTAATTTGGGCTTTGAAGATTGAGTAGATAATGTCCAGGCAAACAAGAAGGGAAAGGTGTTTTTCATGGAGGAGTCTGAAGACAGACTTAGAAAAATGAAAGGGTATGATAGATATGGTACATCTGGGAAACACAGATAAATATTTTGCCATGCCTAAAGTACGTCCAAACTTGACCTTCAAATATTTTCCTCTCAAGCTAATATCTCCTTCTGACTTCCTACCCTTCGTCTGGTCTCTTCCACTTAAGACTTCTGGGTCATTTTGGATTTTTTATTGCTCATATCCAATTAGACGCCTGTTGATTTTGCTTCAAAATACTTCTCAAGCCCATTCTGCCTTTCTATTCCTATATCAACAGTCCTGGATCAGACCCTTATTATTTCTTCCCTTGGCTAGAAAATGGTCCCTAAATAACCTCCCAACCAATAGGGTCTCATAGTTCGAATACTACCCTGCTCATTGCAGTTAAATGATTCTTCCTACTTGAATGCCTTTGCTGGCTCCCTGAAGTCTACAAGAAAAATGATGGCAATAAATCTGCTCCCTCCATGAAGCAGTCGCTCTCTCTTTGGTGTTTTCAGCTGTTTGTCTCCTGGCTTTCTTACATATCTGACTGCATTTTTCATTTGCTTTAATGAATATTCCTCTTCTACTTGGCATCTAAGTGTTGGGTTTCCTCAGGGCTCTCTTTCCTTCCTCACTGTACACTATCTTGCCAAATGATCCCATGCACTCCCACTGCTAACTTGCCATGATATCCTGATGACTTACAAAACTACAGCTTTCATTTATCTCTCTTCTGACCCCCACTTAAGTATCTTTGCTTGGATAACTTGAAAACACTTAAAACTACTCATATCCAAAACGGAATGGTTATCCACCACAAATCTGCACTTTCTTCACCTTTCTCTAACCTAATCGGCAGTGATATCTTTTAACCAGTTGCTCAAGTCAAAAATCGGAGTTACTTTTGATTCTTCCACATTCCTCAATCTCCATTCATTCAATCAGCAAAACCTCTCTATTCCACCTCCTAAACTACCTGCAATGGTTAGTTTTATATGTCACCTTGCCTGGGCTATAGTGCCAAGTTGTTCAAACATTAGACTAGGTATTACTTGAAGGTATTTTGTAGATGAAGTTAAATCTACAATCAACTGACTCTTTTTAACTTTTAAGTTTGGGATACATGTGCAGGTTTGTTATATAAGGAAACTATAGATGCTGGACATTAGACTTTTGTGAGATACGTGGTTTGCAAAAAAAATTTCCCATTCTGTTGATTTTCTGTTTCTTCTGTGGATAGTTTCTTTTGCTCTGCAGAAGGTCTTTATTTTAATTAGATCCCATTTGTCAATTTTTGCTTTTGTTGTGATTGCTTTTGGCATCTTGGTCATGATATTTTTGCCAGTTCCTATGTCCAGGAAATACCAATGTAGGTATTTCCTACATTGTCATCCAGGGTGTTTATAGTTTGGGGTTTTACATTAAGTCTTTAATCCATCTTGTGTTAATTTTTGTATGTGGTTTAATGAATGGATCTGGTTTAAATTGACTTCAATTTAAGGATATTACTGTTGATAATTTGGGTTGACCTTATCCAATTAGTTGAAAATCTTGGGTCTCCTTGAAGAAAAAGAAATTCTGTCTGAAGACTCCAGCAACAACTCCTGTCTGAGTTTCCAGCATGCCAGCCTACCCTATGAATTTTGAACTTGCCAGCTCCCACAATCGCATAAGCTGATTCCTTAAATACATCTCTAATCTAATATGTATACAATATATATTTTATATATTATATACTTTATATATTATATGCTTTATATATGATATATATTATATATAATATAGTGCATATATATATATATATACACACACACACAAAATACTGGGTTTGTTTCTGTAGGGAACCCTGACTGATACACTTGATACACTATGGCTCTAATTAATTCAGGGCTCTGCACTCTCTCCTCCTGTGGTCTTGCCCATTCCAATCCATTCACCACACTGTAACTCTTGTGTACTTGTAAAATTGTAAACCTGATTATGTCACTCTCTTGCTTAATATCATTCAACGGCTGGTGATTGCCCCAACAATCCAAATTCCTTTCCCTGGTTTATGAGCACTCACCTTCTCTGTACCTTGCTTACCACCCTAGCCTCAGCTCTTGCCCCCTCTCCCTCATTCATATGTTATGACCATACCAGACTTCCCCAGACTCCTGATGCTGTCTCCTGCCTTTGTACATGCTTTCTTCTTCTTTTCACATAGCTAGCTCCTCTTCCTCCTTCAGGCGTCAACTTAAATATCATCCTCCGACCAGGTTCAATCCGCATCTTATACTTTCCAATAAGGTTTGGTTACAATATCATTAATCCTATAGTGCTTGAATATGAAAAAATAATTCAGTTAGTTTAAATGAAGAGAGAAAGATATGCTCAATATTTACTGCCTCCTCTATGAACTGTTTGGGAGCTTTTCTGAGTCAGTATGTCTTTAAGTGGCCATACATCTGCCTGGTGGTTTTTCTTTGTTTATACTGAGTTGGGATTCCTCTGTTAAGCTAAGTTGCTGCCAAACCTTGCACCCAATTTTGTCATCCCATCAACAAGGTGGGAGAGGTGAAGAGTGCCCATTTTCCCTTATCTGGAGATTGGCATGGGACATCAACGTGTTTAGAATAGTCCCTAATTCTTTGAGGTTTCCAAGTGTGGCTAAAGCTGATGAAACTCTAAAATCTCAGTGCCTTAAAGCGGCAAAGGTTTGTTGCTTGCGCATGATACATGCCCAACACAGGTTGGCAGGGGCACTGCTGATCGTCCCCGAGAACTGTGCTGACAGAGATATCACCATCTTATGATGCTGCCATCCCAACTTGAACTTCCAAATTGTTGTATCGGGGAAGAGCATGTAGAGAATGAAACCATATCACCTCTTCAATGGCTACAGTCAAAAAGGACATGTATCCTTTCCACTTCCACTTTATTATCCAAAGGAAGGTGCAGGGCCATGTTCACTCAGGCCCTGTTCAGGGAAGCATGTACCTGGAAGAAAAGGAGAACCAGGAAATTTGGGGAGCCCTCGAAATGTCTAATGCCAGTATTATTACTAATTGCTATCCGTTATTGAGCACAGGCCATGTACTGAGCATTGTGCTAAGCACTTTACATTAATCTTCATAGGAACTCTGAGGTAAACATTAGTATCTCCATTTTGGAAAGGAAACAGGTTCAGAGAGGTTTCATGAGTTGCTCAAAGCAACCATTGATATTTAAGCTGGGATCTGAACCTGTGTCAACAGACTGGCAGTCAATGCTCTCCACACACCTGGAAGGTGAGTCTGGCCCTTCTATTGCATATCCTATGCTACATTACTGCATATCCTACGCATACACTATAGTACGCAATACCCTTCTAGAACTCTGTGCTTATACAGAGTTTTGTATGATGCCTTGGCCTGGCAGAAGTGAGAGATGCATATTTTGGGCAAACTTCTGTTCACATCTCTTGATCCAATTGAAATCCTAAGCCCTCCGTGAAACCCCTCCTGACATCCCCCCACAGAATTCATTGCTCTAGCTCAGCTGCTCTCAGCTCAAGTCCAGAGCAGGGTACTCATCACATGGTTTTATTATTATCTGTTAACCTTGTTATTTTTCCTACTACACTGTGTCTCCTTGAAGAAAGAGGCTGTGTCACATTTCCCTCTGTATTCACAGGACACAGTGAAAACAGCTTAAGTACAGCCAGCATTGATGACACATACATGCCAGGCATGAGCCTAAGTGCTTCACATATGCTCACTAATTTCACCCTCATATCACCTCTATGGAGTAGGGGCTATTATAAGCATCGTCCATTTTACTCATGAGAAAATTTCATTTGTAGAATGCTTAAATAACTTGCCCAAAGTTTCATAGGTAGCAAATTGCTGTGCTGGGGTTAGAACCCAGGTAGTTTAACTCCAGAGCCTAAGCATGCTTGGTTGCTCTGCTACTGCTTACGCCTTCTTTCAGCCAATATCTCAGCCTTTTCCTTCTAAACACTTTAGTGTGTATTTCCTAAAAACAAGAACATTCTCTTACATAACCACAGTACAATCTTTGAAATTAGTAAGTCAGCTTCGTCGCATTGTGTAATCTGCAGACTTTATTCATACTTAGCCAATCATTCCAATAATGTCATTTATGACAAAAGACAACATTTTCTGGTTCAAAGTCCAATCCAGGATCATGTTACATTTAATTACCATGTCTTTTTAGTATTCTTTGGTCTGAAATAGCTTCCCAGTATTTCTTTGTCTTTTATGACTTCAATAATTATGAAGAGTGCAAGCAATTTATTTTGTAAAACGTTCATCTATTTGGACTTGTCTGATGTTTCCATATGATTAATTTCAGCTTATTCATTTTTTAGCAGGAACACTACAGAAGTGAGGTTGTATCCTTCTCAGTGCATCATATGAGGAGGCACATTATATCTATTTGTCTCTGGAATTATTCTTTTATTTTATGTTAATTTTTGTCTCCCAGTTTATTTTTCTTCTGTATCCCCATCATCAAACACGCTGCCTGACTCATGGTATACAGTCAATAAACATCAGTTGAATGAACAAATCTATTTCTCCAAAAGAAATTGTAAATCATAACCCTGGCTTCTTCCCTTCCCCTTTCTCCCCACATAATAATCAGCAAGTCTCACTGATCCCATCTCCTAAATGTCATAAGAATCCCATGATTCTTTTCCATTCTTACTACCTTAGCATTGGCTCATAATTTCAACAGCCTGATCTTTCTGCCTCTAGTTTTGCCCATTCAGTCTGTCTTTGAAAGGTGAGTGAAAGAATACACTATTGTGTTATGTAGAATGGGCATAAGAATAGGTTTAATTGGGGGTAACATACAAGCCAAAGTGTTAGTAAGATGAAGTACATGGGCTCCTGTTCTTCTGGGAGATGTGCCTGCCCACTGGGACTAAACATAAATTGGATTTTTCAGTGGGGTTTCTGGAGTATGTGACTATGCCAAAGGAAATTTTGTAAAATAAGGAAGGTCCTAAAAGTACAAAGTTTAAAATAAAAACCTGTAGAGTTCCCTGAGATCTCTAGTCATGGAGCCCAGGCCAAACTATGAGAAAAAGATCCAAGGCTTAGATTGGGAGTGTTTTGGAGCCATATGGCTAACTCCACCAGTTGCTGAGTGATAGCTCTACTTGTATTGAAGTATTCATCCAGAATTGGGTTGACCACAATACACATTGCCTAGTTGGTAAATAATCCAAAGTTATGCAGATGTCTAACACAATCTGCGTTAGAGAGTCAACATCTTTGATAGTGAGATCCCCAGCTGTCTCATCGGTAATCTCCTCTACTGAGGCTTATAAACACCTCTTGATGAGAGAAAAACCCATGTAAAATAACAATAAACTGTGTCCGTAATGCTCCCAAGGAGAGCCTACTGATGGTGCCAGAAGCTGAGGATATAGTCTGTGCCCACTGGTTCTTTGTTTTTTGAAGAGTTGTATGACTACCCTCAGGAAGTGGACGACTGTTTGAAGGGAAAGGCAGGGGAGGCAAAGGAAGCTATCTTAACTGCACAGAAAAACTAATCCTGAAAGCAGGCGAGGGGTACACAAGTGCTACTTTGAGTTGGGTCCAAGATGATCCTCTGCATTCGTTTGGTATGGACATCACAGAGGATAGACACATGAGTGCAGAAGGCCAAGGAAAATGGTGGCTGAGGCCCCTTGCCTATAGGAACAATACTTGAGGCATCATTTGATAGTGGGATGCTAATATGATCCCCCATAGCCAAATCCAGTTGGGAGTGACATATACAGCTTTGTGATAGTTGGCACTAGGGGTCACTGCCTCAGATGGGTATAGTCTGTCCCTATCTGGAATAGGAAAACAGAGAGGTTTTTTGCCCCTTGATCCTCTACTTGCTTCTCAGGGTTGAATTCGCCCGTGCCCAATCAGTCAGGGTCTGTCAGCTACCCTCAGGAAAGAACCAGACTTTCTTTTATTTCCTAGAATGAAAATCTCTGCAGAGACCATGGGGGTAACAATCCCTTTATCAAAGACAACCTCTTGAGATCCAGGAAGATTGTTACAGCACAGAGCTGACTAATGATATGAGCATGAGAACCACAGCAGTGTTCTCAAATTGCAGAGGAGGCATGTGGCAATCCCAGATTCAGAGTTGTCTGGGGATGTGGGGGGCAGGGGAAAGGTCACCAGCTGCCATTTCAATGAAAAAAGAAAAAAGAAAAGAGCCTCCAAATTTATGTTCATCCACATTTCTGTGATCCATGCAGTACAATCCTCCCAGCTATTCATCATGGTTAACGTGGGACCAAAAAAGGAGGGAATTTGGCCGGGTGTGGTGGCTTATGCCTGTAATTCTAGCACTTTGGGAGGCCAAGGTGGAGAATCACTTAAGCTCAGGAGTTCAAGATCAGCCTGAGCAACAGAGTGAGACCTCATTTCTAAAACCAAACAGAAAAGAGGGAAATTATTATTACATAATGTGGTGGCCACTGAAGTGTACCACTTCAATCTCCTATTGTGGAGAGCATAATTGACTGACAGCCCCAGATGCTGCCCTTCTGGATCCACCACTGTGTATGCACCAAGGTTGTGCTTCCTTCTGGCTACTTTCAGCCAATAATTAGCCACTAATTGAGCATAGTGGGGGTACTAACGCAAATGCAGAACCATTCTTGCAAGTAGAACTTTTTTAACAGATGATTTCGGATCAAGCACTCCTCATCAACCTGGTTGAAATGTACTTGAAACTGCACTATCGTTGAGGATCTCCTTACCCAGTCCTTCTTTCTTCCCTATCCTTCATCAATGTCAGATCTGTGTCATGGTCTAAACTCTCTCTTGATGTTCTCTGGCTCCCTCCTCTTTAATCTGTCATGGACTCTCACCCCAAAATATCTTGCACATTTAATTCTGTCTTGACATCTGCTTCTCAGAGGACCTGAACTAACACATGGAACATGGCAGTGTATACAGCTAATGAGAATTGTGCTAGTCAGCCTTATAGAATTTGTTCTTAAAGTGGCCAGTGTGATTGTTCCTTAAGCTGGCCATTCGAGCACTTTATTTCACCTGTTGAATGAGAGTGGAAAGAAGCGTAGGAGTGTCAGTGAATTCCATGCTGACAGACTCGTTGGCCCATTGTTGTTTGACACTGGCCATAAATGAATTGTCATATTGTATCATGTGAGAACATGTCAACACATGACAAAGGTAGTAAAGTCAGTCACACACTTTAATCTATGTGTGCTGTCTGACTGGGGCAGGTGGAGTGCAACCCCATACCTAGAGAGTGTCTAAAGCAGTCAGGACCCACTATATGGCATTACATAGAGGCAGGGGGGCCTATAAAGTAAATCTGCCAGTATGAGTTGGTTCTGACTTCTGTACGACAGCCCTTCATGATGGTTTTGTTTCTGTGGTGGGTCTAAATCTGGATCTAGTAGGTCACCATAAATAGGATGGCTCACAGGCTCAATTGACTTTCTCATTCCAAATGTTTTGCTTTTCTCAGGATGTGGCCTTTTTTAAGAGATAAATACATATGTGACTTATTAATTGAGCCTGTGGATGAGTTGCATCTCTTTCCATAAGGAGCACCACATACGTATGACTTTAATGGTCTCATCCTGGGTGGTCCGACATCCTGACCTAAGAGCGAGGCCGGTAGCAGCAGCCCACGTCTGTGTAAAGACATTTTCATTCAAGAAGCAGAATGTTTTATTGCTCAAAAGCACCACTCGAAGTACTTCTATTAATTGTGCAGAGCAGCCAGTGCCATGGGACATCAACACTTATCATCATTATAACCAATGGCTTAGTATTCCATTGAAATTGAAGCCATCTTTGAGCCAGTTGCTCAGGCAAAGCAGGAGTGAAGCTTTCTCCATACCTTCTGCATAGGCAACCACTTATCCTTGCAGCTGGCTTGACTCTCAATTGGATGTACTATTTCC
This sequence comes from Pongo pygmaeus, assembly GCF_028885625.2. Classification (NCBI taxonomy): domain Eukaryota; kingdom Metazoa; phylum Chordata; class Mammalia; order Primates; family Hominidae; genus Pongo; species Pongo pygmaeus. The sequence continues at coordinate 152,680,863 of NC_072396.2, read as the reverse complement.
ATTTCACATTTCTTTAGCTTGTCACACTCTGCCAATTATTATTGTCTCTCAGTTCCAAACTATCCTTCTATAATCTGCTCTGTGATGCTGGGGCTGAGACTCTGCACATCACAGTTCTCCTTCACCAGCTGCTTCCTATTAGGTTCTGACAACAAGGGGCTCTAGAAGGAGACTTGAAGATGTTAGTTCTTCACTCTGGTAGAAACAGTTTGTTCCAGTAGCAGCACTTGAATCCAGTTCCCAGATTTTTCCCTCCACACTCTCTGAGCCAGCATCGTCATGTCTCCTCAGACACCAGCGTCGGTCAGTTGGCTGGCACCCTCTCCTCAGTGGTCTAAGTCCAAGCCCCATGAGGGTCTGCCTCCAAGATACCAGTACTAACTAAGCAGTTTCCCTTTCCTAAAGGTCTGGAGTTTTAATTCCGTGGGCCCCTCCTTTGAGCTTTGGGTTCTCATCATACCAGCTTCATCCCTTCATTCCACCAGGCCTCAGGATGGTAGATGCTTCCTGCAGATCCTACTTCTATTACCTTAATGTTCTTGTTCTGCATTTTCAGCCCTTTAATATCTGTTTAACCAATCCGTACATCAAACTCTCTGTTAAAATTAGTGGTGTGATTTCTGTTTTCCTGACTGGTGGATACACTCACTGATACACTAATCTTATGAAATTTGGTTCAGTGAACCCATTGTAGAGTGGAGATGTTAGATCTGACAATCACTTCCCTTCAGTGAGACAATAGTCCCTGCCAGGGATTTATAATGGACAAATAATTGTCATTTAAAAGGCACGTACCATTCAGCAGTGGAGAGATTTCCCACCCCAGTATTGGCAGAGTCTTGTTGCCAGGTGTATCAGATGTAAGACCTGTCATAGATACATAACACTCCATGGGAATCAGGTTGTATTTTATTGTATTGCTTCTGAGGCTTCTTGCTGTAGGGGTCTCCACTTAAATTTGGCTACCAGTCTGGTGACTATGTACAGATGCTTGAATGACATTTTGAAATGTGAGATGTGCTGCCTCTAATACCCAAAGAGGCCGAACAGGTCATAGGCTTTTTCTTTTTCTTTTCTCTTTTTTTTTTTTTTTTTTTGGTAGTGTCTGTTAAGGCCAATAGACTTTCCTTATTATGCTATGGAATGTCTCTTCAGGCTGTTGCTAATACAGCCCCCAAGATATGTACTTGGGTGGCCTGGCTCTGGCATCTATCCTCATTCAAGGGCCAGGCCACCTGTGGACACTTGTGCTTAGATTAGAGAGCACGCATTACAGTGAGGACAGTTTCCTCTGTGAGGGGCACTACCAAAATGTCATCAATATAATGGAATGGGCTTGCCCAACCCATTACTGATAAATTGCACTTATTTGCTGGAGGAGTGTGAAATTCCCACAACAAACCAGAAATTAATGTTCTGTCAGGTGAAAGCAAAATATTTCTTCTGTTTCTGGAGAAATTTGGAGAACATTAGTAATATCTAGAGTAATTCTGTCCAGTTGAAATATAATGTGAGCCACATATGCAATATTAACTTATCTAGTGGTCATTATTAAAAAGGGTAAAAAAAGAGATAGGTATAATGAATTTTCATGGCATATTTTAGTTAACCCAAGAGATTTAAAATATTTATATTTCAACAGCTAAATATAAAAAGGAGACATTTTTCATTCATCTTTTCAAACCATGTCTTCAAAGTCTCATGTATTCTACGCATTCGGCACGTCTTAATTCAGACCAGCACATTTCAAGTACTCAACAGCTGTATATGGCTTAGTGGCTTAAGAACTGGACAGCGTAGTTCTAGGACATACCACGTTGCCAGTAATGGCTGCAATCAGTTCAGTCATCTGTTGGTGTATCAGGCACTTGTGAGTGCCATAGTGGCCACTGTTAAAATCACAATGATCCATAATGATCTGTAATCTGGGGCCAAGGACACTGGATTTGCTCACTGGCTTAACAGGGCTGTGGAACTGGAAGGTAGTGTAGCCTACGATTCCCTCCTGACAACGGCAGTAAATCTTGTATGAGGGGAATATTTTCTTTTGGTACATGCCAGCTTTAACTGCACAATTCTGGCAGGCTTTGGAAGTGCAGGGGGTTCTGCGAACTCAATAAGACTGATTCATAGTATTCACTAAGAGAGATTGCCATGCTTGCATCCATTCAGATGTTCTGCTTTGCTGGGCTGAGGGGACTCAGCATGTCCATATCAATTGTGGAGTCTGACAAAGGGACGGTGAGTGAGCATGGTCTTATGAAAGCAGCCAACAGCATCTGCAGTAATTATGCTGAGTCTCCTGGTTCTAAGTAAAACCAATCCCAACTCCGGCCAGGGAAATTTACTGTGGACTCGATCAGGTCCAAGAACGACAGCTTCTTGGGCTCCTGTGTTTTATTAAGTCTAGGTCTGTTAAGTCCTTCCCCTACCTATGTTCCAGGCTACATGGATTAGGACATGAAGTTAGCATCTCCTTGAAGAGGGCAGAGGAACTGGCCCTGGGCCAAGCTTGCTTTTGGTTTAAATGGACTTGAAGAGCTCCCCAGCAATCGGCCTAGAAAATCAATCTCAGGTGGCACAGAGGCCTCTGGGGGTAGGGAGTGTCTGAGAGATTTGTTTCAGCAGTGTTAAGATGTGGCCAACTGCTTAGCTTCCTCTAAACCCTTCTACAAGGACACAGGAGGCATTGGAGCTTTGCTGGCCAAGCAGTGGGGAAAGCTAACTGCCTCCATCTCCAAAGGGAACCCTCCCATCCAGAACCTCCTTGCATCAGCTCTCCATAGGGGGGTTCTTAATGCCTACTCTAATACCAGCGTTGTTTCCTGCACCCTTCTCTCTGCAAGCTCCTTAGAGTGATTCTACCTTTCCTGTCTATCTCCTTAGCTAGTCATCACTTTGTTCCAGACCAAGAGTCATAACGTACTGCCTGTGCAAGCCTAGGAAAAGTCTAGAGTGATGCTCTTCCCTTGACTTTTCATTTTTGCTGAGACATATTCTTTCCAGGGCCCCTTATCTCATTACCCCCCTTTGGGTGGGGCATATATCAGCTCCAAAGGATTATTTCATCCTTTACACTCTGGCAGAAGGAGCAAAGTTAGGGATGTCTCCGTATAAGAAACCATCAACTTTTCCAGCATTCTCTGAATTAAGGTCATTTGGTTACTACTTATCCTAGATGCCTAGGATTTTCAAGCAAGTATGCAAAAATGCCAAGTTGTCTCAAAACAGCTTTAACCTCAGTAGAATGGTTCCACTTGGCACTCAGTTTCTCAGGAAGTCTCCTCTTGGTGGTTATGTGAATCTGATTGCTCTGAACATCCAATTCAAGAACAAGGCAGGTCCATTTGCTACCTCCCCATTGGTCAGCCTAGCAAATTCATCTGGCAAAAGAGAATCCCGTGATAAACCCAAAGTGCTTGCCATTCAGCTTCACTACTTTGTAGGTGTAGCCTCTTCATCATATAAGCAATTAAAGCCTCGGGTTACTCTTGTGACCGTTGCTGGGAGTCCAATTCCCTGTTAGTGTTTTTGAAATCCCACAGGATATATCTCAATTCCTCCCAAAGGCCCCTGGGTGGCACACTGCACAATGACAAGTCTCAAATCTAAAAGTTGTGGCTGTGTGCAGTGGCTCAGGCCTGTAATCACAGCACTTTGGGAGGCCAAGGCAGGCAGATCACCTGAGGTTAGGAGTTCAAGACCAGCCTGGCCAACATGGCGAAACTGCATCTCTACAAAAAAATACAAAAATTAGTTGGGCATGGTGACATGTGCCTGTAGTCCCAGCTACTAGGGAGGCTGAGGCACAAGAATCGCTTGAGCCTGGGAGGCGGAGGTCACAGTGAGCTGAGATCACGCCACTGCACTCCAGCCTGGGTGACAAAGACCCTGTCTCAACAACAACAACAACAACAACAAAAAAAAAACCAAAAGAAACAAAAAAACGTTTAGACTGCATCAACTATTCTATTGGCACTTAGGGGCTGAGGGTTTTCTCACAACTTCTTTTTCCTTAGGTCTCACAAAGGCTGCCAGACTTGGAGTGCCAAAGGATTAAATTGTCTCAATGTCCCTTACACAAACTTCCCAGGACCTCTGTGGCACATGAACACCAATAAGCACCACACTAACATGCTTTGCAGATGTTAGCTTGGCTGGGTTTCCCATCACCAGCCCCAGCAGGGATGCTGTCCATCCCCAGTATTGCTCAGTTGATCGCTTTTGCAGTTTCCAAAAAGCCAGAGGTGAAATAAGCGGATTTTACCTCATGTTGGGCACCGTTTTTGAGGTAATGGGTTATGGCAAACTGCACAAAGCCACACAGAAGAAAGTGGTTTTAATGAGGGAAACTTGTCAGCAAAGGGTCAGGAAGAGACATATGGATATTATTCTCTCATGCAAAGGCCAGAGCACTGCTAGCTGCACCGTGGGTCTGTATTCCAGGGGAAGGATAATTCTTCCCTGTGAGTTTAACACAGAGCAAGCCTCTCTCACTAACAGAAAACCCCTTAGTATATTAAAAAAATTAAAATGGATTTCCCCAGTTTCATTATGGCACACAGAGAGAAATTGAAATAAAACTTTTTAAAGGACCTCACATAAACAGAGAAAAAAAGATGCTCAAGATTTAAATTCTGGTACATTAAGCCTTATGAACAATCAAGACTAGCACATGGTAATGACTATTTCAGAATAACTGGTTATCAGAGGCATAGAGGTTCACAAGGCTGTTTATGGCCATGAAACTGAAACTGGCTCAAAAGGGTCAGAATCATTTTGCTGCCTCTAAAAGACGTATATTCCGAGCCACCAGGAATTCTAAGACCATCATCAGATGAGAGATGGCTCTGAGAGCGCCAAGTTGAGTGTTAAGCTGGCTGCCTCCAACAGGCTGTTCATGTGTAGTGCTGAAAACTACTGTGAAACAAGGAAAATCCAAACAAGTTACTTGAGTATGGTTTCAGCCTACCCACCACTAATGATGCCCAGTTAGACAGAATGGGTAGCAAAGAACCACAAAAGCATCAGAATGAAAAACAAGAAGAGCAGAAAATAGTTATTTTTCTGGGGAAAAAAACTCATCAATGTAGAGGAGGCTGTCTAGCATCATTTTGGATTCTAACACTGGGTAGAACACTGACACTGTCACCTCTCCATTTGTACCTTTTAGGCGGGTAGGCTGTGCCAGAGTTCCTTGAAGTGATTACAATAGTCAATTCCCAGGCACATTCTACCTACAAACCTCTCATTTATTTTATTACTGAGATGTTTAAATCAATTTTTTTTTTTTTACTCCATAGACATACTTTTTTCCAAAGGGCAGGGTATGTTTATGTGTGCACAAATAGGAGTATATGTTTAATATGGTTTAGTGGCACCCTATGTAATAAATGTGTTGAAATCTTATGTCTGGGAATATGGAGAATTATTTTCAAGTATCTTCGTTTTTGCCTTTTAAGGGCTCATAAAAGATTATTTGCAACATACATTTACTTTGTATAACTTTCCCCCCCACATATCATTAGTTTTTGTCAAATGTAGAAATTTAAAACCAGGAGCAAACATCTGTCAGACTAATTTTTTGCTTTTTCATAAGTGCAACTTTTTAATAAAAATTTACATCTAGATAAACAATCTTCAGATTTTTGAAACTTTAATAAGATTTTAAAAACATCATGACTTTGAACTGAAAAACATACACGTTTAGCACACAAATATTGTAATATGAATCAACTCCAACTCCATTTGAAAACATGTGAATCAAAGTACAGTTTTAGAAGTTAGTAATTCACATTTAAGCAAGTTAGCGCCTTGCTGAATACAGCCTTTGTAAAAAAGAGACTTAGTGCATATTGTAATGGTACACTGTGGTTTTGTACCATTTGGTTGAGTTTTTCACTTTATTAAACAAGTTCTTGAAAGTTTGTAGATAAAGGCTAACTTCCTATGACGTGAAATTTCCAATGGTAACAGTTACATTTTGTAACAGAACACTTTCTATAGATTTCTTTTCCTAGCTTAAAATTTTAAAAGCAATCATTTGTAAGGATTGCATCAACATCAATTTAGCAGAGGAAGATCAAACTTTATTGAAACTGCTTGCATACAAAATATATTGCACTATAACCAAACAAATGTCAACATAAAATCCAATCTGTTGTCGCTAATATGTACAGAGAATATTGCCCAAGAGCAGTTACATTACAAGGTCATTCTACCTTGGTTAATTATCTACAGTATTTTAAAACCAAACAGCTTACAGATGATGTGTGCAAGGTACCAATTTCTGTTTTCAAATACTATACATTCCCAGAATAAATAACTAGAAATCAACATTAATGTTTGGCAATACTTTTTAAAAGACTTTTTAATATTTGTGAAATCATGTGCAGTTTGTTGCCATTTTTATATGCTTGTTTGTATGCAAGGAAAAGTAACTGTAAAATGAAAATTCAAAGAAACAAACTCACAAAATACATCAGAGGCAGAACTTCAGTTTTTACGGCTCTGTACAGATTCAGTGGTACCCCTACTAGGAGTTACTTTTTAAGAAAAATATAACATCTTAGAGTGAAGGTCCTTCACATATTTTTCCTCAATAAATTTCACTTAAAAAAAAAAAGGCTCAAAAAACAAAACCAAACCCCAACACTTCAAAAAACAAAAGAAAAAAAAGAAAAAAAACGTATTACTTGTTAACCGATCTTAGTCTTTTCCAATTCTGCTTAAACATTAGACCATATATTTCAAAGTTTACAAAACATTTAACCTGCTTCCAATGTTTCTTAGACAAAGTACCTGTACTTCGCAGGATTATTATGCATACATGGAAATGACCTTCCTATCTCTCCAAAATAAGCTTGAAATTAAAATATGAAAAATTTCACAAAACTTGGGGCAGACAAAATTAAAAAAAAAAAAAGCTCTAAGTTAAAATTGGTCATCAGGCCAAAGAGCAGGCATATCCTCCTAACTTTCCACCAGGAAGATTTGTTCCTAGCTGAAAACATTTTAGCCTCTCTCAAATGAAGATAGTTCTTTCTTCTCCTGTCTATACAGAAAAATTACACATCTCTCTCAATAACACTATTTATCAAACTTCAGTGCAACAAAACAAAAACAAAAACAAGTCCTATTCTTTATACTGCCTAACCTGATGTTTATGTAAGGAAAAAAATATGGAAAGCATGCATTCTTCTATAAAGTACTAATGTTTGACAGGGTTTGCTACATCTTTAACATTTAGTGTTTCCAACTTATCTTCCCTGAACTCTGCATCCAAATATAATATTCCTACCTGCCAAGATATAAAAAAGGCACAGATCATACAACTTTTTTTGCTAATGAAAATGACAAATGTCACATCACACACATTTCAGGGTCCACTAAAATACTGGAAAAGTGGACCAAAACATAAACTGACACAGGACATGAAATGACATAGCATTTCATGAAGACTTCTATACGAGATTGAAAACAGAAGTCTAATATGATTACCATAAATGCTATATATTAAGAAAAACTGAGAATGTACTGGTGAATGATCACCCAATGCAGGAAACTGGTCCAAATTAACAAAGAATATCACTGCTCAGTACTTTAGAAAATAAAACTAAAATCTGCCCTGAAGTGCTAAGTAGTTTTAAAAGCAATGTTTCAAATTTTAAGGTATCTTTTTGTGCAAATCTGAAAATTGTTGCTTATGGCCAATACCAAAAAATAAAAAATTCTTAGCATAATTTGTGTTCATTTCATGCCCTGTGCCATCTTGCCTACTATTTGTCTTTGGCCTAACAAAGTTTTCTAATATGGAATAAGAATTACGGAAATGGTATAGGAAATATAACTTCAGAATTATGCAGTTTAGGGTACTCCATTCACGAGTGGTTGCTGACCATCCACGCTGTCTGGCTTTTCCTTCTTCTGGTTACGATCTTTACCCGTGCGCAGCCGATTACCTTCACTGGAGGTATTCTGTAATGTTTTAGTGTGGACACTCCTTTCATTATTGCAGTCAACTCTGATCTAAAACAAGTTATAGTTGTTATATACACAGACCATATCCTACTGTAATCTGTAATTGGCCTGACAAAGAAATTTAAACCTGAAGTGTAAATTCCACATGTTAAAAAGAGAAATGGAGATGAGAACAGAAGAAGTGCAAGAAATTAATGTAAGGCAGGATTCTTTATTTGGTTTATGATTTTAAAACACTCTTCTTCTTTAACTGGAACACACTGGTCATCTCACTGCATCCAAAGTTAGAGAAAAACTCACAATCCTATCATGTCTTCTTCTAAGTAGAATAAAACAGTGAGAAACAAACAGGTAAAATGAATTACTATTACTGATTACCAGAAGACATACATGCCTCTAACACTAGAGTTAAAATAAAATTAGTGATTCTCCAAAGATTGTGAAGCCCAGGAAAAGAGAAACAAACTGTTTTCCTATTCTGGCTTTACCCTCAAATAACTCACTAACTAGACTTTAATTTACATCTTTATATCTATCACAGATAAGATCAAGTTTCTCTATACAGAGAGCTCCCACAGTCATACAGTAGAAAAACACGAGCTTTGGTTTATACTGGCTTGTATTTCACTAAGAAAATTCAGATGATCCTACAAACCTGAACTCTATCTGAAGAATGGAACGGTATAAAGAAAACTGAATATAATAATTTGTGGAAGGACTGGAATCCTAGGAGAGTATAAAGATTAATGTAATTTAAAAAATAGTGTTCTAAGAGCTATAAAATATTTTAAGTGCCAATGCTGAATACAGCACTGCTGATTCCAGAGGTACAAATGAAAGTTAACAGTGACAAATGGAACTAAAACAACTACAAATATTGATCTACTTCAAGCACAAACGCTAAAAACATCCCCAAATGGTTGTAATTTCAAAGTATGTTTAAGTAGTGGGTATGTGCATGTGTTTTAAATGTCTCGTTACCAAGGATTCAGTACTTTGATTTGTATTTTTTTTTTCCCCCAGACAGAGTCTCGCTCTGTCGCCCACGCTGGAGTGCAGTGGTGCGATCTTGGCTCACTGCAAGCTCCGCCTTCCAGGTTCATGCCATCCTCCTGCCTCAGCCTCCTGAGTAGCTGGGACTACAGGTGCCCGCCACCATGCCTGGCTAATTTTTTGTATTTTTAGTAGAGACAGGGTTTCACCATGTTAGCCAGGATGGTCTCGATCTCCTGACCTTGTGATCCACCCGCCTTGGCCTCCCAAAGTGCTGGGATTACAGGCGTGCGCCACCGTGCCTGGCCCCCTTTTTTTTTTTTTTTTGAGACGGTGTTTTGCTGTTGTTGCCCAAGCTGGAGTGCAATGGCAAGATCTCGGCTCACTGCAACCTCCGCCATCCGGGTTCAAGCAATTCTCCTGCCTCAGCCTCCCGAGTAGCTAGAGATTACAGGTGCCCACCAACACGCCTGGCTAATTTTTTGTATTTAGTAGAAATGGGGTTTCACCATGTTAGCCAGGCCGGTCTCGAACTCCTGACCTCAGGTGATCTGCCCGTCTTGGCCTCCCAAAGCGCTGGGATTACAGGCGTGAGCCACCGTGCCCGGCCAGGTTTGTATCGATTTTCATACTTAATAGAGAAAACATCACCTTTTAAATTCAGTATTCCATTTCATTTAGAAATATAAATGTGCATCCTTTTAACCAATGCAGTTAGACTGCCAAGTTCATCAAACATGTCAGTTTAAGTGGAGAATTACAAAATGGGTACATAAATATCTTATAGCTTTGTAAAAGACAGGTACATATAGTAATTTACCAATCTATCTATCCCTTGGACATGCTGGTCCTTAAGAACCCACCAATAGTTAACACTCACTTTGAGCTGCTATGAATTCCAACAAATATTCCATCATAAACTTTGTCTTAAAAAGTATCTCTCACTAATCTTGGGTGATGGTCCTAAATGAATCCATAGTCAGGAAGGAACCCTAACTACTTAAGAATTAAAAGTTACAGAAAAAGACGACAACATAGATTCAAAGAATCAGACACTAAGGTTTGACTATCATTTGGACATATGCTAGCTATGTGACTGTGGGCAAAGGACTGAAGCTACAGTGCACTCACCTATAAAGTGGAATAATAAAACTACCTCAGTGGGTTGCTGTAAGATTAAATGAGATAAAACATACACAAAGCACTTAGCAAAGGTGCCTGGATGTGCTCAGGAGATAATTTTAAAATTATTTAACAATTGGTTTAGCACTGGTGACAGCCAATTGAGAAGGGATCCTCGGACTAGGTCCTGGCTGTAAATAAGCAGATGACTGACCAAGCATGGAGACTAGCTGAATATCATCAGCTCTGTCTATCATGATTATTAGTTGTAAGAGAGACATCTTCTTTTCCTTATTTTCTATTCAAAGAGAATACCCTATCCCTGTTAACTCAGGGGAGCAAAGACACATAAGGTTTACTGAGGTCTCTAAGTACATCCCAGGATGTTCCTTCTCTGGGGGATTGTAGGTCTACCAATGTGGTATTAAAATCATAGTGTGGCTGGGCACGGTGGCTCATGCCTATAATCCCAGCACATTGGGAGGCCAAGGCGGGCAGATCACCTGAGGTTGGGAGTTTAAGACCAGCCTGACCAACATGGTGAAACCCTGTCTCTACTGAAAATACAAAAATTAGCTGGGCATGGTAGCAGATGCCTGTAATTCCAGCTACTCAGGAGGCTGAGGCAGGAGAATCACTTGAACCCCAGAGGCAGAGGTTGCTCTGAGCCGAGATTGCGCCATTGCACTCCAGCCTGGGCAACAAAAGCCAAACTCCTGTCTCAAAAAAATAAAAATAAATAATAAATAATAAAATCATAGTGTGGCTGTCAAGGTCTTCACAAATACTCAGACTGCATATTCTCTAGCGAAATCCTCTTATCTGTATACTTGTCACAAAGAACTAAGATTGACTACAATTGTAATGTTGAAGGTAAAATATTTCACATAAACTGGATTTGTAATCTTTGAACATGTTTTTAATAAAGTAAAATAAACTCATAAATCTCAAACTACCATATTCAAACAATTAAGATGAAAAGAGGCAGACAGGTTTTACCTGAAGGGATCCATCTGTTGTTCTTCCTTTAGCCTCTCTCGGATTACGTGGACGATTATCTGTTCGGGAGTGATCGTCGTTTCCTATGAGAATATTTTCAAAGGGTTCAACAGTTACTGATTCTGAAATGCTTACTGGAAGTTCTTTATTCCCACATCCTCTATTTAAACCAACCACAGAATCTGAAATGTAATCAATACCCCAGTGATTCCAGTTACACAATGGCTAATAATCTAGCCTGCTGCCAAGTAACAGAAAATATTTCACAGTTATTATAATTCTCCATCTACAGGTCAATGTGAGTTAATGAAGGGATACTGTTTAGACCCACAAAGATGCAGAACTAGTTATCAGCATTTATTCATATATCTATATGAACCATAAGGAAGGCTGCCTTATATTCTTTCTTTCTACACAAGTGGAAGGCTGACCCCTTTCCTATGGTGATCAGCATAAAACGGGAGAGACGGGATCTTGATAACAGTTCATTGCATCAGTAGAATTTCTCATGGAACTTCAAGACAGCTGTTACAATTCACTTTGATTTCTTAATAAAGATCTCCATACCTTTGAAGCCTCCTCCACGTCCTCTTCCTCCTTGTCCTCTTCCTCCCCCTCCACGCCGCCGTCCGTCTCCTCTGCGCAGGAAGCTCTCTCTCTCTTCCTCTGTTGGAGCTAATGACCAATCACTGAGTTCGTCTCTGTGGTCAGATTCTGTTTCAGAAGCATTTGATGCTTCAGAATTAGTTCCTATCGAGAGTTAAAAGTTATATACCATTGTCTGACTTTAAAAAAAAAAAAAAAAAAGAGGTTAACAGAAGCTTCCAGAGACGTTTCAGGGGTAATCCAAAACTCTTCCCAATTTATAAGCCCACAAAGAGTATTATCACCTTCCATTTCATAAAACAAAATTTTAAACTCAAAATGAAGGGCTTTGCAATATTTGAGGTAATTTCGGTTATAAACATGTTTCATTTTCATTTTTAAAAAGTATGTTATTAGCCACCTAAGTTCAAACCTTAATGTGCCATATCATTAAACAGCTGTGTTCCTTTAAACATCTATACTCTCTGGAGGAAAAGATTATCTACGACAGTTAAGTGTGATACCTTGATAAACAAAACCTCTAAAAAGAGAGCTCCTTTTAGCAAGATTTGGCCCAGGACAGAGGGGAATGTATATATTTTGGTCATTTCTGAGAGGGTGGCAAAGGAGGCCACCATGGCAACTGCTTCAGGGAAGGGTCTCTTGTGGGTCATGGATTGGATCTAGCTGAAGGCAGATACACGCTTGCCTGATGTTTGGTCCACAACCTGCCCTCCCACTCCCATTACAATAATTGATCATTAATAAAGAATTACTATAATAAATTCATTATGCCTGAAGGGGTTAATGACTTAAGAGGACAGGAGTGGAGAAAAAGAGCTCCACGGTGAGGCAGAAATTCATGAGTAAAAAGAACAGACTGTTGGGAGAGGGGTTAGGGGTTAGGTTCAAGGTTGGCCTTAGGAGTAGGTAACTCTCCCCAACTCCAGAATATCAACTCTACTACCTCTCTCTTCCTCTGTTGGAGCTAATGACCAATTATAGCTTCACCATTATAGCTTCATTCCTGTGGATCTTGAAGGCTTTTCCATCTTAAAGAGTTCCTTTTTGAAATGCAAATATGCGTGAGATGGATTATATCTTATACCATCATTAGCAAGTTACAAAGGAGATACACAGTTGAGCAAGAAAGACAGTAGGCACTGGCAGGTGGGGATCAGGTTCACTGAAAGGTACTGGGAGAGAAGAAAGAAGCACGGACAGAAAAGCTGGGAAGGCAAAGAGAAACTTCGCCTACTTCTTGACTGTGCCTAGGGCTGACTTTGGCCACGTCACTCAAAATCACCTTATGAGCCACAAGAGGCAGACCCCTGATTTACACAGTCCATCCAGCAAGTATGACCAGCACATACCTGACAAAAAAAAAATGAGCCACAGTACACAAATGAAGAAAGTTTTGACTATACAGTTATAAAATCAGGAGAGGCCTTAAGAAAGTCATCAACACACAAGGGCTTTGCAGATTTACCCCCAATCAGAGCATGAACAGAACTTGCACCTGCCCTGTGAACTCAACGTGTTTATTATCAGGTTTTTACTCTATGTCTCCTATAACACAATTTAAGCCACTGTGAATTGGAAACCATGTAGCGACAAATTGTTATAATGGGGTTCTAATGAATATTAGAGATTAGCAGCTGTAAGTCTAGGAACAGATAAAGTTACTGAGTAAAATGCTTAGTTTGTACCTGAAGTATATCCAGGACCGCGTCTGCCGTGCCCCCTATTTCTGTAAGGTCTACTACCTCGACCCATTCCTTGACCATCATCAGTCACATAGCTTTTTTCCTTATCTGTACGATTTGGTGGTGGTCTAGAACTAGCTCCAATCTGTCGCAACTGCTCATCAATTTGTAATCTCTCCAAACGCAACTGGTCTACTTCCTATTTAAAATATACAAGATAACAGTAAAAATAATTTGACATTTTACTTAATAAAACCTTTCTCCTTTTCATCAGATAAAAATATACTGGAATATTTCAATTTCAGTTCTAAATTTACAGTAAACACTGTTACACAGAATTATCAGGAAATTGAATGATCTCCTTAAAAAGAAAATTACTACAGATAACAGATTATTGATGTCGAGAATTAGAGATATAACAAAAACACTCAGCATTCAAATTATACTGAATAAAATTTAAAGTTGTCTAATTTGGCACTATTATCCAATTATTCTACTGCTAAGGCACAGATATGCTATTTTGGGGACTTCTTCATGATAGGATATTAAATAAAACATGCTAAAATGTATGAATATAGATAAATGACATTCAAGGTATAACCAGCTAACCTTAAAAATCACACATTGTAAATAATCTTGATTAAAATAGATCTGCCAGTTAATATCTTAATTTACAAAGCATTGAGTTTGGGCCATCTTTTGTTTAAAAAGAACATATACTATGGTTAAGGAACAATGATTTTTTCATCAACTGAAAATGCTGACTATTCCTCATGAGGGGAAAACAAAACTATTTAATAGCTGACCAGACAGCTAGGTCTTACATCATGCCTTGAAAACTTCCTAAAGACCACAACTCTGCTACAACAAGTACGAGAAACAGTATACATTTAGTTGATAGAAATATACACCTGGGGTCCAATGACAGACCCTTACAAAAAGCACTTCCAGTATGTTGGGTTCTGTTAAAACCAGATGAAACCTCATTTCTAACCACTGTCCTTCCAATCCACTCATGAACATCTCATTTACTGGCTACAGGGAATCAGATTCATAACTATAGTAGTAGTAGGTGTCTCAGTGAAGCAGAGGTTATCATAGAGACTGTCTATATGAACAGTCATTGGAGAAACCCCTGTAAAGCTAAGTGTCTAAAATCTTGGTTGTGGCAGCTTCTGGAAAAGAAAGGTCAGGTAAGGATTTGGTCAGTTTCATCTGTGCTCTGCCATCTTTAGCAATTTACATAGTTACACCAGAACCTGTTTTACATAGAATTTGAGCAAAGGAGAGACTGCAGCTGAGTGAGTGACTTCCTCCAAAGGTACAGTAATAGCTCATGGAATGGGAATATCTTGCAAAACAGAACAGTAGTCCAGGTTATTCCACTGGGGCAAAGCAGTCACCTTTTGGTGAGAGATGCCAGGCCCAAACAAGGGAAGTTCTGGTGATGGAAAGAATGGCAACAGGGCAGCTGCTGATAACCAAACAAGATATTCTTGAGAATAAATCAAAGGATCTAAGAAAGAACATTAGTCAAAAGAACAAGGGATTTGATACAATGTAATCCTAACTCTCCAGGCCTTCATAATGATTTAAGCTAATTATGAAGAAACACACACAAAAGATTACACATAAACATACTTAAAAAAAAATCAAAGAGGTATCCTACCCATGTAAACCTTGCTGGATGAAACCTTCCCACTTTTAATTAACTGGCCACCATAAGAATGAATGGCATGCCCAATATTACACTTTTTCTTCCTTTCATTCTTATTTACACACAAGCAGAAATCATGTACTTTTTATTTCTTTCAAGAAATCAGCAAAAAAATTCTTAATGCCATAAATAAAATAGAGTTGAAATGCTTTTTAAAAACATTTAATACCAGCTACATTATAATTTTGATATGTACGGATACAAATAAAACATTATGAAAATGAAGTAGATCAGTTTCCATTTCATTAAATTATAGAACATTTTGGCCAAAAGGAATTTCAAGAAGCATCCAGTGTAGGGAAGTGACTTGCCTAAAGTCACACAGCTAGTTCATTTGCTGAAGTCTTATAAGTAAATTGCTGGATTGCCAATCCAGTGCTTGCTCCACTACACCTTGTAGCCTCCTTGTTCCTATTTTCCAGTTTGACATTTTAAGGAGGCATAACTGCATCACACTAACTAAACTGAACATTTATGAGAAGACACAAGTAGTTTGTATTTTGAATAACAGTAAAGAGAAAAACAGAGAGGGTAAACATTTAAACAAAGAACTTCATGAAATGCTTAGATTTCCTTGATAAATGACATAAAAGGAACAATAAAGGCAAGAGTTATAGACACAAATTTTTGCCTGGAAAAAACCAAAATGCTAGAAAGGATCAAATGGATTAATAGGCTATGTACAGGATTGCCTAAACTGAGTGTAAGGGTTTAAGAGAAGAATAAAGGGAAGTATAAAATTTTATTGAAAACTGGTATATTGGTACTTAAATTTATAAAGACTTCCATTTTTTAAAAAAATTATAAGCTAAACAATGTATTTTCTCTATTACCTTTGACAAGTCATACAGTGTTTTGCACAGGCTAGAATGAGTCCTAACTGCTGAAAGATCTACTATAAAGTTTGTATATTTTAGTACAAAAGGATTAGAAGTTAAAGTTCTTTCTGTTCTCACCTTTAAATAGTTCAGGTGATAATCCAAAAGAACAGTGGCATTAGCAATGCTGTCCTTTGTTCCCACAAAAACAAATGGTACCATACCCTGAAAAAGAAATTGCAACAATGATCCTATAAAAGTAATGACAGATTAATCTGAAAAATGCAAATAATGACTAATTCCCTAGCACAGGATCTGGTGAATAGCAGGTATACAAATGTTTGCTGTAAATATAAATCAATATATGAAAACAAAAGTAGTTGATATACTACTTTACACATCTACTGTGAATATGAATAGATCAATAGCAACCTTTTAAACGTATCAGATTATTATAAAGACTAGTATTCAGTACCAGCAAAATCACAAAATGTATAATTCAAAATTATACAAGCTTTAACATGAGATGTATAAACAAAATGAGTAGTATAAGATGCTCTAATTCATTTACAAAAGGCTTTATCCTGATGAAATTTTTTTCTTTTTTTGTGAGACAGGGCCTTTTTATTCTGTTGTCCAGGCTGGAGTGCAGTGGCATGATAATGGCTCGCTATAGCCTCGACCTCCCCAGGCCCTAGGTGTTCCTCCCACCTCAGCCTCCTGAATAGCTGGGACTACACGTGCATGCCATCATACCCAGCTAATTTTTGTACTTTTTGTAGAGATGGGGTTTCGCCACATTGCCCAGGCTGGTCTCGAATTCCTGGGCTCAGGCGATCTGCCTGCCTTGGCCTCCCAAAGTGTCGGGATTACAGGCGTGAGCTACCGTGCCTGGCTGATCAAATTCTTTAAAAAAAAATCAAAATGAAATACCAAGGGTACAAAAGTAAAAAGTACATTACTTCTGCTAACCAAGTAAATAGAGTACACACAAAATACAAACAAAAACATCAGGATAAAAATGCACTGAATAATCTGTGAGACAAAAAAATAGGTACATTGACAAGCATAAGTTTTATCAAGCCCATACACATTTCAATAATGTACTCTGAAAATTTTAAAAGGCTGAATCACAAGGAAAGTTTGAACTTCTCTTTATGGACACTACTTAACATAAGAACAGATTTTTAAAAGGCATATGCTAAATGTCTGTACTCCTAGCCCATATATATATATATACACACACGGTGAGGGAAAAAAACCAACTACTTCTTGTTCACAAGTTATAGGGCAACCTAGAAACAACTGTGCAAATTAATAACTGGCAATTCATTTCTGCATGTTGGGTTTTTCTTCAACAAGCTTTATTTGTTACAAAGCCTTTAACTGTATTATTTCCCAAAATACCATGTGATGGAATGAATGCTACACCCTTCCCTCTGGGTCAAATATCACCAAAATAAGCTTTAAAATCCTATGTAATAGATTTAGTTAGATTGACTTTGGAGCAAATTATTTACAAATATCTTTTCTTGCAACATGTCTAAACTGTTGGAGTACCCCAAGGGCCACTCTAATTTAAGCACTTCACGAGTAGACCTGAATAGTAAATTAAAATGAAGAAAGGCAAGAATGGAATGATGGCCTTCAGTACGGACACCAGAAAAAAGTTACTCTATGTTCTGGGATAATGGGCTGCCCGGCAATGAGACATATCCAATCCACTTGCCGTTATAGTCCTCTTTGTAAAATGGCACCTTTGCTTTTAATCCATGAGTCCACAACATTTTTTTCCATAAACAGTTCTCACCGGCTCTCCCTGCCCTCAAAGAACTTACAATGTGGTTGAGGAGATCAACAAATAAACATCTATGTTTAAGTGCTATGCTAGGGGTGAGCACACTGCAAAACAGAAGGAGAAGGCTCTTGAACCAGTCAGGGTGGGGATCTTTGGCAAGTGCACAAGGAAAACTTTGTAAGGAATAAGGTCAAAATGAAGTGACATGTGGAGGAGAAAAAGCATTCCAGGCAGAGTAAACCTGTACATACGTCTAGAAGCAAAATAAGCACGAGAATGTTCAGAGTACGGCTTAAGCTTCTCTAGAGTGCAAGGGAGAAGATAATTTAAAGATGATAACTGGGCAAGTAACTGGGAAAAGCCTTACAAGCGGCATGAAGGTGTTTAAGCTTTAACTCCAGGGCAATGGATCCACATACCCACAAACACTCCTCCCTCCAGTCCCTAATCCTGATAATCATTTGTAATCTTTCTTAACAAGGGGAATAAACATTAAAATATAAACTGAAAGTGTATTTCTCAAGGAATGTTTTCCTACCTGCCAAGCCTTGAGTTCAGGTTTCTGGGATTCCCCTGCTACAACTGATGAAGCCACTAACACCTAAAGCAGTATAAGGAATGCAAGGGATGTCATTAACTATAACAAACGATACACAGAAGCCTGAACGCAGGACTTTCACTGCAGGACTTTTAAACCCATGTCTAAACAGATTAGTTCAAATAGAGAAAATTAGTTTCTAAAATATGGTTCAAGCAGTAACTAATGCATCTAAGAGAAGGTGTATTTTGAGCTATGATACCTGCAAAATTTAAAGAGAGAAGGCATGGAAGAAAGAGAGTCCACTGTCAAAAGAAAAATGTGACCACTAAATGCAACCCCATTATTTTGTGTTTATGCGCATAAGAGTTGTTACTGTGAATAAATTGAAAAATATGTATCACATTAATATGTAGTATCTCATAAGCTGGCAATTACATTTGAAAAAAAAATAGAACATAAGTAGCCTACAAGTCTAACCAATTGTGACATCTGAGACAAATTACTTGTATTGTAATTCAAAGTGACAAGTAATTCTTACCCTCTGGACTTTTGTACTGTTAGGTTGAGAAAAATGGGTGCTGTTTTCCTTTATCTCTAAATGTTTTTTTTCTTCTGGGGCATTAGGTCCAACCCTTGAATTATTGGAAGGAAGGGAATTTGGTGGCATAATTTCCTTGGTAAAAAACAGAAAACACAAAAGAGAAAAAAAGGACCAATTTAAGACTTTATTTAGCTCTATTAATGTTATCAATCATCATATTTTTTAAAAATTTAAGTTATTATAAACAGTTTTGGTTTACAAAATTACAGAATACAAATTGTAAGCAGAAAAAAAAGATTTAACTTTAGCTAAAAGAATCTTTCAAAAAGAAAGCTAGACAATATGTAAAAATTATGGTTCTTTGATGAGATAGTATCTTAAGAGTACTATTGCACAGAAAGGTGCATCCTCACCTCTCTACCCCATGCAAATACTTTAAAAGCTGCTACAAAAAGCATATACTTATGAAGATAAAAGGGTTACAGAATTTAAAGGTAAGGAGGATGGGGAAGAGATATTAAGCACAGAAATAAATTTAAAGCACACAGAATAAACACACATACTACACAATCCCCAAACTAAAAAAGTGAAAAGATGAAAGCCAGAAAACCTAACCTGTGTTCCAATTTTGCTTTTGTCAGCAACATTAACATTTACAAAGTGCTTTACAAAGCATTTACACATATATTATTTTATTAAATTGTCATTAACACTCGACCCAGTGATGTATGTCTCATATTTAAAAATTTATAACCACCCATTTTAAAGATTAGGAAAAAAGAATTCAATAAAGTGACTAATCCAAACTCACAGCATTAGAGGAGAGAGGGGCCATTATCTACAACTATAACATTAATTATAGCGGGCATGCTTGATAATCAGAATATCTGCATTCACTTTATGCACATATCGGAGGTCCTCAACATATCACATAAAAAACTTTTACTTTTATTTTACGAGCCACAAAATATTCGCACTGTAACATACCTCTTCTTGTGGAACATTTTTCTCATTTTCAGCCTCAATCCTCACCCTCACAACTCCTGACTTGTCCACAATCTCCTGAATCAGCTTTCCATTTTTTCCTATTACTTTGCCTAAGAAATAAATAAATCAAGGTTGGTTTTAAAAACACATACCTCAAAGCAGTAAGCACAGTCCTACTGTAAACTATTACATTCATACAGACAGATATTTTTATGTGTATGTACTGAATTGTAAGATTTCAAAACCAAAGTAGAGACTCTTTTCAACAAGATGGTTAATCTGGTTTTCCGTTTAATTAGGACATCATTGTTTAAACTCCTTTGGTCAGGTACCAGAGTTAACTAATACTTGCAAACTGATTCGGTAGTTTTGAATTTTTAAGGCAGTTCAAAGATAGCCTCTTATTTTTGCTCAAAAGGGTACACTTTAAACTTGCTGGTCCTGTGGTATGTATCATTCTTTCTGCAAAGTTCTATAAGAATTCAGAAAAAAGGAGAGATCATGGGAAATATATTCACTTATTCAACACTTTCAATTCTCATCTGTACCTGATTTAAATCTGCTTCTTTGTCCATGGTAAATATTTTCAGAATTCTGTATGAAAGGCACATTTATAAAAGATAATCTAAGTCTGAAAGTGGCTTAAGCAGCTATACATACATCCAAAAGGAATACAAATTCTTCAAGGTCAATGTGTTAACAGAGTATCACTCCTGTGCATTACTTACAAACTTTAGCAATATATTAAAAAGTGAAGGGATTAGTCACAGAGTAAAAGATTAAGAAAACTCACTTTAAGATAACTCAAAACCACAATGAAAAAGCTTAAAACCAGTTTAAGTATTTTTCAGTAACATCTATTAAAACTTGGGATTTCAGGTACCAGTAAAAAATAGGTACTTGATCATTTCCTTATTTATTTTACAATCATATACATTACTGGAAAATGACCGCTTTCATTTGCATCATCACACGAGTGGTAAAAGCAAGACATTACAAACTTAAGAATTACTAATTCTAGAAATGTACATGTGAACTACATCTGATTCTGAGGGCTCACCCAAGGTACCTAAGTACCCTTACATTGGCCACATCCACCATGTGCTTGCCCTCACCATCTCATCTTCCATTTTTTCCTTTTTGCCTTTAAAGGCAAAGCTCAAGGCAAAGTTGGGGGAAAAGACGGAAGCAAAAATTTGCTTTGAGCCAATGCTAGATAAGACCTCAGTGAAAAGCCTTCTCACAAAAAATTCTTGTGGCTCTTGTAATCAGAGCATAGCTTTGACATTCTTGCTGTGTGTGGCTGCCTCATTCACCCCTAGAAACTCTTTGACTGGTCATAGAACAGAACTGACACCATTAAATCAGGATTCTTGGTCTAGGTCCTTCTGTCAATTATTTCTGTTCTTCTATAATGAAAAGGGGAAAGGTGAGGTGAGAGAAGCTACTTGGAGTCTTCACACAGTTTGATTTTAAACTGCAACACTTATATTTTCATGAATTAATGTTGACTTTAATAAAGATCTAAGTGAGTTAACAAACGAAAAATGAGATTTGGGGATTTTTTATTAAGATAATATCTTAACTATCCTAAGTACTGTGTGTTAACTATAGCTGACTGAATAGTCATACCAATTCATTCTTAATGAGTGAAGAATCCAATTTTAATGGAAAGATAAATTAGTGCACACACTAAAGAGAGTTTGTGAAAAATAGAGATCACAAATAATGTTGGTTGACTCAAACAAAACGCATGCAAAACTGATTATGACACCTCTCTAAATATCTGCCTTGCAAAATCTTACACAAAAATGCTTTCTGAAAAGTTCCAACGTTCCCAGTGTTGCAATGGACCATCTCTAAAACAGAATTATCTCATTTTACTAACTAGAAACAACAAAACAAAAACAAGGCTGATTTACTTTTAGCAGTCTTTCTGGCTATTTCTGAGATCCTCTTCTTTCCAGGTAACCACAGGTAGAATCTACTTTTAATATTTAATGGCAAATAATCCAATTCTACATTACACACTTATTTCCAAATCCCAAAGAGCAATTTACTATGATTCTGTTCTACTGAAATGGAGTTGTTTTGAATAAGGTGAAGAACAGAGTCCCCTACTGTGTCCAGAATTGTCCCCTACTATATCTTCCAATTTAATTATCACATCAACTCTGTGAGGTGGATACTATTATCACATTTGATAGGTAAGAAAAATAATTCTCAAGGGGGCTAAGACAGTGACCCACAGTCACACTGCTACCAAAGAATAAAGTAGGACTGAAATCCAGATCCAACTCCAATGCCCAAGCACTTTCCCCACTACCATCATGCCACCTTCAAAACCAACTTTAATGAATCTGACACATAATTCTCTACTCATTTGCTATTAAAAAAAACAAACAAACTACTGGCTCTTTTTCCATAAGAATTCCTAAATTTACAATAACCTTTCTAACTACAAAAGGTATGCAATTGCTTGACAAGCTGTAAAGAAGAAAATAAATATTATTCATCACCCGACTGTCTTGAGATTAGCACTTTATCTTGCGCTATGCATACATTCCGTACACATACAATTGGTATGCAAGTTACCTTAGTAACATTACAAACACATTCTCCAGTTGTCTGTAGTATACAGCTGAGCTAACACTTCTGCATTATTTCCCTACTATTTGTACTTTATCTTCAAGCTAATTTTCTTTGGGAGATACATTTATCATTTCTAGTGTTTGTTAATGACAAGGAAGATGTTTATGATTCTATGCTGACAAAAAAGCAGGCTAAATTAGCACTGAAACTACGTAAACAGAATGTATGAGAAGTCCTTACTTTCTTCTTTAAAGTTTCCAAAGAACATGTATTACTTTATATAAAACGGCCATGATCTCAAGTTTAAAAGATAAAAAACATATAGGCAGTATGTCCCAATTTTATTTACAAATTAAAAACATATGTAGCTTTCTTGATAAAACTGCACCTGGTTTTGATATGTTCTACTAAAGATATCTGCAGCATTTAGGAGTATTGGTGAAGAGCTCCTAAATATTTGCTGATACTCACGATGGTGATGGTCATAAAACAGTACTCAAGTCAAAATGAAGAATTACTATTGACTTTGCAGAAAGTCCCAGAGACATTTGAAGTTTCTTCTAGCTTTGGAACTTTTTAGATTTAAGTAACCTATGTTCAGATCTTCAACCCTGAGATAATTAAAATGAATGCTATCATTTTATAGTCCCATAAGAAAGATCAAATACAAATCTATTTCAAATCATAAAGCTCCCAAATATCATTCATTTTGAAAAATTATTTAATTTTAAGATATAAAAAGTATACAGTCAGGAGGGCTGGGCAAGATTTATCCTTTCAGGTATTAGTAGGTTTGAACTAGAAAAGCAATCTCTTTTGAATACCTTCTGAAAATGTAACCTTTGAGCATCATACTTAACAAATATTTTTTTGTACGCTATAAGAACAGATCATATTTCAAAGACTATGTTTCAATTAAATGATACCCACCAGTAAGAAAAAATGAAATTCTATCACTATAAATAAACTGTTTACCTAAACTTAGTTGTTGTACTATATGTCAACAGATACTTCTGACTTACCTACTAAGTTCCTTGGAACTTGTATTACATCTTCAGCAAATTCGAGAAAGCTTCTAGCTTTTTTCACTGCATCCTGATCCTAATAAAAGGGGAAAAGTTTTAAGACAAAAGATTAGCCAGCTGAAATACTTGTTTGGGGGAAAAAAAAAACTACGCAGTAAAGTATTTACCTCTCCATAAATATGAAATGTGCAGGTATCTTCATCCAGATCAATAGCAGTGACCCCAGGTACTTTTCTAGCTTGCTGAATATTAGCACCATGAGTACCAATAGCTAGACCCATCAGATCTTCTCTTACGATAAACTGTTCATGAAATCTCGAGGCAAGCTGCCTTGAACTCTGAAGAGAAATGGACGTCTGATGAATACACTTTATCAACTATTACAACAACTGTATTTAGGCCAGCCATGTAAATTATCTTGACCCTGTATATGAGGGGTCCATAAATTATTAATAGTTTTAGGTGAAAACTAACAGGTTTTAGAAAATACCTCTCACAGCCTAAGTACTTTTTAGGTTACTAAAGGTCTATGACATTTTATATGTTTTTGTTAATAGGAAAGAACTTGTTGACATTTTCCAAGGTAACTGCTGAAAACTTATCGCAAGGCTGCCTTAGTTAACCAATGACATCAGCGATATAATAACTAAGAAGCAGGTCAAATGTTCCCCAGTAAAAACCAGCTCACTCGGTCTGACAAACTCAATGTTACTTATTTAGGTAAAAAAAAGTTTAAATATCATCTTTATAGAAAATTTTATTCACTTCATTTTTATTAAAAGGTATGAGTATATATTTTCTGGAAATGGTGCCATTTTTTATAACATCATTAGGTACTGTGGTCTAAACATTCCTCTGTTGAAATGACATTAAAATGACACCTCCCTCAAAACCTAAGGAATCAAAAATTGTTGGTACAGTAGTTAAACTGAATAAACAAAAAATGTCAAAAATTAAAAACTTAGTAAGCATCTGAAAGCTAACATGAGACCAGAGTCCGTAAGACCTTGTGATCTGGATCCACAATTATGATGAGCAGTTGTAAATATCCAGTGATGACGAAACTAAGTTACAATGACATCCCAAACTTGTGGATAATCACTGTCTTTAAATACCATTATCAAAATTTAGTGTTTAGTTCTAGCATGCCATTAATGAAAACCAAACGTATTAGTGGCTCATGTTGAAAAACGGGAATTTCTTATAGGAACATGTAAATCTCTTTAATATTAGTAGTGAAGAAAGATAGGCATGCATACTAGTTTCTCACTGTTCAACAGACCTGATAATTTGAATGAATGAATATAACAAGCATAAATAATTTAAAAGTGCAATATCCATTTTTTTTTAGACTAGAGTAATAAAATCTATAAAATAATTCTAGGACTTTTCAAGAAGTCATGTTTTTTGAGTCCTGGTTCATTAATCTGGTTCATTCTTTTTCACTGATAATTCACGGATAAATGGTTAGCCAAAAGTATGATAGATCATTTAAGAATAATTCGATGTTTAAGAAGAGGCATATGAGTATATTTTCATAATATTCACAATCAAAGTAAGGAGGCAGCTCTGGGCTAAAAGTTATGAGAGAATCACTAAAGGAACCACAAAATCATGAACACAGGGACATCAAGAAAGAATGAGAGCAAAGACCAATTAAACAGACCTCCATGGCCTTAAGAAAAAACAAAGTGGCAAAAGGAGATTAAACTTTTCCCCTTCTGCTAAGAGTTCAGCATCACACATCAAGTTGACAGGTGGCAAATTTCACAGGGTTTTTATAAGAACACAGTCTTGACTACCTTTTCTCCTAAAATGCAGTTTGGAACTCCTTTTTTTTCTTTACTATCTCCAATGTGTGGTGTTTTCCTTCTAATGAATAATGATGATGAACTCTGGAATTTGACAGTAATATAGTAGAGCTGGCACATTCATCTAAGATCCACTTAGTTAGTTTCTATAGTAATGGATGGACGTACTTGATAGTTATCAATGAAAACAAATGTATGGTGATGAAAATTATTGGAGGATTAATAAAAGTAGATAAAATGCACCTTAAGAGACGAAATAGTAAGTTAGGGAAATAGCCTCTGGCGGGAATCTGAAGACAGGAGTTTTAAAGAATGACAACCAATTAGAATGAAGAAGTTCTATACCCTTTTAAACAAAGATAAACATACATAATGAAAGGAATATGATTAGATATTTAAATATTCTCTAGTATTTTTAATGACAACATGTTATATGGAAGAAGCATTGCCGCATTTTATTAGCGACTTTGATAAACTTCTAGTAAAAGTGAAAGTACCAGAAGTCCCTTAATATACATAAGCTGCTGTTTAATTTTGAAACCTCAGGCATGGAAACTTTAGTATGATTATGCTCTGTACAATTTTCCAACTATAGAACCTAAGGAATTGTTAAGAAGCAGTAAATAAATGACAAGCTCCCCAATATTCAAGTTTTGGAATGATAGAGTTATCGTTCCTAGGTAGCCTTACAAGCAGTGCTAGGGAAAGTGACATACCTCCAGCTGCTTACTAGCCTCTTCATTTCTCATTATCAGAGACAACTTAGTGCGCAGACTCCGAAAGTGCATGTCAATCAGCATATGTGCTCGCTTTGAGGTGACTTCATTGATGGACTAAATGATTTAAATTAACAACATTATTATCAGGCAATTGCCCCAGATGAATTAAACTAAAAATAAACAACTCAAAAATGCTCACCAAAATGACAAGCTGATAATTTTCTGGATCATAAGTTACAGAAAAGGCACCAACTGCCTTTTTAAAGTCCTTATGTGCTGACTCTTTGGCACACCTAGAAATTAAAAAAAAAAAAATTAATATGAGTAATTACCAACTACTGACATAAATAAATGCAGGCAGATTTACACATATAAGAATCATGGATTCATATTAAATTTGATTTATGCAAAATATGCTATA
Organism: Pongo pygmaeus; assembly: GCF_028885625.2. Taxonomy (NCBI): domain Eukaryota; kingdom Metazoa; phylum Chordata; class Mammalia; order Primates; family Hominidae; genus Pongo; species Pongo pygmaeus. Next base: position 152,654,508 of record NC_072396.2, on the reverse strand, counting down.
TCCATTTAGAAGCTTAGCTCCTTTTCTGTACATTTCTGAACTACAGCTTAGATTACCAAAAGAGACATATTCAGGGGAACCACCCTACACTACAGGTTTCCTGATTTCAGTTACATACAAGTCAGTAGTTTTCTTAAGTCAACTATTGAAAACTTTTGGAGATAGCTACCTACAGGGTATCTGATTTCTTTCTTCTTTTCTTGTTGCAGGCCTTTTCTTTTTTCCTTTTTAATTTTTAGTTTTTGTGGGTACATAGTAGGTATATATATTTACGGGGCATATGAGATGTTTTGATACAGGCATGCAATATGAAAGAAGCACATCACGGAGAATGGGGTAAGAAACTGCTAAACAATTTGAGGGAGAGAAGGAAATGTACACGAACCAGAAGGCACAAAAATTTACACACATACACAATCTCTAGAAAAGGGAGGATTTCTATGTATTCTGAACTGAAATTTAATGTTCAACAACATGTCCAAATCAAACGTACTGTATTCACTTAATAAAATCTGTAAAAAAAAAAAAAAAAAAACTGCATCTCTTCTATAGTCTTTAAGCATTATTCCAGATCAAGAATTATAAGATGAGATGACTTTTTAAAGCTTCTTTAGCTCTACTTATTACACATTTATCTGAAAACATTTTAGGTAAAAGAGAAAAAAACGGGAGAAATCATTTAGTCTATAGTTTGTGACGTATGACAGAATTATCACATTTGTTTGATCAGTTTTTAAATCTTAGAATGAACAAAGTTAGTTTAGAAAACAAATGTACATTATGTACATCAGCCACGTGTGTAGCCAAGTAAGTTCAAACAAGCGCAAGGCTGCCTTGATTCTATAAGTAGGAAAAGTTAAATAAGTTTTTTCCCCATTGCTCTTGCAAACCAAACTATTTTTGCTGAAGTCCACCAAATTTAAAATCAATTTCTAGTATTTTAAAAAATTTTTAAAATACTAGAAATTCTTTTAAACTAATTGCATATCACTTCCAAGTTCTCAGCATTTCTTGTGTATCAACTTACATTTGTCGTAAGTCTTCTGGCACATCCAGCTTGATCTTATGGAAAGTATCTTTTGTGGCAGGTTTGTTAGGATTAACTGATCTTAGACGTTCAATTGTGACAATTTCATTGTAAGTTGCATCACATGCTGCATATTCTATCACATAAAACTGAGAAATAAATAAAAGTCACTTCTAATCACAATTTTTAAAGTAAGAGTAAGAAGTTCTCCCTATTCAGTTATTTTAAAATAAATTATCTATGTGAAAAAATTTATGACCAACGGAAACATACTGAACACATAGTGAAAACATTTTAATTAAATTACTCAAAATTAGATATTACTTCAAAATAGAAATCCACACGGGAATGTATAACCTGGGTTTAAAAAAAGGAAACAATACAAGAAAAAAATTTAAATAGGCATTTTCCTACCTCACCCTTTATCATCCTCACTTTAGCTAACCACCAACAGCAAGGCTCTTTTTCATTTGCTCTGGAATACACCTACACAAAAATTACAACACAGAATATTTCATGATTAACATAATTTTGAAATCTACAGATTATCAGATATCGAGGAAATTTTCTTAAAATGCCCCAGGTGTCTTTAAAAATCACATGTCATATATCTTCAACCAAATTGTAACCCTATGTACCCCGAGGTAGGCAGAGATAATCAGAAACTACCTGAGATTGCTTTGAAGCTCCTTGTAAAAATCAGTTTTCCTATATTTCTGTTCTAATTCAGCAATAATTAGTGCTCTGAAAATAGACGCTCATAAATACAAGCACACTTTCCTTGGGTACTCAACAAGTTACAAAAAATGTATCTAAAAATGTATAAGCTTATTTTTGCTTTATTCTAGTAAGCAAAAATTGACTGAAAGTTACTGACCATGCCCTACTGTCTTGTTGCTTGGTCACTAAAGTAAGACCACTGAACATTCAGCCCACTAAGGATACCACTCTGGCATTCATATCTCCTGGAACTAAATGGACAGATCCTTGGTCACTCTCTGGTCTCCTGCTTCCTCTCCACTAAAAAGGAGAACTTCATGGTGGCAATCCTCTGGATATCACTTTCCTGGTCTGTCACACACTGCAGATCAGTTCTTCTAACTGATCTATTTGGTGACCACTTCAAAGTTCACTTAAGATGTACAGCATGGAACCTTTCATGAAGACCCTAGCAAATCAAGGTTAACAGGAAAAGAGACAACAGAGTATATATGGAGAGAGAGACAGGGATACTCAGAAGCAGAAAAGAGAAACAAGAAAGACAAGGGGGATAAGGACATGAGGCCAAGAGAGGTACAGCGTCTAGGGCTGACCAAGTGAGTAAAAGCTCAAACTTGTCTCCCTTTTACAACCAAAGTTAATGATCATACAATACAGTGACTGAATACAACTTAACATACCTTTCCCTCTTGCTTCCATCTTTCTCAACTACTCTAGCCAGAGAAATTACCTCAACGAATCGGTGTCTAAGACAGTGAGGTCATCCTAGCAATGGTATCTCATTGGTCCCCATCTGTCAAGTGACCAAGCTGGGGAGAAAAAGTCCCTTTCATCCCTCCATCAAACACTATTCTGGGTACTCCTAATACAGACCAAAGACCTGCGTCTTGCCTTCAGAGAGCTTACAGTCTCCTGGGGAAGTGGACAGCTAAGCATACACAGTGCTTCTGTTCCCTATTAAGATCCCTTGCAAAACCAAGCCCAGCTGCTTACACCTAGTAGAGATTGGTTACATTTTTGGAAAATAAATAACACTATATCCTATGTCCACTTTAAAACTGTAGAGAGAAAAACACAGGCCTGGACATTGAGCGATCTTCCCTGACTACTCTCTGAAACAGCAATCCTGCCCCTATATCACCTTCATCCTCTCCCTTTTTTTTTTCTTTAAGACTCACATCTGTCATATTAGCTATCCTTACTGGAATGTGATTTCATCAAAGGCAGAAGATTCTGTCCTGTTTTTGCTACACCTTTACTACCTAGTGCAGCAAATAAGAATTCAAGGACCAGCCGGGCATGGTGGCTCACATCTGTAATCCCAGCATTTTGGGAGGCTGAGGCGAGTGGATCACCTGAGGTCAGGAGTTCGAGACCAGCCTGACCAACATGGTGAAACCCCATCTCTACTAAAAATATAAAAATTATCTGGGCGTAGTGGTGGGTGACTGTAATCCCAGCTACTCAGGAGGCTAAGGCAGAAGAATAGCTAGAACCCAGGAGGCGGAGGTTTCAGTGAGCCAAGATCACACCATTGCACTCCTGGGCGACAAGAGTGAGACTCCATTTCAATAAATAAATAAATAAATAAATAAAGAACTGAAGGACAGGACCTAGAACCACTCTGCCTCACCTGCACAAATGTCTACTTAGCGACATCCTTCATACTACAAATATTCATGGAACGGCAACTATTATTAACTAATAGTAAGGCATTATGCTTATTATTGTGGAAAAAGAAGAGAAGCAGCTCAAAATGGAGTATGTGAAAGGATACGAAGGAGAGAAGATACCACACAAACTATATGAGGCACTGTAAGCGCCTTAAATACAAAACCAATTTCTAATGGAGAAAGAAATCACAAACACAACATTTCTGTTCACATGTTAGATCTCCATAGCACATTTTGGTCAAAGAGCTCAACGGAAGATAAGCAGGTAGTTCACGGTATAACCTGTGAAAAAGAGATTTTACCAATATGTATAAACTAAAGCTTGTAGGTTTTTAAAAATATACCAAGAAGATTCACTGCTACTTAAAGAAATTCTAGTATACTATTTTGTAATAAAGCATGATTTCTTTCCTGTGTAAAATTAATTTTCATAATCCATTTTGCTTACAATGGGGACACAGTTGTAAACAAACAACATACTATTCAAAGATTCAAAAATTGAGAGAAGGAGAAAAGAATTACTAGTTGGCAAAGGAACTTGAGGCAGTGACTTTCAAATATATGCTCTGAGTACTGCTCAAATAGCCAAATGTAAGCATCATGTATCATTTTGAATTATTAATAAGATGAGTTAGTCAAAAGCACATGTCCATTCCAACTGTAATTCTCAAAGTAATTTAAACAGTGTTAAAGACAAAGTATTAAAAAAAACACAGATAAATTAACCCCACTCCTTCAGTGCTAAATGACTTTATGGCAGGGAAAACTCACCTCAACTTCATCACTTTCATTTATATCTTTATTATAACCTACAGGAGGTGGGAATCTGACATCATGGAATGGAATCTGCCTATCAGGCTGCCAGCTGTAAATAAGCAAACATAAAATTATTTAACATGCTTTTCATGTTTAACTGAAACAATGACCACTCTGCCATCAACTTTTGGTTAAGCCTGACCCCTCTTTTTCTAGTTTCAAGAAGCAAAAGCTTTAAAATCATCAGTTTTTGCTGAGTGGGACATAACGGCAATACAGTAACATTTCAGCAAAGTCTGCATGCAGCACAGCAGCCTACTCCCATTTGGAATATTTCTCTAAACACAATACAGCAACATTATGATTTTCAAAACAAGTCTTCTTTCCAATAATTTCAACTTCTAAGAGCTTTAAACGTAAGTCCACAACAGAAATTTCCTTCAATATTTGAATATTAGTACCAGTAATTGTTAGTAATATAAATATACTTCCACTTGCAGAAGAATTTTAACCACATTCCAAGGACCACAAAAACTGCCCTCTAATTCCCAAGCAAAATGGGGCTGTCAGCACATTAGCAATTCACAACTCACTTTTCCCCCTTTAAATTTTAGATCCCACGAGGTGGTCAATTCTTGCTGTGGGTAGCTGGATGCTGATCAGTATGACGTTATCAGCATGCACTGGGATGGTGGGGTCTCCTAAACCACAGAAACCCGATGGAGACAGCCTATAGGAGTTTAAGTTGCCTATGTTTTTAAATTTAAAATGATATTAAACAACTCTGAAACATACCAAATTATTTTTTATATCTATAAAAATATAAAATATTAGGGGCGCAGTGGCTCAAGCCTATAATCCCAGAGCTTTGGGAGGCTGAGGTGGGAGCACTGCTTCAGGCCAGGACTTCAAGAGTAGCCTGGGCAACAAGGTAAGACCTGGTCTTTACAACAAATTATTAAAAAAAAAAAAAAAAATTAGGTGCGGTGGTATGTGCCTATAGTCCCACCTACTTGGGAGGCTGAGGTGGGAGGATAGCTCAAACTCAGGAGTTCAAGGTTACAGTGAGCCATGATCATGCCACTGCACTCCAGCCTAGGTAACAGAGTGAGATCCTGTCTTAAAAAAAAAAAAATATATATATATATATATATATATATATATACACACACACACACACACACAAATAAAATATTGAAAGACAAACTGCAAAAATACTGAGGATTCAACTTCCAGAGCAGTCACATCTGGGTTCTTTTTGGTGTTCTTCATCAGCAGACACTGAGATACGTTGTATGTATAATGTCGATGTTTTACTAAAGAGCTTTCTTAGTAAAATTCTATTGAGAAAAGTACTCGTTTTTGTTAAGGAAGAGCTGTTATATAAGAGGGCAAATATTAAGTCAGAATTTGTGGAAATCTGATTAGGGCCTAAATTAACTGAACCCTCCTCTGAGTTATTATACACACCTAATAGATGTTATACATTCATTGCTAAATTTGATTTTAAAACATATAATAATATATAACTTAATGGTTCCAACAAAGAAATAATGATTTTAAGTGTATACAGATAAAAATTCAAATTCCTTCTTTAAAAATGTGAAATATGAAAACACCTTTATGCTTTATGGAAGGTTTAGGAAGCACCTAAAAACAAAGCACCTAAAACAATCTGGTATCAGTAACAGGAACTTCTTCCTGATTGAAAGGAAAGAAAGGGTAAATACAATCTGGCGTTTTACAAAACACTGTTTTCGTTTTGTTTCTAACAGAAAACCAAAAAGGAAACACACAAGGAAGGGCAAAGAGATTACTTTGGTAGAGACCTATTAAATCCTATTCATGTGCTCAAACCCAGTGTTGTATTGCAAACATACTCCATGAACACAAGGAAAAATCAATGATCTATTTCAAACTCCCAGGATGACAAAGAGCTTGAAGAGAAACTTTCATGCAGATATGGTACAGGAGATAAATAATTAGAAGGTCCAAAGATGAAATAATTTTAAGTTTATGGTAGAAATCTGATTGAAAATCAAAAGGAAGTGATCTGATAAATCAATGTATAAACCAGACAAATTCTTAAATGCATAGAGGAAATGAGTGTTTGCTTAACACTTTAGATTATAGACTACAGGAAAAACTAAAAGAGTAGCAAATAAAGACAACTCTTCCTTTATGGGAAACAGCATTTACCTAGTGATGTAAGTAAGCAGATAAAGTGTATAATTGTAAGAAAAAAAATACCCTCCAAGTTATCAAAGATTCCTCTGTTGGTGTGATGCTGTTGTCTATTGCATAGCCATGGATATATGAAACAGCGAAGAGACAAATACTAAAACTTTTGGCTTTATGTATTCAGGGAAAGGTATTCTATTATTCAAATTTGTATTTTGGTCTGCGATTATTAGTCCAGAGCCAGAAATAGGGTTAGATGCTTTCAATTCTTTTATCTCTGTCCCCCTACATGTGTTTCAGGCATCTAAGGATACTACTTTGTCCTGTTGCTAGCCAAAAGAATCTGCTAAGTTCAATTATGAAATTTATTTTCTAGACACTGAAACCCAGGCCTGGTTTTAAATTATTTAGAAGCAAGATGTGTGTATTTATTGCTCAGTATGCCTGGGTCACATACTACATTTCAGCAGACATAATCCACATATCATTATAATTCATCAATTTAAATGTACAATTCAATGGTTTATAGAAGGTTTACAGTTATGTGCAATAATTACCAGTCAATTTTACAACATTTTCATTGCCACACACACAAAAATCCTGCACTCTTTAGCTATGTTCTCCCCACCAGCCCCAGCACTAAGCAATCACTAATCTACTTTGTCTCTATAGATTTGCAGCCTGCTTTTGATGTATTATTAATTTTCTTGGTATATAAGAGCCAAAAAAATGATAACTGTTAACCATCCATCAGAGTTTAGTAAAATCCTAAGATCATAGCCACATCTACACTTTGACTAAGGAGTTTATATGTACTTTACAATCTTAAACAGCTACCCTGAAAATAGCCTTTATTAGCATTGAAAACATTTAGTCAAGAGACTTGTCTTCTCCAATAAAATGTTAACATCTATACTACTGATGCTTTCATACAGTTAATATTCCTAGGCCTATGACTGTTTTTATTTCCTCATCTAGCAAAAGAGAGCAGAAAAGATCAGCTACTGCTATTGCTGAATATATGAAACATTAAAAAAAATCAGATAATAGGTAAACATGACTGTTTCCATAAAATATACTAGACAACTAAAACCATCAGTTTTAGATTTAATGTTAAAGAACTCACATACAGCTTTTTAGCAACACCCATGAATCTCTTCATTACTATCTTTTAAAAATTTACAAATATTCCTATGTGAACTTCCAGTTACTAATACACAAGAATCTCTGGTTTCTTTCTTCACATTCAAGGGAATTAAGATGTAAGGATCAATACCATACAATAAGGGACCTCCAGGTCATTAGTAGAAACAGTCATTCCAAAATTAGTTTAATACTGAGTTGTTGAGAAACTTCTCAGTCAGTAACATGAAGATCCATTCCTGAAAAGCACTCAAACTAGACTTGAATTTTTAAAAAATGAAGAGTAGAATTAGCATAAAATATTAAAGAACCTCATCATTAAAATTATATAACAAGACACTTACTTGTTTTCAAATGCAACTGTTATTGAATCTTCATGAACATCCTTTACAAATGCCTGTGTAAGAAAAAACGTTAAATTAACTTGTGAGCTTAAAGATAGTTTTTGTTTTTAGTTAAATTTTACAGTGATACCAAACGTTTTATGAATAAAATAGAACTTCAAATGAAGGTCTGTTTTTGAAGATCATTTTATTCATTAAGCACATCTATATTGCCACCTTGTATGTGCTATACCCTAGAGATACAGAAAGCTAAAACACTAAACATGAGAAAAAATTCTCCACAGATTTCAACATCTCAAAAAATAGACAAGTATACTGAAAATTACAACGTGGTAGTGAGTACAAAGCCGGACGTACATTTTAGGATAGAATTACTGAAAACTAAGAAAATTGTTCCAGAACCATATATCAGCCATATGTTGTAACCTACCTTTTTCTCCTTAAAATCTTAGAATACCAATAGTCAATGATTAAATATAACCTCAAATCTATCTATCTATATATATATACACACACAAATATACTAAACTTTCTTTAACAATCATATGCTGCAAACAACACTAAAAAGTCCAGTTACTAGAGTTGAATTAAGTTCTCAATCTCACAGGCACTTGTAGAAAAAATATATAAAGTCCAGAGGTTTAGATCTTTTAAATCTGATGACACAATTGTTAGTAATCTACACAAAGACAGAACAAAATAGCTAATTATCAAGAATTCTTTAATCAGCATGCTGTCCATAATTTTATAAAATTAACCTTTTAATAGGTACAGAAAAGGAGGGTTTTTGTTTTGTTTTGGACAATTAGAAGAATAGGACAAAGCATAAAGAAACCCAAAGGCTTTATATCTTAATTCATTTTAAAAGGGCTTGGGGAGATTTAAGCTTCTTACTCAAATTTATTCTGTATGTGTTTCTCCCTGCCTGCAGGACCATAGCCAAACTCCTTCTCCCGCTGTAAAAGGCTCTACAGGAGCTGTCCTCCCCAGCCCCACCACTTCTCCAACTTTATCTTTCATATCCTTAGAATTTGTGACCCAACAATGCTAAACTACTTGTGCCATACTCTGTAGTTTCTGGGCCTCTCTCCATTCCTTCTTTCCTATTGTCCTTCCCCTCTTTTTACATAGCTATCTCTTACTGGTCTTCCAGATTTCAGTTCAGATGTCATCTTCAACGGGAGAACTGAGAAGTCTAGGTTAAATTCCTGTCCTCTCCATTCTCATAGCATCCTATGCTTATCCCTACAATAAACTTACCCCACTCTATTATTATAGCCCATTTTCTCACTAACAGTAAGTTTCCTGAGGGTGGTGTCAGGTTTTACTTCATTTACGGATATACTGCAGAGTGTCTAGTATGAACTCAGTGAGTAGTTATCAAATAGATCATTGCCTAAGAGGTTCCTATCTCAGCCTTAGGGAAAAGGTATGTGTGTGGGTGATGGTGGTAGGTTGATAAGACAAAGGAAAACATACTGAAGAAGATGAGGTTCCTACTGACCCCTTAAAGGATAAGGAAGTATTAGCTAAACAAAAGAGAGTGGAGGATGGAGAGGCATTCCACTAAGCCTAAGGGGCAGCAGGCATAAAGGTTTAGACAGTAAGAAACAGCTGGGTTGTGGCAGAAATAATAAATCCTTTGTCAACAAAGAAGCCAAGACAATTCAATGGGGAAAGCATAGTGTTTTCAAAAAATGAAGCTGGGACAAGTGGACACCCACATGCAAAAAGAATACGTTTCAACCTTTACCTCATACTGCATACAAAAAAAAAAAAATCAATGAATATGCATCAAAGACCTAAATATAAGAACTAAAACTATAAAACTCTTGGGAGAAAACACAGTAGTAAATCCTCATGACGTTGAATGTTTGATATCCATATTGGATAGTGAGACAATAACTAGTTCGGATTAAGACCATTCTCTAACTTCGGTGTCCTCAGTAAATGGCATAGTTTCTGGTATATAGAACATGCCTGATACATGTTTTTAAAAACAAATGGTTCAATGCAGATGTCTTGGTAAACAAATATGTCTTCAAAGGCCTATGATATAAAAAGATTATTTTAAAAAATGAAACTTCCCAAAATATCAAATTAAAGCATATGGAGTGAAGCATTAATTAGCTGTTCTTAAGAAAAACTATGGAAGCTGAGACAGGGCCCTGGAAAACACTGATACAGAAGCAACTTAAACAGAGATACCAAGCTTCTTCAATAATGCTTAAATAAAAGTAAAGCTACGCTAAAAGAAAGCTTCCTTGTAAGATCAAGGTGGACTATAATGGCATCCATATGTTGTGCTATACCCAAGGTGGCTAAATAATTATTTTTAAGTTAAGCATGGGTATATACCCTTATAGTTACTGGTTCAAAAAGGGACCAACACTTTATCATTTTGATCTTGCTTATTTTTACTCAGCTATATTTAAATGACCAATATAATTTATAATTTATAATTTAAATGACCAATATAATTCAAAAGGGGATCAACATTTTCTTATCATTTTGATCTTGCTTATTTTTACTCAGCTATATTTAAATGACCAATATTTCCTACAGCACATTTTGAGAACTCTAGCTTAATACTGCCAATGATATTTTAGGATTATTAGATTTCATAAGGGTGCATGCCCCAGTGTTTCAAGGGATTGTTTGCCTCACTATTACTTCAACAGAGAGGCCTAATTTTGAGTTAGGTTGCAGGAACTGGTCACTCTTAGGCTCTTATTTCTATAGGTCGTAAAAATTATGGCGAATGGGAAAGAGGACTCTCCTGGCCCCCATTTCTCCCTTGTCTTTACAGGATGGCTAATAACAAATTAACAGTTTGCTTTTTGGGGGTGCTATTAGATTACTAACTAAAATTAAGACACCTATTAGGAAGCAACTGAACCCTTATTTACAAAGAAGGGCCACTGCTTCTGTGTTCATCCTTGTTTAAAGTTTTATAATGTTTATACATCTTGGCAGTAATTAACATTAGTTCCTTACTGTATATTATATGCAAAAAATGTTAAGTCCTTTAATCAGCTATTAGAACCTTGTTACAGCTAGGTAAAGAAATGTTCTAAGTAAATCAAGTATCTACCCAAGACTACTGCCCTTGTCTAAAACTATGCTATCTACTGCAGTAGCCACCAGTCATGTGCGACTACTTACATTAAAATTAAATAAAATTAAAATCAGTCTCCAATTCACTCTTGCAACACATCAAGTGCTCAATAGCTACATAGGGCTTAAGGGCTACTGCAGTAGACAGACCCGATTTAAAATATTTACAAATGTTGGAGACTGTTTTCAGATTCATCATAAAAGCACTATACTATCAGCCTTATTACTACATTGCTATATTTTGTTTTTTTCTCTTTGCCTAAAAGTTATTGCCCAGTTGAATCATACTTATTTACCACATTTGCTTATTTCCTAAAATCAAATATTCTCTCAAAGGAGGAAGATCTGCAAGTGCTGTAGCTATTTAAAAAAAAAAAAAAAAAAAAAAAAAAGCTTTTGCAGGCTCTGAATGCATTTCCGGATGTAGTGTCAGAGTGTCAGAAATGGTTTGAGTAATCATCAGAGCCCAACAAGGCCACTGCCTTTGAGTTAATGAGGCTTATCTGTAAATGGATGTTTGCATGACTTTTTCAAAATCAGTCATTTTAAGTGAATACAGAAGGTATATAATACCTTTGGTTGCTGCTTTAATAAGTGGAATAAAAGAAACTCATAGGTTATGCTTGGTCTACACTCACTGAAGGACAAATACCTCCTGTGCATTCTAAGGTCTTTCACTAATTCCAACAAGGTTCCATCTTCCTGTTTCTCATCATAGTTTTTCCAAAAGGCCCCCCTTTTGGCTCTGTCCTTCCCCTTATCCACCACTCACCCACCCACAGATACACTCATACCTTCCTTCTTCGGCCATCTCCAGAGCACTATCACTCCACCTATCACCACCTTGGAAAACTGTGTTTTGCTATGATCCCTACCTATCAGGCAAAGCTGATGTCTGTAGAGAAGAGAGGTTGAGGAGGTTCCTGAGAGGTTTCCAAAGGCAGCAAATTCAATGAATTTGAATGAACGCACAGGGGAATTAAAGTGTATTGCGTGAGGGCTAGGGCTCTTACTGGATTCAGTGTACTTCGTGGTTAACGGTTTTGCTGTGATCAGACCTACGTTCAAAATCTTGGCTCTAACACATAATAGCTGTGAGACTCTCACCAAGAAGTGATCTCTGGACCTCAGATTCCTCATCTGCAAATAAGGAACTCGACCAGCCTCCTAAGACTGCTGTGGGTAATGAAATTACACACATGGGTGGCACTAAATAAATGAGAGAAAAGTAGAGAGTGTCATATTTTATAAGAGATGCAGAATCATAAATGCTTTTGCATTTGGAAAATGTACATCCCAACAAAAGCACACTTTTTTTAAAAAAGCTTTAAAAGTTGGGATAGAAAAAGAAAAGAATGTTTCCACAGAGATACTTAATATTAAAAGGTTATTTAGAGTTTGGGAAGAAAAAAAAATGTGATGAAAATCTTGGGATTTGAGAAAGGTGATAAAGTACAGTTTAAAAGAGATACAAGTTCTTCATCAGGGTGAATAAACAGGAAATAAATCATTAAGGGGTCCCTAATTTACTGGCAACTGGGCCAAAGAGGTAATTACAACAATCATATTTACGAAAGTATGTAATGCCTAGAGCTGTCTATTCAAACATTCTATTACCAGGACTGATGAAACAAAGACAGAAAGTCCATCCTTATTTGGGTAAACTCTCCCCAGCGACACCTCACATTCCTTCCCTTAGTAAAGTATCTTACAAACAGGAACCACTGCTCACAGGAGAGGATATTATGTGTCAAAGTTTCAATGTACACCCGACCACCAATGAACATAACTACAACATCAGTAAGCTTCTATCACTTACTGAAGACAGAACATGTAGTGCTATGATAATTCTCGTTAGGAAAAACTTACAGCATTGTAAAATATCCCTCCTAAAGAAAACCTGCTGGAGGCCAGATCCGGTGGCTCATGCCTGTAATTCCAGCACTTTGGAGGGCTGAGGCAGGCAGATAACTTGAGATCAGCCTGGCCAACATGGCGAAACCTCATCTCTACTAAAAATACAAAAAAAAGCCAGGAATGGTGGCACATGCCTGTAATCTCATCTACCTGGAAGGCTGAAGCATGAGACTGGCTTGAACCCGAGAGGTGGAGGTTGCAGTGAGCTGAGATCCCACCACTGCACAGTGAGACCCTGTCTCACTGCACAGTGAGACCTGGGCGACAGTGAGACCCTGTCGAAAGAAACAAAGAAACAAACTAAAGAAACAAAGAAACAAACTAAAGAAACAAAGAAACAAACTAAAGAAACAAAGAAACAAACTAAAGAAGCAAAGGAGAGAAATGAAGGAAAGGAAAGAAAGGAAAAAAGAAAAGAAAAAAGGAAGAAAGAAAAGAAAGGAAAGAAAGGAAAAGAAAGGAAGAAAGGAAGAAAGAAAACCAAAAAAGAAAACCAAGAAAGAAAACCTGCGGGAGACAGGATAGGGACATAGGAAATGTGATAAAAGTATGATTCAAACCCAAGGCTTCATATATAAAGCAAGTTATCATTTTGTCCCCACTCCCCCCACCCCGTTGTATGGGGACACTAGCAACATAAAAGAATAAACAGAGACAATAAATCTCATCAACAGTCCTTCCAACCATACCACATGTCCAGGACTTCATATAGGCATTTGCTACAAATTATGAGAAAAACACATTCTGCTTCACTCTGACCAAAAGACAACAGAGACATGTGCAAAGAAAACGTTATTAAATTAGTTACTAACTTTTCTTGTGTGTATATATTCTAACTTTTGAATACTTCAGTTTTACGAGCTCCCAATATAACAAAGGCAAATTTCCTAGCAGGGTCAAAGATTTCTAACTTTATCTTTCCTTAACAGGCATCCACATGAAGAAGTACAGCGCCAAGGTTCAAGAATTAATAACAAAAAAAGCTGGCACATAAACTGAAGTATTTCATGATGGCTTTGTATTAACAATAAAAAATGGTAATATAACATTGTAACTACAGTTATAGGATGCTAAGGCAGTGTTATAGCACAAAATACAATCAGAGACCACAATGAAATTGAAAACTAAGCAGGAAATCAAACCTATTTCTTCAAGCTAAATTTCATCATTTCAGGAATTCAGAATCCTGACCCTTAATGGCCCTGACACTTGGTAGTAAGTCACTTACCTAACCTCTCTGTGCATCATTTAAAGAATGGGAATAACAACAATACATCAAATAAAGTATCAGAGAGAACAGTGCCTGGCACCTAGAAAGTACTCATCCCCTGTTAACTATTATTATAATCACGATCCCAATCTTCTCAGGAAGCACATTCCTATAGTGGGCAGAAATCAGAAACTCCAGTAATATACCACTGAATGTTGCATCTAATTAATAATTTGGAGGTTATCAGAATATTTAAGCATGGAGTTAGAAAATGTACAGTTCAAAAGGGGAAAAATGATGCAGCCACGAAGATCCTAAAAACTAAAAAGGGCAATTAGATTGTAGGAAGGAAAAAAAAATGTGGTTGACCCCAATAATTCACTTCCTCGAAGTACAGAATAACACCTTTATGCAAAGTTA